>NW_026087499.1:2423144-3634716 GCF_022539395.1 Myiozetetes cayanensis | reverse complement strand
GCGCCTCAATCACGGCCCGACCGCAGCGGCACCGCCCTCCGAGGGGATCCCTCCGCGCCGCCCCCCCACACACAGGGCCGCAGCACCGCCCTGCCGCGCTGTGTCCCTGCGCGCGTGAGGGGGACGCGCGGCGTTCCCAGAGGTGCGGGGAGAAACGGGCGCTTCTGGCTGGAAAAAAGCAGGGATGAGGCGTCACGTGTGGAGAAACGGGCGCTTCTGGCTGAAAAAAGCAGCGACACGGTGCGATGTGAGCGCCCCCGGCTCAAGGGCCCGAAGTGGGTGGGCGCTGCAGAAACACGGGGTCTGAGGGGGCGAATTCCACAGCTCCCGGAGCCAGTGCGCTTCAGTGGGATCTGGAGTCCTAAACTAGGCCTCAGGATTGTAGCTCTGAGGGGAGGGATTAATTATCCCCCACCCTCCCCTTCAAAACGGCTTTTTGAGCTGCCTAAATTGTATTTGTAGAGCTCATCGGTGGATTTTTAAGTAAATGATTACATTTAGTCAGTAGTGCTGTATCAGCTCTCATACTTTCAATAACTTCATGCATATTGTCATAGTAAAATTTTATTTTTGTGACAATTATTCGCTGTAAAGTTCCTCCATCCCCATAGCACTTTGATAATTTCTCCTGTTGGAGTTTTTAAGTATTTAAGCATTTTGAAGAAAAGAAGATTATATGAAATACCTTAATTACATATTTTTCATAGATCATCACGTACAAATTGGATTTAAGCTGTGGAGAACATTCAGGACCTGGGATTTGTAGTTTCAGAACGAGGTTTATTTTTGTTCACAGGCTCCTGGCTATTTGCTGTGTTAATCTTCACTGCGTCCCTTAAGTCTCAGTTTTTTGGAAGAATGAGTTTGATACTTGGTTCGGTGAAAAGTGACTATTTCCCCTTGCCAGCCTCCTCTGCAGTTGTGCCAACAAATGCAAAAGCCAAACAATCCATGGCTGAACGGGGATTTTAGGGAAATATTGCCACAGAACCAACAAATCAAAAATAGGTGCCTTTCCTATGTCCTAGAAAATACCATTATTTGAACTTTGGAATACTTCCTACGGAGAGAACAGATGATTTAACAGTGTTTTTAGTGTGGTGTAACTGTGCTAACTTCTTCCTGGGGCTATGCAGAATTAGGTCAGCTATATATTCCCTGAAAAAAAAAAAAGGGGAGGGGGGGCAAAAACACCTCAAAAAAAACCCCAAAACCTGTTTCCAAAAACTCAAATACTGGGTGTGTGCTGTAACCCTCCGTGGCAATGGACCCTGTGATTAATGTTCCCTCAGCAAAGTTTGTGTGGTGTCTCCTAGGAACAGCAGCTCCTGCATCAGTCCCATGCCCAAGTTTGGGGAGGGCTCGCCCAGAACGGCTCCAGGACGTTAATTCAGTTATTTGATCACAGGGGCTCGAGAAATCTGCCAGAAACGGACAGAGAAAAGCCAAGTTACACGTGGGGAACCAGGAAAAGGGCAGGACGTGCTGCGTGGGGTCTGGGAGGTCACTCCCCACGAGAGGAGCCGAGGAAAATGCCTCTTAAATATTCAAGTACAGAGCTGAAAGGTGGTCAAGAGTTTCTCTTAGCTGGTTGTGATGCCTGTGTAATTATTGAATTTGGCACTTTAGCTCAGTTTAATCAGAAGGGCCTTCTCAATATCGTTATTGGAAATCAGATATCCTTGGGTAATTTAGAATTATCAAAAAAATGCACTCCAGTGGAATTCTACTGCATTGTTTAAAAAGTTCTTGTTAACTCCCTTACAGGAAAAGGACCATTCTTACTCCTTTTATGTGTCTGACACCATCACACAACCCTACAAGAGCAGAAACATCCAATTCCCTGAAAGCACGTGTGTGCTTAAATCTAGAATTTAAGATACTCCTTGGCAAGAAAAGTCACACAATGAAGGCCCCCAGCCCAAGAAAAGTGTTCTTGAGCATTCTTATACCAGAAAAACAAAAGTAAGTAGTAATTTCTTGCATTTATTAGTAGAAAGAAATAGAGCTGGTTACTCAAAGCACTAAGATATGCTACCTGAGACAGGGAAGCCTGTGTAAGTACAGGGGAGAGGGAGGGTTTAAGGTGAGTGATAAGGAAAAGAGAGATACACTGGAGTGCAATTCTCCTGGGGGCTGGTGGAGTAAATCTGCTGCTGGCTGCCAGCAGGGTTGTCATCCTGCTATTAAACAGCATTAGCTGTCCTTGCTGCCAGCAGGGGAGAATTGACAGAGATGTAAATTGTGCCATTACATAAGTATAAATTGTGATATAATAGAAACAATTGGGCTGAATTGTATTGCTGTAACATCAGCACTTGCCCCAGGAATTTTTCTAGGCTAGGGCTTGAGCAGCAGTAGAGACCAGTGATACAATCTTATATTCAGATTTTCCCAGAAAAGCCCATTTTGCAACATTTGTATACCTTGCCCGTTGCTGGGATGAGCCATGCCCAGCTCAGATGTTTTTATTGTGCAGATACAGTGTCAATGTAACCCCACCAGTGATAGTTCCTGTGATCAATACAAAGTCTGTGTATCACAATGAGGTTACAGTTGGATTGAGAAAGGGAAATGGGGAAGGGAAATCACAAAAACCTGCAGGTAGCATTAAATTAATTCAACTAAGAATTGTCATACAACTGATATGCTTTTGTGGGAGAATTATTTTTAATCCAGTGCCAGCTTTGCTTTTCAGTTCCTCCAATGTCTACTGAAAGAGAGGGGTTTGGTTCAGTTTTGTGCCTGAACAGCAATAGAAGGGCACTCCCAGCTGCTCCTGTTTAAGTACATTCCATTATTCTGCCCCTGAAAGCTGAATTTGGGAAGCACTTGTCTGAGCTCACACCTTTGGAATACTTGATACCAGTTCTCCAGATAAAATTGTTTTGGCCACTTATTTCAAGCCTGTGTGCCTTGTGCAATATCTGCATTGACATATTTTCAAATGATAGATGTGTGCCATAATTAGACAAAACATTCCAGTAATGCACGTTGCTATTTATACTCCTCAGGTCAGAGCCTGACACAATGGCAGAATAAAGATAAATTCAGATTCTGAAGGGCATTCTCTTGGTTCAAACATCCCACACACAAAGGTAAATACTTCTATTTCCTCCTGCTAAAAAATAAAAATAAAGAGCTTTCATTTTATACTTGCATTGAAAACAGCTGCCCATACAGAATTCCTGGTAAAACATTTACATTCACAAACCACTTTGACATTGGTTACAACACTTCAAATGTAAAATATCAAGAACTCTTAAGAGAGCAGCAGACCTCCAGCCCTGTACAGGCTACACTAAAGCAACCAGCTGGTTTAAATTTCATTTTAACATGCAGGAAAAAAGCCATCATGTGAAAGCATAGCAGTTCAATCATTCTCCAGTAAAAACAAATACACCCTGTGGACAGTTGTCCTCCATCAAATAAAGGATAAATTTCAGGATGTTTCTAGAGATTTCTTTCAGTAATCCTTAATAAAGATGGGACAGTGAAACATGGAAGGGATTTTTTTTAATATAGAAATTCCCTCTTCGCCAAAGCAGAGATCAGAGCTCCCCATTCCCATCCCAGGATCCGTGCTGGGTTTGGGTGCTGACTGACAGCCTGCAGGTAAAAGCAGAGCAAGCTTTGTTCTCTGACTTTTGAAGAGGGAAAAGAGGGGGATTTGAGTTAGTGGAAGAAGTGAAGGTTATAATTATAAAACCAGCCACCAAACAAGCTTCTCTGTTCCAGCAGCCCACACAGACACAAGCTTTGGAATCTTGCTCCCATCTTGGAGAAAGGAAACACACAGGCACGCTCTGCAGGGGGAAGCACCACTAAAGAAAAACCCACAAGCAATCAAACAAAAGAACTCCAACCCCCCCCACTATATCTTCACATTTAATAATTTAGAGTTAATTGCACACTCAGATTATATATAACCTGCCCCAAACTCCCCCTGCAGCTGTCACCAGCTGTCCCGTGGCTGTGAACAGGTGTTCGGTGTCACCTGCTGGGAACAGTCCCCAGTTCAAAGTATCGCTGATATCCATGTGCTCAGACATTTCCCACATCATTTACTGACTTATCTCCAATCCTAAACCACATCAACCAACCTGAACATTTGTATTTTTTTTTTATATTTTCCCTGACCCACTTCCAAAGAAAGAGCCAGGGACAGTTCTGTGCGAGTGTGTATCATTTATTGTAGTTCAAGAGAGTCAGGAATTGAACAGAAGACACGGCGAGAAACAAAATAAAAGAAAAAAAACCTTTTTTTTTTTTTTTCTTTTCAGACTTAATTTTAAAACACTGCGGTTTCAAATCCTTTTTAAAAAGGAAATTCAAGTATCATATGCAGGGGGCAGTAATACAAAAATGTTTGTGAGTATTTTTTTTTTCCATTTTTTTTTTTAAAAACGTAATTCTACATTTTCCTGCACCCTTTCTGCTTTGGTAAGGCCAAGCCATGGATACAAATTGGTAGCAACATAAAAAAATGACCCCTGCCCCAAACTGCAGCCTCCAAGAATAAAAGTATCTGCTCTCTGTGGACAAGCTCGAATGGCTCAGAACTGTCAGTTAGCATATATCATATCTGCAGCATTGAAAGAATAGATTTCTTTTGTTTAAAAGTCACTGAAATCCTGGTATTCCCAAGCATCTCATTCCTGGCAGCTGTTTTTAACATATTTCTATCTCGAGGCTTTTCCCAAATACCAGAGCGTCTTGATCAACGGAAAGGAAAGGGACATTTCAAGGAACGGAAATTAAAATCCACCTGTGAAGTCTTTTGCCTTTTTGAAATTATCCTCGTGTCTGACACCAATTAAAAACCAAAGAGGCAAATGTGTGTAATATAAAAATACGATCCCAAGATGAACACTTTGTCGCAGGCACAGTTATCGCACAGAATATGTTCTTTTGAGGGCAGGGGAATGATTTGCATTTTCACAGGGTTTGTTGGGGTTTGGTTTTTTTTGCATTACAAAAAAAAAAAAAAAAAGAGGAAAAAAAAAAGAGACAGCAGTGCAGGTTTGATGGGTGGAACAGAAAGAAGGGAGGGAAAGAGGAAGAAGTTACTTTAGCAGCAAAATGTCCAAGGTTCTAACCACAATCAAATTAACGGATATCTGGCGGTAAAAAACAAGGTTGAAGGGATGCTGCCCTGATCCATTCGTCTTTGCTAAAATAATTCAGCTGTAAAAACTCCAAAATGTGACATACTGAAGGACAGTTTTGTAACATAAGCAACTTCCTAGCTTGTCCTCCACGTTATTGACCATCGTTATCACTTAAATATATGTACAAGAATTAAGCTGCTTTTCTCCTCCACATGCTCCTGGTCACTACTGAAGGCAGTGCCGTGGGCGTGCTAATCCCAGAACAGCTTCCCAGGGTTTCTGCTCCACTCCTGCCACAACAGCCCACGCCCTGCTCTGCCCACTGGTGTTGGTGTGCACTGCAAGGGAGTTCTTAATGGTCATTCTGCTTGTCTCTCATCCAGGCTTGGATTTGCTCTTTAAGTTCTGGCACTGATAGGGTAAAAAAAAAAAGGAAAAAGAATGATTAAATTACTTAGTAATATGACTACAAGAAAGCTCCTCGTGACCAACAGAGATTTCTTCTCTAGGGACCTGATCAGGACTATCTGCTACTATTCTCTTCTCTCTCAATGCAGTTTCTGCACAGCTTTAGGTCAATGAATGGTTCATTTACGTATCATAACATTTCTCAGTAGTTAGGAAGGGTTGGGAGGGTTTTTCCCCCCCAAGAAAAAGGGAAAGCAGAAGGAATGAACTTTTCTGTGCAAGTTGTGATGAAAGCACTGTTGCCTCTACTGAGGCCTCACCGCTGTCCTCTGAAAGCACAGACCTGCCCACAAACTGCTTCCCCCAGCCCCCAGCTGAGCTGTGCCCCGGTACCTGGTTCCAGCATGTTTTCCGTCAGTGTCTGACGGTTGAAAGGATCCGTGGATGAGTTCAGCAGGTGCCTCAGGATGATGGACCTGTCCATGATAGTTCCGGATGGCAACCTCACAGGATCAGTCATCAGGGTGTCCATGAGCGGATCTGAGGGCACAAGTGTCTCCTCATTAGCTATTTTCACCCTGTTTTCAGGTTTGGGTGGGGTATTTTTTACTGTTTTCAAGTACACATAAGCAAAGTATGGCCAGGACTGGCCAGTGCCAGGGAAAACCAAAGGGACTCTGAGCTCTCTGTATTTACTTACCTAATTAGTTGAAACAGAGCAGGATGCAAGGCTTCATAAATAATACATAAGTTTCTATTAACATACAGAATTGAAGCAACAAAGCAAACCCCTCTTCTAGACAGTCACTGTTTAGGAAAGCCCACTTGCCTCTGAACTCATCTGGAGCATCGCTGTAATCAATCTCTGCACGGGCGTTCTTGGCAACAATTTCCTCCACCTTCTCTGCCAGCAGTTTGAATTTCTCTATTGCTATGGTGGACTTGATTCCAGCCTTTCTCATCTTGGAGATAACCTCCTCAAAGAGCTCTTTACTGTAGGACCTCTACAAGCCAAGCATAAAAAGACAACTTTGCTGAGTGGTAGGATCCTTAGCTGCCATAAAAATGCTAAAGATATTTTAATGCACTTTTAAAACTGCAGGAGAAGGGATCAATGAAACCTCAAGCTCACAGCAGACTGAAGAGCAGTGTGTAGTAACATTTCATCCAGCACCAAAAGGTCAACTTTGGGGTAGATTTAGGATTTTTTTTTAACTAGTCATCACCCCTGTAGGACTGTTCAGGACCAAAAAAAGGCAACATCACCTAAAGAAAATGAGGAAGACACTCAGAGAGGCTGACTGTAACTACCAGGATTGTTCCTCAGACAAAACATCTGTCTCGCCACTCTCCTGCCTGTATTATTGTTCTCACAAGTTGTGGCTGAAAATACAGCACAAAATGAATTTATTTTTTTAATTTCTTAGCTTCTCTGTTAATGTGCAAGGCAGTACTGGGAAAGAAGTGATTCTTTCTCCTAATCCCAACAAGAACTAACAGAAAAGCCACCCCATGATGTTGCAAAAATAGCAAGGCAGCTCAGAGGGAGCGAATGCTGGAGAATTGCCAACCGGTGCAGTGGGAATATCCAGACACCAACTGCATGTCCTGTAGTTCCCACAAAGCAAGCATTGCTTTCATGTGGAAAACCAACTTAGGGAAGGACTTTTGTAGCTGCTTCTGCTCTACAGACACCATTTTCTTTTAACTTCACAGTGCCATGTTTTGACATAAACCTTGCAATAAAAAAACGTTATTTACACTGCAGTGCAAGGTTGAATTACATGGCAAAACAAAACACACCACTCTGAGTCTCCCAGATTTCTGTTTCCCTTGGGATTTTGGAAGTGTTCAACGCGGCCTCACTTCTTTCATCTACACTCCGTGGCCCCAAGAGCTGCCATTCAGCACTCAGGACACACAGTGCCCACCCAAACTCCTTTGCAGTGCAGAGAACAGGGCTGTGGCAGCGTGCCCAGGGCTGCAGGAACGTTTGCAGGTTCCCTCTCCAGCGTGCTGGCATTTGCAAACGGGACATGTCTCCAAACACTTCAGAGACCTCGCCATGATCAAGCAACTTTTTGTTTGTTTTGTTTCATTCCCCCAGTACCAGCAGCCATTAACCAGCCACACAGTTCCTTGGTGTTCCTTTCCTGTCACTGACAGTTTCCAAGATACTGGTCACTCCCCCAACTCCCTTTTTATGAAGGGCCACTTTGTTACTGGAGCTTTTTTGCAGTTCCCACACCCTCAGGCCTCTTTCTCTGGAGCCCCTGTGTCAGTGGGTGCATTTGCTGTGGCTGCCATGGATGACTGATGGCAACATCCTTGCTCTCACACGTGTGAACAGCACCAAAATGCACTCTGTGCTCATTATACACATGCAGATGCATCAGGTCTGTTTCAGAAGTGTTCCTGGTATTATCTGCAATTAACAGAACTCAAATAATTAAAGGAAAATGACCGTGAGTTACCCCAGTACTGCTGCTTCACTAGACATGCAAGCACAGCCTCGTGTGCTGTAAACCAGCTTCCACTGGAGCTTCAAGGAGCCACTGAGAACATTTTTCCCCCTCTGTATTTTGAAAAGTTTGTATTGTGAGACACAGGCATGGACAGATGCAGTTCAGTAGCTGTGACAACTCTGCAAGGACACAGAGGTGATGATATCTTATCTCGCTGTTAATACTACCACGAGGAGGTCAAAGGTGTCCTTAATTGTCTCATTCATGCTGTGCTTTGTCAGGTTATTACACAGCCATTCAATAAGGTGATATCAGAGGGGATACAATTTGCAAACTGTTAATTTAGAGAATGAACTTTGATGTGTTAAATGAGGCTCTTTGTCCCAGCTGTTTTGATGAGGAAGGGGGAGGGAGTCAAAACTCCTCAGTCCTCCCATCTGCAAAGGGACAAAGTACCTCTGCTAATTTACATCCAGGCTGTAGCTAATAAGCCACTCAGGAAATCTCCTCTGTGTGTGTGTGAAGTGCTACAGATATTTATGTATGTTTATAAGTTTGCAAAACACTGGGAACACCCATCTACAAAGAGCAGACAGAAGGTGAGCAGAGATGATCTGCTGAAAGAAGACAAACTGCAGGGGTAGAAGACAGAGTGGCTGGCAGATGAAACACTTCTAGGGTATTCTGCAGAGTCCTCTTTGTCCACAGTGCTTTTGCCCTTCCCCTCATCCTTCTGGAGCCCACCTGATCATCAGCAATTGCTTTAGCAAAGCGAGCACAATCCAGCTGCAGGTAAATGTCGGTCAGTTGGTCCAACAGCTTCTTTGGTTCAAACCCGTATTTCTCCGGGTTTTCGACTTTCAGGTCACGGCACTTGGGGCCACACAGTTGCTGTAAGTTAAAGTTCAACATAGCAGCCAGTCGTGGTCCAAGCTCCTACAAAGGCACAGAGATCAAAGTGTGAAGGCAGTGACAGTGGAGATTACCACTGGATTTGCACACAGCAAGATCGGGAATTATTAACCAATCCACCTTTCATCAGGCAGGCTTGCAGGAAGTGTCTGCTCTTAATGCATGTTTGCCATTAAAAAATGCCATGCAAACAGCTTCTGCCTAGAAGGACCACACCATCCCAGTGACTCAGGTGATGCTCTCCCATCAAATAACATCAACAGCAATTAGGTTTTAATGAGCTGGAGAAAGGGGAGGAGGATGGAGCCCAAGTGCTACCAAACACTTCCAGGTTATTATCCAGAGATGTCAGAGAAGCAAGAAACCAACTTAAACCTGAGAAGGACTTACAGGTCTGAGAAAAGGCTTTTGGACCTGCTTGGTAAGGATATGGAACATATCAACAGTTTCTGTGGCCAGGGCAAGATACGAGCGGGACACGCGCTCGTCCTGCGCCAGCTGCGACTGCCGCGCCTGCTGCTGCTCCTGCAAACAAACAAACACACGGGGGTTACTCCTCCTGCAGCCCTGCTGCTGCTCCTGCAAACAAACACACGGGGGTTACACCTCCTGCAGCCCCTCCCACCCCCCACAGCCTCGGTGCTAACAGGGGCAGGCCAGAGAGCAGACAGCAGCTCGAACACACACGGGAGGCATCTCTGACCTGAGGTACCTGCTGGCTTTCACTGCCCAACCCCAGTGTCTGCACCGACCTTCCCGAGTTCTGCAGCTCTGGGGAATGAAAGCAAATGGCATCACAAGCCCCCACGGTTACTGAGTGTGTTTACATTCTCTAACTGCTCCTCACAGCTGCAGAACTGGGTTATCCTTTCTTTCCATCCAAATGCCAATAACTTCAAAACCAGCTTGAGATCTGAGAGTCAAATGAGGTTCTCTCTAATTTATGCACCACCATAAATAATAAACACTCCCCAGTGGAACAATCTGTAGATGATGTACCAGCTCATCTGGTAACTACAGTAATGGCTTTACCTTGCTGGTAGGCACAGGCAGGAAGAAAGGCTTCAGAAGAGCAAACCAGAATATGTTTAACAAACAAGATTTTATAGCTTTTCTTTTTATACTTTTTGTTTGGGTGGGGGTTTTTTTGGTTTTTTTTTAAATCAATAACCTTAAAATAGAAATACCTGACATTGGTGGGTCAGCACACACAATTATTGTTTAATCAGGCTCTGAAGTACAGGACTATAATTGTCTGCATCGAATCTACCAAGGATCGATGCGTTTACAAAATAAAAGCTTCTACTCCTTGAAGTCAATTCAACTGGCGAGCATCTTCCCAAACCTCCTTCAGGAAGGTTAAAGTCTCGGTTTCTCCACTTAAGAATTAAGTGCACAGCAATTTGAAACTTTATCCTATTTCCACTCCACACCACTCTCCTTGCCAGGCACAACAGAACCAGGCAGAATGCTGGGTTTCTGCAGAGTGGCATCCAGAGTGACCACTGGCAGCAGGAAAAAGCATCGAGAACTGCTCCTCACGAGCAGCTCTTTGGTGCTGCCTCTTATTAAAAAGTGGGGTTTAATGGTCTTGTATAAAAAAAAAAAATTAAAAATAAGTAAAGGGCACTTTGAAAAACAGCTCTGTTCACCCTGGGCAGCAGGTCCCATTGCTCTTTATTCTTCATCTCCTCTTGCACTTCATGGATACGTTTTAGGGACTCCAGACTCTCATCCAGCAAGAAAGTTGTGTCATTTATCAGCATGTTGATGTAGCGAACAAACTGCTTCCCAGAGCTGAAAACATCGAAACACAGGTATCACGGCAGAGCAGGTGGGCCTGCAGAGCACACTGCAACCCCAGCCACACTCCTGCTCTGAGCATTTCCATCAACTCCCCTTCCCCAAGCCAAGGTGGTTGTGGGGTTCAGAGCTCAGCTTGGGAACACTGCAGCGCTGCTGGGAGGGGTTGAACAGAGCAATGGAAAGCAGCGTCACCCACTCCCAAAGGGCCCTGCCTGGGCAGCCTGGTGGCAGGAGCAGCGTTGGACACAACCTCTTACTCACTTGAACTCCTCCATGAAGGTACCATGGTGGGCAATGTTCTGCCAGAGGCTTTTGAAGATGGTGCTGATGTGGTAGCGGATCGTGAACTTGTCGTAGAACTCGCTCGTGGCTCCGGTGTGTTCCACATCTGGAAAACAGCACAGATCCCAGGGCTGGAATGCCAGCTTTCCCAGCAGACACCTCTCCCCACTGCCTCCAGTGGGATGAGCTGCAAGCACCAAGCTCTAAGAGATGGAGTTCAATTCCCACTCAGAATTCTTCATCCTAATCCCCATTAAAAGAAGCAGCACTGTCCATCTTCTAACCCAGACCCAACCTCATTTCTGAAGAAAAACCCTCAGAACCCAAAACTTTCTGCACTATTCAACTCTGCTCTTCGTCCCACAGCCTAAAATTTCACTAAGAACATTCTGGGAACACTACAAAAATAGCTGGATTTATGGGTGCAAAAACTCTTCTGAAGCACCTGAATCTACAGGAGCAGCAAAACTACAACAGGGAGTTTTAAAATTCCGATATTGCCTTACAAGCAAAGCAAACCAAAAGCTTTAATTTTGGAATCCAAACACCACAAAACCAACTGTCACACTGATTTACAGCACTGCAGTTGCCAGTGCACAGCAGCTTGTGGAAGAACTGGAATTCTCAGGGTTCCATCCAATGCTGTTGCCCCAATTCCTGAACAACAAAGCCTTGTCTTCACAAGACCCAAGATGTACCAATTTTAAGGCTTTGCTGGAGTTTTTAGTTTCCTTTTTTTCCAATGGTTACCACATCAAACACAACCTCTGACCTTCAAATACTCACCCTGTGCACTCAGTGAGCTACAGACAAGGCACTTACCCGTGTAGAACTTCATCAAGGAGGGGACCAACAATTTGGTGGACAGAGGGTGGTTCTCAATCATTTCAAAGAACTTCTGTGTGCGGGGCTGCACGGCTGGGTTCGTCATGAACATCACCTCCACCAGCTTGGCCACCAGGTAAGGATTTCGGATGTAGTTCTGGTTGCACAGCATCACAACGAGGAACATGACGATGTCCTGAGTGCAGGGCTCGTACAGCACCTGAGGAGCATATCTGGGAACAGGGAGACAGGGAAAACTCAGTGCAAAACCCCACCCTTCATGTTCTGCTCCTTAAGCTCTGGCTTTATAAAAATATTATTCTAGCGATGATTTAACGTATCACAAGATCAAAAGGTCTCACTGCAAACCGTGAAGAAAATTCCTGGGGAGGGAACCCAACTGTCTTCCAAGAAAAATGTAGGTTGGAAGCTCATCTGGGCATTGCAGCTGCAGCAATGCTGCCATGCCACCCTCTCCTGGCTGCTGTTCAAAACCAGAACATTATCAACAGAAAAGCTATAAAACTACTACTGCACTCTGAATTTATGCATGTGCCACCTGCCACAGGGGCTAAGTGGGACAAGTACAAATTTCCTTCAGATATAACTTTACTTACTGTACAATAAAAAATAAAAATTCAGCAACATCTTCCACGTAAAACTCTGGCAATGCTGCAAATACCTTCGGGACCTCAGGAGTTAAAGGCAATTTAATGCTGTAGAATGAAAGAGACAACAAACAGGACAGGGAATCAGCAGGGTTAAGCACAGAGGGCCCTGTGGTGTCCTATGGAATTCTCCTATGGAAACACTTTATAAGAGTTCTGAAAATGACTTCTTAAAATTCCATGTCAGTGCTTCAAGGCTCCCAAAATAGCTGAGGCTGCCCCCCCAAACCCAACTAAGCTTAAACTCTAATAACACACCGATTCCATGCAAGAATTGACATGTCACTGACACAAAGAAAGTAACAACCACATAACAATGCAGAGACTGTAAATGAAAATTGTTCTACAACTGGTAAATTCAGTGAGTAATCACACACGGCTGAGGTGCCTCCGCCAGGACTTACACAGCCAATGCAGCACTCACTTGGGGTAGGCAGGGTCGAGGATGCGGAGCATCAGCTGGATCACCATGCCATAGAAATTCAGGCATCTCCTGAGAAAGTTTTCATCCAGCAAACCGGCATCTGCACAGGCCTTGCACCTCACCAGTTTCTGCAGAACAGGCACACAAACACTAACCCAGGGCAAGGCCCAGCCTCTCCCAGCTGACCAACAAACCCCTGAGCCCCCACAACCACCCAGGGGCTGTTCCTCAGCACACCCATTTCACACCGGGCCAGTCAAACACTCCTCACTCAGCTGAGGGGCACAGGGGCCTCTCCAGGCTTTGTGGGAACAATGAGAGAAGGAACAAAGGTATCAAAGTGGGAAAATGTGCAATTAAAGTCATTTTGGTGCTGCAGCTCAGGACATTTGTGCCAATTTGTGGTAGGAGGACCTGAGCAATACAAACCTTCAAAAAGAGCAGCCCAGCTTACTCATCTGTGCAGGAACTCTGTGAGATTGGGGACTGCAGAGTTCCTGCCTGGGCATGGACTGTGCACTCACAGCCACCTCTGAACAAAGCACAACCCCTTCGCTCTCTCCCCAGTGAAAAGTAGAATTTCCTTCTTTCTGAAGAACACCAAGTTAATTTTGGTGCTATTTTGAACCTTAAAGTCACCACTGATGTCATACTGTGTCATCTCCTGCGGCACTCAGGAGGGTCATGGCTTCAAACCCCCCATTCTCAAGCCTCATCAGTGAGAAGTGGCATTTGAACATCAAAAGCCAACACTCTGACAGGCTACAAAGGCATTTAGTCAGGAACTGAATCACTTACAGACCTTGAGCTGTGTCTTGCAGCGTTTCAGCATCTCCCGATGCCTGGTGGCCAGGGGGGAATCCTTCCACTGACTTTCGTTGTTCTTCAAATCTTCCACAGTCCTGAAAGGCAGAGGCAGCAACTCCTGAGCATGGCAGAGGGGAAAGGTGCTGCCATTGCCAGGCACTTCACCCTCCCACCTGCTCAGTACCCAGGAAACGTGGGGACAGCTGGGGAAAAGGGCTGATCCTTTCCATAGAACTCACCCATCAGCATGACAAGAAAAAGGAATTGCTTTTGTAAATGCAGATGAAACATCTGCAGGGCCTGCACTCAGAGGCATCACACACACAGGCTCCAACATCCACCCCTGTCAGGCACACCAAAGGGATGGGACACACAGGGGCTCCATCCTGCCTCACAAACTGATTTTATCCATTGTGCTATTAAAAAAAAAGGGGGAAGAATTGCATTTTTTCTTTTGGTTTTGTGTTTTCCCCCACTGAAGTCTATGGTCATGCTAAAGGAAGGTTAAAATGAAGAGAGAACTTAAATGTACATTACACACACCACTTCACCAAAAACCCTCCCTATTCCCACTTGTGAATCCTTTCCAGGAAGGGCAGCTGGTCAGAACAAAGCTCATGCACTGAACTGCATCAATACAATCCCTTTTCATCCATTCTCCCAACACAAATCCTCTTCCACCCCAATCTCTGCCTGAGCAGACAAATATCCAGTGTCATTTATTAACAACACCTGAAGATGCTGCCCGGTGTTGCACCGGAGCAGCTGCTGGAAAATGCTGAGCCCTGAGCTGCTGTCAGGACAGCCAAGAGCTCCTCACTCTGCACCTTGGACAGCCAGTGCTGCATCAGCAGCTCCTGGGCAACAATTCTAAATAAGGAAGAAGCAGCAGTGCCTTTTTCAAGCCAACATATGGCTTTTCTACAAGGAATCCACAGGCTGTTTATAGGAAAATACTTTTTCCTTTAGGATACTCTGCCTCTTCCCGCTCCGCTCCCTGCAGCTTCCCAGGTTCTTGGCCTGCATGTGCCTCCAAAATGAAATCACTTCCAATGCAGTCCAAAAATCCAGTCATGAACTCATGGCATTACTGCCAAGGAACATTTACCAAAATGCACTGAGTGCAATTATAAACAATGGAAAATACCCATGATACAAAAATCTGGTCTAATTTTAACAGAGTATTCTTTGACATTCAGCAACTACACAAATCTACTGGAATTCATGTCAGGAGAAATGGAAAACTGGAGTATCCTCAGGCCAGCATCACAGTGCATATGTTAGTTAGGACTTTTAAAACAGTAAATCATGTGCTGAATTGCATGTGCACCAACAACATTAGGAGGTTTCTGCTGAAGGCAGAGTGTGATGAGTTCTCCCACCTCAGGAGCTGAGGGGAAAAAGGGAAATAATTTCTGGGACATTCAGAGCAGCTCAGGCACGACCAACAAAGTCTTGTTTCTGAAATCACATCAGACATGGAGCTGTACATGCCCTGCTCCATCTGCCAGAGAGCCTGAGGCACTGCTGACCTGCCAACCACACCACAGGTTATTTTAATAAACAGTGCTAAGTACCAAAATGATCTGAAGAGAGTTATCTTTGAAATAGAATGGTCCTCTCACCAACAGCC
The DNA here is from genome assembly GCF_022539395.1 of Myiozetetes cayanensis. Classification (NCBI taxonomy): domain Eukaryota; kingdom Metazoa; phylum Chordata; class Aves; order Passeriformes; family Tyrannidae; genus Myiozetetes; species Myiozetetes cayanensis. Next base: position 3,619,375 of record NW_026087499.1, on the reverse strand, counting down.
TCCACCTCACTGTTACCTGAATTCCTGATTGAAGCCACAGTCCCTGAACACACCCACAACCCCCCAGGAGCAAAAGCAGCAGCAGTACCAGATAGCTGAGGTGATCTGAACTCAGCAACACTTTCACCCACACTGTCCTAACTCCATTAGTTACTGGGGAGAAGAGCACTCTGGGGCCGGCAGGACCCTCAGAGGCAGCAGAAAATCCAGCAGCAAACCTGTTGAGCTCCCTGATGGCTCGCAGCCTGCGGATGTAGCGCCGGCAGCTGGGCAGGATGGACAGGTGGTGGGCGTGCAGGGTGAGGAAGAAACATTCTGTGGGGAATTTGGGCTCAGAAAATGGAGACGGATCCCTGTCTAGAAAACAAACACACACACAGAGAGGAGAGGTGAATAAAGGGAAAAAATGAACTGCCTCATCTAGGGGTGAGACCTCGAACTCAGCTTGCTTTAGAACAAGGAGAGCAGACAGCACCAAGGAAAGGGATTCAGGAGTAGGGGAATTGTTTGCTGGGATCAAGTACTCCCATGTACCTCCACAGCAGAACCAGATGGCACAGTAAATGCTTAATAAGAGTACTAACAAAGTTCAGCAAGCCAGGCTGCAACATCCTCCATTGTTGCTTTCACTCGTGTCTCATCCGTGGGGAGCTCGATCCGACACCTGGGGTGGAATATGTACATGGGATCAACCGTTTCCAGCTTGATCTTCGTGCTCAGCTGCTGCAGCACCCAGAGGAAGTTGAGCATGAAGCCATCTGTGGACACCAGCCGATCATCTGTCTGTGGGGGGAGAAAGCAAAGGGCTGAGGACAAGCTGGGAAGCACAAGGGTTGTCTGACATCAGAAATGGGGAGCGTGGCTCTGTCAGGACACTTCTGTGGCAATGGGAAGGTCACTGCCTCACATATCTTCAAGAACCCTCAAGAACACTAAGCAAACATATAAAAAAGAAGCAGAAAATGATCTAAGAAATTAAAGGGGCCTCTTTGGAGAATGGTTTGCCCACAGATACAGAGAGCAACAGGAGAGCTTCAAACAGTTGCTGAGCTTCAGTTCATACATTTTATCTGAAGTGTAGGTTCTGTTACTTCCTTGGTGGAATTTCACAGAAATACTCCTAGCAGTGGTTCCAAATGTTTGCTTTTGAAAAGGGGACTTGAAGACAACAATGAACAGCTTCAGCTGTTCAGGACTCACACACAGATTTTATCACAGGAAATGAGGGAGATGCATTAATTAAACAATGGCACAGTCCCATCCCTGGTGTTTCACTGGAACCAGGCCAGTTCAGATCTGCAGACACCCCACCAGCCCCAGCACCTCACCAGCTGGCAAAGCTGCCTGTCAGACACAGCCAACTGGAAAGAAGCCCTCAGAGATGGGGCAGGGGGAGTGCAAAGCTTTAAACACCTAATATAGAACCTCTGCTGATGACGTGACATCTCACCCTGAGAGAGGAGATAAACTGATACAACAGTGATTTAAGAAATGAAGGATGTATTGAAAGGACAAAGGCTGAGGACAGGGCTTCCTGCCCGTGGTAGGAGGCACTCAAATTCTTCTGTCCTCTGTTCTAGACCACCAGTGCATGAGCCACCCAGAGCTATTTGGGGATGGATGAGGGCCATGAATCACAGGAAGGGCATTTCCTCTTCTTTACCTGCATTTGGGCCTTTTTCATGTTGGCATTGACAACAGCTGCCATGTAACCCAGAGCTGCCTCCCTGGTCTCCCCGTTCAGCAGGACACTGTGCAGGATCTTGAACAGCTCTTGCTGCAATTTCAAACAGACATCCTCGTCAGGCTGCACACACTTCCCAACATCCCAGCCCTGCCTTCTGTTTGCCTGTGTTTTTGTGTTCTTCAAATTCCACAACACTCACTAAAACCTCTGTTAAGGTCTTATTGTCAACTTTCTCTGCATTTGTTACACAAAAGATGTAAACACAAGACCAGTGTGTAGTGACACAAAACTAACACAGTGTTTATTTACTCATCCTTCCACATGAACTGTAGCCCGTGACTAACTGAGCTGATATTTTCTGAACTGGCTTACAGCCTTAGAGAAATATTTGTAGCACTCTATTTTTTTTCCCCCAATTCTTTTCAGCCACATCCCAAAACACATTCGTGGCTTAACACAGCAGCTCATTTTTTTAGATTATATTCCTCATCTGTGCCAAGACCAACCCCTCCCCCCCATCTCATGCATTTTTTTGGGAGAAATGAGCACACTTACCCTTGCTAATTCCAGGTAATGTTGCAAAGACTGGCTGACAACCCGGGTGTTTTCAAGAGTGATGGCAGGCCCTGAGAAGTACTTTTCAACTACTTTGTTCTGAAAGGAAATATTGGCAAATGGATCAAATGCATTTGGGGAAGTAAAAAACCCCCCACCACGCTACTATCAGCATCCTCCTGCACACTTACATCATCTTCAGCAAACACAGAGAGACTGAAGAAGGCTCCAAGGTAGGAAAGTCTTTGCAGTTCTCTTCCTGCACCTGTGCTTAAAGATTTAGGCAACCACAAGGGCAAAGAGACAACCTAAAAATAGGAGAAACAGCAAGTTCTTCAAGGCTGTCATGTCAGCCCTGCTGTCACCTGCCCGTGTCTGCCACAGCCCCCAGCCTGCCACGCTCAGTCACGCTGAGGGCCAAGTGCAAACACCCCCTCAGCATCCCAGCAACTCCTGTTTGTCCCAGTTTTCCTCAAGTCTCAGGGGAAAGGATTCCCTTCCCCAGCTTCATTTAAACCCTTGTTTCACATGAGATGCTGCAGAGCCTGGAGCTCTGGAGGACGTTATCAGTGTGGATTGTACAGCACCATCACCACCAAACTGGGTGGTGGGGTTCTTTTACCTTGATGCACTTACCAAACTGCACATGGGGTGTGTTTTCCCAAACTTGATTTCACAAAGTTCACATAGTGCCTACAAAGAAATCCCAGTAAAAAAAATCACTTTTGTGAGTCATTCCCGAGCAACCTGTCTGCAAAAAAACCAAGTTTCACATGGCAAACTGCTGCAAGAGCCCAACCTTTCTCCCTTGATCAGTGGAAAAACCTCACTGCCATGGTGAGGAGAGGGAGAGCACACCCTGCTCCCATTTCAGCTTTTATCTCTGCTCCAAGTGGTCTCAAAAAGGCCAAGGTGTCTCCCAGAATAATAAATTATGGCACTTATTTCAAAAATTAGCTGTGCAAATTGCTGTTTGCTCAGAGCCTGACAATGCCCCTGCTGGGCTCCTGAGCCACCACATCAAACCCAGCAACAATAATAAATAGGGCAATTGTTCTGTCCATACACCAAGGCCTTTGTCTTGTGAACCAGAGTGGAAAAATGTCAGATGAACACAGAACCCGGGAACAAAGAACCCCATCCAAGATCTCTCACTCACTTTCAACTGCAGCACAGAAAGGAGAGGCAGTTGTACCAGAGAATTGTGGAACCACAGAAATGCTGGTGGCCTTCTCCTGTATTCCCAGCTCTCACTCCTCAGTTCCACTGCAGTTGGTACCTGCTATTGCATCCCCTGCTGCACACTGAGCCAGCCAGAGACAATGAAAGCATAGGCTCACTTGCAAGTAGCCCTTCCTTGCAGCCAAACTTGCAGCAGTTCACACTGGAAATTGGGGAATAACAGCAGAGCAGGAAAACACAGCAAAAAATGTTGTGCTTTGCAGAAGTGCCAGAGCCACTTAATCAATTTTGATTTGCAGCCCCCCCAGTCCAGCTGATTTCCTGAAGTGCAAGTTAAAGCTGAGGTGTAACTGCCTTTTCTGGCACCACACACTGAAGATCCTAAAATCTGAAGGTGTTAGTTGACAATGCTCCATTTACCAAGAATCCAGACTGCTCGTGGTGGCCAAACACACCTGGCACAGAGTGCTTTGCTTTGTCAAATAAAGCAGCAGGAGGGGAGCAGGGCTAGGACTGAGGATGTACTTTAAAAAAAACCCTAAAAATAAACCCCTCAGCTTTTCAGCCAGGGAATACTATGATGTTTTCCTCAGTAAATAGTCCCCAGCTCAAATATTTTGGGGTTAATGCAACAGATCTGAGTTTCCCCCAGACAAAAGTGAGTCCAGCATGCACTGGTAGGGACATTGGCTGTTGTTCCCCAGACCTGAATTGAGAGGAGCTTGGCAGGATTTTATAACCAGCCACAGTATTACAGTTCTGCATGATGAAATCCAGACATTGGGTTCATCTTATATCAAGCAATAAACACAAACATTTGAGGAGATCCCCATAAAAAGTGTTCATGACGCTTTAAGCCATTACTGGCCTCACACTCTACCAGCTTTTTAATGTTCTTTTACACATCTCATACCATATTGAGCTTCCAACAGTTTAATATCAATCCACTAACCAAAAAAAGTCCCCAAAATGTTGAAGGTCCATTATCTTGCATAGAATCTGCATGTTATCAGTGATCATAAAGAAACTGCTCCCAGGAATGGGCAGTCCTTACCATCAGGGGGTATTTAAAATTGTCACTGTCCAGGGAGCACTCTTTGGAAGCTGCAGCCAGGCCTTGTAAGATGGGAATAAAGATCTGTAAAAACACAAGTGGATCAACTTTATTCAGGATACAGGAAACAATCCAGTGACTCTATTGCTGAACACAGCTCAAAGTGCCTGTTCATTCTCCAAATACTGCAAGTTACACAAAAGCAAACCCAAGATTATCTTCTTTAAAGTTCTTTAAATCTTTAAATCAGCAGGTGCAGCCGTGTCCAGGTGCCCAACAACCTGACTGCCCAAAGGGGTAATCACTGGCTCTATACTTGGGGTAATAACACAGCTCTCATTCTGCAGGATGTGTAAGTTGGGAAAGATAATAAGCAGCAGTCAAGGGTTGTTAGGAAAGAGGAAGTGACTTGACAGGAACTTATTAATCAGAAGTAATTACATCCATTTAGTAAGTCCCAATAACACAGCTCTGACAACCATACCCTCACAAAACAAACCAACAGTAACAAGGTGACACACTGAATTTTGAATTTAAAGTATATTGTGTTGCTTTCATAGAGGGACAAAGAAAACATGAACTCATATCAGGGGAAAGGACTGCAGAGGTGTCCCTGGGCTCCAGCCAGAGGAGGGTTCTCCTCCCCAGGGCAGGTGACCTTTAACACTTCATAATCACTTTTTGACAGTCTTGAATGTACTTTCAACTGCATGAACCTCTGCTAAAAGGAGTTCAGAGAGCAATATAAATCATTAACAGGTACTTGCACTACACATAAAAGTTCTCATGTCATTCTTTTCAAAACTGGAAGGAACAAATGCCATTCCCAAGGCCCCTTTACAGCCAAGTCCCACAGTATTAGTGTTAATTAGGGACAATGACAACCTTTCTGACCTGCTCTACAGCACATGGGCTAGAGAGGTTTGCTAGTTTTGTGTCCTATCATCACCTCAGTGAACTCCTCTGACACAAAAACCAAACCATTTTCAGTCATTTCCTCTGTAAAATACGAATTACTGGACTGGGACTTGTAAAGTGCTGTTAAAGCCTTAGATGCCAACTATTAAAGATGCAAAGAGGGTTAAGGATTGCAAAATGGAAAGCACAATAAATCTGCCTTAGTAGGGCTCCAGCAGATTGCTTACAGGTACAGTTTTTAGGGATTTTGTACTGAAGGATGAAAGCCAGGATCAATCTTGCAATACATTCATCTCAACATCAGCGTGTGCTGATTATTAACAAACACACTTTCAATAATTAGAACCAGCACACAATGAGAGTCAGCCTTTATCACAAGATGAGTTCAGAAGGAGCAGAACCAGGTGCAGCTGAGAGCCCCTGAGTGATGGGGACAGCCCTGGGAGCTGCAGGATCAGCCTCTGGGAATCCCCTCCCTCGGATGCTGCAGTGCCAGAACCCCCTGCTGGGGCTGCTTATCTGTTACCTGAGCCTTACCTGTTTGAACACCTCTTCATCCTGATAAGTTGTTCTCACCAGTTCCTGGATGAAGCCAAAGGGGAGGTTCCTACACAGCATGTATGGTACCAGCAGAGACTGCTGCTGCAATGACCTTTATTGGCATTAAAAATTAAAATCAGGATCCAAACCTACTGATGACTTGCAGTAGCATTTGCAAAACTGTCAGAGCAATCACAGGTAAGGATGAGTCTGGGAGCACTTTATCCTTGTGTAGATACAATTATTCCTTCCTGCTCTTGCTCCTCTAAAACAGGTGCTCTACCAACCCCACACTGCAGTTAATGGGGCTGGAAGAAAACAGCAGCTTCTTGGTTGCCCCTTCTACCCCTCTCTGATGAAAAAAAACCTTTATTAGGCTCATCTAGTGAAGGAACAACATTGTTTTACAGGTGTTTTTCCAGATTAAAGAAAACAAATAGTGTTTTCTGAATTAACAGAGTCCTAGGATTTTTAAAAAGTATTTTTTTCCCTTATTACATATATAAAACTTATTCTAGTGCCAACACTGGTTCATGTAAAGACAAAACTAATCTCAAAGCACAGGCAATAACTGGTGCACCTTTGAAGATTACAGAAGTGTTCTCTGGGGCCACAAATACAAAATCATGCAGATCTTAGTAAAAGTCACATAATATCCTACTTTCAAAATCTTTTTACTGTTCCAAGCAGCCCAGCTCCTGGTTAAACAACTGCACTTGGAACCTCAGAGTGGGGATTTAGTGCAGAGAGCCCCCAGACAGCTCTGCATTGCAAACCTGCCGGGGTAACCCTGAAGCAAACAGGGGCTGTGTCCCTTTAGCAGGTTTGCCCACACATTTTAGAGCTGTTGGGCAGATGCAGCTCTGCTGGGGACTCACTGCACAGGAGCAGTGCCCCAGCAATCTGTAAGGAAAACACTTCCAGCATAAGGCAAGGCAAAAACCAGCCTGGTTAATTCACAACCCCCTTCAAACTGTTCTCATCAACCTGGGCGATGAAAACGCAACCAGGAAACGCTCCAAGTCCCTTCCACCAAAACATCAGTGAAGCAACAAACTCCTCCTCTGGCACACGAATCTCCTGCTCTGAAAACTGCCTGAGTGCTCTCATCCAACCCTCAGGAGAGAGAGAGGAGCCTGGAACACGACAAAGCCCCGCTCTGTTTACCTTGGCTGTGTCAGGGATCCCTGGAGCACCAGAGCGGCGTGGGAGATGCACTGGGATCGGATGTTGCTCAGTAACTGGCTGACTGTTGGCTGGCTACACATCTGACAAAAACAACTTCAGCTTAGTACCAAACCAGAGTGTGGAGACAGGACAGACAGGAAATGTGGGGCATTTCTTTATTTGTGCAGTATAAATGTAACCTGCAGACGAAGCTTAGCACTACTGCAGCTAAAAACCTGCCTGATTATAGGTAGGTAGTGTTGGTTGGTTGGTTTTTTCCCCCTGAAGTAACAGCTTAGAGCAGAATATAGACCACTGACAGGGAGCTGGTCTCTCAAAAATATGTTTTACATGGCATAAACTTGGATAAAATGCAGGAGGTCAAAAGGGGAAGGATCATTTCTAACACAGTGCTTATTTAAGATGTAAAATATATATATATGTGATTCAAATACGATGAATTAACAGGAGCCAAAGGTATCTAATAAATTCTATAAATCTATTTCTACAACAAAGCCATCGGGGAGGAACTCTCAATTCCTACCAGTGAGTAAGAGGAGTGTGTGTGTCAGCACTGACACAACCTGACTCATCTGCAACGTACCTTTGGTGCTTTTCTCTCCTCTATTCCCACTCTGTCAAAACACTCGATGAGGTAGTTCAGCATCTCTGTCTCCTTACAGTTCTCAATGGTGAAGTGGTCACTGCAGGAATCGGAAACACTTGAGCTGCCAGAGCCTCCCAGACTTCAAAACACACAGAGAGCAGAAACAAGGCATTAGGGACAGCTCTGCACTTGGGCACAGGCAAACAATTCACCAGCTCTTCCTCTGCCAGTGCTCTGCACGCTCCATCCCATCACACACAGGGCTCAGCAGCTCAGGGGGGTCTGTGGGGATCTCCAGGCACAGCTTGTCCAACCCTGGAAGTTCAGAGCTGTTCTGAGACTGAACAATCAACCCCCCCTGTAACTGAGGATCTGACAGACAGCAGGGGCATGACTGCAATGGCAGTCAGTGAATCTGCACTCTCTGGAGCAGTGAATTCTCACCCGGCAACACCAAAAAGGACAGGCTTTGTGCTGTTCCTGCCACAACAGCTGGGACACTCAGGACACCCCAACCCCCCACGCTGCGGTGCAGCCTCTGCATCGGCTCCACAGCTGACACCAAACACGGCAGGAACTCCAAACCCTGTTAACTCCACCAGCCAGGGAGGGCAGGAGCCTCCCCCTGGCCAGGACAGGCCTGGGCTGACACACAGGGCCACACACACCTGATGTGCCCCAAGGAAGGAGAATAAACAAACCAGCAGGCAACACAGCCAACCCACTGCTCCTTCAACACTCCACATCCCAGATCATTTCAGTTCCACTCTGATCATTCCAGTTCCCTCACAGTAAAATAAACCATTTCTTTAAGTGGCACAGCAATGGGGGGGAACCCACTGATAGTGTAAACACAAAAACTAAACCCACAAACCCAAACCCATCCTTGAGACCGGAGAGAAATGGAACACCAGTGAGAACAGCCCCACCACTCTCAATCTCAGACTTGTTATCTCTGCTGAATTCTTCTCTACATAACAGCTTGGCAAAGCTAATTAAAAGCAAAATCCTCATTTTGCACAAGAGAATGAAGACATGATGTAGTCACTTTATGGAAATGAAATTTTAAAAATAGCAGTTACATGGATGGGCTGCTGCAATTCCCCAAGAAGAATCTGTGCATAGGGGGGGGTGGATTTAAATGAAAACCAATTTATAAGCCCCAGATCTTAAACTGGAAAACAGGAGTATTTGTTTCCTTAAATGCAGCTTTCTAAAAACCACGTTTAAACCTGCAAACTCTCAAAAGTGGAATTTCCTTTAAACTGTAAAATAAGTTACATTTTTATCACCGAGTTGTACAAATCTGTTGTGCAAACTCCACAGTCCAAGCAATAAATCAGGGAAAGGTTATTACTACTCAGCATCTGGGAGCTCAGCATGTTAAGAAACACAACATTCTAATAGCAGCAATCTCTGTTTGCAGAGAGATGTTTTCAGTTATCCAATTAAAACTTATCCATGTCAAACACAGCTCTATTGAAATAGTGCTCAGTAACCACAAAATTATGCCCTTTTTTTTTTCTAGTCTCTCTTTTAAACCTCTTGACTTCTCACATTCAGCTTGAAAAAAATACTCTTTTAAGGAAGTAAATGTATATGAAAAACCTACTAGTTCTCTAGTTGGTAATTCTGTTAATGATTCCACTGCAGCAGCAAATCAAATGGTTCCAACACAGTTCCTACACCCTTCACACACGTATTGAAGGCCTCGGTGTTTCCAAAATGCAAGTGGCTGCATAATTGTACAGCCACTGTGTTTATAATTTAACTACCAACTCACTGCTGTCTGCAAAATGCCAGGACAGAATAAACAAACGAAGCCCCAGAAGCACAGCAGGAATCCTCTCCAAAGCTCGGCAGCTCAGTCCAACATTTGGACTCAGTCGCCAACAGGACAATAATTAAACAAAACAGCGGGGAAAAATAATCCTAAATTCCACCTACAGCACAGGCCCACACCCATGATATCAGGATCACTCTCCTGAAATCACACTGGGATGGAGAAGAGCAGATGCTGCTTGGGAGGTGTTGCAGGTCCCAGAGATTGCAGCAGCAGAGTCCCAACACACCCAGCAACACTCAGGGAAACCCATGGAGGGGAAGATCATTCACACCAAGTGTTTTGGGGCATTCCTTGACGTCCAAAGGCACTTCCTAAAGTCTTGTTGGCTTCGTTTTAGGAGGCTCAAGCAATGACAATTCCCTGAGTTTTGCTGTGAATAAAATCCTTGCAACCTCCCAGCTGTTCCCTGTGTGTGTGGCCTGGAAAACTCCCACCTGGCTTCCCTTTCCCTCCTGGAGGTGGTAACTGCCCCCCAGGGCTTGAGGCCAGGCACAGACCTCTCAAATCACCCTCAGGCACGACCTGGGGGCTGAATGCTCACAGAAAATGTTCAACTACTACTGAGACTACAGAAGTACCACTTTGCACAAAAATCTTCCTAAAACACACAGGGTTTATATAAAACATTTATTCCTTTTCTCCAGGTTGGGTTGATCCAAGAGAATGGGGCATTTCTTTGGGAAAATATTTCTGTATCAGCCAAGACACTGAAGGATTACTCTGCAATGGAATGTAGAGCTAGAGAGGATCTGACCTTGCACTCAACATTTCCTAAAGCTCTTTCCCCCCCTGGCATCCCCAGTGTTCTGCAGGTGCTTGCACAGCATCTGCCCAGCTCCAAACCAGACCTCACCACCATCAACTCTTATTTGCTTTTCACATATCTTGATGTCCCACAAATGAAAGGGTTTTCCTGTACCATTCACAGATCTCTGGTTTATAGTAAAATAATCAATTCTTCCCCCTCCTTTCTTGGCTGTCCCAGCTCCATCAGCCTCTGCCACAAAGTTTAAGCCTTCAGGTGTATTTTGTCACAGGCTAAAGGGGTGATCCTCAGCTGCCAGGCAGCAATGAACCTTCAAAGTCACACTGCTTATTTGTCACTGTGTTAACCCACATGTTAACCTCTGTCCTCATTTCCCAGCTTTTCCCAGGAAAGCAAACACAATGTACCAGCCACTGAAAATCACAGCCATGGGCAAATACAATTCCTTCTACTCCCAGAGCTGAGGAGGAGCTGCACTCCAGCAGCACTGCAGGAACCAGGCTCACTAAGGGACAGGATGATGAGCATTTACCTTGCTCAGCTCTTCAGAAAGAGCTGATTAACTGCACTCATGACACTTGTTTATACACCACCCTGACGAGGCAGCCAAGTCACCTCCCTGCTTTAGTTCCCCACCTTACTTTGAGGATCACTTGACACTACACAGGCTGTTAGTTCCTAAACAACCAAACATGCAGGTTACATTCTCTTTCTCAGATACCTGGACCCAAACTGGACACAAGAAAAATCATCATCTTCATTGTCTTCATCACTACTGTCCTCAGACACATCAGAAACGGCAAGGAGGAGGAGGGAGAAAGGGTTGTCGTACAAACTACCACAACAAAAATGGAAAAGGCCATCAGATTCTTTTCAAGCCAGAAGGAAAAGTAAATGGTAGCTTTTAAGTCTGTCAAAAATCATCTTCTGTAAACATGCAGGCAGGGGGTAACTCCACGTTAGTAAAACCAAGACCGTACTAACATGCTCTGTTACACTGCCACACGTTATTTAATTATCCAAAACACCACAGATTTATCAGCCCAAAAATTGGAAAAGAATTTTTCAGACCCAGTAAAAATTAAGGCTGAAGTGGAATGCTTAGACACGACTGAATAATGAGTATCACCATCCTAAGCCAGTGAACTTTAAAGCGATGATCTCAAAACCTTGTGTGCTCGTTTCTCCCTCCTGCAGGGACAAGGGATTCCAGGAGCAGCCAACAGAGGAAATGCAGTGGTACTCGGCCTGGCACTCTGAAATAGGCTGATCTGTAATTTAAATCTGTGCACCAGGGAATTCAATCTAACCCAGCCCAGCAAGTAACAGCTTCCAACAAATTAACCAAAGCCCTACTGAGAAAAAACTCCTCAGAGCAGGAGGTTTGTTTGGTTTACCCAACTGAAAGGAAAGCTCCCAGTTCAACTGGAATGGATGCACCAAGAGGAGGCAATGGGAGCCCCCCTGCTCCTTTTAGTAATCCCATCACACCTCAGGTGCTGGCACAAGCAGGTGGCACGTTGTGGCACAGGCAGCGGGTTAGAGAGTCGAGGTGTTAGAGCAAACCAAACACAGACAGCAGCTCGGGGTGAGTGGGGTGAGCTCAGCACAAACACGAGCCGTTCCACACTGCCCACGGTGCCCCCCAGCACAGCACACCCCACACTGCCCTGGGCAGTACCTAGGAGGGATCCTGCTCGGCAGGGAAGGACGCCTGCGCCAGGCACCGGGAGAAGCAGGAGGCAAAGGTGGGCCCGTGGCCGGGGGCCTCTGCCTGGATGTGATGACTGGCATGGCTGGAGGGCTTGGAGAACTGGAGGGGATGGAAATACTCAAGGAACGGGGGGTGGAAGAAGCAGAAAAGCCTCCGGGATGGGCCACAGTGTAGGGCCGGTACCTCGGAGAAGGCGGCTGTGTCCAGGAAGGGCTTGTGGCTGTGAGGTGAGAGCTGACAGGAAGGGGAGGCACAGCTGTGCTGGCAACTGAACTGGCTGGTGGGGTAAGAGATGAACCAGTCATTGGTACATAGCTTGTGAAATTGGTAGGAGGAGCTGGACTAGTCCCATAGAGACTAAACCAGTTACAGGGGAAAAAGAAAAAAAAAAAAAAAATCAATGATTTAGGATTTGCAGAAAAAGAGTGAAAAAGATAAAATGAGCAAGAGAAGTCCTTGCCCCTCTGATGACTCTTCAGCAATATTTCTGCAGCTCACACACATTATTCCTTTCTACTGTTGTTGAATAAAACTACGTCACAATCAATCTATACACTTAAAAGAGCCACGGCCTTCGTGGTGCAAGGTGGGGATACTCCTCAGCAGCAAAGAGTTACAGGGCTTGACTCTACCCAATACACTTCTAGCCATGGCAGTGTAATCAAAAACGGTGAAATGGAGGGACATTCACGTGGAAAAGAGTGAAAAACTTTCAAAATCGATTCTATTTATCGTTCCTGGGACACTTCTAGGCCCCTCTCTCTCTTCTAGTCTAGCAACCAATATTCAAGTGAAAGCAGCATTCAGTTATAATCAGAAGTCACCTGGATAAAGAACTGGAACCAAAGGAGCCCACGTTACAGAACATGGGGCTGCTCCCCGGGTTGGAGCCCATGTTGAGGATGAGGCTTCTGTCGGGAGAGCGGGCGGCTGCGGCGATGGGCTGGGACGTGGCTGTCAGGCTGGCAAAGGGGTTCTCGTCCCTTGCCTGGGTGGACATCATCAGCACTTCCATCAGAATCTGCCCAATCAAGTCCTTAAAATCTGAAAACACTGTTAAGAAGAAGAGAGTCAGTGTCCTCATCTGTGTCTTCAGCTACACATTAGTCAGAGACGTAAATATTAGCAGGGAATTCAACTAAAAAAGGACAGGAGACTTCTGTGAATTAAGTGCTGCTTTTGGCAAAACCAACACGCTGACACATCTATAATTATCACTTTGTCTGTATTAACCAGGTTCTGGAATTACAGCTACACAAAAATACAGCTTTTATGGAAAATACTGAAGATCAAAGATGACCTCATGCTGCTATTGTTGGTTATTAAATTGCCTTGTGTGTTCCACTCATATTTTCCCACCCTGCTGTTGAGTTGGGCAAGTTGTGTCATAAAGAAAGGAAAAAACCAAAAATGCATACACCCCTCCCCCATAAAATAAGCATTTTTAATTGGGTCATACTTATAGCTACCAGAATAAACATAGTTTGTTATCTAAAATAATCAGGAATTCTTGGCTTATCAAATTAACTGCCAGATGTCTGTTATGATGCAAGACAATTCACTGCAGCCAAGAGAGAGAAAGGGAAAAACAAAGAGATGGGAAGGTGCCCATCCAGTGAAATAAGGTGCCCACCTTCCTTTGGGTTCTGCTTGAACTGGGCAGACAGGGAGTTGAGGAAGATCACGTCTCTGTCCCGGTCCTTCCAGGACACTCGGAAGATCTTACAGACCAGCTGCAAAGCTTGTTCCTCAGACACCTCCGACCCCGACAGCGGCTCCTGGGGGGCAACAAGCAACAATCAACACCTTGCCTGGCACTGCCACTCAAGTCCCAGTCGGGTACAGATCTCCCTTACGTGGCTTCAGCCTAACTCTGGATGGCAGGGTTTGGATGTTTGTGAAGGAATATTGGCACATTTGGCAAAATTTGGAAAAAGCACCCGAAGAAACACGAGGGATGCAGAAAAGATGTAGCAGAAATACCCAAATCCAGCAGGACTTCCAAAACACATATGAAAACTATATACTAAGAAGGGAAATTTAACCCAGATACTTAGGATGTCTGCTTTAAGGGATTAATTGGGGACTCAAACTTTCATTATCCACAGTTATTTTAAGAGCTCCTTGTAAAAATGAAAGCACAGGAAGAAGCAAACTTCCCCAAGTCTTTCCCAACTTCAAATCTTGCCCAAGATAGAGACGTCTTTCACTTGAATGCACTCGGGACAGGACTAAAGACTCAAGAATTTGCCTTGTACCCCTTTCTCCCAAAAAAAAGAATGGAGCACAGTTTACAGCACCTAACAAAAAATGAGTTTCTTTAACGAGAATGGTCCCACACAGAGGGTACCAAAGGTTCCAGGGGAGGGCCCTTGCAATCCTAAGACAGCTCTGAGTGTGCTCCTGAAAAAATGACAGCACCCAAAGGAACAGCACTGAAGTGATTCACACCCATGCTGTGAGGAGAGGTGGCTTTTAAAAATTTGATTTTAAAATCAAATGACAGAGAGGACGATTCCAGGAGTGGATCAGAGCTTTGTACTTGCTTGCTTTCTTTTTCTACTTTAAAGGGTTCTACCAGCTCTCTAAACCTTGACAGCTAAATCTGCTTATGTATTTTCTTATAATATCTAAGGAAAACCCTATTACACAGCATTACCCCAGCACACATAACATTTGAAGCAGTACTTTTGTGAGCAGACCACGAAATGCTACACAAATAAGATGCAACAATCTTCAGAGTCTCTTAAGAAATGGTTCTTCAGACCTGCTGTGTTTTAAAAAATATATGTGGGCATTAACAGCTCACTTTGTTGGAAGACACAGCACAAATTCTGAGTTTACAAATATCATTTGTAAGCCAATCTGAGACATCAAAATGCAGCTTTGATATTGGAAGTTTTGACTTGATATCGGAAGTTTTGATTGATTTTTCCTTCACACGAATTTGAATGAGAAAATGCAGTGAAGAAACTGTTTACAGATGACACCTGAGGGCTGGTTCCATCCTCCCAAAAGCACATGTTCAAAGCCTGGAGGTGACCGAGCTCAGCCCTGCTCCCTCTCCATCCAAACCACACCGACCTTGTCCGTCAGGCTCCGCTTCTCTCTGCGATCGTTCTCATCGACCTCCATGTTTTCGATTCCCGAATCCACATCAACCTGGGACATACTGCAAGTGGAAATAAGGGAAGAAGCCTGTAAGATGCTGACTGAAGGAGTGTCCCCTCAGGTAGAAGCAGCGGAGAACCCGAAGCACAAACAGCAATTAAAATCACTGCTTGATAAAAGCTTCTCATGTTCCATTTATTTTGAGTTCAAGTATTCTAACTCCTCCAGCAGGCAATGTGCAGCCATCACATCCCACAACTTTTTCCTTTTTAAACAGAGCACCTGAATTATCCCCACCAGACACACTCATCTCTTAATGCTTTGTCTTTTACCACTTTAGGTCAGGAACTCCCATTAAAGCCAGACTAGAACGAGCATTACAGTGGTCTAACCAGCGGTGATTTTTAAGCATTAAGCCCCACTGCATTAACAGAAAGGGCAGAGCCTGGGGAGAGGTTTGCCCATCAGCACTGTGCCATATCTGCTGCATTTGTTACCTTTTCTCACAGGAGACACTATCAATGTCCATGCTCTGGGACCGAGACAGAGACTGAGACTGGGTTTCAAGGCTGTTGGATGGAGAACTGCTGAGGGAACTCACTCCTTCGCTGCTCTGGCTTCGGTGGGCTACTCCTAAAGAAAACACCACCAGGGTGTTACTACAGAGGTCAGAAGGCACCACAAGTTATTGGATGGAAAAGGAGAGGAAATTCTGCTTTTCAATCCAGTTGTTAAGTGTTCTCAGTAATGCATTAGGAAGTAAGTGTTAACAATACTCAGTTAACTCCAGGTGATCACATCTGGTACCTCCCCCTGAAGCAGCAGTGTAGGAATCCTTACACAACACTTACAAATCCACACACAACAAAGCTACATCTGCATCCACAGGGAGCTCAGGTTCACTCCCATAAAAACTCACCTTCCATAAGATTGCTCTGTCTGCTTCAGACCTTGTCAAAGCCCTCCAAACTCTGTCCCATCAGAACAGGACGTGGGGCCATTACAGAGGAGTTAACTTGGCTCAGGACACAGGACACACACCCTCCACCAATTCACTGGGGAATTATCAGCACTTCTCCTCCACAAGAACAAAATAAGCATCCAAGAAGTCCTAACAACAGGTACCGAGTGTAACACCAGCACCATCATGACTTTGGAGGAGGGCTGATGTGTGTCAGGGGATGAACAGATGGACTCCCTTTGCAAGGGAATCTTCTCCAGAGAAGTGTTAGACACCAGCATGGGAGGAGGGAAGTTATATCTGTAATCCAAATAAAGCAGAACAAGCCTTGCATTCAGTAACAAGGGTTATTGGTGAGTAACTTTAGGGCCATAGCTGGGTATTATCATTCATAAACAACACTTTGGAGCCCATTGGGTGTTCATTGTGAAAAGAAGAACAGAAATTGGAACTGAGATCCTCCAAGAAGAATTAGATTTCACTGAACTACCTATTTGCCAGTATTAAATGTCTGCAAAAAGATTTCACCCAGACAGCAAGAAAAAGTCAAGGAAAACCTCCATTTCAGTTCTAAATGCCCATTTCCTGCAGGCCTGGAATTCTGGTGATGCACACTCCAGTTCTGACACCAGGCACAGCCCCAAAGCTCAGCACCACTTCACAACACCAAGGAGATGCAGATATCAAGGGCAGTGTCTGAGCTCAGCAAGGCTGCTCAGGTCAGTCAGGTTAAAGAAAAGCAACTTTCAACAGCAGAACTTCAAGGATGCAGATTCCCCAGGGATAACACCCAGCAGCACTACACTGCCAGTGGCAAGGGAAGGCTGAAGTCAGCAGGGAATTCCAGCATGCAGCTGATTTCAGATCTCCCATTTACAGCCTTGTTTTACTTCAGGGCATCATCAATCACAAAGGGACAATATTCCTTGAGTTCTTCATCTCTCCTCTTCCCCCTTCCCCAAAACAATCTGGCTAAGTCAGTGGATAAAGAGACCAGAGCAAACATGGCTTACCAGGGCAAAGGACTGCATTATTCTGCATTCCCTTGGGATCTGACTCTCCCTGCCAGGAAAATGTGCTTTAACAGTGATGCTGCAGCTCTCATTACCAGGCCCCCTCAATCCCACCCACCACCTTTTCACACAAATCTCCCAGAATTTACCTGCACCTGTACTTTGCTGGATCAGGCACACAGAGAAATACCTGACACCCAAAGTTCCAGTTGTCACTGACACACTGTCTTTAGGTCCCTCAAAGTATTTTCAAAATACATACACAATAATGATCATCTTCTCCATTAAATTGGTGCCTAAGTCTGATCTCACCATGACAGGCAACTCTCGAGAACAATGGATGCTTACAAGGACACCAATCTGCTGGGGCTGCTCTCTATGTCCAGATGAATTCAAATCCTCTGCAGTCACTTTCTGCTGCTGGGAGGAACCACCCAGCATTAGCTGAGTCTTCATTTCTGCTACATAAACACACAGATAATCTGTTATGGCCAGTTTTCCCTGATCCATTCCCTGATTTAACCCCTCCTCTTACCCTCTAATGTGCAAAAAGACACACAGGGCTAAAAAGCTGCAATAGAGGCACTGCAGGAAGCAAAAACTGTAACTCCTGTTTCTGGGCATCAGCCAATCTGGTCTGCACAGTCAGGAACTGCCCAGATGGTTCTTAAAACAGAAATCTCTGAATTCTTCACTGTCCAACCACCTCAAACCAGGAGAAACCTGTCAGCCAATCCCGGGACATTTCTTCCTTCAGCCACACATTTCCACCCCTCCTGCTCTGTTGGTGGTGTTGTTTATCCAGTGCTGCACTAGGATGGATCAGGATCTCATCTGTTTAAAAACCAAACATTTGTTTTTCCTGGGTTAGTGTTCACTGGGGTTAATTCCACGACCCATCTTGCCACAAAGCTGCTACAGACAGAAATACGCCTTTCAGCAAGAATCCAGCCTAGGATGGATTAAAATAGTCCTGCAACCACAGGCTGAGGGAACACAGAGAGTGAACTCTGCACTGTTCTTAAATAAAAGAGTCACCTCTGCTGCTGGGCTGCTGTCTGTAATCATGAGGACAATACAGAGTGTTAAATTCCATCTGCAATCAGATTTTCTCAGGAAAAGCTTCTGATAGCTTTCCTCTGTCCTGCTGTGGATACAGGGCAACAGAACAGGCAGGAAGGAGTCACCCCTAGGTGTTTCTGAACAACACTGTCACTATACAAGAATTAAGTTTGTAAATTACTCTATTTGCCAAAGGGAAAAACACAGCATTTCAGAGAGCAAATAGGTAAAAGATAGAGAATTCTGCAAACTTATTAGAAATCATATTGAAAACCTGATTAGAACAACCTTGATATTTTGTTTTGTTGATTGGTTTTGTGAACCTCTCAGCTGAGAAACACAACAGGCAAAACAATTCAGGTTTTCAGATAAAGACCACAAAACTGGCAAACAGGCCAATTTTTTCTAATTTCCAAGACGGACAACTTGAAGTCAAATTTTTTTAGGCCAGATGTGTTATAAATTTAAGAATATTGTCTTCACCTCTCTGTAAATCAACCCTCCCAACTTGCCCTGCTTGCTGCGTTTGTCTGATTTGAACAGATCAGCTCTTATTTGCATGTTCTGAAATAAATACCATTTGTAAGCATCCTGCTTGTATTCACTCCAGTAAATAGTGAATTGGCAAAGCAACACAAAGCAGAAAGCAAATACTTCACTCTTACACCGACCATGCACAGTCACAACCTGCTATTTTTAATTGTGCCGAACGCTCGTAATTAAAGATCAAAAATGAACTTGGGACCGATTGCTACGATGGACCTGGAAACCAATCAATAAAAACTGTGTTGCAAAACTAAAGAGGGATTTTTCCTGTCTCCTTGGCAGATCTTTTCCCTAACATTGTGCAATATTAAACTGTATCATGAGCTTTGGTAACCTGTATTTTAAATGCCGTGAGTTTATTTACACCTGGAAAACACTTGTAAATGGAATAAATGGAAACCCATTTATTACTATGAAAATGAAAACAAGAAGAACCCTCCATCACTGTTTCTGGGAGTTACTTCCAACAGCAGCAGCAATGACAGCACTGACAGGGCCTGCTCTGAAGAGAAGGGGTGTGTGTGTGTCATGATGTGAATGGTGGCAGTTCTGGTCTCAGGTGCAGCCTTACCTGACGCACCGATGGGAGAGGTAGCTGGGGTCATGCTGTGCACGTTGAGGCCCAGGCTGTGCGAGGGCCCTGGCGCTGCTGCCACCACGGGGGGCCCCGGGGGGGTCTCTCTCTGCGGGGACGTCAGGGGGGTGGTGGGCTGGGACGAGGAACCTCCTGCCAACCGCGCCAGGCGCCGCCGCCGGATCTGCTCGGAGAGAACACAGAGTGTGAGCAGCAATGTGGGCACCCTCATCTGCACAGGGAGAGAATAAACCAAATAAACACCTCTGTGAGCACCCTCATCTGCACAGGGAGAGAATAAACCAAATAGACACCTCTGTGTGCACCCTCATCTGTACAGGGACAGAATAAACCAAATAGACACCTCTGTGGGCACCCTCATCTGCACAGGACAGAACACACCACATGAGCAGCTCTGTGTGCACCCACATGTGCACAGGGAACAGGGAATACACCACACGAGCCTGTTTTCATTCACCCACATGTGCACACACTCCCCCAGCTGCCCTGGGCCCTCTCTCCCAGCAGGGCATTGACTGCAGGGAGGGCAAACACTGCAGCTTTACCTGAGAGCTGCTCCTGGTGCTGTGTCACACCCCCCTGCCCTCAGGGCTAGCACTGGCAGTGGATCTGCTGCCCTGGGAAGCCACTGGCACTGGAGAAGGCTGTGCTTGTCCCTCCAGGGGTTGTGTAAGACATTTACTGCTCAGCACTTTCAAAACCTGCACCTCTGCCATTTGATGAACTGCATTAATGTGATAAAAGGGACAATATGGACACGACCTTTCACTTGTCATGATGCCAAGACACCTGTGCTGAAGAAGGGCCAGCTTGAAGGTTGTTCAAGACCACCAATGTCCAAGTTAATCCAAAACAGAACTGCAACACCAGAACCACACAACTCCTGTGCTGGACAGAAGCACCTTGAGGAGTAAAGACAAGAGTATAAAACATCCTCTCATCACCTACAGACGCTCCACCACACAGAATCTAAAAACCAGCGTTTTATTTTTAAGACAAAGAAGATCTGCCTTCAAAATGCAACTTCAGAAAACTGTTATGAACCTATTTATTAAAAACTGTATGGGATGGTAGAGCGCAAGGAAGAAACAGGCAAAATATAACTTAATAAAACTCAACTTAGAAGTGCTTTGGGTTTCCATAAATGAGAAACAGGACCTGTTCCCAAAGCTTACACCTTCAGCTTGAAAAGGGCCCAAAATAAAAGTATCATATTTGAGGGTGTCAACTCCCTGCAAAAATGAGCAATTCCTGTTATTCTCTTTGTATTTTGACAGTCAAGCACTGCACACAACTTAACAGTTTTCATTTCTGCTCATAATCCTAAAGAACTGCCAGGCAAGTGAAAGAGTGAACAAAAGATTTGTGTCAAGTCGATCTCTGCAGTGCATTCCTGCACCATTTAATGGCCTGTGAAACCTCCTCCAACAGGAAGAAAAACACATCAAATTAAATCAGACTTCAGAAACTGTGGGAAAACAGTGTCTGGAACTACATCTCCCTCCACGACAGGTGTCACCACATCAACATGGAAGGATTTTATTTTTTTTTTTTTTATTTAAGACCTAAAAAAAATGCCTATGAATAGAATCTCTTCATCCCTCCTCCCTGTCAAGCAAAATAGGGGAGCTTTGTGAGCACAAATAAATTGTTCAGCTTTGCTTTAAGTAAAAGTAATACATAGGAGGGTCTCTCTCCTCTCCACTTGTACCTTACATCTTAATTTTTCAGCTGTTCATCCACCTGTTTATCTTAAAAAAAAATAAATACAGAACTACCTCAGCCCCCAGAGGTGTAACTGAGAAAATGTCAGCTCCGTGTCCCCATATCTGTTTTCCCTACTGCTGAATCCAAATGAAATGCTCCCAAAATACCAAATCAAACACAACCCAGCTGAACTGAATTCTCTCTGAGTTGAGGGTTTGATTAAAAATTTTAAAAGCTGCTTCCTCTCCCTTAAACAGCCCCAGAACTATGTATTTAGGATAAAGGGAGGAATGGGAAAAAAATACACACACAAGCAGTCCATGTATGCAGCAGGGTCTGAAGGAGAGAGATGAAGATTCATTTTTTAATATGATTAACATGATGTGAAGCTCTTCCACAACTGCCCACAGTCATCCTTGCTAGCAAGTCCCAAATCTGATGTTAGGAAGGAAGTGTGTGAGGAGAAAAAGGCAGAGGTAATCACCAATATATTTATCAATTTATTCTCAAGTGCAGCCCAACGTTGGCTGCTCAAACAAGGTCACCTCTCCATCATCTCCCAGTCCCAGGCAGATAATTGAGGTCACTTGTGGCACTCAACATTCCTTCCCCTCCAGTGCTGGGCCAGCTCAGCGCCCAAGTCACAGCAAACCCAGCTGCAATCAGCACTGCCCCAACAGGAGGGCTCCAACACAACCCTTCTGCCCTGGATTTGTCACTCTCAGTCCATCAACCAGCACCTTTTTTAGGGGCCAATCCCCCAGCCCGTGACCTGCCCTGAGGAACAGCCTGAGATGTGCGTGGAGCGAGAACCCTGCCCGGACACTGAGCTGCTCTGAGGGGAGGCACTGCACCTGAAACTCAGACAGCATTTCCCTTCCCCTTTAAGGATGGTAAATGATATTTCCCTTCCTTACTGCTGAACAAAGCAACGTTACAACATAAATAAACTCTGGCTATTTTTCCCTGCTGACAGAGGCAGCTTTCACAACTGAGGGTACACTGAGCAAATAGAGGACCAGATCTGGATCTTGGATACCCTGAGCTGTCATATTGCTTTAGGTTTATATCAAATTCCCAAGGGAATCTGAAGTTTGATCTGAAGATTAGGAAGTTTTAAGCTAAAAAAAAAAAAAAAAAAAAAAGGAGAAACAAAGATATTACACTATAGAAAGGAATAAGTACAGGCTGAGAAAGAAGTGTGAAAATCCAGCCTAAAATCGGTGGGGACATTCTATCCTGCTGATTCCCTGAACAGCACAGAGAGGAGGGAAGGTGGGCACAGCACAAGGAGACCCCAACCTGCTGCCTTCACACAACCCAAATAACAGGTGGGATCTGCAGGAGCTCCCAGTGACCTGATCCCCTTTTGGACTGGATGGCTCCCCAAATCACCACCAAGAGCACAGGGTTGGGCTTCTCAAATATTTCCTTCGGGAAGCTCAGGGTGTTTGAACAATCCCCAGCCCTTGATTTCAGCACTAAATCCCTGCAGCAGGGATGTGACAAAGCTGTGCCATTGACACCTAACAGTGACAACTTACTGGTGTTAACTATTACAGGGCATTGCTTGCTCCACAGCCCATCTTCCCTACAGAGCACGGCTCCAGAACACAGTTTAAAAGCTTAATTGAAACAAAATAAACCTAATTGGTTGGATGGAAAGAGCACAGTGGTTTTTAACCAGCACAGCCTTTGCTGGACGTGTCTGGACTATGTCTTTGAACAGGAGTTTTCAGAAATACATTTTTGATCTTAGTGGACTTGTTAAAAGCTGTTATCTGGATGCATCACAACCAAGAAGGGAAAAATAGCACCCTGTTAGAGCTGGTTAACTCATAGTGTAATCCTGCAACAGGCAATAAAGATACACAACCAGGAAAGTTGTATCTCACCCAGTCCCAGTTAAAAAAAATTCTGTATCAATATCTGCTTTAGTGGTAACTGCTCAGTGAGACCCTGAAGACATTTCTGTGCAATAAAGAGTAGTTTGAACAGATAACTTCATTTTTCTTGTATTCATTAGAGCATCCTAAACTGGTTTAAGAAATGCTTCATTTTCTGGTGACACCAGCCATGTTCTGTGCTCAGAACACGCTACTCAAAAATCATGTACATGCTGGAAGATAACAAATTAACATCATTCTTTCCCACTTCATGCCACATCTAGCTTGAATCTGCTTTTTTTTGTTTGTTTATGTGGCCCCTAGTTCTCATCTTGTGCTCTCTATTATGATGAAATTCACACACTAAAAAGGAAATTTCTTTTTTCCCTTCCTAAAGATTTTACTGGTCTGTAGATAATGACAACTTCTGCTCAGCAAACACTGAGTGAGAGACACTGTTGATAGCAGTGCAAAACACCTCCTTGAAGCTAAAATATACCCTATAATCCCAAAGCCATTGCCAATTGTATCCATCTCTCTTCTTTTTAAGTTGCAATCCGTTAGTGCTCTAATTAATTATGGTTTGATAGAAGAAGATAATCTTATCTGGAAGAGCCTGGCAATTACTCCAAACTTCCATTAAGTGTTTCTTTCACCTTTAGTCAGGGCCTGATAAAAAGTTTGAACCTAAAGAAGACACAGAGAAGGTGTTTTAGAAGGTGATTTTCCCACACAGTCTGATCCACTGCGCCAAAGGACAGTGGAGATGTGCAGGAATATTAAAATAGACTTGGCTCTGCCTTTCCAGAGAGGGATCCATTAATAACAAGAAGGACATCGTGACTCTCTTAAAATGATACAAGATTGTCTCAAGCAATCACCTAAAAGTCCAGTCAGCCTGGTCCTTGCTGGACCTGGAAAATTTGGAGTCACTGGAGACAAATGTTTTGCCAGAAAAGGTGGATGAGTCCCCCCTGGAGAACTCCTGTCCTGCCCTGCAGCCTCAGAGCTCGATGCAGTGCTTTGATGATGTCAGTGCCAAGCAGGGACACAAACCAGCTCCCTCAGGTTAAATAACTCTGAAATTAATCACAAAACACCTCACCATCAGCTCCCTTTGGTTAAATAATTCTGAAATTAATCACAAAACACCTCACCATCAGCTCCCTTTGGTTAAATAATTCTGAAATTAATCACAAAACACCTCACCATCAGCTCCCTTTGGTTAAATAATTCTGAAATTAATCACAAAACACCTCACCATCAGGGCAGCTCAGTGATGGAGGTAAACAAAGCAGTCACGAAATACACCTGTACAACTGGAGAGCCCTTGGCAGGGCAGGAATTACAACACCACTGGCCCATCCCACTCTTCCCAAGGTGGGAATTGTGCTCCTCTCGTGGAGTATGAGGATGTCCATGAAGTAAACAGCACTAAGGATTTTCTCCTACACGGTGATGCAACACAGCAGGATTGCTAAATCACCATACACAGCGTGATCCCAAACCTCTGAACCTCATGGAATGCAAACCTGAGGGGCACCAGCAGCCACTGCTCCACAGTCCCACTAAATCAACAAAAATAACAGCTTCTGATCCTCCCTGGAATACAAGAACAGCACTGAGGCTGCACTGCAGCTGGTCCAACACAATATATTCTATATGCATGCAACACACATTAATATGAAATTATTATTGCGAAGTTAGGAGAGATTTCAAGTTTTCCATGATTTCGGACATTGAGAAATTCTTTACATCCTGATCAGTACCAGGACAGGATCCATTTGGAAGTCCTGTAGCATAGGAGCAAAACATAAAATCTCAGCCTATATTAAAAAAAAGACAAAACAAAAAGGAAACACCACCCTTTAAAAGGAAGAACCAAGAAAGAGTTCAGGTTATTCCCTGGCACAGGTTTATCCACTACAACCCAACACCACAAGGCTTCAGTGAAAAGAGCAAGAGGTCGAATAAACAGAGAAAAGGCAATGAAAGGAAGCACTGGAAGACTGACCAGCCTGCTTCCAGAAGAAGCGACATTAAATATAGGGCCACAAACACGCCCATTTCGCTCCTCAGCAAAGAGCCTGAGAGGCGAGACGTGAAGTGTGTTAGCAGGGCTGAAAGGCTGGGTGTTTTAGATCACAGAGACAACACACGAACGCCCAGCGCCGGGCACAGCGAGGGGACACGCTGCACACAAAGGCCACCTGGCAGATGGGAGCGCAAAATAAACAATTAACCAGGAGAGCAGCCACCAACCCCAGGGCCGAGCCGGGGGGCCGCGGGGCAGGGGCAGATCAGAGACAGGGGACGGAGAAAACGCCGGGGAAGGGCAGGGGGAAAACAGAACTCCCCAGGATCGCCCCCTCCCCAGCCCAGCGCCCCCTCAGGGTCCGCACAGGGCCCGGCCCTGCCCGGCGCCCCTCCCGGGGCCCGCCCGCCCCTCAGGCCCCGGCCCCGCGCACTCGCCTCGTCCGCGCTCAGCTCCTCCATCGCCTTCCTCTTAATGGTGCCCGGAGGGAGGGCGCGATCCTCCTCCCCGCCGCGGGGCCGCTCCGAGCCCGCGCTCCGCCGCCGCCGCTGCCCCCGGGCCGCCTCACAAGGGCATCTCCGGGGCGACCGCCGCCGGCCGAACCCACCGCCGCCCCGGCCCCGCCGCCCGCCCGCGCCTCCGCTGCCGCCGCGGCCGAGGGGAGCCGCCCGTCCGAGGTGCCCCTCACACGCCCCCTCAGCCCCTGAGCCCTGGCCCCCGCCCGCCCGCGGCCGCTGCCCCGCGCAGGGATTATTCATCAAAACAACAGGGCGGCCGCGGCCATCTTGGGGGCGGGATCACGTGACCCGCCGCACAGAGAGGGCGGGGCCGCGCCCCGGGCCGCGCGCGCGCCGCGCCGGCCAATGGAGGCGAGCCGAGGGGGCGGGGGCGGGGCCAGAGAGGAGGGGCGGGGGGTCCGTGAGGGGAGGGAGAATGGTGGGAGGAGCCAGGGGTTCCTGAGGGGTCCGGGAAAGGCGGGCTCAGAGGTCCGTGAAAGGTCTAAGGAAGGGGGGCTTGGGGGTCCATGAAGGGTCTAAGGAAGGCAGGCTCAGGATCCGTGAGGGATCTGGGGAAGGCGGGCTCAGGGGTCCGTGAAAGGTCTAAGGAAGGCGGGCTCAGAGGTCCATGAAGGGTCTAAGGAAGGCGGGCTCAGGATCCATGAGGGATCCGGGGAAGGCGGTCTCAGGATTCGTGAGGGATTCGGGGAAGGCAGGCTCGGGGTTCCGTGAGTGGTCTAAGGAAAGCGGGCTCAGGATCCGTGAGAGATCCGGAGAAGGTGGGCTCGGGGTCCGTGAGGGGTCCGGGGAAGGCGGGTTCAGGGTCCGTGAAAGGTCTAAGGAAGGCAGGCTCGGGGTCCGTGAGGGATCGGGGGAAGGCGGGCTCAGGATCCGTGAGGGGTCCGGGGAAGGCGGGCTCGGGGTCCGTGAGGGATCGGGGGAAGGCGGGCTCAGGATCCGTGAGGGGTCCGGGGAAGGCGGGCTCAGGATCCGTGAGGGGTCCGGGGAAGGCGGGCTCGGTGTCCGTGAGGGGAGAGAAGAAGGGCGGGAAGGACGGAGCAGCGCCCTGAGGCGTCGCCGCCTGCCCGGGGTCGGTCGCAGCCCCTCAGGGTCGCCGCGGTCCGAGCAGGGTGAAGCTGTGAAGCCTTCCCCGCTCCGGTGAGTCCGTACATGTTAATCCCTTCCCACTGACGAAGGAGTGAGAATCCCCAAGATTTTTATCTATTTACTGCAGTCTGTGTAACATATCGACGGAAAACCAAGGCACTAAGACCCTACTGAACACTGACCCCTTCGCTTTTCCTAAATGAAGTTTGAACCTGAAGTATTTTTTTTCTTTATTGCCAACTTTTCTGCACCTGGTTTTTTCACTACACCACAAAAAGGTACCGTTGTGAAAGGTATTCATCTTTTCCCCTCGAGCAAACCAGACAGATTAGCTGTAAGTGCATTGGAGGGTCACCACCCAGCTTGGCTTGTTTGATCAGTTATACACAGGCAAAAGGGAACAGGATTTTTTGGAGCTGCGATTTGGAAGGGGATAAACAAATTGAGAGCTGCATCAGCAGGTTTTTAGCCCAGGATGAGCAGTCACTAATAATGAGATCTAAAGAGGGCAGCGGAGTTGAGTCAGGGAGGGAAAGAATCCCATAAAAGCTGGACAACAGGATGTTCTTAAAAGGGAATTAAGCTGGTCTCTATGAGCAATGAGGACATAGTTTCATACACACTGCAAACACTTACATAGCAATAAAATTGATCCAAGCTTTGAAAGGGGGATGTGAGGCAGGTGGGATATTTGGTCTTGTGTTTTTACGTACATTTTTAATGTATTGATCTGAATTTTTGGCACAAACTGTTTTTGATGACTTCACTGAGGCGCTCAGAAAGGAAACAAAGAACCTTGTAAATAATTGGATCATAAGATATATCGTTCATCTTTCTATAGAACAAATGTGTATTGTTACCTTTGATTTTTAGATTACACTTTATTTTGTGTTTACCTTCTTGGAATTTTTTTTTTTTTTTAAGAAAATTGAAGTAGTCTGAAACAGCTTTGAATAAAACCCTTCAAGTGCTTCTCTGGGGAGTTCTATAATTCAGGTTCATGTCTTTTTGTCAAAGGCAATCTTAAATGCCTTTATGTGCCCCCACTTTCAGAACATGTGTCTGCTCCCTTCCTTTTTTTTGCACCACGAATTTCAAGGTGTTTAATTTGTGTTTTATGAAAGCCTGTGGATTGGTTTGCACAGAAGTGAAATCAGAATAAGCAGTTCTGTCACTGTAGGAGCTTCTCTCAGCCCTAAGATCTCCAGAGCATCCCCAAGCAGGTTCTGCATGGCATTACCTGCTTCCAGACCAGCAATTTAAAATAGGAAGGCAGCAATAAAAATAACATCACTCTGCTGATAAAAGCTCCTCTATTTTTATCAGGAAGGGCTTCCTAACAGCAGCCTCATTAAGGGGTTATTACACTTCCAGTCATGCAGGTTTCTAAGGCTGCCTTTTTCTGATTTCTGCTTGGAGCCTCTCTCTGAGCCAGCAGGGTTCAGGTCATAGTTGCCTTCCTGAGTTGCTTCTCCCACGGCTTTTACTGGAAGGCACAGCTTGAAGGCTGTGGGGTTTGTTTGAGAAGGTCTGCAAAGTTTAACACTTAAAAGGTTTACGAGTTAAACGTAGGTCCAGCACGTTGCAGAAGCGCCATCCAGTGGAGCTCCGCGTGGCTGCTGCTGCATTTCCTTGACAGATGTGAGCAGGCAGGGCTGCTGTCTGGATTTGTTATTTCTATTCCAATAACACTGTAACAACAAGTTTGTTTTCAAACTAATGGAAAGCTACTCAGTTCCAGAAGGAAGACACTGTCAGGATCCATAAAATAAACACCAGGCATTTACTGCTGATCCCCACATTTCCTTAACTGTGTGAAGTTCTTTTCTTCTTATTTTGGAAACCAGCTTCCATTTACATGGGTCTTTGGTAATTATAGGGGGGTCAATCAAACTAAACTCCTTACAGGCTTCAGCAGATTTTGTGTGACTTTGGTGGTGGCTTTCTTTAAGCCTTCAGAACTGATAGGAAGTATCAGAAAAGTGGTGCTACTCACATTTCAAAGTGTCAGGGATTATCTTGTCATGTGAAGTAATTAAGTTGCTAAGACTAAAGCTAGAGTTAAAACTCTTTGTCCACCCCTGACACACTGTTAGTGTTACCAACAAGGTGCACCAACTCATTTCACCTGTAACTGCCCAGTTGAACTCACACTTCCCTGTGTTCACACAAGGCAGAAGAAAACCTGCTGCTCCATGACCCTCTGTAATATTGCATAAAACCCACATTTTACCTAACTGAACAGCTGGGTGCAAAATAATCTGAACTAAAGGAGCATTGTTTTCACTGTGTGTATGTGCTTACAGGGTTCACTTGTTTTGCAGACTGGAGTCTCCGTGGATTGCTCAGCCCCATCTTGGTTGCTCTGGGATTTGAGGCCAGGCTGGTTTCCTCTGGCCAGCTCAGCTGTGGAGAATGGAGCAGCTGTGGCACAGTGTGGGACCTCACCCTGCACAGGTAAGGCACAGGCAAGTGAGTCAACTACTACTCTGCATCTTGAACAATAAATCTGTATTCTTTGTTGTTTGCTTCATTGTTTATCTTCCTTTCTCTGTCATTCCCCCCATGTGTTTGATGTTGACATGCCCCTTCAGAATGGGCAGGTTCTCTTGGTTAACTAAACTCTCAGTTCACCAGAGACCCAGGCCACATCACTCAGTTTAGGTTGGACTTCTTCCTACAGAAACACATTCAGAAATAAAGTACTTGAGATTAGTTTGGTTTGGGGCATTTATTAGCAAAAATCAGATCTTTAACACTGGCAAGAGCAGACTTATTTCCTGAGCCAGAAACATCAGACCGTTCAGGTTAACAGGGACAAGGGATCGGGTCTGGTGTGCAGAGCCAGCCCTGGACACGAGGGAGTGTGGCCTCCTGGGTGGAGCTGTCTCTGCAGGGAGGAGCCAGCACAACTCACAGCTTCAAGCTCTCTTGAAGACCTGTCTGCACACTTGGTTCTCACAGCGAAGCTCCTACCAAAAAAAAAAAAACACAAAACCCAAAGAAACAAGATTATAGATGTGAAAAGGAGCTGCTTCCAAAAATGAACATCAGTTCTTTGACTCCACTCTGGCCATGCTAATAATTTCTGCTTGACATTACAGTGAAGCTGTTTCAAAGCAGAATGTGCTTGCCATGTGTCATCCATTACAAACACCACAGAGTTAGAAGACTTGTGCACACCACGACCACGTTATAGATCTTATTTTAGTCGTATAGACACAGAATTAGTAGGAATTTGAAGTCAATACCAGGTGGAGGTCATCTCCTTCCAGCCAGTGAGTCCAACCCCTGTTCTTCTTCTCTCCAGTCTGGACACAGACAAGTTTGTCATTTTCCCAGGTAACCAGGCTCTGTGGAACAGGGAACAAAAAACTGTTTCTGCATGTCTGTCCCACTTTTGCAAAATACTTGCAGACAATGTCTATTTTCCTGCATAACAGAGGACCTAAATTCTGCTCCTGAGTGAAAATGCAACTCCTTGGCTGTAACTCAGGCTCCTACCTCTGTATTGCATTACAAATATTATTCTTGAAACAATTTCAGCTCAAGTATCTGGATTGACCATTTTGTAATAGCCTCTTGATTTTATAGATGCATCCTTACCTTGCATTTTCTGTTATCCAAGCCTTTATTATCCTCTTCAAACTCTTGTCCAACTTTGAACTCCAGCAGATAATCCCGGAACGTGCTGGTGGTGTGGATGTAGAATGAATCCCCATCCTGTTTGATCACCTTCTGAGGCTTCAGCACTTTGGCTATTTTGCGAGTTGCAAAGTCAATACCTTGGACAGGAGGCAAGAAGGTCAGAGCTGTGTTTCTTACCAGCCATTTGGGCAGCCAACACTTAACCTGACTCCCTACCAGAAGCATTTCTTAGGTCGTTTTGTTGCTTGCTCAGAACCTTTGGTTTTGCTCAAAGCTGTGCATTACACAGATTTAGTCGTCCTCTTGGACATTTTACTCTCTGGAAACCAGTTTACTTGTTGCCCAATTCCTATGCAAGATTTACAGGACTTTGGGTCAAAATACTCCTTTTAGGAGCTGGTTTGCCACTCACAAACACCTCAAGCTTAAGGTCTCAGACTTACCCCTTGCTTAGTTAGAGGGAACAGTCAGTGAAATCTCATCCTTTGTTGGAAGAAAGGGAATGTAAGAGTTAACAAGAACTCTCTGCACCCTCTGCCTTAAAGAGGACTAAAGGAAGGGCAGTCCCAAAATTAATTCCTCAGGCTTGTTTTCAGGACATATCACTTGCTATTAGCACTTCTTAAGTACAAATATGAACCATCATGCTTGTAAAAGAGTTCCTGGTAACCCTAATGATCACTCAGTAAAATCCTGATGTTCCTGGTGATGCTGAGCTCAAGAGTCTTTTCCACTTCTCCAGGGAATGTTTCCTTAGAGGAACAGGCAGGCAGCTGAAGCACATTACATCCCAAGAGCATGCTCAGAGTTAGTGTTTCTGGTAGGGGGGTGGGTAAAATAAAATGGGAGCTGTGCATTAATTAAGTTAGTTAGTTTTGCCACCTAGATTGAAGCTATCATTTTATAGGAACACGAGAAGTTTCTCACTTCATGCAGGCTGGGGCTGTGATCCTGCCAGGGTGTGTTCAGCAACCACATGTTGGACCAGATGGTCCCAGAGTCCCTTTGTGCCACTCTGGCATTACAGATGTGCCAGGATCTGAACCAGATGGCCCAGCAGTCACTCTGTGCCACTCTGGCATTACAGATGTGCCAGGATCTGACAGGCACATTTTCACATGTTACCAGTTCATTTCAGCACAGAGGGATTTGAATTCAGCACTGGCAACAGCCATTCCCATTAACCCTTAACAAGAGTGTGGAAATATAAACTACCCACAGATCTGTTCTTTAGAGGTGGATGTAAATGGAGGGAAAGGCTGGACTTGGCATAACCACATCCTTATCCATAACCCCCTAGTTCTTCAGCTGATCAGGCATTAACCTCCCCCCCTCTACTTGCCCTGGCAGACAAGTGTTCCATTCTAGCCCTACAAGATGACTTCAGCTTTGTTTTGCTCAGCATACTGGAAACCAAGCAGGAGTAATTAAAGGCAGGTTGTAAATCATCAACAGGATCTTCACCTCTGCTTTTAAGTAAGTTCCCCCAATCACATGCTGAAAACACTTTTTCACAATATTGGTAGTTATACTTAGTTTCAAAAAATATACTTAGCTGGACAATGTTTATCATCAAGGAACAGACAGAATCTCTCTTTGATTTGAAGACATTAATACACTGAGAGGATACTACTTAGTATCCTAACTGAGGAATAATTAGTCATGATGACAGCACCCTTTCTCTTTTTGTTTTCTTTCTAGCTGATAACACAGCAGGATTAGTGACAGAGAAGAGCCCTTTCATCCTGATACCAACTAGACAATTTAAGTAGGTTCCCTGGTATAGACACAGCCAGAAAACAGATTTCTTTCCAGTTGTGGGTACCATCACCAACAAGAGCCAGTGCTGGTCACCAGTTCCCACAGGTCACAGAGGCAGGGAGAGGTGGGAGAGGCAGGAGAGGAGAGGGCAGCACACGAGGTTCCTGCTGTCACAGTCTGTGAGGAACTTTGTACAAGAGAGCTCATGAAGTCCTGGGAACTCCCTTAGTTCCCCATTAAAGCACTGTGAACCTCTCTACAGATCAGGCTGAGAAACTTCCCAAAGCTGCAATGACTTCTTAGACTCCTAAAATTCAGAAAGACCCTTATTGGGGGAAGGGAGGAAGGACAGAATCAGGTATTTTCACCTACCTAAGGCCACCATATAACCTTCAAAGTTGTCATTGCTGACAAGGTTCCAGGTCCCACTGAAATCCACAGGCATTGCCAGACAGCGGGAGGAAGATCCAGTCAAAACAGCAAAAATGAAGAAGTCCTTTTCTAACCAGGCCTTATATAAAGCAGCTTGTGGGTGGGATGATGTGCCAGGGCCTTTCCCATGCAGGGGAAGGGTGCCACTGCTGGGCCAATGGGTGACAGGGTGTTTGTGGAATGGCTTCAGCTGCGCTGGAGGGAAAAGTTCACCGTGTCCGAAATCTTTGTGTGGAGCAAATGTTAATAGCCCAAGAGCCACAAAGCAAGCCAAAAGCTGGCTTGTGTCCATCCTGTACCCTTGAAAGGGACTGAGATTGTCATTACTAACATTTCCTGCGTGTTTATTAGATCTGTGGCCTTATGACCTGAAATCTGGGTATTTGTTGAGAAGGTGAGCAGTGATTCATGATTGAGAAGGTGACCCACCCCCTGTAAGGACAGGCTATTTTTGAACAGGCAGGCATTGACTGTTAAACTCATCACACCAATACATTTTAAAGCAGTGCCTGTGACACAGTAATAGAGGTTACAATTCTATCCTGTTGGTTTGTGTCTGGAGTGAAGAGGAGGCACATTCAAACAGTACTGTCATGTACACAAATGTAGCTCCCCCCTTGGCTTTCTACTCCTCACACAGACAGGAGAGCTGATACAGGACTTGTTCCACTCGTAGTTTATCAGATGCTTTACACTGTGGCAGAGCACACAGAGCACAGGGTGCAGCAGATAAGCTCCAGTGCTGGACTTTACCTTCAGCAAAGAAGGGATAGATCTCTCAGGAGTGATGTTGAAAAGAGAATAAAAAACGCTTGACTTTGAGGAGAAATGATACAGGGAATTTGGAAATGAGGAAATAAGGGATTTGGAGGTGAAGAAACTCACCTACACTTACTATATTTACCTATTTACTGACTTGTGTTGGGCTGAATAAAAAGGACAACATTTTGCAGAGAAGTTTCCCTTGAACTTTAGCTCCTTTTCTGGAGCTGGCAGTTTGACCAACGTGACTCACAAATGATGTGAGGAGGAAACCAGGACGTCAAAGCTTGTTTCCTGTTTGCAGCTGGATGTTCTCTAACCCACACTAAACCAGGAATGGCACAGAGAAATGAACATGAATGTGTTCCTGGACTCACACAGTAACATTTCACCCACAGCCTGGTGCTGTGAGGTTGTGGTAGTAAAGCACTGTTGCAATGCTGCTGCCTCTTGCAACCATTCTACTCCTTAAAGATCATGCAGTCATCAGATATGGTGAACAACAGGATGACTAAAATTAGCATATGACATGCAATTTATTTTATTGGAAGACCCACCACACATTAAACTCCAGCAAAATAAAACTGAAGACCAAAGCTTTACAAAAAAATCCTACTGAATTTGCAGTTTCTCTGCAATTACACAAAGTGCACCAACACACACCAGCATCATTATTAAGAATAAACCTAAAGTGCAGTTTTAGTCTGAAAAATGACCACCTAAATAGGGTGCTGTCCCATTAGAAGGACCCATTATTCAGCAGCACAATGGTTGACCTGAGGGCTCAACATAAATCTTTCCTGCCCTCTGTTCTCATGTCCCAAGGACAGACAGTGAGCAAGAGAGGAAAGGAGAGGCCCCATCAGCAGTCCAGGTGTCTGCAGTCAGCTCAGGCAGCTGGATTGCTGAGGTATCACAGGGGCACCATTTACCCTTCCTTTATTACTGCTGAGGGTAAAAGAACCCAACCTCATCACCAAAGGACAGTGTGAACTTGCCTGAGCTCTGGGGAAGGAATGGCAGCCAGCACATTGGATGAGGAATCACCAAAAACACAACCCTAAGGATCCTTGGTGCTACTTTCTGGCACAGAGGCACTTCTAGGGTGTGACTTGACTTTATTACACTGATCCCTTTGGGGCTTCTTCCATCTTGGCAGGCTGGAACCAGCAGAACACAGATGTTCTATTGGCTGGTAAATGCAGGATTTCATGGGGGGCTCCCACTTTGCATGTCCAGTGCCAGCTCCACTGCAGGATCCAGGTTTTCCCAGCAGTGTGCCAACTGCCCTGCTGATTTTAGACAAACCTCCCAGGGCCACCCACAACGTTCTGTGTTTGGCTTCTGTCTCCCAGACTGCCCCTGAGCTCTGAGGGAAGGCCAGACTCTGTCAGCTCCCTGGGGATGCCCTGCCAGGGGAGGAGGGTGATGGCTTGTCACAGTTACAATCCTGGTTCTAAACCTGCCCAAGAGCACCTTGGCCTCATGCCCTGAGGGGCTCACACTGGGCTGGATTTGATCATCTGAAAGGGGTGAGCAGAGATCTCTGAAAGAGCTGCTGACCCCTCAGAGAGTGGCTTGGAAACCTTGACATTTATAATAAGGCACATAATCCAAACAAAAATGGGATGGCAGCAAACAAAAGGAGGTAGAATTCTATCACCACATCATTCACAGTGCCTCTCCAGCTCATATTCACATAATGCAGGCAATGTACTGTTAGATTCAAACCCAGATTTCTAGCAAAGAAGAACATTTCACTTGTGGACAGTACTAATTTCCTACCATTTCCCTCAACTGCAAGAACAGAAAACAATTCTGGCTATATACCATTATATTGTCCTTGTGGCTCAAACATAAAAGGTGGTTTATTATTTGAAAGCAATTTATTTTTTGTAATAAAGGGACAACCATCTGAGAATCATTGCAATGGCACTATTATTAATTGCTATCTATCAAATCAGTGCCTATAAATCAGTTTCTGAGGTAGGTTTGTCCTTCCATCAGAAATGACTGAGCTTAACTACAGCCCTGGAAACATGAATAGAAGAGTAGAGCACAAGACATTTCTGGGATCAAATTGCATGATGGCAAACAAGCAGCTCCAAGCAGGTGTACCCAGCAGCACCTCAGCCAGGAGGACATTTGTCCCTGCCAGGGTGGAGCTCAATCATTTCTTTGAGGTGAACCACACGTTGGCAATTCGAGCTACACAGATTTACTGTCAGCAAATGGTACGTTAGAAATTAAATAGCCTTGTTAAGACACTGGGAGTAATCAAAAATATTTGTGTTGGTATTTTATAAATAGCAGTCGGAGCAGTTTGAATTCAAACCAATCCGAACATTTTCCTTTGTTTTGCTTATTCATTTGCAATTCTCATGTGCCGGTGGGAATTCTTCTACTCTGTGACAAAATGTTTAAAATGTGAAAATCTTATTATGGGACTTGAAAAAGATCGTGGAGGTCCAATCATTGAGTGCACCAAACCTCAACAGCAACTACAGAAGTGCTAAAGCCACGGAATTAGCCCACTATTTACCGAAAAAAAATGAACCAAACCCTAGAAAACACTCCCCTGTACCCAGCTATACTTTTGCCCCAGCAGACAGTGAGTTACTGTTCAGTGCCTGTCAGTTCTTGGAGTCACTTGCATTTTTCTGTAGGGGAGCCAGGACCACCCCAGCATTCCTGTCCTCGCTCTCGGGGCTGTACAGGTTGTTCTTCTCGATGTAAGCCCGGACCACGTCGGGCACCAGGTAGCGGATGCTCTGCCCCCTCCGCAGGGCCCTGCGGATCTTGGTGGAGGAAATGTCGTTTGTGATCCATTCCTCCACCAGGTGAATGTTGTCCTTGTGCCTCCACAAAATATCAGACTCGTAGATGAATTTCTGAGCGTTGTTCCCGGCCCTGCTGATGCACACAAGGCCGTGCTTCTCCACAATTTCGGTGATGTCCTCCAACTTCCACAGGTTGGGGATCCCAAAAGATTCCAGCATGTCGCTGCCACAGAGCAGCTTAACCTGGGGGACACCTTAAAAAGGAAAAGAAGTGAGAAATAGGGCTTGGTTTAGGTCACCAGATTTTAGCTAACTTGACAGGGACATCTGATTTCTGGGCTATCTCTCTGTTAAGATGAGACAATGGAAAATGAGTATCTAATTTGTAATCAACAGCCTCAATACAGGATTTCTCTGAATGAAGGTTCTGGAAGTCCCTTCACTGAAAGGATCTACAGCCTTATGCTGTGGGATCTAAGGGGATAAACTTCCTCAGTGGCATCACAACCATAAAACAGTGCAATTCTCTTGAAAGAACAAGTCTCATTAACCATTTAATTCGCAAACAGACTTAACTTTTTACATCCGGGCTCTGACTTTTCTTTTTAACGGGTTCGTGCCTGTTTGGTTCCTGTTTCCTCTTCCTCCCCAGCTTTGTTAAGGGCACAGCATCCTCCAGACTGTTGGTGGCATCAGCAGGTAAAAACTTTTGATGATGGTACCTGCAAAACAGATGTATTTTAGGTATTTCAAAGATGTAGGAGGAAATAGGGATAGTGTGGCCTATTAAATGATCTACCACACTTCCTCCTGCAGCACTTCCACAGACAGTCCACCCAAGAGCTGATCTGCTGAAAAAGGGACTTGAGAGCTCAGTCAGATGGTGGTCAAAGTGCAAAGATTTCAAAGCAACAATAAGGTTGGTTTGTTTATTTGTTTATTTTAATAAAAATTTGTTTAAACGATAAGAATCTCAGTGAAGTAGCAACAACTGAAAGAGTAAAAACATAAAACTCAGAAAATACTCCTTCAGACAATTCTCCTGCCAGTCTTTAAACACACAGATGTGCAACACAGCTTGGGTGTGCCCTGTTCCAGTCTCTGTCCTTCCCCATGGACACCTTTTCAGCACAAAAACTGAACAAGGCCTAAGGAATTACATATCTTAAAAATCGTTCCCAGGCTCATTTTTGGCATGTTTAGGACTAATGGGGCAATCTTTCATTTTCAATGCTCATATCAGCAGTCCCTGTGAATTCACTGGGTCTGTTCACATGATTTGGGGCCAGCCTGCCATTATCTAACTCCTTAGGTTAACACCATTGCTTATCCTTCTATAGGGTTGTGAGACTTTTTAGAGCTTGGCTGAAGAATACCTTAAAACTTTTAGTGTTTCCAACCACTCACTCTGGCTGCTTTCCCAATCATCAACTTCCACCCAATCCGAGTTTTTTGTAGCCAGTTTTGCCATTGTCACTCGGTGATTCGCACTGATCAGACCTTTCTTCTTGTATGCATCACCCACCGGTGAAATGATGCCCTTGATTACTTTGTATTTTCCTGTGGGGAAAAAAAACACACCACACAAGAACAGGAGAAGTGGTTGAGCAGATGTGACTTCCCCTGCATTGTATTTAAACTATGACATTATTCAGGGCAATGGCAGCTCTGACAGCCAGCCCAGTGGAAAAGTACAGTTCTCTTCTTTCACTGTCAGGGCAGCACAATGAAAGAGTTGGCAAGATATAGTAGAAAGATAGATTTCTATAAATTGACTTTAAAACTGTGCTTTAAAACTCTGCATGACACATCCACACACACCAACCTCAATATCTAATTAGGATTTCCAGAAACATCTGCTTCTGTCAGACAGGCATTCACAGACACAAAATATCCACCTTAACACTTCAGTGCCCACTTATCAAAGCTATCGTGACTGGCACAAGTGCCCACCCTACCTGTTTCATGGAAATAGTCTTTAGCCAGCTCGAACAGCCTCAGGTGCATGTTGGTGATGGGGTTGAAGGAGCCACAGGCCAGCAGCACCACCTCAGTCTTCCTGTCGGGATCTTCCATAGCCACTCCTCACAGCCAGAGCAGAGGGCACAGTGTTGGTGCCAGGTACCAGCCACTGCAAGAAATGGGATTAAACAAGAGTTTGTTACTTATTTGTGCTGCCAGTAAGCAGAACATAAAATGTCAATTCAAAAGATCAAATGGAACACTTCCATCACCACTTAGCCTGTGATTGTTCATGGAATACTGCATTTTTAAGAGATTAAAATATGAAATTACCTCAAACAGGCTGCTTGCCTAGAGAGCACAGTGTACTGCCCACTGAAGAACAGCAGCTCATGCTTTTAGACTTCACATGGAGAGGTGATCTGTCCTGATTGCAGGACAAAGTTTATTAAAACTTTGCACCTTTTTTATGATGCCAGTGCCAATCAACTGCCACGAGACACGTGGGCAGGGAACTTCCTTGTTAAGTAACTTCCTTCTAGTGCTTACAGGGAGGAACAGACCTAGGGCAGCCTCTCCAAACTGCAGTGAGTCTTTCCAGAAAGATCTACAAAATCAATATATTCAATATTCTGGAGGAGAATAGTGTTACCATTTCTTCCTTCAAGATTTATTTACGTTTTCTGTAATGTAAAATGTAAAGGGTGGTAATTTATATAATTCAGTATGAGGGAAGAGAGTGCTCTGGACTGAACCTGAAAAGTATTAGTCTGCTTTGTGGTGCAGAAATTCAGTGGTAAGTGTAGGAACAGGTGATAGAAGAAGAGTGAATTAAAACAAGTTCAGTAAAAGCTCCAATTAAATACTGGATTTTTTTCCCCTTCTCTGAAGTACAACAGCACTGTTCCAATTCTGAGCTTCAGTTTCAGCAAGCTGCTTAAGAATTGCTGAAAATCGGGAAATTTCACTAGTTATCATTTCATTTCTCCTCAAACTACACAGATTCTTGGTTCTGTGTTCTTCTCTGAGGATATTCTGGCTTGCCACGATGGTTTTCCCTAGCCTGGCCCTAACAAACAAAATCAGGCATATGCCACGGGCCACTCTCCCGCTGCTGCTCTTCAGGAATTGTGGAGACATCCGTGAGGATTGTCTGGAATCATCTGCCGTTGTTTCTACAGCAACATCTCCCCCGGAAAAGATCCCACAAGGTCACCCTCACATCCAGTGTCTGTTCCAAAGAGGCTGAGTGATGTTCACAGCTCTGAGACACCGTCACAGCCAAACCCTGCAACAGCCGCTGTGTCCCAACATCAAACAGCCCTCGGATCAAAGCAGCTCTCGCAAGGCTTTCACCTCTTGCAAGTGTTAGCACTTTGCTGCGCTTTCAAGAGTTTCACAAACTTTTAAAATGTGCTTTATTACTGCAGAGTGGCTCAGCAGAGGACGGGCTGGTGGCGCTTGGAACAGCCTTGGCAGGGGCACGGCTGGGAGAGTTACCATGGGAACAGGAGAAGGGAGTTAAACGGCCTTTGGAATGCACAAACCCCGCTTCCTACAGAGTGACTCCTGCTGCAAAACTGCGAAAAGGTTGATTTTTTTTTTCCCTTAAAAAAGTGCAAAAATAGTTGAAAATTTTCAGATGAAAGCACACAGTGCCTTTTCAAGAGTCAGTCAAATGTCCCTTTCTGTGCTGCTAATTTTACAGTTTTCAGAAGGAGGCAATTACTGCCTCGCAAACTCACCTTGCAGAGCTCCACATCCACACAGAAATGAGAGTATAAATAGAATTCTAATAAATAGAATTCCATAGTTTGTACATTCCCTCAGCCTCCCAATTTGCATTGACACCCTTTGTCTAGCGCTGTTAGCCCCAACTTTTTGGGAAAAGCCATTCAATTTGCACATCCCAAAGAGAAGAGCAGACTAGGACCAGGCATGACTAAAGCCCGGCCACTACCTGAGCTGTACATGGAACTAGGCCTGCTCTTGCTGTATAATAACAGTAGTTTTGATGAACTGCACATGGTTTGGCACTGCTTGACACAAATCCCATTACTGCAGTTTAACCACAGGATCCAATACAGAGATGAGACAGATCTGCACACAGGTGTTTAGCTCCATAAAACTGAGACCAGTCTTAAAATAATTAATGCTGTCTTATGCCAAATAGCAAATGAAATATTAGTACAATCTCTCCACAAAGACCTAAGAAGGGAAAATAAAGTAAAATGGCCTTCACTTGGGTATTCCAGAAGTGTAGGACATCCTGGATTATTTCCCCTTCTTCTTCTGATGGAAAAATGACGTGCCCTGTGATGTACTCCTTACACAGATGCTTACATATAATCTCATCATGCTTACACATAATCCTACCAGCATTTAGTGAGTGTTGATTGCAGCCCTGCTATTAGCTGGGCTGGACAAGTATTTGCATTAAAGTACACCGCCAGCAGCTCTTGGGATCCTTCTGGATCCCAACCTTCCTGGGAACCAAACAGGTAAGGATGCTTTGCTCGATCTCATTTATAATTCAGAGCCAAACATTTCTCAAACCCCTTTACGCATCTGTATCGTATATTCTGTATAGAATTTATCACATTCTATCCACAGAGAACAGAACCACCGCTAATATTAAGTCCACGACAGGTGGGCATCGCTGGACGCTCCAGCAACACGGGGGTCTGGGTGGGGAGGAGGCTCCGACCCCGCACAGCGAGACCCAGCGAGTCCCTCCCCCGGCGCCGGCGGGCCCCGGAGCCCGCAGTGCCCTCCCCGCCCCGCACTCACCGCGTGAAACCCGCAGTGCCCTCCCCGCCCCGCACTCACCGCGTGGAGCCGCGGTGCCCTCCCCGCCCCGCACTCACCGCGTGGAGCCCGCGGTGCCCTCCCCGTCCCGCACTCACCGCGTAGAGCCCGCGGTGCCCTCCCCGTCCCGCACTCACCGCGTAGAGCCCGCGGTGCCCTCCCCGTCCCGCACTCACCGCGTAGAGCCCGCAGTGCCCGCCCGGAGCCCCGCACTCACCGCGTGGAGCCCGCAGTGCCCTCCCCGCCCCGCACTCACCGCGTGGAGCCCGCGGTGCCTCCCCGTCCCGCACTCCCCGCGCGGCCCCGCGGCCGTGCCCGCAGTCCGGCGCTCTCCGGGCCCGTTGCCGCCCGCGCTCATTGGCCCGGGCGCGGCGGAAGCGGCGCCGGGGGGACGGTCCGGGCCCGCCCCGCCGAGGCCTGGCCGGGTGAGGGGACAGGGGGAGAGGGGAAGCGGGGCCGGGCGGGCGGAGGGGCGGGCGAGGGAGAGCCGGGCCGGAGCCTCGGGAACAGGCGGTACCCGCGCAGTGCCGGGTTCCGCCGCCCCGCTCCTCCTGCCCGCCGCCCTCCCCGCAGGCCCGGGCGCCGCTTTCCGGCGGGAGGGTCGCGTTTCCCGGTCGGTGGTGCCGCCCCTCGTCACCGGGGATGCCCCGCTGACCGCGGGCTCTGTGCCCGCTCCCGCCTGGCCCGCGGTTCCTGTGGCGTGCCCCGCTCCCCTCGTGGTGCTGCCGGAGCGTTCGTGGCTCAGCTGCAGGCGCGGTGTCTCACACAGCGCTCCGGGCGGCCCTGGGAGAGGCGAACCTGCTGATTTACATAGCGGGGCCTCCGTATTTCAGTAATCCTGCTGGGTTTGACCCTCCTGTGGTTGTATGTGCTGGGGCTGAGTTACCGCCCTGGTGAACCGCCTCTTGCTGCCAAGATAATCCCGTACACACAGCCTGGCGTTTCTGTTTACGCTGCAAGGATCTCCAGGTGTTGTGGTTAGACATTCCATCAGCAAGATACTGCATGGTTTTCTTGCTGCTTGGAGCATTGTAAATAGGTTTTCAGTTGTTGATACAAACAATAAAATGTGCTTTCTCCTAGGAGTGTCATGTAACAGCTGGAAGTTTTCATGTGAAAACAGAAAATGGCTTCAAGAGGAACAACAGAGACCACCAAACTAAAACAAAACTTGGAGGAGCAGTTGGACAGATTAATGCAGCAGCTTCAAGATCTGGAAGAATGCAGGTAATAAAAATAGCTGCTTTTCTCATATATGGTAATAATTTTCTGAAGTGGTTGGCAAAAGAAAGTGGTACTTTTCAAAAATCTTGTAGGTTTTTTTTGTTTGGTGTTTTCTTGTGGCTTTATATTTTTTTTATTAGGATGTTTATGTTAGGTAGTAAAAATTATATTTTAAGAAAAGATAATTTTATTTGTTATCTGATGAAAATGCAGACAGAAATACTCAATGGTTTCTTTATATTTCAGTGTGACTTTTTAGCTTCTCATACCTGTTCACACAACTCTCAATTTCCTTGTGGGCTTTTCTAATATCAGTTAGCAAATAGCTTTTGTGTCTGGTTTGGTTTGTCTTGTAGTTATGGATGTTTGTTGGGGTTTTTTTGACACAAATAAAATGAAAAGTTAGACAAACTCATGTGATTTTTGTGTTACTTTTCCGTGGGCTAATAAAATTTCAGTCAGACTGAATCCATTGCTGCCTGAGGAATGGAGCTCCCTGATACTCCCCATGCCCTTTTCTCCATGGGACATCTCAGCTTAAACTTTAATTCTGAATTAATGTGTCCTCTGTAGAGAGGAGCTGGATGCAGATGAGTATGAGGAGACCAAAAAAGAAACTCTGGAGCAGCTGAGTGAGTTCAACGACTCCCTGAAGAAGATCATGTCTGGAGATATGACTTTGGTGGACGAGCTCAGTGGGATGCAACTGGTGAGGATGATGTGCTGCTAAAAACAGTTCATGTTTTTCCTGGAGCTGATGAA
Organism: Myiozetetes cayanensis; assembly: GCF_022539395.1. Classification (NCBI taxonomy): domain Eukaryota; kingdom Metazoa; phylum Chordata; class Aves; order Passeriformes; family Tyrannidae; genus Myiozetetes; species Myiozetetes cayanensis. Next base: position 3,576,680 of record NW_026087499.1, on the reverse strand, counting down.
GCAGAAAATAAATCCATTGTAATTTTGGGGTGAAACCTAGATCTATGTAACTGATGTTTTTATTGTTTAAAAGTTGTGTACATGTAAGAACTTGCGTGGGTTTCTTCGGTTTAAAAGGGAAAAAATATTGAAAGATTATAACCACAACACTGGGAAATTGCAGGGACTAAATATATTAGAAAATATCAGAAATTTAATATAAAAGGTCTAGGATAATATATGTCCTGAGAAATACAATTCATGCCTGTCTGTTAGAAAGCAAAAGCAGCGCTTCCAGTGGTCCTTTTGCTGACTTGTGTTTCAGATTCCAGTCCAAATGAAAAGGCTGGAGGAATGACTGTGTGACTTTAAGTTATTGTTATATATTTATATATTTTGTATATATATTATATTATTGATCTTATGCTGACTTCCAAACTTCTGATCTCTTTTCTCTCTTTTCAGTGTTTTATTAGAGCAATAATTTGTTCCTTCTAAGCTCTATGTTTTAGGATTTTGTTTCCAGAGAGATCATGACTTGTCCAAAGATAACTTTGGTTATCTTTGGGGAGATCTAATAATGATAATTTTGATAATCCACAGAGCATTTTGAATAACAGTGAGGTGTTTGCCTCATCATTTACAATTCTGCTTCCCCTTAGAAGAGCTGTAATCATCAGTGTGGGCATGAAAACTGTGCTAATATCAGGAAAGTGTTGGAAATTATTAGAAAGTAAGACCTGGACTGTAATGAGAAACTTCACAGCTCTTCCTTAGTGTAGTTGCACTAATGAGTGGATTCTTCAAGCCCTGCATAAAGGTCATGTAATTTTTTTTCATCTTACTTCCATGGTTATACAAGAAAAGGAGAGTTCTGTATCAAACAATGCAGGGGGTACTAATGATGCTCTCCAGCCCTCCTTAATCTTGTCTTCAGCTGTCGATTGTGAGTCAGTCCTGGCCATTCTTGCTCTTTCCCTTGCAGGCAATACAAGCAGCCATCAGCCAAGCCTTTAAAACCCCCGAAGTGATCAGACTGTTTGCAAAGAAGCAGCCCAGGCAACTGAGGACGAGGTTGGCAGAGGTGAAGGCTTTTTGTTTGACTGCAAAAACTGTTTATTTGAGCCAGACTGATTTGAGTGTGTAAGGACTGCAAGGAGAGCACCCAGTGTGTGGAAAGTGTGCTGGAAAACGTGGTGTGTCAGCATCATAAAGAGCTGGAGGTCTCTTTGAGAATGTGTTCAGTTTTTAATGTTTATTGAGGTAACAGTGTGTATTTCTTGAATTATCTTCCTGCTTCCAAACAACGAGATTGGCACTGAGAGTGAAGTGAGCAAACTGCAAACACATAATTTGGGGTTGTACTGAGAGCTGGGGAGTGCACTCAGACATCTGGACTGAACTGAGGATGCAGATAAAGTGAAATTAAACGTCATTGCTCCATGTGCCAGTGATGTGTGAATCCATAATTTTCAGTGAGTATCAGTCTTTGATGAAAGAAGATTGAAGTGTGTGGAAATCAAGTCAGCTGAGGTCAGGAGTGGAGAGTACTTGCAGAACACTCAGAAAAACCTCACAGCCATCTTTTAAATCACAGATAGCTCTGTCCCTTCCTGCTGTGGGTCTGTGCTTGCTGAGGATATTTTTAGGCTGTTGCATTGCTCGTGCTGTTGTGTTGAGTGAAATAATGGGAAGATTATGTATTTTGACTTGTTTTTCCCCCCTGATGTGCAGATGGACCGAGACTTGATGGTTGGGAAGTTGGCACGAGACCTGTACACCCAGCAGAAAGTGGAAATCCTGACTGCCCTCAGGAAGCTTGGTGAGAAGGTAAGGTGTTGGGGGGAAGCTCAGGTGAACAGAGCTCTCTGTCTATCTATTTATCAGGAGTTTGAAATAATTAAAATAAGCAATTACAACTTTCATGAGCAAACAATAAAATGCAACTTGTTTTTGTAGTATAGAAATGTCCTTCCCTTTTAATGCCAGGCTTTCTGAAGCACTCACTGCTGAACATGTATCAAATAGTTTTGTACTTTTATATAAGGCTGTTTCTACTTTAAAATGCTTTCTTTGGGCCATTTAAATGAATCACATACAAGCTGGCACAAGATGATCATATTTATAAAAGCTCCCACCTATTTACCAGGAACTATCCAAAGCTTTTGACACACATCCAGCTTCACTTACTTTTATATTGCTGATAATACAATATAATACAATATTCTTTGTCTCTTGGTGTGAGGTAAAGGAATTGCAGAGATGAGGGATAAGGGGATTGTTGCCCCCAGTGATCCATAAGTGGCAGAACAAGCCCTGGGTTTGCCACCAGAGGGAGGAAGAGAAGTTGTTATTTCTCTTTGTGGCTGGTAAATGAAGAAAATGAGTTGCTGAGTATCTCTGTGCTTAAGGTTCCTTAGGAAATGAAGGAATGTAATGGAAAAGATCAAGTGCAGTACTTAAAGGAGCTGCAGTTCAAGTGGATTCCAAAGCAAAGAACATTTTTATTGCTTGACTGTCAGAGGGAAAAAACACGTTTTGGAGACATATAGAAGGCTAGTTAAGATTGTGAACTGAATGCATGAAGGTACCTAATCCTCCTGGCATGAGTTCCTTGAGTCAGCACATGTAGCCACCTCACCAGGCTCTGACCTAACCTGTTAATCTTTTAAAATGATCAGCAACCTGCTGCACAGAGGACTTGCCAGGGCAGTAGTTCCACATCTGTTCTGGATGTGAGCAATGATAGTAAAAATTCCCTGTTTGTCTGCACAATACTGTCAAGTTTTAAGTAGTTGGATCAGGTAACTCCTGTGTTTTCCTTCATTCCAGCACCATCCTGAGTGCCTGGACCTGACTTTTCTATTTCTAACAAATAAACTGATGCAAACACCGTGAACAGCTTGACACCCTTATGCTTTGCTTTAATAAGGATGTGTATCTGAGGCTAATTAAATGAGTGACTTTTAACTTAGAATATCTGAACCTTCCAAATGTAGGTTACTGCTTCATTACTGTAAATATTTTATGGGCATCTGTCACAAGGCATCAGAGCACACACATAAAAGCAAAATATACATGTGCAAATGTCACTTTAAAGGAAGAGAACCATTTCTAGGTCACTGGCCCTTAGCATGGTCAAAGCTGGCAGTGACTGCATGTTTGGCTTTCCTCAGTAGATGATGGGAGGTGAGCTTAGACCTCAGTTCAGCACTGAACTGACCACATGGATAAAAAAAAGCATTGCCATCCTTTGCCCAGTTCAGGTGCCCAGGTACAGTGTGACCTTGTGGTGCACGGGGAGGCACAGCTGGCACTGCACATCCTGTCCTGCCCGGGCTGGCAGGAGCCATGCAGGGAAAATCCAGTGGCAGGGGAAGTAGGTTCATCTTCATTGTAGGTTTTAGTATGTTAGGTAACACTGCCACTTAAATGCTGATGGACAGTTGCTGTCACCTGTCATAGTTCGTGTAGATGGTGGGAATGTGCCCAGTCAAGGTGTGAAGTTCACACAGTTGTGGCCTTTTTTGCTTTAGCTCACTGGGGATGATGAGATGTTCTTGTCAGCAAATGCTGGTACAGCCCTGAGCCAGTTTGAGAGAGTCTCCACTGACCTTGGTAAGTTTTCATTCTCATAACTCCCCATTTCTTTGCCTCACTGAACGCTGATTAATAGAAATATCTCTGGTTCCCCTGTGAAAGAGAAAATATGAACCAAAGATTCATGCCTTTAAATGCTGATGTGCATTTTATTAACAAGGAAACTCTGGTGCACTATCCATGAGGAAAAAGTAACACAGCAGATAAACCCAGGGCCAAATGCCCACCAAATGCCAAGTGCTGCCCGTCAGCTGAAGGCTTGAATGGTCTGTCTCAAGCAGAGATGCTGCTCTTACAGTTAAACACATCTTTTTGGCATTAATGACTCTCCTCAGGAGAGCCTTTTCCTCTGCTTGATGCAGAGAATTTGGCAACTACTGGCACATTGTCAAAATAGAGCTTTAAAGCAGCTTCCTGCTTTGATTGTCACACCTCTAAACATACTGACAGGATCAAAAGTTCAGTTGTAAAGTGCATTAAATCAGCACAACAGTTCATTCTGGCATTACAGCTAGAACTGGGATGAAAGAACCGTGACTGGCAGGAACGTGCCAGACTAGGTCAGGGTGCAGCTAAAGTGTCTCTGACCTGGCTTTCAGCACTGCTCTTGCTGAGAGTGTCAGCAAGGTGAGAACCCTCTTGTTCAAAAGGGTGAGGAGCTCTGTGTGTGCTGGGTTGCCCTTGGCTGGCCCCCAGGTGCCCACCAAGCCACCCTCTCATTCCCCCTCCTCAGCAGGGCATGGGGAGAAGACAGAATTCAAAACTCATGGGTTGAGATCAAGTGTTGTAGTTTGCACAGCGTAGGTTTGATTTCTTTTGATCTCCAACGTTCTGCTCGATTTAAATTGTACGTAAGGAAGTCCACAATTTCTACTAACACTTAACTGAAAATGTTTTCTCCCCCCCTCATAGGTTCAGGAGACAAAGTCTTTGCTCTAGCAAGTGTTGAAGTAGAAAAGGCAAAGCAATGAAGAGGTGTGTGGGGCTCGTGTCTCTCCACTTATCAACAGCACTGGACTTCTGTCACACTGCATTTGGTTTTTCTATTTCCAACATGTTGAAAAAAAAAAACAAAAACGAAGCAAAGCAAAAAAACACCCAAACCCTAAACCTTCTGGGTTCTTAACCAGAAGATGTGAAGTGTTTTAAACAGCCTTAAGTGCACTTTGGAACCTTGGTGTCTGTACCCCTTAAGCTCTGAGGCTGAACACTAAGTGGAACTCTAGAAACAAAAGCATGGGTATGTTTGTCTTTGGAAAGAATCAGCTGTTTTGAACTTTTCTGAATGTGTATTTCTCTAACTATTAAAACTTAAATCTTTTTGCATGTGGTTGTAGCAAGCAGATCTTTTTCAGGAGCAGTCCCGGTGAGTTGGTTTTTTGGGTGATTCTTCACATTGTCTTAGTTCTTGTCTGGACTCCCTACTAAGTAGTTTTGTACTAGGACAGCACTGAAGCTTTGAAAATGGACTTGGTTTATTAGGAATGCCATCTTCCTGCAGACTGTTTGCAGAAGACCCCCGAGGGGCCTGGGTGCTGGTGGCTGGCCTGGCTGCCTGTTTGCCGTGCACATGAATGAGCACTTTGTGAGGCAGCCCGGGCCGGCAGACAATGGCAGCGCTGTGGGGAGGCTCCTGCAGGAGCTTAACCTCGTGTTTGTAACGACAGGGGACTGATAGGAAATGGCTCGTTCTGTGACCTCTCCCCTCAGCCCTGGTGCTCAAGCACACCCTGCCCTGATTTCCCGGGGTTTCAGGGGTGCTGTGAAATAACCTGCGAGCAGGAGGAGCTTTTAAAAGGGGGGCAAAGCTCCCGCTGTGTGAGCAGTGCAGGTGTTGCTCAGTGTGGAGAGGGGAGGGTCTGTGCCTCCCTTAGGACTAAACTCGGGGTAGGAGGATTTCAGATCTCGTGTTGTTGAATCTTTAGCTCAGAGGGTGGAGAAACTACTCAGGGCTTCACTTCCTGACAGACTGTATCTTGTAAAATCACTGCTAGGGGTCTCATTCCCTGAGTTTGGGCTCCTTCACACTTCAATTGGAGTGCTTGTTTGCATTTTGTCAGAGCTGGTTGGAAGCCTGGATTTTCCTGAGGTTTTTCAGCTCGAGAAATGTGCATTTAAGGTCTGCCTTACCCGTGGTGCATGTTCAGGTGCTGAACTAATGATACTGGCAACAACAAAACCACACCAAGGGCATGTCTTAATGTCACAGTAGGTCTGTGGCTGGAAAGAAAAGGATGGGTGATAATAATAAAATAATAAAAAATAAAAAATAATTTTAAAAAAAAGAATTCCAAGGGGAAAAAATGTGATTTTGTTAGTGCTTGGGATTAGAAAAATGGAGAAGGAAATGTACTAAAAGGATGATACTGAGTTATTTTAGAATTAGTAATGGTTTCTAAAATGTGCTTTTAAACCCAGGTGAGTTTGGTCCAGTTTATGGTGGCATGGCTGGTTTTGGCCCTGTATTTGTCAGTGTTTAATGGAGTGAGTTTTGCCACGTGGTGTTTTGCCTGTCATATAATAGATGTCTGTGACTTGTATAGCTAGAAATGAGCTTCAGTGGGAACTGCCATTAAATGGAGTGAGTGGAAATAGTGTTAAATTGGGACAGCTTGTTGCAGTGGGAATCTCAGTACCCCATAGCAGTCACTTGGAGACTGAGGAGCACTTATAGGGCATAAATACTCTAAAAATAAGCAAGTTTGTCTAAGTGTAAACCAGGAGGAGTAAAATAGAAAATTTGTTGTTAACTGTATTTTGCTTTAGTAGATACCTTTTGGAAATGCAGCATTTCAGAAATGGGAGGGCACATGGTACAGACAGCATAATTTCTGTGTTCCACTGGTGGAACTTCTTTCCTCCCTTTTTTTAAGAAGCCTTTATTTAGACTGGGCCTTTTGTCCGTTCTGTCAGAACCATTTTGCTGTCTGGGGCAGTATTGTGTCCTCTGACAAAGGCTGCTTGCAGCTCCAGAGCTGAGAGCAGCTTATTAAAAGGCATTATTAGACCGTCTGAAATTATTGCAAACAAAACAGCCCGTGGGGACCGGAGCTGCCTTCTCTTCCTCTCTGCTCATTACTGGTGCTAAGGAACTCCCTCCCCCACCCCCCAGCCTGCTCACAGCATTAGGATGTAAATTAAATCTCTCAGCACTCCAGGATCAAGTTTACAGTGCTATGGAAATCTTCCTCCTCTTCCTTTGAGAGGTGTTTGTTTCCAGGAGAAACTTTTTTTTTTTTTAAATGATTTGTAAATATTCCAGGATTTTTGCAAAGTTTCTGCACTGCAGGCAGTTGTAACATTCCTATTAAATTCATCCTTGGCTGAACATCTTTTCAACGTTGTGCTGCTTCTGCTCCTGGAGAGTTCTCTGGTGATTTCGGTGGACAAAGGTGGGGACTGAGATCAGTGACCAATATGGAAGATTCAGTGGCTGGGGCAGAATTCCCTCCTCAAAAGCTGTGCAGGGTGAGAAATGAGAGCTGTGACACAGAGACTGGCTGTGTCCTGCAGGAGGCCCTGACCAGAAAGGTGATTTACAAAGGAAGCAGTTGCTGGTGTGAAGCTGTTCGTGTGTCGACCCTCACAAATAGTTTAGTGGCCTGCTTGAAGTGTTAGATGGATTTCAGAGGTGCAGTAAGTTAATTGGTGTGTTGTGCTAAATGTTTTGCTGAATAACCCTGGGATGTACCTCCAGCCACTGTCTGAAATGTTCCTGCAGGAGTTGGGGGAGGAAACAAAAATCCATGATTTATTTATTATCATAATCATTTGCTGAAATAAAAACTGGTAACAAAAGACACAACTGCTAAATGAAAGCATGGATTTGTTGTTTAACAAACAAGCTTGTGATGTGTGAGTTCCATCCCCAGTTCAGTGTTAGGCCCTGGCAGATCACTCATTCTGTACACATCTTTCCTGGAGTAAAATACAGATTATGGTCCTTGAATATCGAGTGCTGTGAAGTTGTTATTGATCACACACGGCTTTGAAGATTAAAATGTGCTTTGTTTTTTGTTTATCATTTTACTTCTGAAGCAGGAATTGTAAAGTACAGTAGCTTTAAACACATCAGCAAAGTTCCCAGAGCCCCCCCCCCCTTTTTTTTTTTTTTGGCCATATGTAACCTCCCTTTTTTAATCTTCTTTTTCTATAGAGTGAATTCGGTGATTGTTCTGATCTGAAAGGAAAAGCGTTGGAGAGAAAATTGAAGCTTCAAATGCTCTGTCTCTCTTTCTTCTGTCTTTGTCTCCTTGTATTATTTCCCTCCTTTGATCTTGAATGGAAAAGTAGCAAGTTATCTTTGTCTTGAAGGAAAAATACAAGATTTTTTAAGAGATCCCTTAGCTCCTCGTGTTACCTTGCCTGTAAAAGTCAAATCCATTTTGATGGAGACCTCTGTGTTAAGGATCCCCTCCTGCCCAGGCAGCCAAGGCTGTGTCATTGGTGGTTGAAATGGGAGGCAAATTCCCACTGAACCACTTGGTTTTGTTTCCAGTATGGCAATTCCCTCCCTGTGTAAGGACAAGAACGATATTTACAGTGTAAAGAAATAGAACTCAGCCTGTGGGCACCTTTTGAGTTTCCCCACCTCCATCATTTTAAAATTATCCTCCCTGAGTTCTGGGGAAGGATTTAACTCTTATTTAAATTCTGTCTGCCCACAGGAGAGGAATGGCAACTGCTCATATTGGAGTTTTTCTTGAGGAGTCGTGGAAAATGTGACACCTTGTCCTGCTATGAGGTTGTAGGGTTTTTTAACTTCACTTAAAAGGAGTTTATGCCTGTGAGGGTGAGGGGAGAATTACTGGAGGTGATGTTGCCCAAGATTTTTCTACTATGGCTTTTAAACTCCCCAGTGAAACAGGAGCTGCTGATGTTCAGAGCACCTGGGAGGGTGGCCCAAAGCACCTGAGACCCCCTGAGAGGACAAATAAAAACCTTTCAGAATAAGTGGTCTCTAAAATAAGGTCTCAAAAGAGGAAATACAGGCACAAGGTTGGTGGATACAGCACTGCTGTATCATGCACCAAAACAGCTGCTGTAATTTAACACACTCATGTGTAAATGTTGTATTTAATAGCAGATTTCTCATTTAAACAAGTACTAACCATGAGACTTTTTTTTTTTTTTTTAATCTCACTATCATAATAGTTTGCTGCTTGATAATGTTTAGGATGATGTTTTGAACATGCCTCCAAAACTGGGTCAGTAATAATTGAGACGTGCTGGAAACCATCAGATCCACCTGCAGATCCCGTGGACAGAGGTGTGATGTCTGGGTAAACAGCTCTTCTTTATCCTTATAAGGTGGAGTTGGAAGTTAAGTTATTGTAAAAGGGTGTGTTTTGCAACTTTGTAAATACCAAATTTTAACCTGGGACCGCTGCTGGGTTTGAATAAAATACACAGCTGAGAAGGTTTCTTGCCACACAAACTAAACCTGGATTAACAAAAAGATGATTGTCAAAGCCTTTCTTGCAGCAAAGGGCTTTTTTATTCATGCCCTGAAAATCTCTCTGCCTGCCTCCTCACTGCACAGCCCATGTAGGATCATTAAATATTGGAACTAAGGCAGCTGAACCTTTTTTTTTTTTTTTTAGTATAATCTCTCTATCCTACACAAGTTTTGTTTGCCCCTAGTCATGGAAAGTTCACCTGACTGCTGGGCCCTCCACCATTTCTCGGTGTCCCAAGTACACAGGGTTGAATGGTTGAATTGCATTTAATTCTGAGGAAACACTGCAACGTTGCTGCAGCAGAGCTTGATTTGGATGGATGGGGATTGTCAGACTAAATCTGAAATGTAAGAGATTAACAAAAGAAAAAGAGATTCCAGGCTAAAACCAAGTCCCTCATTGGGTACCACAGACATCTTGGAGAGGAGTTTTCCTTGTTGTGTGTGGTTGGATCAGGGATAATGAAAGCAGGGCCTATGTCTGCAGATGCTGCTGGAAGCCCGTAATGAGAGGGAGATGCCAACAAGTACAGAGGGACTTGGAGGTGGAAGCAGCTGGGCTGTGAAGGAATCCTAAATGATTTTCAGAGCTGATGAAGAAAGTACTGGAGATCAGGAAGGACAGGGTGAGTTAGGAGAATTTTCTAAGTCAGGCAGGGATTCAGAGAAGGTTTCATGGAGTTTTGGCTTACTAGAACAAACAGCAGCCTCATTAAACGAGAGATTAGGAGTGATTCAAAGGAAAAATCCATTTAATCTGAGAGAGTTTTGTAAAATAATATCGAGCCTTTACACAGTAATTGTAAAAATGTTAGAAAGATTTAACCTTTAGATAATTAATCTTCCTAACATTCCCCTGCTGAGGGAATGTGGTCGGGGCAAGCGGGGTGGGGATGGGTGAGGTAACGGATTTATCAAGTGCGGCTTTCTATCTTGTGTTTGCCTTGGGAAGGTCTGTGCAGTCCCAGGAGACATGAACAACATTCTACTGAATGTGTTGCAGAACTAGCAGAGTTAAGAGGCCTCTTGAGCATCTGTCCTGTCCTGTGATGATACAAGTGACTCCTGGCAAGATGTCACCTTGCTTGGTAGCCCAACACCTCGGTAAGCTGGAGGGGAACAAGCTGAGGTGGGGCAGGAGCTCAGTTCTAAGAAAGGAAATCTAAACCCCTCCCAAGGGTAGAGGAAGCCTTGTGGTGTCCCTCCCTGCTGAACCCCTTTCTAAATAAAGGCAGGATGTTAAGTGGATGCTGTGTAGGATTGCATTGCACTGCTGTACAGTCAGCCAGCTGAATTGGAAGTGGGGAGCTAGACAGTCCTTACTCATAAGATGGTGTTGTGCCATGATGTTATCAGTAAGGAAATTCATACTCTTGCAAAGATGCAAATGATGGTTTAATTATACGCTCCTACCAGCATAAGATGCTTTTAGATCTTTCCCTCAGACTCATGTACTGTGCTAATTAACAGTAATCCAACTGGAGGATCCCAGAGCAATGCTTCTGCATATTTTTTTCAGCTTATGCTGGAGCTCTTATGTTCTTTTCTTAAATAATTAATAATCATTACTGCCTGCTGTGCTGTGGGTATGTGCCAGTGATCTCAGATCCCAGCACATTTGCACCATTCCTGTTCCTGTCAGCAGCTTGGGTTTGCTCTTTGCAGAGGCTTTCATGTTAAGCCCTTCATTAGCTGGCAGTGGGGTTTGGATTTCAGTGGCATCGGGCTTTGATGTCATTAAGTAGCAAGCTGTTAAAGGAAGTGCCACCTATTTCATTACTGTGACTATTTTTATGCAATTAAGTTAAATACCGAGTAGAAAACAGATGCATCTTACTAAGTAACACTTGGTACACAAAGCATCTTTATCTCCAGGAATTTTGTACTTACCTTTCTGGCCCCACCAGTGCACACTGTAGGGAAGCAGAGTAACTGTTAACCTAGTGGGAAACCACAGTGCAGGTGAGGAACCTTTGGTGGCTTCTGTTATCTGGGGTTTTTTTATTATTATTATGTTTAATTAATCCCTCTCTGTGTTCACTGGGGTTTTACTCTGCTTCAGTCTAGCTGGGTGAAGGATCGCCTTATTTTTGAGTGCTTCAGTGACCAAATGGCGATTCTTTATTTTTGAGCGCTAGTTCTAGTCGGAGGCCGGCGTTTTCTGTATTTGCCTGAATTAGCTTTAGTTAAGCTGTACCGAATTTTGCAGCGTCTTTAACTTTCTTAGCACAGTGCTATCGAGCAGCAGCCTGTCCAAACGTAGCTGCGATCTCTCCCACACGCCTCGGCTGACTTATCTAACATCGCCGGGCCCTCTGGCCGGGACCGGGAGGGGAGAGCAGGGCTGGGGCAGGCTGGGCAGCGCCTCATCCCAGCGGGCCACCCCGAGGATGTTCCCCAAGGTGAGCCCGTGCCCACCCCGGCAGTGCCCCCAGCCCCAGCGAGGGGCTCTGTCCCGGAGCGGCGCCCGCTGATCGCGGGGCGGGGTCGGGCGAGCCGAGCCCCCGGAGGGGCTCCTGTGGTCGCGCCCCTTCCCCGGCCCTGCCCGCCCCTTCCCCGGCCCTTCCCCGCCGTCCCCGCCCCTTCCTCCCGGCCGGCTCTCGGCTGCTGCCTGCGGCGCCGCCGCTGCCCTGGGCGCCGGGACGCGCCGGGTCCCTCCCCCGGAGCCGCCCAGGCACCTCCCTCGGGCCGCCGCGGTGAGTCACGGCGGAGGAGGAGGAGGCTCGGCTCGGCTCCGCTCGGCTCCGCTCCCCTCGCCCGCCCGTGCCCAGCGCCCGCCGCCCGAGCCGCCTGAGCCGCCTCAGCGCCGGGGCCGCCCGGCCCCGCACCAGGTGAGCGCCGTGCCCTTTGTGCGCCGCCCGAACAAAGGCACCCGCCCGGCCCGGGGGCTCCGCTCCGCCGGCCCGGGGCCTCCCCGCTGCCCGCGGCCGCCCCGCCGGGGCCGGCTCCGGCTCCTCTCGCCCTGCCCTGCCCTGCCCTGCCCTGCCCGGCCCCTGCCAGGCCGTGGCCCCGCGGCGCAGGTACGGGAGGTGCCTCTGGTTGTGTGGCATCATCCCTGGCGTGGCGGGGCTGCCGGTCCCAGCGTGTCCCACCCCGGCCGTGGCCTGCAGTGCTGTGGCAGGTGAAGCCATTCCCGGGTAGAGCCGCTCCGGGAGTGCAGCCCCCTCCGCCCGCGGTGCCCTCGGCAGCCCGGCCCTCCGTGGGAAAACGCCTCTCGGACACCGCTTCCCTCGCGGGTAATTCCTGCCCCGGCTAAAAATCGTGTTGCCAGAGCCTCCGAGGCAGCACGCCGTAACTTTGAGCCTGGCTGGGCAGGGTTTGTTGGCACGGTGCGGTTCTGTGTGTGTGTGTCGGGGAGGTTCGTGAGGAGGGACAGCATCACTGCCCGGATCAGAGTGCATTATCGCTCCAGGGCACAGATGAGAGATGATCCTCCTTTCTGCTCGGCAGCCAGATGTGCTTCATCAGGGCACATTTGCCTTTTAGACTCACATTGGCCTTGTCTTCAAGAAGAGACTGTTTTGCTCTGTTGTATATCATCGTTTATTTGTCCATTCCTCATCTTGGCACGTTGAGCAGGATGGGCTTTGATGCTCTGTGAGATGGCTGGGAGACATTCTGCAGATGTGGGGATTTGAAAACAAACCAAAGCACCAAAGTCCAGCAGACTTTGGAGGCAGGTTAGGTGTGCTTGTTCAGTGCTGTGGTGTGAGCTGGCTGCAGTATGGTGAGAGGCATGTTGAGTGAGTATTTAAGAATATAATTTTCAATACATTTACAAAATCTTACTATATTTAGTTTTTTATGGCTGCTGAACATGCAGGCTTTCAACTTCTTTTGCCCTTGGTATTTCTGGAGCTCATGAGTGATGTGAAATAGCTGCTGAAGGAGAAAATGGTGAAAAACGAGGCTAAACATGTACTTCAGGGGGGTTTATTTTGAAAGTACAGGTATTCAAGGTGAGGGGTTGTACATAAAGCTACATCTAAAGTACTACTTCTAAAAATACAGGCTTATTTTCTTGCCAGTCTGAAAGCTACTTTTGCCTTGACAGACATTCAGCTGGAAAATGGGGACAGGTGTAATTCAGAGATGGGGTTCCTTTACTTTGCCTTAGCTGAAAAAGCGTCATCAGTTATTGTATCTCTGGCATCTTGGTAGACACTGGCAGCTCCCTCAGGGTCATGTAGAGTTGTTGGTAGTGGATTTGTGTGCTCTCTTAGTTGTTGGGGTGCATTCTGTGCACAGAAGGGTGTAGAATTTAACAAATGGGCACTTTGGACAATTAACTGGGAAGTAACTTTTGGCCCCAGAGTTGTTTCAAAGCAGGTTTCTCTTTTTAGCTCATTTTAAGCATCGCAACAAGTTACGGAGAAGTTGTGTAGGACACAGCAGTGCTTTCAGGATTCTTTCTGGTGTCCAAGTGGCAGTGAAATCTTCACCAGGGCAATGATCCCAGAGCCTGCCAGGAGTCCTGGCAATAAATCCATGTGTGATCCAGCCCAGCTGTGACTGCCCTGATGGAGCTGTGTGTGCTGCACGGGCACTGCAGGGCGTGGGCAGGGAGGGCTCTCAGCACGTGGACTGAAGCTTCTGTCTGTTAACAAGAATTAGTTGATGCTCATAAATCTCACTGGACACAGAACATCATCGTGATGAGTGTTGGGGCTGCACAGAAAGCAAGCTGTGAGTCCCAGTTTTACAGGAAATCTGCAGCTGTATCGATTTGTACTCCCTGCCTTTTCCCTCCTTCCCCCATCCACAGTTTTAAGAGTATTTCTCTTTGTGAGAGAGGAGAGAGACGTTTCCAAAACAACTTGTGGTGTTTTCTAAACAAAACCAGAAGTGAGCGGAAACAAAACCTGGATTTTGTAATTGCTGACATGGACTGTGGTGTCTGTTGCCAAAAATGAAAAAATCACCCTGCAGTTGCATGTGGGCAAACAGAGGGAACACCTGAATGTGTTTGATGGGGTGGAGCTGTTCAAGGTTGATGCTTTGCCTAGGAAACAACTTGGGAGAAAGAAATCTATTTATACATGTTTAATATGAGCTTTTTCCCCCCCTCCAAAACGTTTGTCATCTGTAACCAGCATAAACATTTATGATTTTTACTAAGTATTTCAATTCCTACGTTGGTTGTTGACTACAAAGCATCCCTCCTGAGCATCTGACCTAGTTTGAAGCATCAAAAATGCACCCAGAGAGGCAACGGGGATTTTGGAGGCTGCTCTTGGGTTTGCTGGGAAAAACTTCCTGGAGAGTTTTTTTGTTTGGTTGGTTGGTTGGTTTTTCCCAAAAAGGAGGATTGGGTATCAGAAATATTTCTCTACATGCAGAGGCAAAGCTGTATTTCTTTTTATTGCAAGCTGTCATCAGATTGGGTTTCCTGCTGAAATGCAGCAGGGCCAGAGGCAGCTGTTAACAGCTACACCACACCATGGGGTGTGCAGTGCAGAAGGGATGGGAAAAGCTGCAGTCCTAATGAATATGCCAGTTGTTTATATTCTGGGAGCTGGCAGAAGTGTTAGAGCTAGAAGGTGCTTATAATTCAGTGTTCAGACAGTGAGGGTAAATGGCTTTGTTGATGCATTTCCAGGTGTGTTAATGGTCACGGTGGTAAAGCTGGTCAGTCATGTTCTTGATTTAAACCATCAGTGTGGTACTTCTGGGACAGTGTGGTGGGCTATTCACCCCAAAACAAACCTTGATTTGTCACAGGAAAGGTGTCAAGAAATCATAGCGTTCAACAGTTTTAAAAAGCCACTTAGTCCTGCTCCTTTTTTGCAGCAGACTGACTGAAGTCAGTCACGTTGTGTAAGATTCTCACTGAAAGTACGTGGGTATCAGGTTTTTTGTCTCCCATGTTAAACCAGATAACCAGAAACCATACATGAGTCACATTCATAATTCCTTTAAAAAGATTCTTTTCAAATAACTCTGCGTCACAGATATTAGAGATTTTGTTGTTGTTGTTCCATTTGAGAGTTCTGATTTGCTGGAAAAGTAATTAGTATCCATTAATTTAATTCCAGTAAAGCTACTGCATGTGTACAAATGTGTGAATAATCCCAGTTTCGATGGTGATGTGCACCAAAGATGTAAATTACTGGAATGAAAACATTTTGCCACCTACTCCACCTCCTAAGCCATGTTGGCAGTCCAGGGTCTGGCTTGTCAGCACGAGGGAGAAATGACACTTAAATAGGTTTTAAATGTGCTTTAATCTTTCTACCAACTAACTTAATTTCTCTTAATAAAAAAACCCACCCACACCACTTGGTTCACTGTTTTATCTCAGAGAGTGGGGAACACTCACGGATCATTTTCCCTTGGAGGAACCTGTCCATGAGTTCCCATTGACAGGATGGGCAAAACTGTAGGTGAGACCCAACCAAAGATCAGCAAAATAACCAAAACCCATCAGTGGGTACTTGAGGATGCTCTCCTGACTCTAGGATTTATTTTCAGCCTGAGTGGTGGGGAAGCATTATGTAACAAATCCTCAAAAAAAGCAAGGGAAGCTAATTTTTGTTTCTGGTTGTTGCTCCTGGTGATGTCAAAGAACGTTACAGAGCTTATGTGTGGCTTAAATGTCAGCCTGAATTCAGAGAGTGTGGTCATTCTTCTTGCTTTTCAGTAAGTACTTCCAAGGTTTTACAGACTATCAAATCTGCCAGGCCTAGTCTTTTAAAAAAAAAAAAAAGATGTAATTATTAATGCTATTTTAAAAACAAACCAAAAGAAACCAGCCTGAAATTCTGAGATTCTCAGCTGAAGATAAACTACCATGAAAAAAAAACCCTAATAATTTCAACTTGTTGCATTATTGGGATTCCTGTGACTGACTAAATTAGCTCCTAATTGGGGAACAGAGATGGAACCAATGGATCTGTACAACCATTCCACTGGTCTCAGGATGTTCTGATTTATTTCCTGCAGATGCACAGCCCAGGAGTTGATTTGGTTTTTCAGCAGGTCCATTTTCTCTGCGTTCCAAGGGCAGCTCACAAGTGTGGAAGCAACTTAAGCAATCCACTCTGTTTATGACCACAACCAAGCTCTGAAACCTTCTGACTCAGTTTATCCTTCTATAAAATGAGTTGACTACTTCACAGGAAGGTGAAGATGTTTAATTAAAGTGTAATTGTTTTGCCTCTGAACTCATCCAGGTCCTGATTCAATGCACATTGAAGTCAGTGAGGAGCTTTTAATTAATTTCCTTGAGCTTTAAGTAAGTGCCCATGTACGTGTACCCTGGAAGGGATTGTGACCTAAATTTCTGCTGCAGAGTTGCTGTGAAGGGGCAAAATAAACCCTGAAACAGCTGAGGGTAAACTCCTGATGGGAGGCTTTTCGTGGCACTGGGAAGGGGGTGGTGCAGCTGCAGGGACCTCTGTGCCTGCTGCCACACCAGGGTCATTTCAGTGGGGTTTCCCAGCTTTGGCTGTGCTGGGTTTTACATGGAAAACTGGAAATTTCTCTGTGCCTTGGCAGCTTTCTCAGCTGGTCAGAGGAGGCAGTATCAGGCTTCAAGATAAACACAAGTTAACTGCGTGTTTATGCAGAAACGATCAGCAATAACACTTAAAATATAATTAACGTTTAGAGCTGATGCCAAATGCAGAAAAATAGGAGCATTCACAGCTCCTTAGCTGCCTTATTTTTTCCCAGGAATGTCTGTAGATGCCAAGTCATACTCTTTGGTTTATGTGGAATTCATGAAAGGTTTTGCTTAACTCCAGAGGTCAGAAACATCAGGTTTTTGCTGAACAGAACTTTATCCCTGAAAGGTTGGTCAGCAGCTACAATGAACTCGGTGAAAGGAACCTTTCACAATTCACACTAAACTGTTTGCAGCTGTTCTTCTGGTGCATTCCACTGTCAAGACTCTTAGTTCAGAAACTTTTACAAAACGTGTTTCAAGCCTTAAATGAAATAAATAAATTTCTGTACGTGAAGCAGCGGGTGAGGAACTACAGTTTTGGCCCAGTTTGTTTTTCCTACTTTCATTTCATTGCCTTTTTTTTGGTGGCTGCAAGTTTAGATATAAGTGCTCTAGCCCCTTGTGCTGAGGAAATCTAACAAAGGTGTTCTGTAATTGTACAGTGGTTTGGGAGGTGCAGGAATCTGCCTGCACTTCCAGTCATTCTCTTTCCCCCATCCTGCCTTAAATTGGTGGTGGTTGGATGCAGTCCTGCTGGTGGAAAATTCCTGAAGTGATGTGGATATTGAAGTTTGATTAATCTAAAGTATTGTTTCATGTGTGAGGTGAGGGTCGGTCTCTTCTCCCTGGTGACAAGTGACAGGATGAGAGGAAATAGCCCCAGATTGTGCCAGGGGAGGTTTAGATTGAATCTCAGGGAGAATTCCTTCATGGAAAGGGTTGTAAGGCATGGGAACAGGCTGCCCAGGGAAATCCCCATCCCTGGAAGTGCTCAAAAAAACGTGTGGATATGTGTGGCACTTCAGGAGAAGATGCTGGTGGTGCTGAGCTGATGATTGGATTTGATGATCCTAAAGGTCTTCTCCAACCTCAACAATTCCACGATTCTGTGATCTCACGATGCCCCCCGTCCTTAGGGAAGCAATCACCATTTATCCTGTAAATGCACTGGGTTTTAACATACACAGGAGATGTTGAAACAGGCAGTTTTAATCATTGAACTGGTGCTGGTCTCTGAATAAATCAAACTTGCCACCCAATTCTACACACGGGGTTCCAGCAGCTCAGCCTGGTTGCCTTTAGCTCACATATGTTCTCTGTCTTGCCTGTGATTCTTGCAGCAGGAATTCATCAGTCCCAGCGCTGGTGGGGACTTATCCTAACCCTTAAACCCTGTGGTTTACTCCTCTGCAGCCCAGGAGTGTTTGCACAGTGGTGCTAAAGGGAGATTCCAGCTGTCAAACCGCTGACCTCATGCAGGTTCGTGTCCCAGTTCAAGGCCAGTGGAATTAGGGTGACATTCAGAAGCGTGGCGGGGGAGGAAGGAAATTGCATCCCTCTTCCTGAGAAATAGGAAGTCTCTGGAAGGCAAGACTTCCTTCCTTGTAATCCCAGTTTACCAAAAAATAGAGATAGCAAAGTGTCCATGGTAAAATTAGTGTATAATGAGAGATTTGTTTGAAACTTGTGAGCTTTAAAACTCCTCTCTTAGAATTGACAGGGATTTTTTTTTTTTCCCCTCCCTCCTCTCTCCATCAGACAGTATCATGGTTTGGTGACCTCAAGAAGGTAAAAAATACTTTTCCTTGTGCTTTTTTGTTGTTAGTAAGTCCTTCAGAGGAGAGAGGAGCTGACATGCTTTTGCACATGTCATTAAAAGAGCTATTTAGACCAACGTGTGTGGAACACTCTGTAGGAAAGCTCCAGGAACATTATTTTGGGAAGGTCCTCACAGCAAGTCTCTTGGCCATATTATCCAATAACATTCACAAGTCACTGGGGAGGCAAAGGCTTTGTGTTGTGTCAGTACCAAAGAGGTGATCAAGGGATATATTCATTTTACACAAACAGCCAGTAGCTCGTAGTTCTACTCACAGCAAGAGCCACTGATAAAATAGCTCCTTAAATGGCTTTAAAAATTAAACCTTCCATTGGTTCAGAACTGAAACCACTTCTTTGCTCTTTTGGTTATCCAGAGATAACTCAGGGGGAAGCAGCAGAGATGATTTTATTTATTTATTTATCTCTAAAAAGGCAAGATAAGCAGGTGACATAAAGGGGTGTGCTTATCCCATTTTACAGTTGATTTTATTGATGTATGAGGCCAGAACAACATTTGATGATGTTGTCCAGTGGTTGTGCAATTTTAGTAGCCAGGAATTATTAATCTAAGAACCTCTGGTCCTGACACTGTACTTTGATACAGTATTGCAAAGTACTTAAGTGCCATGCAGTCACCAACCTAATAACAGCTCACCTTTTAATTGCCTGAAAAAAAATCCAGTTAGCCGTAATGTCTCTGTTATAAAAGATTTGTGGGCATTTTCAGGGTGAAGTGTCTGTGACCAGGCAATAAAGATGTTCAGAAGTCAGTCAGAATTACAGGGCATGTTTTAAATGGAGGTCCTGTGCTGGTGAGTACCAGAGAAATGCCTGTAAATACACAGATAAATGTATACACATGCAGTGGAGAGAGATCCTTTTGGATCATTGCTGATGACGTGCCATTTTTATGGTTAAATGCACCCAGCACTGTGGGAATTTGGTCACTGCACCACAGGGGGATTGACTCCCAGAATGGCACTTCTGCTTTTTGGAGGGGTTTACTGCGTGACTGTGAATTGAAATTCAGTGTTATTGTTATTTTAGCTGCTTGCAGATACTTACTGGGATTCTGCCTGTTGTCAATTAGGATTTTGCCTGTTCCTGTTAGGGATTTGTGCTCTGGGATGACCCTGCTGGAGCAGAGAGGGGGGACCAGCTGACCCCGCTGTGGTCCCTTCCAAGCTCACCCATTTTGGGGTTCTGTGATTCCAGACTGCTCTGGAATGGTTCACGATTGGTTCAGTGCCACCTGCCTTTATTTATTAAAGTCCATTTCAAAAATCTGCATGCAAAGACAATCTCAATGAAGTGTTTGGTTGGAAACACACCCAAGATTGACGTGCTTCTCCATCGGCACTGCTGGTAGTGCTGACACCTGTCCTTGCTCCTGTCTCTGCTCCCTGCTCCATTCCAAACACTTGAGAATTGCTGAAGGGGCAGAAACAACATCCTGCACACACACCTGCACCACTTTGGGCATTGTCTGTGTTGTGGGGGCCTATCTGGGGTTTGTTACCAAGACTGAACCAATTTCTTGCTCGTGCATCAGCCCATTCTGTATCAGTGTTCACCTTCCATGAGCGTGGGCTGTTTTATGGCCCATGTATTAAGTTTGTTTTCAGCCTGTTGACTTCACTTTTGCAATATAAATGCCAGCCTTCAGCAACCCCCAGATTTAACACCAATGATCTGTAAGTCCTCAGGGGGCTGTGAGCCCAGTGTTGCCTCTTCTGGCAGAGCTCCTTTGAAGACGTGACTTTGGTCTCTGAGCTGATTGAAGTGACCACAATTAATGGCTCTGTCATTGGTGTCAATAATTAATAGTCAAAAATACCATACCTCTCATAGGTGGAGGTGTGACCTGGGTAAATATCTGGACAGTTTGTGGCATGCCAACCATGTAAAATGGGATGGATACACTGAAAAGAATTTGATCCTTGTAAGTGGTTGATAATTTTTACCTGTTATTTGTGCTCCCATTTTTTTACTGTTCTGTGATTCAAGTTAAAACCCAGCTATGAAAACAAAGGACACTTGGGAACAAGAAAAGGCATCTCAGTTTCGTGCCTCAAACTTCATTTTCTGCTTCTGAAAATACCAACTATTTACAGCTGGATCCTCGCAAGGCTTTGCTGCCCAGCTTTGTTTTGATGATGGATGTGTAACACTGTTTTTACAGCACTCATTCTTCAGCCTGGGACACCCTGTAGTTAAATCATTGGCTATCTGTCATTAGTGCCCAATTTCCTGCCTGGGAGATTTGTAGCTTTGTTATAAATAGGGGGAGAGGTGCCTGAGCCTGGGTGAAAGATGCCCAGGGTCGGGAGGAGAGCAGCACTCATCCATCCAGCTGGTGAGGACCCTCTGGAATAAAGTACTGTAACCTTCTTCTGGAATTGTTTCTGGGCCAGATTTGTGTCTAAACTGCTGCAGAGAGTGTTGGCACCTCATAAGGAATTTTTGACACATTCATCTTTGAAGTGTGAGTACCTTGGTGAAATGAAAGGCTTTTTTTCAGGTTTTGTTGCTGTTACTACATTTAATTTCAGAGGCTTCAGGTTGACTGACGTGAACTACCTAAAAACCTGTGCTGCCTTTTTTGAACTGGATGAGGTGTGATAGGTGCCTTCTCCCTGAAAGAAGGGGGAAAATCATCTGCTTTCTGTGTGCTTTGGAAGGTCAGGAGGCAAATATTAATCTCACAAAAGTGGTGGTTACGGTGGTAGGGTGTTTTATTTATTTTTAAATTAGCTTGAGTGTTGATATAAGAACTGTTCTGATATATTGGGGAGCTTTGCTGAATGCTCTTCATTACGACTTCAGAAGTCCATTTTGAAGCTCTCAAAGGTGATTGCAGCACTGGGGGAGGAAAAAAACCCCTGCTTGTGTTCACAGATGTTTCATGAGTAGGTGGCAGCATTCTGGGCTGGCTCCTGTCTCTCCCAGAAAGTTTCGTTAAAAATTTAAATCTTAACATTTAAGAGATGCAAACCTACCTCAGGAGTTCCAGCAGTAAATTGACCTAAATCTGACACTGGGGTTCAGATTCTGAAGTCAGCTAAAAGGCAGTACTGAACATAGAAAGGAAGACAAAAAAAAAAAAAACCCAACCTTATTAAATATTTCAACTCTTACTGTTCACCTATAAATAGGTAGCTGTTATGAATTCTTCATTGTGTCCCTCTGGAGCTGGGAATTAATCCAGTCTCCAGCTGCCTGTGACTGAAGGTCACCAGTCAGAACGAATTAGAAGAGAATTTGCAGCAGGATTTTGCAGACTCTGGTTCCTGACTCCAGGTTTCGGGCTCCCTCCAGCTTGGAAGGTTTTTTTGGGCTCTGGCTGTTCTCTGCAAAACCTCATTTGAAAATTAACGAGGCTTAAATGAGGGGCAGCCTCCCCTTTTTGCTCTTAAAGCTTCCTGGTGTGTCGATGATTTAAGCGCTCCGTGGTGGAACTGGGAAGGGGAGCGGCTTAACCTTGGTTAATGATCCCACGGAGCGAGGGGACCCCTCACGCCGGCTCTGAACTCCGTTTGTGCAGAGCAAAGGAAACCTGCAGGGCTTGGGTTTATTCTGCACAACTCCTCAGCCGAGCTCTCCTGATCCTGCCCCGTTAATTGAGGGCTTTTACTGCCTTGAACGGAACCAGTCGGGTTCAAGGGAAAAGAGAAATAAATCGCAGCTGAACCAGCTCCTGGTGGGTTTCTTTTGGCTATAACTGGAAATGCCACCAGCTATTAAAGAGGTAGTCAGCTGAGTTACATCTGAAAGAGCTTGCCAGATGGCTGCTCGGAGTACCCTAAATTATTAAGGCTGAATATGTAAAATGTTACATTTTCTGACAGCTGACTGCCTTTTTATTTTTTCCCCCCTTAATATAGGCTGTGCAGATTCCTCAGTTTCACTTGTTTTTGTTTTTTTTTTTCCCCAAACCAGTCAAATGTGGTTGTTGGGATTTTCAGCATTACAGAGGACTGCAGTGTGTGTGTGGGGGGCTTTAATATGGAATTTGAAGGCACAAAAGCTCATGTTACTTTCTCATTGCATTAAATAAGCATGTCTTTAAAATTGAATGGGATGCTTAAGTGGTTTCCCTTATGCAAAATTTATAAGCCCACATTTTTGTAACGTGCCTTTTTTTTTTCCCTGTTGGGATGTGAAATATTTATTTATTTATTTATTTATTTAAGAGAGGGAGTCGAGAGCAATTTAGAAGTTCTGTATTATGAACCCATCTGTGGCCTTGTCCATCAAAGAATCCCATCCAGGTTCTGAATTCCCAGGAATGTAGGTGGAAGTGAGGGGAGATAGAGTTACAAATCTGTAATTTTCAGTTGCTGTGTGTTGGAATCCTCTGCTGAAGGTTCAGTCAAAACAGTTCTTGCTGCTGAGGCTTGAGTTTCCTGAGGAGCTGTTTCCATCTGTTGGTAAAACAGACGAGTTAAACTGAGATGCAGTGCAGATTTCTCCTGTCTACATTTTTATAAAGTGAAAACCCACTGATGTTCTAAATCTGGTCAGGAAAAAAATGTAAAAGGGGGAGCTAATGGCAATTACAGTGTTTTCTCATGATTAATTCTGTGTCTGGGGTCAGTGATTGAAGAGAAGGCCACTGCAGGCTTTCAGTTCACTTTTTGGGGTGGAATATATTATATTTTCACTAAAGCCTTTAGGGGACAAGTAACAAGGTGGAGAGGTAGGGAAGCATCTCAGTGCTAGTTAAGAGTAGTTAATCCTCTTCTACTTGGGTAATATAATTGTAAAGTATCCCAGAAGTACCTTCCTCTCCTGGTTCCAAGTGCATGTCTGCTTTGTTCTCATCTTTTACTGCCTTGCTAGAAAGTGTGGCCTCAACCTGGAGCGTTCTGGAGGCAGGTGACACTCAGAGCTCCTTTTGCCAGGGGGCCAGGACTGCAGGTGCCCTTCCCAGAGCCAGCAGATGGGGCTGGCAGCAGGCACAGGGGAGGGGATGTCAGGATGTCAGGCGTGCTTGGCTCTGCCCACTCCACACGTCGGGCCTTGCAGAGCGGAGAAGGAATTCCTGGGATCCTCACCCAGCAGCTCAGCTCTGCCAGCTGGTGCCTGACCAACCTCCTTCCCTGCTCGGAATGTTTGCAGATTCAGATGGATTGCTCTGGCAGTGATGTTCGGATGGTTGTTGGTTATTATTCTGTGGTGTGAATCATCTTACAAATAAATGAGCGCTAAATTTCGTTGCCTGTGCCTGGCAAACAAGGGAGAATGAGGTGACCCAGTTGTGTCCATTTGCAGGGTGTTGGATGCAGCAGGACAAGCTCGAAGGATTTAGGCTCTTAACACAGTTTAGTGAGGAATGTTGGGATTTCAGACTCAAACTGCAGCTCCTGAAAGGCCCAGGTTAATCCTTGTTAGGAGAAGGGGATTGAAGGGTGGCACTGGGGAGTAGAGCCATGTCTGGCTGCAACTGGGAAGTCCTGGCAGCCCAAACTTTCCTGTTGGCTCTGCACATCTGCCTCCCCCTCACCTGGAGAGACCAGTTCCAGAGCTGACAGAACAGTGAATTCCATGTGGCTTCACCAGCCTTTGGCATCTCTTCCTTCCGTGCTAATAATCCTGAATATGATTCCCAGAAATCCAGCTGAGACCCCAGTGTTCCTTTGTTCGGCCAGTACAAACCAGTGAACGTGTCACTGGGCTTTGGAATGGCTTTGCCTGTTCATTCCCTTGGATGAGCAGTGTTCCAGTTGAGCTCTGTTGATGCTGTGGAGATTCCTTCAGTCCAGCACACAGCAGTTCTTGTTTTTCTATCTCCCTGTCTGGCTTTTTGTGCTGAAAATACAGATTGAAATGTTGTTTTTCGGGGGCTCTTTCTCATATGCAGTATAAAATATCTGAGCAAGAATAGGTAAATAAGTGAATTGTGTGTTTTAACTGCACACAGTAGGATTCATTAGTGCTGTCGATGAGTTTGTTGGTGATGGATGGGATGCGCAAAATCAGTTCTTATCTTTACTGATCAGCTGACATTCCACTCCCAGCATCCAACCCTTGGCATCCTGATGCCAGCTCAGTTTCCTTGTGCTGTTGTAATTCATTGACAAGGACTTTAAAAACATGTTTCTTTTCAGTGACTGGGCCTTATCTTTTAGCTTAAAAACTCCTTTATCCTCACAAGGTGGGGAAGCATCCTGGTCTCTTTAACTGGCACTTTGTCCATCTCCCCACATCTCTGAACCTGTAATTATCACTTCTCAGCTTTTACATTTTCCTGTCAGTTAAACACCCTCTGTAGCAGTCTCTGGCCCAAGTGTAAACCATTGCAAAGAAGCAGAATTATTTAGGATGGAAGGATAAGGATGCATTGAATCTGGGCTCTTTGTGCTTAAAATAGTTTCTTGTTTTTTGGTTTTGTGGTTTTTTTTCATTTCATTTTCATGGTAAAGAGCCTGGCATGGTTTTATCTCTTCTTAAATCCAGTCTAGGAAAGTAAGCCCATTGGGGCAGGAGCAGCTTTGATTGTCAGTTGGAGAAATGTTTTGTATTCTGGTGATGGCTGAGTTGGAAAGGGGTCAGTTATTTCTTTCCTCCTGCTCCTGGGAGGGTGTGGGGAGAGTGAAGCTTTGGCAGAATCTCCTGACCAGGACAAAATCTGGTTAGTTCTTATTTTTTAGGGTTTGTTAGAGATGAATGTGGAAATGCTGCCAGGTGAAGCTCTGGCAGGATCTTGGATTCAGCTTTTCTCTCTGGCTGCTCCCATCTTGCTTCCCTGCTGGTGATGGCATCTCCATGGAGTGCTGAACAGCCATGGAAAGGTGGAATTAGTCTAGATCAGCCTTCATTTGTTGACCACAAAAAGAGGGGGGAAAAAAGAATTAAAAAGGGAGAGTGTGTTTGCTACATTTCAACTGCAGTTCATTAACAAATGGTGCAGCTGTGCACATCTACCTTAATGAGAAACATTTCATTAAATGCAGAAATTTGTGCCATTTTTCACCTGATTCTGGCTGTGATGCTGTCCTGGGTGGTGTCCCTTGCTGTTCCACTGCCTGTTACAGAGGGTTTGAGCTGTCACTTCATTTGTGACATTGAGCTGCTTGTCTGAGAGGCTGATACGGGCTGGGTGGGTGGGAAGTAATGAATTCTTACCATGCCCTGAGACCCAGCTGTAAAATATGTTCAGAAATATGTCCCAAGTCTGAAAAACAAAAGTAAATAACTGTTTCTGGCTGTTGGGGACTGAAGAGCGAAGCTGGTCTGAAAATCTCTGTGCAAAGGGTTTTCCAGCCCAGCTTTCCAGTGCCAGTCCATGGAATTGCTGCATTCAGATAACACAGGCATAGCTGAAAACAGTAATTTTGGTCACAATCAGCATGCTTTACATTTCTCCCTCGTTCTCCTCAAATCCCTGGTGAGATGTGCCTGATTTGGGGTTTTTTACTAGAAGAAACTCCACGTCACAGTGCTGATTGGTTTTTCCAGGGGGTTGGGTTTGATGCTGGGAGCTTCCTGAAGAATGCAAAGCTTGAATGCATTTCATTCTCAAGGGGTTGGGAATGTCACTGGTATGGTCAGGGTGGGAATCCTGCAGATGAAGAATGGCTTGAATTTTAAAAAACTTACTCTTTAAAGAGGAAAAAGGGTCTCCAGGCTCCAGACAAGCTGCAGGTGTATATGAATTTTACCTAGGCCGTGTGCTGAAGCAGACTGGGATTCAAATCTTATGGAATGAAGGGTCTTTCTGGGGTTCAGCTGTGGATATTTCTGTAATGCTGTGCTCATTTGTTTCCACAGGGCAGTTTCCTCATACATTTTTCCCAGCCCCAGTCACTAATCAGGACTGAACACGTGGGTTATCTTCATCTGCTGTGGTTTTTAGAAGCAGGTACGTTGGCAGGGAAATCTGATCTTCTGTTGGTTGGGGATGGGGCAACAACGACTTCAGCCACCTGCCAGAAAGGGATTGCAGGGGCAGGGAGATGCTGCTTGAGTAATGTTTTGTTATTCAGAGCACATTCATGTAGCTTTCTTGAGAAAACAAAGCTGAGCAGTGCTTTGATAAGATTTGTCAGCCCTTGGTTTGTAAGGATGGATCGTGTTGGGTTCTGGGCACGGCCCAGCTTTGGACGTGGGTTTGGAGATCTGATGTAATGTCTGCTGGGTGCTGTTGTCATCCTAAACCCTGTCTTGGGAAAGCTTCATGTAACAGGAACAGAGAGATGTTCAGATTCTTCAGTGCTGTTTTAAGGCTTCTGTTTTCTACTCTGATGTCACCAAGCAGGAAGAGCTGTGATGGTTGAGGCTGTTGACCAAAATAATTGTGTGGTGAATGAAAAGCAGCTTGAGTTAACCTCATTATACCTATATTTTGGGCCATATTGAGTGCATTTTTTCCCCCATGTTGCTCACTGTGTCAGCATTCCCTGGATGGCCAGGCCTCGGGATCTTTATCCTTCCTGGTAAACAGGTGGGTTCACAACAAACCCATTTTGGCTGAAGGTTCCTTTAGAAGAACCAGGTTTAGACAGGACTTTCCATCGCCCCCTTGCAAAGGCTGGAAATTAATAAGCAACTAGAAGATCACTGTGATGGGAAACAATGAATAACAACATGTGCAGGCTGCACAGTATCCTGTGTGCAGAGGAGAGGTGAAGTGGATGAGTCTCCCTCACTGGCACAGGGGCAGCCAGGACATTTTCTTGGTGCTTGTGGATGGTGCCACCTGTTGATATCCCATATATTTTGTTGCATTTTCTAAACCATGGGTGTGTTATCACATTGCAGGTTTTTGCTGTCATGGTTTTTCTTTCCTGAATTGATTGGTTGTTAGTACAGCACCTTCCCTTTTCAAGCAACAATATTTTAAAAAAGAAATTATTTATAATTTTAGGGACCAGTCACAACCTTTCAACCTGACTTGGCATCTTGATAAATGTTTATTGTTTTATCAGTCTCTGGATAAAACAAAATGTCCCTTGCTCTGGTTTTGGTCATTGTCTTGCAGTTGGCATCACTTGTTAGCACTCAGTAAATTGCACTGTGGAGTATGTGCTCAGTAACATAATCCAATTTACTGATTTGAGTTGACACTACACAGAAATAGGGGATTGGTTTGTTCTTCCTTCAGAGAGCAGTTTGCTGAGTATACCCCAAAAAAATCCCCTTGCACGTGTGCAGGCTGCAAATTTCCAGGCAGAACCATCAACAGCAAATCAGCCTCGTGCAGGTCTTCCCACTGAAAGTTGTTCAGGAAGGGCTGTGATGGATCTGCCTCACTTTCCACTGCTGTTATCTGCATGCTCAGTGCTGTGGGTGGCAAAGCCTATCCCAGCAGCTGCTGCTGAAGTCTGCACTGCTTCTGACTCACTCAGCAGGGCCTGGCTGTAATTTTAAACTCTTTCCACACCCAGATTACTTTCCCTTAAAAGTCATAATGAAAATGAAGTGAGGGGAGAGGTTGGTGATGACTGCAGGAAAACATCAGAGGGAAAACAGTGTCTGAGCCTGCTGGGATGGAGCCTTCACTGAGGCAGCCCTGGGTGGTGTGCCCTTGGTTCCTGAGGTTCAGGAAATCCCATTTATAGCTCGGGATAGAGCCAGACCCAGTCCTGGGGATGAAAACGAACTGGAGAGCTGCTGTGGAGTCACTTTGTGAGCTGTTGTTACCTTAATAAACTTCAAGATCATCTTTAAGAGCAACTGAAGAGCATCTCTGTTTTGGTTTTGTTTTTGTTTTTTGTCTTGGTAAACACCATGTTATGGAACTTCAATAATCACCAGATACATAACAATACATAATCATGCTTTGTGCTGTAGAATTCAGATAGCACAGCCTGTTTATTCCATAACATCATTACTTTTTATTAAAATAAAAAAGCAAGAGTTCAGGTTTGAAATGATACGAGAAGGGATGAGAAACTCTACTCCTTCCCTACTCTTCTTTCTCTCCAAAACCAGTTCATACATTTTAGTAACTTTTACAGAAGTGCAGTGGCCTTTTTGATATGATATATAAAGTTAAAAATAGAAAGGGAGAGGAGAAAGACTTAAGAGCTGTGATTTCACCCAGCTTTTGTTTAGCCATTGCAGGCTGGATGGCTGTGCTTTCTGCATCCTGTTTTCATTCTGGTTGGGCTTATTTATGGAAAAAACCCCAAACCACGGTCTCTTCTGTCAGGGTGAACCTTTCATCTGGTTGTTAGAATTCTTTTTCCACTCAGGCAGTGAGGTAACCACAGATAATGAGCTGCTGGGGATGTGAACATCAGCCCCGCTGAATGTTTGCATATGTAAGGCCCACGTTAGCTGTTCACAGTTTTAAGGATTTCTCTGATGAAGGATGTGATTCTTTACGCTCCCAGGGTATTCAGTGATCTGCCAACTGGTGAAAAACAGGTAAATGAAACTCCTTCTGTATTCCTGGTTTACCCATGAAGTATTTCAGTTTGTGTTCTTGTGATCCTCAGGAAATCCAGGAGCTGGCAGGAGGGGAATGAACCGTGAGGGCGTCCCCGGAAAGAGTCCGGAGGAGATGTACATTCAGCAGAAAGTCAGAGTTCTACTCATGCTGAGGAAGATGGGATCAAATGTAAGATTGATTCATAGTCCTTATTTTATGGCTTTCCAGACATTTTTGTAGCAACTGGGATAGTGCTTGTTGAGATGGGCAGGTGAGGGGCTGGTTTTGCCGCTGAATTGTTTCAGCTGTCGTTGATTTAACCGTGATCTGCAGTTAAACACAATTGATTTTTGCTCAAATATTATGAGGCTTGTGATGCCTGAAACTGCCATGTGTGGATAAATGATCAGATGTTTAGACTTAAAGCTTTTCATCACTGGGAAAACAGCAAAGCAAGTGTTTTAAGGTGACTTTGAGCCTGCCCGTGAATTCACCATGCTCCAGTTTGCTGATGGTAGAGCTGCACAAATAACAGGTGATTAAAGTGCTGAGAGGAGAACAGAGGCAGCTGTGATGTTTTATTGGGGAGTGGGAGATGATGTGTCTGGTTTTTCCTGTTGCTGACTGCCTGTCCCCCCCAGCTGACGGCCAGCGAGGAGGAGTTCCTGCGCACGTACGCAGGGGTGGTGAACAGCCAGCTCAGCCAGCTTCCCCAGCACTCCATTGACCAGGGTGAGTACTGAGCTTCCTTGCCTTGGGTTTGGTTCATCTGTGTCTTCATGAACCCACCCTGCAGTCCGGGATATGCTCTGGGAGAGAACGACAGTGAACTGGTCAGCAGTGGTTTTATTTTAACAGGTAAAGTCAATCCCCACTAAAGCTGAGATTCCTTAGGATGAGGAGCATTTTTAAACACCTTTATTCCCCATGATAACTCAAAACACTGATGGCCAAAGTCCTGTGAGCTCTAAATGCATGTATAGAGCTTCCTACCCTGTCTAACACACTAAATAGAAATAAATATTAATCTGATAAATTGATTCTTGTTCTGTGTGTGCAGGAAAATTCAGGTATGCATAGGTGCCTCTGGTTCCTACTCTGTTCAGCATAGACCCTCTGCATAAGATGTAGATCATCAGGGTTTTTATATTTATTCTTACACTGGACATCTGTGCTTAAAAAGGAACAAGGCTAGGGGTGGTTTGCAAGCACTTTCTTTGTACTCTTCAGACTGGGAGTTTCATAACACAATCAAATGCAAAGTAAATACAGATTTCTAAGGTACAAAAGCATGTGTTGGGCATGTGATAATTTAGTTACTGTGACTCCAGTTGCTTGATAACAGTATAGTCACAAAATAAAATGGAATCATCCAACACCATCATCTGTTTTTCCCATTTCCATGAGTGGGGAAATGAAGTGCAGTGTTACCATTTCAGCAGAGCAAGAGGGAAAGATTAACAATAGGAGGAATTTGTTTCCCCTTGCATATCTTTAATTTGCACAACGTAATTAATTCCCAGACAGGGGCAGCAGACACGTAATAAGTTTGCAAATCTGCTTTGGTTTATTTAGATTCCCATTAAGGGGATGATCTACGTGCTGGTTTTGTTAATTCTTTGCAGAAGTCTTGGTAAACAACTGTGTGGAGCTGCTGTGAGTCCCACTAATCTCTTCTGAACCGGAATGTTTCTCACTGAATTTGTTTCCCTCCCCTGCCCAGGCCTCGTGCCAGATCACGTTCCTAATGCACACTTTGGTGTTGAAGGAAGATTGGGAGGCTCCAGTGCCAGAACTGAGTTGAGCAGAAACTTAATATAGATCTAAGACATTTAGAAATGCATCAGAAACACAACCTGCACGAACTTGCTGCTCTGTTTTAAGGCTGTGTGTTCATTCCTCACATAGCTGGGGCTTGGTGGAGGTAGATCTATCTACTTGTGTGTTTTGGCTCAGGATTCTTTGACTCTCCTGCCCAGTCTAAAGGGGAAATTTGGCAGTTCCTTGTCAAAAACTGAGGTAAACACAATCATTTTTCAGTGTTGTCCTTAAAAAAGTTATGTTTTTCACAGTGCCAATCCATGCTGAGTGACCTGCACTGTGGCAAAGATGACAGAAACAGAACTCCAGCCAGGGGACACAGATACAGATCCTTCCTGCACACCTTGATCCAGCTCGCTGTCTGAGCTGTCTGATTTTACTGGCTGTGAAATTATATTTTTCCCACCATGCAGACTCAAAAAAAAATTGCATTTTGATGTGACTTTTAAATGTTAAGGAAAGAAAGAGTAAGAGTTCCTTAGTCTGCTGCTCAGCTCACCGATCAGGCAATGCAGGAAACGTAAGAGCTTCACACCTTCTTCCAGAAGTGGTCTTTGTCCCATATTTGAACAGTTAGCAGCTGATTTTCTCTGTCATTGTTTTCATGAAGTCCTTGAAGATTCTTAAACCTTTGTCCCCAGGGAAGTGAAGCTCTCCCTGGGGATGCTTACTTGAATCTAATCTGAGACTCTGATGTCTCTCCTGGGAGATCTGACCCCACAATCTACCTTCAGTCCTCCCAGATTATAATTAAACTACTGGCCTGACTATTAAGATTTTTCTTGATAGGGGAAAAAAAAAAAGGGGAAGAAAATCAGTTAAATATTTAGAGAAGTGGGAAAGGATGTTGGTTTTTTTTTACTCCTTCAGAGGGGCCATCTCTCCAAATGAAGGAGAGAAAAGCAAGATGTAAAATAGAATTGAAGTAACACAACCAAATACTTTTTCCTTCAGAGAAAGACCAAGCTGCAGCTGTAATTTATTGCCCAGGACTTTGATTTCCTCAGAAACCTCTCCAGTTTTGTGACAGTCAGTGCTGCTGCTGCTCTGGGGTGTGGGGGTTCCACATCAGCAATCACCGTCTGTCTGTCTGTCTGTCCCTTCTGCTGCATCCTGGGCTTGGTGACACAGGAAGGGTGACACTGAGAAATCACTGCAAATCGGCAATGCAGGCACAGAGGTGGCCAGTTTGCCACCCTGAGGGAGATTCCATCTCCACTAGATGGCATTATCTTGTGCTGAAAATCCCATCCAGGTCTGCACACCGACAGCTCGCTGTGCTCCAGGATTGCTCACAGGAATTTACTCCCCTGCTTTTCTGCTCTTTCCACTCAATCTCCTGTGGATTTTTTTTATTTTAATGCAGCTTGTCTTCCCCAACAACAAAAGAGGTGTTATTTAAGGAGTAACTTCCAAGGAGTTGGCCCTCAGAGGGCGTCACAGCCCTTTGTTCCCCAGCAGGACAAGTTGCTCTCAGCCTGACTTGTCCCAGACCTGTCTTTTAGAGCCACTTCCCTCCAGCAGGCACAAAAGACACCGAGCTGACTTCACATCCCTGTTTTGTTCCCAAAAAAAGAAAAGAAAAAAAAAAAAAGGAATGACATCCTTGGCATTAGCACTCTGGGGGCTTTGTTCTGGACCTGCAGGTTTCTGTGGGTTGCTCCAAAGTGCTGGGGTCTGGCTCCAGAGTCACAGGAAGGTTGGTTGGGATTGGTTTGGTTGGTTGGTTGGGGTTTTTTTGGACAAGATTATAGAGGATGGATGGTCTAGTAGTTTTTTTAAGGGTCTCACGGTCTCTGATACAATTTTCAGGTTTTCCTTTGTTGTGCATCCATGAAATGGTGTCTCAGAAGAGCTGCCTGGGGGTCTCCCAGCAGTGGCTGCTGAGCCTGTCAGGGGCTGGTGCTCCCTGCAGCGCTTGTGACACATCTGCCACCCTCTGTGAGAGCCTCTTTGACCACAGGGAGTCACTGCAGCCTCGGTGTCCCTTTGTGCAGGGATGTGCCAGTGCCTTGAGGAAAGCAGCTGACACTGTCCCTGCCGAACCCAGGCTTGTGCCATAAACCCTCAGTGAGCCACTGTTAATAACCACATCTCTGACATCTGAAGCTCCTCCCTGGTACTCTGTTTGCTGTCTTAGGAACCAGCAGTGGAAGTTAATGGCTCATTTTGATCCAGAAGCATCTCAGAATACCTCTCTTAATTGCTACTCTCCTTGAATTTGTGGTTATTTTTACTGGAAGAGATGAAATTTTATTCTTTATGTCCTTATTTCTTAGCTTGCTTTCAAAAGGGATTCATCTGTTCAGATGCAGAAAATCACTGGGTTAGGATTGTTTACAGGTTTCCTTTCACATCTGAAACACCTCCACTCCTGAAGCACTGCCTGCTCTTGGAGTGAATCTTCTTTTCCTGACAGGCAGCTCAGAGTTATTCAGAATATCTTTGTGTAAATCAGGTAGTAATGAGAAATATCCCAGCCTTTCTAAAGTGCTGGAGCAGATACCAAATGGAAATCAGTGCAGATCTCTGTAGTTTGTGTTCTAAACTCCTCACATTTATTGCTACAACGTATGTTGGGGCAACAGATCTGTGAAGGGATCTTGGATGGCCAGAAAATGTACTCCAGTCTGAAAATAGTCTTTTTTTTTCTTTCTTTTTCTTTCTTTTCAATTCCAACTCTGTTTGCCCTTTCCTTTCAGTGTATTCCAGACTCTCAGGAAGTGCTGAGTCCCTCAGTGTGTTGACTTTGATACCCTTCTCCAGAGAAGGCTTATCTGATGTATTAAAAATACTTTATCATCCACCGAAAGGTGAACTGGTAGCAGAGGGGATGAGCTCTCAGTAACCCAGAAGAGCTGTGAACAACAGTTATAAAACTCTAAACCAACAGTTATAAAACTCCAAAGTGAGGTATTTAATACTTAAATTTAGCATTAATTAAAGAGTCCTAACATTAATGTCATGCTCAAATTTTTAATAACCATTTTAGTGTTCAGTCATTGCTGTTTAGCACCTTTGTGGAGGTGTAAAATACAGGGTGTTTTCCTTTCCTTGGGGAGCTTTTTATCTGGCATCTGTGGCTTGGTTGTTGCTTTGGTTTTTTATGGCTCCAGGAATAACTGAGGAACCCAGAGGCATCTCTGTTCAACCAGTGTGTGTGTGCTGGAGAGGGGCTGGAACCAGGATATTTGGGAATATTAACATATTGCTCTTGCCTGCATTGCAGCAGGAGCTCGGGCAGCTCGCACTCCTCAGGCTTCTCCAGCTCAAAATGATGAAATTGAGGCTTTCTCCCATATTTTTGAGGACAGACAAAATGCCTCTCAGGGGGATCATCCTGCCTAGAAGCCACGTTTCCTGCTCCCCAGTTCCTTCCAGCCCTGAAGGGTGGGCTGGCCCTGGGCTCTGGCAGCTCTGCAGATGGAAGCAGTGCAGTTTGGAAGCCCGAGCTGGGAATTGTGCTGAGACCTCGGTGATTGCAGCTCTGGTGTTCCTATAGCAACAGGAGTGTCGTGCTGGCTCTTGAAGGAGGCTGTTCCCGTGGGGAGGGAGGGCAGGGCTGAGCTGCAGACACGTGCCCTGCTTGGGTGCTGGGGCACCCAAACCCACCCTGGGCTGGGTGTGGGGTGAGGAGGGGACCCTGCTCCTGCAATGGTGGAGGAGGAGTTGAGATCAAGCTCTTCTCAGTGTGGTTTCATTGTGTTGAGCACGAGGCTTGTTTGAATGTGCTGCTCCTCTCAGCAGTGCAGGGGTATTTTTAGCATGCCAGGCTAGGATACCAACACTGGGAGTTTCAGGGGAGAGTTAATGTTTAGAAGGTTGTTGCTTGAAGGTGGTTGAAGAAGTGTGTGTGTGTGTGTGTGTGTGCAGGGATCTTGGGGGAAGTGAAGAATTTCTTTTTTTTTAATTTGGCAGCCTTGAAAAATTCACAACAGGCTGAACCTTCTGATCTCTAAAGGCTTTTGGGGGTTTAATTAATTCTGCAGGTGACTACAAACAAATCAGGTGGACGTGTCTATTTATCATTCAGAGAGCACTTGGCAGTAGCAGCTGTAGATGTGTCAGCATCTTCCTTTGTGTTAGGATAGTGTGCTTTTAATCCAGCTTGTGTCCTACTGGCTCGATGTCCCTGTTCCCAGGTACCTGCTGGGAAAGCAGCAGTGTCAGTCATCCTGGGGAAATTGTCTGCAGTTGAGGTGAGCTGATGAGCAGCTGAACCCACTGAGCTCAGGGGCTGTCTCTGCTCTTCACTGCTGGGCAGCAAAGCCGTTTGACCTTCAGCTCATCTTGGCTTGCCAAGACTGAAGTCCAGGTGGTGTAAAAGAGCTCAGAATTCAGCCATCCAGACAACTGCAGCTGGAACACAATCACAGCAGGGGTTTTTTGGAAGTTAGTAGGGTAGGATTGGCACTCTTACCTTTCAAGACAGAACATGTGCTACCAGCTAATTGTTGGTAATTTCTAGGAAGGAGGAGGGTGGGAAAGTGGAAAAGACAGTAGAAGTGGAGAACTACTTGCATGTCTGAAAGTTTGGGGCAATTAATGCTTTGCTTGTGAAAGAAGGTGGGGAATATTTAGTTGGGTTTCTATGTAAGTCTCTATTTCAGTGTTGGAAATGTGTGCCCAGAAAAGGGACAGCTGTGGAGGGAGAAGCTGTGGAGGTGCAGGAGGTCAGGTGTGAGTGTGCCCTCATCATTGTTCCATACATTAATTACTGGAAGTGAAGGATGTGCTAAAAGTAAACCTGGCTCACCGTCCTATTGTCCCAGTCCCGGGCTCTTGGCAACGTGCAGCTTAACTTTATAACCCGTGCTCTGCTTTTCCCATTTATTTTACTTGATTAGCAGGAAAACATCCGTCCTGGGAGCCAAGTGGGACTGCAGGAGCAGCCCTATTCACCAGTACTTTAATCCCTGCTTTCCTTTCAGCACACAGAAGCCCCAGCCCCGTTCCCTGCCAGTGTTTGTGTTTGTACCATGAGCACGGGCACTGGAGAATTGCTTAATGAGCACCTCGTTAGCTTGGTTTCATTTAGCTCTGGGTAGTTTGGGCTTGCACAAAACCTGCTTTTGTGCTGAGAGATGTGGAGGACATTTCTCTGGACAAATGTCACCCAGGTTCTTTTGCTGCAGGACATCTCGAGGCATAGCCCTGCTCCCATCAGTGGCTGCTGGGAGGTTGGGAGCACTGGTGGGTGTCGATGGCACTCCCACCCTGCTCCCTGACCCCGCTGCCCATGGCCCCAGCAGCTCTGCCTGCTGTTGTTGGACAAAGTTTGTCTTCCTCTTTGTAAAAATCAGCACCTCACCAAGGGTAAAATCTGATCTTTAATGTGGGAATAAAAGAAGTGACCACAGGCTTGAGTCTTTACTGCAGGATGTTTTCTGTTGGGATTCGTGCCCTCGGGGTACCCACCCACTTGCTTGTCTACCTGGAAGATATTATTATCTTTTATGGGATAGATCAAATTGTGTTTTTTAAAGGCAGTTGCCTGAGGCTCTTGCAAATACGGAGTTTCATGTGATTCCTGCAGATGCAAACATTGGTGGTTCTACCAAATAACAGAAAGCAACCGAGGAGGGAACGGGAAATAAAACTATCCAGAATTGGGTATAAAATCTGTTCTTTACTCATCTTGCTTAAAACTGTGCCAAGAGCCACAGAAATAATAACTCCTAATCTTTTATTTTCTTTTTCTTCCCTTCTGAAACAAACAGCTAAACCCCTGCTGTGAGCCCTGCTCCTCACTGCTCTCCTGCTCCTTCCTGTGCGTTGTTTCACCGCTCCCTGGTGCTTTGGCAGGACTTGCCAGCTTTGTGTTGCCATCAGCTTTCATTAGTTTATGGTTTACTTTTCTCTTCCAGGCTCACTGGTGAAAGGGTGAAGTAAAATCCTTGCAAAGTACAGCTGTAATCCCTTTTGTCCCAGTGATTTTCCCTTCAGACACAATCCCTGACCTTTCCCTATCGAGTTGTTCTACCCACCTTGGCTCTTGATTAAGGTTGTTATAATTTTAAAAGTACCATGTGGGAAACACTGTGTTATAAAGTGCTGCAGAGCATCAGAGAGGGAGCAGCTTTTTGGTGATGTTATGGTTTAAAAAGCCACCTGTGCAGGTAATTCATGAATTCAGGTACAACTTGTAGTCATTGTAACTACATTGGTGTGGGTGTGGCTGTGAAAGGCTGAAATCTTGAGTTCCAGGCCCACTCTCCATCCACTGCTCTGCTTCCTTTAGGATGCATGTAATAATAATCCAGTAATCCCATAGATATTTGATGATTTCCCACTGTTCTTTATTGTGCTTGTGCTTTGTCTTCCAATTAGAACATGGCTTTGAAATTCAGCTTTTTCGCTGCTCCTGGAATTTTTTTGTGCTCCTCTCTCTTTTCCCACTGGAAGTCCAGGGAGATGTCCCAGGATCAGAAGTTCATGTTGACAGGGACACTGGTGCTGAGGCTGTGCCAGGTGTGCCCAGGGAATGGGAAGGGGAGGCTGAGGGTGACCCTGCTCCCAGCAGGGGCTGTTTGGGCCGTGAATCCAAAGTGAGCAGCAGCGTTCCTGGCAGCATTCCCGGCATCCCCTGTGCCCAGAGCTATTCCTGCTCATCCTGTGTTTGTGCCGTGCCTGGGAACAGGGCTGGGATTTCGGGGCAGGCAGGAGTTGAGCCCCTGTTTGTGGGGTGATTGTCAGGAGCGACGCTGCCCTTTGCTGCGGCCACTTGTAAGGATTTGCACCCCAGGAAGGGGAGACCCCAGGCAAACAACCAACATCTGGGAAGTAAATCCAGCTCATCCCTGTGCTGGCCTGACGTCATGTGTGATTTCTGTGGTTGCCAGGCGACTCCAGCTGCTCCAGCCTCCTCCTCTCTGAAGGGGGGATGCGTGGAAAGCACCACGGGTTGTGCTTTATCTGCCCCTGATTCCTTAGTGCTGCTAAAACCTTACTCCTCTTTCAGCAGAGAGGGGTTTTTCAGAACCCTTGCAAATAAAATCCTTCCTTTTTTTTTTTTTTTTTTTTTTTTTTTTTTTTTAATTATTATTATTTTTTTTTAGGGGCTGGTGGTTCTGGTGCATTTTAAAATCAACAAGGCAGCTTGTTAACTCCGAGCTGGGTGCTGGCACTATATATCATTTATGTTTTGATCAAGGAGAAAAACAGTTTGTGGAGGAGATGAAAAGGGAGATGACTGCAGGGCTTCGGAGTGCTGGCAGGAGGGTGCATCAGAGCAGTTTTTGATGTAGTTTTATATAAGATAAGGGCCCTACATGTGAAAAACAAACTACTCTTTGGTCCTTAATATTTCCTCCTTTGAGTGCGTGTAACAAATAAATTGTGAAGTGTGTACAAGTGAGTGTGGTTGCATTTCCTGAGCATGGATTTAGCTTTTAAGGACATTAGCAAGGGGAATTTGCAACCGTTTTTGGCCACTTTTCCTGCCACGTTGCAACTAAAGAAGCAGATTAGATAACTGGGAAATGGAATCCGTGTAACTAAAACAGATGAAGGAATTTTTATTAGTCCTTTTTTCCCCCCCTTTTATGCAGGTGTATAGGCAGGAGTTGCTTGGGGGCACCAAGATCTGCTGCTTGATACGCTCCAAGTAAAAAGGCTGGAGGAATTTTAGGTGCTGCTGCTCCTCCTGGGCTGAACTGGAACTTTGCAGAGCCCTTTGTAAGAGGATTGTGTGGAGCTGAGCACTTACCTGGCTGGGCCAGGCAGGCTGGGGTGCTTTTGGCCTTTCCTGCTTTGTCACCTAATCCCTTCAGAGAAGCTTTGAAAAAAACATTGCCTAAGTGCAATTATCCCGAGCAGACTGAACTGGTTAATGAAGGCCAGAGGAGTCATTGCTGCCCTTAAACCCTTGGGGTGCCTTGAATGGAGGACAGAATTTTTTAGAAATGATGTGGACACCGAGTGGAGGATTCATCGTATTTTCTAATCAGATAAATGCTGTGAGAGGATCTGCAGATGAAAGAAAGCTTTTCCTTTTATCTGACTTTCTTGGGGATCAAATTTTTTACCAGAAATTAAAAATACAGCACTCAGCCCTTCAGGGGTTGTTTTCCAGGTCTTGTCTAGACTCAAGATGCTGATTTAATCCCCTGCTTTGACACTGCTGGGTGATGCACTTTCATTTCCATATTGTCCTGGAGACATTTCTCTTTAATTGCCTGCTGGGCCACACTCCAGAGTTGGGAGGTCCAGAGAGCACATTTCTCTTCTGAAGGTCTCCAGGCATCTTTTTGGAAGGAGGAGAGCTCAGCGTGGAGTGTTTTCACCACCCTTTATCAGAGGTGTTTCTGGAGCCCTTCAGGTCTTCCTGCTCTAAATGCCCACTTGAAAGGCCACACAAGTTTGCAAAGACTTGGAGATGGTTATGGGAAGATAATTAACCTTTTTCTGTGCTCAGGGACAGGAGTTTTGATGGTGATTATACAGAGCTGATGGCCTCTATTGAAAAATAGAAATCCAATCATTGAGAAAGTTTCTTTTCTGGAAAAGATTTCTGCAGGCTGGGGATGAAAGCATTGCTTAGCAAAGCTTGGATCTCCTTCCTGGGCAAATGAAAGCCTTCAGTGTGGAAAAAAATACTGCACTTCTGTTGGAGAAAGGAACATTTTCAAGGCATCTTAGTTTATAAAGGATGTTTAAATGAATTTTTTTTTGGGGGGAAGTGAAAACCTTTCAGCTGGCCTAATAAAACAATTTTTTGTTCTTTAAAAGCAAAGAGTAATGAATATCTCTGTGTAAAGAGACAGTTAAGAATGCCTAAATGTCACTTTAAAAGGACAGTGATGCATAGGGAAGTACAAATTTTATTGAGCAGTCAAGGTCCTCGTGCTTCAGAGAAGCTCAATAAATTGCTTATGCAGTGCTGGAGTTTACAAGGCCAAAAAGAAAAAGGGATCTCAGCGTGCCTGTGGTGAGAATCCTCTGTACACTTTTAAGTCTTGCTTCTTAGAAATGTGTCAAAGCAAGGAATTCTTGGGTTTCCTTTAAAACCAAACTGATTTCCTTAGGCTGGAAAAGGAACACTTTAAACCCACTGCTGAAATGTTTAGATCACTTTAAATGCCAGTCCACCCCCAGAAAAAAATTAAGAAAATGCAGCTTTCTCTTCTCCTCTCTTTGCTTTCCTGTTGATTTTATGGATGTGTGGGGGGACACTTTGGGCTCTGCATCTTCGAAGGAAGTAACTGTGGCTCATGTTTTCCTGTGCCCACTCTTGCTGCAGGTGCTGAGGATGTGGTGATGGCATTTTCCAGATCAGAGACAGAAGACAGAAGACAGTAACCCCAGGCCACCTGAGCAACACAGAACTGCAGAGGACACTGAGACCCCTGAAGATGGAGGAGGATGGCTGAGCGTTAATGAGTTCCTTTGCCCACCCTGATTGTCCCTTGGTGTTCCTTCTCCTTTGTGATGTTGTTCCCCTTGGCCCAACCCTCAGAATGCATCTCCCAGCCATCCCTCCCTGTCAGGTTTTGCCACCCAGCCGGGCTGTGTTAATTAAGGACAGCCCCCAAGGGGTGAGCTTGGTTGGCTCAGAGGGACAGGGCAGTGGTTGGGGCGAAAGGAAGGCAATTTCTCCAACTTGACCAATGGGAAACCTTTTATCTCACACTTTATTTTGTATCTCAAAGAAAAGTCCCTCGACATTCTACTTCTAAAAGAAGCTTTTCATGCTGTGGTGCTTATTTAGGTCAGACTTGTGAATTTGAAGAGGGGTTTGATTTGGCTGCGTAGGACTGGAAGCGACTTGTGATTGGGTGACAATGCAAATGCTTTCCCTTCAGTTGGCTTGCAGGTATTTTGCTGACTCCCAACGTTTTCCTTGCAGGAAGCTGATGATTTTGGTGCATTGGTTATTTCTTTGTACTCACTGACTTGGGGAGGGGAGGGGAGGGGAAGGAGACAAATGTGCTTTGCAGTATTTATTACATCTACACATATAAACGCTTGCTTTTTTTTGGGTGGGTTGTTTTGTTTTTTGTTTGATTGGTTTTTTTTCCCTGATTGGCTTTGAAGTCATGGGTTTGATTTCCTCTTGGCTGCAGTGTTTCTGATGCAATCAGTTTTTCCACGCTCAGCTGCTCTGTGGCCTCGAGCTGTTTTTGGGAGCGTCTGTGGAAAAGCATCTTGGGTTCAGTAAAATCCACCTGTTCAGGCTGGAAGGTGGGAGATTCCCAGCCCTGCTTTGGGAGGGGTTGCTGTGCCACGAGCTCCTGGCACACCTGGCTGCTCAGGTGGCTTCTCCCTTTGCTTCTGACACAGGAGCTGTAGATGTTTTGCAGGAATTGCAAGGATCAGATCTATGGCTGTGACGTGAATTTGCCAAATTTGTATAGAGAATATGTGAGCTTGTTTAAAATAGTACAGAGAGTTCCACTTTAACCCTTTAATTGCTGCACAGGACTAGCTCTCACGTTAGGAAAAATTAATGATCATTGACTTAAACCCAGCTTGCACTGGGGTTTACTAAACTTAAGTGTCTGGTCACGTGGAAAATTGTACATGCTTTGCCTCCTTGCAGCTGTTTGGTGACAGGGAGATGATGTGGATCCCAAGAGAATACTATTTTCCTTAGGCACTGTTCCAAGAGGCAGGAGCTGCACTAAGCTGTCCAACACTGAGTGTACAGGTGACACTCTCAGGTTTACTCTCCTTGTAGCTGCAGGGCCTTAAAACACACACACAAACACACATTTACAGACTGAAAAACCTGCAGTGGAATTCCTGAAGTGCACTGACTGTCCAGGAATCTGCACATGGTCTTTTAGCACTGCTGCCTCCAACCAAGCACTTCATTCTCTCTCGTGTGTGCAGGTGGTTTTTACAAAACTTCTGGATTTTTGCTGTGGGTTGCACTGACTTTGAGATGTTTCAGAATCTATTAAAGCTGAACTCCATTCACCTGTCCCTGGTTCCTTTGCTATGGTTGTTAATTACTTGGCTGTGACAACATGACCATGTTTGTGGCAGGAAGTTGTGCTGATAGGAGGCTGTTGGGGCATCCAAATAGGGGAGAAGCTGGATAAAAACATGGACTGTGCAGATGGAAGAACGGACTCGTGAGCAGAAGGAGGAGATTACCTTGAGCTAATCAATCCTGTGTGATGAGAGCAACTGGACATCTATTTATGAGAACACTCCTTTTGATTCAGTGGCAGCTTTGTGAAGTTCAGTGTGAAAGCAAATCTCTCACCCCTGTTCGTTGGGGCTGGAGGGGAAATTTCTTTATTAAAATAAACCAGGAATAAGCCCAAAAGATTGTTTAAATTCTGACCTGGTTGCCTAAGAGGCACTTTAATGTTTGGTGCAAAGGGGGGCAGCCCTTAGAGGGTTAATTTTGGGTGGGGGGGAGAGGTGTGTGTTTCTGGCTGGAAAGGATGGGCTGGATTGTGGGAGCTAAAATGAATCCTCCTTGTGTATCTATGGCATTCCTGAGCTGGTAAAGCTTTTCAAGGGGAAAAGTGTTCATGTGGTTTAATCTTTTCACTGAAAATGTAACTGTTTGGGATGGGGGGGGAGGGGAAATACAGTTTTTAATAGCTGCTCTCGTTGCATATTGATTTCTTACTGTTGAACTGCCCAGTGAGACACATTTGCTTCACCTCTGTGAGGGACTCCCACAGACACTCCCAGCTTGGGGTCTTGAGTAGAATGTTGAGAAGGATATTGTGACAAAAGCCAGTGTGCTGTGTAATCACATGATATGGAGTTAAACACTGGAGGAGTTGGAATCTCTTGAGGACATTTGTGCTCTGCCCCTCCCCACCTTCCACCAGGGCTGGAAGATCTGTACTAAGGAACTCATCTGTAAATCAGGGAGAAAGCAGTGGCAAAGAGGGCTTTCCAGTGTTCCCTCTGGGTTATATTTCTAAGTATTTATCTTCTTGATTTCTTCAATGAAAACACCATCCCTATTCCAGCTGTGGAACCTGGATTAACTGATGGGTGGAGATGGATGAAGTGGAGATTCCCCCCCCCCCAGTACGTGAGCACGGTGGACTTGCCTGTTGTTTGTACACATTTCTCGAGCTTTCCTTTGTGCTTTTGCCTTTTTAATCAAACCATTACTGATAAAACTAAGAACTGCAGTGGTTTAGGGGTCAGAGGTGAGCACAGATCTGATTTGAAACGTGTCTGTGGGTAGAAAAGGCTGTGTAGTCACTACCAACCAAATAGTGCTTAAGGCATATTCAGCAAGGGAGTGGAAAAGCTTCAGAGGCATCTTCCAAAAACCACTCCTTGGGTGGTCTTTTTGGGAGACATGTTCCTCTAGATACTCACAATGTGCTGTTCTGTTGCCAAGCTGATCAGGTACCTCTCCTAACCAGGTTTTCCAGAGCTTGAGAAGGCTCAGAGCTGACCCAGACCCTCTTCTCTCCCCACATGGGCTGTTTGTGGCTTGTTGTGGCCCCTTGTAAATGAAAATGAGGCTTCACCATTCACACAGACCTTGAGTTTGATTCTCCCAGGTCCTAAAACAAACCCTGGAGTCCCAGAACACGTGAGCTGGAGGCACAGCAAGGCTTTGGGAGGAGATGCTGCCTGGAAGAAGCTTGGACCACTAATAAAATAAAATAAGCTCTTCAGGGTTTGTTTGTTCCTGTTCCTACCTAAGGTAAGTAGTTACTAGAAGTTGTATCCTCTTGGCTGTTCTGTGGCCTGTGTGAAAGTTTCTAATGCTTTACCATTAAATCTGTTTCAGTTCCACCAAGTCTGTGTTTCTCATTCACCAGCAGCCTGAGGAGTTCTGGTGAAGGCTGAGGATTAAATGGCCCATGAAATGCAAAGAGCAGAGATCATCCTAAACAAGACCTCAGGGTCATATGTGGGATAAATTTCTATAGTTATTGAGAGTCCCTTACAAGAGCAGAGCAGTGCCATGTCTGAAGCTACCAGTATTTTATATTGCAAGAGGGGGGAAAAAAGGGCCAGAAGTTAAAAGCTTTGAGTCAGATATATAGATATATAT
The DNA here is from genome assembly GCF_022539395.1 of Myiozetetes cayanensis. Lineage (NCBI taxonomy): Eukaryota > Metazoa > Chordata > Aves > Passeriformes > Tyrannidae > Myiozetetes > Myiozetetes cayanensis. The sequence goes on along the minus strand of NW_026087499.1, from coordinate 3,533,188 downwards.
ATAATGTGTTAGAAACTATTTTATGAAAGATACTGAGTGCCTGGGCAGGGAGGGGAAAATATGATTTGGATTCCTTTAAGATCAGTTCTTCAGCTTTCTTTTTGGTCTCTTGCCTCCTCAAGGACTGTGGCAGAGCTGACAGCACAAAAGGCTGCAGGGCACTGGGAACAGCAGGAACCAGGAGTGCAGCAAGAACAGCTGCTGGAATTTTAAGAAATCTTGAGTTGTATTCAGTGTCTCCAAAACAAAGAGTCCTTAGTGAGTAGCATCTCTTCCTCACTGTAACCCATCAGTAACAAAGTGTTCCAAAGCTCAGTTGTTAATAAAGAGCTTTTAAGAAGCTTTGTTCAAGCTGCACAATAGTTGTTTTAGGTGTAACAGGAGCACTAAAGTGCTGCACAGTTGCTGCCTTGTGGGATATTTGCTGAAGGCAGGTGATTTTTAACCCACCTGACAGCAATTTGGTACCAACAGCATCATCCTCATCCTCATCCTGCTCCACATCCAGAGGGTCTGGAGCTGTTTGTTGCCCAGTGCTGCACTCAGAGGTGAAGGTTCTGTGCAGGGCAAATCCCTGCTCGCAGCATCCACAGGAAATGACATTTATTGCTCAGCTTCTTTGGGGTGAGATGTTTTTATTTGTTTTATCTTCTGACAGGTGTTTTATTTCTGACAGTATTCTTCAAGATCCTGCCAGTTAGGCCTGGATGACTTAAAGTTAGGCAGTGTAAATGGCCTCTCACCAGACTAGCTTTTAAGGGTGTTAAAATGCCAAGTTTCTGTAATCAGGAGCCAGGCACAGCACTGAGGGGTGATGGGTGGACAGACTTTCCTTGCAGCCTCAGGTGATCAGTGATTTGCATCCTGCCAAGTCTGTACCCTGTGTACCTGGGAGTTCTGGAGCAGCCACTAAATAGGTCACTGCCTTGCTGGGGTGGTTCTTCCAGGCCTGCCTCAGACTTGCTGTATTTACAGGCACTTTGCACTGCAGTTTCCCCTGAAGCTCCTTGTTACTGCTGCTTTTCACAGTTCTGCAAGTACAAAAGTGCTGTACAAGAGGGAGGACCATTGTTGTTACCAGGGTAGGAGCTTGGATGTGTTCCCTGTCAGAACCAGGTAGGTTCCCATCCAGAGGCAGAAGGGAGAGATCACCTCCTGCCTTCTGAGCTCTGCTTTCATTTGCTCTGCAGCTGAATTGCCCTGAGCAGGATTCCTGCAGTACCTCGTAAACAACCTGGCTGCTTTCCCTTGTAGCCTAAAGCACTTCAGTTTTGGGGATTGTTTATTTTGGAAAGGAGAAAAAGTGGGGATTTTTGATGCTTTATAGCCTGGCCAGCTTACAAGCTGCCTCATGTATCAGCACGAAGCTGTTCTGATGTTCTGTGCACTGAGCTTTTTGCTGCCCTGACATTTTCCAGGTTAACTCTCCTTGCTGTTCAGTGGTGCTCTGTGAGCAGAGCCTGTGAGACCAGGAAATGAACTTCCAGCCTTTGTTTAGCAATTACAGTGCCAACTCACACGTGGACTGATGCATCTGTACCTCAGACCCGTTGGTTCAGCTGAATCCTGAGGTTGCATCTGCGTTCTGAGTGGAGGCTCTTACAATATGTAGGGACCCATTTAGTTAGGTTTGTGTTTGAGTGGGTGTTTGTTTACCAGTGTTCTTGGCTTCACTGCTGGGGTTTTAGCCCCAGGGGGAGGGTTAGTTCCCCGTGGCTCCTTTGCACAGCTACTTTCCACTTTCGGGAGACACAAATCATCATGAACTTGTACAAGCATGTGGAGTGTGCCCTGCAGTCCATGTGCTGCCACATAACACATTCCCACTTTGCAGTGAGGTGGAAGTAATTTTCCTACTCAGGCAGGGCATAACTCAGTACTCTCCTGGTGCTTGCAATATTGGAAGTGATGGCAGGAACAAGGTTGACTGTTGTGCAAATACCTTTCCCCAGATGAGGGGAATTCTGTGAGATGAGGATGATATTATATAAATTCACCTCAGGGCTGGATGCAGAGCCTCAGCTGGCCAAGGATGTGGCTTCAAACCCTGCTGTTCTACCTGGGGGAGGGAGGTTGTTTTAAGCTGCCAGAGGAGCCCAGCAGTTCCTCTTGTTTCCTGCCCTGAGTCTGTTCTTTCAGAGAAGCTCAAGGCATAATTGTGGTCCAAGACTGCAGAGCCACTTGTGACTGGAGCTGAAACAGAGCTGAACAGTGCCTGGGGTTGCAAACAGGAGCCCTGTGTTCAGCTGCAGGAGCAAGGAAGTGGCACTGGAAGTTCAGAGTGTGGCCACACTGATGGTTTTGGGGTTTGGTGGTGTTTGACTGTGAAGGATGGAAAGTTCCCTTGCTTTGAGAGGGCTGCTGCTTCAGAAGGGAGCAGCTTGGGATGTTATGAGCTATGTACACGTTTGTCCTGTGAAACAGGAGAGTGCATGGAGTTACCTGCCCAAGGAATGACACAGGAGCTCATGATGCTGCTGACTGTGCACTGTAATCCCTGCTCAGCTCTGCTGTGACCTCCTAATCACAGGGCACGGTGTGGATTGCACTGAACGTGATTGGAATGGACAGTGGGAGCCGAGCGTTTCCCTTCAGCCTTTTGTGCTGTACCTCGAGTGCCTGGAGCAGCCAGACACTGCCTGTGTGTGCTGATGGCTTGAGCAGCTCCAGTGAGTGCCTGTGCTGGGCACAGCCAGCCTGGGCTCCTGCAAGGACAGCACTTCCAGCACAGTCTGCACTGGGGGGTGTTTTTAAAGGCTTGTTCTGAATCTGGGGGTGTGTGAGGAGGGAGATGGGGCAGGGCAGGAAGGGATGAGTTGCTGCAGGTGGAAGCACAGGGGGACAGTTCTGCCTCGCTGTTGTGTTCTCATAAGCCTCTTTGAGCCTGCACAGAGATGGTAATTAAACCAGACAGAATCTTAAGCCTTGCCTCGCCAGCAGCACCAGACTTGAGAGCCTCCCTCTGAAAGGAGCTGTGCCATGTGCTGGTTCTGTACATGCTGAGCTGCTCACACCATATGTGCCTACACTGGTGCCTTTTGTTTCAGTCTGACCTTGACCTCGAGGTCACAGTCTCCTGAAAATAAATGGGATGTGTGGCCTCACCCTGGCTGGTGGAGCTACGTGAGCTTCTTTACCTGATTTTTTTTGGTTTGTTTTCTCTCTCAGTGTAGCAAAGTGTAGGTATCAAAGGATTGGAACAGTGCAGGAATTTAAATGAAATCTTTTCGCTTGCAGTGCCATTGTCTTGCTACCTCCTTCTGACCTGGATAACTGAGAAGTGTTTAGATGTTCCTACAAACAGGAAAGTACCACAACCAGCAGAGCTGCTCTAGTAAATAGTAGTCTAGCCTGGTACCACTGTGTATGCAAAGATTCCCAGCTCAAATCCTTCTGCAGAGAACAGCCTTTCCTCTGTTCTTGGAGCTTTAAATAGAGAATTTGTCAGGAGCAGCACCCTGACTTAAGTACTGGTGAGATGGATCCCGGAGGACGAGACCTTTGGCGTGGTAAGATCCCAGACCTGGCAGTGCTCACAGCTCAAAGTCAACACCTTGACTCCTGCTCAGACAGAAGGAACGAGAAACTCAGCTGTGTCAGGTTGAGGAAAGCCACAAAAATACCTCTGAAACACAAGGTACTGTTGGATAGCACTGAGGGATCATAAGCAACGTTCAATCTGCAGGATTAGGTCATGGCTGAGTTGAGCTTCAATTGGTTCTGTAATTCTAAAATGACATTTACTGACATCTTTGCAGGAGAGGCCACACTGCTTTTGTGATCTGATGGAGAGTGTGTTCTGCCACCTGGGGAGAAAGAAGAGGTCGTGTGTGTTGTTTCTTTTAGTCTCCTGTCTTGACAGAGTAGAGAGAGTTGGTTCTGTCTGGACCTGAATAAGTCTTTGTGAAGGTTGTTAGCACCATTCTTGCTTAGAGCTACTAAAAAGAAGGGGGAGCAGTAAGGGGAAAAAGAAAGAGATTAAAGGGGAAAACCCAGTAGGTTATAAATGCATTTTCCTCTGTGCTGGAGGTTAAATAATATTTTATGTGTGTGACACAGATACTGTGATTAAGGAGCTGTCAGGCAGAATGAGAGCTGGGCAGCAAAGGGAGCAGAGATGCTTGAGGGAAAAGGGTATGAAAATGTTCTAATGCTGAATTCTCTTGTGCATATCTACTGTGTGATGTGTGCCTTTCACTCCCTCCCCCCAAAAAAAGCTATTCTACAGATATCTAAGGTGTTTTTCTCCTTCATTTCTTAAGTATCTTTTCTGTCTGAGTTGTCTCACTGGTTACAAGTGACATTACTTCAGAAAACAGAAGCTCTAATCTGTGCTGCTCCTTCAAGGTCCAGGATTAGGACTGCAGAATGGCATATGATAATCTTGTACATAAATCATGGCTTTAGCAAATGGGGAAGGTTTATCCTGTTTACTCAGTTGCAGACAGATGAGCTTCTGTGCATCTTGCTCAGTTTGAGGACTCCTCGGTCGCTGCGGCGCCTCTGGAATTTCAGCTGCCATCGTGTACCCCCCGTTCAAATGGTGAGACCTGGGCACTCAGACTCGTTTTTAGAGCAGGTCAGTAAACCCTTGGCCTATCCTGAGTCCTGCTCTCATGTCCCACAGATGCCTGTCATTCCCAGAGGCTCTTCCTCACGCAGGAGCTGCCTGTGTAAGCTGGGCTTCAGACAGGATGATATGCCTGTCTCATCTCATAAGCTTTTTACTTACACTCAGTGGACAATGTAGCATTGAAGCAGCAGTAAACAGGGAGCAGTGTGTGCTGGTAGCATGCACTACAAAGCCCTGCACTTCAGTCATTTAACACAACATGGGATTTAAAGCCCCCCCTCCGCTTCCTTTTGCAGAAGACAGTGTGTCATTCCACTGATTCAGCTGATCCGCTCTGGACAGACACGGGGTACTGGATGGAGCAGAAGGAGAAGTCTCCCATCAGAGGCTTTTTGTCCAGGCTGAAAACAAGAGGAAACCTGCAATGTTAAAAGGTGCAGGTGGAGTGGAAATCCATGGCTGCTGAGTGTTTGTCTGAGTAGGAGGATGGTCCTTGAGATCCTGTTGGGTCCAGCAGAAGTGGATCCCACAGACGAAGTGGGCACATGTCCTTTCCAAAAGAACTCAGGAGAAATGGTTTCCCTTCCTTCATTGAGCAGAGGAAAAGGTGGAGGTAACAATCTAATGGGTACATTAAAGCAGTGCACCTTGGGATGGGGTAATTACTCTCAATCACTGGGTTCATGGAGGTTTTTGGGGTGGTTGGTGAGGGAGGACACACCCTCACTGAGGTGTGAGCACAGCCCGTGTTGAGGTTGGTTCTGCCGGGTACGGGTACACGAGCCTTAGGTCAGGGTTTGTTTCCTGCTTTGTTAAGACAAAGCAGCTCTTTGCTGGCTCCCTTTAGGGTTTAATGTGCTCAGAACACCCCTGCAAAAGGCACTGAAGAGAATTCCGCTGTTTTCCTGCCGGTGGGAGGTCACTGGCTGAGTCAGTGACAGCAACAACGCTCTGCCCATCCCCAGAACACTACTCACTACTTCAACACACCCTTCCCACCGCAGGACACTTCCCTGTCAGCATTAACCACCTTCCTATTGCAGAGCAGCCAAGGGCAGCAGCATCATCATCATCCAGCTTCCCCAAGGGCAGACACCACGTCCTCGCAGGGAGACTGTCTGCCTGGGAGCTCCCCACGGGGAGGCAATCGGCCCCTGCCACTGGCAAGGAGCTGCCACTCCCTGGGCACATTAATCAGGGCTGACTGTTCCTCTTAATCCCCTGATCCTTTCCATACGGCCGGGAACAGAAGTGATGTTTGCGTGTTGTGCCCTTCTCCCCTGGAAATGGGGCCGGCCCTGGCGTGCGGCGGCGGCGGCGATTAGATGGGTGGGTGATCAAAACATGATTAGCAGAGCTGCAATTAGAGTGCAGGCCAGGAGGGCAGTGGCTTTGCTGCAGGAAGGGTCACAACTGGTATCTGTCAGAACAGAAATAAATATGGGAGATGACAAAGGGTTTAGCTGCTCTCCTGTCTGATTAGACCGGGACGTAAATAGCCAGGGCACCCTGAGGAAGGAGCTGGGAGCACTGGGATCTTAGGAAAAGAGGGGGGGGGAAAAAATAAAAGGGTATGAGGCCAGCTGGAGGTTCCAATGTGCTTTGAGAGAAAACTGTAGATAGAGGAACAATCAGTTGTCCTTCAGGTAAAAAACCAAATCTTTGAGGTGTCTGTGCCTCCTTAATTTAGTCAAATCTACCCACCTCAGTGTATTACAGTAGCAAGAGCGCTTGTTTTGTTTTGTTCCTTCATGTTCCTGTGGAATATCTGCCGAGTGCTGATTGTGGGTGATCTGTGCAGTGATAAACCATCCTGGTTGACCCATGGTAACTTTTTTTTTTTGCTAAATATCAGTGGGTTTCGTGGCTGTCAGTGGGACATCAGAGGTGTTGGCAACAGGGAGCCTTTGAACATGGCATGGCATGGCTGGGAGAGCCCTGTGTGGCAGTGCCAGCACAGCCCTGGTGGCCCTGCTGCTCCAGCCTCGCTGTCCTGCTGGATTCAAAACTGGAGCTTGGTAATTTGGGTTCATTTTGGAAGTCTCTGAGAGGATACACTGCAGCTCAACAGGAGCATCTGCTCTTCTTTCTGCTGGAGAACATTGCTGGATCTTCTCTGGTACGAGCTCATTTAAAAAGCCCGTTGCTTGATTTTATTAATATGTAATGATTTGGCTCCTTTTACCTACAGAAAACGACTTATCGGAGTAAAATGCAAGAATATTGGCTAAGGAAAGGGGAAAATAAAGAGTGTAATTGTGTTAATTATCAGAATACCAGACATGTAATTAATATGCCAGAGGAATAAAGAGCAAATGTACTAATAGCACATAATTGGACTTAAACTACACCCTTGGTAGAAGCCTCTGCAATGGAACTGTTGTGTTTGTGCTCCTTTTCAAATTAGCAGCAAGGAATAAATTAACATCCATTTTCTTGCCCATACAAAGACAGAATCATATTGTGGGGCTGGGTAATGAATTCAGAGGATGCCTTTACATTCCCATATGGCTCTTGGGGAGGGGAATACTCATGCTCATGGCTCTGCTCTTCTCCCTTGCAGGGAGGGCAGGCAGAGAGGAAAACATCATTGCATGGCCAGATGTTTGCAGAAATCCACGAGCCTGAAGAATACAAAACATCTGTAAGATGAGAAATTTAAGCCTTGTTTTATGAGTTGGTTTATCCATCTGTCCTTTTGTACCTGGTACGTTACTGGACTGTGTTGTCAGATTAGGAAATAGGGTAGAGGTGAGGAATGTCCCACAGGGAGAGCTGGGATAGGACTGGGAAAAAACCCCATAGTTCTTCTCTCTTTTTTAAAATCTGGATATCTTCCCCCAGCATGAATCACTAGCTCAGTTTTCTGTATAAATCAGGGAGTTAAAGCAGTTGTTGACATGGGCATGGCCCACTGTGCTGCTCTTCAGAACAGGTTAATGCAGTCATTGATGAAACAATGTAGAACTACTGGAATTCTTGTTTTTTATGGGCATACATTGTAGGTAGGCTCATCCAGAGCACCTGACTGTAATTCTTATTTTATTGAGCTAGAGGATGATTAGTGAAATAACTTATTCCTGGTGCTGCTTCACTTGCTGCACTCTCTCTTTCTTTAGTGGTGTCTTCCTAAGCTTTACAAATAATTTACTTAATGCTTTTCAGAGGCCACAGTGGTTTCAGAGGCTTAGGAGACCTCGGTACCCCTTCAAGTAACAAAATAATTTTTTAAGAAACAGGTTCAGTTTCATTCAGACTCCACTTGTATTTAAACAACACAGCTTAAAATAGCCATTGTGGTGTTTGATGCAAAGACTTCTGCTAATAAAGCCTAAATGCCATTGAGGTCCTTAACGAGCATTGCTCTTTAGGTAGGAACTTGAAAGCCAGTCTGTCCCAGGTATTTCAAGGTATTACAGCATTTCTTAATCCGAGGTATTTCAAGGCATTGCAGTACTTGCTAATTTTCCCTCCCCTTTTTGTGCCCTGCTTTCCTCAACGTGCAAATGGCAAGCCTAGAAATTGTGTCTCATTCAATTGTAATCCACCTGTCACCACAATACCCAGACACCTGCCTTTTGCTTCACAGAAGTATTGTGAGGGTGCATTAATTAACGCTCGTAAATGCTCGGAGATCCTGGGATGGAAGGTGCTAATGAGTTGTAAAATATTATAATGATGATGCAGAATATTCAGTCCCTCTTTGTAAGGCAAGACTTGCATCTTGCCTTTCACTGCTTTCATGTTTCTGGATGCATATTTTGCAATTGGAGCTGAGTCTGAGCAGGAGAAAGGATTGAACAAGGTGGAGAGATTGTTAATGCTGCTGCTTTTCTTGTGAGGGAGCTGGTTGGTTTTATGTACTTCTTTGCTTATTGAATTTTCTTTTTGTCTCTCTGATGAACCTGTACTTCAATGGCTTGTTGAGAATTCTCTGAACGCTCAAGAAATGTCAGGGGAGAAGATTTTCTTCCTCAGATTGCCAAGGCCTTCATTTGCATCCCCTAAATCAATTCTCATACATGATCAAAGCACTTCTGGAAATTTTCAAGTGTGGGGAAAAACCAGTCCTCTAATTCTTTCCCCTCGAAAATATACAGTCGGGTTCCAACACATTAAAAAATAATAACAAAATCTTCATCTACTGCATCTCAAAACATGAGGTTTATGCCTTTCCATGCTCAGAGTGTGTATATTATGGACAGCAAGGCTAGAAAAGATCTACCAGGTCATCTCTGTGTGTTTTGTCTTCCAGCTGGCAGGAGAATTACTCTGGCATTTTGTTGAGGAGTTTCGTTTTGAGTGGCCCAAAAGATGCCACTCGTGCCCGTTGCCTCACTGGAGTGATCTGGGGTCTCATAGACCTCATTGTGCAGAATGAATTCTTTATATTCACCCTGAATATTATCTTTCCCTTAGTCTCCTTATTGTTTGTTCTTCCTGCTTGCCTTAGACTGATAAAGCCATGTCAGAACCAGAGAGCACTAAAATACAAATTCCCCCAGTACTCTGTGATTCTCCCATTGCTTTCTCTGGTGGGAGTGGGAGCAGCAGGAGTGGAGCTGTGATGCAGCTTCCCAGAAGCTGCTCTGTTCTTGCCCTCCTCTAATGCTGTGCAGGCAGCTCTCTCATGAGCTTAATTACTGCACAGTCTCTATGGCAATTGGGCCCCTCTCAGAAGTGGTTTCAGGGCAGCTGTGATCAAGTGGTGGAGGAGATAAAGCTGGGTTCTAACTTCTTGTTGAGAGAGATGATCATCTGCAAGCAAACTGGTGTGCAGACATTGATTGTGCCGAGCTGAGAACAAGCCCACAGCCGGTTCTGGCCTCTGTATTTCAAGACCACCATTCTCTCAGTGCAGTTCTAGACCACTTGGAAGTTTGGGCCCTTCCCCTACGTGTGCCCTTTTAAACGAGTCCAAACCTAACATCCAGAAGTAACAGTGCATATTCTGTGTTTATTCAGTGTGATCCTGAGCTCTAAGAGCCAGATCCAGACCTGCTGCTGACTTCTCTGAGCACGTTCTCTCCGTGCCCTGTATTTATGGTGTGCTCTGCCTGCCTTTCAGTACCGAGCAAATGCATTCATTTGTACCTATCACCTTATCTTTTCTGTTCTGGCTGCTCAGCCCCACTCTGACAAGTGCAATAAATGTGTCCTCCTGGGTCCTTGCAAGCTGGGCATTAGTCACACTGTGCATTTCAAGGACATCAGCCCGATAGGTTTTCAGCTGAAACAGAAAACACGTCCTGCCAGGAGCCATTTGTTCCAGTTTTGTTGCTTACCAATAAAATAAAAATCAATGGGGTTTTTTTGTAGCTTGAGAAGCAGGTCAGAGAGTAGGAGGGAGATAAGTGGTAGAAATGAAGGTGCTGAAGTTGGTTCCCTGAGTCTCTCTGAAATAATGGCATGTGGCATTTGGGATAGAGTGCGAATCCCTGTCAGCGTGGGAAAGGCTGTTCCCTCTGGCAGACGGGAACAGGACAGCCAGTGCTGAACAGCACCCAGGGCTGGAGCACAGCAGGGCCCACACGGGGCCTCTGCCATCCAATTTAGTCTTGTGGAACAAGAGGTGTTAGAGGGGATGTTGTATTTGCTGTGCAGTCACAGGAAGTGCCAGTGGAACGTCAGTGGTGACACGGATTGGATCGGGATGGCATTTGGCTGCCTCCCCCCAGGTGCAGAGCCCTCAGCCCCTAAACTGCCCCTTCAAACCACTTAGTCATCTGATGAAACAAAGCCCTCTAACTGATCCTAAAACACAGAGCAAAGAATTGTTTGCTTTACTGAATCAGTGCCTTAGTCACAACTGACTCGGAGGAGTTTTGCTTAGAGAGTGAAATGCCATCAAGGCCTTCTCCTTCCTTGGAAATCTCCCAGTTTCAGCATGACTGATTCAGCTGATTAATTCATCTGAGCTGGTAGTGTCATTGTGTAATAAATAAGGTTTACCTGGACATAGCATTTCTTCTCTTAAAAATGGCTCTCCTTCCTAATTCTGCAGGATCAGATTAATTTAAACGGGTCCTGATGGAAACACTTGAGTCCCCTTCTCCCTGGGCTCCAGGGTGCTGTGCTTTCTCCTGCTGTAATGCATGGTACAGCCCAAGGGAAGTGCAAAGCTCTTTAAAAATGTGGGTTTGCCACACCTAATGATAATTTATTTTGCAAAAAATGTTTTAGTAGAGTATGAGTATTTGCATGCACAAGCCCCTTCAGATGCCTCTGTATTGACATTAAAGCTCTGTCCCCAGTTAGATTCCTAATGAAAATCCAATATATGGGTGAGTACTGGGTGTGTGTTATACCATGGGTTCATCAATGGGGCAATCACCTTTTAATTGATGATATCTTGCCTTACAGATCTTTACTAATGGGGTGGTTCTCACTCAGACACTGCCTTAGTGAGCCTCCTCTGAGAGTCACACTGAGCTGGACAGTCCTTCTACTCTCCATACAAAAGCAAAACACATCATGTAGCAAACTGTCAGCTGAAGCTGCGTTGGCAGAATGTAAAGACTCAGCTCTCTGACAACAGATGGGCTCCAGGCTTCTTCTGACATGATCTGCCATCCAGCATATGTTAGCCAGGCTGAGAAATCGAGGGGGTTTAGACTGAGGCTTTAGGTTTATTTAAAAAAAAGAAAGATGTCTTAGGTCTTGGTCGAGCAGCTGCCCTACAGTCAATGGAATAAGTGGGGAGTAACTTGGCTGGTTGAGGGAGAGCCCCAGAGCACAGGATAGTAATGAGGGGGGTGTTCACTGTGTTGGGCCACCAGCTATTGCTCTTCAAGTTCCTTCTCTGCTCTGCAGACATTGGAATCCAGCAGGTAAAGAGGTTGGTTTTGAGGATGGAAGAGGCAGAACATCTTGCCTTTGGATATCCAAATGCACTGGCTGTGATTCCATCACCTTGTGAGACCTCACTGGCTGCTCAAGGGCAGTGGCTAAATTGGTTTCTCACCTTTGGTTTCTCACCCCATCTTGAGTGTGGGGTGAGCAGGGAAGGGAACAGCACTGGGCTTGCCTTGGGAGGGAGCGAGGGGGAGGCTTTTCCAGCACAGATCAATCTTGGTATTTAAATTGCACAGTGTTTTAAAATAAGGAAATACCACATCTCTAGGATCCTGAACGTTCTGGACTTTATTTTTATTTCACTGTGGGAGTGAAATGGCTAATAGGTAAAAAGCATGAGTAGTCAAATCTAATTATAAAATAAGTTGGTTGTCAAAACTCTGATCATGGTGAGGTAGTTTTTTTCCTCTATTGAAGCATTTTCTAATTGAAATTTTCGATCATAGAGCAAAGAACTTCTCTAGCACAGGACTAGTTGGGAATTTCTCCGAACAGGAGAAATAGGCTTTTGCCTTAATAAAAGTCACAAAAGCTACACTGGACAGGTTTCTCACTGTGCAGAGGGTTTGTCTGAGCTGTGGATGCTGCTGCTCCTCCATCTGGGCAGGTTAATGCCACGTCACAGCACAGGCAGTGACTGCAGCGGGTGCACCCGGGGAGCAGCGAGGAGCCCCTTCAGTCCCTGAGCATCCGCTCAGAGCAGCACCACGGGGCACTCAGGGGCATTTATGTTCAAAGGGGACTCATTTCTGCAGGACTGCACTCCCAGAGCTAGGAAAGCACTGCAAGAAGGGGGTGCTGGGTTAGTGGTTGGACTTGATGATGTTAAAGGTCTTTTCCAACCCAAATGACTCAGTGATCCTGTTTGTCCCTGGTGCTTGTTGGAGGCAGGTGTTGACTGGGTTTGTGCCTCTGCTCCCAGCACCTCTCTGGGGCGCCTTTGGCACCAGTGCTGGGTAAAAAACACCTTTTTTGCCTTTTGGCTGAAAACGTCCCTGAGCGTTAGGGTGAAAGCACTTTATACGGGGTTTAATTATTTCTTAAAACAGCTTTGTATCAGGTTTAACTCAGTTTGAGGGGGGCTTAATCAGCATTTATTAAATCAGCTGTGTGAGGTTCCAGGGGGCACCGGTTTAAATCAGCTGTGCGAGGTTTGGGAGGGACACACCGGTTTAAATCACCTGTGTGAGGTTGGAGGGAGCCCCGGCTCGGCCCCAGCTCGTTATAAGGCACCAAGCCCCTCACGCTCGCCCCCGGTCCGCGCTGCCCGGTGCGGGACAGCGGTGCCCGGTGCGGGATGGCGATGCCCGGTGCGGGATGGCAGTGCCCAGTGCGGGATGGCCGATGCCCAGTGCAGGATGGCGATACCCGGTGCGGGCTGGCGATGCCCGGTGCGGATGGCGATGCCCAGTGCAGGATGGCGATGCCCGGTGCGGGCTGCCGGTGCCCGGTGCGGGATGCCGATGCCCGGTGCGGGATGCCGATGCCCGGTGCGGGCTGGCGGTGCCCGGTGCGGGATGGCAATGCCCGGTGCGGGATGGCAGTGCCCGGTGCGGATGCCGATGCCCGGTGCGGGATGGCGGTGCCCGGTGCGGGATGGCGGTGCCCGGTGCGGGCTGCCGATGCCCGGTGCGGGATGCCGGTGCCGCAGTGCCCTCAGCGCCCTCAGCCGCCGGCGGGGCGGGGCGGGGGCGGGGTCGCGCCGCAGCCCGCGGGGGTTCGCAATGGGCTCTCCCGCCGCCCCCTCCCGCGCCGTTGGTTCGCTCCTCCCCGCCTGGTGCTCGGCGCGGGCCCGGCCGCCATTTTAGACGCCGCCGGCGGGCAGGCGGGGAGGGAGGAGGGACGGCAGCGGAGCGGGGCCGCGCAGCGCTTCTCCTCCCTCCTCCTCCTCCTCCTCCTCCTCCTCCTCCTGCGCGGGGCCGAGCCGAGCCCTCCGCCCGGCGCACAGCGGAGCCCGGACCAGCGGGGGCGCCAGCCGGGGCTGTGCGCTGCCGTCCCCGCTCCGCGCCGCCCGTGCCGCCGCTCGGCGCTGCCATGCCGGCCCCCGCCGCCTGCCCGCTGCTGCTGCTCGCCGCGCTGCTCTGCGGAGCAGCGGGGGCCGCCCGAGGTAACGCCGCCGTGGGGAGGGGAGGGGAGGGCAGGCCCGGCTCCCCCCGGGGCTGCGCGGCGGGCGAGGGGACGGACGGTGTCCTTGGCTCCGTGCGCGGGGGAGGGAGCGCAGGGGCGGCAGGGATGGAGGGAGGGGGATGGCGCGGGGGTGACCCCGCCGCGGCCATTGCACCTGCAGGGGGATCGGGGGGTGGATGGCGGCTCGTCCTCCGCGCTCACCTGAGCCCGCAGCCCCCCGCACCGCCCGGCCCGACCCCGCGGGGCCGCGCTCGGTGCTGTGCCCGCCCGTTACATAACGGGGCCCGCGGGCGGGGGGCGGCACTTGTTGCCGGGAGGGTCCCGCGGGCACAGCCGGCCGGAGCGGGGCCCGGCCAGGCGGATAAACCCCTCCCGGAGAGCCCCCCCGGGCTGGGGCCGAGCCGGAGCCGGTCCCTCGGCCAGCCCTTGAGGGCTCGGCGGTGCGAACGCGGCCTGGTGGCTATCGATTATCCCGAGGAGCAGCAGCAGCAGCATCATACGCATTGCGGGGCTGCTCCCCAGCACAGCTCAGCCAGAGGCTCGGGGACGCTTCCCCACCTGAAGGTTACCCCTGGCACCGAGGGTGCCGATCCCGCAGGGTTCGGCCGGTCTCTTGGGGTGGGGTTGGAGGTCCTGGCGTTGAATCGGAGCGTGGGTTTAGAAGCGCGGCCGTAAAACGGCTTGTAAATGCATCGAAGGGGAGTTCTGGATCTAAAAACCGGCTCGTTAAAGGCACATCTTTGCTGCGGTTTCCCTTTATGGGATCAAGAAGCTGCTGCCGTAGTAAGTCCTCTGCCAGCTGTTCAGGCAGTGGCCATCATTTACCTGTCTAAGATCTCTTTAAGTACAACCCATTCACCAGCGCTCACGGAACCATTAAATGTCACGTTGACCACACCAGTACAGAAGCACAGTGTCATTGAATTGCTGGGCTTTTCCGTCCTTTGAAGTTAAGAATAAAACTAGCATCAACAACCATTTTCTAAGAAAGCTGGTATGAGCTTGCAAATGGTGAATTTAGGCAGCCTTACCCAGGACAGCTCTGTTAGGGCAGCTCTTCTGCAGCTTGTTAGAGCCTGTACCTGCTTTCAGTCAGATCTCCAGGAGCTGCTGGACTGCAGGTCCTGATCTGTTAAACTTCCTCACACGTAACTGAGTTACAGACTGAGCTCTGGTTTGGCTGAGGGTGTGCACTTGCCTCAGTCCCTGTGACGTTTTGGCTGCTGTAGGTAGGCCTGTTAATAATGTTACGTGAAGATGCGTTTAGCGACAAGTAAGCTCTGGAAAGCTACTGAGGCAGCTCGCTCTCGTTTCCCCGTTGGTAGGAGAGGCATTTGTTTGGAAGCCTTTTTTTGGTAAGCTTTCCATTTTGTGCTGTATTGTCAGTTCCATTTTTTTCCCAGTACAGCTTCATCTTTTTTCATCTGTGACTTGAAAAGTCCTTGTTACTGAGGTCGCTGAGATCTGTTGCCAGTGGTGAAAAGGGAACTGTGTTGGTTTAGTAATGGGCTGGGAAGGATTCACCAGAGTGATGGGTCCTGCTCTCCAGTCCTGCCATTCCCGTGGTTGGAACAGGGAGTGAAAAGTGGTTTCTTTTTCTGATGGTGGAAAGAAATGGAAGTAGAGTCTGGGGAATGTGATCTTGTACAAAAGGCAGGTGTGAGCTACCTGACCCACCACCTGCCCTGTAGTTAAGGGGTGCACAGAGTGGTTTCAGGTTCTGAAGAGGCATCTTCTACTCCAGCTGATGCAGAACTCTTAATTCACCTGAATTTATTTTGTGATTGGTCAAGCTGACCCAAACGTTTCGAAGCTCATTGGACTGAGGTTGCAGTAGGAAAGCTGCAGTGCACGCAGTGTGTGTGAGGGTGAAGCATTTGGATGTTTCTCACCAGGGGGTGGAATGGAGGGAGTCTCCAGAGGAGAAGGCAGGAATGGCTGCTGCTTCTTCCACAGTTCCTGAGCAGGTAGATAGACCTCTGCCTTGGGGCCCTTCCAATTTACTATCATTTGGGAAGGTTATTGATGAAAATAATACTGTCTTGAGGGAGCTTTGCTGATCTGTGATATTTCAGGAAGTTCTGTGGTGCTGTGAGTGCCTTAAATCCAAACCACAAACCACTTTGTTACTACCACAGCCTTACTGCAGATGTTTCTTTGACACAGGCACAGCCTTTATTATACAGGGCTGGAGATTAGGTTTCTATCTCCTTCCTAGAGGCAAGGAAATGTAACACTACTCAAAGCATTATGAAGAGGCAATTTGGCTATTTAAGGGGCCTTTTTTTTTTTTTATTCTCCAAGTATTTCAGAAAGGAAAAAACCACTGGGAAGAGACAGAATTAACCAGTGCTAGACCTTTCTCTGCTGCATAGTGATTGGGAAAGTATTATATACAGACATCTGTTCATGCAAACACTTATAATCTCTTTTTTCTGTATATATTATTTAAAATAATACACTGCTGTGGAAAGTGAAATGAGGGAGAAATGGTGCGTGGGCAAACATTTTGTGTGTTTGGAATACCCTCGTGCCAGTTCTCCCACGTTACTGGGCTGCAGGTTGTGCCAGGTTAGCAGGAAAATTCATCCACACAAAGTTTTCTAGGCTTAAAAATGTGTCTTTGGTTTGAGGTGTTAGTGTTTCTGCAGACACAAGATCACCAGTTTGAGGTTGTTGGATGAAGTTAAAGCCAGGTCAGGCCACAGCTCAGCACAGTGTGAGCATCCCGTAACTCCCAACTCTGGGATTCCGGGGAAAGCGGCATTTCCTGCCATGAGGACCCAGTAAGTGATAGCTTAGTGGCTCGTGGCTCTGCAGAGGGCAGAAAGCTTGTGTAGTCATTAATGTTCTCTGAACAAAAAGCACTGCCACCATTTGTCTGAGCCTTATCTCGTTCTCTTAAGTTTTATTTGGAGAAGCTGTGGTTTATGGCATTAAGGGCCACATGTCTTGTGGAATTATCACTATTGGCCCAGACAGAAGCGATACCTCAAAACACGGGGGAGTTCAGTGAGTGGGAAACCTTCATCCTAAAGCAATCTTGTTTTGCTCTCTAATTCATTTGATTTGCACTGATTGACTCGCCTCAGCTTCGACAGGGACTAAACCTCCTGAGGAGCCTTTGGGAAGGATTATTGGAATCCTCAGTGCCTTTGAAGAAGTGTCTGTGTGTCCTTTGTTTGTGGCATTAGGTCTCATCTCTCTGGCTTTGTATCCCATTGAAAACAAGCTGCAGCCGCCGCTCCCAGCGGGTTTCCCTGGTTTTAAAGGGAGTCAACAAGTAGAGCCAGAAGTGCCAGCTACACCGAGGTGATGTTGGCTGGGTTTGTAAATCCTGTTTCCTTTCGAGGAGTGAAGTGTATAAATATGACACCAGTTAGAAAGTAGAGGATTTCCCCTCTCATGCTGTAATTAGCAAAATTTAAGATAACATTAATTTAATATTTATAGTCAGGGGCTTATGTTTTCTGTGTGAGTCTTCTGTTTGGTGTAAAACATTTTAAATTTCACCTGAAAAAAAATTAAGGCTTTGTTGTCTTAATCCTGTTTAAACTGTTCTGTGGTGGGATCTTTGTTTTCCCTGCCAGGCTTTTCTCCACATTGAAATTTGGTTGGTATATCCTCTGTTTAAGGCCTTTGGCACAACTGAACATTGTGGATAATAAAAATTGCAAATAATGTCTAATGAGTCCCTCACATGCCCCTTAGTTTCATCAGGCTTTGTAGCAAAACTTCCATGTGCTTTTGTGCAAATAACATCAGATTTAGGCAACTGGGTCAGTGTAGAACAGGAAACTTCCTGTAAGTGGTGATAAACCAGAGGTTTTTCCCTGTGAAAAACATAATTTAATAAAACTTGTTGAATTCTTACAGCCTTTGGTTTGACTGTGGTGTTGGAGAATTGGTGTTTTAGCTGTACAAACTGTGGGCATCTGGTAATTTATAACAATTCCTTATGCTCCAGTGTCCAGCAGCTGTGCTCTGAAAGGTAGGGATCTGAACTTGTGGGATGACTTTGAACCACCTGATCTTCCTTCAGCTGGGAGCTGTGGAGGTTGATGTTGGTGGATGTCCATGTCCACACCCAGCTCATCTCCTGGAGATTCCAAGTGATCTCCTGGATTCACACTCCTGTATTTAGTTGCTGCTACAGTTTTCCCAGTAATGGAAATGGTAGTTTGTCTTGGAATCCCATCCCATAGGTAGGAAAAGCTCTGTGCTATCAAGAAACTCAGCTTTCAAGCAGAACTTGTGTTTGATTTTATCCCGTTGTTTGTACCTGGTCGTGGGTGATGACTTCTGATAAAACTCTGGGTATGAGAAGAGCCAATTAAATAAATACAAGAAATCTTTTCATTGCCACTGGTACACATTTGGAGTTGTTTGTATCCAGAGTTAATCCTCAGGCTGTTCTCCTGGAGAAGGGAGGCAGAGCTGGGAGTGCTGGGCAGGACAGAACACACATTGTAATCAGGCCATGCTACGCCCTCTCTTATTCAGCTTTACTTTCAGGGTGGAGAAAGCAGATTTTATTGTGTAGATCTTTCCCACTTGGCTGGGCTGTATTCTTCTGTAGTTATGTGCTACACAGACTTATTCTTTTAGTGATATTGCTTGAAATGTCGTCAGAACAGCACTAAATTATGAATATTCAAGGTAAGACATATCTTAGAGTTCTTACTGTCTCAGTGAAAGGTATCCTTGTGATCTCTTGCATCAAGAGGAAGACAGTTAAACAAAAGAAGTACAGTAATCAATTTTTTGTCAGACCTTCAGGACAGGAGTAAAGGACTGTTTACTCAGTTCATGGAGTGCAGTTCATCTGTATTGACAGAGAATAAAATTCTGGTTTTATGAGTGTTCCTCTGAATTTTTCATGAAGCCTCAAAGGTGAATTTTCAAAACGAGTGTTTTATGTTTACTGTCAGTAGATTGGACATCTGCCTTTCAAACTGCAGTACTTATTGAGTTTAACATGTTTTACCCATTAATTCTTAAGAATTTATTTTCTCATGAATCTAATTCTGATGATATGCACCGTGGCTAAAGAGCACTGTGTATTAGAAGTAGTTATGTGGAAGAAAAAGTATTTTCAGCTACAGTCCTTTGTGGTTGAGGTGTGTCTAAATCTGCAGTTGTGTAGGTGCCAGATGCAATTTAAAGTCACATGAGCTGCTGACCACTTGTAAGAAGAGAATAGAAATCCTCAGAAAGGACTTTGATAAGTACATTTAATTTTAATATTTGCTTTCAGATTATAGAACTGAATTAATTCTGATTGTCTTAATAGCTTCTGATTAAAGTTTCCATACTAGCCCTAAACCCCATTTCCCTGTTACACAGTCATTTGCATTCATTAATTCCTTTAAACAGCAGGGAAAGGTTGCTGCTGGTTATCTGATGGATTGGGTTCTGCAGCATCAGCTGCTGCTCTTGGGAAGCATCCTTGCTCTGAGGCACATTCCCCGCTGCAGGGCAGTCAGGAGGGCTGCTCTGTGCTGTTCCAGGAGGAGCTGGGCACGTTTTCCTGGAGCAGGTGGGGTTGTAAAGCCCTGGGTTGGAAGCACAAACCCCATCAGGCCCCAGTGCCCTTCCCCGTGGCTCAGCAGCAATTACCCTGCACAAACCCAGTGGGACAGGGGGCTGGTGCTCACCTAGGGGGTGAGTGTCCCATCAGGATAGGCAGAAGGAAGGCTCTGGCAGGAGCTTTACCGCTCAATTTGCCACCTGGAAGAAGCGGAATGCTCAGCTGTCCTCGGAATTTCTTCCTGCCCACTGAAAGCTGAGGAGACGTCGGGCGTTCTGTGTTGTGCCAGGGCAACTTCCCCCACTCGACTGGATTAAATGCTCGTTGGGATTTACAGCAGATTCCAGTTGAGGCGCTTACAGATAGTGTGAATATTGTATTTCAAGGAAACCAGTGGAGTTTATCCTGGTTAAATGGCAAGAGATTAACAGCTCAGGGCACTTGGGTAGTGTCAGGCTTGGACTAGGCCAGCTGTTTCGGTTTGAACGGAACTGTCTGGCTTTGGACAACTTGCTCTGGAGATTGCAGGAGTTTTGTGACAATTAAACTATTCTTTCCCATTTTTTTGGCCTCTTCTCAGTGCAGCATGTAATAACATTTAGGCTGTGTGAGGTCAGAGCAGTGCTTGGTTCAGTTTGGCTGAAGGGGAGCAGGGAAGTGTCGCTCCCAAGCTGAGCCTCCCATTTCAAATGCTGGCTGGAGAATTCCTTCCAGTGCGTGGTTGTGCTGGAGTCAGGAGATCACAGCCACGGATAACAGACCTTTCCTGGATGTTCAGCAGGAAGTTTGGTGTTTTAAAATCCAGTGATGTTTTAGCCTTCATACACACAAAGGCATTTAAGCTTTATGATTTAAAATCTGGTGATGTTTTAGCCTTCCGAAACACAAAGGGGTTTAAGCTTTATGATTTTATTGTCTGCAGCACAATAAAAGGACATGACTTTGCTTTCAACTGGGCCTGTTGTTTGAAGGTTCACTAGACTCTGCAGATGCTCAGCATGCTCATAATTCTGTTCATATGTGGTTACAGTACTTCAAGGATTTATAGAACTCCCTACCCAGCAGTAGTGGGATTTAGTAGGTTGCTAAATTAGGAGAAGGTTTCTCAGTGCTTTAAGTTTTGTTGTTTTTTTTTTATTGTAATGTACCTTCAGAAGCGTTAGAATGGAGAAGGAGATTTTTTTTTTTCCTGGCAGAAATCTGTTGTAGTGTTTTATACCAGGTCCTTGCAAGGACTTAGATAAATGGGTGAAAGCACTCAGATCTCATCAGTTGGGCTGTAACTGCCCCCTATCCATGGAGAGAAAAACACACAGCTGTGACCTCCTCGTGCTGCTCAAGCCAAAGCTGTGTTGGTGAGACCCTTTCCTTGAGAGCAGGTTTGAAGTGACAGACAGATTTCCATGGGAGCCTCAGGCTGGAGCAGTTCCTGGCACCTTCCTCCCCTCTGAGGTGCCTTTGAGCACCACCAGGTCTGTTGTGACACAGGAGGGTGCAGCACAGGGAGCCTCTCTGGGTAAATACAGTGATGTGGTTGGCATTTAACTGGCTCTTTGGTGTGCTGGACGTTCAAAGTGTGCCTGTGGAAGCAATAAAGAGTGTGTTGCCATATTGAGTAAAACCACGAGGCAGCAATTAAACACTGTTTGCATTCAAATAGTTTGTTGTGAGTCTCCTCCCTTGGTGCATCGTTCTGGATGAAGATGATATATCCTGTCTGCTGTTGCTGCTAACCAGGAAAAGATTGCACATGAAAGTATTATGGTTTCCTGTGTGAGTTCTCTAGGTTTAATTGTTTATTGAAGTGTCCTTTTGTCACTGGTTTTAATTCCCCTGGGTAGCATCTGGCACATGACATGAATCCATTTTAGTTTGCGGGAGAGGCAGGATTCAGAAGTGTGGGTTAGCTTTACATCTCTGCCTCTTGACAATCTGCTGATAGAATTCTTCAGAGGTGAAAGAGCAGGGCTCAGCTGTGTGAAAGTGTTCTGGCTGTGATTGCACAGGCATTTATTTCCTAAGCTGTGAGTTCTTGATCTCACAAAGACCAAAATCTGGATGATGTTGCCTCTTGAATGGTGTTGGGTGTGATTGCTGTAACCTCCAGCAAAGCAGTTCTAATGTTTGACTATACACCTAAACGTGCTCCTCACCAGTATTTAAGAGTATGTGGTAGTAGCCCAGGAGGGGTTTTTAAGTGACAAATACACATTGCCTGGCACAGTTTAGGTGAAATGGATACGTGTTGAACCTCAGCATGAGGAGGGTTGGACCAGGAGAAATGGGATGTTCAGCTGTCGAGAAGAGTTTGTTGTGACACCACAGACACTGGCTCTGTGGACTGTGAGCTTTGTGTACCTTTGGGAGCATAACATAAAGCTGAATATTTAATGATCGAGGCTCTCGTGTTGGATTGTCACAAAGTAGATGGGAACCTGTTAGATAACATCTGATTTTGTCTTTCATCTCCAGTGATGCACCAGAGCAAACCCTTTTTGCCAGGTGACAGGGAGAGATGCTGTGTTTCCAGTCACCTGGAAACAGCCCCAAGTGCTCGGTTTGCAGGTTCTGTGCAGAGTTGAAGGATGTTTCCAGGGGCAGTTTGTTAGTGGGGTTTCCCTGTCTCTTAACTACCAAATAACTCACGTTTGACCTCTTTACCACCTCGTTCTCTTCATAAACAACCCCACACAGGGCAAAATGCTGAAATGAGAATAAACCTTCATGTTCTGCAGAATAATCCACCAGCTGGATCCCAAGTTTCCCAAGTTGGAGGGAAGTAGAGTGTAACCAAACCCTGGTGTTATCTGTTGGCTGGTCTTTCCTCCCCTGGTGCTGACTGCAGGCTTTCCTGGTGTCACACTTGGCACCGATGCCAGTGGCTCCCCATCACTGGGAGAAGGTTTCTGAATTGCTCTTCAGGGCCATCATAAATCCCAGCATAGTTAGAAACTAATTTAGATTCTCTGAGTTACTTTTGGAAAGCCTACAGGGACACTCAGCTCTTCTGAACATACCTAGCCGGGATTTAACTGAGATTTTTTTTAATTTAGTAAAACGCTGATTCAGAATTAGAAAAATAAAAGAGGAAAAACACTGAAAAAAAGGTATTGTAAATAATTTTTTAAAAAGAAATCATCACACAGCTTGACTTTGCACTTTGTTTCCCTTTCAGTTAACAAGCACAAGCCATGGATTGAGACCACCTATCATGGCATAGTGACAGAAAATGACAACACGGTGCTCCTGGACCCCCCTTTGATAGCCCTGGACAAAGATGCCCCTCTGAGGTTTGCAGGTAAGGAATTCAGCTGCATTTCTGCTTTAAGGAGGGAAAATGCTTTCTTGAGGGCCAAGGCTGTGTGTTAGTGTGTTCTCCCTAACAGCAGTTTTGAGATCCTAGGAAGTGTTTGTGCATGGGCCAGAGTTTTATTTCAGATTTGCAGCTGTGTCCAAACCAGAGGTCTCTCCATTGCAGGTGTTCCGTGCTGCTGCAATTTCGGGTCTATATGTTCATTTTCCTGGTGTTTTATTTTTTTTCCCTCAGTCCTCCAGATTCCACATTTCACAGCACTCAGTCTGGGACTTCTGGAACAATGATTTTCTTATCATTCTCAAGAGAGTTTTTGGTTTTCTTGCTGTTTTTGGTTTGTGTCTTAACAGAGTGATAATACTAACTGGTAGAATTAAGACTGCATGTCTGTGATGGGTTTGTTAACAGTCTGGGTTATTTTAAAAAATGGACAACCTCTTCTGGCTGAAGAAAAGGGTTTGCTGCTCTAGCAAAGACTGTAGAGAATGATGCCCAAGATATTTGCAAATTGTGGGTTAATCCTTCACTTTGAACACAGGACTGGAAGGTGACATTTTTTCTTACAAACTTAAGCAGTAGATTTTTTCTGAGAGTTACTGTTTAAGAATACTGAGTTCATGATTTGGATGCAGTTTGGATGCAGGTTGTTTTTTCTAGTTTGACCAAGTATTAGAAAGATGTGTTTGAAGAACACCATTGGGCATCTGCAGGTGTTTAAATTACACAGGCTTAAATTGGATATTTGCAGAAGCTTGCTGGGTTAAGTAAAATTTGAGAGCTGAGAATCCTAAGTGGAATACCTAAAGGATGTGACACTTTTGGGAGCATTGCTTAGCCTGGCTTCAAGGAGGAAGGGAACAGAAAAGGAGAGTAATTAAATTAAATTAAATTAACAGCCATTTGGAGTGTTCAGCACTGCATTGTGTGCTGCACTGTTAGGGCAGTTTGGTCACAATTTTCTTAGAGTGGTGCTTGAAGTAACAGTTTAGTTGCATTATCATAAGGCTGTAATTATCCCCAGGGATGTTGGGGAGAATGATAAACCTCTGAAATTCAAACTTTCTGGTGGATACATAATGGCTGGGGCTCCTCAGGGATCTTCACTGGAAATAAAACTCTGCTGTCTTTGTGCAGAAACCTTTTCCTGATGGAGCAGCTTGTGTTGGGGTAGGTGAGATCTGTTAAGTAAAAAGAGGTTTGGGAAGGCTGATTTGTGTACTCGGTGATGAGGAGAACATCAATCACCTCTCACAGTTCTTCAGTGCTTTAAATGGAGGTGCTGGGAGTTTGGCAGCATTGAATGGATTCTGAAAATGGCAATTTTATACCTCTTGGATAGCGATGTTTTCAGGAAAATCCTGTCAGAGTATTTTCAAATATGTTGTCAGGTTTGCAGAGCAAAATCTGATGTCAAAGCATTGCTCAGATGAGCCTTTTTCCATTGGGTTGGTCTAAATTGGATAAACCTGCTTTTATTTAATGAACCTTTTTACCAACTGGGAGTTGGTTTCATTAACTGTTTGTATAAACTACATATTTTGGCTTTCGAAAACTTGACAATACTTAAGCAGCAGCAGCCAATAAATTTAAAGAACTCAAATTTTGATTATTAGCACATCAACCCTGTTGGGTTTGAATCGCACGAATTTCGAGCGCCGTGGGGACCTGGAAAATTATTTGTGTGCCTTTAACTTGACTGTGTCCTTGAGGAGCCCAGGTGACTCTGCTCCCAGCTCTGCCTGGGGTGCTGTGCTGGTGTCCAGCTGCATTTTTTGGGGTGTTGAGGTGAGAGAAGCCCCTCAGAGCTCTGTGTGTCCTCCCAGCAAAACAAAGCATTGTCGGGATTAAAGGACCTGTGTCAGCCCTTACTGCTCTAGTCCTGCTTACAACCTAAATTTATTCATGCTTCAAAAGGCTGGGTATTTTAATTAACTGTGCCCTCTAGCTGAGCTGTGAAGCTCTGGAACTGTGTGCAGGTTTAAAAGATTTTTAAGTAGAGCTTTTTGCTTTATTTCAATTTCGAGCGTGTCGAAACATCTTGAAACCAGTTCATTTAAGAGCTTTGTGGCACGTGAACTGTGGGGCAAGGAAAAAGCAATATTTTATAGCTGTGCTCCCCCTGTGCCGTGGGTAGGATCCTGAAATTCAGGTGTGCAAAGATAAGCAGGGTTGTAGAGAAGTTTATTTCTGGTGTTATTTGTGTGGTTTTAAATCTGAAATGACAAACTTTTGAGAACAGAGTTTGATGCTGCCAAACTGCCTGGCATGTAGGGACCCCATGGAATTGTCTTGCCCCGTGATTGTCTCCTCAAGCAGATCTGTAACAATGACCATTCTTGTTTGTCACTGAAACTCCTGTGTTGGAATTTCATCCTGAGTGGCTTTGCTGCAAAAAATAAAATAAAGGACAGCTACATTTTCTTGTTGTACCTTGGAGTAATTTGTGTCTAAAATCAATCTGAAGCTCTCAGTGGGGATCTCCCCTTTGCTGGGCAAAAAGGAGCTGATTTTTTATTGCATTTGAAGCAGACAGTGTTATATCTGGATGTGTTTTGTTGTGAGCATTAGCCGGGGTCTCTCTGGCCAGATGTTGGCAATGCTTCCCTAGTGGAAGGAAATGTTTCCTTGGCTTTTTGATGTGCCTCTAATAGGGCTTTAATCCCTCTTCCCTCACCCCTAGAGAAAACCACTTCTCAGCCACAGTCTTTTATTTTCCCCTTGCTACTCTGGGATGCAAGAAGTATTTTTGTGGGGGGTTAGGAATTCTTTGACACTTAAAGCATGAATATGTGTAGAGCTTTGGAAAGGATCTTGCAGAATCTCTATTCATGCTTTTAAAAAGACCCCCAAAAATCCAGGAAGCCCTCAGGTCCCTCTCCCTGGGGACAGGTTCCCATGTTGGGCTGTGGGGGAATTTTGTTGCAATAGAATTTCAGTTGGTTTTACCTCAAATGTAAGGTGTGCATGAAGTGATGTAACAGTTCTGTGCTCAGAAATACCTGTTTAGAAGGTGATCTGTGCATGTTGAAATGGGAGGCTTTCCAAAAGGCTTTCCATGATCCTCATGCTGCTTGGTTGGAGCTGGGAGAATTTACATTCTCCTTCTGTGGAGTGGAAGTGGAGAGAGATTGCTGAGTCTGAAGAGTGTCTAGTCAAATCCTCTATGTGTTTTACATGTTTAATGTACTTGGTATGTTAAATAAATTATTTAATATACTTAGTACATTCAAATAAAATATGTAGTTTAAATATCTTCTGAAACTTTTTATTAACTATATAATTATTTTACATCATTATGTCGTAACAGTACAGAAAGATAGGACAGTAAAACTCAACAAAACCTTGGAATTTTCTCCAGTTCTCCCTTTTTAACTGTGCTACACCAGAAAGGAGAAATACAGAAGTCTTTTAGGATCCAGGGTTGCTGAATGTTTCCTGGCTAACACAAGTTCCACAGACCTGTGTTAGGTGTAAAATGAAGTGGGTTTTTCACGTGTCAGTACAGCTGGCTGGAAAGTGCTGTCCTGGTTATTTAGCTGAACAGTTTCCAACATATTAAATACAAATTAACTTGCAGATTGATCGTGGTTCTGCTCCTGGTAGCAGTTTTTAAACAACCTCCCCTTTCCCAAAGAGGTGATTGCCCCATTAATCCACCCCTCCCTCTTCTCTCCATTCCAGGCTTTGTGCTTCCATGTTCCCTTCCAGTTATTTTGTCCCTGTAATTCCAAGTTTCACACACAGTGCTTGGCTCTCAGAGCTCCTGGAGGGGAGCAGGGAGGTGGGTACAGGAGTTAACACATGGAATATGGAAAAGCTTGCAGTTGGAATGTCACTTCTGACTGATCAGCGGTGTCAGCCATGAATTTAAACAGTGTCAAATTTTCTTCAATGATCCTGTTGCCAAAACACATTAAAATCTGGGATTAGATTTATATCCTGAGTAAGAATAGACTGAAATAAATGGTGTGGGGGCCACAAGAGGCAGCGTTCTTGGAGTGTTGAAATAAAGAGCTGGTCATAAATCCAGGGATTACCTGAAGTGAGTTTGAGGGAGAACCTGCTGAGAGCTGTTTGAGAAACTGGCTCCTTCTAAAATGGGCTAGAAATCACGATAAGGTATTTTTTTTTTTAATATATATTTCCACTTCAGTATTAAACTGTAAATTTACCTTCAGTAAAATATTTCTCTGTACCTGCAATGCCTCATTTCTTTCTGAGGCCACTCTGGGATGGAGCCTTGGAAGTGTTACTGCAGGTTGTTGGGAATGTATTAGGATCACAGTTTAATGTGTATATGTTTTCATTGTGAATTATGGCGGTGCTGTCAAACTGGGTTTGCAGTTTTGCAAATGCTGGGGTTCTACAACCTAAACTGAGAAAAACTGATGTGGAAACACAAAAATCCCATGATTGTTCTAAAAAAAAAAATAACCTTTTTTTTCTTTTCTGGAACTCAGAAGGGGAGTATGAAGGTTTTTAATGGTAGAAACGTGGTGGTTTCAATACAGTAGATAAAAGCTGGTTTATCTGATATGTCTTCTTTAAATAGTATACTACGAGTAAATTCAGATCAGTTCTGCTTTATGGATAGTTGTTCATCACTGTGGAATTTGGAAAATATCTCTTGTTTAGCAGGTGGTATTTAAAACCAAAAAAAAGAAAAAGAAAAGGAAAAATGAAAAGAGCCTTTTGATGAACTTACTAAATAAATACTTCACAATTCTACAAATGGCAACCTGGAGTTAAAAGATTAAATCATATTTAACATAACTAAAACTCTAAAATTGTAACAGTTGCAGCAGATCACCACTGGAATTTTCCAATACAGTTTTTCCAAAGCTTTTCTGTGTAATGTGTGAATCTTTCCTTATTTGCTCCCGTTCAACCTTTCCTGTTACTGACTTGGGTTTATCTTTTCTCCCTTTAGAGAGTTTTGAGGTGACAGTCACCAAAGAAGGTGATAAAGGGTTCTTTCTATCCCTTTTATGAATATTAACCTACTAACTTTGGTTATGAAATGGGGAATCAGCACTGAAACAGAAGATCCTGTCATGCACTTTTGTCCCATTTATTCTCCCAGTTTTTTTCTATTTTAAAATATATTGATTAAAAACCCTGTTATGTAACCAAACCCTGGGTTAGAAATATCTGTAAATCAGACATCCATTTGAACCGTTTGGGGTTGCTGTACGTTGTGTGGACACTGAGGAAGTCGCTTTTGGGGAAAATCAGCGTTTTCTGAGATTTTCACTTACGGCTTTTTTGGGACATCTGAAGTTTTTTCAAGTGCTTTGTAAAGTGATTTCAGCCCCTTCCCTGCAGGACATACCCTTCAGTATTTCATTAGTTTAAATATGAATCAACTCCCTTTTTATGGAAGATGTTTCCAGTAGGAGAGCATTCTTGGTGCTCTGGTGCCACTACAACTATAACAGCAAAACAGTGGGGTTTGTTGGTGTAAGAAAAATCACCCTCAAAACGTGAGTTAGACAGGTAAAAACCCAGTGTGGGTGCTCAGACAGCTTGAGTGGCTTTTGTTGTGTGCTGGGCTTACCCAGCTGTGCCAGCCAGAGTCCTGCAGCGCAGTGTGAGGCTCAGATGTGTTTCAGAATGATGTCATAGGGCCTGCTCCTCCAGGTTTGTAGGGTGAGGAGTTTGGAGAGAAGACCAGTCCCCTAAATCCTACCCCTGACTGCCACCTGACCCGTGTTAGCAGATAGCTGTTGAAATGGATGCCTGAGAAGTTGGTATTTCTACCTTTCTCATCCAGTAGTTCATTTTGATTCCCTAATTTTAGCCAGGTCCATTGCACAGGAAGACTTTGCCCTTTGACCCATTGACAGAATTTCTGTCATTCCGGTGCTGAACCTTTCTCATCCCTCCAACTTGTAACTGTGCATTTTAACCTTTTGCTCTGGTCAAAACAAACCAGCTGCCCAGCTATTCCCAGTAGCTTGGCATAGAAGACATTCCCAGTGGCCTTGGCTGTGTGCTCACATCAGATCTCTACTCTCACCCTCGAGCTATCTCAAGTACTCCTGTGAAATGCCTGTCTACATTTCTCTTTTTTCTCTTTTGTACTCCTGCATGAATGGATGCAAAGTAAACTGAGTTGCTTGGAAGGGCAGATGTTTTTGGCTTCTTTTTTTACTAAAGTTCCCAGAAATCACCCATCTTTAAAGCACAGTGCTCTTGCTTTGTCCACAGAACCCTCACAAACCCCCTGGCTGCAAAATGTTTGGTGGTTTATTTTCTGGACGCTTCACAGCGCCCCACCCCTTCTGACCCTTCTTCCTTTGGCTCTGTAGGTGAGATTTGTGGATTTAAAATTCACGGGCAGAACGTGCCCTTTGAAGCAGTGGTGGTGGATAAATCCACCGGGGAGGGAATAATCCGCTCGAAGGAGAAGCTCGACTGTGAACTCCAGAAGGACTACACGTTCACCATCCAGGCCTACGACTGCGGGAAGGGACCAGACGGGGCAAATTCCAAAAAATCCCACAAGTGAGTAAATCTGGGCTGGGCTGAGGGGAAGTCTCCTGCTCGTGGTGATTTGTTGTCTGTGTAGAGTAAATGAAAGTGTTAATACTGGAAGGCTTTTTTCATATGAGCCCAGAATCACGGGATGGGTCGGGTCGGAAGGGACCACGGTGGGTCATCTGGTGTGACCTCCCTTCTCCAGCAGGGTCATTATGGGGATAAAAAGAGCAGCCAAATGCTTGGACATCTCTTCATTTGTATTTTATGTGACATTGCTTCATCCCTTGAAGTCTCTGAATCAGTAAAAAATAGTGTGGAGATAGAAGCAGAAAAACTGTTGATGCACTTAAAATGTGGCTCGAATTGATGCAGAGTTTGTGTGGGATACCAAGCCTGGACATTGTTCCAGGATTCAGTTTCTAAATCCCCAAACCTGGTTCAAGAAGTCAATCTATATTAAGCTTAAGAAAATGCAGGAGAAGCCACGTTGTTATCATTTGCAGACAGCCTCACCAAAAGGAACCCAGGATCAATAGCACGAGGCTCATCTGTGCCTAGACTGAGGAATGGGAACAAAGCAATCTTCAGCTAATCTTTATCTGAAGGAAAACCACACTATAAAATACCCTCTTCAAAATCCACTTGAGGATAACTGTTGAACACCCTGGTGTAAACATCTGCAGAGCATGTGGGAGATGAGCTGCTGTGCGAGGCGAAGGAGGGAGTAAATAAGATCAGGACCAGACTAGCAGGGGTCAGCTTGGTGACAAACACAACCTTGTTATGTAGAGCTGTGAGCTTCAAAACAGGCCACAGAATGTAACCTCCTAAAGGATTGCACTTATGGAAAATAACTGTCCTTCAAGCTGTTTGGTACTCTGTTTGACTTTTGAAGGAAGATTTCAAAGAGAAGGATGGCAACAAAACATTTGTTGGGTTGGCTGGAATTACATTCTTTGTTCAGGTCCTTCTCCACACTGTAGAATTTATCTGTATTTTTCTACCTGTGCTGGTTGAGGTAAAAACTTTTCTCTGATGGGTCTAGGAAAAATTAGGATTATCCAAATTCATGGCTATGTCATGAACATCCTAGCAGCACACTCTGCTGCTGTTCTCCCACAGCAGAATGATGGGTTTCCACAATCTGCACCTACAAACCACTGTTCACCTTCCCCTGGCCCATGGCTGGCTGTGTTATGGGGTTTTTTGTGGGGTTTTAAGAGTCTTGGAGTGTAGCTCTGCAAGTCAGAAACGTGCAGTTTGTTTGGTACCCTTTTTTTTTTTTGGTGGTGTTTATTTAGCACACAGGATAAAATAAAACCTTAAAGATCTTTCTCAGCATAATTGTTAGGAAACTTCTGTTTTTATGGAAGGACTGTAATTATTGAATTCTTTATTAGTTGCATTCCATCATTCATCTTTTCTCCTTGGTCAGTGACAGCAACTGCTTTATTTTTCCTGTTCTGTGTAAACCAGCAATCAGTGACAGGCATGAAAGGATGGGATTCAAGATCCAATCTGTTTTGGATTATCTAGCAGGCTGTATGATGTGTTAAAGTGTATCTGCCACTTCTGTGATTCTTCCATTTAAATTGTCTGATTTCTCATTATCTAACAAATAGGGCTGTTTTCCCTGACTTACACAGCTGAGTACTTTATTAGCCAAAGAAAGCCAATCAAATGCACTTGACTGAGCTCTCAGTCTAAGGCCAGTCTTAACTGTCACTCCTGTTCACATAAAATAAAATTTGGGTGTTCACATCAAATACTCTGACAGCAGGGAAGAACCAGGATTATACTGTTGTAACAAAAGCAAAAAAAAGCCTATTTTGTCACAGCTCTGTTTCATTGCAGTTCTGTAAAATGGTGCCAATTTTATGGTTGCAATACAAGGGCTTGAATGTTATTTGCAAATAAATAACAGTAGTAAACAATCACGTAGAATTGCACTGATTTATGTAGCAGCACGCTGGGAAAACACCCACTGCTTTCCTAGCTAGGGCAGTTCTGAGACTGTTGGCTTTATTAGTCATTTCTTCCTGAGGGCTGGAATTCCCGAGGATGGGCTCACGTGGAGCTGTTGTATCACAGCCCTGGCAGGGGCAGGAGCTGCAGGCTGAGCTGTGTGCGTGTTGTTGCAGAGCCACGGTCCATATCCAGGTGAATGATGTCAATGAATACGCCCCGGTGTTCAAGGAGAAGTCCTACAAGGCCACGGTGATCGAGGGCAAGAGGTACGACAACATCCTCAAGGTGGAGGCCGTGGATGCAGATTGTTCCCCACAGTTCAGCCAGATCTGCAGCTACGAGATTGTCACCCCAGACGTACCCTTTGCCATCGACAAAGACGGTAAGTGCAGCGGGAATTGCTGTCATCTGTCACCCAGGGGTCAGCACAGGAGTACAGCAGGCCTGTTCAACCCCTCCCTCCAGCACAGTCAGGCAGAGGTGTTCAGTCTGAATTAATAATGAAAAGTGAGATGTCTTTCAGTGCCACTACCATGTGCTGTTACTGATGGCAGGAGCAGATGGGGTGTTGCATCTCTGTTTCTTGTAAAATGCTTTTCGAACCGAAGAAAACACAATAGCTGAAGTTTTAAACCACCTCTTAGTAGGTCTGTCTTGTCCATTCTGTTTTGGGATAACTTGTGCTACTTAGCTTTCAAAAGTGGGGTTCCGTGTGTGTGCTTTACCCATTTGAGGTGCTCATGTGTGGCTGGAGTTTCATGGCTGTTGCTTCTAAGTGTAGTCATTTGTTTAGGTCATTTCCTGGCCCCCAGTGATCTGTGGGCTCTTCAACAGATAATTTTAGTGGTTCAAGCAAGCTGGTTAAGCGAAGTGAGCAGTTTCCAGTGGGCTTTTAGTTTGAGTTTTTGGGAGGGATCCACATTGTCCATGGGTTTGCAAATTTAAAAAGATAGAGGATGCTGGCATAATCCAAACAGGTTATGTATCAGTTGCCATGCAGGAGCAGTTCCATTTGGAGATAATGTGCTGTTAAGAGCCTGAGATGTATGTACTGCTGTTCTGTGTCTGTGTGCTCATCTCTGCATTAATGTAATTTGTAAGGAGCTGGGCCTGATGCCTGGCACTGAAAAGTCAAACAGTGAAGGGCAATTCCCTCCCAGGTGAGTCTGTTGAAGTCTTGGGCATCTGTATAAAGTACAAAGCTGGTACCTGAACACCTTTAATGCAGCAGTGACCCCGAGAAATGCTATTGATGCCTGATCATTGCTTTTTTTGTGTGTGCCAGGTTATATAAAAAACACAGAGAAGCTGAGCTATGGTAAAGAACACCAGTACAAGCTGACAGTGACAGCCTATGACTGTGGGAAGAAGAGAGCGGCTGAGGATGTGCTGGTTAAAATTAGCATTAAACCTACGTGCAAGCCTGGCTGGCAAGGTTGGTTTGCTCTCCTTTATATCTCTGCTTTCAGCACTTGCTGGTACCCTCAGTTCAACGTGAGACACCTTTAATGTTGTTTCTTTGGGTAAATACCCAGGTTGGAGCAAAAGAATCGAGTATGAGCCTGGCACTGGTTCCTTGGCCCTGTTCCCTGGGATGCATTTGGAGACCTGTGATGAGCCAATAACCTCAGTTGAAGCCACGGTGGAACTGGAAACCAACCATATTGGTAAAGGCTGTGATAGAGACACCTACTCAGAGAAATCCATCCACAGGCTCTGTGGTAAGAATGCCTTTGTTAAAGTATAAGTGCTGTCTCTTGCTTACTCATTTTTCTTTGCATTTTATGTTAGACCACGAATCAGTGAGTAGATCTGGCCTTCACTTGCATGTAGTTTCCTCCAACTTGTTTCCTAGCAGGCAGTGAAATTGCCTGAAGGTGACTTTTAAAATAATTCTCAAGTGTGGTGAAGAATCTCTTTCTTCTGCCTCTCCACTGCCTTATGTACACTTAACAATTTCCCTCACATGAGAGTCATGTCCAAGAGCTGAAAGGATGTTATCTGGGTGAAGGGTATAGTCATTAAAGGCTCTCTTTCTCTGAGCATGATGGATGCAATCTTAAGAAATACATGGTAGAAAAAACTAGATGAGAACACCAAAAAAAGAGTGGTTTGGAAAAAAAAGCAGTTCCCTTGCTTCAGATAAATTCATACTGTGCTTGCCCCAGGAGGCCCTTGGCACCCACTTACGCTGCAGTTAAAGGCTTTATGGAAAGCTTATGAATCCTTTGTAGCCACTATGCAAGAACTGAGATTACAGGACAAGTTATCACTGATTTATGTCTTGAACTTCATCTGAAAGTGTGCCCAGTGTGTAACCCCAGAGACCCAGGCAGTTCCTGAGCTGTGCCCTGATTGAGGTCAGTGTGACGTTAAGAAGTGGGGAAAGGACAGCAAGCCAAGAACCTGCTTCTGACTCTGCTATGAATAGACAGTGAGCTGGGAGGGGATGCTTGTGCACTCCCTTCAGCTGGGTGAATGTTAGACAGTGAGCTGGGAGGGGCTGCTGATGCACTCCCTTCAGCTGGGTGAATGTTAGACAGTGAGCTGGGAGGGGCTGCTGATGCACTCCCTTCAGCTGGGTGAATGTTAGACTTACAACTGGTGCAGTGTTGAGAGAAAGGCATCATCACAGTCACAGGTCTGAGGGACAAGTGCCATTAATGAACTGGTTCCTGAGACAGGAGCAACACAGTAAGGTTCTACAGCTGGAGAGACAGTAAGCAGAACAATTTCAATGCGCTTAGTTGCTTACCCAGAAGCTCAGTTTTTGGAAGTCATCACGATATCAGATGTCTGTAATTAGTGCCACATTCTTTCAAAGGAGAATTACTTGACGTGTGGTGGCAGCGCAGAACCCTCACAGTGCTGAAAATTTAATGCCCAGAAAAGCAGCTTGGTTTGAAACCAGCAGTGATCTTTTTTTTAAAGTTTCTGTCTGATTCCCTTCTCGTTGTAGGTGCTGCTTCTGGCACAGCTGAGCTGCTTCCCCCTCCAAGCAGCGCTGCCAACTGGACCGTGGGGCTCCCCACGGACAACGGGCACGACAGCGACCAAGTGTTCGAGTTCAACGGCACCCAGGCCGTGAAGGTCCCCGATGGGGTTGTCACCATCAACATGAAAGAGCCCTTCATGATCTCGGTGTGGATGAGGCACGGGCCTGGAACCAAGGAGAAGGAGACAATCCTGTGCAACTCAGACAAGACAGGTTTGTCAGTATTTCAATCACAAACATGTTGCCTTTGGGTTGGTCAGGTTTTTGTGTTCTCTGGCAGCACATGTGACAACCCTCACATGTGACAACCCTCACATGTGACAACCCTCACATGTGACAACCCTCACATGTGACAACCCTCACATGTGACAACCCTCACATGTGACAACCCTCAGGTTTTTCTCTACCTTTCTTTTATTTTTTTTTTTTTTTTGGAAGTGAAATGAAGCGGATTTTAAAAGTCACTCTTTATTGTGCTTGTGTATAGGTTTGGCCTTAGATTCTCCAGCTTCAGATTGGGCAGGCTTGTTTTTCCTAATTCTATTTCAGTTTACTTTGTGCACTGACTTATTCTGGCAATGCAGGCTCGAGTTTGCATCTCCAAAGATAGCTCTGTTCTTGATGCTGCCTAAAAACACTGAGACACATATATCAGGTCTAGTGGCAGCATTTGCTGCTATATCTTTTTTTTTTTTTTCTGGGAGGATATAATTTCTGTCTCTCCAGTGATGAAATTTTTCTTCACTCAGTGCATAATTTCGCTCTCTGTGAATGCTACAGACACAATGATTTTGAAAATGCTATTAATAAGAAGGAAATGTGATAACCCTGTTTCCATAATTGCTGTCTAATGGGGGCAAGAGAATCCCTGCCTTTGTTAAGCTGGAGCAGTGCATTTGGCCAGTGTATCAGAGACTTTAATTGCTGCTGGGTCTTTCAAAGGAAACTACACTGAATATATTTGAAATTTTATTTGAAAATAAGAAAGATTTGTAATACCCCAGAAGCATTTCTTTGAACGGGAGAAAAGTGCCAGTCATCAGAAACAGATACAAATACTCTCTTTTCCTACCTTCATCTATTCCTCTTCATCAAACCCCAGACCTTCTACATGGAAGTAAGGGAACTGGAGAGAAAAAAAAAAAAAGGCAAATTTAAATAGATTTTCCTGGTTTAAAGTGCATGGGCAGCAGACCCTCAAAACAGCTTTTCCTCTTTTATTCCTTGGTTTGACCTAACCATGGAATTCTTGTGGCAGGTAGTTTCTGGCAGTATTTGCCTTCATTCTAATGGTATATTAGGAAATATTGAAAGCCCAAATGCAGGTTGGCTGGAGGGAGGCAGTTTGGAGTGGATTGCAGTGGAACAGTGCTGTCAGACTGAAAGATTGCCATGAGTTTGGTCCCTTTCTTGGCTCATCCGTGCCAAGATGTAGCTTTGATGATGTAGCGTGGATGATGTAGCTAAAATATTTCTTTCCCTTATTCTCAGCTGTTTCTCCAGCATTTCACCCTTGTACTTGTTTCAAATGGCAAATCCTTTAGAGCTGTGCCTGCAGTTCTCTCTTAGGAAGAGTGTGTCCACCTGCCCTCACATGGACCTGCTCCAAACCAGGAATAATCAGAGGCTGGAGGAGCTGCTCCTTTGCAACAAAAAAAGCTCTTCTGTGTGCAAATAGAGCTCTTTCTCTTTTTCTCCTGCTGACAGGTTTATCTCTGGCTCTTCACTCCAGTGCCCTGATTTGGGCTGGATTTGGAGAGATGTGTTTATTACTCATGAGTTCTTCAGCAAACGTTTCAAATTCCTCTTACCGTGCCTGCCTGACTTGATTTGTTTGTTCCTCTCGGTTCCACGGAGATTTAAGTGTGGGAATTGCAGAACAGGTGGATTTGGTGGAGTTCTGGGGGTTCCCAGGGAGTAATGCTGTTACCCAAACTCTCGTGCAGATATGAACCGGCACCACTACACCCTCTACGTCCACAACTGCCGGCTCGTTTTCCTCTTCCGCCAAGACCCTTCGGAGGGAAAGACCTACAAACCTGCTGAGTTCCACTGGAAGCTGAATCAGGTACGTTTGGAAGGACAGCTGGGAGGGTGCTGGAGCGAAAACCACCAGGAAGGAAGCTCCCTGGGGGTGTAATTATTAATAAATGCTTTCTCCAGCTCTGAACTCACTGATGTTGTTGTTCATAGAACCCAACGATAACTTGTTTTGTTTGGGATCAAGTGTCAGGTTCAGCTGGACCTCTTAATTTTGGGTGTAAAATAGAAACTCCAGTGTCATTCTTCTAGCTGTGATATCAGTTATCTTCACTGAATGCACTGTAAGGGAGAGTGCATGAGAAAATGGGAAGTATTCCAGGTTGTTTACAGCATTAAAATACTTCTGGATATGTGACCTTTTTCCAGCCCTCTGGATCTGAGTGATAAAATAACCCTGGATATCTGTAAATTTATCAAGTCCTTTTAGTTGCTTTAGGTTACTATTGCAGGTCTGTTTTGCCTGTTACCTTTCTAACATACCTAATTATATCCTAGTTTTTTGTGCAGGGCAGTGTGTGTTGTTTTACTGATAAAATACACATATGTGTCCTTGTAGGAAAATTTCTACTTTCCAAAACCAAATCAGCTGTGTCACTGTAAATAATTCTGACATGGAAGGACTTTTCCTATTTAAAATAGTCATTTTTTTTTTAATGTTCCATCTCATAAAATACCTGTCCTCTGTCAAATAATGTTGTCTTATAACAGCATTTCAGGATGTGCTTGCATGTAGATATGTATTTTTAGATTGAAATACGCTGTTATTCAGTATAAAAATTAAAGGAAGGGAAATGCAGCAGCTTCCTGTGTTGGCAACAGAAGAAAAGAAACTTTTTATTAATGTTTGGCAGTCGGTTTGCCTTTCAGATGTGTGCCATGTGTGTGCAACAGCAGCTGTGTCTGTGCAGGCTCGTAGATGTCATTTGTCTGCGTGTGTGCTTGTGGAAAATGTGCATCAACACCAGTAATTCAACTGTAATTGATGTTGAAAACCCTCTTTGCTCAGGTGTGTGACAAGGAGTGGCACCAC
Organism: Myiozetetes cayanensis; assembly: GCF_022539395.1. Taxonomy (NCBI): domain Eukaryota; kingdom Metazoa; phylum Chordata; class Aves; order Passeriformes; family Tyrannidae; genus Myiozetetes; species Myiozetetes cayanensis. Next base: position 3,496,271 of record NW_026087499.1, on the reverse strand, counting down.
TATGTTGTCAACGTTGAATTCCCTGCAGTGACTCTTTATGTGGATGGGGTTTCCTACGATCCCTTCCCAGTGACTGAGGATTACCCCCTGCACCCCTCCAAGATAGAAACACAGCTGGTGGTTGGAGCCTGCTGGCAAGGTAACTATTTACAATATTTAATACTTTAATTAACTTCTTTAATGGTATCTCTGTGGTTATCTAGAATTACGTGGCAGGTCTCTTTAGTGCCTGAAAGATAACTTGCTTTGCCTTCTGCAGGCTATTTTTGCTCCTGGCTGGTATCACATATTTCCTCTTTTAGTCATTTTTTCCATGAGTGTTTGTTTTCTCGTTGCCCACGGGTGCTTGTGACACACAAAGCTGCTCACCGAGCTGTATTCCATCAGAGTGGTTTTGTGGTATTTGGGAATACAGAGAGCTTTTAATTTTTATTATTATTATTGTTGTTGTTGTTGTAATTTTTTGCTGTTTTTAATAATAGTTGCAGGAATACTTCATACACTTCAGATTACCAAGCAGAACACTTAATTTCAAGTAAGTTGAAAAGCATATTGTGGAAAAAGTGTTCTCATTATTGCAGCTGTGACCAGCAGACAGCACAGTGCTGCTGCCCTTGGATGTTTCACCATTTCTGCTTACAAAAATAGACATCTCCTTTATTGTTCCCAAATTGTGGCTTCAAATACAATATTCTGCAGGCTGTGAAGTGCTGATTCATGTGCTTTAATACTTTAAAACCTCCCCTTCAGAGCTGGAGGAAAAAAGAGGAGGATGCATCTGCACATGGATGCTGATTGCAGAGATCTTGGGAACAGAGCTCTTGCCTCACTGCTGAACTGCAGTGTTTGCTGATTAAATTAGACCCTGGCTGGTAGAAAGCTGCTCCCTTTGGTGGGAGATAACACTGTGTGAAATCATTCCTGTTTTATTTAGTTCCCATTACAGGCTGCAGTCGCTGTCTGCAGTACTGCACAGATGCAGCCTGGGAATGAGTGACAAATGGACAGCTTTGAGACGTTTTTTAATCAAATTAACAGTTTCTGTCATATAATGTCTCTCTTCTCTGTGAGCTTTAAGGCTTTGAAGTGTGAATGAAGGTTAAATTATCTGTCCTCTCCATCAAATCTGTTATTTTGTGACAAGTTCACTATCATTCAGTATTAATGCCATTTCAGGGCTGAATTCATTCTGTTGTCTCTTCCTTCCATCAGTTAATGGTTTTCTCCATAATTCATCTCACTCTGTTTGTGACTTTCCAGCCAATCTCTTCTATCTCAAAGGGAAGTTTTAGTGACTGATTTTAAAGAAACTGGAGCTTGGAAACTCCGTTCCAGCTAAATGTCTGGATTGTGTAATGGCTTCCATGTATGTCCTGCATCCTGACAAAAACATGTCCATTTAATTTAAATAAAACTCCTGTGCACCATGATATGATTCTTTAATTTCTTCTGCCATGAGATTGCTTTTTAATGAAAGCAGACTGAAACAGGAGTATAAAACCCTGAAGTACAAGAATTGCCTTTTAAAAATTGCACCAAAAAGCCTCACTTTGAGAGGGATTAGAACACATGGTGAATAAAGTTTGCCAAAGGAGTGAAATTAATGGTCATTGTTTTTATCTTACCAAGATTTTAAAATAAATCAGCCTGCACTAAGTTATGTATACAGCTCCCCTCCAAGGAGAGAGAGATTTTATGCTTTTGAAGAAGTTCTTTTAACGTTTCTTTCAAAAATTTAAAAGCTGTCTTCAATTTTGCTTCCGTCTGATAAATTGGCTGCTTAATACGTGCGATACAATTATTGCCACGATAAAATCTGTGTCGGGAATGGCTTCTTTTGATCAGCTTTTAATGCCTTTTTGGTGATTTGCTGTATTAGACTGGATTTCACCTTAATTTCCCCTGAAATGGAGCCAGTTGATTTACAGTCTCGTTGCTAGCAGTGGGTTGGGGGAGATTTGCTCTCTTGCTTAACCCACTTTTTCCTGGTTTTACTGCAGGTGGTGTGTGGGGCTCTCTGGGTTGTCTTGCCATGACTTCTTATGATGATCCTTCTTCCCTGCATTGCAGCTCTTGGTGTTCCCAAAGATCTCCTAATCCTTGAGGGAGCTGGGTGGAACATGAGCAGACCTTTGGGGGAAGGGCTGCTTTGTATTTTCTGTGAGAAGACTTTGCCAGACTGTAACTACCTGCTCCTTTCCCTCTTGTCCCATTCTTTGTCTTGCTTTCCTACAGAATATACAGGAAATGAGAATGACAATGAAACTGTGCCCGAGACCTCTGCAGGTTGCTGGAGTTTTTTTTCCCTACTGTTTTATTTCATTTATTTTTTTTTTAAGCCAAGACATTGCTTCATCTCACACACAGCATGAAATGCAGCATCGCATTGGGGCCATTGACCTTCACATAATCCTCTCCTAGGCTTGTTTCTTCGTTGTGCTTCTGTTTGCAGAGCTTCATCAGCTGACATTTTGCTTGGGTTTGGGGTTGGGTTTTTTTGGGTTGGTTTTGGTTTGTTATTTTTTTTTGGTTGCATCCAAATGCACGTCCATGGACCAATCTGCAGCCATTTTGGTGGCAGTGAAGTGATGTAAACAAGTTGCTGGTGTAAAATACCAGCTATCATTTCTCTCACCCAGTTCTGTTAAAACATAAATGCCCCTCATCCTGTGTAAATACAGGTATTTGTGTGTAGATATTGTGTGTTTATTGCAGAATTATTCAGTATGTTGGGGAGGACCTCTGAGAGTCAGGATAATCTACTCCCCACTCACAAGGCTGACCTGTAATTTCCAGGGGATACTCATTGATCAGAATTTTATATAAAATTATATTTATATAAAATTCTGATTACCAGACCAACCATTCAGGTTGTCTTAACAGGGTTGGATTTTCTTAGAAATTTTTAGTTGTAGTTCTGTTTTGTCTTGAATTGAGACCCTTAAAGTTAGTGTGTGTTTCTGAAAGTGAATCCAAGATGTGAACTCTTTCTGTAAAGTGCAAGAATTCCTGGAATTTCTCAATTTGGCAAGGAGGTAGCAGCATCCAGGGGTTCAAACTGGAGCTGTACAAATCTAAACTGCGAATTGTACCATTTGTAACTGGACAATTCACCACTGAATATCATTTTGAGTTACACCAGGGATCTTTCCTCCCTTGGAATCTTTAAAACAAGCTTAGACATCTCTAAAAATCAAATTGCTTAGTGAGTGATGGCCTTGAAATACCGATTTCCAGGTGGTGTTCTGTTAATTAGCAAGTTGGACTTAGGTGATCACTGTGATGTCATCTTCAAGAAAACCTGAGGAATAAGGTTTATGAGGTTGCAATTCCTCAGAGTTAACCCAGATATGTAAAAGTGATTTACCTGAGTTGAAAATGCTCAGAGAAGGGGCACCTTTAGAGGGGAGGGGCAGGTAACTCTTGGACACCTTTCTCAGAATGAGCTGGATGGATGACTTTGGGAAGTCCCTTTCCTACCCTTCTGACTGTCAGGAGAGCCTGCAGGGCTGGGTTGGGTGTGGATCCCTCCCACCTGGAGGGCGGATCCCGATGTGGCAGGAGGTGTCATTTCCTCAGCTTGGGAATTGCCCTTCCATGGTTTTCATCCCCTTGGCTCTGCCTTCCATTCCCAGCACCACCTCTCGCTCGGGGGGGGGGGGGTTTCTTTTGGGGTGTTTGTGGTGGAACCGATGGTTCCAGGTGGCCCTCCCATCCGAGGGCCACGTGCATGGGGCAGTGTTGAATCCTTTCTTCCTGCTTGACCGGGACCACGAGGGTTGACCCCCCGAGTGGCTCCAAACTAACCCGCATGCGAATCCCGCTCCGTGTGCCCGGGAGGCCTTGATTTGTGGTTTGACAAAAGGAAAAGGATCAAAGCCAAGTGAAGGTTTTTTCTCCCTCCCCGAAGGTGGAGAGCTCCGCATGGCGCAGTTTTTCCGAGGCAACCTGGCAGGTCTGATGATCCGCTCCGGGAAACTGGAGAACAAGAAGGTCATCGACTGTCTCTACACCTGCAAGGAGGGGCTGGATTTGCAGATGGCTGACGGTGTTGGCAAAGGTGTGAAGGTAAAGTTTGCAGATGAGCAAAAAGGGAACGTGTCCGTTGCCTCACTCCTGATGAGGTACAGATTCTTCTGGCAGAGTAAATAGGGGTGTCCCAAATAAAACGAGCTCATCCCTTGTGACATTTTGCCTTAAAATTGCCTAAAAACCTGGGAAATCTTTCTTGTATGAGTATGGTCTTAGTGGAGTTAAAGAGAACACAGTAACTTGCATTCTAGAAGAGGATTTCCATGTTTGTAGGCCTCTGTTTAACCAGGGTGTCTGATAAAAGAGATTCTTAACAAGCAGTTCATAAAATGAGACTTAACTTGCCTGGCTTTTTTAGCAGCAGGATTGTGTGAACACAACTAAATTTCTCCTTCAATCAGCTGCCTCTCTCCCATATTATCAGAACCCAGAACTATGTTAAGTGCATAGAATTTTTCTTAAGGAATGAAACACTAAATATATTCCACTGGAATGAGGCAGTGAATAGGGAGGTTAAACTGTGTGCCAGAGGGCCAGTAAATAATGACCTTTTTGTTTTGAATATGGATGCAATTATCCTGCATTTACCAGGCTGAGCAGTGCTGAGCTCCAGCTGGATTTGCCAATGTTGGGTGTTCTCTTATGGTTTCCTCCTGTTGTTTCAGATCCACATGAACCCCAACCAGTCGACCCTGACCATAGAAGGGGATGACATCGAGAGGGTTGACAAGGCCATGCAGCACATCTCCTACCTGAATTCCCGCCAGTTCCCGACTCCCGGCATTCGGAGGCTGAAAATCACCAGCGTGGTCAAGTATGTCCTGCTGCTGAAATAACCCATCCCTGGCAGTGCTGGGGGGGCCTGGAGTGGTTCCTGGTGTCTCAGTTGGGGTAAACAAAGGAGCCTTGGTGTGTGTGACCATCTCACATGTGAATTCAGCAGTTGTTTTCTACACCAGCACTGTTTTCCTCCTGACAGTGGAGTAAAGGAGTGAGGCAGGAATGCATTGCCAGTCACTGCCCTCATTAGAGGTGTTATCTGTGGCTGTGAGTCACAGCGTAGAAACGGGGCCAAGTGGTAACTGTAAGTAAAAATTAATTGTCAGATTGCTCCCTTGGTGGGGAGTTCCTGCTTTCCAAGGCAGCTGCTGAATTTGAGACAGCTTTTCAAAGGTTCACAGAGCAGTTACTGTGTGGAATTGTGGCTCCCTCCCAGGTCACCTCCACTGCTTCTGTCTCGCAGGTGTTTCAACGAAGAGGCCTGTGTCTCCATCCCCTCTGTGGAGGGCTATGTCATGGTCCTGCAGCCAGAGGAGCCCAAAATCAGCCTGAGTGGCATCAACCACTTTGCCCGCTCTGCCTCCGAGTTCGAGAGCTCGGAGGGCGTTTCCCTCTTCCCTGAGCTTCGCATCATCAGCACCATCACCCGGGAGGTGGAGCCGGAGGGGGATGGAGATGAGGATCCTACAGGTGACACCCTGCCCTCCCTCCCTCACTCACTGAGCCCCTTGCAGGATCTTTTCTATTCTATTCTTTTAATACAATTCTATTTATAATATTTTATTACGTTCTATTTGTAATATATTGTCTTTATAATATATTTATAATATTATATATATAGGGTATTTTGTATTATATTATATCTCTTTAATACAGAATCTAGTAGGGGAAATAAAGTGTAGATCTGCTCTGGGCTAAGAAAAACTTACTAGAAATGATAGTGAGCCCAGGCCATTATCCTCATGTAAATGTCCCTTGTTTGAGTGTTGTGCTTCATTTTTTTAATCATTATTTCACAAATACTTGTTCTCCTCAGGCCCAGATTTTAATATTTACCCTGAGAGAAGAGTTTGCATGTGACACTTTTGTAGCTCCTGGGCTCCTGTCTCCTTCCCCTGTGTGGAATTGGCTTTTCCTCTGCTTTTCAGTGCAAGAGTCTTTGGTATCCGAGGAGATCATGCACAACCTGGACACGTGTGAGGTGACAGTGCTGGGGGAGGAGCTGAACCAGGAGCAGGAGAGCCTGGAGATTGACATGACACGGTTGCAGCAGAAGGGAATTGAGATGAGCAGTTCCAACCTGGGCATGATCATCACAGGTGGGGGCTCGTGGGCAGGCTCTGGGGGCCCCAGAAAGGGAACAGTGTTCTGGAGAGGTGGTTTTTTAACACCTGACTCCAAATACTTCATTTTCTTTCAGAATTTCAAATTTGGGCCAGTTTTAGAATTCCAGACACAACTATTTTGGTGGAAAACTGTGATTCTAGAGAACACATCATTCTAGAACATCATCTTTGTGTCCTTCTCTCCTGTCCCAAACTGCAGGTTATCTCTGGACTGTGGAGTTACACTTTGCCCCAAAAAAGGCTTGTTCCTTGCTCAGATAATCCAGTGCCTGGATATAAACCTTTGTGGTTTATATTCAGAATACATTACAGCATTCTAAAGAGAAGCTCCCCAAATCCCTTCAAAGACTAACTGGGTCTAAGATGTTATCACAAAATCCATCCACAGGATTTCAGTGGTGGTACTTTTTTTTGCCTCCCCACTGAAAATCCATCAACCAAGAAAACTTTTCCCAAAGAAAGACCATGATACCTGTCCAGTGTATGATGTTGTATTGGAATCTTCTGCAAAGTAACTGTTTCCCCTGTGTGTTTTTCCTCCCCAGGGGTTGACACTATGGCTAATTATGAAGAAGTTTTGCACTTGATCCGCTACAGGAACTGGCACACGGTGTCTCTGTTCGACAGAAAGTTCAAGTTGGTCTGTTCGGAGCTCAACGGGCGCTACGTCAGCAACGAGTTCAAAGTGGAGGTTTGTGAGCCGAGCTGGGCACTCTGAGGGGCTTTAGAGGATGGAGGTTGTTGCCTCAGCTGATACATAATTGATCAGTTACCAGTTTAGATTTTTGTCACTGTAAATACATATTAATCAATGGGAGCATCTCGGGTTGTATTTTATATAAAAGCATGTTCTTAGTCCTGCATTCCAGCTGTAAACAGGGTGGTGTAAACAGAGGTTTTGTAGAAGAAATACTGTGGCTCATGAAGGTGAAAAGGTTGAGTAGAAAACACGTTTAGCAAATGGAGTGGGAGTGGTGCTTCCAGAGAGCTTCGTGTGTGACCTCTGGGATTTCACAGATGGACTGGCTGGGCCCTTCACTGTGTGTGATGCCTGAATTTCTGGCTCTGAGGGCTTTGTAAGAGCACAGACAGGCTGAAATTGCAGGTTAGAGGATCATTATTACTTAGTGTGCTTACATCAGATATCTGGAAGGACAGCAGAATATGGCATTTCCAGTGCTGGAATGTGCAATGATTTATATTGGGAGGAACTGCCACATAACTCGACATCTTTTAGCTCTGAGCTTGAATTTCCACATTTTAAAGCTGACCAAGAGACTGACAGCAAAGCCACCACAGTATTTGCCACTGCTTGAGGAGTGTTGATGGGCTGGGAGCCCCTGGTGTTACAGAACAGGTATTTTGGTGTTCTGTGTCCTGAGGAAATCCTGAGAGCTTGACTTGGGATTTACCAAACTGTGGAAGTGCAAATGCTTTCCCTGTTGTGTAGCAAACACAAGTGCTCCTCTCTTCCTGCTGGGCAGGGGCAGGTCCCCTGTGCCTCTTCCACCACAGGAGGGCCACATTTAGCTCTACTGGTGAATAATTTTGTGATGAGCTTCCACTTGTGCCTAAAAGTCAGCTCTGCTAAGTGGGGGTTAAACTTGAAAGAATAGTCTCTTTCTTACCACTTTGACTGTAATAAGGAATTTTTCTCTTTGCTGTTATTAGCCTGAAAATATACAGGAGGCTAAGAGGTAGGAATGAAGGAAAGGTAACTAATGGGTTAGATATCTTTGTATACACTGTTATTTCAGAGTTAAAGTGGCTGGTTACCAAGTTTGGTAATAAACTGGCTTTATCTCTTCTATTCTGAAATACTGGTGTCTCTACACCAGCTTGCCAGACTAAAACAGATTTGAGAACTGTGAAACCAAAGGGTTTTGTGACAAGAAATGGAAAATATGGGGTGACCGTCCCCTGAGAGGAGCCATTGCTGTGTGTGGAGGGAGGATTGGATGCCTGCCCTGGCAAATAGATACATATTTGTTTTTGTTTTAATTTCCTTCTCTTTGACTTGTGTCTCTTCAGAACTAATCTGTTGGTGTGTGGAGTTTAACCCTGTGTCCCTGTTCCCAGGTGAACGTGATCCACACGGCCAGCCCAGTGGAACACGCCAACCACATCGCCGCCCAGCCGCAGTTCGTCCACCCCGTGCATCACTCCTTTGTGGATCTCTCTGGCCACAACTTGGCCAACCCTCATCCCTTTTCAGGTCAGGATTCTCTCAAGTTGAGCTGGTTGTATTCTGGTGTTAAAATAAACTCTGGGTTTTCCCCAGAGTTTAAAGCAGTGTATTGGACTGATAATCCAGGCAGCTCCTCGGGCCTGTTCTGCTCTTGCCCAGTCAGGGAGGAGTGGATTCCTGGAGATCCAGGGTTCCTTTCCTGCCAGCAGAAGAGCTTTCTGTTGGTGTGTGTGTTGGAAAATGGGAGGGACTTGATAAAGGCCCTTGATAAAGGGCTGTGAGGAACTAGGACAGTATTTCTGAATGGCACGAGGAAAGAACTGCAATGATATTCCCTTGATGACTCATGGGATCTGCCCTTTCTGTTTTAATTACATTAATTTGGCAAGAGTGTAGGATGTGAGAGGAAGAAAAATAGGCAATTTAGAGAGGAGTCTGAGCAGTGGAATCTGCTTTCCATGTGTTTTCAGTCCTTCAGATTGATGTAATTATATTTAAGGGACCAAGGTTAGCCCAAGTGCCTCTGTAGGTACGTGAGGATTTGTGCAGTCCTGGTGATGGGAAGGGAGCTGCTTGTTGGCACTGTGGGAGAGTTGCCACTGCCATGTAAGGAACCCCTTGTCTCTTCTCCTTGCAGTTGTTCCCAGCACAGCCACTGTGGTGATTGTTGTCTGTGTGAGTTTCCTGGTGTTCATGATCATCCTGGGAGTGTTCAGAATCCGAGCTGCACATCAGAGAACGATGCGTGACCAGGACACCGGGAAGGAAAATGAGATGGATTGGGATGACTCTGCTTTGACCATCACTGTGAACCCCATGGAGGTAAAACCCTGTGGGGCTGGGGCTCAGCACTGAACCAAAAATGCCCTTTTCCAGCTGGAAGGGGTGGGATTGTCCATGGGCAGAGGAGCAGAGCAGAACCAACCCCTGAGCACAGAGCAGAGACTGGGAATTTTGGATGAGTGTGCCAAATGCCAGGAGCAGTTATGTTTGGGATCCTGCAGGAGCTTCATGATGCAGGATGGAATTGTGCAGGCCAGTGTCCAGCACGTGCTGCCCTAACCAACCTGTTTTGGTCCAAACTGGCAGGAATTTATCACCAAAACACCTGTGTTTATAATCCTTCTTAATGTGTCCTACTAAAGATCCTTCTCCAGCAGAATCTGCAGGACTGGATCACCCCTGAGCATCAGTGTGTGTGGAGGGCCAGGGTTGACAGCAGTGTCTCACAGTGCTCCTGCCTTTGTCTTCTCTGGTTGCCTAATTCCTGCTGAGCTTTTAAAACCAGCAAGGAGTCTGCAACAGCCCTTTGCCAATACAGTGAATAAAGAATAAGAATGAGAAGAATTTTGGCCAGTGGGGTAATGACAAGTTAACTTTTCTTTTAACAGACTTATGAGGACCAACACAGCAGTGAAGAGGAAGAGGAGGAGGAGGAAGAAGAAAGTGAAGATGGAGAAGAAGATGACATCACCAGTGCAGAGTCTGAAAGCAGTGAGGAGGAGGAGGGAGAGCAGGAGGAGGACCAACAGAATGTTAACAGACAGCAACAGCTGGAATGGGATGACTCCACCCTCAGCTATTGATTCCCGCTGTTCCCTTTGTCTTTCTGCTCCCGCTCCAGAGGACTCCACTGTCACACACTCCATTGGTACCGAGGATTCATGGTGTTCCAAACAACACAAATCCATTCTGGCCAGTAGATTGACCCCCCCACCTGCCGTGTTTGTGTTCTGTCAGCCCCTGATGTTTAGGGTTGTAGTTTAGCACCTCTTCCTTCAGCCATCCCTCAGTGACTGGATTATTTTTTTTTACGCTCTGTGAGGAACCACCTTGCACTTTCTTTTTTTTTCTTCTTATGTCATCTCAGCTAAGTGACTCTACAGCTCTGTAGCCATTGCACATGAATTTCTGAACTGTCTTTTTTTGCTCAGTGAAACAAAACTTGGCTTTGTTCCTTTTTTTTCCTCTTTCTAAAAAGATGCAAAGGTTGCTTGCTGACAAAGGGTAAAGCTGCTCATTTCAGCCTGTTGATTTCTTTTAATTTTCTCCTCCCCCTCCCCCCAAATTAGTGCATGTGTAAAGTGGCAGAATGAGGTTAATATGTAGAAGATTAACAAGACTTTTTAATATTTTGTAAATATCTTGGAATTATGTAATTACGTCATTTGTGGTAGTGAAAAACAGGGAATTGGGGTTTCAAACATGCTAAAGTGAAAAATCATGCAGCATGAACTATTACAAGTCTCATCCTACTGCAGCAGGAGCACGGGCACAGTTCTTAGTGTAGATGTTCAGTAACTCTGTCCTTGGCCTTGACTCGATGTGCGCTCATGCCCCGCTCTCCTCCAATTCCTTCCTTTTCTTTAACCCCCTTTATTTTGCAGAGGGATCATAAACCTGGGAGAAATTGTAAAGGCTTTAGGAGCCTCTGCAGAGGTTCAGCTGCCCCCTGTGCAATACAGTTGTTGGGGTTTCATTTTTATTTTTTTTTTTTTTTAATTTTTCTTTTTCCCTCTCCAACTAAGCCTCGGCATAAGGGCTTTTAAGTTATTGGGGGGAAAAAAAAAAAAACCACTACATGGATGGTGGGCAGGATCCATGGGGGCTGTGGGGTGTTGCCACAGCTCCTGGTAATGACAGGGAGGCTGCCTGTTAGTGCAGTGCTGGGCTGTTCGTGCTGACAGGGTGGGTGTTTGTAAGTGGTGGATTGTGACGAAGCTGGAAAGCCTGAGCCCTGGGTACCTGTGCACCTTGGCTCCCAGTCTACATAAATAGGCATCTGGGGGGTTTTTTTTTGGCTGTTCATTTCTTTCTGATTTGGCAGTGGGAGGGTTTGGGGTGTAGCTGATCCCACTGAGCACTCCTGCTCCTCCCCTGCAGCCCCTTGTACAGTAACTCGGACTGTCGGTGTTTTAAGCCTTTGTTTACACTTAGGAATTGTGTTTTCCTGCTGGTGAAAAACCGTAGCGTAAATCACCCAACCAGAAAACCTTGGGAATCACGTTGCTGTTACTCCAAGTGGAGCTGATTGGGATTGTTCCCCATCCCGGTTCTGACTTGGGGACTGCAAAGGACAAAAGCTGGAAGGTACGAAGGTGCTGCTGCCCCGGCGTGGGGAGCGCTGGTTTTTCTGTCAGGCAGGGCTTGGTGAACTTGATTTGGTCTTATGCAGAGTCTGGAATAATGAATTTCTGCTTGATTTCTATGGAGGTGGATTAAAGAGGAACTTGTTTTGCTTGTAACAGGAGCCTGGGACTGCATTCCCTCCTCAGCAAGGTAAGCCGAGCCCCGGTGGGTGCAGAGCCCACCCGTGTCACCCGCAGCAGGGACAGGGGCACTGGGGGAGCTGCCAGAGGAGCCAAAGGGTGGGGCACAAAGGGTCCTGATGAACAGAAAGAGAGAAAAGGGTTGGTCCAGGTGTTTGCACAGTTTGCTTCTCAGAGCAGACCTGTTCTGCTCTCACCTCGCGGTGTGACAGGACCTGTGGTGGGTTTGATCGGGGGGAACCTTGACTGTGGAGTGCCTTTACAACGGGAGATGGACCTGGAAGCAGGGAGGAGAACCCACACCAGAGCTTACCGTTCCTTTGGGGTTTTCTTTTGGGGTTTGGTTTTTTGGTTTTTTTGGTTTTGTTTTTTTTTTAATGTAAAATTTTAGATTTCTAAAAGGGGAAAATGGTTTTGACTACTTATGTGGTAATTAACTGCTAGTTTTAAGTAAACTGGGAAACTTTTAACTTATGTCTGACAGTTGTCCTGTGTTAATGTGTAGAAGACTTATCCTTCCATATACTGTTGCTGTAGCTGCTGTATTTTAGACCAAAACTGATCATGGCTAAATGGTAATCCTGAGGGGTTGTGACGCAGTTTGTAGCCACTGTGGGTTATAACTTTTCAGATGTGTATATTGGGAACAGGTCAGTTTGGAAAGTCTATAAGCTACAATAAATTTCTGGTTCTAAAGGTCGTTTGCATTTATTTCTTCCCGAGTGGAACAAAGTAGAAATCAAAAGTTACATGACCTGAGTGTTAATTTGCCTCTGCTGGGGGAGGAGGAGGAGTCTTTGTTTTTGTTGATCTTAAACTCAGAAAGATCTGTGGACAATTGATCAATATTTTTTATTTTTTTACTTACAAAACATGTACCTAAAGCAACTGAAAAGTTAAACATGTAAACATTCTCTTCTCGCAGAACCACAGTTTGGCTTAAAAAAATACTTCTTTTTTTTCCAAGGCAACAGAATAAGCACAATCAGTTTGTACAGGGTGAGTTTAAAAAACAAAAATGACAGAAACACCTCTAAATAAATAGAAATAGGTCTATCATTCTATTTATAAAATGAGAAGCCACTTATTTATGGTGAAATGGAGTATTTTTTGAAAGTGATTGAAGTTTGAATCTTCAGTACAATTCACTGGCTGAGAACCATCAGGTGAGCTGCTGCTTTGTGGATTTGGAGTCAAAGGCTCTCTTTGCTGGACCCTCAGAGCTTCAACAAAGATGCTCTTCCAGGAGTGCCCAAGGAGGAAGGTCCCTGGGATGACTCACTGGGTTTTTAGCTCTTGAAGGTAAGTCAAGTTTGCAGATTGAGGAACCTCTGGAATAACTGGGCTGGGCAGAGAAACCCTCGGGAATTGCTCAGTTCCTGCAGCTGACGCTGAGACACCTCTGTTTTATTGCACTTCTCACACTGAAGGACAGGACAGGAGCCACTGCTGGAAAACTCTGGGATGAGGGCCTAAGGTTGCTGCTGGGAGCCTGGAATGCAGGTACCTCAGAGCAGGGAATTGCTATTCCAGGTACACGACTGTAGTGTCTTCCCTTCCCCAGGAACCAACAAACCTGACCAGGGGTGGGTTCAGAGCATCTCACCCTGCCTGGGGCCTGGGATTTTTTTTTATTTTTTTGTCCACTTTTTGCTCTGTAAATTAGTTTAATAAAGAAAGAAACAGCAATGTTTATTCTCTGAAGTGGAGCAGAGGCACAGGATTTGTTCTCGCTGCCTGATCAGTCTGCAAAGAGATCTGAATTTCCTTCTGGTACCAAAACAACTGTCAGAGCTGGAGTGCTGCTTCAGTCACACCCTGGATCATTGGAAAGGTGTTGGGAAAGGGTTCTATAAAATTAAAATTGGGTGCTTTCTATGCCAGAACTGCTGCTTCTACCAACAGGTGCTCGAGAGGAGCTTGGTTTGTGTGAATGGCTACAAACCAGAGCAGACCCCACAGCTCAACATCTTCTATGGAAAGAAACAGTAAGTACTTTAAACCACAATTTAGATTAGAAACTGTAACACTGCCAGTGCCTGTTTGGATATAAAGGTAGAGAAGGGTTTATTCCAGGTGTTTTATATTCCCTTCACTGACCAAACCTGGCATTACTATTTATTTCTACTTACAGAAGAAGTTACTGTTTTATAAAGCAGTGTTAACTTTGTTCTCCACCAGCTGACAGATTTGACTTAAACAGCCATTCTAGGGCAGCATTTTTTTTAATTTTAAAGTACTGATGTATCTGATTTTAAAGTATTAAACAGAGCTTAAAGTCAGGAAGGAGTTGCACCCATGTGCTGGGTGCAAAAATCAAATCAAATTTAGATTATGAAGGGAGGATTTATTGAACAGGCCAGGTCAGTCTCCCAAACTTGCTGCTTCTGTGGGAATTTTAAAGCAGATTTGAAGCTAAATTTATGAGTGTAGTCCATCATTTGACAACACCTGTGCCTGTTGTTACCTGAGAACCAGGATCTGCAATGCCTCTTTACAGGGTGTAAAAGGAAATTGTTGAACCTAATTAAAGGCAAATAAATGAATACAGGATTCAGCTTTGGGGGTGTCTGGAGAATTAGACTCTGCTGTTCCTGAAGAGGCAGGAATGGTGGTACCTCCACAGGAACCTGATGTGTGGAGAAGGTGGGGAAGTGGAAGGAAGGAGCCAAGGAACTGTCATGGGAAGCAGGTCCTGCCCACTCTCCTGTCCCCAGCAGTGGCTCCTGCTCCCTGTCCTTGGGCACCACCAGCACCCAGAGCTGCTCCTGGTGGGGCTGTGACCTGGAGCCAGAGCTATGACACAAACAGAACTGTGGGAGTGATCCCAGCACCCTGTGGGAGGGAAGGAGACGGAGGAGGCCGTGGGGAGGGGAGGAGGCTGGAGGGGACACCGTGTCCCACTTCAGGCACTGGCACAGCTGAACTCCCTCAGCCCCTCAGACCTTACCAGCAGCTCTCAGAGCAGGGCAGGGTCTGTACCCTGGCTGGGAGAGGGGAAAAGAACAGGGAGTACCTTTGTAAGAAGATGGGAGTTGAGATGCAACCTTCTGTAAGTGTTTCAGTGTTGAACCCACTCCTGTGGCACTCCCTGCCCAGGAGGGCAGTCTGACCCAGCAGCTTGGGCACAGAACGGTGCCATCTGTGCCAGCTGCCTCTGGAGCTGAGTGTTGGATCCCAGGGGCTGTGGAGGGGTGGGGGCACTGCCCTGCACACACAGGGTACAGGGAGACCAGGTGGCAAACCAGCTCTGATGTCCCCAGCGGGAGGCATTTGGAGCAACCAACATTCCATGCCAATTTGGAAAATTCAATCTTCCTGTTTTCAGGACCAAAATAGATACAGGAATTGCTTAAGGTTCAACTAAAGCCTGACTTGGGAAAGCCAAGAAACTACCTGGTCCAGTGGCCACTGAACCTCCTGTTGTGGCATCAGTTTTGTCCAGCAACAGGTGAGTCCCAGCTCGGTTTGAGAACACTTGGGCCTCTGGAGCAGACAGAAAGCAGGATGACAGTGTGGATCACAATGCAGAATAGAACTGTTTGTCCAAGACAGCTCCAGTGCTCTTTAAACGGACCCCCCACCTTGGTGGACACTGACACAGGGCAGTGCTGCAGTTAATGCCTCTGAGCTGGAATGGTGGTGACCTGCAAGATGGGTTACAGGGATGGGGGTGGGGGAGGAAGTCTCTGTTCAGCTAAATTCTCAAGAAAATATAAATACAGACATTAGCACACAGGAAGGATGTTACAACTGCCTCAACTCTTCCATGAGAAGATGTATTTGAAGCTTAATGAGTTCTTAAGGGTACAGCACCTCTACCTACCTTTCACTGTACGCAGTCATTTTATTGCCTCACGTCTCTCCCTCGTCCCCCAAAGCTCTGCAGCAGCCACGGGGGGGTGGCTGAGGACAGGCCAACAGTTTTTCAGTCGAGGAGCACTCTCTGATCTCTGGGAATGCAGGTGGGGGAATATTCCACCAGTCTTTCCTTCCCAGCCCGTCTGACATGCTGGGCCCAGTGCAGGTGGTCAGTCCCCGGCTGTGCAGGTGCTGCTGCTCTACTGCCTGTTGTCTTTGGATACGTTGTGTGCCAGCCAGTTCACTTTGGTTTTCCAGCTCTCTCGCAGGGCTTCATTAAACTTGAGCCTGAAGTGCTTCAGTGCCTCCTCATCGGTTTTCCCAAGAGCCAGGGAGTCCTGGAGGTGAGAGGAACAAATCAGTGCAGCCTGGCTGAAAGCACAGCCGAGCAATTAGCAGCTCAACTGGTGAGATGTTTACTCATTAAGGATTACCCCACTGGAAGGAGCACAGAGCAGGAAAGGAACAGCCATTAATGTTTTTTAGTGGTGACTGTGGCTGCATGAGGTTTTTCCCTGATAAATCCTTCCATTCCACTCTTCTGCTGGTGTAGGGTGGTACCAAGGTGCTGTCTTGCAGCTGGCCAGGGATGGGTGGTTATCACTTCAGAGGCAAACTGGGACCAGGAAATGACACACAACCACACAGGCCTTTGTCTCCCTGCCTGCAAACTGGGTCTACAAGGTACCTGCTGCCCTCAGGATGAAGAACCTCAAGTGATTTCCTGACCATCTGTACCCGGCCTTTCTGATATCCTGCCCCTCCTCCTCCTTTCTGCTTCCAAACACCCTTCCCGGTGACTCCTCCTCCTCCCTGAGCCACAGGATCAGGTGTTCAGCCTTCCCCATGCCTGGGCTCTGCCTGTCTCACCTTTAGGTACTGGATGTCTTTGGAGCAGCTGAGCTCTGGCAGACCAGCAGCTTTCATCAGTGCAAAGAGGTGCAGGAAGAGGAGCCCGTGGCGCCGCAGGATCATGTAGGCTCTCTCACAGTAACCCCTGAACCTGAAAGAGTGAGGGCACAGCAGTAACACCTCAAACTCTGCCAGTTTATAAAGCAAAGCTGCACATCAGTCTGAACCCTGCTGTCTCCATTGATGATACCAAGCTCTGTCACCTCCTCCAACAGGTAGATAATTTATTTACTTTCACGTTTGCAGGCTACATATTGCTGGAAATAAATCCTAATAATGCAGAGAGTAAAAAGCTGAAGTCAGTTTCTCACTCCCACCACTCACCTTTCAAACTTCTCATTGTTGTTAGTTTTTCCTTGCTGGATGACGTGCACAAAGTCGTAGGTTAAGATGAAAGGAACTCGTTCTCTGTTAATACCAAATTTAGTCTTGAAGTTCCCCAAAAAGTGACCAAAATCGATATGGAACAGCTGAAAATAAAGAAGAAAAAAAATGGTTTTAGAACAGTATCTCTTTTAGCTGATCTGGGATGTGTCTGTCCCCTGTCCCAGCCCCCAGCAGTGCCTGTACCTGCCCTGTCTCCCGGATCATGATGTTGTCGCTGTGCCGGTCCCCGATCCCCAGCACGTAGGTGGCCACGCAGTACCCGGCACAGGACAGGGTGAACTCCTCGATGGCTTGGTCCAAAGCATCCCTACAGAGGGCAATAAGAGAGAGAGAAATCATTTCATTTTGGACTCCAGTACTTCACCACTGCAAAGCTGCTTTCAGAGTTTCCCCCCTGCAAATCACTGAAAGGAAGGGAGTCATATCTGGATTCCCACAGTGTTCTCCAGAGGCAGGACCCCCACCCCTGCTGGACAGAAATGAGCTGCAATAACTACCTGTAATTAAAGGGGTCTGAACAAGGTTATAGCCACAATCTCAACTAAATTAACTCATTTCTCCATCTCCGTGGATCCCAAAGACAAAGAGGGCTCCTCTTGGTGGCCCTGCTGCACCAGAACAGCGTGGATGTGTTGCTGCTGTTTCTCTACCTGGTAAGCCCCCCATGTCACACAGCTCTTGTGCCCCTTTCCTGTTCACCCCCCAGTTCTCCCTTGCCCCTTCTGCAGCTGCCACCACGCTGTGTGTGTCTGGAGAAAGTAACAGGCCCCAAGGGGAATATCAAGGTTTGGCTCCAGCAGGGGGGCAGTGCTTCTTTAGGCTACCAAAGGTCACAACGAGCCTGCCAGCAGTGACCCAGCTGCCCCATTTCTGCTCACAACCCACACAGACCCACACGATGCCTTCGGGTGTGCCGGGCAGGGAAGCAGCCACAGACACTGTGGGACAGCTTGGAAAGGAGCATAAATGAGGGGAGATGAGGAAAGGGGAGCCCACTCACCCCGGGTTCTTGGACTTCAGCCAGTTCAGCAGCGCGTCCTTGTTGAAAGCTGCCGTGGCCACCATGTTGCTCTTGTTCAGCTGGATGTTGGCGATGGTGTCCGAGTGCATGACCACCTCAATCAGCCCAGTCTTGTCTCCTGTGGAGAGGCAGCCATAAGGGGTCATCCTGCAGAGATGAAAGAAACCCTTCCACTGAAATCCTGCCCAGAACTGGGTGGTGTTGACTTTTAAAGCTTTCCCTTGGCTGCCACGTCTCCTCCATCTCTCTCCTCTGCAGTTCTGTTGCCCAGTACCACAGGACCTGCCCAGCTGCTCACACAACACCAGACAGACCTGCTGGGGGCAAAATGAGCTTGCAGAGAAAAACAGCCCCACCAGCCAGGAGTTATCACTGCAGTAGGACAGCTGTGTGCACACTACTCACCTCAGGTCCAGGCCCTCCTGCTTCCACAGGATGTCCATCAGCTGGATCATCTGCAGGGTCAGCATGTCCTGACGCAGATCTGTGCAGCATTACAAGGGAAAAAGGAGCATCAGCACCTCCCAGTGTCCCCCTCCAGTGCTCCTGTAAGTGGCCCTCGTTCTGCCCCTGCAGCAGAGCTGCTGGAGGGGCCTTTGCCACGTCTGTCACTTGCTGGCCCAGCTCAGAAAGAACATCAGCACAGAGCAGTGTTTGCTGGTGCAGGAACAGCGTGAAACCACCCCACCAGACACCTCAACTCCCATGATTTTACTAAGGGAGGTACAGGCTACTTCACTTTGCCCAAGCTCTTCCCATGGCAGTCACTGTGGCCCTGCAGGAATATCTGCCTGGACACAGCAGGGAGCAGCAGCCACCCCAGCCCTGCAGAGCTCGCACTGCTGGAGCTCCTTCACACCTCACACCAGGCGTGGGTTTATTGCTCAGGGGGATCCAGCTACCACTGCCCAAAATCTACAGGAAAGAGGGCTGCAGGTGAAAGATAGAGGGGAGCTTGTTATCTCTCCAGATTACTGCCAAAAACCTCAAAACATTGAAGGTTCTCATTTCCACAATTGTCCATATTTGCACCCCATCACCACAGTAAATACTCGAGATTAAGGACATGTTTTCAGAGCCATAATAAAGACTTACCATCTCCATTTTTAAAAATAATGCCCACTCCACCTCCACCTGTCTCTTCATTGTTAAACACAATCCACAAGGGTTTCATTTTGGAGTCCATGAAGGTGCACTGATCCACACTGGAGGAAATAAAGACATTGCCATCAGAGTTTCCATCTGTTAAAAAAGCAGCCATCTGAGCTGCCAGCTCAACAGCACCCACAGACACTGGTGGGGTAAGGACTTCCATGAGGAAAAGACCTTGGGATAATCTAAAACCTGGCTGCACTGCCAAAGAAAGCACAGATGAAGAGGTGCAGTTCTCTTCCTTACCAAACTTCGGCGAGGATGATGTTGGGGTTCAGGGGGGACTGGAGGTGGGAAAGTGCTTCCCGGTACGTTTCCTGCTTCATGCACACATGCATCATCTCCTTGGTTTGAGGCTTGGTGGCCTTCTGAGAACTCACTTTGACAAAGTCATTCAGAGCTTTCATCTTGTTGAGTGCTTCTCCCTGAAAAAAAAAAAAAAAAGGAGAGGTGGAACAGGGTTAATGAACAGGAAATTCCTGGAGGAAGTTTAAAAAAAAAACATTAAAATATCCTGTGAAATGGAAACCTTGGTTGCATCTCTTACTTTCTCTTCAACTTGTAGCAATTTCACACATTGCAACAATACAAACAGTCCTTTCTGCTTGAGGGAGATCCATAATAAACTGTGGATACTCTGCTGAGCACAAATGCACTGGAAGGCAATGACTGCTCTGAATCAGCCAGTTGTGACCAGCTCCCACTAAGTGGTAACTCAGCCACTTTATGTAATAACAGCACTGCTCGTGGAGATTTCAAACCATTCTGGACACACAGTGTGATTGGGGGGGGTGTGGGTGAGTAAGAGATGAGGGAACTCACACGTGATGGGGATCTCCAGGCTCCCAACAGGATATGCCAGAACCAACACAGCAGTTCTGAGGTTTTTCTGTGTTGCTGATAACATTAAGTTGGAAAAGCCTAGAGCTGAGAAGCAGCTCCAAGCAAGAGGGAAGCCAACCTTATGGCTAAAAGCAATTCTTACCTGTTTCATCAAAACTTTCATGTGGTGGGTGCTGCCTCTGCAATAAGCTTCCAGGATCAGCCCAAACCTCAGGGAAACAGCGGGAACGTGCATTTCTGACCTGGGGAGAAGGGAGGTTACAGCAGTGCTGACTCACTGCGTGACTGACTCATCCTCCCATTCATACCCACACCAGGAGGGTGCAGAATAGTGGCTGCTGATTCTTTCTGTGCAATGGGAAAGGAAAAAAAAAAAAGAAATACATGCCCCCCAACCTCAGAAGGTGATGGAGGAAAACCACTGCCTGGGGTGGTGAGACATTTTCTGTGACTGAATCACTAAGCACTCCTGGGAGAACAGCACTTGGGGAGCAACAACAGCTCTGGGCTTATGGCTCGGAGCTGGCAGGTGGCCACAGATGGCCAGAGGAAATTCCAGCTCACAGGTTTGTGTGTGCACATACACACATAGACAAAAATTCTGAAAACAGAACCTAAGCCAAACTCCACCAACTACAACGACCACAAAAGACAAAAATAAATGAACAAAAAACTGTACTGTCCCCTCCTGGAGAGTTGGACTCGATGATCCTGGTGGGTCCTTTCATACTCAGAAAAGCAGTGAAATCTGTGAAATTAATTCTTATTCAGTTACCCAAGGTAAAAAACCAGCAGTTTTTGGGTTTAGGGAACCACAGCAAGGAAATCCCATCAAAGCTTAGGTGGGAGACACAAACTAAGGGACAGCAAATAAACACCCTGTCAGCTCTACATCCAGCCAGGCCTACTGTCCCACTTCACAGAGCCACGAGGAAACCAGTAAATGGAAACCAGCAAATGCTGCTTTCACTCCATTACTGAGAAAAAGCCTAAAACATTTTCCTCACCTCAGGTGCCAGAAGAGGAAGTGGCCGATCTTGCGGTTGGATAAGGCCCTGTCCAGCAGGAACTTGGTTAATTCACAGTCTAAGTAGGATTCGTACTTGAGCACCTGGACAAGCTGCAGCAGGTACTGGAACACGTCATGGTCCCTGGTGACAGAAGGGAAAGATGAAAGACAATCTCATCTCTGCTGCAGAGACAAGGCTGTCAGGCTTGTTCACAGTCCCCCTCAGCAGCCCTGGACAGGAATAGAAAGGGGCTCTCTCCCCTGGGGATCACACTTACGTCAGCTTCTTCAATGAGTTGATAGCAAAGGAACCAACGTAACGGTCGGGAAAGCTGAAATCCAGCAGCTCCAAGGCATTCAGGACAGGCAGCTCTGGCCAGGTCTGAAGCAGGGAAATCATCTGTAATGGCAATAAAAAAAAATTTAAAAAAAATAATAAAAAAAAAGGAACAAGGTTTTTATGACAATGGATATAAATCTGAAGTTCTGCTGATGGAAGAGCAGCTCTTTGTGGTGGGTCACTATTTATAGATGCCTCACAGCAAGTTTGCAAATACCAGGTCAAACCCTGAGGTGCCTTGTGCTGGTCCCTCACTGTCAGTTAAGAATATCCAGATCCTATTTTTCCCATGAATTAAACAGATATTTTTTTTTTTCCCCTTGCCTCCTGTTTCTTGAAGGAATATGTAAGACCTTGTTGGTTAGTAATAAATCTGGGACAGCCCAACAGAGCCAAACCTCAGATGGGAACAGAACACCTCCCTTTGGGGCGCTGTGAACCATCCCCAGCCGAGCTGGGCTCCCAAGCACCACCCAGGAGTGCAGGCACTGAGAGATGGATCAGACAGGGAGCCCTGGCTGCCAGCCCCAACCTCCTCACCTGGGCAACGTCCTCGTGCTTGTTCCACTTGGTGATGATGAGCAGCTTTGCCAAGGCCTGTGGGTACTGGTCGCGGATGTCGTACCTCATCTTCCACACCAGGTCCTTCTCGTGCTCGTACAGCTCCGTGTGGCTCCTGCGCTCCAGGATCTCCCTCAGCTGCAGCTTCTGCTCGTGGGAACCACAGGAAAGAGCACACACAGGGCTCAGTCTCAACCCAGAGGGCTTGCTCAGCTCAGAGAGACCCTGTGGGACTTGGGGCATGGCCCAGTTTGGTGGAAAAAGCTGGAGGGGTTAAGGTGGAAATGTCTGACTTGATCCATGAAACCAGGTTTGCAGAAGAACTGAAGAACTGATGTCACCAGACTCACCTCCTCAGGATCTTCTGGTGCAGCTCGGGGTGGTTCTCCATTCCTCCCCAACTCCAGCAGCTGGGACACAAACAAAGAGTCTGAGAAAGGCTGCCCAGTGATTTTAGCTCACCATCACTTCAGGGATTTGTGCTGTGTTAGAGGTCAGGCACTTGGCACCTCTGGAGAAGGGAATCACACCTCCCACAGCCCCAGTGCAGGTCAGGCACTCAGCAGGACCCCTCTGCTCAGGGGTGTAACCTACCTGCCCATGCTGCCCCTGCCCTGGGGGTAACAAGAATGAAGGGATGAGTTCTTGCCCCAAAAAGGGCACATCTGCACTCCCAGAGAGCTCCTGAGCTCGGGGTCACTGAGCTCCAGGCTAACATGACCCACCCCAGTGCTGCCCGAGCCCCCCCTGCACTGGCACAGCCTGTTCCACCCCCCTGGGCCAGCCCCTGCACTGTGGGGAGCACACAGGCATTCCCTGGCAGGGCAGATCCCCCTTCTCCCCTGTAACAGGCACATTTCTTCTTCCACTTGTCCGCCCAGTTGCAGTGACAGATGGAAAATCCCCACCCAACACGGCATGTTATCGCTCTGCTGAAAGGCAGGGAGCTGCCTATTTTCACTCATTTCCCCTTTTATTCCTCTTCCTCCCTCCAAAACCTAACACTGCCTTGCAGTTTAAAGGCAGCTCAGTTAAACCCATTTTTTAAACAAGTGCTTGTCTTATAAGAGCAACTTCACCTCAGTAATTCACAACTCGGAAAACTATTCACAGAGTCACATTTTCAGTTAAGAATATCCACTTATCAAGTCTGCTTGTGCCCAGGCCCTGCTGACAGCTGCCCAAGGGGCAGTGACACTGGATGCTGCCACCCCAGCACAGCCAGGGAATTCCTGTGCCTCCCAAAAAACCGTGCCAAGTGTCCCACCTGCTCGAAGGACGGGTAATACACGGGATGAGCTGCCACGCTGGGGAAGCAGATGACCAAGGCTGCTGCACTCTCAGTGTTGGGGTTGCATTGCACCGTGCCCATGGGGTTCAGAAGTTCCCCTTTCTCATCTGAAAAGCAAAGCACACAAACCCCCTGGAGCCAAAGGTGAAGCTCTGGTGCAGAAAGCAGAGCACTGCCCGCCCCCAGCTCTGCCACCCCGCACTGCCTGGCCCTGAGCAGCTCCTTCACCCCCCTGACCTCTCCCAGGTGAGGGGTACATGACACCTTTAGGTCAGCAGCCACCTCTTATGTCACTTGTGCAATGCCAAGCACGAGGCCTTCACCTCTGGATGCCATCACAACACAGAGCAGTGACCAGGCAGCGTCTGCTGCCATGAACTGCACAGCGAGGCAGGACGTGGGGCACCCCTGTCCTTGTGGAGGAGGCTGAAGATGCCAAATGAGGCAGGAGCTCCATCTCCTGACATACCTGGGAAGGAGGACCACATGTGCAGGCAGCACTCCCCGGTTTTCAGCTGGTCCTTGTAGTCAAAGAGCATGACGTTGACCCAGGCGATGGGACAGTCCTGCAGGGCACAGACAGCAGCTCATTTGGGGGCTGTAACAGCTGAAGGCGGTGAAGGAAAGAGGAGAACTAAAAAGAGAGTGAGATATCCCCATGCAAAGGCCTCACAATATCCAGGAACCCAAAGTTAAACAATCTTTTCCAAATCGCTACAGGCAGGGAACTTCCCATTCAAGAGCGTGTGGGCACCCCCTCACTGAAGAGTTGCTGTAGAGAATTACACCAGGGAGCCATCCTATCTGCCTAACTTTTAAGTTCTCTAAAAGCACAAGATGACATCACATTCAGGTGTTTGCCAAAACCTGGGGTCTTTTGTGTAGTGCTGAATGGCACCAACCTGCCCCCAGATAGGGCTAAGACTTCATCACCTGATATTTTTCATAGCTGAAGAACCTCTGAGTTTCCAGTGAGGCCTTGCTACTCTACACTCAACATTTGAAGGAGCTGTGATGTGCTTCCCACAGTGTGAGGGGAGTGTGTTTCAGCCTCAGTGTTGAAACAGGGAACACAGAGTTCACATGACTGCAGAAAACTGGGCAAAGAATGCTAGAAATAGCTGATAATAGAGGAAAAAAGGCTTGGTTCCTTTGAACAAGAATGAACACTATCTATAGAAATCAAACTTTATGCTGCCAATCCCCACCACACCCCCAAAATAAAAGCCAGGAGCCCAAGCCAGGCTCGTTTTGGAGGGGGGAGAGTCCAGCGAGTGATGGGACTGGGACACAGCCAAGACAAAGAACCATCTCCCTGCTCAGCTCCCTCCCCCAGAGCAGCCCAGACACATACTCCACTAGTGACCTAAGCTTTCCTGCAGTCAGGTCCCCCAAATGGAACACTTTATCTCATAGAGCAGCCTCAGCCACAGCAGCACTGGGAGCTCAGAACACACCAAGGCTCGAGCGCAGAAACCAACTGGAAAAGGGGGTTACGTGGCAAAAACCCTGCTGGGACGCACCCACAGAGGGCCTCGTGTGTGAAGGGAACCACAGTGACACCTCTTGTTCCACTGGGGCCTTCTGGAGAGCGCAGCAGGTTTGCCCCAAGGGCCACCACAGACTTGGTGGAGGTAACAGAGTCCCCACTTCCCTCTAATGTGACAAAATGAATCACTTCCCAGCAGCCTCTCACAGACCCTGGAGCTGATTTGATTACACCGAGTATCTCCAGCCAAATCCCATTTGAGACATCAGCTCCTAGATCACGGGGAAAAGCCAAACACAACACCAGCAATAACCTTTTCTAACAGAGTAAATGACAGCAAACCACAGCTCAGAGCCTGCCAAGACACAAGGCAAGATTCCTGGCGGGTAAGGCCCAGCAAAACAAGGATTCAGCATTCTAAAGACAGACATCTCCTCCATGATTTAGAGAAACACTGAAAGCCAACCCTCCGGGTGACATTAACCCTGTGACTCATCCAGTCAGCCTGAAAACATGCCTGTTTTTGTGGTGGTAAATTACTTAGTCCCACCTATCTGCTCTGCTCAGTCTGCAGAGAAAACAACACAAGTGGCATTAACTCCGAATAAAGGAAAGGATTAATAATCCAAAAAAGAAAACAAAATAAAAATCAGGGTGCACTCTGACTGTAACCTGATGTTACCAATCATTTTAAATGATTTCTGGGCACCTCACTCACAGCTGCATCTCATTGTGTGGAAAAATCCTTTTGTGCAGAGCTCAGCTCTAGTAAACGTGATTTTAAACTAAAAGCTCACCAGAATGCATCCACCTCGTTAAGATCATTTTAACAACTCAGCTAACCAGACTGGGTTTGTCTTGCCAATCAGAACAGCAAGATTTCCTTCTGACTGCTTCAAAACTGAATATTATTCCAGTGTGGCCACAAACATCCAGCCTGTGGATGAATCAGACCTTCTGTCCAACAAAAGCCTCCAGCAGGAGCTGGGATGTTGCTATTCTAAAATAACAAGAAAACAACAATAAAAAGGTTGATCCTGGTCCTGGCCTCAAAACGTTTCCAGTCTGAAGTTTCCAGCCCAGAAATTGGTCCCCACCAGCAAGATTCATGAGCTGTCTGCTGCTCCCAGACATGACTGCACAGTAAGCCTGAGAACCCCACTGACGTCAGCCCAGCAAAGCCCAGTGAACCTCCCAGCAGCGAAAGGGAGGGAGCAGAACTGCAGCACCTTCTGTGATCACAGCTGTCAGGCCCTCATTTCTCTGCACTCTAGTAAGGATGGCAGGGCTAACCCCCCCTCTAAGGCATGGTGACAGTGTTTTCATGGCCACAGAAACAATAATTTTCAGAGGAACCAATGCATTTGCTGCCCATAAAGGAAACTCTCACATGCAAAGAGCTCGAGGCAGTGAGCTTAAGTTACAACTCTGGGAAACCTGGAATTCAATTACAGGCTGCACTTGGATCTCATTATTGAACCATTAATGGGCTAGAAGTTTTGGAACAGAGGTAAGTGAGGAATATCCCTACATCTTCCAGTTAAGAAGCTCAAGCCAAGAGCTTCCAAAGTGATTTAACACTTTCCATCCTCAGTCTGCTACACCTGAGCAACACCAACCATGAAGAACCTGCCCTTTTTACCTCACCTCAAGCTTTGCCATAACCAGTGTTTACATTCCTCAGTGTATCCCCTTTCCTAGTGCTAATTTGGTCCGCAGGGGATTTGCAGGAAAGACCTTATTAGAAAGAAAATGCAACACAGATGATGGTTTAACCTCAACCATAAAACAAGGAAGTTGCAGAGCAGTGAAACAGAGGCACCAACACCAGTGATTCCTCTTTAAGTGCAGTCAGATGCTGGGCATGTTTCTTAATGGCCTTTCTAGAGAAGAAATGACACTTAAACAACCCTCCCAACAGGCAGCCACTCCTCAGCTTCCCATTCCTGTTGGAGAAGTTGGCCGTTACTCTGTAAGCTCTTTTATTAATAGAAAGTCTCCTGAAAGCGGAGGGCCCTTGTTCAGAGTGGTGTCCTGTGCCCTCCAGCCCTGGCAAGCCTGGCTCAGCCCCACACTGGCTCTACTCACAGCTTTCTTGGACTTCTTCTTGGTGGAACGGGCCTTCTTGGCCTTCTCGATGACGGCGTAGAGGGCGAAGCAGAGCCGGGCCATGCGGGGGAGGTCGCAGATGTTGATGTCGAAGTCCAGCCTCTGCTTCCACACAGGCTCTGAGCACACATTCACTTCTGAGCTGGACACTGTCTTGCACAGCATCTCATTGCCGTGGAACAGCCCTGCTTGCACCACCAGCTGAGGGAAGGAGGAATAAGAGAACGTGGTGAACACACAGCCTGGTTTGCTGAGGACACACAGGAATGGACCTGGGCACCCACTGCCCTGAACAGGATGTCCTGCTCCTGCCTCTGTCCCAAATCACTGAGACATTCAGTTCTTTAGCCCTTATCTTTACTCACCTTCAGGAAGGGCATTGTTATCTTCTTACTTTATGCAGGCTTGCATATTGTATAATGTGATATATTCCTGCCCTGTTTGCTTCCTTTCCCAAAAGGCAGCCATTCCCCTGCTCCCCCTTCACGGCAAACACCCTCCATATCCCAGGGCTCTGCTGCATCCTGCTTTCTACCTTCACTTTGCCAGCCACCACCCCTCCCATCATTCCCTTCTCAGAGCTGCACTTCCCCTCCTCTGCTCTTTGCAGCTTCCCTGTCCCTCCACGCCACTGCAAAGTGCCATCAGCACAGGGCAGCAGCTCTGCTTGCTTTGGCAGGGCAGTGTTTCTAAGGCTGGGCTTCTACCTGGCCAGTTCCCTTCCCTTTGCTGTTGTGCTGCAGTTCAGAACCTGCCCAAGGGCTGGATAGGGGATCAGGTGAGATCACACGGTCAGCCACTGCTGCCCTCACCACACAGGCAAGACAGAGGTGGCTGGAAAAGCCCGAGTACAAAACCCCAGAGTGAGTCAGTACCCACCTTCATTCTCTCATCTGCATTGACCTTGCTGCCTTGCACCAGCTCAATGTAGAAAGGCTGCTCTAAGGACCAGAGAGAGCCATAGTTTGGCTGGAAAGAGAAAAGGATTCTGATCAGAAATAAATGGAACAAAGACCTCTCAAGTCAGCACCAAAACTCAGCTCCCATCATGTGATTTTCGCTCCCACAGGAAAGGGCACAAAGCCTGGGACAACCAGGGAAGCTGTGGAGGGGGCTGGAAGGCTGCCTGGAAATTCCCACCCCTGAGACCCTTGCGAGGGACCCATCCTGAGAGAGGCAGGGAGAACCAGCTGCTCTTCCCAGCCACGATCAGCATCTCCATCTACAGGCGAGCTGAGGGGACCCCACGGGCCACTGCCCCCTTTACCTTCTTCTTGGGGAGCGGGGGGGGCTTGGGAGCCATCTTTGGGGGGCTGGCAATGCAGTTGGTCTGCTCATCCCTCATGGCAATGATGGCAGAGCAGTGGACCATGGTCAGGTGGGGGGTCAGCCCTCGGTGCAGGCAGCTGCGGATGTACTGCAGAGACACAGGTAGGTGGGTCAGAGCATCACACGAGTCACAGCTGGCTGAAGGAGCCAGGGCAGGACACAGCAACAATCAAATCTCAGTCCTAATTTATCTCCTCTTGCTTTGCAAGCCTGCGACTCACTGGGCTCGTGTTGCCAGAACTGAGAATATGAAGTGCCTTTCACGGCTGGCATTTCATCAGTGCACTCAAATGGCTGCATTAAGGGAGAACACTGAGAAGGGTTCAGCACTCCCAAGAGGAGTTTGCCCTGCCAGGACAACACAGGATTACTTGCTTGACTTTCAGGAAGAGAAGCCCCAACCCAGCATGCAAGCAAGCAAATACTTCCAGAACCACGGTCTATAAATGTGTTTACACAGCACTTGGCACCCAGAGACAGGTTAAGATCACTGGCCCCCAAAAACATAGGGATCTGTTAAGTTGCTA
Organism: Myiozetetes cayanensis; assembly: GCF_022539395.1. Taxonomy (NCBI): domain Eukaryota; kingdom Metazoa; phylum Chordata; class Aves; order Passeriformes; family Tyrannidae; genus Myiozetetes; species Myiozetetes cayanensis. The sequence continues at coordinate 3,467,825 of NW_026087499.1, read as the reverse complement.
GAAGTACCCCTTGCCCTAAACACCACCCAGCTCCTGTCACTGATGTGCTGCACTCCTGTAAACAGCATTATCTCCTTGCTGACATGTCTCAAATCCACGCCCCCAGCACCACCAGGCCACGTGGGAACAGACTCTTTGATAAAGCAAGACAAGAGGCTCACCTGGAACTGGTACAGGGGGTAGTTCCCATAGAGATATTCCCACTTCCCGTTCACCTGCAGGGTGTAATCCTCGGGCTTCTGCAGCGTCTCGTGGCGGAACACAGTCGCCTGCTTCTTGATGGCATAGCTCATCAGCGTGACCGGGAACTCCTTCGGGGAGATCTGGAAAGTGAAGCTCTCCTGCAATCCCAACAACACAGCACAGGCCGTCAGGCACCAGCAAAGGGCTGAAAGGGCACACACATCCACCAGCAAGGCACAGGGTGGAAGGGTCACCACGCTCAGACACACTGCTCTGGAAGGCCCTTCTCCCCTGGGGTGACTCCTGCTCCATGCCAGGGCACAACATGCAAAAATAACATTAACCAGGAGCAGCAGGTGACAAACAGGGGCCCACAGGCAACACAGCCTGGTGCCTGCAAGCAGAGTGTGCTGAGCATGAGCTGAGCAGACCCGTGAGCTTCCAAAGGAAAGGTGTGTGAATCATTTTGTGCTCCTCTCCTACCCAAACCCAAAAGGTTTCCACCCCATTAAACATGCAGCAACCTCAGCTACCAGATAACCAGTAAACCCAAGGCATGTTCAGGAAGGGGAACAGCTCCCCTGGTTGGAGGCTCAGAGTCTCCCTCCCAACCATCTCCACAGGCAGAGGAATCTGGAGAATGAAGATGAACACATGGAAACACTGTCCACACACACATTATTCTGTCTCCAAACGCCCAAAGGGTCCCCAAGGGGAAGCACAGACCACCAAACACCGGCACAGAGCAGGTTGTGCTTTACCCCTCCAGACTGGAACTTGACGTTGACGAAAATGTTCTTGGTGGGGGTTTGTAGAGAGCCAGTCCCAAAGCCCTTGGCCATGGGCTCCAGCTGCAAGGGGAAGTTGTACTCCATCCAGGCTGCCCAGCTGAGCTGCTGCCTCTTTGCTGCTCTCTCCTCACAGAACTGGCACATTTTGGTGCGGAAATCGTTCACCTCTGGATCCTGAACGGAGTCGAACTCGTGCAAACCTGAGTGGAGAGCAAGGGAGAAAGGCAAAATGAGCATCTGCAGCCAAGGGGGAAATGAGCCTTCTACTGAAGTGTCTGTGAAAGTCTTCCTGAACACGTGCTTAATATGTGGCCAAGAGGAGAAGAGTCAGGCAAGCTAGCAGCAGTCATTTATTTATGATTTACTATTGACTCAACTGTCCCAGCCCTCTGCCAGCAGGAGGGATCCCCCTGCTTGGGCCTGCACACCCACTGTGGGACCCACAGGAGATCAAACCCGCTGATTCCACCTCCTGCACGAGCAGGGCTCCAGCGCTGCCCCAGGGAGTCTGGGGCAGGAGCAGTCCCACCTACAGCCCGAGTGACGATGGGGGAGCCGACCTTTCCCAATGAGCAGGCTGATCTGGGAGTTGATGACCTTCTTGACCCGGTCCCCTTCGCGAGCCACGAGGCGCAGCACGGGCAGGAAGGGCTGGATGTCGCAGAGCCGCCGCTGCTCGTCCTCCAGCTCCTGCTGCTCCGCCGTCTGGTTGATGCAGGTGAACACATAGGCCTCGGGGTCGCTGAGCATGTGGTACAGGGGCTCATACTGGGCGTGCTTCCACACCACCTGGGCAGGACAACGGCACAGTGAGCCCTCCCTGCGCTGCCACAGCTGCAGCTTCCCCTCCAGGGGTCTTTTCCAACGCCCTCGCTCTCCCAGGATACCCCTCAGGAAAAGCAGTGCCCAGCCCAGCCTCCTCCCAGCGCTCCTGGACCTGCAGTCCCAGGCTGCTTCTCACTCACTGGTGACTCCAGCTCGTGCTGAGCTGCTGGGTGGGATTATTTGCAAGTGCCTTTAACTGATTTCATTTTCTCGTGCTTGCCATTTTTATCAGGCAACACAAATCCCTCAGTCTGAGCATTTAAATAACCCCCACCTGATCCCCACAGGTCTGTGGCCCTGTGAAACAGAGAAATTACTCACACTGGAAGCAAAACTGGGTTAAGTAACTTGCCCCCAGTAACATGAAATCTGTGACAAGAGCCAAGAGCTTTTCTCACGTCCTGTCAACACTACCCAGTTCCCAAAGATCCTCCTCTCCCAGGGGACAGTACTCCCACCTGACTGTTCATATCCCATGTTTTACTCTCATCCCAAGGGCCTGCTACAGACAAACCTCTGGAGCAGATGGGCCCCTGGCTGTGACACAGACCTGTCCCCTAGCAGCTGGAACAAGGTTGTTACCTGCTTGATGGTGCCCAAGCTGGCATTGCAGGGCACACAGAGGTTTAAGTATATTCCTGTGGGCAGCAGAAAGTCCACCTGGATGTTCTGGTTTTCCCCCTTGGACCAAAATTCCGTAGGGCAGTAAATGCCTGGGGGCATCCTGCTCACTGCTTAGCTACCACCTGCAAGAAGAGGGAAAATAGCCTGTTGCTGTTGACCACATATTATCTGCTCAGTTCTGTGCTGGGCTCTGTTGAAAGTTAAAGTGAAAAATAACCCAAAGAAAGGAAAGTCAGCACAGCCTTACAGCTCAGAAAAACATGGACTTTAGTCAACTTCCCAATCCGGTGTCTTTAAGCCACATATAACTACTGCATTTGCTTCTATCTCAATGCAACCCTCCCTTAATCCCTTCTAGACTGGGATTAACATCCACATCTGCATTTGAGAATGAAACAAAAGCATTATCTTCGCTTGGGAACAAAGGCACTTGTCCCAATAGCTCATCTAAGGCCAAGCAGCCAAGAGAAACAGTAAGTCCCTACCCCTGGCTGTGTAAGGCAATCCTCAGGCCACATGCTCCAAGCTCCACTTTGTTTTTCCAGAGCTCAGTTCCAGCCTGCAAGAGGGAGAAAGAGAGTTGTTGCTGGCTCCAAGTATGCATGTGCATTTTTATACACACAAACCAATATTACTCTGCTGGATATTCCCCCTCTGCAAGCACAGGAAAAAGAAGTTTAGGGCTGAGGTAACCAAAATAAGTTTGTTAATTCTATCTGCAGCCTTTCCCTTGGCAGGGCTCTACAGTTTATTCTCAGTACACCCAAGGAATGCAAAGAGGAGAACAAGAATCTTAAGGCTCTCAGGTACAAGCTGCTGCTTCCCAACACAGGATGAAACAAAAGGCAGTCACCAGAAGCCAGTGGGACATTTCCCCTCTCAAAGACACATAACCAGAGTCAGAGACACCCTCACACTCCATCCCATTTGCCCACAAGTAAAACACTCCAGCAATAAAACTCCGGTTTCCTGCACAGATGACAAGCAGCAGAACGTGGTGTCCCCACGTGCTGGGGGAGAGTGGGACTGGTGGCATTGGCTCCCAGCAAGAGACAGGGAAGTGGCTCTAACTAATTCTCTCCAAACACCTCAGCAGAGAAACCAGCTCACCTCAATCCCCTCTCACTTACCAGAGTTTTCCCACCAGGTCAGCAGAGGAACATCCCAGTGGTACAACCTGGAAGGTGCTCCATAGCCAAGGCTTCAGCCTCCTGCATGGCCAGTTCTGTGCCCACAAAACCAGCACAAAATTTGCTCATTCACAATTTAAAACACGGCTTTGCAGCTGCCAGTGTGGAAACTCTGGAAGAGGCTGAGCAATGTGCTGCTGGAGATTCGAGTCCCCCAAACTGTGGGGCAGCTCCTCCTGAGCCAGCCCTGGGCCTCACTCAGCACGACAAGGAGCCCAGCATCTTATCTGCCAGGTCCTGGGAGAGAACACCACTTCCCTGTCAGCACTGAGGTCAGGATTCCCAGAAACATGAGCTGTGTTTTATCTGTCCCGCTTCCTCAGTGCTCAGGCTGTGTCACACAGCCACCGGATAGAGAGACCACAAAAACCACCCCCAGTGTGCCTGGAGAGGGAGGGGACACAGAGGGGGAGGAGGCAAGGTTCAAAGTTTGAATAAAGCAAAACAAGCTGGCCTTGTTTTCTGCTCATTAACAATAAAATCAGCAAGTTTCTGGTGTGTCTGCTGCCTCAGCCTAAATCAGCGAAACACCACAACTCGACTGACCAGCAGAGGCAGAAGACACAGCAGGGGCTGAACTGCTTCCTTCTGCTGAGGATTTCTACCTGTCACTGGTTACAAGGTGCCTGTCCAAGCTAAGAACACTACAATGTCAAGGTCAGGTTCAAGCTTTGTCTTTCCCAGCTCACTGATTTAGGGGGATGTAGAAGGGTTTTTCCGTATCCTGGAGTATAACTCTGGAATTTCACCATCTCTAACACATTATTTACCAAGCCTCTGCCCTTCCTACTGCTCCATTTAGAATTCTCTTTTTGCTGAACCTCACATCTGAGCCAGTGTGACAATTAGTACATGAGGCAAGCTCTGCATAGATTGGTATTCCTGCACCACCTCACTTCCACCTTCCCTTTTGCCTTGGGAAACGGAACAGAATCCTCCAGGCTGTAACCTTGTTTGCACTATCTCAACCTCCTGAGTAAAAGTAACTGCAGCTCCCTTTTCTCTGGGTCATTTTGCCATTCATGAATAGCAGCATCACTGCTTTTTGTCAGGGTTGTTTTTGAGATATACTCTGTCTTTCACTGCAGCAGCCTTTAAAAAAACCAAAGCATTCTCCATCGTGACTGACAATTTTTAAAGCCCCAGCATCACCTCAGACTTTCATCCTGGTGGACAGACAGATTATTTTTAGAAATCCCATCCTGTGGTAGGGTTCTGACCTGCAGGCCTGGTAGCCTGAGGTTCAAGTTAATCAACCCACACTTGACAAATTAGTTTCCTGTACAACTTATGTATCTCTCAGAGCCAGGGCAAGCCAGGGTGAGACAGAATTCCGTGTTTTAGAGGGATGTAAACCCACAGAACCAACCTCCCCCAGTACACAGGTTATCAAAGACCCCTGCTTATCAACACTGGGCTGCAGCCACCCACAGTCTTGGGTAAGACACCCCCAGTTCCCCCTCTTCCTGCTGCAATAAACCCCAAAACATCTTCTTGCTAGAAAACTTCCACATTCCCCCACCCACCTCTTCCTACGACAGATCTTCCTCCCCCACCAGCCACATCTCCCACAGCCCTCAGACACTGGGTTTGGGGTGCAGGGCAGGTGCAGTGCTGCCTTTCTCCCCAGAGGGAAGCCCATGGATGGGAACTGGCTGTGACAACGAGAGGCACCACCAGGCACGGGGCCAGGGGAGGGCCCTGCTGTGGGACAGGCTGGTGGTCCCCGTGGGCTGTGCCCACCCAGCCGTGGGGCTCTCACAGCTGCTGCTCTCAGGCTGCTGATAAAGGAGCCCTCAAGCAGCTCTCCAGCTGCAGGCACAGCGTCTCTCTGGACCTCTCAGACCGTGTCAGAGGAAGGGAAGTGCTCCCTGTCACCCAACACAGGCCCCGAAGCACCGGGCACGTGCCCGGAGAGAGATTCCCGTGAGTCCAACCTCCAAGTTGTTCCCCAGACCATTCAAGTGCATCCCCTTTTCACAGGTGTTTCTGTTCCATGGAGCATTTTTGTAAGGGAAAAGTTAAAAACTGTGCAAGACAGACTTTGCCAGGAAACTAGGGATGAAATGCAGGTGGAGCCATTCCACACTGACCCCTGCCTTTGGCTCAGACCAGCTCAGCGAGCAGCAAAGACTCTCAGTAGTGGGCAGTTGCTCCATAATCCCTCATTATTTCTGAGGTGTGGAGTCATTTCCCGGGGGGAGCAATCAGGGAAGAGGCACCCATTGGTACTAATCACTTCCTTGGAGTCCCATGTGCAACAAACCCATCACACAATGCCCAGTCCTCTTCATCACTGGGCAGAAAAAGAGGTGGAGGAAAATAATTATGAGACAAAAATCCTTTTTTTTTTTTCCCCCCTTTGTTTCTGTTCATTATTCACTGTTCTGCAGGAAAGCTACAGGCTGCTTTGCCCTCCTTAAGGTTTCCCCTTGCAGTAAGAAGTGTAAAGGTAATAAAAGTGTACTTAAGAGGGCTGGCTAAGGCAGAGCTGATGTGCACATGGGACTAGTCCATGACTATCCTGCTAGGGCAGAAATAAACCCCCAATTTTACTAAATTTCATGTAGAAAATACAGGCATCAGTAATAGGAGAGAACACACCTGAGGAATATTTGCACATAAAAGTAAATTTATGCAGAACATAACAACAGACACATCTGAAACTACCCAGCCGGTATTTAAGGAGCAAGCAGCCAACATAAAACACTCTAACACCAATTTCCCCTTATGAAGTTTGTCAACCACACAGCTCTGGTGTTTACAACACACAGCCAGCAGTGGCTGGCAAGATCACAGAGGCAGCAGCGCTGCCCAAACCCCTGCGAGGCTGCGCAGGCAGACGCGGAAACTCTGACACCCACAAGCAAATTGCAAAATTACTAAACCCCAGGACTACCAAAACACCTCTTGAGCTTGTAAGAAGCGAGCAGGTGATGTGCTGTGTGGGATACAGCAGGAAGCCGCCTCCTGGGGGGAGGAGGCCACGGGAATTCTGATGTGCACACACGCGTTTGACGCGTCTTTGCCGCACAGTCCGAACCGACCCTGAGCTTCCTGTGAGCTCTGAAAGGGTTTTTTAAGCTTGGTCTTGATTTTCCGGTTGGGGTCACAAGGTGAAACGAGTCCAGTCCACTCTGCATTGTAAATTTAACACACAAAGTGCCTCCCAGGACAGACTGGGAACAATTCTGTAGCAGGTAAGTGTGTCAAACTCTTCCTGCACAGGGGGGACTCCAGCCTTGCAGGGGACTCACCCCCAGGTGCCAGTCACTTAATCACACAGGAAAAAACCATGTGTAGCTGCTTCCCTTTGGCACAACTGGCATTGATAAGAGAGATTCTGCTCTCGTGTCACAGAGGTGTTTCCTTTACAACTTCCACTAACCTTCCTGTAAAATGCAGATGGATTAACTTCTATTAATCTTCCTGTAAAATACAGATGTATTAACTTCTATTAATCTTCCTGTAAATTCCAGCTCTGTGCCCCAACTGTGCCATTAGGCCATCACTGCTCTCTTTCAGTTCCTGTGACAGTGCTGCACCCTCAGCACAGTCCCCAGTTGCACCAGAGCTCTGTCTGTCTCTGGTTCCTCCTTCAACACACACAAAGTGCAAGACTTGGCTTGTGAACTGGGTGGGGGAAAAATTGGGACCCCTTGAAAAGGTGTGGAGAAGCATTCAAACACTGAACAACCCCCAAAATCAAAGGCATTGGCTTCTGTAACTCCAGGGTTTGCTTCCACTAATCCTAGTTTAAAATGTTCTAATCTTCTTTACTTGGCTTACTGTTATATGACTTCTACCTCTGTCAAATATAAAAATCAAATAAAGGGGTTTTTTTTCAGATTATCAGCTTCTGTTTGTGCATCGATCTCTCATATCCTGCCACACAATCCCCTGCACTGATTCATTCATTCTTTCAGCAGCAGTTCATTGTTCATCCAGCTCTACATGGCAGACACATAGTTGTGTTTGATGATGCCTTTTGTTAGATTTCTAAGCCCCTGATTAATCACTTTTACTTACATCAACAAATAGACTGATGTAGATGTACCATGGGCTCTGCCCAGGATACCTGGGCAAGGGATGACAACACACCCCCCTAACTCTTCAGGCCTCTGAGACACTACAGAGCATCCTCTTCCCCACCAGAAGGGCTGATAAAAAACAGCATTTAAGTCCCACAAGTCAGCACCTTCTGTGCATTAAGATGTCACTGGAGAGCCATGGGTTTTCCCACCTTCCATGAAAGTGTTCTGGCCATGTGGAGACTACAAAGATCAAGCTTTAAACAACCACTGGATCCAAAGAATGCCTTGGCTTGTGCCCTTCCCTTTATGAAACAAAGGTTTCTTTACTTTGAGCTGTTATATTACTCAATGCCTGCCTTAGACACACACACACTCTCCCACAAAACAGGCTCATGGGGAAAAGTAATGGGAAGCAGAAGTACACTAATGTGATCTGAACTGGAGCTAACCTTGTTTGTGTGCAGGGCTGATGATGGAAGGGGTTGTCACTGCAGGAGAGATAGGAAAGCAGAATGGACACGTGGTGATAACAACAGGCTGCAGTTCCCAGGGCTCCCAGCTCCAGGAAGAGCCTCAGAGCAATATGCCCTTGTCCACGCTCAGCAGAACCTCAGATCCAACCAGAGGGAGGGAAACGGGAGCTCAGGTAAGGCAGTTTAAGAGAAGAGGAGATGTAAAGCCACACCTCATCCTGGGACTAAAACCAGTATCACCAGAGAGAGGCTGAGGAACATCAGGGAGTGAGAAAAGCATCTGATGTGAGACTCAAGAACCCTGCTCTGGTGGAAACTTCCAACCAACTTTTAGGCAAGTTCACAGCATTGCCTGAGGAACTATCTAGTAGGAAACAGTGTATTTAGTGGTTAAAGCAAGAGCTTGAAAACCAACAACGTGTAAAGTTCCATTCCCAACCCTGACAACTGTTTGATGCACAACTTCAAACAACAAACTCCTCCGTGTTTCAGCTTTCTCACATGCACAAGTACAACCCATAACTCATGAAGGATGTTGTAACCCTTAAATGCTGGCAAAGTGTTTGTGGCATCCTTGCACTCTTGCCATTACCGCTCACGCGGGTAGAGTCTGGGAGTTGGAGGAAGTTGTGAAAAATGAAATCTTCCAGCTGAAGAGGTTGCTGAAATTAGGCTTTTTCCACTGCTCCTATCAGTGGACAATGCTAGAGCCTCCCCGAGTGCAACTTGTTGATGAAAACAAAAAATAACTCATGCATTTCTAATGACCTCTATTATGACATTCAAATTTCTTTCCTTTCAGGTTCCCATCTCAGGCATGTGCAGCACACTGCGTTTGGGTGTTAAGAGACTCTCCAGAGAGCTCTTCAGAGACTTCCTCATGCCCTGCCAAAAACACAATCCAACCCACAGCAGAAACACACACGGCTGTGGAGCAGCTGAACCAGGCAGCACAGCTCCTGCACCAGGGAAGGTCTGGACGACCAGATGTTGCCACTCCCCAAACCCGGGAGTGACAGCTGTGGTGACAAGGTGCCATGTGCCCAAACCTCACCGGCAAAGGCCCGGCAGACACCCCAGCGGGGCAAGAGCTCACCACCTCCCCGTAGGGTGGACCGCTGGCCAAAACAACCATCCATCCATCCATCCATCCATCTATCCATTGCGACACCGAGCAATCTGCCACCGCCACGGCCGCTCCTCGGGTGGGGGGGACACGGCGCCAAGGGCGACCCCTCGGGCAGCTCAAACCCGCGCACCGCCCGCAGCTCGCCGGGTTCTGAAAGCCCCGCTTTCCGTAAAGCAGAAGCGCTTTTTTTTCCCCCCTGAAGAACAGCGCTGTTCGCTAAAGGAGCGCGGGCAGAGCCGGGATTTGCCGCAGCCTGCCCGGCGGAGCCCCCCCAGCACCGGGAGACCCCCTCGGCCGCGAGCAGCGCGGCTCCGCTCCCATCCCCGCTCCCTTCGCCCCCATCCCGGCGCTCACCTGCGCTGGTGCCCGCCGTGCCCGGGGGGTCCCCGGGGGCTCCCGGGCGCTCCCGCGCTCCCGGCCCGGCCCCGCCGCCGGCGCCGCCCCGGCACCGCCTGCAAAGGGGCGGCGGGCACCGGCTGCGAAAGGGCCGCCCACCGGGTCCGCCCCGGCCCCCTCTTCCCCCCTCAGCTCCCCGGAACCCCCGCAGGGTCGTGCGGGGGCCGCGCTGGCCCCGCTCCGCTCCGGGGATGCGCGGGGTGAGCCCGCCCCGGGTACCGCAGCCCCAGAGCCCCGCAGCGCTCAGCGCCCTGCCAGCCGCTCCCCCGCGGGAAGGGCAGCGCGGGGGGCCGGAGGGGGCCGGCGGGAGGCACCGAGCCTGGCAGCCGAGAGCCGAGAGTGTCCGGAGCGTGACATGGCTGCCACCCTCCTGCCGCAGCGCCGCGTCCCCGAACCGCACTGGCTGTCACAGCGGGCGGCTGCGGGGCTGTGCGGCACCGCGGCAACCAGGGCAGGTCCTCGACACACCTGTGCTTGTAAAACTACTCACACGGCAGATGTGAAAACGGTTTGGGATTCACTGCTTCCCTGGAAAAGCCCTCCTCTGACAACCTCAGCCCTGCAACTGTTCTTCCTTCATCCGAAAAAGTGTTGTGCAATAAGGATGGGGAAGACCCCAAATCCCAAAGGAGAATCAGGTAGATTTGAGGATGAGCACAAACACCTCCAAGACAGGCAAGGTACCCCTGGCTCCGAGGTAGGGATACCTCCTGGTGTTCCACTAGCACCTGCTAATCATGGGAGTGGGAACAAGCACTCCTTTATATGCTGGATGCCAAGGATGTAAAGGGTTATCCACCCATTTGTTTTCTCCCTCCAGCCTGTTGTACAGGTCCCTTGGCCGCAGAGGAAACCCACCCAGGCACCAACCCACAGTGGAAGGGCCCATCCCACCAGCGCAGCACCCCAAGGTGCCCCAAGGCTCAGAACTCCTCACACCTCGGGGCTGTGAGCACCCTTCACACAGAACAGCTCTCCCTGCTTGGCACTGGAAATCCCTGGTTCCAAAGCAGCAGCAGATGGGGATCTGAAATGTTTCTTTCTAGTGTTCAAAGACAATCGTTCCTCTCTGTCTCATTAATTTTTCAGCAGCAATTAGATACCCAAAGACCATTTGTTCATTTGAAAAAAATCTTTCTTCACACATCTCCTCTGAAGCGCCCACCGTACTTTGGGTCACAAACGAGAAAAGATTGTGAATGTGGATTTGTGATTGTAATTATTTCAACTGCCACCCACGGAAACAAACAATCTTGGTAGAGGACGTGGTTGGTGCTACTGTGTCACCCTGACTAGTCCTGCAATTTTATGGCTCCCGGAATCACCATTTTTCCTAAAGCTTCTGCTGCTGGAGGCACATGATTAAGGTATAAATTCCTTTTTTTTTTTCCATGTTATCATCCAAGAAAAGCTCATTATTCTTGCATTCTGACTCATTTTTTTCCCTGAACATAACTAGTTGGCAACACAGATATCTTGCCATCAGTACAAAATGTGACTGCTGAAACATTTGTCCTTCAACTCCATTTGAGTCTACTATCGTGTCTCCATGTGACCTTTTAACGCTCAGAAATTGTCTATTTTAAATCATCAGCCCTGACATGTGTTGAAGATATTTTTAACAGACTGTTTACAGGAATTCTGGTTTCTGTTCTGCAATTTTTTTTCCCCTTTTCAGCAGCTTTTCTATTCACCATCTCCAAGTTGCACATGTGGGACTGTACTGAACACTGACAGGGCATTTGCCCACCTGGCCTGTGAGAAGCTGGACATCAGAAACTGTCAGAAAGGGGAAAAAGGACCATAAAGTCAGAAAAATAGCTTGCAACCTGATAGATTTAAGATCCAAGACCTCCAGGAAGAACAGAAGGGAAGGGTAGTTAGTTGTTTTTCCTCTGTGTTACTGAGAACCAAACAGTGCTAACACGTGTGAAGAGAACACTGGTGAGAAGGGCGAGTGGCATCCACGTGACATTATTCCAAATGCACCCAGTGTGAGGGATGTGCAAGGCATGCCAGTTCACAAAGACCACCTCTGCTGCATGCCAGTCTGGTTTCAATTTACCCAGAGCTGTTCCTAAAACTCTGCAAGGTTGGTTTTGTGTGCGCAGCTCTCGGGTTCTCTCGGCACACAGTGCCACGTGCTCCACGGCACTTCACCTGGTGAGTTTGCCAGAAACACCATTCCCTGCTCCTGCTGAGCCAGGGGGATGCCATGTCCTGCCTGGGGAAGATGCAGACCCTAGCCTAGGATTCACCACTGTCACACCAGCAAGAAACCAATATCCCCAGTCTAGATGGGACAGATGGTCAGCTTTTGGAGGAACAACAGCAGGAGAAAGAAGAGGATGAGGACAACAAACGTAACCACAACACCTTGGTGTTTACAGGAACACCCAGCAAGGACACTTCCAGCTGCCAGGGGAGCACCTGGAGAGACAAACACCCTGCCCTTCCTGCTGGGTCCCAGGCCATTCATGTCAGGAACGCAGAGATGTTGGCAAATTTCGTGAATAGTAACACTTTCTGAAGCTGCGCTCACCGCTTCCACACACAGGGCTACAAGTCACCTCCCTCATCCTCCCCTTTCTGGGGCAGGGGGTAAACAAACAAACAAAGCAAGGCACTGAACTGGCTGCATTTCTCTGGGCCACAAGGCAAACAGGAAGCCCCAGCAGCTCTAGGAGAGTGGGGGCTCTTTGCTCCATGTGGTTAACGCGACTCAACAGCGGGAAACCGCGCCTGGCTGCAGCTCCGCCGCGCCGCTCCAACACGGCTGGGAACCTGCTCTCATCTAAAAGGTTTGGGCTTGTTGTTTGTTTGGTTTGGTTGGTTGTTTTGTTTTTTTTTTGGCAAAGAGATCTGAAATAGGATGACAGCCACACGAAGGGTGCAGTGCTGATCCAGGCCGGCTGTCAGCGGGGAGCAGAGAGCTCACCTGTGTGAGAGCAGCCACAGGACACATCCTTCGCTGACAAAAGCCCCTGGTCAAACCAAACTGCTTCAAGATTTGACTATCAGTTTCTTTTTGCATGCTACACAAAAGGTCTCTGTGCTGTAGCACAACACCACACTGCTGCAGGCTCTTGGGATTTCTGTAAACACACACACACATATATATATATATTTGGGGTACACAGCAATGTGCACACTGAAGGGACAGGAGGGATATCAGGATAAACTGCACTAAGTCTTAACGGCACCTCACAGCCTCCAACCTCTGCACACATTCATTTTCATGTTTTGAGCTTTCCAGTTCTTCACTTCAGAGTTGCCACAGCCTTACAAATTCCAAGGAACTTCACAGACAACTTAATACTGCTGTATTAACACTTATTCAAGTAGGACAGACTGTAAAAGATGAGGGGAGGACTTGATGTTCATCACTTTGAAAATCAGTGCTAATGCTCCCAGGAAAACGTTGACTAATCTAAACCAACTGCAGATCCCAAACCTTTGTTGGGGAAATTCAGATATGAAGCCACAATTTTAATGTCAAGCCCCATATGACTGTTCCTAGAGCAGTCTGCAGCGTGGTGGGACATTAGAGATAACACACACAAGCTGCTCAGCTTGCCAGAAGGATTATCAAAGCAAACACTCATCCCAGGGAAACCGAGCTCTGATCTAGCACCGATGCGACAGCACCAACCTAATTTGACATAAATTCCTGTTTTATAGGAACACAGCACTACTAACAATAAATAATAAATAGTAGATGTTGCTGATACATTCAGAACTCACACACTTTCATTTGTACTGCTTAAAACGCTTCAATAGCATGCACTGTAAACTCTTTGTGCCTCTGGCTCCACAAGGCTGGCCTGTCCCCAGCTAAGGACAAGGCAGGGGATGAACACCAGGTGAGGATATTTAGGGGAACAAACCCCAAAGCATCACAAGCACAAACATCCTTCACCAACCCCAAGCAGATTCTGTTTCCCTCTATTCCTCATCTCTGCCCAAGCAACCTTGTCAGGAGGACATTTCTCGGAAGACAAACGTGACAGTTATTTCAAAGCTCAGACTTCGGGCCAGCTCAGGGCACGGTGGTTATAACATGAGTTGTTTTCCTTTCAAGAACAAGGCCACAGTTTGCTTGTTGACGTTGCCACAAGAGAGATTGCAGAGGCTAAAACCACGACAAAGCCTCAGCGTGTTTTTTCCCTTTGATGGACATGCATTCAAATAAAAATGTCATTAAGCAAAGTCTTTCCCTGAGCTGAGCTGTTGGTGAATTATTAGGGGGTGGGATTCAAGGACCTGAGCAGCCTGTTCGACAGTGGCAAGCCAAAATGACAGAGAGAAGGGAGAACAATGACAAAAGATACTCTGCTCTCTTGCTGAAGGCCAGAGTGGCCTAATTTGGTGTCCTTGCCCAGATAAAAATACTGTTTTCTTTGTGTGACTACGCATTCAAATGAAGGATACTGCAGGCTGGAGAACAGTGCATTCCTCCATGACTTCCCCATAAATGTCTGCAGAGGAAAAAAGTACCAAGAACTGATCCAGGTTAGCTGCAGTGAGCAGCTGAGATTCCCATCTTGATCATCAGCAACACCACAGGACTTGTACAGGAGAAAAATCCCTGGAGGCAGTTCTGCTACAGAATTATCAAAATGAACCTCCTTGGTCGTTTCTTCATCAGAATTTCTAAGTTAGAACCTCTGCCCAGGCCCAATTATTGTGTTAAGGAAGAAAGCATGTTCTATCAAGTGCTGATGTTCAAGCAGCACATCATCCCAAAGAGTGGAAGGTGTTAGTTGAATGTGAGATAGGAGGAGAGGCTGCTGACCCAGTTCTGCAAGATACCTGAGGCTACAGCTAAGTCGGGGATGCAGGGTGAGTTACTGACTGCAATAATGTAGGACAGAATGTTTTTTTGGGGAAAAAAACCCCACAACTGCAAACCAACACCAGCAAAAATCCCCAGCAAAATTACACACCCTGCTGCGAAAGCCCAGGGCTTTCAAGGACCAGGACCTGGAGTGAAGGTGTTCATGGTCTGCTCCTCACACCATGCTGATGCTGTGGATTTTCCTGCACCAGGTTTTCCTGAGTGCAGATCACAGACAATATCACTTTGTGTTCCACAGGGTGTTTTTGTGAAGCTTTGCTGTTTGTACAAGGCATCTGAGGCCTTCAGCTGGCGGTGCTGCACGAGTTCAGAGCATCAATAAAGTGTGCACACAAAATATCACTTTGTTATCGTGTCAGAACGTCACTGCAAACACACACAGAGCATTTCCCCCCACACAAGGAATGCTGCTCAAAAACTCACTTCTGTTGAAGATGTTTTTTTTGATGCAAAGCCAAAAAATGTCAGACACAGCTGGTCAGAAGCTCCATCGCTTTTCTGACTCTCAGTTCTTCAGGAGGGACAAACAACTTGATCTGAGTGATCTATAAACCCACAAATTTCCATTATGAATTGTAACTGCCTGTTTAACTAAACCACCCTGATGAATCTTGAAATTACTCTGAGGGGATTCTGGATCCTCTTCTTTGCTGCCAGAAGAAAAGCAGCACCCAAGACTTCCCACACTACGGTTCAAGTTCACATGAGCGTTGGGTTCTCAAAAAAACCCATAAAACCAAACCTCAGTGATAAAGTCAGAGCGCTGAAATGAAAGTCCTTCATCCAGTTTGGGAATTTTGGGGGTCTTTATTAATTGTTTCCAGTAAGACCGGATCTTGCAGACTCTTGTGTGGGTGGCTGGCTGCACACAGGACAGATGCAGGTGCCTGCCTGTGCTAAATATTTTGCACAAACTCATGAGTTTGTTATATTTCAGTGGTTTTTGTTTAGCTTTATTTGACATTTAAAATGTGTCTTCCAAACTAAGCAACATTCAGAACCCAAACAAATACACTCTCTGCTTTAAAATCAGAATATATGTATCGTGTGACCAAACGAGGAGGATGCCAGTGACAAATGCTTCAAGAATTTTTTTTAGCAGCCACCTGAAAAATCACTTAAGAGTCAGAAAGAAGGAGCAAAGGCCACTGCATGAGTCACCAGTGACAACAAGGAGAAAAGGAATGTGAAAGGAATTATTTTTAAAAAATTTTTTTCTAAAATGAGAAATGGCTTTGGCTGAGAGAAAATTATTTTTTACTGTCACCAGAGGAAAATTTCCATTTGCAAACAGGGGAATTTCCATCTGAGATGTATCGATGAAGACTCATTTACATAGCTGGAGGTAAAACTGCTTTTACCCTGGGAACAGTGTCGAAGGAAAAACAAACTCTTTTCGGCAGCAGGAAAGTGCAAAATTTTTGTACTCAAATTTTGGTCCAGAAATAGATAATGTTTGTTTTCATTACGTCTTTCATAACATTTACGAAGGAGGGAAGATGTATTTCACAGAAGTGAACAGTCCAGCCAGCCTAAACAGAACCAGGACTGGGAAACTGCAGTGGACAGGATTATCTGTGTAAAGCACCCCAAGGGTGAGTGTGCCTCAAAACATCACACAAAAACCTCTGTTGTTTATTATTGCAGCATCATCATTTAAAATGTGGCAGCAGCTCCATGTGCAGGTCTCGCCCTGCCCCTTTCCCTGACACCAGCCACGCTACAAACTCCCTGCCTTGCTTTCCCTCTCAGCACGGTGGGAACAGGAATATTTGGTGTTGGGTCATTTAAGAGATCAGCATTTTTTTTCACCCACCCTTTGTCTTCGTTGTTGGGTTTTCTGCTGTCCTCACAAAAAGGAGAAAAGACAAAGTATCATAAACCAGCAAAGTCTTTAAAAATGAGTCTCCTAAAGCCAGAGAGAGAGGGGACAGCATGGAAGAGCACACTGCTTATTCCAAGGAAAATACCTGAATACTTTAAAATTCAGGGAAAAAAAAAAAGTTCCACTCGATTGAATTGGTTCTTTAGCTGAGTCTAGCACATTAAGTGCATCATGTACTCCTAAACAGATAATAAACCAGTCCATATTCATAAACAAAACTGAATATTAATTCAATTATTAAATCAAGTGAATGGTGGCAGTTTCCATGTGCAGTCTTAATTGCTTTCTAGAAGAGTCTGCAGTCTCTCTTCAATACCTGTACATTTTACATCCCTGAGTAACGAGGCTTCACCTCAGTGACTTCTCCATTTTTGCAGGCTGGCAGTGATCTAACACAAATTACAGAGCTTACACACCTTTACCCACACAGTGGGCTCACTCAATTGGAAAATTGTAAGGATTTTAGATTGAATTTGATACAACTTTATTTCCACCAGGTCCTCAATAGCCATTGTCTGTATTAGCATGTGGAGCTCACAGCAACTCACTCCCCTTCTCTCCCAACCAGGAGGAATTCTGGTATTATCCAGACTGCCTGGATGCTCCTTTTCTAAGTGATCTCTGCTCAAAGCTGCTCTGCACCATCACAGACCTCAAGTCCAGCTTTACCCTGACAGTAAGAGGCATTAATCATCAAACAAAAGCAGCCATAAAGCACCTGTGGCCTGTAGTGCTGGGGGGGCTCAGCGAGATGATAACCTTGCATTGAATTTCCTATTTCATTTCCTTGCTACCTTCAACATGAAAAAAACTCAGCCTCTCGTTCCCTTCCTCCTACCCACTTTCTGTTGGGTGTTTTGAGTGACTGGTGTAAATTAGCTGCAGTGAGGAGCCAGATATTTCAATTTGTTCTCCTCCTAAAGGCCAGGGCTAGAGATGCAGAGCAAAGTCTGCTGGATAAACTGACAAAATGACTGGGTGAGGAGAGCAGTGACAGGCACACGGGCAGCAGGAGGAACGATGCTTGGATGCTGACAGCATCAAACCAGGGGCACACCCTCGTCAGGAAGGAGATGGATCGAGCACAGCTTTGCCAAGGTGATGCTTTCAGAATTAGGGTTGGAAATTTAATGGAATAATTCAGTGAAACCTCTGCTCCCATAAGCGCCAGCTCCACAGGTCTGTGCTGTTTGTACAGCACTGTAATGCTGCCAAGCCCACTGCTGTGTGTGACTGAGAATGAAATGACCACACATCATCCACCCATTCATCCGTCCTTCGGCCCCCTTGGGAACCAAGATACTCTCTCAGCCCTCTAAAGAAAAGTTTGCAAAGGAAAGGGGCCTTTAAAGACATTCCTCTCCGTCAGCAAACCCCACCTTTTGACTACAAGTGATTCCTTCGGTGTCAAAAGCAGAGGAAACCCACAAGCCCTTGGACTCTAAAAATACACCCTCCCTCTCCTCCTGGGCTTCTCCTTTGGCAGAAACATTTCTCTTCCTGGGCCACTCCCCAGCCTGTCACACTTGTCTCTTGGCTCCCTCCCTGGAGCCAGACGAGTGCCCTCTCTAAGCACAGAGCCCCTGGTGATGCCATATGTGCTTTTACTGCCATTACAGCACCCACTTACAGCCCATTCCCTGCTGACGGGTCGTGCCCTGACTATTCCTCCAGCACATTATTTATTTACCATTCTTCTCTTCCTTCAAAGCTTTATTGATTGCTGTGCTTACCCTGTGTGTTCCCTGGGATGGGAAGTCACAGGCAGCAGTGGGGGGACGGACACCAGCACTACTGTCTGTTCCTGAAACACCAGAGAGTTTTGCCCCGTGGTCACATGAACATCCACAGAGCAAACTTTTACCCTGGGGTAACTCCCTCAGAGTAGCAAACAGCAAAACAACCCAAACCAACCAACCCCTCAAAACCCACACCCCATTTTTCTTTACTGCTGAATCAGGACCAGCAAAAGCCTACAGATATTTGAAATGTGTATCCCTCCTCTTGGCAAAATGAAAGTGCAGGCATCTGATCTCATTTACCACCTTGTCCCCCATGGCTCCTGTCTTTACTGAACCTTTGTCTTGCCTCTTCTCTGATAAGGGACACCCCAGCATGTTCGGTGGTAACAGATTTGTCCCAGCACTGGGAATTGCTCAATCCACAGCATCAGAGCATTTTTCCCCTTCTCCTCTTCCTGAACCTCTTTTATGGGTTTCCAGCTGACCAAAGGAGGGAAGGCAGCCAAACATCTACTCAACTTACAAACGACAAAAAAAAAAACCCAGCACGTGAAATCCCGCTCAGTTGCAAAAAGTGAAGATGAGAACACCCAACAAACTTGCTCAGGATTGCTGACAGAGCCAAGTCCCTTCAGTGCCCTTCAGCCACTTTAGACAGCAGTGACCAGCCACGGGGCAATTAATTTTTGATCAGCTTCCTGGTGCTCAGTGTTTCCAGCTTGTTCACAGATGGCTGTGCCTGCCACCTCGGCGGTGCTTTGGAGACCTTGCAGCTCCAGGCTGGCACAGGCAAACACATCCTGCCCACCTGTGAGTTAGCACAGGCTGAATGAGCCCTGCAGACAGTGCTCCCAGCAGCTGGGCTTGGGGAAAGTGCCCTTCCTGCACACTGGCAGCATCAGGAGAAGACACTGAGGCTGAGTTGTCCAGCAGTCCTCCCCACATATTCCCTCGGGACCAGTCTTATAGCAGAAAATTAAAACCAGTCACACTGCTTCTCTTATGTCATTATAAAAAAAAAAAAATAGAGGAAGAGGCCATAAAAAAAACCCCAACCAACAGCACAACTGATTCAGAAAACAATGTTTTTCTCTGCTCTGAACGAGGAGTCAGCAGCTCTGATTGCATGTGTGCAAATTCCCCCAAAGTTTCCCTGAAACTTTCCATTACAGAGAGGCAACTGAGCTCTAGTATTAAATTTATGCTGATACTTGTTTATTTACCTCAATGAAGACTATCTGTTAGATCTTATCATGGCTGAGTGAATCACCCTCTACTACATATGTGCAGTTGTCTCTCCCCAAGGGAAGGAACAGCGCTGCAGATCTACAGATTGCAAGTGCTCTGTGTTACAGGGGCTTCTCCCAGCACTGTTTTTCCCTCCCTTTTTTTTTTTTTTTTTGGCTGGTTGCCCTCACTGAAGAACAAAATTCTAGTGGGAGGACTGAGGACAGCCAAGTGACAGGCTGTTTCCTTTAACATACAAGATAGTTGTAGTTTCATGCTGTCTGTGTGCATCACAGATTTACGAAAACCAAAAGACCTGCTTAGGTAATGCAGGAAAATATCTCTGTGGGAGCTTGCAGGGCAAGGAGGGAGCACCTGCTACATTCTAAGCAGAGGTCCCTGGAAGATTTGTCATGGGAATCCAAACCAAGAAGGATAACAACCCTAGGAATTAATCTGGACGACATGAGTGAGTGTCACCATGAAATCACCAGTGACCAAGTGACATCCAGCACACAGCAGAGACTCGCTGTTAAATCTTATTAATTGTATCCTTGTATCACAGCAGACAGCTCTGCCCACAGATCAGAGACCACAGCATTACACTGCAAAAATCATTCATGTGCCTGCTGGTGGCTCTGGAAGGAACTGTAGAATGAAGGAGGAAAAAAAGGAATCCTAATGGAAATCCATTCCTGTCACTTAGGAGCCTGGATTAACTTCTGCCCAACCCCTTTACAGCCCTGGTACCAACTCAAATATGGGAAAGCCAGGCACCCCTTGTCCACAGACACTTGCACCAGCTGTGCTCCTCTCCTGTGTCACTGCTCACATCTGGCACCACTGGTAACTATTGAAAAGCCACACACATGGCACTTAATCTGCAGGAGCCTTCGGTGGAAGCAGCTTGAATGAGAGGATGCCCCCTTCCTCCCTGCCCTGCTCATACATTATTTTTCATCTCTTCCCCAGCCACTGAGTGAAGGGGTGTATTACCCCAATCCCCTTCCTTTCCCATCCCTGTGAACTCCTGTCTTTCCCCTGCTTTGGCAGCTGTTTTTTCTTCTCCTCCTGGCCCATTTGCCTGCTGTTGCCTTGCTAATTATTTTTACAAGGCCCAATAATTGATGCAATCTTTCCCATTTTTCATCTCCTTCCCACAGCACTGTCTGGCAAGCCAGGAACTCCTCCAGCAGCTGTGCTCCCTTGGCTGCCCACCCACCTCCTGGGGAGAGGGACCAGGGCCAGAACAAGACTCTGCAGCCTAATCCTCTATTTACCTTTCTCTGGACTCAGCAACTATTATCCAGAGGAGCAGCTTTTGAAGTCACTTAGCAACGTGCCAGCAAACCAAAGCTCTGATGTCACCAACAAAAATAGCATCTCAGAAACACCCAGTTGTCTCATGCCTTGAACCAAAGTATCCATGGTCCTGTAGCTCCCTTCCTCAAAAATTGTTGCTTCTGGAGAATTTATCTTTGACCCACTGGCAGACAAAGGAGCAACACACTGATTTCAGTTAAAAATAATCTTCAATTCTGCAATAGCCACACTGAGGAGAGCACGGGGCTCCTGGTGCCTCTCTAAAGCACATGGCATGGAACAGGAACACAGACACAGGTCTATACTGTGCAGCAGTTCCCTCGACCCCTCAACTTATTCACCTGCAAAGACGAATTACAGATTTAAAATAGCTTTCTTCACATTTCGCTTCTGACTGATGGTCAAACAGGCCCTTTACCCCCTCCCAAAACAGAGGGGGGAAAACATGGCAGCAAATACAGGAATTACACCGACAGCAGAGTTCCTACTGCAACTTCTTTGGGTTTTTATGAATGCTGTTGGCCTCTGAAAAACAGAAGTCACAGCTTGTGAGAATTTTCAATTCTTTGCTAATTTTCAGTTAAAAATTGCTGCCTATCTCTCAGTTTGGGAACCACTTCCCTGAGCTGTCCTCCAGCCTCCGTGCAGGCTGCCGGTGGGAAGGTGGGGCAGCTCCTCACTGCTGCACTCCAAACCAGAGCCTTCCCCATTTCACCCCCCGAGCAAACCTACACTGCCTGGTGGGTTTTGAGGCACAAACCCCCAGATTCTGCAGGAATCAGCACTGGTGGTTCAACGTCCAGCATCGTTCTGGCACTGAGAACGTCTGGCTGATTGTCACAGGACTCCTAAGCACAGGACACGTTCTAGTTTTGTCCATTCAAGAGCAGTGTGAGGAGGACAACTGCCCAGGAGGAAAATTAATGGATAGTTGTGCTGCACAGCACCAAGCAGTACATTTATGAGGGGCACACCCCACATACACACACAGCATCACCTCCTCAGAGAGCCAATTCTGTGGGACACAATGGCAGGATCCCACCTGGAGGAAAACATAAACCCTGCAGTGCCTTTTCCAGGACCTTCAGCAGGTGTTTCCAGAGGTTTCTTCCAGCCTACCAACCTCCACCCCTGCCCTCCCCTCTGCTTGCAGCTTGTTGTTTCTAAGAGCAGTGGTGTGAAAAAACAGGAAGCCATGCAGAGGAGAGAGAGAATACAGATTGAGGCATGAAACTGCACCAGCAACAGCTCCCCCAGCACTCACCCCACCCCCTCTTCCCTTCCCACCCCCTCACCACAGGCCGCATTCTCGATGAGAAATGCTCTACTTGCTCTTGACGGGAAACTGGTTACGGAGTCGCGTGGCCGGAGAGCCACAGAGGGAGGGGAAACCCAGCAGGGTGAAGGGGAACATCTCACTGGGCTCTGATGGTCCTGGGGGGATGGGGGGGGTCCCACGGACGTGGAATAAAAGGAACAGGTTGAACAGGCGCTGCTCCACAGGCAGCTCTGCATCCATTTTACACTCCACGGAAAAGCAGGTAACTCCTCTGTCCTCCGAAGTTCAGCTTTGCAGCTTCAAATATCTGCTGAGGACCGTTCTGCAGAGCTGTTTGAGCTCTGTCTGTGCTCTGCTGCAATCAAACAGCTCTTTGCAGCGTTTTATGCCCGGATAACCTGTTTAAAGGACAAGGATTCCGAGTCTCTGCCTATTGAAGAAGGACAGCGGATCATCTTGGCTGCAGCTCTCTGCATTCACAGCTCTCCCAACTCACCCTCTGCTGGCAAATCCTGACACCAACACTTCCATTTTGCAGGAGTCTTTCTTGCTCACACCCCTATCTCTTCAGTCTCCAACATAAGACCGAGAGATTAAAAGGATGGAGATGAGGAAACAACAGTTAGGGACAAAAACACGAGTAGGGGACAGAAAGGCCAAGCAAACTGCTGACAAACACACAAATATCCCACTTCCAGTTCGTGGGAAGCACTCCCAGCTTTGTCTCTGCCCATAAGCACACCTGTGCTTGTGGTGACCAGCTACCTGGGTAACACAAGAGGAAAGGAAGCAACACCTTGGGAGTCCTGGTGATGCTGAAAGCCAGGAAGAAGCCCAACACCAAAGGCAGCTTGGCCAGTGCTTCTGGAGACCAGCGCTCAAAATTCAAAGTGGACGCAGGTGGGACGGGCGTGTACAACCTGAGTGGGTAACAGCTCACAAAATGAAGGCACAAAATGACCTCCCACATCCCCCAGTGAGCCACAGCTCAGCATCAGTTATGGGCATTAACATGTTAAAATATCAGCATCTCCCCGTGCCATGCTTGGATTTTGTCAAAAGTCTTTAATGTCCGTACTAACTCAGCACCAAGCACAGATAAATTGGCCTCCTCTTCCACTGTTAGTAACACATAAACCCATTTTTAATTGCTAAAACCAGAGGGGAAGGAGTGAAGACAAGCTCGAGGCCACACAGTGGAAAAGATTTAAACAGTCTGATATCTACTGGTGGGAAAGGGGAATGCTGTATTTCCTCAGCCATACCCGAAGCCTCTGCACTGCTCACAGAGGGATGTGCTGGGCTGAGGTTTATTTATAAAACCTATAAGAATGTTGACCTAAGGCTATAACTTGAAGAAAAATAAGCAGAGGTCAGATTTTCTAAATGCAGCCACAAGCCCAAGAGAGAAGCTTACCAGTAAGAGCCTCAGCTGCTGGAGGGAGGCAGAGCACAGGGGAGGCTCCAGTCCTGCTGAGCTGCCAGGAAAGCCAAGCAAACCAGGAGCCATCCCCTGGTCTAAGTGCAGCCCATGCTGTAGCTTTCTGTTCCAGCCACAGAGGCAAGGCAGGGACTGGGGGGGAGTTTGAGGTGTCTGCATGAGGCTGAGGGGGATTCCCAGCACCTCCCTGCGCTGGCAGAGGTAGCCAGTCTTCCCAGGCTCTTGGGGTTTTTTGTCTTTTTAAATAATGAAGAGAGAGAGAGGCTCCTACACGTGGTGAGATACAGAGCAGGGCCTTTGTCTAAGTGCTCTGAATAGTTCTTTGGAAGGGCCCATCCCCGCTGACAATTGAAGGAGCCTCTGGAGAATTCAGACAGCTAAAAGAGACAATTAACTCTTTTGTGGCATCCACGTCAGGGCATCCATGTAAGAGAGAACCATTTGCTACTGGGGCTGTGGCTCCTTATCCAAACGTGCTCCCAAAAAAAGGATAAAGCAGGAGCAAAAAGAAGCATAAGAGGAGGAAGAGCAAGACTCTTCACAAAGTGGTCTGTGATACAAATACTTGACCCACAAGTTGCTCAGTCGCCTGCATCCCTACTAGTTTTATAAGGAATACCATGAACTCCACCTGCATCTGTTTGGACCTGCCCATGGACCTCATCACCCTAAAAAAAATTATCCGAGCCTGGCATGACGGGGGCACTGCTGGGAGGGAGGGGAGCAGGAGGTGAACACGCACCTTTCACTGCAGGTAAAAATGGCTCTGGGACGTTCCCATCTCCACGTGCAGAGTTTAGAATCTCTCTCTGACATTGCTCCCACATGCATTTATTGTTTCGTTCTCCAGAGGGGTGGAGGAGATGCCGGGCTTTCACTGAACACCCGCTTTAGCCTCGGTCACCGATCCGTACTTTGGGATGCTGGCACAAACGCCCCATCTAGTGGCAATCGCAAAGGGAAAAGCTGTGAAACCCATAAAGTGCTGGCAAATAAATCACTCTTTACCAATTAAACAGGCTGCTAAAAATAATGAAGGGTCAACATGACACACGAACGCATCGGAGAAAGAAGACAAAGCTCTTGACTTTTCCCCATGTCCTCACAAGCCTGTCACACCTGTATGTCTTTTTGAGAGATGAAAATCAAGAGCTGGACCCACGTAAAATTCCTGCATCTATAATACATAATAAACCCCCACAAAAATACCCCAGCCCCAAACACCTCCCTGCCCAATACTTCTAAAAGCTAGAGGTAATTGGGAAGTTCATTTATCGACTGAATCTCACACAGGCAGATGAAGGATAAGACGGCCTTTGCAGGATCTCCGATATGAAAAAAAGAACTTCCATCTACTAAATCATCAAAGACAAGGGATGAGCAGCTCTTCCTAAATTTAAGGTGCAACTGCAGAATCCCAAATGGAAAGACTTTTAAACGCCTGATATTCAAAAATCCAGGACCCAAATTGTTCAGTCGTTAGTTTTGAAAACCTTGGGCCAGACTTCGATAATGATTTCCATTGGGCTCAGCGTCTCCAAAGTTAAAACGCGAAATAACAATAGGAAAAAAAAAAGCCACAACCTCCCAGCAATTAAGTCCACTTATGAGTACGAAATGTCTGTGTCTTGCTACCTGTAGGATTACACGAGGAGCCAGACAATAGACTGTAAAGCGCTCGTTTAGTCGCAAGTTGCTGCAAATGGCTTCAAATATGTGAAAATCGCTTTCTTTTTACTTATTTGTTCTGCCTGTCTGGACTGCGTCGCTGCTACCCCAGCACAGACAAAACAGAAATGGACGAGAAATTCCTCGCTCCGCTCCCACAAAAGCCAATGGTGCCCGAGTGCCTCACGAGCCACGGGCGCACAGCCCACCCCACCCCCATAAACCACCAGGCTATAAAATTCTCGTTATAATCCCTTATTTTCGAGAGGAATGATCACAAAAGCAGCCCAGTGGTTGCATTTGGAGCCCGCCCCGGGCAGCGCCCTGGGCAGGGAGGCAGAGCTCCCCTCACACCGCGTCCCACAGTGGAAGTAAAGAAAGGGCCATCACTTACCCCAGCCCATCCCTGCCAGCTGAACGCCGAGCCCACGGGCAGCCTCACCCCAGAACCCTCTCTGGGCCGGGCACTGAGGGGTACAACACCCCCCGGGATGAGGAGAAAGCAGGTCCCGGGGGCAGGAGCCCTCCCGGCCCCAGCACAGCTGAGCGGGACCCGCCGGGGCTGTGGAGGAGCTCCCGGCCCTCATCAGCACAGAGCAGCTACAGCTGTGGGGACGGGCCGAGGGGAGGGCACAGACCCCCCAGCTGGGCCCAGGCCCCTGGATAATGCGAGGTTCCCTGGGAAAAATGATGTACTGGCCCTTCAGGAACGGGCATAGCCGCTGCTTGTCTCCAAGAGAGGGTATTTCACATCAAACCCCACCCAGAACACACAGAGAATCCTTCTTAAAACCCCATCCCGGGGACAGGTTTCATCCTGCACGGGGCCCACCGCCGGCTTTCTAAGGAGACCGCATGTACCGGACCTGTACCTGGGCCATGGAAAATCAGAAAAAGCCAGATAAAACCACCAGTGCGAGGCACACAAAGAGAGTCAGACTTTCAGAAACCCTTCCTATTTCCCTAATCGTGTGCACTGCGGAATTAATGGGAGTGCAGAGGTCAAACTCAATACCCAAAATTCAGCAGCTGGAGTTTTACATCTATGAATTGTTCACATATGCTCTAAACTGCAGCAGGCACTTTACAAATTTGCCAAGCAGAACAGAACCATACCTTAATTAGAACAAAAACCCCAGAAGAATTTGTTTCAGTTACACACAGTTACCAAGAGCTTCAAAATACAGCAATCCTTATGTACCTGCGTTCCCACTTTGGGCACTTAATCGATTTTATAATCAGAGTTCAAATACCGTTCTTCGAAATATAGCAAATGGTTTGGTGTTTAAAGATATCAGGAGCTACATGAAAAATGAGATGAAAAGAAAAAACAACTTGAAACGTGACAGAACTGCAGCATCTTTAATGTGTTAACACCCTGTAAAAACAACCATAAAGCTAAATCTAACAGTATTTCACTGTTTATATCACATTGGTAGAATTTAAAGATGACATTCAGAATCACTTCATAACTATAAAAAAATGTAAAATAACTATAAAACTGGATTTTAGTTGTACCTGCTTTCAAGAAAAGCATCAAAACAGTTTAAGTACTTTTTGAAGCCACAACTCTTAGAAAATACTACCTATTAATATAACATACAATAAGTGCTGCTCTTCACATAACAGTATTTGAATTCTTCTCTCCCTTAAAACGCGGTTCTTATTGGAAGAACATTTTGTTTCTGAACCCTCCTTCTGAGAGAAAAGCATAAAAACTACTCCCTCTGAAATCCAAAGGGAAAACAGTATTACATAGTAATTTATAAGAAACTTGTTAACAATGAACGTATGCAAACATACATAACCAGCAACAATATAAAACTACCCGTATGAAAAATCCCACATAAATTCACTTCAAATACAAACCCACAAGGTTTCCAGTATTAACCCAAATACCTTTGGGGTTTGTTGGTAAAAATCCCCCCCCAAAAAAAACCCCACAACATATATATTGCTTTTCCATAAACCTTGAAAGAAAAGCTTCAAAATAAATTAAGGACACTTGAAAAAAAAAATAACTTCCCTGCATGAACCGAGGAGTAGCACGTGCCTGACTCCTCCTCGTGTACTTTCAGAGGTCGCCCGCGTTCTGCAGCTCCCTCTCAGCCTGCCTGAAGGTTCAAACATCAA
Source organism: Myiozetetes cayanensis (assembly GCF_022539395.1). NCBI lineage: Eukaryota > Metazoa > Chordata > Aves > Passeriformes > Tyrannidae > Myiozetetes > Myiozetetes cayanensis. The sequence continues at coordinate 3,440,624 of NW_026087499.1, read as the reverse complement.
AACCCGTAATTTCTTCCCTGCCTGAAGTTTCGAACAACAAAACCATAATCCCCCCCTTCCCCAAATCCAAACCGATGCAGCAGTGGAAAAGAGGAACTCATCCTCCTCGGGGCACGGAGGAGCGAGACAAGAGGCGCATCTCAAGTCACCGCAGCGGGGCTACTTTTCACGCCGCTCTTCCTCCGGCGCTTCCCGGGAGGTTTGAAATCGCTTTCTCAGGAACCCAGTGGGTTTCAATCACTTTCTCGGGGATCCCGCGGCGATGCAGCAGCGCCCCGAGCCCGGCCGGGGGTTCACCTGAAGGAGGGTGACATCCCGGCGCCCGGCTCGCAGGGCATCCCCGCATCCAGCGGCCGGGCGGGGTAGCCCTGCGGCGGCCCCGGGTACCCGGGGGGAGCCCAGCCGGGCAGCTCCGGGCAGAGGCACCCGCAGGGCAGCGTCACCGCTGCCCAGGGCCCGTGTGAGCACCCTGCGGGGGCCGGGGGCGGCGGCGGTGACCAGGGCTCTGGGGGCAGAGGATGCGGTGGGGCGGGCGGCGGTGACCAGGGCTCTGGGGGCAGAGGATGCGGCGGCGGTGGTGGCAGTGACCAGGGCTCTGGGGGCAGAGGATGCGGCGGGGCGGGCGGCGGTGACCAGGGCCCTGGAGGCAGAGGGTGCGGCGGCGGTGGTGGCAGTGACCAGGGCTCGGCGGGCGGCGGTGGTGGCGGTGACCAGGGCTCCGCGGATGGCGGTGGTGGCGGTGGTGGCGGTGGTGGCGGCGGCGGCGGCGGAGGAGGAGGAGGAGATGCGGTCGGGAAGCGAGGGCGGCGGCGGCGCCGGCGGTAATCGCCCTCCGGGAACATGTCGCGGAAAGCGGGATCCAGCGCCCAGTCGCCGCCGCGGCAGCCGCGGCGGGGCAGGCGTCGGAAGCAGGGGTTGAGGCTGAGGTTGTGGCGGACGCTGTTCTGCCAGCCCGGGGAGCCGCCGCGGTAGTAGGGGAAGCGCTCGGCGATGAAGGCGTAGATGCCGCTCAGGGGGAGCCGCTTCTCGGGGCTGGCGCGGATGGCCATGGTGATCAGCGCCACGTAGGAGTAGGGAGGCTTCTGCGGCTCGCCCGGCTCGGTGCCCGACCTCGGAGGGTCGGTGCTCGACTTCGGAGGGTCGGTGCTCGACCTCGCCGGCTCGGTGCCCGACATCGGAGGGTCGGTGCCCGACCTCGGAGGGTCGGTGCTCGACCTCGCAGGATCGGTGCCCGACCTCGGAGGGTCGGTGCCGTCCGCCTCGCCCATGGCCCCACTGCGCTCTGGCCCCGCGCTGCCCCTTTCTAAAACCCTCTCCCCCCCCCCCTTCTCCCCTCCCACTCCCCGGCCCAGCCCGGCCCGGTCTGGCCAGTTCGGGGTCGCGGCAGGGTCAGGACGGCGCGTTGGCTCCGCAAACCCAAATACTGAGGAGCGCGACACAGCAAGCGACAGGGGGCGGCCCCGGGCAAAGGCGGCCCCGGCAAAGCTCGGAGCTTGGGGTGGGGGGTAAAAATCCCTGCATTAAAACCGGCCAAACCCATCACTTCTTATCGTTCCGGCGGGTTCAGGTGCCCGGCTGTACACCCGCTACTTACAGGTGCCAACACTCCCCCCCAGAAGGGCCGCTCGGGGGTCCCTGCAGGCACCGGGAGGAGGATGGAGGAGCAAGAACTCTGCTGCAGCAACCTGGATTCCACCGGTGCTGCATCCCTGCAAGTCACTAAACCCTTCAGAACACGTCCCTATGTACAGAATTATTAGTGGGCTCATGCCAGTCATTTAATTAAAATACACCCTCCTTTCAAAAATACTTCCTTGATCACCCTTAATTAATTAAAAAACCCACAAAAGCGCCCCAATTTAAAAAGAAAAAAAAAATCTGGAAGGGTTTTTGGAAGGAATCAGTCCCTCTTTTCCAAAAGTTGTACAGAGCTAAGAAACAGGAGAAGAATCAATGACTATCAGGCTGCTGTTCCCATTTACGAAACTACCAACAATAGCTCCACAGTGGTGGCTCATATTTTAAAAATACTGCACAGGTCTTTGAACAGAAAACTTCCACCGGGCTGGATGGAAATATTTGAATAGCTAAGAATGAAACACCCCTGTTGGTTACAACAAATCTGCCAGGAGCAGAAGGGAGCTCTGATGGAGCAAAGACTCAGTAGTATGGTCACAGCGGTTTTTCTGCCCTCTGTAATGCAAAAGCAGTTAAACACAAGAGCACTGATGAATATAAAAACAGGCTGCAGAACCAAAGAGGTCTTTCACACTGAAAGAGCAGGGGGAAAAGTGCCTGAGAAGTGCATTCCCTCCTGCACAGCAATATACAGAACTTCTCCAGGTATTTAAAGACAAATTAGCAGCCCATTTTAAAAAACTGTGAGTCACAGAAGTATAAATGGAGGAAAATTACAGCCTTTGAAACCTGTGTTCAGAAAGACTATGTCCAAAAGCTTATACCGCCTGTCCCTTAACTTATATTACAAAATAAAAACATACATTTAAGACTATACAATAATGCACAAAACACTCTTGGTCACCCTCTCACAGACCAAAAAAAAATCCCTTAAGTGCCAGATGAACACAAAAGTACGGTGTGCATATAACTGGACCACACACACTGAGGTGAAAACTTACCCATTTTTATTTTTTAAAGAAAAATATTCTTCTTTAAACACAAAGCATGAACTAAAAACCTCTGAGGAACAGCTTCCCCTTCCTTGGAGCATGTTTAACTAAACTGTACAGTGATAGAGCTCCCCAAAGAAGGATACACACATAACACACAGTCTTTCTTTCACAGGAAATAAGGTTTAGGACTTGAAATTGTCCTCCTCACCCTCTCTAGATACCCATTCAGTCCAAAAGTACTCTGTACCTTACTCCCACCACAGGACACAGTGACGATAATTTCTGGATGCAGAAAAGAAAAAAGAAAAAAAAAAAAAGTTGGCCAAATTGGCCCTTTCTAGCCTTTTAACAAATGTCTGTGAGAGAGGTTAAGACCATCGTTATTTCCAGGAATGGTGCTTGGAAGAAAAGATATAGCAGCATCCACAGGCAACACAAGCCCTTCATCCCAGCTGCCCTGTTTTAAGGAACCCAGCCAGTTCAGCAGTGTTTTACAGATGTTCCCATCACCCAAGAAAATGGAGTGGGAATTCAACATTCACAGGCCAAATCAGTTGCTTGAACAGCCTAAAATTCAGTGAATCTGGCCTACACGTGCCAGTTCTTTCCCCCCACCCCCCAGAGTGACCAGTTTAATGTCTAAAATTTTATGTAAAAAGATAAACAGCTCGATCTACCAATCCCCTCTATCCCATCAAATAGATATGTGCATAATATTTGTCACATCTGCCAAACTACCCAGACTGTGGAACTGGAACCAAACTCTAAAATCCAAATTCTTTCTAAGTCGGAACAGCAAAATCATCTACAGTATCTGCAAGGTCTCAGAACATGCCTAACAAGCTCATATCCAAAGAAAAAGTACCTGGGCATTTCCAGTGGAAGGTAGGAAATGGAAAAGGCCTGGAAATAGAGCTCATTTATACTCCACCTGATCATTAACTGTTGGTATTATTAAGTAATGCTCACACCTTTATCAGACCATTTTGTAAAGATCTTTTCCATTCCACTCCAACAATTTCTGCAGTAGGAAAAAGATTAGAAAAATAAAAATCTTCCCCCTGACCAACGCTTTATGAAGATCAACACCACCAGTCACGAAGACTTTTACAGGGGGACCAGATCAACTTTTGTTTCCTCCAAACCAGCTTCATATAGAAAAGAGCAGCAAGAGAGACACAGTATCTACGAGCTAGATTAAGGCCAACAATATAAAGACAAACACGGGCTCAGGTCTTTTGAAATGAAGAAACCCTCCAGATGTTTTTATACACCTGCACACACACACACACACACTCAGTCACACTCACACACTCGTGGATTCTTCAAGCAAAGGCTTCACAACTGTGAGAGCACCACTGGAGAGTGTTCTAGCACCAGAATGAAAAACTTGGTTGTCTTCCCTCTTCAGCAATAAAATCCAAAGTCTTTATATTGCTTTGGGCAAGGTCACCAAACACCCCTCCAGGAACAGTTTCAGACCATCGGTGCAGGGACGGGTCAGAGCGTTCCCGTTCCGGAGCAGGGGTGGGAAGAGGCGTGCTGAGACGCTGCAGCTCCTTGGTTGCTGGAAGGGAGGAGAAGGTTTCTATTGCAGTCTGGTCGAGACCGAGAGCAACTTGGATCCAGGTGGGTGTGATGGCAAAACCCAGCGCAGGCTGGGAGGCGAAGGTGGGACGGTTGCATACGTGGAGTCACAGTGCGCATCTGTCGGTGTGACAGAGACAAGCAAAGCCACTTTTCAGTATTTTCTGGCAGCTTGTCTCTGTGCAGGAGGCCCCTCAGGCAGGACAAGGATCCGTGAGTGGGATGTCACACACTGCACCAGGACACCACGAAACCCCAACAAGCAGAGGTTCAAACAGAAGCTTGGAAGTCGGTCTGCTAGCATCTTGCCTATACACATGCTCAAGTGAGCCTGCAGAAGTCTATAAAAGGGGGCAAAAATCTCTTTACAGCAAGGTTATGGGTCCAGTTTGGCTACAAGGAACAATTCATGCAAGTTACAATAGAATCAATCATCAACCCACAGCACATCTCCCTGCTGCAGGTCTGTGCTGGCTCCAGGCCTTTGTGTGGGAGGTGCTGCCCTGCAGCCCTTCAGCAGCTCCCTGAGGGGGCTGGGAGAGATGCAGAGTCAGGAGTGGCATCTCCTCAGCCTCTCACATCAGCACGAGTGGGTGAGGTCTGTCCTCCAACCGTGCCACGCAGAGCAGGAGGAGCAGACTGCCCTAGAGGGAGGGTGGGAGCAGCAGCTGGCAGTGAGGCTGCTGAAACTATGCAGGGAGAGGGGGAAGAGACAAAGAGAGACTTCAGTTTTTCAGTGCTTGAATCAGCAGCAGCAAAGCCCCACTGAAGCTGTCATATGCATGCTGATTAGAGCCTGGCTATCACCCCAATGATGTACTAAGAGAGGCTGTGGTGGGGACTTGATTAAAATAAGAATAAAAAATGAGGTGAAAGGAAGGTGTGAATTCCAGGTTCAGAGCAGAGTGGTCAGCGCTGATACACTTTGTTCTCTGCACATGCAAGAACACAAGAGAGGGAACAGCAGCAAACTGAAAGGGAGGGAAAGACACAGTAAGCCCAACACTAATTCAAGATGCAAACACAGGACAGTGGGGTGGGGGAGAGAAATATGAGCTAAAGGAGCACAAAGGAAGAGACAATAGAAAAACTCTTAATAGAGCAAGTCCTGCTTCAGGAAATAACACAGCTAATGCCAGTCAGCTCTCTTTTCACCAGGTATTACTGACACACTGGTAAATCTTCTCTTTGCACGTGGCATTTAGAAATCAAAACATCAAGACTTTTGTTTTTTTTTCCTTAGGATGCACTAAATGATTTCGAGTGTTCAGCACAATATTCTAAACGGCCCCTGAATTCCAAGCAATGCTGAAGACTCACCCAAAAGCTGAAAAAGTAGAAAAGCCAAACGATAAACTGCTTTTAGAAATCAAGGGCTACTCCCCCTGGGTTAGAAATGGAGAATCTATGCAGAAGGCTGAACTGTACAGGTTTGGCATTTTTCACCAAAAGCACCTGGGCACTTAACTAAGAAATATCTGAAACAGTCACTCAGCAAATCCCAACACCAGAGTGAGGCATCAGGTTTGTGGATAGATGTGTACAATCAGACAGCCCCTCACCCAGCTCTGACAGAACAGGTTTGTGCGATTTACAGCAAGAACAAGCTCTGCCACTCACTGCTCCAGTGAAAAGCCCAGCAGAGCTGGGAGCTGGAGCCCCTTGACTGGGGTGCAAATCACAGCAGGACCCTTTCTTCTTCCAGACTTCACTGGAAGAGAATTAATGCCTCCTGGGTAAAGCAAAGCACATCCTGGATCTGCTGCAGCCCCCCAGGATGTCTGTGTGGGGGCTGTGCAGCACAGTGTGGCTGCAGGGGTGGGCAGACAGCAGGTGCTGAGAACCAGCATGACCAGAAGAGGAGCTGGTCAAAGTGGCCTCAGGGCCAGGTCCAGGTGGAAGCACATGGACATCTAAGATGCAAGAACATGACAGAGCAGCCAAGGTCACCCACGTGCTTAGGCAAGCTTAAGGCAGCTAAAGAAAATTCACTGATAGTTTAGAGGAGAGTGCCAAAGGGAAGAAAGAAGAGGAACCAGCGAGCAGAGGCTGGGGATGCTGCTACAGTAGCCAAAGGCCAGCACCAGCTACTAAGCCATCCCTCTTCTTCAGCTCATTTGCTCTAATTCTCCTCATTTTACCAGCACCATCAGCACGAGGTCAATATGTCAGAAAGAAGAGCTGAGATAAGTTCCTAAAAATGTAGCTCACACATTTTCAGGCTTGTGTCTCAGGTCAGTTGTTCCGAAATAAAAGTTTGTGGGTTGTTTAACAGGCCTCCTGCTTTGAACTGGAGCTTTGTGGGAGTTCTGCCTGCCACCTCCAGGGGCAAGCCTGGGGTGTGTTCTACCTGGAAGTGATGGCAGCAGCTACCCAGGATCCTTGTCGTGAGTGTCGAGTGTACAGCAGTTCTTTAGAAACCAGCATGCACCAGTGGCATGGCCATTAGACATGAAGCCATGGTTGGATTCTTGTTGTCTCCTCGGGACCAGGTGGACCCAGAAGGAAAGGGAGTGTTGGCACAAATCAGCGCAGGCTCCTGTAGACGTAGGCTGAGGTGAACACGGCATTGAGGGTCAGGCTCACGGCCAGCAGGCCCCGCAGAGCAGAGGTACCAAAGTGACCTTAGAGGAGGGGAACACACAGGGGAAAAAAGGGAATGGCAGAAAGAGGCATTAAAGAACTGATGGGAACAGTGAACACAGGCTGTGCTGCTTCTCTCTCTTTGACCAGAAGTTACTGAAGCACTTTTCCTGTCAGGAAAGACTCCTCTGCTCTCTTTGGCTCTATTTTCGATTCTCACCGCTGTTCTTGGCACCTGCACCCCACCCCTTGTCCTCTGTCTCAGTTTAGCACTGTCAGTGTTCTTCAGACAGGCCAAAGAACAGGAACAGCCTTGTTAAGGTCTTAGAATAGCAGGCACAAGTTCCATTTTGCTACTGCTTATTTATTTGATCTCAAGATCAGGTCACTGCAGCACAGGGAAGATCTCAGTTACCCTCACAGAAATGCTCACACGTGCATGAAACACTCACATGGTAACTTGCACTTACCTCTCCAGCCTGGCAAATCCTCCCCTTTGGTAGTTGTGTCTACCACACAGGTAGATGAGTGTGATGAGTGATCCTCCTTTTTGATGGAATTATCACTGCAAATACTCCCTCCTTCCATAGCAGATCTCATATCTGCAAGGAGAAAGGACAGGAAAATTTAAAAAGGCACCAGTGGAAGCCAAAAGTAGCAAAAGCTACCAGACTACAGCTAGACTTGATTAATGGATGGTTGCTTGCTACAATTATGAAAGGATTGAGGAGAGGAACTGGAAGCAAAAGGCAAATTTCACTGCTGTGCAGCAGAACTGCCTGCACGTGCCTCATACACTGCCCAGAGCAGCACCACCTCACCTGGGGCTAAAGGAGCTCTCCAAGCCAGGGAAAAGGCGGTGGCAGCAGCATTCCTGGGACACCACCAGGGAGAAAAGGACATCTGTTTGGGCAGCCAAGAGGCTCCTCAGCCCAGCAGATTCTTAAGGGAGCTTTGGTAGCCTACCACCACCACCACCACCACCACCACGTGGGTTTCCCTTGAAGCTTTCCCATCTAACTGTGGCCTAGATGTTGCAGGGCTGTGCTTGCAAGCCAGCTCCTTCCTCCCAGAGCCCTCCCAGGAGTGCAGCAGGCTGCCAGCGTACCGGGCATTCCGCGCTCGCTGAGGCTCTTCCTCGGGAAGCTCGACAGCTCAGGGGTAAAGATGTTGCTGTCTGAGTGGGTGTGCTCCTCTGAGCTGGTTGGGGTGAGCAGGGTCTCATTCTGGGATGGGAACAGCAGCAGCTTCTGTCCTTTGAGGTTCAGGCGGGCAGGGCTGATGAGGGGCCGGCGGAACCGCAGGGATCCCGAGCTGGAAGTCACGGATCCGGCCACGGACGGTGCTGGGGAGGGGATGCGGGAGGGAGCACAGCTGCCAGACAGCAGGGAGAAGTGCTCTGAAATGAGACATCCCCAGAGAGGAAACCGTGAGATTATCACCCCAATACAACAGGCACAGTTTGGTTTAACAGTTCTACAAGAGAAAGGAACGGGAGTTGCAAATGCCCAACGTATCTTGTACTGAAATCCTTTATCTGAGTTGCCACACTGAAAAATGTGGAGAAACCTGAGATGAGCTCAGAGCATGGTGCTAATGACACCAAGGTTGTGGGTTTGATCCTTGTGTGGGCCATTCACTTAAAAGCTGGAGCTGGACTTTCTGATCCTTGTGGGTTCCTTCCAACTCAGAGCATCCTGTGAAATTCCACATGCACTCCAGTACACTCAGGAATGACTCAGGAATCGGGTTATCAGGAGCCTGGTGAGCTTTCTCTTTGCTCCCTTGTGTCCATCCAGGAGAGCCTGCATTACACATTATTGCAGGTAAATGGATTGTCTGGCATGTCCTTCAGAGGCTGGGGGGAAGGTGCATGGGGATGTGAGGAGGTTTGGCACATCTGGCCTGGGCTGTGACCGCATTTCCAGTGGCACAAACAGCCAAGGGATCCATCTGGGTCAGAAGGGCATCAGAGAGGTCGTGGGGATATGGGAGCAAAAGGGCAGAGCAGCCAGGGCAGCCAAATTAGCAGTTCCTGGGGCTGGGAAAGTGCAGCAAAAGAGCTGCCCTAGGAACAATTAAAGTCTCCAATCAAAGCAGGCTCAACTCAGCTCCAAGCAGGGAAGGGCTCTTTGTTTTGTCTCACTGTGAGCTCTCTGGGAAGAAGGACATCCAGCACATCCAGCACCTGACTTTAAAGCAATCCCACTCTCAGCTGGGGCTCTCCCTGCAGCATTTCTAACAGCAAAGCTGACATTTTCACTGGGATGTGAGCAGGGAGCAAAGAATTCAACCACGTTTCAACCCACTCCCTGCAAATCCTGCAGACGGCTGCTCTGGCAGGCCCAGTGCAGTACCTGATGTGGGAGATTCCTTGGAGTGGGAGGACTGGGAGGCTGGTCGACTTCCACTGAACAGGTAGCCAGAATCTAAAAGCAAAAATGAAACAATCTGAACCCAGCTGGCTCAGCTGCTGGAAGTCTGTCCTTCAGAAATGCAACTGCATCATCTCACGAGGGGACAGGTGGGGAAATGCAGGCAGGAAAAATGTCCCTGTTTTCCTGGGTTGGCTCTATGCCAGTAACAGAATAATCCACTTTTCCCAGCTGCAGCAGAACAGATCTGTCCAGGCTCTAAATTAGACATCCCTTCCCAAAATATCTGAAGCAGTGCATTTGCCAGTGGACTCTGGCACTGCAGAACTGGCTTATAATGATTTATCTAATGTTGCACAGGAGTAGATGACAAACATGAACACAGTTTGGTTGTGAAGGTTATAACAGAAGGATGGAGCAGCTTCCAAAGGGGTGACTTCTTCACCTGCTCCCAGCAAAGCTGTTAGATGACTTCTAAATACAGCATCAAATTCAGATTATCTGCCCTGTGACAGCCTGGTTTGCCTCTACTTAAAAAGGAAGAAGGTGAAGATATGGTTATATCCTTTCCTTATGGAAAGATGAATGGTGAGATTAATTCCCATCTAACTGGCATGGCAGCCATAATAAATGCAAATAAAAATAAATAAAGCAAAGACAGGAAAAAAATCCCAAACCATGAAAAGTACTCATGTCAGGCAGAAGTGCCACAAACGAAGCACCAGAGCTTAAATAAACTGTTTTTCTCAGACACTTGATTTACACAATTGTAGGCAAACGGCTTTGGAAGTTGAAAACCTTGATGTTTGCAGAAACTCTTCTGCCCCAACAGCCTGCTTTCTCCAGACTGTCTGGCTTTGCACCTCAGTAAATAAAACCCAGACACCCATCCCAGCCGTCTGGAGCACTTGCACCTGCCCTTCCATGGCACTGGGGGAGCTGGGAGGGTGCAGGCTGGGCCAAAAGCTGCCACACTGCTGGAAGGTTTGAGTGGCTGGTCCTTGTCTTGCTCTTACTGGATCTGGCAAAGCTGCTGGCAGTGTGAGTTAGAGAAATGTGGAATGAACTACAAACCCCCTGCAGGACTGCAATGCTGTCCCAGAAAACTGCCACATGTCTAACTGCCCCTTCTGCCTCTCTCCCACACATAACCTTGTGGATTGGGTCATCCTGGCACAAATGGCTGGAGAGGCCTCTGCATTTCAGTTAACCCACAGCAGGCAAGCTCTCAGGGAGGCTTTTTGCTTCCCCAGGATGGCAATGGCACACTGTGCCACTTCTTCATGCCAAAACCCAAATTCCTAATGCTGGAGGCTCCTCTGTGCCCCAGGAGCAGCCATCCCTAAACAGGACAACAGGACTGTCAGGTGTGGATGCCTCACAGCCCATTTCCTTCTGACTGCACCGCTCCACTGCCTTTCCCACTGGGACAGTTTCCTGCCCACTCACCTGCCCTGGCCAAGGAGGGGATGGTCCCCAGTGACAGGGCCCTGTTGAGACGTCCAGGGAGGGAGGATGAAGAAGTTCTGCGTGGGGACCTGAAGAGCTGCTGGTTTGTCAGGTGGAGGAGGCTGGGTGGTGTTGGGACAAAGAGAGACGTGGCAGGTGAAGGGAAGGCTGTTCCAGTGCCGTTGGGAAAGAGAGCCATGGAATCCCCAGAGAGGTACCTGCAAAGGACACACATGACACACATTTAGCGAGGACAAGTTCCAGTCACTGCCTCCCTCAGTTGTTCTTGCACGAACAGTTGTTTTGTTACCAACTTTGGACTGACTTTGCAGTGCAGGAGTGCAAGATGTAGAACGCTGAAGAGTTCACAGGAATGTTCCCCCACTTTGGAACTGGGAAAGGAAGAACTGCTCAGCCTGACTTCAACTATTGTGCACCGACCTGTCCCACAGCACAGGGTGGAAGAGATGGTGGAACAGTTTAGGGACTCAGGTGCAAATAGGCACAGTAATTTGGATCTCTCCTTGGATGAGAATATTACCTAGAGACCAGCAAAATGCTTTACAAAGTCCAGGTAAGCACGAGATCAAACACAGAGCACATCTTATGTCTGCTGTGTGCACATGCCAACTGCATGCTTAGACATGTCATGGCTGTGGGAAGCAAGTAGTTATGTATTACTTTTTTGTCCTTAGAAAGCAGAATCAACATCTTACCTCTGATGTCAGTACAGAGAAAAGGATTTTTAGTGGCTACCTGGACAAAAATTTCAGCACGAGAGCTCTGTTTTAAAACCAACATTCAAACCTCCTTAATACATTTGCCTTTATTTATACTTCTGTGACGTACTGAAGGCTCACCACCCTCATTTTACAGATGGGAAAATCCTACACTGAGGCCTAAACCACTACATTGAGTTTCTCTGCATGTCATAATTAGCCCCAAGTACGTCCTAGCACGGCCACTCCAGGGAGCTGTGCCCCTGCAGCACACGCTCCAGGAAGTGTCTGGCTTCCAGTGCTTAAAATCCAATCTCTATTACAGTGCCTGGAAAGAATTTAAATTGGAAATAATAATGGCAATTGTATTTTGAGGTCTGTGAGTTGTTTTCAATGGGTTCTTTCCAAGTGAAAGAGTGGAGCTGCAGAACAGAGAGCGAGCAGCCTGAGAACACAAGAGGAGAGAGAACAGACAAAACATACCTGGACCAGTTATTGATTTTTGAGTGCTAGAGACATAAACTGACTTCTGTTCTCTGGTAAAATAACTGCATGAGAGGACTTTGTATTTTAATTGTTTTCACTGATAGCACTACTACAGTATCTCACACTCCATTGCTACATGCAAATAAACCACGCAATTAATTTCTGACCCTGATTTCATCCCAACTTTGCAGTGGTTTAAAATTTAAAAATCAACCTGAGCTGAACAATCTGTTAAAAGCTTACTCCTATTTTTACCTGCTTTCTATTCCTCCTTGCAATCATGTACTGATCACAGTCTATGTGTACACTTTAGTTGACCATATCAGGAGGAGTCAGCTTTGGAGCCTCACTTGTGTCCTCAAACCATCCAAACGAGCATCCCACAAAGGTTGCAGTGTTGAAAGTATGGCAATTTTGTACTACTTTTTACAGTGGAATGAAAATACATGAAAGAAAGTCTAGCACAGGAACCAGATGTCTGAATGACCTCCTGCAAGATTTTTGGTTTGACAGAAACAGGTAATAAAATTGTCAGAGAAATCATGATGAAGAACTAACAGAGTACGAAGTGCATATATTTTTAAATGGAGATACAATTAATCTGAAATATTTGGAGGCTTCATCTCACTTCTGATGGAAACAGATGAGAGTAGCAACGTGGTTTTGATTCTGTCAGAGGAAAGCCAGGAGTAAATCAGAGCATGAAGGAATATACATATCTCAGCCTTGTGCTGTGAGGTGATTTATGCACCTTCCATTCTGTCTCAGAGATTAAAGAGCTGGTGCAGCAATATCATGCTGTGCTAACACGGCCAGAAGAAGAGGTCTAGAGCTAAGATTACAATTTAAAATATTTTATAAAACCACTTATCTGCTCCTACGAGGCAGACATAACAATCCCGACCGGCTCAATCAGGCTGAACAACATCTCGTGAGCAGGACTTGCCTCTAACAGCAGCAAGGCACTCCTCAGTCCTGCAGCAGAAACTGCCCAACCTCTTCAGCTTCCAGGACCTGGGAAGGGTGTTGTGCACTTTAGTGCACTCACACACCCACATGTGCCCACCACACACACACACACACACACAGATGTACGTGCCCACCTCAGCTTTGTAAGGGAAGATGAGTGGGAAAGGGAGTTAGAAGTGCAGCTCAGGACTATGACATGAATCATAGGAGAAGGAGTGATACCTACCACTCACTGTGCCATGGCTGGGAAGGGCCAAAGCAGAGCATCCCCTTGAACAATGCAGCTCTTTTGTCCTAACTGTGCACCTTCTGTATCTCTGGGCTCAAGGACCCAGCGTTACACAGCTCCTTGCCACAGCAGTTTTTCATTCAGTGGGCTGGAAGATATTGCAGTCATTTATCACCCATAACCACAATCTCTCTCTCTTACAATCCTGGGATTGTAACAGTTTTGGATCAGTCTTCCAAGGGCTCTGCTGCTCAACAGCCCCACTTCTCACCTCACCAAGTTAGTGCAGTCAGATCCTCAGGGCAGCTGAGGAGTCATTTGCCTTGCACCATCCAGAAAAGGAGTTTTTCTGGTTAGCAAAGAGGAGCTGAAGAATTTTAAGCATAGCATATCAATGCCTTAGGATTGAATGGTGATCAAAGACTGGCTTAAATATTGATCTGTTCTGAACAAATTCCTGCAAAGTGTGCAAAATCCTGTTCCCTTTCCCTGCACTCTCCTCCTTAAGTGTTTGCCACTGCCATGTCAAGAGGGCAGGATGCTGCTAAAAGCTGCCATGGGAATGTGCTTCATGCCTGAGAAGGGGTAGCTGAACTACAACTTCCTTCAGCAGCAGATGAAAAAAGGTGAGGAGATCAAGAGGATCATAAGGCACGAAGCAACCACATCACAGCCTTAGAATGGAGCACTCTACAGCTGTGTCTTTGCTCCAAGCCATTTGTGAATGTGATAATAATGGATCTGGTAACAGTGAAAAAAAGTAACAAAAAGGCTCTGGAGTCAGACAGTTTGTGGAAATAGTCCGGGCCCGGAAGCCGTTTATTTCAGAACTTGATATTGTGAACATCAAAAATTGGGCATCTTAATTAGTGTTTACAATGATCACAGCGTTACTAGACAGTTGGGCACAACTCTGCTACACAGATACTTTAAAAATAAATAAATAGAAGGTTAAATAAGAGTATTACACGGTCTGGGACTGTACACGGTCCTGAAGAGACACCTCCTGCCAGCAGAGCCTCCCCTCCTCTGTCCCAACACCTCCCTCTTATCCAAAGACACCACCTGTGTGTGTGCCTATTTAATTCACATTTTAACCAGAGATGCTGCACCCTGGGACAGAGAGAGACATGGCAGGGCATGGGGCAGGTCAGACTGCAGGGCTGGACGGACCCACTCCTGTGTCAGGGATTTCAGTCCATGAAGGAGGAAGGGAAGATGCAGTCACAGGCAGGCAAGCTCGTGGTGCATGCCTGGGTTCACCTGCCTGGGGCAATCAGGGGATAAAACGTTACCTCTGGACTTAATGTCCCATCCCAACTGAGCTGGGAGTTCTCCAGGTACAACTGCACCCTTTTCCCAGGCACTGTGGGTGCAGAACAGCTCCCTGTTACCCCACACTGCTGTGCCCTGACCAGGCACTGCTTTGCTCCATCTCATCAGTCAGGGCCACAGCCTGTGCCTACAGTCAAGAATCAGGAGTAAAGAGCAATCTATGAATAAAAAACAGGCACAGGGAGAAGGGGGAATGATGATTAAAAAGGGCACAGGTCTCAGACACATTATTATTTTGATATGTGACTTAGAGAGCTAGTAATTTTAGCTGTCAAGAATAAGAGTTCTCTCCTATATGTTGTCCTGCTTTGGATGAAAAAGGAGGGTTGAACTGGAGCTGAAAACACTCCAGCTGCCAGGTCCTGCACTAACACCTTCCAGAGCTCAGATGTTTGGCATCAATTTTGCCCTCCCTCCTACGGGTGGCACAAAGGTCCTGTGTCTACACAAATCCAGACTCGCTGGCACGACAAAAACCAGGGAACCTGTTCCTGTCTGTGCACTCAGCAGCTTTGGTCCCAGGTGAGGCTTTACAGGGCATGACTTCAGGACTGAGTACTGTCCCTCTCACAGGAGAGCATCTGCCACGGCTCAGAGCAGCCCCAAGGGGACCCACAGGTGACAGCCTGGCAGGTTATATGTGACAGCACACATTTTCAAAAGCATCTCTTTGAAAACCAGAGCAAAGCCACACACCACAGCTCCCTGCTTTCAGGAGTGGAGTCAGTCTGGAGCAACCATCTGGCTATTAATTATGTTAATTTTTATAAGAGCATAAATACTTTGTCCACATTACATCAATACATAGTTCCTATAGTATCTAAGCATGATTATTAGCTTCACATAATTTCAGAGTACTTGAAGGATATTCGTCAAGCCAAAATAAAACGCCACCACACCGTTTTTATCCTCCCCTCACGTCCTCACCCTTTGCCACACCCCAGCTCAGCTCACTGGGGCATGCACAGCATGGGTGCAGGAAAGGAGGAGTTCATAGAACAGAAAAAATGAGATATAAATATAGTGTATTTCGAAGGGTAAAGGGCCACAAAGGCGTCAGTTTGCATGCACTGATGTCAGTGAGGGCTTCAGAAGCAGCAGCAGCAGCAGAGGTGCTGACTTGGCTGCTAGTTCTGGGTCCTCCCTCAACCCCCTTAGAGTCTGCAGAGCTGCTCAGAAATTTAAGAGTGCAGCCCAAGTGTCCTCTTATGCCCTGTCACCCTCACTGGGGGCAGATGAGGGACAGAAGCATGGCCTGGCAGACACACAGGCACTGCTGTCCCACGCTGCAGCCTCGCTGCTCCCACCGCAGCAAAGCAACACAGTGTTGTCACAGATCTTGTCCAGGGAAAGGCACTTAAAGAACCCACATCAGCCCCTTTATAAACCTGGCTCTGCTGGGCAGGGTACAAGATTTTGAGCTGGCAGATCAGCCACGACCACTGAGAGCCAGAGTCAGGCACTTGGGGATGGAGCAGATCTGATTTCAAGTGGCACACAGACCTCACCACCTCAGCTCCATTCTGCCAGTACCATCCTCTGCTCCAGGCACCAGCACGTGGGCACAGTGTGAAAAAGCAGCACCTTGAATTTAGGGGCTTTTGGGTTAAAACCCTCTAATACTGTTAAGATGTTTGCATGCTCTGGCCTGCTTGGCTGGGAGAACCCTCAGGCTCCAGAGCTGCATCTGACAACCACAGGTCACCACAGTGTTCCTCTCTGGCCTGAAAGAAAGAGTCCAGCTAAGGGAAAACAAGGAGCTCAAAGCACTGATCAAGTGGTCCTGGATACTTTTGTGCCAGCTGTGTTGGTTAGCTACCAGCCCTTTGTTAGCTCTTGCCCCACCCAGCAGAAGGAAATGTGTTCCCCTGTGTGTGTGTCACACAAAATAGCACCTCAGCTGCACGGGGAGGGAAGGGCTGTGCTCAGGGGATGGACCTGCACTGAAATACCTGAGCTGGGAGCATTTCCTTCTGCTGGATCCACTGGGGGGAAGCAATCATGCAGTCAGGTGATACATCCAACTGCTGAGCTGTGTCCTCATTGAACCTCAGGGGAAAAATGCAGAGCACCTTCCACACAGAACCCACAGCATGGCAGTGTCCAGAACAGTCTATCTGGCATTAAATCAGGGGTGGCAGGAACAGTCTCAGGAAAGGCAGTGGTGATTTACCTACTTTTTTTCCCCCTCAGGAACAGTCCACAGGAAAATACTGCAAACTCACAACTGATCTTCTACAGGCCTTGTTGTCTGACACACAGCTGGTACAGACTGAATGCTGCAGTTTATAAATCAGAACACCTCTGGAAAATCCCACCCTTCTCCTCCTTTCTTCCCTTTCCCCTAAAAGATCCATCTTCCTCTACCATCAGCAAAGAGTATGAGAGACCAAGCACGTGAGAGAAGCAGAAAGAGAGGAGACTGTCAGCATCAGAGTCTCTAAAAGACCAAAAATTCTACTGCTGCAAGTTTGGTTTTGAGGCTCTGAGGTTTTCTGTTGTTTTGAGAAGCAGCAGCACAGACATGCTGAGGCACAAAGAAGGGGGGAAAATAAGCTGACACCTGAGTACAGACAAAAGCTTCTTTGGCATTAAAATTGAACCCCACTTCAGTATGTGTTGATTTTGTTTCACCCATGAAATTTTTCCAATTACAAGTCCAGAAGTTCTTCAACAAATCATGAACGAAGCACCACAGAGATCAGTTGTACAGCTTGGCCACAAAACAAAGCAGCTTTCTGGTGTTCTGACATATAAATTAGTGCAACTTGTAAATATACTTCACTTGTATTAATCTGCATAAAGCAAAGACAAATGGATTTCTTGCTTGTGTTCAACTGCAGTTCACATAGCTCTCAGATTAAAAGATTCTAAACTCAGTGTAGGTCTGCATTTGCTGTGTAAACAGAGCTAAAATACTCCCTAACAGGGTTATTCAGGCTTCACAGTGTAAATCCCACTCCTTCCCACAGTTCTACCAACTGCCTGTTCCCAATATTTAGTTGCATCCTCCCCATCCCATCCCGGCACTGCACAGGGAAAAAGACAAGAGAATAAGAGAAAAGAACAGGAATAGTCAAACAACATAACAGAGATTGTTATATAACAGGGGTTCAAAGGTGGGGCAAGTTTAAATTGAAAGAAAAAAAAACCCCAAGTGCTCCTAAAGAGATGGGAGGAAAACAGGAGACAGAAGGGCATGTGAAACAGGACAAGAGAAGCTTAACACAGCCTTGACTTTCAGCTCCTGAAAGCAAAACACCCCAAGAGGCTGCCAAGCATCTTTAGAAGCTGCCACTGAGAGATTCCTTGCTAGTGGGCAAGAAAATTTGGACAGATTAATTTTGTTCTTATAAAAAAAGGGATAATTGCTGATAGAAATCAGGTATAACATTGCCCACAGTCTGTCAGCTGCTCACACCCCTCCTCCTGCCAGCAGTCTCAACACATCCTTCAAACATGAGAGTTCTCCCATCACTGGGACACACCTCACAGGGGAGCAGCAAGAGGAACTTCCAATCCAAACTGTGCAGTGAGGGCAGAAGACAATCACAGCTAAACAGAAACATCAGTCATTTCCTACATTTGACTTTAGGAGGAAAAATTTAAAGTCCTGAAGCGGAAAAAAATGGAGGAAGAATAAAAGAAGTCTGATTGTCTTATTTCACTTAATGGCCACGACAGCTCAGGGTTTCCTGGGTTTTCTGAGCAGCTTTTTCAGAGAGTGGCAGAGCTGGCACTGGATTTGGTGCCCCTGCCCATCTCATCAGGTGGCTTTGTCCATCACCTCTCTTTGAACAGCAGATGGGCTGCAGAACAGTCATGTTGGTTTTTTTAGGGCTTTTATCCTCTGCCACTTCCCATCCTTTCACAAGCTTATTACTTTCTGTCTTAACACTGCTCCCTGCTCCAACAGGCTGGCAGGTACAGAGAAAAAAGGACTGCATTTTTAAGGAATGTTTCCTATTAAATCTCCTAATGGAGGGCAGGAAAGAAGCACCAGAGGGATTGTGAAAGCCTGACCCAGCACACTTCTGCTGGCTTTTTACCCTGCTTTGTCACGTGGCTTCCTGCAGTATTTACTTTTGAAACAATTCTCTAAATTCAACCAAGTGCCCCTGCAGAAAACGGGACAAAATGGTTGTTATTATCATCATTTTGAAAGTCTGAGACTGGAATAAGAAGCAACCTGTGACTGTGAGCTGGAAGATGAGCATTTTGGGTCAGGATCGGTAAGTGATGGGA
Organism: Myiozetetes cayanensis; assembly: GCF_022539395.1. Lineage (NCBI taxonomy): Eukaryota > Metazoa > Chordata > Aves > Passeriformes > Tyrannidae > Myiozetetes > Myiozetetes cayanensis. The sequence continues at coordinate 3,422,014 of NW_026087499.1, read as the reverse complement.
AAGTGGAAGGTGGAACCAGACTTTGCAGGTGCTGGGTTCCTTTTGTGGGTAAATAAGTAAACAACCCTAAGAGCAGGATCATTCACAAGCACCAGAATGGAGACAGGTGTTCTGTGAGCCTAGAGGTGGATATTTATCTGAAGGCACTGGAAAAACGTTCCAAAGGAGAGCCCAGAAGGGAAGCAGGTTTGTGTGGCCCCTTCCCTTGTTAAGTTACAGGCACACAGTCCTTTGGCCAGGAGCTGCATGGCACACTCAGCCTGGCTTATTGTTAAAGAACCTCACAGTGTCACCTTTGTGCTTTCACAAGGATCACAGGTTGGAAGAACAGTAACTAAGAAAAGCTATTTTGTTTCCTTTAAAAAAAGCCTCTCTGATTTCCCCAGCATCTGCAGCACCCAGTAGTGTCTGAACGTTCCAGCAGGAGCTGTAGATACTTCCCAGTGAGAGCTCCACTCTGATTATTTTAGAGTTTACACACGCTGGAAGATCACAACACCCAATTAATTTATACCAGACCATTAGTGTGGTAAGTTCCACTGCGCTGTTCGGAACAGAAGAAAACAGCAGATCTGTAGCAGTGCTATTCCCTCTTGGAAGACCCAAATCCATCAGAGAGACTCAGCGGAGTGCCTTGCAAACAACAGTGCAGGATATTCAGCCTGCTGATCCTAAGAGGTCCCAACAAGTCAATCCCATAAAAACCCAGGCAGCTGGAAGCTCCTTCCTCCCTCCCCACGCAGTAACACCCAGTCATCCCAGCTTTCAGCAGAGGACTGCCAGGCACTCAGCTCCAAATCACCATTTCCAGACCCCTTTTTTTCAGCAGCATTAGCACCAGTGCCAGACTTCAAAAGAGAACCCTTCCAAGTTAACCCCAAAAATCCATCTCTGTTGTCATGCAGTCCGACAGCAGAGCTCCCACCCCTTCCTATAGCACATCCTTCCTATCTGTGTTCTCAGCAATAAACATTGATGAACAATAAAAGCTGACCATGAGGTTGGTAGTCCCATATTTTTTCTAAGGCTACAGGAGTGAAGGAGTGAAGGAACACCTGCATTTTCATCCAATTGTGCTTGTACACAGATGTTCCTCAGGGGGTGGGGGTGGGTGGGTAACAAACCCAAAGAAAACTGGCACTGAAAGCAACAGCCACTGGTAGATCTGAAAATTTAGCCTCAGTCAGCTGAATACTTTCAGCTATTAAATCAAGACACCCTGAGCTACAGTGACCTTGTAAAGCACCCTTTCGAATGAATTATTGGAGTTCCAGTCAACAGCACTTAAGGACACTTCTCCATTTAAAACAGGAGCCAGGAGAAGGGCAGAGCTAGAGGACATGCAGGTAAGTGATGCTACACAGTGGAAGGCAAGAAGAACCAGGTGATGGGCTACGTGTGGTCCCCTCCTCGCATGCCTGGGCATGTCACCACACAGCACACGGTACGAGGACTCCAAATCCAGAGGCAAGTTCCCATCAGTTCCAAGTTAAAATGACCAGCACCATTAGAACAGTGAAGGTGGCCTGGGCCCCATGGTGGATCAAGGCAGAGGGTTCCTCTGTGAGTGGCTAAGGATGGAGAGGCAGTGAGAAGAACTGGGAGGACAGGAGGAGCCAGAATCTCTTTGGCTGGAGGAGCAGAATGGGGAGGAGGCTGCATTCACGGAGCAGTTTGTGAGGCAGCTGCTGGAAGAACTGGCTTTGGGGAAGCTGGATATTTGCACTGCTGACGTAGGATGCAGGAGGAAGGGAGAATGGAGGCAGCAGGAGTAGCTTCCATGGCTAGCAGTGGAAGTGCTCCAAGCAGCTAGCACAGTGGTAAGCAAGAATGGGAAAAAAAATAAAATATATATATATATATATATAAAAAGGAAGAAGAGATCTTCACTGCTTATCTAATTTAAAAAAAAAAAAAAGAAAAAAAGGAAACAGAGGAAGGGAAAATAAAAAGAGGAGAGAGAAGCACCAGTCGCAAAGAGTTCACAAGGCTTTTTTTTGCTCCTTCCCCCAGGGTCACTGCTCTGGCTCTGACCTTCGGGGCCGGTATCTCCGCTGGCCCGTCGACTTCCGCGTGGCCACGGCTGCGGTGAATCCCACCAGGCAGCACAGGGACGTGGTGCCAAACTTGGCCGTGTCCAGCCAGCTGGGGGTTTCCATCTTCAGGTACCTCTCAGCTACGTGCAGGCTCATCACCACGAACCACAGCACGGAGGCGAACGCGTCGATTCTCCGGAGTCTGCAACGTTAAAAAAAAACAAATGAGTTTGAACATCAGTGAACTCCCTCGGTGCTGAGGAAGCAGAGGGAAGGTGGGGAAAAGGAGGGCAGGGTACATGGACTGAGCAGGTTATGTACTGCCCCTGAGCAGGTGCAGCCCTGCCCACTGCTCTGTGTGAGCACCGGAGTAGATCAGCCCCATTTCCTCCCAGAGCTGCACGGGGAACTTTTCATTCACATTAATTCAAGCTTAAATTGAATGAACCAAGGCACAGATCCAAAGCAAGCTCTGCTGTCTCCACCCAGCCTGCTGGCAAGGAGCTGTGCCACCCAGTACCACCATTCTGGCAGATGTTTATCCCTGGATCACTGAGTCAACACAGGACCAAAGGCCTCCAATGCGATGTAGTTTTCCTTGAGTGAACCAGGAGCCAAGTGCACACCCACCTGATCCTCCCAGCCAGGAACATGGCCAGCAGGCAGGTGAACAGCCCCAGCACAGCCACGGCCATCTGGTGATTCTTCCCGTAAGCCCACACGGCGCTCAGGTTCTCCACCACGTGCTCCGGGAGCAGCTGGAGCAGCTCCCTCCATCCTGCCACCCTCACCGAGGTGTCATTGCCCACATCTGCACGGGAGCCTGAGCCAGTCCTGTTCCAGAGGGGCGCTGGGCCAGAGGGGACGGGAGCAGGGACTGCTGTGCTGAGGGAGAAGGGGTCGCCTGACCCGTACAAGGCCATCAGAACCAGGAACGCACAGCTGAGGAAGGCCAGGAACCGCAGGAGTATCACCTGAGCTGGTGTGGTTATGGAAGCAGAGGAGGAGGACGAACACAGATTCTGCAGAGGAAGGGAGAAACACCTTGTCAGAAGCTGAAGGAACTGCAGCAAGGTTTTGAAACGGTGCTTTATGAAACACTTCCAGACTGTATGGTTTACTGGACTGTTTTGCTCAGGTCCAAGTCTCTGTACTGGGCTGATACCACATGAGATGTTGTAGACCAGCAAGGGGCAACTGCAGAGCCACGAGCAGAAGCCAAGGCCGGGCAGGGAGAATGTCATAATTCACTTCCCATCGCTCTTTTTTGATTTTTTCCCCTTGTACTCCATAGTTTCCTGCACTGCACTCCTAAATTGCCTTTCCTACCTCCCCTTCTCTGCCTGTCCCATAATTTCCCTTCCACTCTGTTATTATTACATTAGACTTGCCTTCTGGCAACTGCCCTGAATGGCACCAGCAGGAGGAAAACCTCAAACCAACCTCAGGAGCATCTGTGGCAACTACCCTGTACTCTTCTAGACTGCTGGTTTAGAAGCAGCTCCCAGGTCTGGGGAGCCCCAAGGGCTGCTGCCTTCCTTTCCCAGCAGCAATGGCATCCAGTTCTCTGCACGTGTCCCCTCACCTGGGCGTAGGCCTTGTCCGTCTCGCGGCGCTTGAAGTGGTGGCTGAGCAGCAGCGCGCGGAGCTGCCGGTTCTGGTGTTTGATGTAATACTCCACAGCGGCCTGGCACGGGCGGCACAGCTTGTAGGTCTGCTCCAGGTGGTGCTTGTACACCTCAATCTCCTCATCATACTTGCCCTGGTGAGAGAGCAGGAGAGGAAACGTGGGTGAGAACTGCAGGGCCCTCAGCAGTTATCGTGTTTGCTCCTGACAGGCGGACAGAGCGTGACTCCGGTCTCCAGGGGAACAGGCCCCAGGAACCAAGCTGGAGGCCAGGCATACAACCAGCTTCACATACAGCTGACCCAGCCTCCATGTCTCAGAAGAGACAAAAAAAAAGCCCTGGAGAAGGCTGCTGTGGCCCAATTTCAGGATGTTGAATTTCTGTGGCCTTATTTTGCTGTCTTTGTTGAGACCTTATGAACTCAACACAGGAGGTGAGACAAGAAACTAAAATTGCTCTTCCCCTCCTCAAGTGAGGGGACACAAAATGCCTGTTGCTCTAATGTGCTGGAGAAAGAGACAAGCTCCTTTCAAAAATCAGCCCCAAACTTGAAGGCTGTCTCTGTTTGGAAGCCTTAGTGAGATGAGCTCCACAAATCATTAATAACACCAGTAAAAACCATCAGTAGGAACATTTTTCAGTGTCACCACTGAAAAATGTCATCAGTGTCATCACAGAAGCTTCTAAGGCTCTTCCAACTCCAAGACCCTCGTACCAAAAGTGTCAGCTGAAAGCATGCAGCTTCTCTGGAAGCAGGAAGGTGCATTGAGCTGCCCAAGGGTTTGCTCCAGCAGTTCCAGAGGCTCCATCTTTTGCAACCAAGAAGGAATCCCATGGCAGAGACCAGGAACAGCAGGCTCATCCCTCACTGGAACAGGCCAGCAATGCTGCAAGAGGCCACTGCTGCCACTGGCACACTTATCCAACCACGCTGGATAACACAGTCCCATGTTTCTCAGCTGGCACAGACACTGCAGGGCACTGAATGCCTAAAAAAGGGGCCAGAGGCTGGCAGTGCTTTGAGCAACTGGATAGGCCTGGCAAGAGGCCTAGAAATAAAGCTGAGAAAAGGGCACCAGCTGAAGATACTCTCATTAAGCATGATCAAATTTAATTCTCTGGGAGTCACCCTGATCAAACTCATTACAATTACACAAAGCAGACTGGATTAGGCAAAACCAGGGGATGAACAGGTCCCACTACAGCACAGTCTAACCCCAAGGCTTGACAATGGTTGAAAGCTAAGAAGTGCAGCACTAAATTCTCTGTGTGAAACACTGGGGAGGCATAAAACTGTGAAGCAGAAACTCCAATATCCCATCTCCCATGCATATTAAGTAATGGGAAAGCCAAGAAGTTGCTCAGCAGGAAATCCTGTTGCTGTAACTGTAAAATCCCTTTGCCCTCCTGGGCACAGATGCCTAACCAGGGAAATTATGTGGCTGCACAGGATTCCTCTCCCACTGCACTAGTAATGCAGAGCAGCACAGGCAGGGCCCCAGGAAAAACAAAATCTGCTAAGGCTTCAAGATATCCAGTGGGCAGCTGTGCCTGCCAAATCCTGCAAGCTCGGCCACGGGAAGCACTGGAGCTGTGAGCTGATCCCAGCAATGTTTTGGGCTCCAGCTTCAACTCTCGGCACTCATCTAGAACAGGGCATTACATTCTGGCTTTGGAGTAGAATTAGGTAAATTTGCAGCACTAATCAGTAGCCTTCTCTGCATGGAGTGCCACATGATGCTTCTGAAGTCTATTGGAGCATCATTCCACAGAACACTGAGAAATTGCTCTCTCTCCTGCTTTCAAAACTGCAGGATGGAATTAAATCAAGCAGGAACAGCAGAGCCATGCACGGGAATGCCTTGGTCAAACACTCACCTCCTCCCTCGGTGAGAATGAAGCCAGCTGTTTGATTTTCATGGTTTGATGGTTGTTGCACTTCTTGCAGAGCAGAATTTGGCTGCTCACCCACTGCTGTGGTTTGGTGGGATCACAGAAAGTGGTGCCGCCCGACACAACGTGGTTAAGGTGCTCCATGTACTGGGCAGGGATGGGCTTGTTGTAGTCTCCATTCTGACAAAAAAGCAGGAAGGGGAAGCAAACATTAGGTCATAAAATCAAAGCTGGGTTGGCAATTAAGATTCCCTAAGCTCTGCCAGGAGCTTTACGTTCCATGCATTCACTTAATGTAACAAAGCAGATCCACAAAAAAAGAGACAAAACCCTTCAAACCTTCTGCCCACCTCCACTGCTCCACACACCTACTGCACGCAGCTGGTGGTGCTGGATTCTGGCTTGAGACAGGTTTTGTTATTTAGCAGAATACAGAACCAGAGGATAATAATACTGCACCTCCTGGAAGCCGTTGTACTGCTCGCAGTTGGGGCAATCCCAGCAGTTGCGATTCCCGTAGGGCACCACCGTGTCCTGGTTGCAGAACCAGCAGTTCACCGTCACGTGCGTGGGCTTCTTCCTGCTGGGAGAGGAAACGTGTCAGGCACCAACACTGAGCTGGTGGGCAGGAAAGCAATGGCTTTCAAACAGGGAAATGCAAGTGGGGCTGGAAAATCCATCAGTCTTCCCATCCTGTGTGCTTAATGATACGATGCGGAGTATCATTCACTTTGGCAATGAAAAGGTGGGTTGTTAAAGTAGAGATAAATTCTATACTACTACCATGAACATGCTGAATTAACATTTTTCAGGGACACATTTGGGGATGCAAATCCTCTCCATAACCAGCAGTGTTATTTATATGAGAAGGGTGCTGTAGAGTTGATGCTTAATACACAGAATTCCAGGAAAAGGAAGTCACGATCCACAAGGGCTTCCTATGGTGGTGCTCAGAAACCCAGGAAATGGGCTCATGGTTACATGGTTATGTATTTTGATAGAAAACTTTTCAAGGGCAAGGGTTATCACATTATCCCAAGGCTCAGGCACTGTAAACAGCTGTTTCTTCACAGCTTTAGATACATAAAGAACTGAGGAAACAACTCGTCTTCCCCGAGAACGGAAGGGATAAAGACTAATGACCTTGATCCATGAGCACCTTGTTTTCCAAAGCAATCCTGTTAAAACAACAACCAATACAGACAAACAGCTGTGACATGACCCCCAACACCACAGGTTGTGACAGATGTTTGAGCAAAGAACTGTAGTGGCCCGAGCCCTGGGCCTGCCTGCAAAAGAAGGTCTGCGTTTGTCCCGGAACTTGGGGCAGTCCCCACGAGGAGCTCCCTGGCAGGTCAAGGCAGCACAGCCCAGCTGTCTGGGCTTATCAGAACCAGCTCCAGTCCCACTTCCAAGGGAGGGCAGCTGCTCAGGGCCTGGCTATGGCAGCTATGCAGACAGATGGACCCAGCTGCCACCAGCCCAGCTCCACCAAGTCATTGATCTGTGTGGCTCCACTGCAGCAGCAGAGAAAGCAACAGAGCAGGGGGGCTCATGGAAGGCCTGGGAAGCAACTAACAGGAGTCCAAATGTTCCCAAATTGAGAGCAACTTCTCTTCTTCCTGCTCTAGGAAATGGTCTCTGCTGCTGCAAAATTCCACAGCAAAACAGCTTCTGAAAACTGCAGAAGTGTTGTCTGGCACCCTGCAACCAAACAGCCAGCTGGGTCTTCCCCTCTCTCTCAGCCATCACCTCTGCAGCTGGATGCCCACAATTAACATTCTTCCTCCCTCCCATTTCCACAGAGCCTGCCTTGAAACTTGGTTCATAGAATATCCAACTCTCAGGCAATGCCTGCCCTTCCTTGTTTAGGTGCTAACAGTGAGATGAAGCTCGCAATGAAGCACTGAAACTCCAGAGTGCATTGAGGATTCCCTGCCAGATGCTGAAAGAAAATGGTTGGAGCTACTTGGGTGACAGATTCTCATCCCAAAAATAGATGCAAACACCCACACCCCTCCTAAAATGAATATTCCCTGCTCAACTTTCTTCATTGCCAAGGGGGCTCAAAACAGTAACCGATGCAAGTTAAAAATACCACTGCTGAAACTAACAGGCAAAAAAAAAAGAAAAAGAGTTTAAAGCAGACAAATCTAGGTCGTTAGTCTGAGTTATCCATGAGCTCCCACTGCCCAAATGCCAGGGAAACCACTTGTCAAAACAGCCACGAGAAGGATGGACAGCAACACCTGCTGGCACTGGTTTCATCTCACTATCACAGGGGGGTAAAAGCTGTGCAAGTATAACATGCAGGGTTCCTTAACCACCAAAATACAAACCCTAGTGCTCTTTGAGCACAGAATTCACAGCAAGCACGGCGTGAGTTCCACCCACTGAGGGAGATTATTGCACAGGTCCAGGTACTGTGGAACATGCCACAATCCCATACCCATGATCACTGCTTCACAGTCCTCTGGCACCCACAGAAATAAGACAAACCACGATTCAGCCCCTCCCCACCCCCAGTGTCTTCCATGGCAGCACAGAGGAGGTGGGAGCACTCAATTCCAGCAAAAAAAAAAAAATCAATGCCAAACCCTATCCAAGAACCAAATCCTCAGCAGACTCCAGACCTTCCCACCTTTTTCCAAACAGGATTCCCCTTCTCCTCTTGAGGCTGAGGAAGTGCTGCCAAGGATTAAACAGCAGCACTTCATTCTCACAATGTATGCAAAAGAAATGGCTAAGTCCTGGATTATTTAGGATAAGAGGCAATAATCCTTCCTTTTGTGAACCTATGATCTGTTGCCATAGAAATAGGTGCAAAAAATCCCAGGTTCCCACTCTGTTGGATGCAGAAAGAACAAGGGGGGAAAAAAGTCATTTTAAGCAAGAACATGTAGGTGGGGTACAAGTTTTCTAGTAATTGGGTAGGACTTTAAAAGCAAAAAACAAGTACTGCATTTGGAAAGGCTCTCAAATACAGATTTAATGCGTTTGGAGCTATATTTACCTTGACTGAATTCAGGCAGCAGCTGAAGGCAATAAGCTACAGCACACACTGCTTCTGGAGTCAGACCCCTGGCCGAGACAGACAATGCAAAACTGAGCACTTACAATGTGCTCAGTGCCTTGCAAAATACCAGGCAAACCATCCCCGAGGAGTTTACAATGTACCACTGGACTAACTCGAACCAGCTTCACTGGGACAGAGAAGCTCAGAAACAAGAGGTGACTGAATTACTGACAGCACAGGGAGATTCCACTCCCAGCTCACCTCCTGTGCCAACTCCGTGTGGAACCCGCACACACAAACAAGCTCGACAAAATTCCCAGGATAAGTTATTCTGCAGGTAAGAAGATATTTGCTTAAGACAACAGTGAGGGGAAAATACCTGCAGTAAACTCACTTAGGGGATCAACCCCTAAATGTCTGACAGTGCTCAGATAACACAGAATGTTCCTTTGTGAGAGGCATTCGTTTGCTCACAAAAATCAGGTTGCAGCTCTGCAGGTCCCGTTGACAGACACTGTTTAGCAACTACTTTGTGTCTGTCATGTAACATAAGAGGACTTCAGGTTCCATCCAACTCCCAGCACTCTTCACTATTCCTCATTTATACACACATTCAAGGCCACGCTTTTAATGGATTGCCAGAAGAACAGTCTGATAACTGATAAGTGCTGATAATAATAAACTGGATGTATAAATATTAATATATTTAGCATATAAATATTTATAAATATTTACATCTATTGTCCCCTCCCTACCCCCCTTTACTACTAAGTCAGAAGACGACAATGTTTGGTTTTCCATATTTAAAAGAAACCACCGGTGGATGTGCAGTTCTTTGGGGGGTTATCCTCATCCTCTCCCAAGGATTAGAATTAAAACCCGATTCTCCATAAAAAGTACTTAAAGCAGCACTCTTCGTTCTGGCACAACTGGATTACAAAGCAATTATACAAATGGCTATGCCAGCAAATCTGAAGGGAAGACACGCTGGGAAGAGGAGCTGATTTGCACAGATCAGCCCCAGGCACAGCCCAAGCCATGGCACAGCCCAGCTCACCATCAGGGAAGCTCCTGGGTATTTCCAGGTTGTGCCCATGTCCATCACCTGCCAGCAAAGGGGTCTGTCAGTGCAGACCCAGTGCTAAACCCCATTTTCCAATACAAGAAAAACACATCTATCTAAATTCCAGCAGGCAAATGCTGTCACACATTTGCTCACAAGCGGCAGTTGTGGACAGGGTTGAAGATTTAGCCAGAAGATCAGATTTCTAGTACAGTGTCATAGGTTACAATGCACTCTCTCCTCTCATAAAAGCCAGACTTACTGTCCTCTTAAGAGGGAATAAGGTTCCCAGTGGACCTAGGCAGGGACACAGACCCACAGTCTAACCAGTCTCTGGGCTTGTCCCCCTCAAGGGCTGTCAGAAACTGTGAAACTGCAGCTTTAGCAACTTTGAACACTCTGGAGAACACTGGCCACAGCACAGGATGCTCCAGGAAAGGTGCCTCTTTTTGCCACTGCAGTACCCGGGACAAGCTTCCCAAGGAAATGCTGCTACAGCTGCTGGTCTGAACTCAGCACCCCAACTGACAAACACCCAGCCAGGCTGTGATCTCAAAGAAAGACCACCAAACATCCCAGAGTTTTTCTATCTGGCCCAAACTCACACGGATTAAGGAGTTCCTGTACATACGGGGACATCAAATCTTTTATTTCCTTGATTCAAAAAGCAAAGGTAGCACCATATCTGTGTTTGACATCATGTCTGTGTCCCTGATAAAGCTCTCCTCGATGACTATGGAAGATTAATTTCTGAGGCAGAGTAAGAAATCAGGTAATATCAGAACATTACCAAGAAATACAAACACGTACCCCCAAAGAATTATCAAGGTCACCTCCTGAAAGAATTTACCAGCAGCCTTCAAGGAAGAAATGCTTTCCATTCCAGAGACCTTTTGATGAACTTGAGCAAAACAAATCCAATCTCCTCCCTCAAAAGGCATGTTAGCCTCAACTGGGTCAAAGAAATGCTGCCTGCTTCACTGGGATTGCTTCAGGCCACCAGGATTTCTTGGCTACCCTAAATATGTCATAGAAATGCCAAGCCTTGTATATGGGTTAATGTACCACTGATCATTTATATGGTTACACAAACAGCAAAGGCTTTAGAGCAAACCTTAAGCATCATATTGTTGATGTAGAAATATGCTTCTCCTGCTAAGTGTAAACTTGAAGTGAAGCTTAACACAGGGAGCCCTTGGGGCTGCCTTTTCTCCGAGAGAAGCACTCAGCAGATGAGCAGACTGCTGTCTGTAGCTATAAAGACTAAAGTGCCTCGTATTCCATACATCCCTGCACTCCTGTCACGCTAGGCTAGATTAGAATCTGTCAAATTAAAGCTTTGCTCCTTTTATGAGATCTGTATCCTGACGTGCCTCCTGATGCTTTTCAAGCCTGCTTTCCAACTGGTCTGAATTTGTCCTGAAGTCAGGAGCGTCCTGTGCAATCAAGAAAACAAGGAACCAAAGAATTTTGCTCCATAATCAAGAATTTTGACTTCTACAGAATCCCCCTGAGTTCTAGCATCGTGCTAAGAGCAGTGTGATTTTGCAGCCTCGTTCCCCATGAAATCCTGCCTTCAGCCTTCATCAACCAGCACGGGAAGCAGGATTTTATCTTTCCCTGCCTCAAACACGTCAGAAAAAAAGGGGAGACCCCCGACCCCTGAGAGCCTCTGTCCCTGCATCCTCACATCTCTCCTGATGCTTGTCAAGCCTGCTTTCCCACTAATCTGAATGCATTCTAAAGTCAGGAACAAGAAAACAAGGAACCAAAGAATTCTGCTCCCTAATCAATCATTTTGACTTCTATGGAATCCTCCCCCGCGTTCTAGCACCGTGCTAAGAGCGCTGTTATTTTACAGTCCTGCCATCCCGCCTTCAGCCCTCATCAACCACCACGGCAAGCAGGATCTGCTCTTTCCCTGCCTCAAACACATCAGAAAAAAAAAAAAAGGGGAGACCCTTACCCCTGGGAGCCCGTGTGAGGGCATCCACCCGCGTACTCACCGCTCCCACCGCGGCGCCTGCGGGATGCTCAGCCCCGCACACACAAAAGCCATTCCGGGGGACACGGCAAGAACAGATCCAGCCATTCACCCACACCCTGACAACGCCGGGGGGCCTCTCCCCGAGCGTTCTCCTCGGGGACGGACCCAGACCCTGGCCGGGCGCACCCGCGGTGTCCCCACACACACCCGCGGTGTCCCCACACCCGCCGGGCGGGCACCGGGCCCCGCGTGGCGCCTTCCCGCCGCCGCGGGCCGCACATCCCGCCATGTCCCTCCCTCCCTTCATTCCCTCCTTCCCTTCCCGTACCCTCCCTCCTTCCTCCTCGTCCCTCCCTGCCGGCCGTACCTCCGCGCGAAGCGGTAGAGCAGCAGCCCCGCGGCCGCGGCGCACACGGTGGCGCCCAGCCCGGCTCCCTCCATGCCGGCCCCGGCCCCGACCCGGCGGCGGCGGCGCTGCTTTGTACGCGGCGCGGCCGCCCCCCCGTCCCGCCCCTCGCTCGGCGGCGGGGGCGGCGCGTGACTCACGGAAAGGCCGGAGTCGTGCGGCGGGGCCGCCGTGAGTCAGCGCCGCCGAAAAAAGGCCGAGATCGTGGCGGCGGGGGCGGCCCCGCGGGCCCCCCGGCGCTGCCCCGGCCCCGTGCGGGGGCTGGCGGCGAGGGGAGGTCGTGCCTGGCCCCCGCCGTGCCTGGCCCTGCGCCCGCCGCGCTCGGGAGGCGCGGGGGGTTCGGGGTGGGGAGGAGTTGTTGGCTTGAACTAAATTTAGACGCGGCGCTTTCTCTGTGCTAGAGAGGGACAGGCCGGGCGTCCCCGGGAAGGGCGGCCGCGCTGCCCGCAGTCGTTCACACAGTCACAGAATATCCTGAGCTGCAAGGGACGCACAAGGATCATCCAGACCGACCCCTGGGCCTGCACAGACACCCCAGCAATCCCACCCTGCACCTCAGAGCGTTGTCCAAACGCTCCTGCAGCTCTGGCAGCCTTGGGGCTGTGACCAAACCCTGGGGAGCCTGTTCAGTGCCAACCACCCTCTGGGGGAAGAGCCTTTCCTGAGATCCAACCTGAGCCTGCCCTGGCACAACTCCAGCCCTTCCCTGGGTCCTGCCACTGAGATCCCCATAGAGATCAGCACCTGCCCCTCCGTTTCCCCTCACAAGGGAGTTGTAACTGCAGTGAGGGCTCCCCTCAGTCCCCTCAGCCTCTGCTCCCACACCTTCCCCTCAAGGCCCTTCACAGGTCCCAGCTCCAAAGGGGGAAAAAGGCTTCAAACACCAGGTTTTTAAAAAGGCACAAATGGAAAAGCTCTTCCCAAATATTTGTACTGGAAGTAAGCTGTGCTTTTAAGCTTAACTATGGTTGGGCTCTCTTCACTGTTCCATTTCCCTCTCCATATATTTAACCACGGTAATGAATTCCGTGGAGTAACAGTGAATATTTCATCTTGACAAATGTAAAAGGGACATAATTTTTCCATCTCTCTTCCACTGTTTAGCACAGTCACTTAAGGATTGTTTTAAGAGACCAAATGATAGGGATAGGAGGAACAACCCACCCAGTTATTTGGCACATGGAGACCTTTGAGGTCCTCTAAGACTTCTGGAGAGCTGGCTGATGTTTTCTTCAGAGGTCCCTCCCTTCCTATCAACTCTCTGTAGCACCGGTCCAGCCAGACACGCATTGTTTGAAAGTTTCCTCCTTAAAGGAGCTAATGAGGAACTTGTGCAAAACCACTACAAATCACAGTGAGGGGCACAATCACAACACAAGCGTGGATCCCAATTCTCAGCAAATGCAGGTATTTTGAGGGATATCAAGACAAACACAGAAACCCAGAGGGAGGCAGTAAGTCTTACAGCATAAGGACTTGACAAATCTTCAAATACCTCAAAAATGCTTCCAAAACTAAATTAACCACTGTGAGCAGTTCACACTATTGCAGCAACAGTATGTTTGTAATTTCAATTTCACTGTTAACGTATGAATAGGCACAGGTTCAGTCCTGGTAAAGTTAATGGGATCATAGTGGTGACTTCAGATAGGACTGTCTTTTCATCACCTTACTGATCATTAAACAACAAAGGGTCTATTAATGAAGCCTTTACCTACATTCCATGAAAATGACTTTCTGTGGAAGCTGGAGAAGAGGAATGAAGAGTGAAAAATGCTTCTAGTTTGACTTTCACAAGCAAGGAAAGGTTGGTTATTTTTAAATTCAGGTATAGTTTTGGTAAAAGCTACTTCAAATTCTTTCCTCTGGTAATAGGCTTATTCCATACTCAGTGACATCAATGGGATTGCTCACAGAGCATCACCTAAAAATGGTAACTCTTTATAGGGTTTAAGGAATCAAGGGCCAGTGAATTTTAAAAATTCTATTAGAGAGAGGAAGGAAAAAGGGTTTAATTATACTAACTCAGAAACTCTATTAGTTCCCAATATAGCTTATTAACCCCCTATCAAATTAAGACTAATTCTGTCAGGATTGGTAACAAAGCTTAAAGAACAGGAACAGAAGCCCTGCAGAATTCCTGATTTTCCATCAGATTTAGGCAGAACAAAAAATCGTTCACTTTCTCTTGCTTTCTCTCTTACCAAGGCCCAGACTCCTCCAAAGGGTCGGAGTTCCCTCCCCTCATTCTCAGAAGGCATCAGCAGTCTACACATTTGACTAACATTTTAGAAGTGAGCTAGAGCACTGTAAGTACAGAGGAATGCTAATTTAGGAAAGCAAATCTCAGAAAATGTTTCAGAGTAGCAGCACAAGTGTCCCAGTTCACAAAAATAGCATCAGCACTGTTTGACAGTTTTGCCTCCTATAAAGAGAGTGAAGCTTTTGCTGCTCATCCTCTCCATAAAAAAACCCCGTGTCAATTTTTACTCAACTGTTTCCTATTTTAGCTCAGGAGGAACGTGATCTGTTTTGTCCAGTAAGACATAACAGAAATCAGTTAATTTTGCCTCACAATGAGGTATACACACATTCTGCTCTCTGTGCAGTGAGCTCCTACATCACACTGATGTCAAACATGACCTCAAGCACCAGTCATCAGCTGGGGTCTGCTGGGAACAAATGGGATCTGAATCCAGTTATCAGCCCATTCTATTTCTGCAACAAAACACCAGCCTGGAAACTTTACCTGATCAAAGACAGCCCTGCTCACTACCAGGCTGCTTCTTAATGCTTCCCATGCTCCTTCCAAGCCTGCACAACACCATCTCTGCTGGGAGTGGTCCCTGAAGTCAAAGATGTCCATGAACACTTGTTCATGCTCAAGAACTCAACTGCTGCTCAGATCACGAGGAGCTCATTGTTCAGGTCACCAGGGAAGGCTGAAGCTTCAGGGTTTGTCTCAGCTGCCAAGGCAAATGACACCAATGAAGAGAATAGTATGGCCAAAGCAAAACATAAATCTACACAGTGGAGTTCTAAAACGCTATCAGTAATAGTAATTCATAAACCACAACTGAATTACAAGGTACTGCTGCAAGTGGTGAAGATTATTAAAAATGAAACCATATTCTATTTTTTAGGAAAGAGCTAATCTCAGGTATGCAGGATATTTGATTTTGAAGTGAAAGGCAAGAATTGTATCATGAGAACTGTTAAGAAAACGCCTTGGATACTGTGTTTGTGAAGGGGAAGACAGACATCACAGCTATATGAAATGTGAGAACTCTTCAGAAGGCTGCACTAAGCTGATGAATCCTTACTGCCTTCAGCAAGAAATCAAGTAATAACATGAAGTAACTATTTACATAGACTGGGGATTTTTTGTGGTGTTAACTGCAGTGAGGTGTCCACAAGATAACCCAGTATCTCATTCCCATCAGAAGCCCTGCTCTACAAGGACATCAAATCAAGAGGGACTTCTTCCTGAGTATCATATTGTAAAGCAGAATCCAGAAGTGCAGTTATAGTTTATAGTGTTTAGGACATAGCTTATCCTCTCTTCCACTCTCTAGACCCCTGGTACTGAAGTATAAGGCAAACATAGCCCAAAAAAGCCCCAGTGCAGTAAAAGGCTGAGGTCAGGATACCTGACCAAGTTACTCCATCTCATGGGATTCCCACAGGGCAGCCAGGCCACAATCACTGACTGTCCTTATGCTCTCAGGCCTGCACTAAAACAAGGTCTAAAAGCCAAGTTCTGACAGAGCTGTTTATACCCAGCAGCATAACCATATATCCCAAATGCACAGGGGTACAGAACTGTGATCACATTTTTATGAAAAGCCTCCCAGAATCACATGGCAAGTGACTTTTCTAAGAGATTCTGGTGTGCATAGTTCACACCATCAAAATAGAGAAACAAGACTGTCCTACTTGCACACTCCAGGGTGTTCACACAGCAACAAATGATGCACCTTGAATAAACCAGAACTACTCTCAAACCTATTTGGGCATTTAGGGCATTACAGTGCTAAAAAGCAACATGACTCCAGTGGTAAGAAGACAAGAGTTTCAAATGTCCAAACCAGTTCTCCTGTTTTAATACAGTTTTAATGAACATCAGTCCAAGAGATCACTTGATAGTATGAGGTACATTCCTTGACCACATATGGCTGTGCTTAAGGAAAAGGACAAACATATACTTAAATTAAATAGTGTAATTTAATTTAGTAGCATTTTAATTATCATCAAGTTAAAAAAAATTATAATTAACTATTAACGTTAATGACTTGAAACCTTTCAGAAAGCATGAATCCAAAAGGAAATATCCACAGGTGGTCACAGACTTGTAGTTCTCCCACCAGCATTGCCACCTGTACCAGTCTCTTAAAGGACTACTTGTTCAGTGAAGAAATTGGTCTTCAGTCTGTTACTGGAGTCTTGGCTCTGCTACTTTGCGTGGTCTTCTAAGAGATACACAATTAACTCGTAGGTGGACAACACAATGGCTGTGTTTGGGATCTGCCGGATGAGCTGGGCAAAGAGTCCTCTGTAGAAGGCCAGGTAACCTTCCTCCCGTGCCACCAGCCGAGCTGTCTGGATGAAAGCCTTGTACTTGGTGCCTTCCTCCCGCAGCCGTGTCCGTATGACCTCTGCAGAGCAGGGAAACAGGGCCTGGTGTTAACAGAGCAACCCTCCCACCCTCACGGCTTCCAACAGCCTTTGGAACTGCAGAGATGGTTCTCTGCTCCGTGTGACTCCCAAATTCTCCTAGGAAAGCTGCACACAGCAGGGCTGTCATGCTAAGAGTGCACACTTGGTTTTGCTACTTCACTAATACATACTCATAGTAATTCTTTCAGCTCGAGTTCTATCCAGTCTGTCACAGTTCACACCCATGCTTTAAAAGACAATCAGCACTGAAGAGACACTGCTTTGTGTTAAACTGCTGATTCCATTCAAAGCCATCTTCAGCAGGCCAAGAGACAGAGGTCTGCTGGGTGAGGAATGATCCTTCATTTCAAGAAACATGCCACTGTTTCTTAAAGGAAAGGTCTTGTATGCAAACCCCAGGGACAGGAAAACCTTCCTGTACCAACTGCCTGCCAGTACATCCAGCCATGGAATCCTGGACACACTGCCCTTCAGGCAAGGGGAAAAGTTAAAAGAGTTCTTCATGTGGAATAAATGAATTGTTTGCTCATTGAAGCTACTACAGATCTAAATGCTTTACTGATGCTACATAATCAATATTGCTCTCTCTATACGACCACGGTACCGTTCACATCTGTCCAAAAAGAACAACACTGCTCAGTCCACAAGTGTTTCTTGCCCACAACTTGACCACAGGATCCCAAAGGCTGTGGGGACTTAGCTACATGAGGCTACTAGTGAAAACAGAAGCATTAGGCAATCACTTTGGTGTTTTTTGGGTTGTTTTTAAACTAGCAAATCCCAAGCACCAACTACGTCTCTCCCCCTAGGAATGGTGGGACCAGTACTGAAAATGCCAGTGCACAGTAACGTGCAGTTGGGCCTTTCAAAGAACTAGGAGTTTTCATCCCTAAACCCCCTCATTTGTCTTGGATTACAGGCAACAGCTGCTCTCCAGTTCTCCCAGCTGGAAGGGTTGACATACCGTGTGGATAAGCAATACAAGAGGCACAGCCCTTGGAAACAGCAGCAGCAAACATCAGTCCAAAGAAGTTCGTCGAGCTCCTCTCAGTCCCGTTAGAAGAAGGGGGTGGTTGGACTTCCTTTAAGTGCTTTTTTAAACTTTCATAAATAGCAAAGCAGATAATGGTCTCAGAAATCCCTGCATAGGAGGCAGTCAGGCCCCTGTAAAAGCCACGGATTCCTTCTGTCTGGTACACATATCTAGCACACTGCAAAGCATTCATTGGTTTGGAGCCCCTGACTCTAAAAAAAAGACAAAAAACAGAACAGAGCATATTATGAGCCAAGAAAAAGAATTAATATTAGAAAACCCCCCACCCTTATGGTTTCCAATAGTTTTTATAACTACAGAAATGGTTTTCTGGTAAGTTTTTCTCCCAAATTCTCCTAGGAAAGCTGCACACAGCAGGGCTGTCATGCTAAGAGTGCACACTTGGCTTTGCTACTTCACTAATACATACTCATAGTAATTCTTTCAGCTCGAGTTCTATCCAGTCTGTCACAGTTCACACCCATGCTTTAAAAGACAATCAGCACTGAAGAGACACTGCTTTGTGTTAAACTGCTGATTCCATTCAAAGCCATCTTCAGCAGGCCAAGAGACAGAGGTCTGCTGGGTGAGGAATGATCCTTCATTTCAAGAGGCAGCACTCAGTTCAAAGGTGCCACCCTGTGAAGTGCCAGAATTAAGTCTTATAAATTATTTATAAAGTTGTCGTGCTCTATAAGATCCTTCTTATCTGACCTAACGTGTCCTTGCAGGAGGGAATTTCCATTCTAAGCAGTCACATTATTAGCAGAGTCCCTTATTGCTCCGATATCCATCAGTGACTGTGAATCACTCAGCTAAAAGACACTGCTGTCAAATTCCCTCCCTGTCTTCAGGAGCTGTGGTTAACAGCAACACAGTGCTGAAGGAGGCAAAAGAACATTAAACCACTGCAACAGATTCTTGTTGCCTGCAGGGTGTTTGATGAAACTGCACTGTTGTGGCTTCTTTACAATTTAAACTCATCGTCCTTCTGTCTGCAGCTACATGAGCATCAGCACCCTTGGCCTGCTGCAGTAACACACACCTGGATGACCTGGATTCAGTACAAGTGACCTTTCCACAGCCTCTGTCATTGCTGTATCAAAGCATTTCAGTCCTTACTCCATTTATCCTCAACATGACCCCTGAATTACAGAGGATTCTGTACACAGGAGAAAAATAATGCAGTGCTCAACTGAAGATTTACAGTGAAAACAGAGACTGAACCAAGCAGCACTCAAGGCAACTTCCACATCCTTCTCAGCAAGATCTGTGCATCCACCTGACACAGGACACACAGAACCAGAACTTTTAGTCTGACCAGACAGAAATATGATGGCTCAAAAGGTGGAATTGGGAGTCAGGGAAACAACTGGGCAAGGTCTATCGAAGTACAAAGAGCCACGAGCAAAACCATGGAAGTTCAGTTTTCCAGAGGCTCCCTTAGCCAAGCAGTGGCATCCAATCTCCCTCAGTCAGTGACTTACTTCCGTTCCAGCTGCATTCTCGTTTTCACCATCCATATAGGATTCATCAGGGAATTTGTGATAAAGGCTGGAGAAAACAAAAGAAAACCAAAAGTACAGCTGAATCCAGGCTGCTGGATTGTCATAACCTTTATCCCCTGTGCAGTGAGGCAGTTCTAGTCACCAGCTCTGGCCAGAGGTGCCTAAAGCCCCCCGCCCCAGTTCACAGCTTACAATCTCATGTTAAACTTCAGGAGGCATCAACCAGTGGATCCTTCCTTTTGGCACCTATTTTAATACGTATGTCACGTTCCTAAAGGCTGCTGCAGACAACACACCTGCCTTACTGGCTGGGTTTGGAATCCCAGCTCCAGAGAAACCCGTGGGAACACGCTCCTGTACTGGACTTGTGTTCCCCAGGGCTGTAGGTGGTGCCCTTGAGCTGCTCATTAACAGAATCCACCCCTAATTAAGGGCTTCGTTTGGGAACAGCTATTTTTAGTGACCGCTCTGGTGACTGATGATTGAACTAGCAGAGCTCTTCTGCAGTATTTTTCCTACAGGAATAAACTATTTTCCCCCAGCCTGGTAGGAAAAATACAACATCCTGAAACAATTTGGCTAAAACAGTATCAGAAGTTTGCTGGTGTGCACTAATAATTTTTTTCATGCCTTCAGAGGCATTACCAGAGCATTGCAGCTGGAAAAACATCCCAAATTAGTAAAGAGCAATCTAGAAATATTTCAGGGTTGAACAGACCAAAAAACAGTTCCTCCCCAGACCACGTCAGTTTAGGAGCTCGCAAACTGCTGTTTTCTGGCATACACCACCTCAGGCTAAGTGTACATTTTCAGAACATGCCACACACTGGCCTTTGGACTTGTTTATGTACCACAGTCACCCAGAGGTGGCAGCCAGGACTGGTGTGCTAGCCCAGGTCCTGCACAGACAGACAGCCCAGTCCCCACATTAGGATCTATTCTTTTCATTTTTGAACTATTTAGAGGCCTAGAAGGAGTCTTGTAGCAACAGCTTGGAATAAATACTTTAAAGAATTAAGGTGCATCTCAGAGCCACTGCCTCAGACACCAGCCTGCTGAGGGCTGGACACAGCTACTGCTGCAGACCACGGGGAAGGGGAATTGGAAACACAAACCTGCAGAACCTGCAGAACAGACATGCACAATGTTGCTGTTGGGCACAAACATGCTGTTGAATTGCTCTTTGGCTTTGGAGTAGCATCCAAAGTAGACAGCTCTGTGGGGGGAAAAAAAAAGAAAGAAAAGCAGTGTAATACAATGTCAAATAAGACAATTACTGTTCTGCTCCCCACCTCTGGAAACCAAATCTCTCTCCAAAGACGCCTCCACGTGACCACTTCCATCTACAAGCACACAGGAGGTTTTGTTTGGCTTTGGAGTTCTTTTCCCTTACACTACAATGCCCCTATTTGACTTGACACCCACAGGGTAAAAATGTTTTACTATGGGAGGCAAGATGGTCTTGCAGACAGAGCCAGTTAGATCTGATACCTGCACCAGCTCTGGCACTACACACTCTTTGGAAACTTGGGACTGTTACTTTCCCACCTGGAGCCCATGTTTTCCATAAATTTGTGCAGCACTTCAAGCTTTAAACACTTAAGCCTGCACTGAAATAAAAGTTTTATGCACCTCAAATCCCTACAAAATGCACGGGAATGGAGGAAGCTCAGTTGATCTGCAACAATCAGTGGGCTGAGTAAGAAGCTGCCTGGATCAAGTAAGCTCAGCTCAGCTCCTCGAAGGGAACTGCTAGGAAAAGGTGGATAATGGGGACTACAGTTTTGAATCACAAATGCACTGGTAACATTTGTGTTGGCACCTTCAATGTTACTTTTAGCAATAGTTTAACTATTTACCTTGATGGTGCAACTCCAACCAAGTTTGGACCCAGCCCTCGGAAGAGTGACCTTGGTCCTTCTTTTTCCAGAATCGACCTTAAAATAAAAACAAATGGGGGCAAGGGAGAAGACAGTATTTAGGTTAAAAGTTACATTTCTTGTTCTGTCAGGCAGAGTCAAAAGAACCATATAAAAGCAATGAGTTTAACAGCTGTGAAGCTGTTAAGATTTTAAGCTACATGATAGACTTCAAAATTAGTAGAATTATACAGTATTGAATAAAAGCCACTGGACCATAAAATTCAGTGCACTACAGGCAAATGGGTGTCATATGGCACCAGGTTATAATTTCCATTCATTGAAAGCTGTCAGGAATTGATTTAAAGTTTCCTGGAGAATCCAGTGATAGCTGAGTCTTGATGAACAAAGGGTATTTTTGGCATTCTCTGTACCCAAGCAATTCAGGAGTTTGGCTCCTGTGCAGAGACATGAAAAAAGAAATGCTTTTCCCTTTCACCATGAGCCAGTGAGGACACGAAGGTGAGACATGGCAGCCACACCACAAGCTGTGTGAGAGCACAGTCTGCTAGACAGCAGCTCTCTGAACTGCACTCCCCATGTGAAACCCATGCAAGAAAATCCAGATAATTCCAGGCTCCATGGGTAGCCCACTGCACTCACTGGAACTGCCAGTTTTCACAATTTGCTCTCTAGGTCGTTAGCACTGTTGAGAGTGTTCCCCACAGACTTCAAACCCAAGCTCATTAGACAGGAGGAGATACATGAGCTTCTGAAGCACTTTTTTTCTGCAGCAGAGTTGAACTTTCCGAATAAACTCCAGGGCTGAGTGTCTCCAAGGAGACAGATCCACCAACTACTTGTTCTTTGTCACTTAACAGTCACGACTGCAGATTCCAGCTGGGCTAACTCATCAGAATCTTAAATGGATTAGACAAAAACAGCCTGTCCTTCTGGAATGAACTTCTATCAGCAGCAGGCTTAACCTGCCTCCCTGGGTACCTGTTTTCTTTCTATTTACAGCACTAAAGGGGCTTTCATACTTAACACCTTTAACTCTTACAGAGCAATTTTACAGGTAGGGCTCTAATGTTGCTTCCACAGCCATTTAATCTTCCCAAACCTGGAGGCCCAAGTCATACTCAGTCTGGCAATGAATGCATGATCAGGACTGAGAAAGGACTGGAAGAGTAAAAGCAAGAGACTGAACTTCACTTCTTTCTTCACACATTTTTATTTTCTTAGGTTGATCAACAGCATTATCTGCTCCTCACTAGATGCTGCCTGCAAGGGGATGGCAGCAGAAATATTTTGCTCTTACTTCTCAATCCTCTAAACTAATCAGCCTGAAAACTTGGCAATACATACAGCTAAGCAATTCCTGAAGTGAAATGAAATCAAGATCACAGTCACCGTATTTAACGAGCTTAATAAATATATTAAAAAGTTGATCCAATTTTAAACCATTTCCTCTCCCTCTAAAAAATGAGACAGGCCCAGAAAAAGATGAGCCCAGAGGATGAATTAAGAACCTTGTGCCTTAAAGTTTTCACCTCCTTTAGTTACTGCTGCCTGAAGTCCAGTGCTGCAAGGTGAAAAGGTAGCAAGGGAAAGGAAATGAAAATCAAAGGCAACTGGCACTGCCTCACGCATCCAGTCACGAACTGCTCTAGACTCACCTCTGAGCAGACAAAGAAATGTTTGGCAGGGGAAAGCAGGCTGTTTACAATACAGAAACTCAAGTGCCAGAATGACTCCCAGGCAGAGAGCTCTGCAGAGAATTTGAATTAGCACTCCACTGTTATATAACTGTGCAGCTTCTCCCCAGGCAGCCTGCCAGGCCTGCTGGCCTTACATAAAATCGTTCAGCTTGCACTGCCACTCGGTATTTTCCTTGGCATCCCTGCTACCTGATCTCAACAGGACCTCTCTGCATCACCCTGGGGTGCCCAGGGAGCCTGAAAACCTCAACCCTTCTGCAGGAGATCTGACCCACACGTCGGTGGTGCTTTGGTATTAAACACAGGGGTAGGGATTTGGATGTCAGAGCTGCTGGTGGAACCTTTTCAGCAGCTGTAAGACAAGTAATTTCATATTTGCTCTTCTTCACGAACACACAGCTGAAAGGGCACAGCGACAGCATCAGGTGCTGCAGCCTGAGCCACTCAGAAGGCTTTTAACAGAGACTGTAACACTGCCCTCAGTAAGTAAGCATTATGTGTGCAATGCTCAAAGGACACAGCAAACATGATTACTGCAAAAAAGTGACAAAGATGACACTTGTCAGTGTTGAAAAAGAGAAAAAAGTCCTTTCTTCTAGAATAGTTTTCTGTGATAGTTCCCACAAGCTAAGGTACATTAAGACCTTACAGTGTGTCCTGTGTATTGATCCCCAGGGAATCATAACTACCAAAAAGCCTAAATGTGAGGGGACAATTTAAAAATAACCCTCCAGGCACTTATTCAATTTCCTTGTTTCTAAGCACTGGAAACAAATTCCTGTGGAAGTTCAAAGGAGCACTCAGGAGTCCTGAATACATCTGTGTTCTTAAAAGAATAATTTCTCTTTCTGTTGCTGAAGGCAGAAGCCCAACTGACACGAATCCTTCCAGTGCAAGTCTGGAGCAAAATTTACATTCTGTGTTTGCACAGAGGGAGGGAAAACTCGGATCCCTGGAGTCAAGGAACACTGAATGAGAGGAGCAGCAGCACTCACTTGAGGACACTGAAGAGCCCAGGTGACACAGATGTTGGCCTGACCATCCCTTCACCGCTGATGGTCCCCAGCTGCACCTGTGGGTAGTAGACAGTCCGGAAGGCCAGCTTGGAAGATTGAAGCCTTGTCTTTATTACCTCGAGGGGACACGTAAAGATGGCACCGACTGTTCCCCCACATCTGCAAAACACAAATTGAACAGAAGACAGAGGTTGAAAAACAAATCACAACACGGCGTGTAAATAAAACCTGCAGACTTGTCTTCTCCAGTTGGTTCCACGCTGTGGACAGATCATTAGGAAACAGGGTGATTTTGGCAGGAGGCAAGAGAAAACTGTTCCCATGGCCTGGGGGAAGGGAGAAAGTGGGAGAAACTGGGAGAATGATCATGTGTAGTGATGAGATTGGTAAACACCAAGGTGATTCCCAGCACTGACAGAAAATCCCTGACTGACCACGGGACTGGTCCCATGTTCTACCACGACTTGGAATTCTGCCTGTGAAAACTTCAGAGGCATCCACGTTGCAGAGGTTGTTGTCCTAAAACAGACGTGCCCTTGGATGGATTTTCTTATGGGAAGCAGGAAGTTGGCAGATGAGAACGAGCCACTGGGGATTAGGACACTACAGACTGAAAACACAACAATATCATTCTTCACCACTTCGGTACTTGTGATTACAGAGGAGTAAATATAAAAACTACACTAAGTTAGGCACTCTTAAATAAAAGAGTGGATGTCAACTTTTCTGGGGGGTTGCATAGAGGGAAGGAAGCTGCAAGGATGAGAGGGAGGGCAGGAAAACAGAATAACAGGGCAGAAAGGCTACTAAGGAACAGCCCACCCCACTCTGATAACAAAAGGACAGAAATAAAATATTATACACACATGATCCTGTAATAGGCATATATTCATCTTAATACAGTCAGGCTGAGCCCCATGAAAAGGACACTTGGCCAAGAATATAAAGTGTATGAGTCCTAATTTTCATTTTAATCAGTGATCTGGAGAGGGACTGGACTGGTCAAACCCATTTCTCTCTCTGCTGCTGTTCCTCTGTTTTAATTGAATGTCCCTTCTGGCCAACTTCACAATTAAACATAATGCTGGGGTTGGCTAAAAGGTACTTTATCTACATTTATTACTGAAACACATGGGGATTTAAGAAGACTTAACTAAATATTTCAGGTTTTTTCTTTTCTAAAGGCATTTACTACAACTGATCAGGAAATATTTTCTTTGTTTACACAAGTGTCAAAGCACGTGACTCCTTCCAAAACCTGTGTTTACAATTTTCCTCACAAAACACCAAGAGTCAACGACTTAACTCTCTTTGATGTTCATGTGAAATTGTAATTTAAGTAGTTTTCCATGAAAGGGAGATGAATTTAAAAAAATAATCCCACCCTGTTTCTTGTGTATAAAAAGCCCCACTGCTTGCTAAAGAGCCTGCACTCATCTGGGAACAAAGATCCGTAGAAGGACATTAGTGAAGGTACCAGTGCTTATTTCCTAAAGCCCCTTCTAGGCATGAACTACTTCAGTAGGAGAATCTCTTTTTAAACACGAGGAAAAGGGTAGTAAAAGAATGGCAGAAAGATCCCAGCTGTAGATACAAACCAGTTTAATAAAGGCTTTATCCAGCACAGCTTATTTTTGCTGGTTGAAACAGCATGTCTTGCATCAGCAGAAACATTCTTTGCCAAGCCCCCGAAGTTTTTGACAGCCTGACCACCCTGGCTGTACAACCACAGAAATGAAGGTCTTTAAGGGTTCAAAAGGACACCCCAGACCTCATGGCCAGGGAACACAACTTCCTCACCACAGCTTTCATGTTCTGCAAGATTCTGTCCGAGAATGACCCCAAACCATGCTTTTCAGATGTTAAAGGTACCCAGAAGAAACAGTTTTCACCGAGACTGAGGATGTGATTGAACAGCACTGTGCAATGAGTTTCTTCTCTAAGTCCTTGCTCCTTCCTCTTCCCTGCTGAAAGGGGTAAAAACCTAAACTTGGGACAAGCCACACATCCACAGTGACACACGGCACAAGAAAGAACTCTGCCTTCTCTCTTTGAAGCATCTGTGCTTTGAGTGCTGACTGAAGTCATGGAGTCATTGATGGAAGTGGGTGCACAGCAGCTGAAACTGTGTCATTTGGCTCACGAATGGCTGCGCTCACAGACCTTATCAGGTCTGATTATTTTGTGTACTGACCCAGGGCTCAGAGCCGAGGTCTCTGTGTGTCAACAGAGAGCCTCCAGTTCAGCGTTCTTGTTTTGTCAGATGAGCCTCACGTTGCTCACACTTGTCTGAAATTAGAGCTCAGGGGGGAAAGGGCGGTCAGGAACAGCCTCTCCAGCAAAACCTTTCCTGTTCCACACCTAACTCGGAGCAGAAAGCATTTTGAGGATCCCCCTTGATTCCTTCCCCAAGATGTACATCCAATACAGACACAAATACGCACAATTAACACCCAACTAATCAACCTACTCAGAGCAATTGTAAGTCTGTGACAACTTGATGAAGAGAATTTGATTGCCTTAATTCCCAATTCATCTCTCTACCCATGCTCCACTACTGTGCACCCTGTCTTCAATCCTCATTTATTTCACATTTACCAACATTACAACAATACTTTGTCAGTAACAATTCATAAATACAGAGCACTGAAACTCTATTTGCTATTTTCTGAACCACCACCTGCTCAGTCTAGTGACATCTTGCCATACAATTTTTTAGCCTCTCTGGCATATTCCCTCCTGCATCAGCTGTCTTCTTGCCTTCCTACTCCACTCCTTGCCTTTCATCCTTTTAGTCTGATAATCCAGTTAATTTATGCAGCCTTTAATATTTAAGTACTTCTGGCAATGCACACGTAATCCTCTGATACTCAGCACAATGAGTGAGTATTTGCAGCACCAGTTTTAACAGCTCAGAGTTTATGTTATCAGTGTGACATTTAAGAAAAAAAAACCACATTATCTAACAGAGCAATTCTCAAAATGTCATTAGGGTGCACATACTATGTCCCAAATATAAATATACTGCTGATAGTTCAAGTAAGGACAGTTTTTTCAGATGAGATTATTCTCCTCTGCATGGGAATTCTACACATCACTCCCTGGTGTTGCTCCAGTCCCTGGGAACATGCCTGAAAAACAACACACTGTGCACAAGAGAAACACTTTGTATTCCTGGGCTGTTCCAAATGCCTGACTCTGGGAGGAAGGGAGAAACACCCTCAGCTACAGAAACAGCCACAGACCCCAAAAGGCTCAGGGCTATGCAGGAAGATAAACTTGATTTGGGAAAATCTTATGCTGCAATCAAGGCAAAGCCTCCAAGTCTTCATACTGCTGTGAGTCAGGGATTTTTTCAATACATCAGTGCAGAACAATAGTTCCAGAGATGTTAAGCAGTGTTTACTGCACCAACCACTTGCAAAAACCCCAAAACAGGGCCCAAATCTGTCCTTAGTGAAAAGATAGAAACTTCCCTAGAAACACAACACTATGGCAGAGTATTTTCAACAGGTCAAACACGGTGACACATGGAGAAACGTAATGTATTCTACATTAACAGCTGCAGAAAAATCCTTTACTTCCACAAAAGAGAACACTTTAAAATACATGCAGAATATTCACATCTCAAAATCCAATTCCCATTTCTCCCTTGCTGCCAGCTTTCTGTCTTGACAAAGTCCACCCCCGATGTACCCATGACTTGCACTTGAAATAAACCCTCAGCACCCACCAGAACAATTGACAGGGATGCCAAGAATCTTAATTAAGAGTAAGACTTACTTCATCAGTCCTAGGTTTAATCACTGAGCAATATTCTCATTGCAAATAACAAGACAATGCTGAACGTTAAAGGGAGCCCTGCAAACCAAAGATCTTTCAGTAGGGTACCCCTGACTTCACCCAGATCACAAGAAAATGATGATGGAGCTGCCTGGTTAGAGAAATCACAGCTTGTAACCAGCCTGACACATTGTGCTGTGGGAGTATATGAAGTCCTTCTGGTTTTCCAAACCACACCACACGGTCTAGCATGACGTGCATGGCAGAAACAGCAGAGCAGGTTCTGTCTTTGAGATTTCATTGCTGCACTGTCAATACTGCAAAGAAAACAATCTGCTGCATTCTCAGATGCCACAGGAAACTGAGCATCACAGCAATGCAGATTGTTCCTAATGAATTTTAAGATACTGGTCATTCAATAAATTTCCAGCTGATGATGTTACCTTGAGCATCAAACACCTCTTGGCTCTGAGACACTCCACCTGTGCCCAGGGAGACAGATGCCACTGTGCCCTCAATTCAGAGCAGCTGGATGTCACCCACCTTCCCAGATGATGTTTCCAACACTTTTACAGGTGGCTTAAGCAAGCTTTGGTATCTAAGGCTGCTTTTCAGAGCCACAGGAGCAAGGGGGTCGTGGAATTAGGCTTCGATTCCAAGACAGAAAACAAGTCCCAACCATGGCTTCATTCAAACACTGCCCCCAGTCTGCCCCAAGCTGCTCCAGAACACACATCACACAGTGCCTACAGGAACTCGGGATTAGAAGTTTCTGCCCAGGTTTTGCTCTTTGCCAGTTCTAGGAAGGGCACTGCAGCCTCCAAGAACCACTTCTTAGGAAATGCCTGTAGTAAACAGCATTACTGCAGCAGCTTTTCTTAAACAACAACAAGCAACAACTGCCCTGACTTGAGCAGGGAAACAGGAACCCAGACTTGTAAACAGGCTTGTACCTGTTGTGCAACTCGGGCATCATTGTCCCTGCTGCCTCCGGAACCTTCCCAGCCCTCAGAGCTGTGTTCCCATCAGAACTCCAAGACCCTTTGGTTTGCTGTTACCACTGGCAGCCTTAAAAGGAACGAACAGAAAACTAAAGGGCCAATGAGTCTGTTTGCCTTGAATGGCCTGGTTAATAGGAAACCATCTCTTCCAGCAACTGCAGAGCACTTTGCAATATTCAAGTGCATTTCATCACCCCCAGGCTCTGAAGCACTAAACACTTCTGTTCTGGCCACTAAGATTATCTGAGGCTGGCCTGGTTTGTGCACACATAAAGATAGGGCATTACATTTTAATCTGACACCATTCCCCACCCTCACTGTCCCAGAAAGCCATCCTAGTGCCAATAATGTCTCTATCAAAATTATTTCAAGTGAAAGGGCTGCTCTCGCTTTATCTGCAGAAAACACTTTACAAGTGAGCAAAGGTTGGCATCTTATAAAATCTTCGCTTCCTATAAAATATTCTGAACTTCCAGCATTTTCTTTGGCTGTCTGGGTAATTTTACCCAAGGTCCTGGTTCTGCAAGCAGCTCTGTGTCACAGTTCAACCCATTTACTGTAACAGGGTTCTGTGAAGTGCAAAGGTAAAGGTATGTGAAGGACTGAAGAAAGACCTCAACAGAGTCTGTTACTCAAGCATTAACACACTAATTCTTTCTAAAGTTCCTTTGGGATGTAAGAGGTGCAGCAAAATATTATCACAGCTGAGCTCTTTTAATCAGACTTTATTGAGCAGACATTCTCTACCACTACTACTATTAAAAAGCAAAGTGCTCAAGGCAGGCATGGCAGAGAGCCTTTTATCTAATTTGATTAGATAAATTCCAGCTTCCCTGCCAGTGGGCTGGCCCAGCACCCCTCCAAACACATCACCTATTTCCCACAACATTTCTTACATGTAGGGAAAGGCACATTTCTTACACTCGGGCACCAGCTTGATGGTCCATTTCTTGTTCTATCCAGTCAGCCCCAAAAAGTGCATTTCTCACTTGAAAAGCAGATAATAGAATTAATATGTGTGCACATACAGAGAGAATATGGGAATTCAGGGTTTGAAACTAGGAGAGCTCTGCAATAAACTGCATGGCAGGTGGGGTGTGTGGGGCCAGACACTTCAGCCTTGGCTGGTGCTGGAGAATCCTAAATCTGCTGTCTCATTTTCCCATCACAGAAACGATGGCACACTTCCCCTCGTCCCTTTAAATAACAAGATATGCAGAACCAACAACAGGTCTGAACCTTTAAAGGCCCATTTACCCTAAAAGGGCATCTCTGTCCCCTGTGCTGCATCTTCCTTGCTGCTTCAGGGCCAGATCAATCTTATCCCACCAGAGTGGTCAGGGGGGATATTCCCTGCTGGTTCTCTCTGTGAGCTCTCTCAAAACCAGACTGGACCTCCTGCCTTCCTGGGCCTGCTGCAGAAAGTGTTTATTGGGATCCCTGGAGAAGAGTACAATAAATCACTAAGGAAGATGCTGATCACCCAGTACCAGATTAAAACACTGATGAGTTAGAATTCCTATTTATTTATAGTCTGATGAATTACATGAGGACACCAGGAGCTCTGGATAGGTGGTGTTAGCACCCAAAGAAGTTCCATGTGCACATCCAGGTACAGTTTCTGTGCCAGGTTCCAGGTACTGCTCTGATGCAAGCAGGGGAGGCGGGGGAAGAGAGGACTTAGCACAGAGTATTCAAGCCAGAGGAAGTGTCTCTGAAAAACTTAGCTTTGTTGGGTTTAATATTATATTAAATGAACCTAATGCTCCAAGGACACGTTAGAGGAGACTGAAATCTCCTGTTTAACAACAGAAAAAACAACGGTGTGGTATTAAACAGATTCAAACTCACAACAGATTTCGTGCTGGGCTTCCTAACTATTGTCAGCTGACAAGCACTACAGAATATCCTATTACTTAGATAATTTAAGCTGCTAGAAACTTAAAATAAAATATTTCTGACAAGGGCAAAAGTGCACTTAATCTGCACAACAGATGATTACAAATTAGTTTACACCATAAAATTTTCTTACTGGATTACTGTTAAAACAACTGTCACAAATTAACTAACAGGGCTTTTTGGAAGGCATTTTGGCTGCTGGTCTGTGGGCTAGGGCTGTTACTTCAACACAACAAAAAACCAGCATGTTTTCAGGTCCTCGATGCAAGAAGTGGCCTGGAATGCCAGGCCATTTGCACACAAGTACCAGGCCCTTCTCCAGCCCTCCTTCCCCCCACTGCTTTTCCCCTTTTGGAGCACTGGCTTTTCAGCGTGGCAGGACCAGGCAGTCTGGGGCTCCGCGGAACGCCTGCCCACGGTGACCCCCCCACAGAGACCGTGGAAGCGCCGAGCCAACACCTTCCTCCCGCAGAGCCGCAGCCCCCCGTGCGGGCAGCGCCTCTGGGGTGACCCCGCACGGGAGGGCGGCACCGACGGCGCCGCGACCCCCAGCGCTCCGCCCGCACTCCCACACCGCGAGTGTCGCTGCCAGCGTGACCTCGGGCGGCACCGAGAGCCCTCCGTGCCCTCCGTGCCCGGGGATGGATCGGCTATTTCTGGGCGGCGCGGCTCCTTCCAGACGGCGGCGGGCACGGGAGGGGGCGATAACAGAGTGTCCCCACCCGCCCCTCACGCGGGAGCCGCGGCGGGGCCGGCGCGTTCCACCCCTCCCCACGGCGGGGCCCGCACTCACCCGCCGGCGAAGAGGTGCAGCAGCGTGTTCTCCTGCGGGCCGCCCGCCATGGCCGCGG
Source organism: Myiozetetes cayanensis (assembly GCF_022539395.1). Lineage (NCBI taxonomy): Eukaryota > Metazoa > Chordata > Aves > Passeriformes > Tyrannidae > Myiozetetes > Myiozetetes cayanensis. The sequence goes on along the minus strand of NW_026087499.1, from coordinate 3,390,637 downwards.
CGGTGGGGATGGTGGAGGGAGGTGGTGAAGGGGGCGGTGGAGGCGGTGCCGCCGGGCCGGGCCGGGCCGGGCCGCGCTCGGGCCCCGCCGGGAGCTGCGGGCGGCGAACGGGGCCGCGCGCGCGCACGTGACGCCCGGCGGCGGGGGGCGGGGGCGGGGCCGGCCGCGAGTGACGTCACCCTCAGGAGGCACCGCCCATCGAACGATGACGTCATTACACGCTGTCCCGCCTCGCCGTGACGTCACGCATTGGAAGGCGGCGGAGACACCATCCCTGGAGTCACCAGCCCTGGAGTCACCATCCCTGGAATCACCAGCCCTGGAATCACCAGCCCTGGAGTCACCAGCCCTGGAATCACCGGCCCTGGAGTCACCGGCCCTGGAGTCACCATCCCTGGAGTCACCATCCCTGGAGTCACCAGCCCTGGAGTCACCATCCCTGGAGTCACCAGCCCTGGAGTCAACCAGCCCTGGAGTCACCAGCCCTGGAGTCACCAACCCTGGAGTCACCAGCCCTGGAATCACCAGCCCTGGAATCACCAACCCTGGAATCACCAACCCTGGAATCACCGGCCCTGGAATCACCAGCCCTGGAGTCACCAGCCCTGGAGTCACCAGCCCTGGAGTCACCAGCCCTGGAGTCACCAGCCCTGGGGGTGTCTGGATCTGGCGCTGTGTGATGTGATTTTAGAGGGTCAGCACTTATGTTGGTAGCGCTGGGTGATGGTTGGGCTTGACGATCTCAAAGGTCTCTTCCAGCCTCGATGGCCCAATGGTTTGCTCTGCCCCATGTTTTTGGGAGCCTCTGTCTATACCTGCCTCAGGTGTCGATGTACAGTAACCCATCTTACAGAGACAAAGCCCAGGCTGGGTCCTTTGTGGTGCGAGGCCTGGGAGTGCTGTAAATCACTGTAAACCCCCCGTTATCTGTGGCAGCACATAAATTGGCCTTTCAGGGTTTGTTCTGTCCTCCCACACTGCAAGGGTGGGTGGGTGGGTTAGGCAGCTGATTTGAGGCCCTACAAGGAGAGCAGAGATTGTGTGGATGCTCAGAAAGATGAAAGCCTTGCTTGTGTAAAGGTGGCATTGATATGGAAATGGCCCTTTTCCCTCCCCAGTCCCCAAGGATTCCAAAAATGTCAAGCTCTTGCTTATGCAAATAGCTCTTCTGTTTTTATATTAATATTAAGAACAGGGGAGATATCTCAGCTATTTGACTAATCCAACCGAAAACAATCAGAAGTGCTGTTTACACAGCCAAAGCCTGCAGCTTTCCCCCGTCCTCTGAGTGCTCTGGGGACACCTCAGACATCTGCACTGATCCAAAGACATCCCGAGGGGTGGCTCAGCAATCATCTCTAGAAGTATCTGTATTTAAGGGACACGTGACATGGGGTTTTTAAAACTTACACTCCCTTAAATTCAGTGGAAGAATTTTGGCCCAGTGCAGTGATTTACACTCTTGTGTAGGACAGATGCCATCAGTTTATATGCTGTGGGTTAACTACACAGTCAGGACATTTACAAATGGCTGGCTTTTAACATTAAAATCTCGAGGAAAGCGCTGAAATTCTACAAAAATACTCTAGGTCTACATATTTTCCATGTCCATGAGTTTCTATTGTCCTTGACAAACGAGCCTCATAGCTTAAATTCACATCCACACGTGAACTTCCCTCCTGCCTTGTGGCACAAACCAAACATCCCAGTCCTAAACCTGCCAGGGGCTGGAGTTGGCCCTTTGAGTGTGCACATTCCCAACATTTCGACTTCGGTCTACCCAGAGGAACAAGGAGGTTTATGGGTTAAAAACAAGAGCTGAAGCAATGCCTGGGTCCACACTGGGGTCAGTGCTGTTTGGCTGTGCCTGTCCTGGGTCCTCAGCCTCCAAAGATCCCTTTAGGACTTTATGTTTCTTTTTGAGGTGGTGGTGATGAACCCTAAGGTTCTCTAAAGAATGGCTGCCTGTAAGTGATTTATGATTTACTAAAGCAGAGCCAGCCTAGTGGATGAGGGTGATGGGATCCCTTGTAAATGGAATTTGCTAAAACTAAGGAATGAACAGAGCTCTAAGTGCAAATAGGATCCAAGGCAAAGTTACAGCTCTGACCACCTGGTCCCCAAACCTCCTGGGATCCTGAGGACCCTGAATGGTCACTGAGATTCTATAAAGTTACTTTTTTAATGACATTGAGTAGATACCCAAGGTCCAGGCAGCAATATGGATTTGCTGTTGTCAATATATCAAGGATGCTGGGCTTGTAAAAAGGTGAGCAAATGAACTTTCTCTACAAAATAATCCCATTAGATGGTACGAATGAATGAAAGAATAATAAAATCTGGAGAGGGGATGACTCAGAAGGGAGCTGGTAACCACTGTGGGTTATCAGAACACAGATGACTCTATTAACACATCTCCTCTGTTTGCTCAAGGGATTGATTCACCCACCGTATGATCTTTGGAGGCCCACCTTGTTTATAGTGCCTCTCACCAGCCAAAAAACCCTCTGACCTTATCACAACGACAGAAACTTCCAAGCAGGTGTAAACATTGAGCAACACATCTGTGGCACCTGATACCATCAACACAACCTGGCTGTGAGGGGCTCTTTGCTGAGGCTTCCAGCTCAGCAGGACGGTGGTGCTGATGGACACCGCAAATGTGTAAGGATTCACAGGGAAAGCTGGGCCAAATGGTCTCATTTACACACACAAAGGCAGGGGGTCGAGGGGAGAAGCAGCTGTGCCTTCTCAGCACGAAGGATGAGGGGAAAATCAGCTTCAGCAACTGGAGCATTTGGACCTTCAGAGCGTGCACGTGGGGTGGGTGTCCTGTCCCTCGGCTTGTTTCATTGTGTTGCTGTTCCTTTGCTCTGCCCCTGCCCTTAAACTGGGCACAGTGAAGAAGGTCCTGCTGCTGCCCCTTGGTGCCAGGGCAGTGGGATTTTCTGCCAGGCCAAAGGGCTGGGTGGCAGCAGGAGCAGCTGCCTGGCAGAGGAGGGAGCCAGGGCCACGTCTTGGGTGCTGGCCCAAGCAGGGGGTGTGTGGGAGGCGTAGCTCGAGACAGCCACTCATCAAACAGCTTCCCAGAAAACCCTCCGGCCAAGGGTTTCCAGGAGGGCTGCCTGTGATCTGAGACCCGGGGAAGGATGTGTCCAGAGCTGTGTTCTCTTAAACACAGCCCCGGGAGTCGGTTCACTGGCTGGGATGGCAGGTCATGTTACACTACAAGCTGTAAGGCCTCATTTCCACATTCTCTCTTTGCAGGCTGAGGCAGGACAGGTGAAGGGCAGCAAAGTTTATAGTGTTTATAACTTCAGTGCAATGTACACCCTGCAGCCTGTGGCCCATAGAGAAGCAGAGATGGGCAGCAGCAGAAAACAGCCACAAGGGCAGACTGCAACCCAGCACATCCCTGTCTGCCCTGTGTGAGATTTACCAGGTCTAGGGTGACATCTTTAAATACTCAACTCCTAAAAAACCATCACCACTCATTTTATGCCCCTTTGTGCTGCCAGAGATGCAGCAGCCATTGAAGTTTGGTACTTGAGCTCTCCTAATTCACAGGGAAGCAGTTTAGGAGGTGTCTGACTGTGGGCAGCAGAACTGACAGAGCTGCCTCCTCAGTCATCCCATCTACAGCCCAGCATAGCAATTGAAATGTTCCTAGATTTCAGAGAAATTAAATTTAAATTTAATAGAGTGCAGTAGCTAAGGTAGGCTCCTCAGGCAAGAGAAACTGTCCAAGAGTATCCAAACTACCAAGACTACCTGTAAACACTTTTCTGCTTAGTTCTGTATGTGGTGTAGGGTGGGAAACCACATATCCCAATTCATCCCCACTTAGAGTATACAGGAACAAGTTCCAAGCTATTGAGAGTTTATGCAATCACAATAAAGTAGCTCCAGGCTTTTTATGGAGAGCCCTGCCCCTAAAGGATGCTAATTAACGGGAAGACTCTACAATAACATAACACCGCATTTTTTTAGCCAATATTTCGGTTAAAACTGTTCCTTTCCACCTGGTTTCCCACCTGTACCTGTGAGCGGGTGTGTTCGCTGCGCCCTCTGGTGGGAGATCCGAGCAGCACAGGAAGGTGCGTGCCCATCTAAAAGTTACATCTATAAGGTGATAAAAGTGCTTTTCCGCCACCGAATCCGAGCGTAGCAGGACTTGCCCAGGTGATCAGCAGTGTATGGTTCCCTAATTTCCTAGGCGAGCAGTTATCCTAGTGGAATTTACCGTTTGTCTCACCCACCCTGTGCCACCTGCTGCTGCATCTGCTGGAAACTCATTCCTGGAGCTGGGGCGCATCCCGGTTTGTGCTGATGAGCCAGAAGGTGCTGGACACACTCACTGGAGCGATGCCAAAGCTACATTTGCACCCTGTTCCTTAGCCTGTGGGGTTGTCTGCCTTCCAGGCTGCAGGATACTCGCAGCCCTACCTGCCTTTGCCTCTCATTCCCCAGCAGAGAGCACTGCAAGAGCAACGTTAGGAGCAGAGTCACCTTGGAGCAGTGAGGGATTAGGCGTGTAAGGTTTGATCTTGAACAGCTCCTGAGCAGTCTCTGCCTGCACCTCCAGTTTTGCCTGTATATGCCTATCACCCACTCTGGGCACTTTGAAGATCCTCTGTCTTGTGGCTCCTGCTCCTCTTCACCAAACACAGCAGTTCTAAAAAGCTCAGGCACTGATGACTTTTTCTGAAGCCCTGGGACACAGAGCCATTAGCACTGTTTGGGCACCTCACTTGCTTGATCCAGACAGCAAAATTCCTACCTGCTTCCTGGCCACCATCACCTTGATTTTCATTTTCCCCCTCCAGGTGGAATGAGGAGGTGTGTTTGCCTGTACCTGTTCACCTCAACAGCTGCACAGACTTGCTGCTCTGGAGTGCTTCTCCTTCCTCATTGTAATTTTCTGGTAGTGATCTCAAACTGGGAAAACATTGAGTGTCCAATCCCCCAGGCTGCTTCACATGCCCAGTGGGATATTGTTGGAGAACCAATCCCTTCCTTGCTTCAGCCATCCCTTGGATTTGAGCTCGGGGGGTACCACACACTGCTCCTCTGCCACAGGGTGCCCTTCACCTCTGTGAGCTGGAGGAGGGAGCAGGGTGCAGGTATTTGGTCCAGGGGATGTGGGTACAGGCAGGGGAATCAGAGGAACACAGGTTTTGTGGTCGTGCTGTGGGCCTATCAAAGCACCGGGAGAGTGGGCCAGAGCTGGGAAAACACTGTGTTCCAGACACTGCTGTTCCAGCATGTTGAGTGTTTCTAGGGAATTTCACGAGGATAAATGTGCACAGGAGCATTGTGGCCTGCACAGATCAGACACCACAGGAGCCACATCAGGGGAAGTTCCTAAATTACTCTCTTGCCAGTACAGAATGAACCCAACCAGGAAAGGGTTGAGCCGACTACTCCTGGGACTTGTTTTGTCTGGTGGCTTCCTACAAAGTGGAGCAAGGACTCACCAGCTTGTTCCACATCATTAGCAGCTGGCAGCTTCCCAACCATTACCAGCCTAGTCTGGATCTCACCCAGCATCTTGGAGATGAAAGACCTTGCAGCACCACTGCACTCCCTGTTTTAGGTCCCAGTCCAGCTCCCACTGAAATCAGTCACTCTTTTTCCTCTGAGTGCAGCTGGAGCTGGGTCTGACATCCCTGTAACAGATGTGTCTCAAATATTCAGATGGGTGAAATATCAGTAAACACCAACACCACAGATAGGTGCCTGTAACCCCGCTATTTTCTGGCATCAAATTAAAAACAGCAACACAGTCAAGCAGGAGCACGAGGAATTATCTTTCTTTCCTGAAAATACTGAAGGCTTGAACTTAGAGCAGCCAAGGCACCTGCTGAAAGGAATCTAGAAGCCTGCTTGAGTGCATGTCAGTGGGAGGCTGATAGTCTTTCCAAAGTGCATCCCTGCCAGGAACAACATCAAAGGAATCTCTCTGGGGGTGATGAACATCCCAATAGCACTCATCTGCCCTAGGAATGGCTGAGGCCATTGCTCAGATTTTGGGAGCATCCCTGGGAGAAGTGTGTGTCCAAAAGGGTATCTATCCAAAGTCACAGTGAAGACTGTGTGGTATCCAAGAACATGATGAAGAGACACATCATGTGGCTATTCTGTCAGCAAGATTTCTTGGAGAGCATTTCAAGTGATTTGATGGGCATCCTAAAGGCTGTAAAATGCACCTGCATAATCTGAATTCCTTCTATCTGTCTCAATTCTGCACTGAGGGATTATTGATTCCTCCTGTTTTCCACGTGGAAAGCTGAAGCACAAAGACAGTGGGCACCAAATGAGCAAGCAGGGACGAGGCCAGGGCAGGGACTGCCTTGCCCAAAGGTCAGCAGTTGTCTGTCACAGCATGTACTCCCTCAATCAGCTGTGCTTGGATGCTCTGGATGGAGGGCTTGGGTTGTTACACGACTTGGCCTCTGATTCTGAACATGTTGTCATGGCTAAAATAGGTTTAGTTCCACCATTCAGGGCCAAGACACCAAGGAGCAGCTGCTTGGTCATTCTGCCCCTGCAGGCTGAGCCACCACAGGAGCAGCAGCCTGTCAGCACAGGAACAACTGGGGCGTTCCAGGGGATGGGAAACTGGGCAAAATTATAACCAGCAAAAGACATTTTCTCCACACTAACATGGAACTGGATTCAGGGGCTTGAGGTAAGAGGATGCCACTGAGGCCAAGAATTCAGTCTTTTGGTTTTTTCCTCTCTAGAAGAACAGGAGGTGTGATCAGTGGGAATGAGTGACTGAGAGCCCTGAGAGCCCTTGGTTCTTGGGAGGCTGTTCAGAGCTGGCCTGTGGACAACCTGGCTCCCTGCTGACCCAGAGAGACACCCCCACTGGCCGTGGGAAGGCCAGCTCTGGTTCTGCTGGAAACATCAGAAAATACTGGTGGCTTCACACTGTGGGCAAGGATGAGCCAGAGCACAGTGCTGAGACACCTCAGTAGCTTTCCCTCTGAGGGATACATGAAGCTCCCAGAGGTCTGTGGGGAATATCAGGAGCCCATGAGAGCCTTTTCCCAAGAGCCAGCATTATTGAAGTGCAGTAGGTGAGCAAAGTTATTCCAGCCTTGGCAGTTCACTGGAAATGTAGCCTAAATAGCCAAATATAGGGTGTATAGACAAATACAGGCAGAAAGAATCCTGATTTCCGGAGAATGAAAAGGGGATCAATGGAAAAAAGTAACAGCATCCCTCTCTGTGAACCCACTTCCCTCCATCCTCACAGCCTTCCCTGCAGGCAAGGCTGGGATTAATAGGAAACATATGGGAAGAGAGTCTGGGATCCAGGGCTCCAGGACGAGCAGCTGAAGCTCGGAGGAGCTACCTGGACCCCATTCAGGAGTGAGCTCAGGGATCAAACATCTCGTGAATGGGGAGTGGGCTGGGTGGGGAGCTTAAAAGGTGCAGGGTCCAGTTTGGTGGTTCCCACCCTCCCAGGGCAACAGGCCAGTCTGAGCATTGTTACACAGAGTGTTGTTACACAGCAGAATTACAGTTGTTTCCAACTTAAACCCTAAAATCTTGGTGACAACCTGCACCACCTACATGCTCTTGTCATCCCCCAACTGGAATTACAGCAGAAACACGGTGAGGAAAATTTTCAGTGTGACAGTGCTCTGAATATCTTCGTGTCCTGTGTTTGTGCTTCCCTGCAGTTTAACTAACAGAATACCTGCAAGAATGCAATGAAATATCCTTCATCTCAACAGTCCCTCTCGCCTCCCTGGATTTGCACGTCATCACTTGATTTAATCTTTCCCTTAAAAAACAAGGAGTGGGTTTTTTTGAAGAGGAATTAAATAATCTAAATGAGGGTGGAATGCACAGGAGAGGAGCTCAGTTACAAATGCTGTGCTGTTTTATTCGCTAACATCAGCACAAAGTGCTCAGTAAAATGGCTGCCCATCCCATCAGTTTTATTACCTTCCACATGTGCTTTTTTATTATCATTAGCTGAGCTTTAAACAATCCCTTCCAACCTTTCCCGTGTCTTGATCTTTGCTGTCCTCACTCCAGAATTAAGTAACAAGGTTGTAACCAAGCATTTCCCATGTCTTATTGTACAAGGTTCTTTGGGTTATTCCAGGACTACTTTCTTTACCTCATCCCTGACATGCTGATTCTGCCATGAAGTCTGAGCACAGACCCTCTGAAATTACCCCTCTAACTACAACATGAAAGCTCTGGGTGACCTTCAGATTTATCTCAGTTAATCTTCTGTCCAGCACGGCTTTAAAAAGATTTGGTCTAACAGCCCAAGATTTGCATTAAGTTTTACGGGAACAAAAGCAGAAATTGCTACAATTTGACCATATTTTTTTCTTGGGTTTGTTTTTATTTAGTGGATGGGAATTTCCAGTTAAATATGCTCTGCAGCATTACAATCTGGATACAGGAACAGTGAGCCAACGTGGCTCTTTGCAATAGAGCAATAAACCCTCAAGGACTGTGTGTCCTATTGTTGCAGCTTTATGGGCCCTGCCTCTTTTCCTATAAATGTGACACTGTCAATCACCAGATCCTTCCAGAAAACTCCTCACCTGCTTTCCCCAAGAACTCCAGAAAGGCTTGCAATGCCTTGAAACATCTCGGGATTTCTTTTGGGACCAAGTCTGGACCCAGGGATGTTTCAAAGCTCAGCCTTTACCTTCCCTTCCTCCTGATGCTGAGGGGCTGCCTCAGTGTCCCTGATGCAGGAGCTCCCTCAGTCACATCCAGCCCTCTCAGTGATGCCCACCCAGGCTGTTTGGAGCTGAGGAGCCCGTGTGAGCTGTGGTTGTTCCCTGGCAGCCAGGACTCTGGCAGATGGGACTCTGCACTGGCTGTCAGGGGTTGCACCGCTGTGTGTTGTGCATGCAAGACTTTGGAGCTCTTGCCCTGCTGGGGCCACGAGCCTGGAATGTGCTTCCTCCTGAAATGTGTCCCAGGGACAGTCTGAAGGAACTTTGGCATTCTGTGTGTTCAGATACCAGGGGATTTACTGTGGTGGCTGAGAAATTCTGCCCAAGGCAGTGCCTTTCCCTGCTCTGGGCAGAGGGTGCTGGTGGAGGGGCAGAGAGTCCTCCCAGGTGGGAGGAATTAGAGCCATGCAGATGGCAGACAGATGCTGAATTCCTCCATGCTGGGATTCCTCAGGAGAAGAGAGTGCCGTGCTGTAGGCACAGGGACAAGGTGTGAGCAGGAAGCGTGGAGGGAATGGGGGAGCCTCTCCCACCAAGAATATGTGCTTTGTACCCTCCACTTCTCTGCTTTTCAGCCAGCCAGCAAAATGAAAAACATGTGAGGGGTGGAGCAGGAGGGCAGGGATTTATGGGTTGTTTTATAGGAGATGATATAAAACACTTTTATGTCAAGTTCTCTGTTGTGTTAATTTCCTTTCTCCTTCTCTTGCTCTTTTCTTAACCACATGCAGGAGAGGCAGAGCAGGACAGATCCAGGCTCTCTGCAGTCCCAACATAAATCTACCTACAGAATGCCTGTGGTCAGTGGCCAGCCCACCCCTTGTGTTACTGTGCCATTTATTGAGGCTTATGGGAAACGAAACCTGGGGCCAGGTGATGTCTTTGATGGGCACTTCAGTCTTGTTGGTTCACCAGCTCTTCCAGCAGCTGTGCTGAAATGTGCCCTATGTGCCACTGCAGTTGGGATGCCTTTTTACCTAATCCTCAGGATTACACTGCAGTTTTAATCCCATTGTCAAGACCTACATGGTTCACAGTCTAAGGGGATAAAGCAGGTAAAAGAAGTACAGTTATTTCTATTTTATGGATGTGTAGAGATGCCTGTGAGAGTTGGAGAGTGGCTGACTGTAGGTTGTGCCAGTGTGTGAACTTATTGTATGTTGGCTACTGTGAGAAACAGGTGACTCCTTGCAAATGCCATTATTTGATGTAGTTCACGCTTTGTCATCTCTGAATGAAACGATGAGGAAAGGCCAAGGATGAGAATGGGTTAAGAGAGAAGGGGAGGCAGCACAAGCAGATTTTAAAAAAATAAATTAGTCACTGCATTGAAGGCAAACGGCAGCCTGTTGATATATCCCACCCAAAGGGGACTGAAAAAGTGACCTCATGCAGCTTGTCAAATCCAGTCCCATCCCTCCCATGACTACCTAATGCTGCAGCTCCATCTGTCTGGAAGCCAGTCCTCACCAGGGCCAGCTTCACCACTGAGACACAACAGTGCTCGTCATTTGCAGTGACTCTGCTCTACAGCCTGCCCTGCTCAAGGCATTTTCCAGTAAACCTGGGAGCAGCAAACAATTGCTGAGTCCTGCACTGTCACATGGACATGATGCAAAGTGCCTGAGTGCTCAGGTACAAGTTCATATCGTGCTTTATACGCTGTGCAAAACCCCTTGGTTGGTTATAACCTGCCCTAGTGCTCTCCCTCTCTTTTTCTTTTGCTGTTGTTTTCAAAGATGAACCACAAAACTAATCTCCCATTGACTAAAGTCCAGCAATTTCTTTGGTGCAAGAGACCCAGATTGCTGCTCAGAGACTCTGAGGAGTGTGCCAAGAGGTACTGCCTCAAGGATCCTGGAGAAGCAGTCTCTGTGTAAATCTTTCCCCTTGGATGTGTTTCATGGAGTCATCCAGAGCCTGGTCAGAGCCAAAGGCAACACAGAGGGGTGGCAGGCAGTAGCAGGTGACTGGATGTGATGGTGCAGGAGGCCACCTGAAAGGACCAGGACACCACAGCCTCTGCCTGGGTACAGTTTGTCAAGAACTCTGAGCACAGGTTGGGCTTCAGCCAATTTGGCTTGCACAAGTAGCATTTCATGAGGATTTTATGGAGCTCCCTGGGGCCACGGGCAGTGGCAGCCCCCCCTCTCCCCCTGCCTCATCACCCTGATGTTAAGTTATTTTACAATTATTATCTGAAGTCAGTGTTTAGCTGTTGCCCAGGTAACAGCTCAAACATGCCTCACCTCGTGGCCTCCCTGCAGCTTCACATGGCTGCTGGAGAGCTGGGGAGCAGACTGAGTGCCAGGCGCTGAGGAAATGAGCTTTGCAGCCTCCCCAGGACATCCCAGAATACCGCAGAGCTTGGAGGAGAAACATCCCCAGCCAGATTCCTGGGCAGGCACCTCATTCAGCACACAGTGCCTGACACAGAATCCACAGCATCCCCCTCCCCACACTCCTCACACCCTCCAGTTTCTCCAAACACGTGCAAAGCCACGAGGCAAAGGCAGCCCAGCTCACACCACCCCCTCTGCAACCTCCCCCCTACCTGCAAAGGCAGGCCCTGGGATGCATCCTCTGGGAAAGGACGTGCTCTGACACACACTGGGAGTACCCACAGCCAAACAGATAATCCTGCAGTACACACTCTGTCCCCCTGAGCCACAGCCTGGGCTGAATACAGGAACTCAACACAAGGGGTTAAGCAGCTGGAATGAAGGCTGTGGCAGGAGCTCAGCAATCCCATGCTGCTAATACGGGATTAATAATTCAGGCAGCTCACTCACTGAAGTCACAGGGAATGTCATCTGGGAAAAGGGGTCAGTACCAAGCCTGGTGTCCCTCTTCTACAGCCTTTGTATCAAATGAGCTCGTCTGCCAAGCCAAAACACAGTTCTGGCAGTGTTGCTGCTCGGTGAATTGTGACCACAGGTTTACCTTTCCAAGGCCTGGAGAAGTTAACTGCAACCCATAAATCCTCAGGGACTCCTCAGGGACTGACTGGCAGCTCTGTGCTCCCTGCAGTTTGCAGCCCTGCCTGCCTGCACGCCACAACCACAGCGAGATGTTCCACATTCGCAGTCAAGCCACAAAAAGTCTGTCCCAATTCCCCATTCCTCCAGGGAATGCTGTGGCCTTTGTCAGAGAGGAGCAATGCTGTGCAGCAGTAAGGCAGCATAAGGACTCAAGGAGGCTCTCACATGCTGCTGACTAAGGTCACAGTCCAGTGAGAATTCACCAGTGTTGGCCCAAAATGGATTTACAGCCAGTGCTCCGATGTGAGATGTGATCCTCGGTTCTGTCATTTGTCCATCATGGAACAGCCCCACGATATGCCAAGAGTGTTCTCAGCCTCCAAACAAAACCCAGGAGTGGGAAGGAGTTCACACAGTCTCCCTTACACAACTACAGACAATCTGGCCTGAAGTGGTTCACTGTCCTTAGTCAAAATACATATTATTACTCTCATGTTGCATGGGAAAATACATCAGCTTTGCTTGTGACTCTGTATTTACTAGCAGAGGTTCCTGCTGCAGCTCTATCACCATGGCTTTAACAGGCAGCTCATGCTTATTTATTCTTCCCTCCCAGCTCAGTCTTGCAGCCATTTGCCACCCTTTTGGTATCTCTGCCAGCCCCAGCCCAGGCTCAGCTTGGATCTGTCTGGGCTGGTGAAGGTGAGTCTGTGATGTTTCGGACCTCTTGCACTCAATGGTGCATTGAAGCACATCAGGAAAGGATAAGGTCAGGTATTTCCTGTGGGCTGGGTGCCCAGCAGCTCTGGAGCAGGGGAGGCAGAGTTTCCAAGCCCCCCTTGGAAAGCAGGGCCGGTGCTGCTCTGGCATGGCAGGAGGAGAGCAGGCTTTTGCCAAGCCCCCTCTGGACCCCTGATCAAACACTTTGGGGCACCCCCTTTGTGCTAATAGATGAAACCACTCCTCTCATGAATTTGGGTGCCCAATGCCAAGTTTAGATACAGTCTAGACGCAGTAGCGTATTTATAACCTTGGCACATGACGTGGCAGCAGTGGGGTATAAACAACATTCAAAAATGATGAGGCGCAACGTTATTTATACATCAAAGTGCTCAGCGTAGGTACCACAGCCCTGAGGGCAGAAACCACAACTTACTGGAGATAGGAAGAAGCTGCCCCATCAGTGGGAGCTGGGGGTTTGAGAATGGGACACAACAACAGTCAAGATCACTGTCTAATCCCATACCTGAGCTCCACCGAGCACATCTCACTGGGAATTTTCAGTACTCAAGAATAAATTTGATTTTACCTGTTGCCACACGAGATGAAGAGCATGAGCAGCAGCTGAATGGCTCAGCAATTGCCTGAGATGTAGGCAAATTCCCATTCTGTCACAACAGCAAAAACATCCATATGCAGCAGGCAAAATTCACAGTGAAACTCTACTGACAGCTTGGCACGGATGAGTGGCAGCAACTCGCTCACAGGTCTAAGAATTGACTAATTCATGACAGTAACACAAATCAGCATCTGTACCACCTCTTGAATACAAGAGAACATGAGTGCAGTGAGCCTGCAGCTGCTCAGGTGTGAGGCAGTAAGGCATTACTGGATATACAACCTCTGCAGCTCCTTGCAATTAATTCTATTTTATGCAACATAGGTGCAGTCCACTGTTAAGCAATGTTTGGGTGACACTGTCCTGAGCTGACAAGGTCAGATAAAGATCTAGTTGAGAAAACAGAAGAGTTACAGAATGATTTGTTCCAGAATATTGGCCTGTTTATGCATCAAACTGATTTAGTGGAGGGTTAGTATCTCTATGGATCTCTTTGATCTCTTGGGCTGAAATGGGACGCAAGCACAATTTTTGGCCTGGGAACCTGAGCTTTCAGCCATCTCTCTGGTTTCCCTGTGGGAACTGCACCCCTAGAGTAGGCTCATAAGATGATTTTGATTCCATCTTGGCACTGATACAGGAATCAGGCAGGGGTTTTAACTGCTTGTGCTTCTCAGCAGGCAGTGGCTCTCTGGTAGGTTTATCAGCGTGGCTCAGTCATGCCTGGTGGCTGTCAACAATCCCAGACCTCTGAAACACGGACACCCCTGGGACAGCCCAGCAAAGCCATGGGATCAAGTGGCTGATAACAGGATGAAGGAAGTTTCCATGTCAAATCTTCCTTCAGCCCTTGGGGGAAAGGAGTGTCGCATCAAGGGCTGGACATGACTGCTCTTCCCTCTCCTCTCTCCATCTTGCTACGCAGGGTTTTAGGTTACTGCCTCTGGGAGGGGAGAACCGGTTCTGCAGGTGATGATGGGGAGGGAAGAGTGAGGTTGGACTCCTGTGGCAATGAATACCCCCTGTGTCCTTTGTGTTACTTGCATGTCATGAAACACCTCAACCTTCCACCCGGAAAGAAATTTTTACAGCCATAATTGGCTTTAATAACAGCCTGCAGCAGCACGGTACTTTCTCCAGGGAATCCCACGCACCGGGCAAACATCTGACCTACAAACCTCCGCCCTGGACACAGAGGTGTCACTGTCACTCAGAGATGGATTGTCCCAGCAGAAAGTACACTGCCCACATGTTAGCTCATCCTAGAAGTCAGAGAAAGGTCAAGGAGTTGAATCCTCCAGTGCTTTCACCGGGAAAACGTTCCTTCCCCTAGCAGGTTTTTAAGGAGTCATGGATGCCAGGGCCCTCTGCTTTCAGGTATCTCCTGCCTTTTTTATAAAGTGAATCTTGTCTTTGGAGGGAGAGGGACAGACAACACAGGCTGGTGATTTGCAGATCTTGGAAGCCTCCTGGTGGGAGGCCTCATTGCCAGCAATCAGCACTAGGATTTGTCATCAAGGCCTTTCCCCTCGCTCGTGCCCATCTGATCTGTGGGAAATGATGTCAGCCCAGGCACTTGAAGTGGATGGAGACACAGAAAGAAGTGGCAGCACAGGGAGCCAAGCTGAGGAAGCCTGCACATGCAGTGGCCATGGCTGGTGTGCGCTGCTCCCAGTCCTTCCTGGTGAGCAAACACTAATCAGAACTGGAATCCGCAAGGACTGAGTGTCCCCACTGCTCCTTCCCACCCCCTCAGCAGCAGGAGAGCAGCTGGCTTCAAGGCTTTAGAGGTGATAGGACTGACCAAAGTATGCGGCCCCTCTGTGTGGGGAGATGGATGGGGGGCAGTCCTTGCAGCTGCAGCAAGGCCTTGATGCCAAGATCAGGGAGATTTCCCGGAGCTCCGTGCTGGGCTGTGCAGCCTCCACTCAGCTCTGCAGCTGTGCTTGGGCTCCCCTTACTCCCAGCCAGGGATAGCAGTGACACAACCAGCTCTCTCTGGGCTGTATGAAGTCCTCTCACCATACCTGGAGAACAAAAAGCCGTCCTGCCTGCAGAGCCACCCCTCCCTGGCACCAATCCCTGAGCTCAGGTGAGAGGTGCCCTCTACACCCAAAGGCCCAGGCTTGCCTAAGAGCATCAGAGCCAGATCCTGGGTGTGTCCACGCACGTTCTCCCTTCAGCCCTTCCCAAAGCCTCCACACTTCCCCCAGGCTGACTGCTGGAGATCTGTATCATTGTGTTCTGCCTTGTTATTAAGATTTATCTTTCAATGAGCTTATGGAGGCTGCTTTAGTGGCGCCCAGTGATGCCATCACCCTCACCTCAGCTTCCCAGGCGTTTTTGAGTCATTCTCTTGCCACACAAGCACTGCCACTTGGCTGAATGGTAAAATCCAGGGCAGCAGATGCTCAAGGACTGGGAGAGAACAGGCTTAAATGCACTGGCCTGGCCCTGGGAGTGAGAAAGCCTGGTGGGTTTGCAGCCATCTCTCACCTACTCTGGGCTGGCAAAGGTTGATTGGGTTCTTGCCTTCCTTCGGTCCCTTGCTTTATCTTTAAGATCAGGCCAAGTGTTATTCCTATTTGAAGTTATTTAATGTAAAAACATTAGTTTCTTAGCATCACCATTTAATTAATAGCAGAGCACAGCAATAAAAATGTCAAAAGAAAGGAAAAAAAAAAAAAGGCAAAAAATGTCTCAATGCAAGCTTCAGTTTTTTCCTGACAATATTGGGTGTTGAGATTCCCACTGCATTTCACACCATGCCTGCCAGGTAACAGATTCCTCACCTCTGCTACAGTCCTGACAGCTGGGCCAGGGAAGACTCAGCATCAATCACTGCTATCAGTACATTTATCACACAGAACAAAGGCTACAGATTGACAAAGGTAGGAAGCAGGTAGTCATACTCAGGGAACCATTAGGAACATTAGCATGCTAAATTACAGGCCTTGCTCTGGTCTTTCTTTAGAGGACTGCTATTAGTCATTACCTGTGAAACTAGACTGTAATCTCAGTGGGATTCCAGCAGCTCCACTGTCTTTTACTATGGCCTTTCACACAACTCCACTACTACAAAGGGATCTGGATCTGTACAGGTGTAAATAGCTAACAGGAAAGTGGCACCTCTGTGGATATGCAGTAGTTTTCAGGTCTGAGTACTTCCCACTTGTTTCACAGCCAAGGACTTCCTACAAACTACAGCAACTCGGGAACAAGGAGGAACATCATGGTCACAGTAAGTCAGGCTGATATGGAATTGGGTGATGCAGCACAACTTCAGCAGCATGATAAGATTGCCAGGGGATTCTTAGGATTGGGAAGGAAGGAAATGATACAAACAAGCTCCATCCAACACACTTTCTATTGTTAAAGATTGCTGAGAAATCCGTAGATGCACAAGCAAAACTAATTCTGATTTACACAACTACCTTTTGTCTCATAATTATGGGGGTTTTTAGGAATTTTACATCTAAGCTTTGCACATTTCCTGTTTTCAGTGCTAGTTACCTGATGCCATAGATGAACAGACAGTAAATGACACAGTAAAGCAAGAACACCTTTCCACACAGTGGGCAATCTGTCTGCTTGGGCAGTTCTTGTGAACTTCAAACCACACAACAGAGCAGCAATGTTCCCATGAGACACTTGCTGGCTACTTTTTCACTTCAAGTGCTGCTCCCAGCCTAGTTAGGGAATGCCTCCCAAAAGGGCTGCAGTGTCATGGATCTGTGTGCTTTGGTGAAGAGCCATTGACACCTTGTATTTAATTCCTTTGATCTGCACAGTGTGGGTAGCACAGGAGATCTTTCTCTGATTTCTGATTACGTGTTGAACCATGGCCTCACTCACAGGGAAGAGCGTTCCTGGCAATTTGCTTATTGCAAAAACATCACTTCTGACTTGATTCCTCCCTCCCCCTGCTTGGTGTGCAGACACCAACCATGGCCTCGTGATAAGGGAATCACTGTTATAAATAGCAGTTATAAATAGCTATCAGACAGGGGTCACTAGGTCTGCGTTACTCACGGCAAATGTGTCAGCCAAAGTTCTTCCATCAGGAAACTGCATTTCCCACCCTTTGTCTGTCTCACACTCTCCTCCCTTCCTAGAGGTGTCTGAGGTATTAACTCCTGTCTCTCCAAACAGTTTTCCTCTCCAGTTCCCATTCCCTTTCCTTTCTTCAGCATGGCATGGAGAGAGTGACCCACAGGCACTCACTTTAATGATGACATTGTTCTTTGGGATCCTCTCCTGACCTGACACCAAGGTTTGGAAGGTGCATTCTGACACAACAGGGAGGTGCCTGACCAGTGCTGCCCTTGTGACAATAATTAGTGTAAGTTAAGCAATGAAGAAGCTACAGTCAGGTCATGTTAGTGAGTCAGAGCAGAGAGAAGAACACAAGGGATGGAAAGTCACAGCACTGAGTGGCTGAGGACAAACTGCCCTAGTCTGGGGAAAAGACATACCAGGAGCACCAGGGAAGGCACTGGGGAAAGGGCAGTGCTGCATGTGTGTCAAGTAGCCCTTTGTTGCAGGCCGTGGGAACCTCAGCTGGGAAGCCAAAATTAAAGTTAGGCCATTTTTAGGTAGCAGTGAAAAGGCTGGAAGGGTAACACTGTCGGTCCCAAAGAGACAGTTGAGATTACAGAGAAATGAATGTTACACAATTGTCTTTTATAGACACCCAGGGGCAGGTGAAAGGGAGGGCAGGGTTGTTTTTCCCTGAAGTATCTACACTAGCTATTCTCAGAATTTACTGAGCAGAAGACTCAATTACACAAATTCCTAATATAGCAAGTTATATGATCATGGGCTAGTTTTTTTTTTTTAAATTTTGACTCACCCATTTGTCCACTACCAATGGTAAAGGTCTTTACTCTGTGGAAACTCTTCCTAGCAGAACTTGAACTGACTCAAGGGAACATTTATTCTGGGACACTGTCCTTTAAAAAGAAAACAGAGTGAAAAAAAAAAAAACCAACTCTGAGCACTATTCACGTTTATTCACGTCTCAAGCAAACTGCTTCCTGTGCAGACAGAGTAACACAGAAAGCAGGCAACACCCAAACCCAGGAGCACCATGTCCCCGGGAAGAGAGCTCTGGACTGGAATTCAAGACACTGTGGCTCAACTCCTAACTCTACACTGGCCTTTTGATTGCCATTCAATGAGTCAATTCAGTGATTCCTGCCTCAGTTTCCCTGTAAGAGGCAGGGATCCAGACATCCTTAGGGTTCTGCTCCTGAGCACTGCTGGGAAAGTTAAATATCACTTCAGGTGGGCTTGTCTAATTCAGCCTCTGCTGATCCCTCTTCCTAATGTGTTGGCTACACTTGATTCTTTCTAAAGGATCCTGTGCTTCCAACACTTTTCCTTAGAATAAAAGGGAAGAAAAAAGAAAACAAACCACAGTTCCATCAGCCAGGAAGAGAAAACAAACAAACAAACAAAAATGCAGACAAAGAGAATTATGTGGCTAGGTGACATCCTGCCCAGCAAATCCCTGATTGCCCAAGATATATCTCGTGAATGGAGCTGGTTTTGTGTCCTCAGGTGAGGGTGTGTTCAACTTGAGGAGCAGGGAGAGATGGAAACTGCACAGAAATTACCTCCATGAATGGAGAGAAGGAGAAAGGCTGTGTAAAGATGGTGGTGTCAGAAGGCAACCCTCCCTTTTTCAGCCCTCAAGAAGGCACAGCAGAGGTTGGGCTGACCCCGGTGTCTGTCTGGTCTGGCACCACGAGGTGTGTGGTTTCTGTCTGTGAGTCCTACAGAGCAGCCCTGAGAGCCAACAGGGGAGGGGGGAAGAGAACAACCTAACCCCAAATCTCTTTAAAGGAAGTCAAAGGCCAGATGTTCCCTGCTTCCTCTCCGCTGCTGCCACAGCTGCCGTGGCCTGTGGTTGTGGTTAGTCTGTCTGGAGCTCAGATGTGAGAGACTGAAAGTGCCTTGGCTGGAAACTCCCCCGGCTCTGTGGCTGCTCATCTGCAGCAGCACCTGACAGCAGACAGCTCTCAGACCCCGAGGGTCATCTCAGAGCCAGAGCTCGTGTTCCTGCTGGGCTCAGGTGGATGGCATTCAGGAAAGGTGTTCCTCCCAGAAAATATAGGATACATAAGCATGACTTTTTTTTTCCAAAAGTGTGCTTTGGACTAGTTTTAAAAGAAATATGTCAGAAAACGTTGCTCCTTTCAGCCCTTTACTCTGAGGCACGGGGAGAATTTAAAGACATTTATATAACAGGAAGAAAGGTGCTTTTTGGGCTTTGCCTGTGTAGGTGGCCAATAGCTTTTGCACAGAAGTGATATTCTGCTTTCCACCCAAATGAAATATTTCTGGCAGAAGAGAAACTGAAATAATTCCCCACACCCTGCACAGCAATCTCTTTTCTGTCTCGTTTTACTCGACACAAACGTTCCCAGTCCCTTTTGTGATGCAGGTGAATGAAAGAACTATGTTTCAATGAAAGAGAATACAAGTGCCTGTGCTCTGTTGTGGCTTAGAGCAATGAGGAGGTATTTTTTTAAAAGCTGGGAAGCTTTTTATTGGCCTGACTTCCTGTGCTAGGGAGCACTCCAGAAACTAGCAGGATGTATAGAGTCAGGCATGAAATGCATATATTTAGTAAATACCATTATACCAAATTGTGGTTTTTTTACATTACTTGCTTGTGAATGGTTGCATATGAACCAAACAAGAAAATAAATACAATTGTCTCTACTACAGAAAATAAATTGTAAGCAACCAGAGCACACAAAGTGAGGCAGACCAGCTGCAAGGGCATATTTTGGCCACTACTGAATAGGTGGAGTGTGTAAGATGGGCCAGCAGTATACATATGGCTAACAACTGCTCACAGGTCTCCTGAGATCAGAGCACAGCAAGTAATCCAGAACAGTTTGGGAAGTCTGCATTAAAGTGCAACTAGAAGCAGGACATAAACAATTTACCTAAAATATTAACAAGGCCCTGAAAAACCATACTAGTTCTTACCCTGCATGTAGAAAACTCAATTTTTTTCTGCCTGAGATATACAGAGGGCAGCATTAACAGTCCTAGTGAAAACACGTGCAATGCCTGGGGATAAAGAGCCCTCTGATATTATGGCAGTGTTTCTCTGTGCAGATCAGGGCCTCAGGGACCTCATGGCCATTCTTTCCCTTACACAGGGCACTCTCTCTCTGTCTTTTATTTAATTGTGGTGTAATCCTGATTAGTTCCAGCCCGTTCCCTGCTTCTCCACAGAGCCATGTGGGCAGCAGGGCTCGCGCAGGGCTGTCTGCCCCGGCCCTCTGAAGCAGAGCCAGAGCAGGAGGAGGGAACGGCTGCGCTGTCTGGCCCCTCTCCCTCAGGAAGCTGCTCTGCTCCCAGTGCAGACACAGCCCTTCGAGGTGCCTGCAGGAGGATGTCATCCTGTCCACATGTGGTGGGAGAAGGAGGGGGGCAGAGCCAGGGATCTGCACGGCGAGGAAGAGTATGGAGCAGGGAAGAGACACAAGGGAGAACACAATGATGGAGGGAGGGCAGCACGAAGAGTGAATCCAACTGTTGGGGTAAATTACTTTAGAAATGCTCAGATGAAGCAGACCGAGGGACTGGATCAATTCCATCTGTGATAGCAAGCCATTGATGTCAGCAGACACACATACCCTACAGCTGGATCGGTTCCCTTCAGAAATACCTTCCTCTGGCAAAGCACAGATTTTGGGCAGCCCCTTGGCTTGGGAGAGCGGGCTCGGACACTCTGCCTGGGGCACATGGCCAGGCTACTCCTGTGTGCTCCGCTCCAAGGCACAATTTGCTCACACATCACACCTCATGCTCTCTCTTAGACCTGGGGATAGGTGAGCAGAAGAGATTACTAAAGCCAGTGTCAGCCATCACACTAATTTCTGCCGGTACTTTAAATCAGACCAGTGGATAAGAAATAACAGGGCTCCCAAGGCATCGCATCTCCACTGAGGTTCCTGCACGTTCAGCTTCCTTCCAGCAGCTCTTGCTGTGGCTGTATGTTGTACCTTTTACCACTTTGTCTGTGTGACCTTAAGAAAATGATTTGCTAATTAAACACGACATTTTCAACCTACGAAGTCTTCTTAACGAGCATGAACTATTCTGCTTTCAAGTGGTTTTGGCTGCGAGTCACAATAATTAGGGGGATTTTCCATGCTTGTCCTTCTCTTTCTAAGCAAAGCTGATTTTTCTGCCTCTGATGGTTAGCTTGGGTGGCATTTGGCCACCAGCTCTGTGCAGGAATCATTTGTACATCCAGCAATCTTAACCTGGCAGAAAGGAGCAAACGCAGGGATTTGAGCTGTGCTGATTCTCCTCATCATTCAGCTCACCTCCCTGGGGATTTATTCATACCAAAAAAGAGCCAGTTGTATTTCTGTAATCACCAGGAAGGAACCATCAGCTTTATACCAGACTGAATGAGAGCAGCATTGCTTTCAAAATCTCCCTAGACAGTGCCTTGGGTCACAGGCCTGTAACATGTTGAATCATGTACCCTTCACAGTCACAAGCAAAGCAGGCAAATTCTTTGGGGTCTGTGTCTTTTGCAAACATCCTACTCTGCCTGACTTGTGACCTGACTTGTCTCACACGTACCAAACTGGGAAAAAAAATCATCACAGACATTTCCTCTGTCAGTGGAAAATAAATCCTGGCCAATTCCATGCCACTAGGAAGCAGAGCGTAATCCAAGGAGCCACTGGATGCAAGTAGCATCATCACTTTTCAGTCCCATCTGCCTGGGGCAGAGTTGACCCCTAATATCAGGACATGTACAGATTAAAACATCTTGCCTGGCCCAAAGTCATCTAAGGAGCCAAGGCAAAAGCTCAGTCTAAAGACAGGCATCCTCTCCTTCAAATCCTGACATGGGCTTCAGATTGATATGTTGCAGTTTGGCCTTGACCTTATTGATGGTGAGACAGAGCTGTCATTGTAATCAACCACGTCCTCCCCAGCCCTGCCTGGATGTGCATCCATGAATAACATCCCAGTATGAATAAAAGCTTGGTGCCTGGATGGACACACTGGGAATAACATCCCAGTATGAATAAAAGCTTGGTGCTAGGCTTGGCAGAACAGAAACAAGCTCTCAGAAGATTCAGATAACAACTGGTGCAAATCCCAGCCTGAGCTGGATAAGACTGAGCTGAGCCAGATGTTTTCATCCCAGAACAGACTTTCTTTCCATGAGCAGCCTGTTTCCACTTACGGCAAGACAGGGACAATGCAGAGTTTCCCCCTCTGAAGGGCAGGAAAGGAGCAAAGCTAATTTGTATTTTCTTCCTGCTCCAGGATTCATGAACACCACCACACTGAGTCAGACCATTTCTCTAGCAATTATCTTGCTTTGACAGTGGTCTATAGCAGATGTTTGAGGAAAGAATACAAGGTAGACTACAAGGATGCTGTGATCCATCTGATTTATTCCTTTACTTGTGTATGCATGGTTGTGGGAGGAGCCTCTCATGCCTAATAAGGTGTAGCTCTCCTGTATTGGAGGTAAAATCTGAATTCTTGGGAACTGAACTCACAAGGCAAGTGTGTCTAGTAGAGACTGACACAAAGAGGATCTCTGCCCTTGCCCAGGTGTGGTTTCAATGAAACCTGCCAAAACTTCATGACTTAGGAACCTCTTCCTCTCTTTTTGACTCATTTGCAATGGAGCCATAATTGTTCATGCAGACAGTCAGTCAAAGGGCCTAAACCCAGGCTAAAACAAGTGGAAAAAATTAGGAAAATTACCCTCTCTTTAACCAGTGCAATTCATTGCTGCTCTTCTGGGCCATGCATGGATTTTTGAAGGACACCCACATTTCATATGTGGTGTTATCAGCTCTTAATTCATGACTAGGACTTGTGTTGTGTGTCTGCATCTCTGTCTGGAGCCAGTGCTGTGTCTCAGCACCGCGTCTTTAATCACAGTTCCACTTCTTGGTCCATGTCATGACTCATGATTTCAGGCTTATGCAGAACTGTGGGTGGCAGCTGATAGACAGCCCAAAAGCATCCCATGGAGAGGAAGTTGCACTGCAATTGCATTTCCTCTGTTGGGATTTTTCTTCTCTGTTTTGCAGAACACTGAAGAAGCTGGGAATTAATGCTGGTGTGAAGTCCTGTGAATTGAGGGGAAGGGCAGGGAAGATTCTTACTCAAAAGTGTTGAAATCTTTCAGTGTGTGGTTTGGATTACGACCCAAAACCCGTGCAAACACCAGCAGTTCTTTCAGTTTTCTTTGGACTGAGCTTCAGGTGAGCTGAAAACATTGCACAGGTGGTTGTTTCCAAAGCCAGGGGGAACAATTCTATACTGCCCTTGCACTGAATGGCTCTACCAGAACTAGTGCTAAATGCAAGACTGTCTGTCAAAGTTTAGTTCTGCTGCATGGGCCTCACAAGCAGAAAATAAGAGAGAAAAGGCAGTATAAGGAAAGCAATGTGCAACATGGATATAACAGGGCCACTGTGATGCTCTGATGCAGACCTGAAGTTGCCTCTCTCCGGGAGCAGTGGTTACAAGTGCTTTTCTAACGAGAAAAAGAAACAGTCATGTGGTTCAATGAATAGCTCTTCCCAGGAATGACTGGGAGTGGGATAACACAGGGAAGATGGCAGGGTGTTATTTCTGTAACCACAGCTTGCAGAGCCACCAGACTGACTGACAGGAAGAACTGCAGTCAGAATATAGAGGAGCAGGGGGGGAAGGCCAGACCAGAATCAACCTGGGGAGGTCAAAGCACCAAGAAGTCAGCCCAGGTCAGGGTAGAACTGAGGCACTGTGACCAGGCAAAACCTTTGAGCTTCCCCACACCTCAGTTTCCCCAGCTGTGAAATAGAGATGACAGCCCTTCCCTCCTACACAGGGGCATTGTGAGCCTGAGCTCATTAATGTTTGCCAAGCTGCTCCGAAATCCGCTGACGGAAGTTGCTGCGCAGCGTGAGCACAGAGTTGTTGTTTTTTTGGGTTGGGGTTTTTTTTCTTGGAAACACTAAAGAGATGAGCAATTGAAAGAGTAACCAACATAGTTCAGCGCCTCTTTAGAAATGCCTGGTGAAATCCTAGCCAGCAAGGGAAAAGGGCTTGCAAGGGAGATGAGAAGAGTGTTGACGCCAAGTCCAGAGAGAGAGTTCTGGCACAAGGATGGTAAAAGCATCCACCCCTCTCACACTTGCCTGGTGAAGAGGGGAAAAGAAAAAAAAGAAATATAAAAAAAAAAAAGAAGAGAGAATTAAAAAATTAAGGGAAAGGGAAAAAAAAAGAGAAATATAAAAAAAAAAAAGAAGAGAGAAGAAAAAAATTAAGGGAAAGGGGAAAAAAAAAAAGCAAACAAGAAAGAGGGAAGGATCAGCAATCCAACGTGGTTGGAATAACTCTGCTCACTGTAGCCTGTCCAACAACAGCCCTGGCGGATCATAAAACAGCCTCTCACATCCATGTGGTTTTTGCTGCTAGGAGACAAGGTACAAAACACACAACCTCACGCCGGGCTCTATAAAACCTTATATTCCCCCTCAGACCCAGAGTTCATCCGAAGAATTTACATCACCTAATTAGAACCAAGTTTTAAAATAATAAAAAATAGTAAACCAGAAAAAAATTAAAAGCCCCTTTCCTTTCTTTGTCCCCTTTTTGTGATTTCAGTTACCATAAAATTTGAACAGTACCTTCCTGACTTCTTTCCAGGCACAACCTCCACGCAGAAGCTTTGCTGGCAGGTCTTAACTAGTAAGCACATTTGAAGGCTAAAGTCACTTCCTCTCAGTGGTGCCCAGAGTCAGGTGTACCCCGTTCTCCTGCCTCCGTGGTGAGAACTGCTCACAGGCAGCTCCTGAGAAGCACCAGGAGACCTCAGCTGTTGGCACTTGCAGAGTTGTTTTCCTGCAGAGAGAATGAGAAGCCAATCTCTGCTATTACAGACACTGTGATGATTTTTCTCTTTTATTTTCATTGTCTGTAGTGTCTTTATATTCTTTTTTAGCTGCACGTCAGGATAAAACATGCTGCGGGGCAGGTGCTTAGACTGATGCTGTCTCTTTGCAACAAAGACCCTCAAAACTTACCTAAGGAACTTCACTACAAATAATTTCCTTTGTGTGTGAATGCCATATTCCAAATTTACCGATATTCCAAATTTACTATGCAGTTTTATCCACACATCCTCCCACTACCCCTGCCCAGGACCTCCCATGAGTGCAGGCAGCACGTGTATGAGACGTCCCATCAATTCTGTGACTGGCTGAGGAAGCCAAGGTTTGGCAAGCACATGCTGAGCTTGCAGCCTGGGTTGTGGCTGCCCTCACTCCCTCGTGCCAGTCCCTGGGGCAGGGAGGCCATGGGCAGCTGCTCCAGGCAGTGTGAGTGCAGGGAGGAGTTGCTTGGGAGGAGGCAGATGATTCACGTGGCCTCCATCCAGGCATTACAAGCAGCACAGACCATGGGCATGTCTTGCCTGCCCTCGCACAGAATCATTTGCGTTGGAAAAGGCCTCTAAGATCATTGAGTCAAACCAGTAACCCAGCACTGTCAAGTCCACTGCTAAACCATGTCCCCCCAAGTGCCACATTCACACGTCTTTTAAATCCCTCCGGGGATGGTGAGTGCATCGCTTCCCTGGGCAGCCTGTTGCAGGGCTTGACAACCCTTTTGGTGAGGATATTTTTCCTAATATACAACCTAAATCTCCCCTGGTGCAACTTGAGGCTTCTTCCCCTTGTCCTGTCCTTAGTTCCCTGGGAGCAGAGCCCGATGCCACCCCGGCTCCCCCCTCCTGTCAGGGAGTCGCAGAGAGCAAGAAGATCCACCCTCAGCTTCCTTTTCTCCAAGCTGAGCCTCTCCAGCTCCCTCAGCCTCTCCTGGTGCTCCAACCCCTTCCCCAGCTCCATTGCACCTTACCCTCGTGACACCTCCATCACCAGGTGAAGCCAGAGGGTTTCTCTCAGATCTACCAGGCTGCAGTTACTGCTTCTTTCTGAGGGAGCTATCGGGAACCTGCTCCTGCAGCTATTTCACCTCACGGCTAAAAGCGCACACCTGGTTTTTCTTTTCTTTCTCCTTCGCTGTGGATGGTGGGGGGACCTCAGGGAATTGCTTCCCCATTTCTGCCCCGTCTGTAGAGGGTACCCCAGCTGCAGGACAGGCTCTGGCTCCCTCAGCCCTCAGAGCCATGGCTGCATGGGCAGGGACAGTCCTGGCTCCCTCAGCCCTCAGAGCCATGGCTGACAGAGCAGGGACAGTCCTGGCTCCCTCAGTTCTGTCCCTCTTAGCCCCGACTCCCTCAGCCTTGTGCCCCTCAGCCCTGGCTCCTTCAGCCCTCAGAGCCATGGCTGCTCGAGCACAGACGACTCTGGCTCCCTCAGTCCTGTCCCTCTCAGCCTGGCTCCCTCAGAGGGCTGTGTGAGCAGGGACCGCTCATGGCTGCAGCAGCGCAAAGCTGTGGCAGGGAGAGGATGCTGCCCATCTGGGCACCTCATGGCACAGGGGAGTATCTCACTCCTTTGGAGAGGCTGGCAGAGATGAGCAGAGCCAAGGCGGCCATGAGGGCAGGAAGGAGCTGCCGGCCTGCCCAGATCACGTAAAGTGTGGGGAGGCGAGTGCCACATTAACAATCACAGGATAGCTCTGGGATTGCTTTGGGACTGCCCCCATGCCAGGACCCAGGATCAGGCTGTGCCAACTGTCCGAAGAAGCGACGCTGACAACCCTTGGCAGCATCCTGACACTGCCATGGCCCCCGCCATGGCCGCCCAGCACCACCCACAGCAGCAGGTCCTGGGTTCATCCCGGGAGAGGAGCAGCCGAGGTGTGATCCCGGCCACTGGGAACAATGTCCTGCTGATGTGGCAGTGGCCTCTGTGCCAGTGGAGACTGAGGAAACAGGATGCCATGACAGCCTGAATGCAATGAGGTCCAGCAGCAGCACAGCAAGGCTGTGCAATACCCACACAGTGTGACAGTGAGAGGCCAGCTTGGTCTGTGGGACCTAGGATGGGACATCAACATGTTGTGGCTGGGGGCAGACTTGCCGTGGATGCCGCCAGGATGAACACAATATCAGGACCCTTCTCCAAAGTTTTGAGGCCAGCCTGAAGAGCAGAGCCCGAGGCCCGTCCTTGGCTTGCTTCCCCATCTACCCACACTTCACTGCTTTGGCTCACAGAGGGGCTCTGAGTAGGGGACAGGCTGTAACTGTGGGTTCAGATTATATTTTGATTACAGAGGCTGTGAGCAATATTCATTCCTGGTGGGTGTATCATGGCCATGGCTTCCGGAGCAAGCAGCCGGTAGAGCAGCAGCAGATCCCTGACAGGGAGGGCCGTATCCGCTGCAGCCGTACACTCAGGAGGATGCAGCTGTATCCTCCCCACCAGGTTTGCACTTGCATTTTCCTTCATCAGAACTCAAGCAAGTGCTGCTCCTCCTCTCCTTGCAGCCCAAATGATAACTGATCTCCTAATGTGCCTCTCCCATGTGAAGTGCTCAGGTGGTGGGCGAAAGAGAGTTAAATATGTCCACCCTGACATAGCCACCCTATCTGCCAAAAGCCTTGGGCTGTCTGCAGTTTAGGAGAGGGATTACTATAACCTGACCTCTGCAGCTGGAATCCACTCTCACACTCTTTCAGCGCCCATGAGACACCAGCAAGGACATAGCCTGGAGGCATTTATGTCAAGGAGACCTGATGGACACTGCGTGTGTCACTGCACTGAGAGGAAAACCTTATCTGAGGGTGAGAGAGCAGAGAGAAAACAAGAACCCCAAGGATCCCATGCTTAGAGGATGAGAGGGGAAAGAGGTCAGTTCCTGACAAGCAGCTCAAAACAAACTCATTGTTCTCAGTGAGACTCTGTCGTCCCTCTTTCACCAGGTGTTACCTGGAAAATCCATCTGCTCATTCTCCTTCCCTTCACCATTCCTCTGCTCTAGCAAATTGAGGAAATTTGTGAGGCAACACAAATGGCACCAGCTTCCTGGCTGGTCTTACCTCACCTGCCTAGAGGAAAAGCAGCAGATCCAAGCTGGTGTCTGGAGGAGGAAGCCCTGCCCTGGATTGAACTGGAGGACTCTGGGGCAGAACTGTGCACCAGGCAGCCCTGAGACAGACACTGTTTTGGCAGTGTCTACCTACCACATCCCATGGTAGGGCACTTATATTTCATTACTTTTGTGTGTTTTCCTGGCCTATATATATCTGCTCTGTGGGTTCACCAGCCAGACATTGCCCTGTAGTAACACATACCAGGTTTAGAAACCATACCAGCCCAGAGAAATACTGCTGTCTTCCTGACCTTCATAGTTTTTCTGCTACCTGCTGTCACCTTCTGGAAAGGCTAAAAGGGACAGACTATTTCCTAGAAGAATGAAAAAAAAAAAAACACCCCGACCTTCCAGGCCTTTGTATGTCAGAAAAGAAGTCCAAATCATTTCCTTGTCTCAACTCCAAAGAAAAAAAGTCCCTTCTGGGTTTTCTCACACATATTCCAGGGCTTATCTTTAACACACTTCTGTTCAGAACAAAGCTCTAGTCCTGGATTTTGCATCCTAACTGTAGCCTAGCAAAATGATGCTAAAACAGAGAGTTCCCTGTTGGGTCCATCGCTGGCCTTGCATCACAGCACCACTTCCCAGAGCAGGCTCCAGAGGTACACATGGAGTACATAAACCTTTTGCACAGAGTGGTTATGTTAAAAATTCCTTGAGGCTGTAGCACCAAAGAAAGGACCCTGCAGAGGCCAGCGGTGCAAAGAAAATGAAAACATTATGCTCCCCCAAAATGCTGTCGTGGGGAAGCAACAGTGAGGAGAAGGGAACTTCTCGCCATGGGTGATTTATGGTTGCTTTGGCTCATATCCAGCCTGGAATACCCCAAGCCTATGGAAATGAAATGCTGAGGAAGTTGTACATCCTCTGGAAGAGTCAATTAAAAACAAAGTGCAGGTTTTATAAACATGGTGTGTGTACACTATTAAAAGACACCCTTTCTGCTGGGTTTTGGCGTTGTGTCTAATGCTGCTGGCCAGAAAGGCTGGTTGGGAGCAGGAATTTGGGGATTTCTTAAGAATGACAGTATTGGAAAAATGTTGAAATGTTGACATTTCCCACCAAATGAAAGTCTTGAATTTCTTTTTTTGGTCAGGATCCATCAAACTGTATAATTTCCCCTCTTTTAAGGTAAGATCCACGTTCAGTATGATTGTGTGAGCATGGTTCTTCCAGCATTTGAAAGGGATCATGAAAATGTTAACCTTTATTTCTCTGTAGTGGGTATCTGCCCCTTTATTTGACAGGAGAAAAGCAACCCACCGAGAACTTTTTAAGCTCTGTGATTTTCCTTCTTTTTTTTCCTGCAACAGTCTCCCTTCAGGGACACCAGCTTTGAACTGGGGGTAGCAACAGGCAAAGATAAGCCAAGTGTTCTTTACTGAGGTCACTTCTGTGAGTGTTTAAATCGAGAGCAGGTGCTAAAACCTGAATTTAGAAAGTTCCTGAGTCGAGGCTAAAGGAAGGCGAGCACGAAATCGAGCTTTGCCACTGACATCAACAGCATTTAGCACAAATCCATTCCTCATCACAACTGCATTAAAACTGTAAGGCAAACCCTCGTTGCTCTGATCTCCAAGCACCGTTGTGTGCCATTCATCCCTTGTCGGTGTGAGCGTGCTGGCCCTCCACTGCAGCCTTGCTCATCTGCTTTTTATAAAAGCCCTATTTGAAATCGGAAGGGAATGTGTTCCACGCACAAGTATCTTGTCTGCCTCAGAGCGCAGCAGTTTCCGAGCGGATGCCCCTCTGGATCCCAGCCCTGTCTTCCAGAGTCAAGCAATAAATTCCATTCCTTCTACACAGTTTAGCAAAGGCCATGTGAGTCATCACTGGGTGTAAGGACAATGATAAATGTTCCTTTAAAATGGTTTCTGCTCGGCTGTTCCTTCTTGAAGGGGCCTTTTGGGGAGATCTAATCAGGTCCCTGGAAAAGAAGTGCTGCCTGGGGCCCTGACAGGCAGCAAGTGCAGGACAGGCCATCAGGCCATTCTGCTGGTGCATCACCAGTTTTAAAGACCTCTCCTTTCGCTCCTCTTTTCCTTGCCTGTGGATTTGGGCAATAAAAAGGTAGGTCAAGCACCTAAAAGTGGGCCAGGAATACTCATATCCCCATCCATCTGTGACACAGCATCCTAGGAGCATGTGAAGGAATGGGATTAACAGCAGTGCTGCAGGAATAAATGATCTGTTTCTTCAGCCCACGGTGCACTTTGGCATCAGCTCCGCCATTAGGAAGAGATCAGTACATGCTTTAAGTGAGTATTAATGCTTTCCTTCATAAAGTCAGGAAATGAAATTTAACAGGACAAGTTTTGATGTCAGAGGGAGCATCTCTACAAAGGGAGAACAGTCCAGGGCAGTGCTGCACAAAGGTTCTGCACAGCTGTGAGACAGAACAGAAGCTGCAAGAAAGTTCTCCTTCCTGCAGGAAAATTCAGCTGAACATCCATACACTGAAAGCCATGGGAGGCACAAAAACATTTGCAGTGCTGCTCTTGTGAAACCTAGGAGATGCACTATGTAATTGTGAGCTCCATCCCCCAGCTCCTTATCTAGAAATATTTACATTTCTGAGGCACGAAGCATCCCCTGGCATGGCCCCAGCCAGCTCAGTCTCCTGCAGGAGATGGCAAAGGAGGTGAGAACTGTGCAGTGCCTGCCTTCACACGGCCAGCTCCTCCTGCCAGTCTCCCTCTGCAAGTTGGACAACAGAAGGAAGAAAAAAAAAAAAAAACCAAACACCCAAACCAAAGCCCCAAGACTATTTTTATTTACGATCATGTTCGTAGGCCACTCTTTGTCTAGACAGCTGGTATTAGCATCTGAAGCTGCCCTGGAATCTAAAATACCATTTATTTACAGGGGAAATAAAAGCCCTGGATTAAACAGTTCATAAAAATAATCTGGGAATTGACATGGGGCCCAAGGAGACCAGAGGTAACAAGATCTAGAGCAGCATCTTTGTTTGTCTTGGCTGTAAGGACGTTTTTTCAGAAAACAAAACTAAACAACTTCCCCCTCCCAGCAGCGCCCCAAAACAATTTGGCTTCAGGAGAGTGTTTCCTTTTGCTTCCTCTCCTCCCACCTTTGTCTGGTTGCTTTAAACACATCCCCATCCACCACCCACAGCAAAGAAGTTTCCAAACAAACTGGTCACCTGACTGAAAAGTGGGACCAGAGAGGGGTAGCTCTTATCCTTCCAAGGATGTCCTTGGAACTGGGAGCTGCTGTATTTTCATGGGCCATGTTTAGTGAAATTACCAATTACAGTTGGCAGTCTCATTTTGACATAAAATCCAAGGAAATCTGCCATTTTAATCCAATGCAGGCAGGAAAGAGGGAAATAAAAGATGGATGTTGAATTAGGACCAGGGTTTAAAGCAACACACAGGAAAAATGTCACTCTATTCAGCCGCTGGGTTCTTTAAAAATCAGCCTTTCCAGCTCTGTGGGACAGCCTGGAAAGAAAGATGCCTGTTGGTAGCACACCTGGAGCACGTGCCTGATTTCTGTGATACAGAGTTCATACACAGCATGGTGCAAACTGCCTGTGTTCCAACAACATTCAGCTATTAAACACGTTACGTAGGAAATACTCCTCCTTGTGTCCCTTGTTTAGAGGCAGACGCTGTCTTCAAAGAACAACTAGCACAAAATATTACAAATCAGTGCTCAGCTTCCTTTATTTCTTGGATGTTCCCTGCAATCTTGGAAGCATCTGCTGTGTTACCAAGAAGGCCACTTTCTGGGGAGAACAGCTGAGTTTTGGCTACTGGTGCAAGCCTCAATTTGCTGGACTGTGGTCCTGACCCAAGATGGCCAAACTTGTCATAGTACAAAGCCTCTGCTGATGAGATCAGAGTCTGAAAAGACAAATTCCAAAGTGCAAAGAGAAAAGGATGTTTTCCTTTCCGCTGGACAAAACACAACTTTTCTGGCAGGCACAGGCAGGACAGTCTGTCCACTTTGGCAATACCCTGCACGCCTGGACGTACACAAGTTGTGTTTTTACATGCAACCCCTTTTGATTACACAATCTCTTTCCAAGAGAATTTGGCAAGAAAGGCATCTGGGAGGATTTCGGAACTGAGCGCAGTCTGCAGCAAGCTGCTTCTCTCACTCTGTTTCCAGCACCATTTGGAGCCGCTGACCACTGGGAAAACAACCAAAGCAAATCACCCTAAGTGTTGCTCAGGGACCCAGCCCTGTCATTTCAGAGAGGCAGCAAGACTGCAGGTTCAGCCTCAGCTGCCAGCTTGTACCTACAGAGCTTTATCAACCAGCCAAACAGCTCAGCCCACGATCAGAACACTCAACCAGCCCCCAGGCTCAACCTCTTCCCCCTCTTTGTCTTCCCAATCACGATTCTGAACCTTTGCCAAATGCATCTGGTAAAAGATTCACATGTCAAAGGCTTTTCCTGACCAACAATCTTTTTGCACCCTGGCTTCTTCCAAAGCTGGATCTGCTCTTTCAGTGTTCCTACCTTCCTGAAAACACCATTTAACCCCCATCTGGGGAGACAGTATTTCATGCTGCTGCTGCTCAGTTCTTCTAAACTCCAGGTTAAACTTCCTGGGAAATGCATCATAGCTTGTCTTGGGATTCTTATGCTTGTTTATGTTGCAAACATTCCACCTGTTCGACCATAGCATTGTTCTATTTGCATTTGCTGTTTGTAGAGAGAGACACACGCCTTGTGCTTACTGAAAAGTTCTTGTGAGCAGTGCCAGTGCCAGGCAACCTGAAAGAGGAGAACAGCTTGATTCTATTGAAGGCCACGGTTGATCTTGATCATGAAGCTTAAAACGTAGTCAGCAAACACAAACACAAGAAAACACAGCTCTTGTGTGCCACAAATCTCTACTGTAAATGTCAGGCACCCTCCAGGATCCACGTGCCTGCGGATCTGCACGTCCACCTCGAGGGTGTCTGAAGTCCAGGATGCAGCTTCTCAGGGTGGGTTCCTGTCCAGAAATGTCTCTCACCCCTTTAAACTTCAGGCTTATTTGCGTTTTTCTGACTATTTTTCAAACTGCAAATAAAACTGTCAGACTGCATATGAAGAATCACCTTCTTTCCTTCCCAATAAAAAGGATCTTATCGCGCAGCACTTTACTTTGGAGTAGGTAGCTGGCATCCCTAAGAACATTAATTGAAAACATTTGTATTTATCCAAGTAGGATGCAGCATAAGGACCCTGAGTGCTCCTTCTTCTAGGCTTTCCTTTACAAAATCAATTGTAAACTTAAATTTCTGGCATTCTGTAAATGTGATTTTCACTGCTGTAACTTCCTATCGTGCAGCACGGCTTCAGTCAGTTTTCATTTAACGGCATTTCACAGAGAGCACACGTGAAACATCCACCCAGCTCACTGCTTTAAGGGTTTACTGTGTCAGTGGTGTTATCAAACACCACAGCCAATAACTCCTGAACTCCTGAAATGCATTGTCTATCCCAGGTCAGAATGAAAAATGTCCAAGTGTCAGCCTTAGTGATCAAATTTCCTCACTTGTCTGCTTGATTCACCGTCTTCCCCTGGGTTTCCATATAGCTCATTAAACAAAACAAACCTTTAGAGAAAGAAAACGTTTGACATGATTAACTAGCTTTGCTGGTAATGCGTGTGCAACCCACCCAGGTGTCTAGACAGTTTGAAAAATACACATCATATTTAGGACTAACAGCTGTTACTTCTCAAGCCTCTCTGCTGGACCTCAGATTAAGTGGGAACAGACCTTATCAATATTAGGTGGTCCTCTTCCAAAGAAAACATCCAGCCAGTTGCAGGAAATTAAGTTACTGGTTCAGTAGATGGCATTTTTACCTGCAGCCTATGAGAAAGTTCTGCACTCCCAAAGGTCCTGTTTCGGGAAAAGCGAGAGAACAGAGAGTTCAGACCCATTTCCACTGAGGGAAACCCTCAGTATTTTTTCATAAAAGGAAAAAAAAAAAATATCAACACCTGTGTCCTATGAGACTCCAGCTTAGGCAGGTGTTTCTTGCCTGCCCATGTAACCTTTATAATAATCAGGTGGAGAGCCTGTTTGCTTATGCTGGTTTTAGACAGTAAAACTTTGTTAGGTGCTCCTAAATAAGAGTTAATGGCTTAACAAGAGGTTGTGAGAGGGAACAGTGACAGACTCTGGTAAGAACAGGCATTTATGGGGCTCCCCAGGACAAACAAGGTGCTATGGAGCAGGGTAGCCAGAAGTAGCACTTATTTCTTGGCCTATGTCACCATTGCACACCCTGGGCCAGAAGCTGCTGACTGCAGAACAGTCATAGATGGTGTTAGAGGCAAATGCAATGTGTGCCCAAAAAGTGTGGGCACGAGCCCTCTCATTACTAAAAGATGGAAGCCTGAGCAAGGTGAAAAATGGCAGGTTAAACCCCTTTTAACCAGGACTCTGCCCTAAGATGTACAGATGAGGTTTGGCAGGACTACGAGTGGTGCAGAAGCACAGAAAGCCAAGGGCTTATGCTTCTAAACACGATGGCCTAGGAGACTGCTCCCAGCTGAGAAATTTCACACAAATAACGTGTATTTTACACAAACAACATGTATTTTACACAAACAACATGTATTTTACACAAACAACACGTGAAAGGGCCAGGCAAACACACAGGAATTCTCAAGCTATCCCTGCTAGCAGGTACATCTTCTGATTGAGTCAAATTTATCACAGTTCTCGAAAAAAACACAAAGGTCCTTGCCCCACTTTAGTGTGTTTGAGAATTTATAGGGGGGAAAAAGATTTATAACTCGGCTCTGAGTTCCAGCCAGTCAACGAGGCTGCCCAGGCCCTGAACTGTGGGTGTTCAGGGTAAGGCTGTTCAGCAGGGCCTAAATTCCGGCCCCGAGTGCTTTTATAAGAGACTGTAAATCACCTTAACTTTTATACACTGTGGCAACATGTGAGCAGAGGAATGTGGCTGGTCTGTGCTAGTCCCAGAGAAGGTCCCAGACAAGGCCAGCAGATTGCACTGAGCAGTAAAACACTCAGATTTGTATCTGCCCCGTGTGAACGTGACCAGGGCAAAGGAGGGGGGAAAACCAGCACGGAGGTGCCACCGGAGCAGAATTCCCGAGGGCAGCTCGAGCACCCGATGGGAAGAGCATTGCTCAGCAGCAAGCAAACTGTAACACACAGGGCAGACAAAACATCTGGCAGCTGCCTCAAATAGTTTTCTGTCTGAAGGGCAGACAAGCCTGCAATAGTTTCGAACCAAAACATGTGCAAAAGGCAGGATCAGTGCTCCAGTGCGTTTTGTGCGAGCACTGAATGAGTTTTGTTCCCCCTCAGCACTGTCTTGTAAACCAAGAAAGGCTGTGCTTTGGGTTAAGTTTTAATTTTAATAAACTTATATAAATAAATCACTATGTATTTCCTCCTCCAGTCAGATACAACTTAGTCTTTGGCACGAGATCAACAGCATTAGCTCTGCATAGGAAGCATGTGCAGAGAAGAGGGGCAGCGGGCTAGGAAATGTTTCTCATAATTGTCTTACCTGATGCAGGAGAGAAGGTGTGACTGCCAAAATAAGTTCTTAAAAGCATGACGCACATCCCTTTGAGTTGGCACATCTCAGGCACAGGGAAAGGGAAAACTGCCTCGGTTCTGGCAAAGGGTGTGACAGGTACAGACTGGCAGCTGGGCTCCAGCAGGGAACTTGGTTGAGCTCAGAAATAATTTCTCCATTCTGCAGATAAAGGGGAGAATTGGCAACTGTCCTCTCCCTCCCTCCAAGTTTTTCTGTCCTGACATTAGCACAGCTTTGCTGAAGATCCACAGTAGGGATATTGGCTGGCACAGAGGTGTGCAGGGATGTCACCTGCACCCAGTACAGGCTTCCCTTTATCAAAGGAGCACGACGTGCTTGCTTATCAACTCCTCCACTGAACACTTCCCCTCCAGCACACTTTTCGAGACTCGGCCTCCAGCAAGAACCAAAAGCTACTCCCCTGCTTGTCTAGAGCACCAGGGTTCTCTGCAGAACTGTCCCAGCACTGCTGCAGCACAGGCAAGGCAGCAGCAGGCAAACTGTCAAGGCCAGAAGCCTCCTATAAAATGTAGGAATGGTTCCATGTGCGTAAATGTGATGAGTCAGCAGCAGCAGGAGGACGAGATGCTGGCCAGTGGAACAGGGCTGCTTTTCAAGGCAGTCCTGACACAAGCAGGGCTTGCAGTTTTTACTGCTCCTCAAAAAGGCAGAGATCTTCCTGCCCCGGTGCCAGTGCTTGGACACAGGCACTAAATAGCAGGGGAGTAGAGAGCCACTGATTTATTAGGACTTGCTAATCTGTGATATCATTTGTTGATTCCATCAGGTCCAATCCCCATCTCATGACTTCCTCCACTGTTGCCATGGCACTGTACATAAACACTGCAGACTCCCAGCCCTGAGCAGGTCATTTGTTTCAAATATTCCATGCAGCTGGAACACAAGCCTGTTTGGGTGTCTGGAGCTGAGCATGAACTAATTTCTCAGTTTTCTGCACCCGCCCCACCTTCTGCACCCTCCCAGCCTGTGGCTGTCCCAGCACCCCTCCAGCCACATTCCCAGTGACACACCAGCAGCCTTCCACTGCAAGGTAAAAGGGAAGCTGCTCTTGGTCAGACACAGGCAAAAAGAAGTGTTTCACTGAGGTCCTCCACTACCTGCAGCAACCTCACTGCTGGCACAATTGAAGAGCGTCTCTGCATTGCACAGGCTGCAGGTGGAGGAGGCTGAAGGCACAACCAGCAAGCAAACAGGTTGTATTCCACAAACAAAATAATCCATATCTCCCCACAGCCCAGGAATGAAGTCTCTTATGCAGACAGATCCCAAAACACATGAAAACAGAGCAACTTACAGCAGTGGGTCGGGAGTGACTGAAAAGCAACACCAAGTAACATGAGCTGAATCAAGTTCATGACCAGGGGAAGTTTCTGAGAACACACTGAAATCCATCAGCCATTTTTCAAGCACACAGGAATGACTCCCAACAGTCAAGCTTAACCTTCCACAGCACCTTCTGGAATTAACTGTGCTGTTCTTCTGGCCAGGGATCCCCTCCAGCCCTCACCATTTTATTTTGTTTTCTTCAAGCCACCACCTCCCTAAGAAAAATGACAGTCAGGTATCAGCATGAAGTAGGAAGTCAGTGATTTGCTTATTAACCTCTTTTCTGAAAGAAGAGAAGTGACTTGCTGTAATGTAGGAGGGAAGCTCTATTGAATCTATTTTACATTGAATAGAAAAAGGAGTATGGTGTAATAAATCAGCTGTAAACCAAGTGAAATCAGGAACCCAAGGCTGCTGTCCCGTCATGGACTGTAACAAACTCCATCTTTTAGGCAACAGTGGCAACTGCACACAAATCTCAGGTTCCCACACCTTACCATCCCGTACCAATGCACCTTGCCCTCCATCTGTACACACCTTTTAGATGCCTTTAAATTGTTTTCCTTCCAAGCAGAGACAAGGCCACAAGAGCCCTTGCTTTGCCTGCCTGGGCAGGCTTCCTGGCAATAAGCTCACTGTTCATGTAGAAACCAAGCATAAAGAAATCTGAATAAAAACCACCACCAAGTAATATTTAATAAAGTTTATTAGGTTACTGAGTATTATCTACAGTCATAAAATAGCCAGAATTTAAAACTGTACAAAGTAACGTCCTGGTGAAGTGAGAAGAGAGGGAAACGTGGGAGCACAAAGAGCATTAGGAGTAGGGAGAACACAGCTACTTCCCTGGAGTTCTGGAAGACACTGGTTCGAGTTGAAGGCAACCAAGTAGGGCTCCACACACACACACACTGAATTTTCCTGTGTCCCACCTTGCAACAGAAACTAGTACAAACCCCTACGTTGAAAAAAACACAAATCATATAATATTAGAATAAAAAAGGGGCACATCACACCCCACCCAGTCTTGGCACCAATTCCGTGCTTTAAAAAATATACTATGCAAGTAGTTTATTTTAAAAAAGGTACCCTACAGCAGCTGTTTAAAACATGTTCTTATACATACACCACAAATATATATATTAACATTTTTAACAACTAAACTCATTTGTACCTACACAGAACTGAAGGAATAACTCAAGAGCAAAACAAACAAAAAAAAAAAACCAACCATACAAACATTTTTTTCAAGACAAAGAAATGTGCAAAATAACCCCAGAAAGGCAGCATAGTAACCTGTGGAGAGGTCAAGAGAGCAGCTCCTGGTAGTAAAGGAGTGTCATCCTCTTTACTTGGCTACTGAGGTGAGGATCTATTTGGGATGTGCTGATTTTGCCTGAATTGCTAGTCCTGTTTATTGCAGTTCTCTCCTGCCCCCCAGCTCTGGAGAGGTTTAGTTTGTTCTTGCTGTGCCTGGAGATCACCTCACTGGCCTCTGTCAAGGTCTCACAAGTGACATTCTGCAGCAACCACCTCCTGGATTTCTCATCTGCTGATGGTTCTTCTGCAGCCCACACTGGAACCACCTTCTCTGGGACAACTTCCCACCCCCAAGGAAGGAACAGAGAGAACTATTCCTGCTGCATAGTTAAGTGGAGATTATGCCAATGGTCTAGGACAGAACAAAGCCTGGTTTGGATGAATTTAAGCAGCTTATCTGAGAATTCCCTGGCAGAGCCATTAGAGAAGCACATCAGTCTGTTCCTCTAAAGCTTTACCATGGAACAGGTTAGAAATCACACCCAGTGAGTCTGTGCCAATCCACTGAGTCAAACCCACTAAGAAGAGTCAGAGCAGAGAATGGAGCAGGAGAAAGAGCTGGTGATAAACACGAACATGGAACATGGAACTCATGATCTGGGAAACAGCACTAGAACATGGTGAGACGTCCCAGCAGAGATACAGACATCAGCAACACAACCTCCTTCTCCAAATTAACAAGTGGCCTGGTGGAAGGGTTTTAGTTTTGGTGTTTCAAGGCTTGGGGTTGTACCTATTTTTTTTTTTTTTTTTTTTTTGGTTTTTAAAATCTCAGCAATTAATTCCTCTTGGTATTCCAGACTCTTTCCAACTCTGCTGGCCATCTCATGCCTTTCCATTCTTAGGACCTTCCCACTCCTAATGCCTCCCCTTTCCCCCAGATCATGTCCTTCCCTTTAGCTGGTACAGACAAATCATTTCACTCCTAGGCCCTTGAAGCCAAAGGACAAAGCACAGCTTTCCTCAGGAGAAGCAGGGAAGCACAGAGCTTCTGTGAGCGTGCTGGGGCAAGTGACTTCCAAAGAACAAAACACTCAGCTGTGAAACAAGGATTACTTGGGAGCTTGCCCAATAAGGGCACATGGAGGCTTAAGCAGTGGCAGGAATACTTTGGCCGAGGAGTCCCAACAGTAGCGATGACACGAGGGTGGAGAGCCCGTTGCTCGGCGGGTCAGCTCCGACGCATTGCCTTGGTTCCAGCTCTCTGTCTGTCCTCGGACACGAAGGTCATTGGTAGAGCAGGTAACTCTTGAGGGAGGCTGGCAGGGGCAGTGTAGGGATCTCAGTCAGTCTCTCCTTGCCCAGAGCAAGCCTCACTGCTCGCCGACACAAGTCCATCAAAGGCAGTGGTTCAGCTGGGGAGAGAGAAGCCGAGACATCAACATCTCAACCCGCAAGATTTGCACGATTCAATTTGCTGGTTCTAAAAACCCCCCAGAAGAGACTGAGCAAGAAGAGTGAATGCCTGGCATGTCTGCAGGACCTTAAACCCTTCAGCATTCACATATCAGCAACTTCAACTCAAATACACCAGCAGAGCATGATGTTTGTGTACGTTATTTAAGCCATACAGGTGTGAACAAAACAACCACCAGAATCCCCAAAAGGAAGTTACCCCTCTGCAACACCATTCATTCAAGTCAGAACACAGCTTGTGCCTCTTACTGCAGTGCCCAAAAACTTTTGTAAGAGTGGCTGAAGGAAAAGGCTGCAGCAGTATGAGAGCATCACATGGCCTGGGCACCCAGAAGGCACCATGATTTGTCTCATATATAGGATAACAGCTGTCAGCCCCCTTCATTTGTATCACATAGTTCCCATGAAAAACAAAGCCATCTGTCAAAGCTTCGTGTCACCACTTGCATTGTGACATTTTCCACTAGAGGATTCCCTCCTCTGTCACAAACCTGGGAAGGATACAAGCCCTTGGCTATCTTTTTTTGCATCCTGTACTTAAAGCACTGAACAAGATAATACAAGTTTTTCAGGAATGGCACATGGGGCCCTTTGCTGTTGAGGAGTCATTCACAACTTAGAGGGGACTAAGGTCAAAGCCAGAGTTAACAAACACATCCCAGCTGCACAGAGGGGAAGATTCCCATTAGTTACTCACAGCTCCTGCTGCTGAGTCTGTCAATGCTCACCTTTACCCAACATGCTACTCCAGCCTAAGGGGTTTCTCCTCCCCCAAGAGAAAACACAAAAGACATCCCAAAGCAGAGAACTAGATGTCCTTTTAACAGCCTAGGGGCTCTGCCTGCACCCTTGGAAAGCTTCCTTTACAGACCTCTTGGGCTGAACACAGACCTAAAAGCACCCACAGGCGTGGAATGAGTTTGGCTGAGAAGCTGCAGTTGTCAGCAGCTTTGACAGATACCAACACAGCTTATAGCTTCTACTACTATATGCAAAATTACTCACTGTTCATACAGCTTTTGAAACAGAGGAGGGACAGAGAAAGCTTACTTTCTCTGAGCATGGTCATGTTACTGCATTTATTTTTTAACCAGAATTCATTCCATCAATAAGGTGGCTACAAGTACCTTCCTTCCAGGTTCAAAGGTAACACTGAAAATCTGAAACAGAAGGGTGTTGTCAGTAGCCTCTGATCAGGTCACTCCTGATTCTACTTTGGAAAAAAATTAACAGCCAAACTGTTCCATGCAGAAAACACTTCCAATGAGAAGGGGGAAAAGTAATCTTTATCCAAGTTTTGGCAAAAAGTCTGTGAGAAGGAGAGTTTGTTAGCTGAGGAGTGACTTGGTAACAAAGTCAGGAAACACAGGCTTGAATTGGTCTGCCTCCTCCTCATGTTCACAGCCAGAGCTGAACCAATGCTCTATTTCCTCTCTGCTCTGTCCCTGCTGTGGATCCCAAGCTATCACCTCCTTCCAGGGGAAGCTGCAGTGAAATGGTTTTTTCCTATCAGTTGTGCATTAGTTACTCCTGATCATTAGTTACTCATAATCATGCCTCTATATGCACACCTCTCCTGCACTGACAGCTGGGTGGGGAGCACATGGATGTGTCAGGGCAGCGCTGCTGCTTCCCAAAGCCCCACCATTTACCACACGTGTTCTGTGTCACAGGGAAGACCTGGCTGCAAGCCCTGCCCCTGCCCCACTTCAGGATCCACGCTGCCTCTTCCACAGGGACAGGTCCCTGCAGCCAGACTGCACCTCTGTGACACTGCCAGGGAGGCCAATTCCTGGCAGCACTCCTTTGGCACTTCCCAAAGCAGCCTATTCTTAAACCACTGGGGTACAAACACACTGCATTCAGAGTCTGTCCCAATTCTGCCTGCTCTGTGTGGAGATAGCTGGGACGGGGGCATTGTCTAGCCAGCATCCCAGGGGACGAGGGGCCTGACCTTCAAAGCCTACAGACATTAACATAACAAATACATTTCAGTTTGAGGGCCTTAAAAGGAGAGGATCTTCCACAGAGATTAAGAACAAGAACTTTATCCTCATCTAGTCTGCGCTGATAACCCAGTCTGAGGGGAGACCAAAAGAGAAAGCACACACATATCTGACCTCCTTCCATTCACAGGCACTACAATCACTGGACAGTGTTGCTATTGAATGCTCAGAAGTGGTTAGAGCCAGACACCTTCTTTCTATCAGTGCCAAAATAGCATCCCGTCATTCCTGGCCCCATGCCCACAATTCACTCCTATGCTGAGAGCACATTACAACCCATCCAACCCTGGAGGTGGCCATTTCCTTGCTAAGTGCAGCTCTGCTCCAGCAATTCCACAGCCTTGCTGGCTTTGAGGGGAGCTGCAGGTTTTGGCTTTGGCCCTTCAGCAAAACCTGGTTCCTGGAGCTGCTGCCATTCTGTAAACTGTTGGGGCAGGAGGGTCTGGGCTTCTTTCTTTTGGTAAGAAAATGCTCTGCCAAGAGCTCTCTCCTTGCTCTTGATGAGATGCAATGTATTTCTCAAAGCACTTGTGGATTTTGCTGCCATCCCTTTGCAGGGCTTTCCTGGTTATTCTGACAGCTCAGTTTTTCTGGTGCCTGGTGGCAGCTCTGCTGTACCTCATGCCAGCAGTGCCAGGGTTTGCCAGTGCTGGCCCAGCATTAGGACACCTCTTAAGCACAAGGAAAGGAGCCCAATATGCTACAGCCTTTGGGCAGACACTGTTCTGGAATGTAGGGGAAACACTGTTCTTCATATCAATTCTGCCAAATTTATTTCACCAGCAGCATAAATCCAGATTTTAATCCACTTCCTTCACCTCTCTCCTCCACCCTACCCAGAGGACTGAGTCACAGTCTAGCCCCATGGGAACTTCTGACTATGAGAGATAACAGACTTTAGCACATTTGGACAGCCAAATTTATTACTAAGCTTAGTTAGAGATTGATGTGCCTGTTAGTAAAGGGCCTGGCATGCAAGCTGGGCTGACTACAATATCCAGCCCCCTGCTAGAAATGAGCACACCCTGCTCTGAAAGAAGCAGAGAAGTGAGCTACTTTTTTCAAAGATGAGACATTCCCATTTTCTTAGCTAGGGACAGATTTTCCCATTCTTGCCTGAAAGGGATTTTAAAAGTCCCTTCATTATCCATTTAAGGAAGGGGACTGTCTCAGACCATTTTCTCTGAAGAGACACCAGGATTACATTGCAAATAATGCAATTTTCAGAAGAACATTTGCTGGTGCTTTGGTTGAAATACAGAAAGGTTTGTCACCTCTAGTCAGACAGCTGGCATCACCTTCCCCCACCACGCTCTCCCACTCAAACCCTGCAGTGCCTGGGTACAGGTGTACAGCCAAACTGTCTGGGTGAGCCACTAAGGATTTCAGAGCTGAATCCAGCAACCCTCCTGCCCACATGAAGTCCTCACCTCCCCAGAAGGATGGAGCCCCTCCCCAGGCTGTCCCAGTGAGCCTGCACTGCAGCAGCAGCAGGTTTGTGCAGCCAGAACAAACACAGGAGCCATACTCACGGTCGAGTCCATTCAAGTAGCACATCCGTATCTCACAGTGTCCCCACACTGCGCTCACCACCGGGTAGAGCTTCTTCCCTTTGAGTCCTCGAAACGCAACCCCCATGTACTGCCCATCGACAATGAAGCTCAGCGTCCCATCATCCATGTCCAGGACCACCAGGAAGGAGTCGGGCACGATGAAAGTCTCGTCCGGCTCCAGGAAGGCGGGGTAGGTTTTGCTGGGCTGGTTCTTGCCGTCGTGGTAGAGTCTGTTGCGGCCCAGGTCCCAGCCCCACGACTCGTGGTTGTTCCCCACCAGGGTCGTGTAGCCCACCGAGTGCAGGGGGGCGTCGGCCGTGGCCACCCCCACCACGGCGTGGGTGCCCCGCTGCCGCATGGCCCACGTGATCTGCCACACGTGCAGCCCCCGCGTGTACCCCACCTTGCCCCTGATGGCGTCCGTGCTCTGGGCCACCGGATGCCGGTGAAATATGAGCTTGTCGTCCTCCTTCACGAACACGTTCAGCGAGCGGTCGTCGTTGTTCCACGAGTGCAGCAGCTGCACCTCGTAGGACACGGGAGGCATGTCCAGCAGCAAGTCCAGCCGCGTGGGTTTGCTGTAGTCGAGTCCTTGGAGCTCCTGTTTCAACGGCCTGTACACAGGGTCCCTCATATCCACAGTCTTTATCCCACCTGTGACCTTCTGACCCATGGTGTGTCCTGGTCTCACCTCTTTACAGGCTCATCGGGTTCACCTGGCAGCTCCTGCTGTCATTCAGCCCCGCAGAAAAGGTCGCTAGGAGACTTCGTCAAGATGTGCACCGCTCAGGATTGCCTAACGGATGGAAAGCAAAACAGGAGACAAGTTAAACATTAGCACACGCAGCCTTGCGTGCCACATTTACAGAGCACAGCACTCATCTGTTTATCCCAACACCCTGCCCTGCCTTTCCACCAGCAAGGAAGGGTTCCACGGATAGCCTGGCAAAGCACAGAGCAGCCACTGACAGAAGGTTGAGGAGATAACTCTCTTCAACCCCACTGAAGCTTTGCCGAGTACCTTGGAGGCCTGACTGCAAGTCTGAAACAGCAGACAAAACCTGCAGGGTCCGTCCTTGGGGGACACTCATTCCAGCAGCTCCTGGTGCTCTCAGCCCCACTGAGGCACTGCAGCCAGGGAGCAGATAAACCTGCTGTGTGGTTCGTCTCAAATGAGCAGCTTCGGCTGGGGCAGCTGCTCCTCTCCAAGAGGGAAAAAAATCCCCACTTCAGTCGCAGAGTCCAGGGGGAGGAGCAAGATTCTTCTCACAGTTTAGCAGTTTGCCTTCCAGATTTCAGAGAAACCTCTAAAACGTTTAAGCCAGCTTGGCTAGAGATACTAGCTCACTTTGTGTACCTCTCCTCCAGCACTGCATCCACTGAAGTGTCTCTGCTCTCACTCAGCAACACAAACAACCCTCT
Source organism: Myiozetetes cayanensis (assembly GCF_022539395.1). Taxonomy (NCBI): domain Eukaryota; kingdom Metazoa; phylum Chordata; class Aves; order Passeriformes; family Tyrannidae; genus Myiozetetes; species Myiozetetes cayanensis. The sequence continues at coordinate 3,345,924 of NW_026087499.1, read as the reverse complement.
GTAAGGCAGCTGCCAAACTGGGGGCAGCTATTAGGAGAATTAGAAGTGGGAGGGGAGCAAACTAGCTTTCTAAGAAAAAAAAGTGTTATTTTAACATTTCCTGAAGTGAGGCAATCATGCAGCACTCCTGCCAGCTACAGTCACAACACTTACTCACAACCAAGGACCTCATCTGGCATAGAAAATAAGAGCATGAATCAGATCTGGTTTAAAAATAAGATTACTGGACATCAGCAGCAAGGCTTCAGCTAGAAGGTGACAGGGGAGGCTCATGTATGTTGAAGGCTCATGTATGTTCAATTCAGCAGCTTCCCTACAGGTTTTTACCAGTAATCCAAGGTATGTCATTGGAACAGTAAGCTAAATCTCATAATTCCTAAGTAACAAGAGACAAGACTTTTCCTTTCCTTCCCTCCTTTTTTTTTCAAGGATGGGAGAAGAAAAGGCCTGAGGTTCTTTAGAAGTCACCCCCAACACACAGGCTGCAGCACAGCTATTTCAGACTATCCAGGAACCTCAGATGTTTGGCACTGAGAGAGAGAGAAGATGCCATTTAAACTGGGTCTAATCATGTTATCAGCTGCTAAGATAACCAAGACATCCTGCAACTTCAATAAATACCATCCCCAACATCAAAACAAATCCTGAAACTGGGTGAGCCAGCTGGTCAACAGCTGAAGATAAGCAAGTAACAGCAAAATCAGAAGGATGGCAGTGCCTGGATGCCACTGCATCACCCTCCCCAGCACACCATTTAGTTGTGCCCCACAGCTCGTGCTTGGGCCCACGTGTTTCCATGACTCACAGGCACTTCCAGCCCCTGAGGGCACAGGCTCCCTTTGCTCTGTAAGCCTTTAGGAACAGCAAAATCAAAAAGCAAGGGATGCCAGGAAGGAGCCAAAGCAGACATCAGCTGAGCTTCCCTGGGAAAGGCACATTAATGCTGACCCAAAGCAATGATTTCAGTGCATCCCAGCTCAGGCTGGGATAAAAACCATCAGGCTGCTGAACAATGAGGTGTTCTACACAGAACATGTGGTGCTCTACAGAAAGCACCAGGTGAACCAACCTGCCATTCCCCAGGCCTGTGGCATAAGGGCAGAGGCTGTCCCAGCAAGGGACTGCCTAAAGTACACATGGAAGTCCATAGGCAAATTCTGCTGCTGGAATTTTGATTAGGATAAAGGAACAAAACATTGGCAGAAGGAGGAGAGGCAGAGACTTCCTGTGCAGTGCATGTGAGAACACAGCATAGGAAGCAAGAACCAAAACAAAGCAGACTGCCAGACTGCAGGAGTACTTGGTGCAGAGCTCTTCGAAGCACAAAACACTCCAGAGAAGCAAGAGAATACAATTGTGCTCTTCATTAGCAAAACAATGCCTCGTTCATCATGACTTTTTGCCTTTTGCCAACACAAGCTTCATCGTATTTCTCTCAAGGCCGATGCACCAGAAAGGGAATCACCCCAGTGAAAGACAGCAGGGACCTCTGAAGCACAGAAGGGGACAGGACACCCTCCACTGCCTGCTTGGCTCTGCAGGGGAAGCAGCTTTTCTGCACACAAGCACCACTCATCACTTCCATTAGTTACGACTCTTTCCCAGGCAGACTGTTAACACCAGATGAAAGACAATGGCCAGAACAAAGGGAAAGGAGGAAAGAAAGGAAAAGGGATGGAACAAAGGGGTTGATTAGAGTGAGAGCAGGTCAGACACTGAGCACCATGTGCCAAGATTTAAGTGCAACATGGCTCCTCATTAGGGCAAGGCAGTAACTCCTGCTCACAGCTGGCTCTGCTGCCGCTCCTGGCACTACCCTGGTCTGGAACTGCAGGGTGGCACCTTGCCCTGCAGTCAGGAAGCACAATTACACCCTAATTTTTTAAAAGGAAAAGCCTCTTCATGCACAAGACAATACAGGCACTTTCCTCCAGCACGAGAGATACAGAAGAGCTTATCCTCTTAAATTAATGGATTAATGCCCTGGGCAGCCTGATACGAGACACAGACAGCCATAAATGAGAAGATATGCGAGGGAATGGGCTGCTTCAAAGCCTTTGAACTGTTACAGGTTTAAGTACAAATCTAAACACTGAAAGTGCTTTTATCTCTCTTATCAACAGCTCAGGCTTGCTGTAACTCTGCTAGGCTTCACAAAACACAAGCTCATCCCCCCATGATGCTCAGTTCTGCTCCCATGCTTTTTTTCAGTTCTATTGTTAACCTTCTGGGCTTAAAAGCTTTGGAATGAAATTATAAGAGTGTCTTAGAGAAAAGCATTCCCTGCTGTTTTCAGTGAGAATTAGACCTCCCCTCGATCCCGCTGCTAGGAGCAAGCAGGCAATTTGCCATACAAGAAAGATATGCCAGATTTCAAAACAACTGCTTGCTGAAAATAGATCAAGGCAGGAGACAGAAAGACATCTCAATGCAAGGCAAAGTCCCTGCTGTTGGATAAGGAGAACACAAGTCTTCGAGGAAAATATTGTATATGACAGAGCAGAGCTGGTGTCCAACTTCTCTTTTCAGCTCAGAAAACCCAAGGCTCCTCACGGCTCCTCCCTTGCTCTGCAGCTCAACACCTACAGACACCTGTCTGGAGCATCAATAACAAGAACACTTGAAGGGTCTTAAGCTCCTTGATTCCTGATCCAGTCTTACTTTAAGTCTGTTTATTCAAGTCAGTTTACTGTGGCTTTATTTCCTCCACATAATATTAATTAAGTGTACTTCTACAGATAAGAGGCCAGACCTTTAAACACCTAACAGGCTCTGGGTGCTCTACAGGCAATGAATCAGAGCCCTACCCTAAAGATTTCCAGCCTGGAACACACCTCAGGAGAAAAGATATTCTACCCATGGTGATTTACTTGCTTACAGCTTTAGAAGTTGAACTAAAGGATCCCAGACAGTACTAACAAATGAGACCAAAAAAAACCCCACTGTGGTTTCGCTCATGTTCCTATGATTTTACTAGAAAAGCATGAAGTAAACCTGGTTCATTTTCTTGGGTTGAATGTTCATCCTGCAAGCCAACAAACCACACCACTGCTGGTTTGCTGACCAGAAGGTAAGATATGTGCACAACTAGCATGCCAGAAAGAGCCCACAGAGACCCTTCCTTAGAAAGAAAGGGATTTCCCCTTCCTCCCTGGATGGGGCTGAGAACACATCCCTCGATCATGCAGACCTTCTGTATCACAGAAGCCAAGCTGCATCAGCAGTGCTACAACACCTCTTAACCGCATTAAACACTGATTAAACCTTGGGAAAAAAAGCTCACCTATGCTGCTGAAGAAGTTTTCCAGTGCTGAGTTGGCAGAGCCCAAGCAGCTACAGGACAGATGACAGGAACCACTGCCCCAACACCACGGTTCGAGCGCCTTTGAGTGTTGCAAGTTTGCTGAGATCACGACTGGGCAGGCAACCCTTGTTGCACAGCACTGGCTTTGGCAGCCTCACTGCTGCCTTGCCCCACGTGGAGAAAGTTGCCACAGGGGCAACTTCCCAGCCCCACCTCCTGAGGAGCAGGAGCAGTTGGGCTGGGCAGGTTGAGGTGCTGGCAGGGCTGAGTGGCCTCTGCAGGAAAGTGAAGCTGAGGTCATGGCAGGTTGGGCGAGCAAGAATGAAGAAAAAGGTGGCCCATGTCCCAGCAAACAGCACACAGGAAAATCCTGCAGCAGAGTAAGAGGCCCCTGACAAGTTACTGTGCTCGAGATACGGCAGGGATGGGGAGAACAAGTCACTTTGGTTTGGCAATGCTCGACTTGCCCGGATTACAAAGCTAACAACCACCTTGCTGAGCAAACAGCCTTATTCACCTACTGAGCAGGTACCAAGGGCTCTGCTGTGCCGTACATGAGGCAGCCAGTCCACCTCCAGACACACCAGAAAAGGCTTCTGCCCGTGGAAGCCAAGAGCATGTCATCATTCAGCACTGCTAGGACTTGCAACCACCGAGAATCAGCTTGTCTGTGTGAACCCAGCTCTCCATCCTTCCTCTCCTTGGGATGATTCAGACACTTTCTGCTGAAGTTCTCTAGCTATTTTTGCCATGCTGAAGGCAAGAGATGCCCTTTTACACCATTTCTCTAGTGTCTGGTTCTCCAAAGCAAAGCACTGAAGTTACTCACAGGAGCACATCTGAGTCAACTAAAACCTGAAGTAACAACCGTGACCCATCCTCAACTAAGCCACTTACTAAAAACCACCTTAAGCAAATTTCCACCTGTCCACCTACCCAGGCAGTTCCTGCTAACTGCAGTGCTGCATAACCTAGCAGAAAACACCACTAAAAACCAGGAGAGGTTACTTTGCAAAGCACCTGTAATGATGGAAGCAACCCAGACAAAAGGAGTTCCCCAAGTTCCTGCCTGAGATCTTCTATTGAAGGATAATTATAAATGGCAATTTTGGTTCAGAGAAACTAAGGTAGCCCTTTCAATGAAAAAAAAAAAAAGCCAACTCAGGCTGGTTTTCCTCACTGAGGAAGTTCAGGGGATGTTGTAAAGGTCATTAGGCTCTTTACAGCTCTGTGTAAGGCAGCTCATGAATGTCAGCTGCGTGTTAGAGACCAGGCACAAACCAAGACTCTTTAAAATAGCTTCTCAGAGGCAGATTGCAGCCATTTGCCTGCAGCCATTCTGTTCTTGGCATGAAGCACTGTTAGTTGAGCTCCTTATGGTCAACCCACTTAGCCCAGTACTCTAAAGCAGCTCTTTTGTACCTTTTCCAGCACTACCTTGGGGACACTTTGTCCTGGGTATTCTGAGGACAGCAGCACTAGGAAGCTGTGCAGGTTAAACAATTACCACTGCATTACCAGCAGCACAGTTGCTTCTTATCCTGTCTGGTGTGTCCACTTCCTTTCCACACTTACTCATGGTCTGTGGCCTTCACAAAGCAAGTCAGGACAATAAGACTGGCTAGAAACGGTTCATTTACTGGTAGTGGAACACACAGATGTTAAAAGGAATTAAGCAGTTTGCTGTGCTTGTACAACAGAAGTTTGCCCTGAACACACATCCTCAACAGCAGCATTACACAGCACAAGAATGGCTGCTAAACTGGCCATGGCCTGAGAGAAGCCATGGTGAAGTACCCACACTGAGTAGGAGCTGATGAACAGGCCAGAAATCCAGCAACTAAAGCTTTCCCCCCCCATCAGGCAGGATAGGACCCTGAGTTTACCATCCCACATCGAACTGACAGCTCTGCATCTCAGCTAAGCACTGAGAAATTGAGCCAGAGTCCCTTCCCATGTCCCACATCTGCAGCTGCAGCACTGACCTTCCCTACACCTCTCCCCTTTGCTCCTCTCCAACTTCCTGCTGGTCTAGAATATCTGCTTGTAGCCAACTGGTGAAGTGCTGTTTTCCAGAAGCAACTTTAAACTCTGTATTCCAGCAAGCATTTACAGGCAGCTGCTACCTAGAAGGCTGACTTGATGAGCTTGGGTTCCAGGTAGAATTCAGCATCCAAATCACACCTGGTGCCAGAAGGCTGATTGTCAGGTGTCAGTCAGGTCACCTCTCAGGGTAACCATTTACCTGGGGATCCCAAGTTACCCAGACACACAGTGAATTGCAGACATTTAGGGAACACAGCAGCACCAGCCCAAATATCCTGCAGACCAGGTAAGATGTACCTCCCTCTTACCAAGTTCTCATCTCACTGGTCACATTTGGCAGAGGCATTTTTTTAGCTCCTGGTACCATTTCTAGGCTAGATCCATCAGACAGGTGATGCTTTTCCTCGCTGCTTATGTCAAGGATCCATTTTTGGGGGATGCAGTTTGTTTGTACTGAAATGAGGACTGTTTGATACAACTATGAGAGGCTGCTCCCAGGTTGCTTCAGTGCAGTCTTTGCCATCAGAAGAAAAGAGCTCTGGTGTCTTGGGGGAGCGTATTCCAAGGAGAAAAAACAGCTGGGCCAGCACAGATACACCAACTGCAAAGCTCACCTGCAAAAGGCACAGTGTTTTCACAGTTCCAATTTCATTACACGCACTCAAGAGATGCCTCCAGACTAAGTGCCACAGGAAATAAGTCACTTAGGTAGTAAGGAGAAGGGTCACGCGCAGCCTTTTCTCCACATGTCCAGAAGTTCCCCTTTCTTACACCTTTGTACCTGTCCAACCACCTTCAACTGATTTTTCTACGTTTTATCAAGACTCTGCAAGTAAACAAGCACTGCTTCCAGAGGAAGCCTCACGACCCCATGAGGTTGAAATCTCTGCTTGGCAGATTACAAATTACAGTTACATTACAGATACCCACCCCCCCCAATTTTATAACCAAGCAGCCCTCAAAAGACCTGGCCAAGCTGCCATGCTTGCCTAAGGTTTTTCCCTCCTTCCCTCCAGCACTGGAGCCATTTGATAGGCTGCATTTAGAAAGGCATTTCCTCTGCAATTAAGCCACCATAAATTTTAAATAGTGTTTATGTTCAGAACTATTTGCATTAAAGAACCCCACATAATCCGTAACAAGCCACCCTCTTGCACAAGAACTCCCTGCTTTTCATTATTTCCCTGCTTATTAATTTGCAGCCTACACTGCCCACTGTCCACCCCTCATTCTGGATTCATTAGTTTTGTCTGACAATCAGGAGATAAGGAGGGGAGCAGTGGGTGGAAAGAACAAAGTTTGATGTTTCTACCTCTGCACAGTTTCCACTCCTGTATCAAAAGCACTTTTTTGGCTACGACTGCGAGATTGGCCAACACCACAAGCCATCAGGACAAAGGGTTTGGTAACAAAGCACTGCTTTCCCCTAAAAAACAGTCCATGAATCACTGTGGTTTCATGCTGGCAGCAGCTGCATTAGAAGAAATCCATGTTCTCAGCAGTCACCTACCAAAACTCCCCTTCTGTCTCCTTCCTAGCTGACAGCAGGGCAGAGCAAAGAGACTTTCCAGCTGCCTCCTGTGCTGTCTTCTCCCACCTCGTGGCAGGTCAGCCTCCATTTCAGCTGAAGAGTAAAACCATGGCATCCCAACTGCTGGAAGTGCTGGTTTAGTTCCCAGGATAGCTGTTCTGCTGCTTCCAGTGAGGCAATCACAACACCTCCATGAACACAGGGAGCCCAGCAAGAGCTGGAAGAAGCCACCTAGCACAACCCAAGTACCAGTACCTGCATGAGAATGTGAACTGAGCCCTTACTGTACTCAAATCACTGATCTGGGTATTACAGACCTGCAGAGCAGCATTTTCTCAAACAGATGCCTTGAAAATTAAAAGCACACAGCAGATTGTGAGGATATCAATCCCTGCTCCTCAAAGCAACACAGTATACTCTGTCAGGAGACACACTGAATTCAGCAGGATTCCTTCTGTCAGGAAAACCACTTGTAGTTTGAGCTATTTTAATATTAAGGTTGCTCAGCTACTGTCTCCTTCCTCTTTTCATTTGAAGATGTCACAAACACTGCTAACAGTAAAGCAAAAATCCCCACAACAGAGCAGCTGCCAAGCACCAGATTACTCAGCCTGTTACCCTCAAATACGTTTATTGTGTCTGCAGCTTCAGCACATGTATCTACATCAAATACATCTCTGCCAGAGGGGAAGTTGTGCAAGTGTGTCTGGTGCTGCTCATCACTCTGGAAAAAGCGTAATTGAAATCTGGGCCATGTACTAGAAACAGATAATTCCTGGCCCAGTTGCAACAGGGCCTCTGCTCCCTCCAAGCAGAGCATTTACAGGACCACAGACTGGATGCTGTTCTGAGTCAGAGGACAGGGCAGCACATTCACCAAAATCAGGGCCTCGTGGTGCAGAAGTGAAGTTGTGCTCCCTCCCTGCTTCACTGCCACTCAGCCTGGCAAGCTTGGGCACATCCCTTCCCTGGGTCTGCATTTCCCCCGTGGAGAAGGGCAGCAATACCACTACCAACCTGCCACAGAGGGCAGGAGAACACACTCTGCAGAGCAATCAGAGCGTTGCACACTTCTCATCCTTGGGGAGAGCAAGAGAGCAAGGTGAACAACAGGAGGATGCCCACAAACTGCCCGTTCCTGAGGAGGAGGTTCCAAGCCCCAGCATCCTTGATGCCCAGCAGAACACTCCTCAGTTCCTCCTCACAAAAACCCTCCTTTTGTCCCTGACATTTAAGGAAGCAAAGGTTAGATTTTTTTTTTCCTCCTCCACTTTTACAGTTTATTTACATTTGCATCCCCAGCAACTCAGCTGGCATCCTCTTCCTTGCTTTCAACCATCGTGCTCCATCCAAGTTCATCCCTTTCATCCTCCCTCTTACAGTCTGTGTTTAGTCACTGCATTGACCTCTCCTGTCACAGCCAGCCCACCACACAGACAGGAGGATGGATGCAGAGAGATTCCCAGCCAGCCAGGCATGCCTGCTGCTATTTTTCAGGGAGGAAACAAGTCCCTCAGGCAGGAGCTAATGAGCTTCCTGACTGAGTCTTTTCCACCTGATCAGACACTACGACAGTGGAATCACGAGACTTGAGAAAATTCATTCCATAAGCCCGGGGCTGAATGCAGCCAAAGAGCTCTGCATAGCTGCTGCTTTCCTACATATAACCAGTGCTACAGCACAACCCAATCCCTGCAGAGCTTCAAGCAGAAAAAAAATCAGTGTAACAAGCACAACTTTCCCCTCAAGCTCTATCCACCAGCCCAAACACTGGGTGTGCAGCCCCTCATCACCAGCAGCTGCCTCAGCCTGCACAGTACATTTCCTTCCACCCTTTCACCACCAGGTCAAGAGATAAAGTTAGTTGTGCTCCTGTGACCTATCACAACAGTCATGTCCCTCTTTAAAGAGGGGCTGACACCCAACAGTCAAACCAAGTGCCCAGCCTAGAAGGTCTGCAGTGCAAGAACTGTAGTTTTATACCTTGTTTTAGTGAATGCCAAGCAGGGAGTCAGGAAGGTGGACAGCACAGCTGCTAAGGCCTTGGGCAGGATGGTCCAAGGCAAATTTTGTTTTCTAGCTCACCAGTTTACTCTTGTAAACCTTCAAAAACAAACCGTGGGCAACTGTTCCAAAGTATGGTGACACGACTCCTCCTTATACTTACAGTTACACATCTTCTTCCCTGTTCCAGTCATTCCAGTTTCAGGTTGAGTTTTGTGTTAATGCTCAGGTCAAACAAATCCTAGACAAGGGAATGCAGTTCAGTCCCTTTGCACCAGCTGTTAGTGCCTTCATCCTGCACAGTCATTTACTCTAAGCAACACAAAGACATCCAGTTCACGTGCCCTTTTGTCTTACCTTGCCACATGGAAAAAACTCAGCACTCCTCTACACTATTGACCCAGATCTCTTCATCCTGGGCTTCTTAGGTGTTGAAAAAACAGGACTGTGTATGAAGACCCAGTAGATCTTTCACAGTTTAAACCACAGATTCAGGTCTTTCCTGTCCTGAAGTCTTTGGAGACTGAGGGTGTCACCACTGAGGACAAAAACCTCACAAGAGGAGACAGCTGAGTCACTGAGGAAGTGATTTTTTTCCCCCCCACACTGTTTAGGAAACCATTCTCTTCACTTAACAAAAGGATGTTTACAAAAGTCAACACCCCTGTACATGTACCTAAAGCAGGAGCTCATCACACAATTGTGACAGGTTCTTGAAGTCAAGTTTAGGTTTCCTTACCTGCAAGCCTGTCAGACTCTTCAGTGCCTCCAGCACCTGCCTATGTGCAAAGCAGCCTTGCATGGTCTCCCTCACTGAGTCTGGTAGTTTCAGTAGGTATTTTCCTCAGCCCCAACTCTCAAATGAGATCTTGGACCCGTGATCTGCACATCCAACGTGCCTCTGCTGCGTCACATAATTCTTGTGACATGCTAAATGCTGACAACACCTTCTCTTCCATGCCCTGACCACCAGCCAAGCCAGCCACAGCCGAAGTTTGGGAATGCTTCATTCCTCAAAGTCACCTGCCACACGAGCAATGCTGTGGCTCAGTCTTATCAACCAGTTGTTCTCCCTATGAGGACAGGAACACTTCAACATCCCCCTGGGAAACAATCCCCACACCACCCTTTCGGAAGTATTACACCTCACAGGAGCAGGGCTTATCTCTTCAAGTGGAAAAGATGAAAGCCAGAAGCTGGATGCTGACATGAACCTCACGCTCAGCACAAGCCTTTGAAGGCAGGAAGGCTTGGGAGGGCAGGGTGGATTGGAAAAAACAATTCTGCCTGGCTGGAGGATACAGATTGCTTCACCACCACAGCGCAGTGTCTGCAGGCTCCCGTTCCCCTCAGCTCCTTCCTCCTGCCGTGCCCCACCTTGAGCTGTGTGGTTGGCACTTTTGACACCATCAGCCACACGCTGCAGCTCACAGCCAGCTGGAAGGAAAACACCTGCAGAGACACTGTGCACCAGCATCTGCCACCCTCTGCCCCAGGAACATCCTCACCACGAGCAGCTCAGCTTCATCCACACCTCCCACCCAAACAGCACAGTCACTGAGCCCCCAGGGAAGGATCTGCACCTTCACTCAGAGCAAGAAGGGTTCAGGAGCTCCCAGCCCTCAGGTTTGTTTCAAAGGAACACAGAATTACCTTCCAGATAAAAACAACAGTTTTGTTATCAAAGTTAAGGAGGTGCTTTGCTTTGAAATACAGTTTCTTCCCCTGCATCAAAGGGCTGCTAATCACTCTTGTAGCAAAAAAGTAGAAGAAATGAAAGCAGCATCTGCTTGGAAGAGATGAATGCAAGATAAAAGGTGTCTGTGACAGAAAGCTGGCAGCAGCCTTATGTTTTCTATTCAAGTTTAATCCGGGAACAACAAGCACCCTTAAACATAACAAAAGCTGTGGAAAAACCCTTTCCAAATCCAACAACACAGACAGGAGATGCAATTTCTGTTCTCCAACTGATGCAGCAGCCAGTTGAGGTGAAGTGTCCAGACAAATCCTAGCTTGCTATACCAGGGTCATCGAGCACCTTGGCTTGTTTAATTCCACAATATCTCCCCTTTAGCTTCCAATTCCTTCTTCCCCCCCCTTCAAGTCTCCATAGGAAAAGCCATTTCCTAGGGATCTCCCTTAGCAAAAAAGGAAGCAGAGTCACACCATGGCAGAACACCTCCAGAATGTCTGGGCACAAATGGCTTTGCAATCCAGCCAGTAGAGAATGGAAAACAGCACTGACCTTTCTTGCCTGCCTGCTACAGTCCGTTCTTTGCAGAGAATCAAGTCAGAATTGTAATTTCTGATGGGGATGGCGAAGGATTCCCATCCTTCCACTCAACAGCAGGTAGAGAAAGCCACTTTATGTAACCTTTTAAACTGCTTGGAACTATCAAGGAACAAGAAACCAACACAGTGCACTCTGCCTGACCCAGCCCATCGCCAGTCTCTAGAAAGATGTGCTCACCTCTCATTCCTGAGGCAGCTGCCAGGAGCTGTGTAACTCAAACACTGGATATATGAAGCGAAAACCCAAAGAAAGAGCTGGATAAACACGGAACAGACCAGTGCCGAGACATTTGTCAACATTCAGCAAACCACTCCACCAGGGTGCTCAGCAAGGCGAGCCCTCCACGTCCAGGAACACGCACCAGCAACGAGGCATCACCGCACAGCAGCTCCCAAAGTGCTGAACTAAGGGGATATTCCTGGCAGACGGATTGCACAAGAGACATCTCCCGCTGCCAGCTTTACTGGAACACACTCAGCAACTCCCCAGAGCAGAGCATTCTGGGATGATGCTTCACTGGATTTCTGACTTGTCATTAGCCAAAAAAAGTTTAATGATACGGTTGGACTCTGTGTTTAAATATAATTGACCCGGGACACACCATAATTAGGAAGAGGCACTGCACATCTCCACGAATCCAGCAGCTGGGTACAGTCCCAGCATGATGCAATGTTTTGCTTTCCCCATTACCTGAAAGGGTCCCTGGAAATTGCTGGGGTGGTTTGAGACAGGCAGGGTGACCAAAAGCTTTGGCTGGCTCCTGACATCATCCAGCAAAAGGCTTCACATAACAGCAGTTTTGAGAAAGCCTTTCTAGCCTGCCTGCAATTGTATCCCTGTAAAAGCACAACGAGACAAATCAGACTGGAAAGCACCAAAATGAAGTGGATAAAAAACACATTATACAAACTGTGGCTGCAAGAATGCACATGCTGCCTTCAGAGGACATCTGCACTGTAAGGTAGCCAGATATCCCAGAGCAACTTTTTCCTGGAAATAGCAGTTGTGGTAATACAGAACAAATGTTTTTGCCAAAAAAAACATGACCAAGACATGCACTACAGCATCGTTCAGTAGCTTCACTACTGGTTCGAGTGGCAAGGGGTGAAATTTGCCCCTTAGTGGTAGTGGGACACTCAGAAATTCATTCCTAAGCACCAGTTTCACTAGCTTGAACTCTGGAAATCGAGTGATATTTAAAGTGGCTTCCTCACCTCCCAGGTGCCAATATGAAGCTGCACCTCAGAGCACAATGTCCTGCAGGGAAGGAAAGAAACAGCCTCTACTCGGTGTCTGAGGTCTGTTTGGTGGTGACATGGAATGCCATGGTGGTTTTTATTCCTCCTGTTTCCACCTTCCAAATGCCCTGACACTGCCACAGAAGCCTGAGTAAGCAGAGTCTGAAGAACTTCCATGTTCTTCCTTCCCTCCCTAGGGCTCCTCAGCAGACTAAACTGTGGGTTTCCTCTCTAAAACAACAAAATTCCACACCTGTAATTAAGCCAACGGCCCTCTGATGTGACTATTCCAGACTCTGCCATCTGGGTCCTTTCCATGAAGGTTACCCACTCAAAAAGCTCTCCAATGTAAGAGACAAGAACCAGCTCAACAGTCAGGGATGGAACACGTTCAGGAGCTGGGAGCAAGCCTGAGTCCTTATCTAGGCATTAAACAGCTGCCAGGACTTCGAGAGTTCAAAGGCAAGACAAGAACTGTACAGCCAAGACATCCTCCCAACATACCACAGCCATCACAGGTCCTCATAAGTCCACATACCTTCTAAATAAGTGTTTAACATAAACATTTGTCCAGTCACTTAATTCCTGGTGAACCAAGATATTTGAGGTGGGCCGCAGAAAGCTCCCGTGACATCAATGGAAAGTTTCCAATTAGGAAACCAAGTTTGAAACACATTAATAGGGCTTTAAAAAAACACAGAGATGAGGAAGCCTTGCAGAAACAGTCAAGAGATCTGCTCTTAAGCAAAACACACTCAGTGCACTTAGGAAGAAGCAGAAAGGAGCAGCTGCCTTGTGTTTTCAGAGTTTAGTTATCGAGAACTGTAGAGATGTAAGCCAGTTATGTTAGCTGCTGTCCTCAGAATCTGGGCTTCTGACTTTTCTAGGGCTGGGCAGTCTCAGTCCAAGTATGTGCAACTCTTTTTTGGCTTCTGCTGAAGTCCTTACTCCTTCTGAGAAGGTTGGATGGCTTTGCCAAGACTTGCTGTGTGCAAACATCAGTTTGAGAGTAATGAGAAAGCCACTGCCACCCACCACTGAGTGCACCACAACCTCCCAAACATGGAAGAGATGTAAACTGTCCAGAATATCTAGTGCCTGGGACATCAAACAAAGCCACCACATCCAACAGTGTTTTCCTCCCCCAAAAAGCCCTCCCACCAGAATAAACTTACCTCGCAGTTTTATTTCAATCAATCCATTACACTACTAATATTCAATGAAAGCATAAACTGAAACCACCCTACAGATAATCCCAACTCCTAGACTTGAAAATGCTGGCTATGGAGCTATTCACCCTGGATAAATGCATCTAGGCAAGTCTTAATTGGACTGTCCAGCTCTTCCATCAGACTTGTAAGCACAAGAGGGTTTGCTGAACGTCCTGCAAAGTCACTTTGTCGTTGCTGCCACCCTGCCACCTGCTGGGCCATCTGCTCTGCCTGCTTTGTGCCAAGGACAGGACTGACACCTCTTTGGCACCACAGCCCTGGGTCAGACACCATTTCTGTGACAAACTCATTCTGTGGGTGTCTCAGGTATGCCAAAACAAGATTTAAGAGTACACTGGACCTTGTGTTGGCATAAAAGCCTCCTCAGCAGTAAAACCACTGACATGCCTTCTGCTGTGCTGTTTGGCACCTTGAAATGGAGATTCCCATGAGGCCAAGGATTCTTTCAAAAACACTCTAGACAGAGGATTGGTTGGCATTGTTGGAAAGTTTGAAGACAGCCTAATCCAAACAACATAAGAGCACATGCCACTGAACAAGTACTGGTTACATCACTCTATCCTTCCCCTCCACCTTAATGACCATGAGCTCAAAACCCATTCTCCTATCTTAAATACACAGGGGGATTTGCCAGCAGTCCTACTCTACAGCACACTGCTCCCCAGCACCAACCACGGTCCTACCTGCATCAAGAAATCTCCTCCACTTCAAGCTCTGAGAGCCATTCCTCTCTTGTTTCTTACCAAAAACCGCAAAACCGTTAAAAGCCGTCCTTCTTCTCCATTTTAACACCCAAGTGTTGCTGCACTTATCCCACAAAACACAGCCCAGCTGAGGATAAGCCCCGTGTCTCACTTTGCTCTTGGATGTTCCTCGATGCACACCAGAGGCCTTGCCACACCTCTGGCCTAAAGCCCAAACCTGCTGCTGCCTACTGAGCTTAGTCAGGGGATGCTGCACATGGCCCAGGGGCAATGTGCAGTCCATGGAAGTTCTGCTGACCCCCACTGATAATGTGCTGCCACATGCACTTGCAACCGCTTCCCTGCATCAAGGCACAAAGACTGAAGGCACCTCATGAGGCAAACTCCTTTCTGGAGAAAATACGGACAGCAGAAAGTCCTTATAGGAAAAAATACATACTGCAAGTTAGTGTTTGAGTACACCTGGCAGCAAGGATTCTCTTCTCAGTAAAGCAGCAGATTTACTGGAGCTCCTTGTAGGCAAACATCTGGGCATCTCTGCCACCCTGGAGTGACACAGCACGCTTGGCAGGGTTCCCCAGTCTCACAGCACTGCTCTGGAGCAAGCAGGAGGGCACTTGCACAATCACAGCCTGGCTGCAGATGTGGGCGATTGCTCCTTCCAGGCAAATCTCATCAGGTGTCCCCTCCCACTTGGGGTGTTGACACACAAAGCTGTGCCTCTTGCAAATCCAGTTCGGTGTCCACACTCACACCAGGCTTTATGGGATTACCCAAATAAAGCCTCGGATTTAACGTTATTGTCATTCATGCCAGAAGTGCAGATTTGGACCTGCGTGGGCACTGTGGGCACATGTGACCCTCCCCTTCAACAATCTCACGTCCTACTGCCACTTGACATACCCAGAGGGTCAGAAACACCTCAGTGGAACAGGAAAGATGCAGCTGGGGAACACGGAGAGTGAACCCTCCAGGAAAGCTCTCAGCTCCTTCAAAAGCTGCTTCTTGCAAACACAGAGTTAAAAAAGTTAAACCATTTAGCAGCTTGTTGGTCCTTGAGTAGATCATCTCAAGGTCAATTAACTAAGGCAACCATTAAGAAGGAACTGCAATATCCAAGTTCCAGGATGAACCTCAGCCACTGAAACAGACACATTAATAAACCCAAGACACACACACAGCCCTTTCTTCTTCTCCCCATCCCACCATACAGCAGGTCAAACCCACAACCTGGAAAACCAGCAGCACTACAGTGCTGGTCTGCCTTCACTCCCTGAATTTTCACCATTACCCAAGCTCACAGCCACTTCAGAGCAGATTAGCTGCCCCTTTTTTAACTTCTGCACAGCAGCTGTACATTGGCAAGCCCTCGTGCCACATACCTAACCTTCCAGCAATATCCTGCTGGAATCAGTGCCATGTGTGCAGCCCTTCTGCCCTTCCCCTCTCAGGCTGCAAACTAAGCTGTGCTAGCAAGATCTAAGAGATGCATGGGCCTGAATCAACACCAGAGTCGAGTCTGAGGCTGAAACCACTTACAACTGCCTGTCTGATCCTTGCTGCAAGAGGGACACACAGCACTCCAAGAACACTGTGAGGTAAGAGGCAGTGGAAAGCAGTGCCCTGGCTCACAGAAGATGAAACGCGTTCATCAGTTTGATTCACTCCCACCCCCAGCTCCGCTGTGTTCCAGCTGGAAGTGCCCAACATGCCACATGGAGAACCCCAGAGCATTGACTGTGAGAAAACTGTGTGGGCCATCAGGCAAGGAAGCCAAGTGCTGAAGGCAGCAGTGCAGAACCTTGACAGCGAGGCTGCAGGGTGACAGCACAGCCCGCAGCAGCTCCTGCCTATCACAGAACCCCAGAACACAAAGTCCAAGCAACTACATTTCCTGCCACAGGCATCAAGCCAGGTACTTTCTGGATTCACAGAGGCTCAAAACCTCTTCTCAGCACAAGGGTCAACAGGTTTCTTCTGCAGCTGTTCAACAGTTTACAGGAACTAGGACACAGTCACTAATTCTCCCAGTTCAGCTTACCCCTTACCAGCTGGTCCACAAAGTTTTAGGTATTTCTTTCCATGGGCACCTCTTGAAACTTCGAGTCCCTGATGGTCTGGAATTAGTATGGGGCAAAGCAATCCCCCCCTCTTTCTCCACATTCAATAACATGATTTGTTTAGCCTTAAAATAGCATATCAAAAGAAACCATCTCCATGCAGAACTGCTGGCAACACAGCACAACCCCATCCATCCCTCACACCCAGTGTCCCAGCTCCTCCACAGTAAGGACCAAAGGCTACTGTTTGGAAGCACTGAGAGTCATCATTCTCTCCTCAGTGAGAAGCAATGCTGCTTTCCCTGCAGCACAGCTCACCAGGCTGCATTACAGACCCAGGGATCCCGAGGCACCACACGACAATGAATTAGGGTGTCTAGGCAAGAACTGCACTTTGGCAAACTCCAGGGCTCACTTCAAACCTCCAAACACTGCAGTTGGAATCCAGGCATTTTTCACATCTCTACATTAAGTAGAGCTTAATTTACAAGAGGCCATTCAAACCAGAATTTATCCATGGGGAAGTCTGCAGAAGTTTTAACTAAGAATTCCTAAACATCTGAGACCAATGTAGCCTTCTCATGTCGAGAACGGCTTGGCCTTACCCCTCACTTGCTTTTCTTGGCTGTTTACCATCCGTGGCTCACGTTCTTTAGAACTAAGTTGTTTCTGCAGTTTTTGTGCAACCGAGTGCCTTTGTACATTTATGGTGTCAAGGCCCCATCTGGGATCTCCTCAGGACAGATTCCTGACTTGATAACATACCAGCCCTCCAAAGAAAGCAGTTTCAAACTAACATCTACACAGCTGCTCCGACTTACGAGCTTCATCAAATTCCCCTCCCAGGCTAAAAGAAAAAGCCCATGTTTGGTAACGCCATTCAGGCATCACCACCTTCTGCCCCAAAAGCTCCCAAGTCAAAAGTTGTTGCTCTCCCTTTGAAATCAGGCAGATGGTGGTGGTTGTTGTTACTTTGTTGGGGTTTTTTTTAAAGCAAAAAGCTTTCTTCCCAAAGAGAAAGCCCCGCACTTCTTCCTCCTCCCCTTAAAAAGCTTCCTCTTTCCAGGGAAAGCTTTTGCAGGTTAAAAGCCTCACTATCATACAGTAGCAGCACTGCTTCAGCTTTGAGTCTGTCTTTACATGTTCTGGAAGAGAACAAACCAGCAGAGCCATAAGACAAGGAAATGTCAGTGGACAAGATGCTTCAGGAAAAAAAAAAGCTAAGGCAAAGGCAGGTGGCTGTTTCTCTATTAAGATCAGAAAGAGATGCTAATCCAGAAACCTTTGAAACTGATCTTCAATGCTGCTTAAGTACAACAAAACCAGAAGGGAGGATGACAAGACATTGACCACAGGAGTGAAACACTAGATAGTTGACGCCATGCCAAGCCCCCATGGCACTTCCACATTGTGGACAGATAAAGACACTTCCCACCTTTTCTACCCCCTGCCAGAACAAGTCACGTGGTAGAGGCCTCTAAATAAAACTGGTATTAATACCCATCCCAATCAGACAAGAGCAGCATTAGCTTTATTTTCTCCCTGCTTGAAAACCCCAGTGCAGGGTCGAGTGACAGAAGCAAGGCCACCCATCAAGTCAGATGTCTAGAAAGGATTAGCCCACAGCTGTCCCTGGCCTGTGGCCCTACACCCATCCCCCCAAACCATGCTCCCTGGGGCACTGTCACATTGTCACAAGCACCAGCTGGCCTGGAGAGCTCTGGACCGTAATGCCAATCCCAGGTATGACACCACGTGACAAAGAACTGTCCCCAGCACTCATGAGACAGCACCAAGCACCCATCTCATCATCCAGCACTTGCATCTGCTCATCCCACTGGTCCAGGTCCAGAACTCAAGTGTACAATTAACATGCAATGAAATTGTCCTTCCTTCTGTGCCGTTTCTAGAGAAAGGACTCCTGCACAGACAGTCCCTTGGACTGGGACAGTTTAAGGTTTCCTCAATTTCAGCTCCAGACTAGGTCATTATTCACAGTTCAGCTGACTGCTCTGGCAGTTCCTTACTCACTGCCTTTACACACTGGAGGTGGACCTCAACACAGATCCAGCTCACACCAAATCTATTCTACCAGGGACAGTCTGCTGGATTTCCTTCTCTTAAAAGCTACAGAGTTGAGGCAGTTTGTCCCACCCCACAGCTACAGAGGAAAGCAGTTCCCATACCCAATTAGCACCCAGAATGAGGACTCTCATATTTGCCATATAAGAACACTCCTTAGTCTGGAAGAGAGTTTTTTGACCAATGCAAAAGGCCAATTTACTTTATCCCAGGAGTTTCCAAAGCATTACCTTTGAGGGCAGAGCACAACAGAGTTAACAGGGAATTGATGCTTTGGTAGTCTCTGGGAAAACACAGTTGACAGTGGCACATTCTCCCCACCATGTGCTTGGTTAGTAGTATTTTTAAGCTGTATTTTCTCACACTCAGCAGAGAGTGTTTGGCCATCACCTGTAGCACATGCCCCCTCTTTGCTAAGGACAACTGTGCTCTTCCCTCCAGCAATTATTGATAGAAACAGTGGCAGCTGTAGCAGTTACTCACATGGAGCAACTCAAGGGAACATTTTTTTTTGTTGCCCAGAGCAGTGTAGTAACTGGAAGTGAGTCAACACCTTGACATGAGCCCATTCTGCAGTGGCCACCAGCAAAGCAACCCAGTGACTGCAGTTTGGTAACAGACACTTACTCACTTTCATTCTGCAGGCATCACATGGCTTTGTCTGAAAGCAGCCAGTGTCTGACTTGTGACTTGGCGAGTTAAGCCGTGGGTACAAGATACATCACACACACCTGTAAATACAAAGGAGCAGGGCAGCACCTCCACAGCCCGCCACACACACCAGGTTTGGGGAATTCATACCAAAACACAGCTTGTTAGGCTAAGTCATGCAGGTCTAGCCAGCTGTTTCCCCACTGCTATAATGCAACACTACTCTACTAGTTAATACATGTGCAAGTCTCCTTCCCCAGGACATGAAGATAAGCACAGCCCAGCTGAGATCATCTCATTGATACTCCCTGCCAACACCAGTTAATCCTCACTCCTTGTCAACACAAGCCCTCAGTGACTCCAGACTCAGTCAGTACATGTACACTGAAGCCCAAAATTATAAGCACCGCTTGCATTGGCCTCTTTGAATCTATCAGGTGCCAAATCCAGTGCATTGTGACACCACAAAATGTGACTGAGAGACAAACCTCAGACAAGCACAGCACATGCTCCCTTCCACATCTTATGTTCTTCAAAAAATACATTGTGACTTGGAACATTATCTGTCAGCACAGTCTACACTCAGTCACAAACCCTGGCATAGTGTCATGACTGGCTCACCAGCTACAGATTTTTAATTCCAGTAACTTAATGAACTCTTAATTAGCCCTCATAAGACAGACTTGACAAGACAAGCAACCCTTGCAGACTGCTTTCACTTTTTCTGAGGAAAGGAAATAGGGGCCAGGGAAGAAAAAAAAAAAACAACAACCCAGACACAGGAGAGCAACAAGCAGAGCACAGTCTCCAATCCAGCAGCACTGAAGTGACTCCACACAAATGCAGCACGTATCAGCTAGCCAGTTCCTGGAACACAAGCCCCAGTCTCAGAAGTATCCAACACAAGTTTACAAACAAGCTCCAAACCACATTATAGTGCACTTCAGTAACCTCTAAAGCAGAGGAGAGAGGCTGCAAAAGCCTTCTGCCGATGTACTGCAACAACCTGATGCCCCCCTGAGGAATACACTGCTGGAGTTCATTCCTTGCCTTTAAGCAGGGAGAAGAGTAAATTGCTGCTTTATGCATCCATCATCACAACTACTGAGAGCCACGAGAGATCCAGTGGCCAGGCACAGTGACAGAGCAGGGAGGAGACAGGGCAGTTCCCTCTGGTTGGTCAGGGAAAAAGCTCCTCCACTTCAGTGCTTCTCAGCATCACCATTCACTTTGTAAACAGTAGCACAGCTCCATCACATTCCCAGTAGTTAGTTCCCTTATCAACCCAGAACAGAAATATCCATCCTTGTAGGCTGGACCCATCCTTCTTACAGCCAGGTCTCTCTTACTGCAAGCCACTAGCACAGAAATAAGATGTTAGAGGGGCGGGAAAAGCACAGATTACTCCGGGGAAAAAAGGCTCACAGATTTATCCTACATTGCTATCGGAGAAAAAAAAGAGCTGATCTTTCTCCAAGGTAGCAGCTCCCATTTTTACAATCATTTTGCAAACTTCCTTATCTTGTGCCGTGGCTCGGACGATTTACAGGTTTTAAATCCTGCACGGCCACCACCAGCCATCAGCCACCCCGGCTGCCCACTTCACGCAAGGGATAAGGAGAACACATGGCACACTTCAGCAGGAGGCCACGGCAAGACCGACCTCTTCTCGTAACAACAGCCTGGGTCCTTCAGATACAGGGTTATATAAGTCCCCGCTGTACTAGCGCAGGTTTATACAGCGAGAAAAGAGACGTATTAATCAGCCCTTGTAAGGTGCGCTCCAGAGACCACCGCCGTAACCACAGACACTGAACAAACAACCCCGCTTCCTTAACGGCTCGGAGACATCTGAACCGACATTATCACTGTTTGCTTTCCAAACCCGCGCACGGGCCACGCCAGCCGGGCTCTGGCAGCCACCCACCCACCTACCCACCCCGCGGCATCCCCGCCAGCCCAAGCGCCGGGGCTGCCGCGGGCCCGGGCGCTGCCGGAGCGGCGGGCGCCCCGTTATCCCCAGCGCCCCGGGACCCCCGAGCTACCCGGGATGGAGCAACCCCCGCTCCCACACAGCCCCGCCGCTCCAAAGCCCGGCCTCGCCCCAGCCCGGCACGGACCGCGGGCAGAGAGAGCCCGCCCGGAGAGGCCGCGGAGCCCCCGCCCGGCCCCGCCGGCTCCTACCGTGCCCGGGCTGCCCCGCGGACCATGGCAGCGGCCCCGCCGCTCGCTGCCCCCGGCGCGGCGGGGAGGCCGAGCCGCAGCGCCCGCTCCTCCCGGCGCCAGGCGCGGCAAGCGGGGCCGGGCCGTCACATGGCCCAAATAGCGCCCGGCGCGGCCCCGCTCCGCCCCCGGCCCGGCCCGGGGCGCGGCCGCTCCGCCCGGGCAGCGCCGCGATGGGGGCGGGCGGCGGGCGGGGCCGCGGGAGGGGGGCGAGCATCGCGGTGCCCGGCGGTGCCCGGCACCGGTTCCGGGGGAGGTCTGGGCGCGTTTGGGTCGGTGCTGCCGCGATCGCTCCAGGAACGGCTGAAGAACAGCGGCGAGCGTCGGGCGCTGCGGGTCTCCCGCGGCCGCTCGGTGATGGGGTCGCATCCTCGGCGTCGCGTCCGTCGGCACGGTGTTGCTGCGTTTGTTGCGATCGCTCCGGGGATTTTAATGCTTATTTATTTATTTATTTATTTATCTATCTATCTATTTATTTATTTATACTTCAAATGTTTATTTTATAGACTTTAATTTTTTAATTATTCATTTATTATTTTATATAATTTTTAATTAGTGTTTAGTCAGTTTTATTATTAATATTTTTATTTTATTATTTATTTTTTATGTGATGTTATGTTTTTATTTTATTTTTAGTACTTATGTGATATCTTTATTTTATTATTTAGTATTTATGTGATCTTTTATTATTATTTATTTACTATTTATTTATTTGTATTGCTTTTTATTTAAGACTCCATTCGTTTACCAGAATAAACCAGGGAAGTATAATTCTGGTCATTTCAGTCTTTCCTCCCACCACTACCCCTAAAAAGCAACTCTTTGGACTAATTAGACCCAATAGTGTGTGTCTTTGAGGCGATTAATTTTTCAGTGTTTCCAGACAAAAGGGTTGTTTGTAGCGTTACTGCTTGGAGCTGTAAACCAGTGGGCTGTCATAAATCCAGCAATCCATATTGCACGGGGATACCTCCAAGGACCACCTAGGAGCTGCAGGAAGTGGTATGAATGATTCAGGAGGTGGCAGCTTGCCATCTGAGTCAGTGTGGAATGAATGCCCCTGCATGCTGCTGGAGTTATTGTATTTTGGGGTTGGACATTAGCACTGGGCCTTGACATTTCTCATCACTGATGGTCTTGGGCACATGTTTAAAAAGGGCAGGGTTGATTAATCGTCCTCAATTTTATGCCTCTACTTCAGGAGGACTTTCCTTTTGTCTCGGCTGAACTCCATTTCCAGCAGAGGGGCTTAATTCCAACAAGGTTCTGCCATAAATACACGAGTGCCTTCTCCTTACCTACATTTTAATTAGACAGGATGCTCAGACACTTTTCTCCTGGCCGTGCTGCTCTCAGGGAGTGGGGAGGTGAGCAGTGAGGAAGGCAGTTCCTGGGTGCAGACGTGTGCAGGATCTCTGGGGAAGCTGGCAGAAGGAGGTGTTCTCTGCTGAGAGCTCAGCAGACTGTCTGACACATTTCATGGGCCATGCACTGATTTACAACTCAGTTACACCAGTTCTTACAAGATAAAAAAAAATCCTGCAGCTGCACAGGGGATGAAATGAAGTTGTGTGGTCCCCAGGGGACCATAATAACCACTGCTGGGTTATTTCTGCAGTGAGGTGGTCACAGTAGGACGTTCAGTGACATACAGCGGGGCAGGGTCCAGTGCTGAACCCACCGAGCTCTCAGAAGAAGTCAGAAGAAATGTGAGGGCCAAGGTGGGATAGCTGAATACTCCCCTTTTCCTCACGCCTTCCAGACCAAGAAAATCCCTGGAGAGGACTTCAGCCAATGCAGGGGGAAAAATTCTGCTGAACTCCACGGGACAGTGCATGCATAGGAAGTTGTCCATATGGGCATCTGTGTCTCTGCAGGACCGAGGCACGAATTTGTGGAGCATATTTTGGTGTCCCTGGGGATTAGTTGCTCTATGCCAGCCATTGTGGTTCATTAAAAAAACACATTCACATCAGATTAAATTTATTGCTCCAGCTGACTAGAAACACCAGGGAGATTGTAGATACAGCACAAATATGTTCTTTCACGCCCTGGAAGACAGAAATAGGTGGGTTTATGTTAAATAGGTACATATTCTGGGTAGCTTTTTCAAAACTACCTTGCTTTGAGCTGGACCCGCCCCTATTTAAGTCCTCACTAATTTCAGCAGTTCTTTGGTAATGAAAGATCTCCCCCTTTGAGTTTTTCCTGCAAAATACTGTTCAGTTCTTGGACAGCTCTTAGCCAAACCTTGGGGGCCCACGCTCACCCAGAGACCCTGTAAACACTGCCCTGAGGCAGCTGAGGGAGGATCCTGGCTCTGCAGAGCAGCTCCAGTGTTTTCTGTCAGCACACTTGCAGCTTGTTGTGTGACCCCACTCTGTGGAGAGTAGGGAGTTCTCCCAGTTGATCTGCACTGCTCAAAAGACCCACTCCAGTCTTTTCTGCCAATAACAAACCTGTTAGAGGAATGTTCCAGGCATCCATGAGCTGGAGAGCCAGACAAACTGAGGTGGTGTCCAGGGAAACTTCTGCACTGCTCAGAACTGCTGCTCTGTGGACCGGATTCTCCTTTACAGTAAATCAATCTACCACACTCACTGAAGTGCACCTGCTTTAAGTGCTTTGTTTCATGACTGTCAAGGTGGGTGACTGCTGTAATGTGAGACCCGACTGGTGGGAGTGGGGAAGGGCTGGAGTGGATTCATAGGGTGGAAAGGCAGAGGGGAGGCAGTGGTTAATTAGGTGACTAACAGTAGCTCTTGATATCTAGAGACACAGATGGGGAAATTTTCTCTCACCCTGAGACCTTTGCCTGCCCATCTGCTCTGACTCAGTGGAGTGACAGTGGCCAGAGCCAGGATGCTGAGGGAAGCCCAAGATCTCACTCGTGGAGGCTCAAAAGCAGGTTCTCCTTGGCCTGGGAAGCCACAGGCTCAGCACAGCACGAGCACCTTCTGCAGCAGCAGAGATGTGTCACTGCTGAGTCCAAGAAAGTTGTGAATGATGTCTGAGAATTGTACAGGAGGCTCAGCAGGTGGGAGTCTGCCTGTGAATTCAGCTGCTGTGCTGACTCCTGTTACCAGCCTCCCTGCCCTGCTGGGCACTGGGACCCGTTCCCGATCCCTGGGCACCTTGCAGCACGTTGCCATTAACAGATGGGTGTTTCTTTGAGGGCTGCTCACAGCCTTGCACTTTCCTGTGTGCTGGTTCCAGGTGAGCAAGGGTTTCCTGCTCAAACAGAGATTCCTGTTCCTTACAGCAAGAGGGAGAAGTGGGGTGGAGGAGATGTAAGAGCAGCAGGGAGGCTGGAGGAAACCAGACGTGACAAGTGCTGAAGCAGAACTTTTCAGCTTTGTGGTGGCTTCTCGCCAGATGAGATCACAGCTCCTACGGAATCTTGTCTCCTTTTATTTCCCTAATATTTGACTTTCTTGCTTCCTTAAGAAGCGGGATTTGCTAATCTTCAATCACTTGCTTTGAATGCTGTCTGTATCTCAAACAACAGCACAAACAGTGGCAGAGGGGGGTGACTGACATGGGCCAGTGTTTATGGCCTGCAATGGAATCCCTCTAAGCCTTTTTGGAGTGCTAACTGGGGATGGAGCCTGGATTAGCAGAGACTTTTCCAGCTCCCATCCTTGTGAATTTATGCTAAGATTATTAAAAGGAAGGTGGGAGGAGGAATGACTTGGCATGCCTGCTTTCTTGTGGTCAGCATTCAGCACTGCAGATTAGCTCTGGGGTCTGGAAGTGGATGAGCATCCACATTCTGGAAAATGGGTCCCTTTTGACTGCCTGAAGTTAAGCATCTAAATCCTTGGGGCTCCCAGCACAGACTCTCAGGCTGGTACAGACTTTGTAGATGTGCTTTATGCCTGACTGACGCTGACCTTGCAGCAGGAGTCGGGTAGGCTGAGGCAGTAAAGGGGATCCTATTGCTTTGCGTTTGGAGGGGGTGTCTAAAGACAGGCAGGCAGAAAGCACACAGCTTTCTGTGCCCTGGGGAGAGGAGGGGAGAGAGAGAGAGAGAGCAAACACTCTGCCCGGAAACATGTACGTGCTGCATGCAGGCTCTGCCTGTGGGAATTAAGGGAGACAATGCAACAGATAGTGAACAATGAGCGTCTGTGATGTGCAGCTACAAAGCCAAAGTAACCCAGTGTGCTGCAGAACACAGAGACAGGCTGTGAAAACAGCAGCCTCACGAGGTAGAAATCCTGCCAAGCCTGCTTAGAGGACAATCAACAAACCCTCCTCAGCTGGAAGATGGCTAAATGTGGTGGAAAAGGGACTAAAAGAGGGTGGGACAGAGGAGGGAAAAGAGGCAAACCCCAGGGACACTTTGCAGGAAAAAGAAAAAGTAGTCATCTTCCTTTTAGTCTCTTCTTGTGAATTGAGATGTCAACACAGCACTTTGCATGGTGCAACACAAGCAAATGAGGCTGTTGAATGAAATTGAACTGTTTTTCCAAAACCAACCAAACAAAACCCCAAACAAACACAAACCAAAACAAAAATGGAACCCAGATATTCTGCTTCCCATTCACCTGGAAAGCAGAGGCTTGCTGTGATGTCTCCTGTCACTGCTCCTTTGCCTTTCCACTTCAGCACAGGGTGCTGAATGGGAAAATGCCCTAAAGAATGGGAAATAGATGCCTGGAGCACTCATATGTAATAGATACTCCACTTCCAGTTCTTTTTGGAGCAACCCTTACAACACCAGTTACCTCTGAGGTACGTGCAGTACAGACATGGCTACCCCTCTTCATGAGAGGTAACACCCCCTGAAAACCACAGTGGCTTTTCTGCTGACACAAGTCCTGCAAGTGCAGGAAAAAGGCCACATCCCAACACTCCTTGTGTCAACTGCACTGTGTGTGGGGAGCTAAGGACATGGTCACAGCCTGTGCATGAGAAGCCACTGGGAGTGGGCAAGCAGAAAAATCAATTCCTTGCCTTTTCGATGGATAGCCATGAACTGAAAATGATAGCAACCAGGATAATACAGGAAGAACAGCTGTGGAGGAGCTCCTGGGAGAGCAGGCTGGCCAGAGAGCTCGCTGTGCCCCGGGAGATCCGTGCTCAGCCCCGCACTCTGTGCGGCTCAAGGGCCAAGCAGAGGAGTCGGTGTCAGAGGCCCAGCTGTGCTGGTCTGTGCCTCTGGAAAACGCTCCTTTTGCAGGACAGGGCTGGGAAAAGCTGTTCCCTGCAGCTCCTGCAGCATGAGGAAGCAGCACCCTCTGCTGCTGGCAGACCTGTCTCCAGAGCACCTCTTTACTGACAGACACCTAAAGAGCTTCCAGAGAGGAAAATCATCCGCAGCGATGTCCCCCTGCGAGTCACGCACTGCAGCGTGGGGGTGGCTGCTTTGTCAGACAGTTTGGTCGTGTCAAACACAGCTGTTGGGAGAGGAGGTGCCAGGCAGCCCCTGCTTCCAGCAGATAACAGCAGTAAGAGCAGGAAAGATTTCGACTGCTGCTGTTCCCAGCAAGTGCTTTGGCGGATATTGTTTGATGAACATGACTCGATACACACCGCAGGGGTGATGTAGGATAAAGCTCTCCAGCAGCCTTCCTCCAGCCTCTTCCAAACCTTTCACATCCCCACGAGGTAGCGGATTTGCTGTTGCTGCGTGTGAGAGGAGAGGGGAACCCAGGCAAGAAGGTGACTCACCCACAGTGAGTCAGTGGCAGAATCCTGCCCCTTCGGCTCCGCTCTAAGCACGATCCAGCAATTCCCATGGTGCTGGGAACACCACGAAGGTGTCCTGACTCCTCCCACCCCTAAGCAATGCTACCTCGGGGCACACAGCGTGGTGCTGTGCCATTACCAAACTGCCTCCCTGGAAAGCTGTGGGATGCTGCAGGATCCAGACAGTCAGCTGAATCCCAGTCACCCTTGGCTTTCCCCTCCCTTTTGCTGCAGACCTTTTGTTTTTCCCAAATTAAGCTGTTTAACATCAGTCAGGTCTATCCCACAAGCACATTCCCAAATGGGATATGCACACCTTAGACAGACACAGAATATTTGGTCTCTTTCTCCCATTTCCTCCCTCTCCCTGAATGCAAGCTGCCCTTCTCCCCGACACCTGACCCCAGGTTTCCCCTCTTCGTGTGGGTAAATAGCCTAAACTTGGTCCTGGCTGCAGCTCCAGACTTGGATGAGGCAGAGATTTGACCTCCTGTTCCATTCCCCCCCATCCCATCTCATAGTCTCTCTGTCTTCCTCTCTCCAAGCACACGGAACACTGTGCCAGCTCCCCTTCTTACCCACCTAAAGAAAAGCAAAGCCTGAAAAAAAAAAATGCCAGAATCCTGTTAAAAACCTCCTGGGATCTGCAGAAAGGATCCTGCCCAACCAGTCTGTGTCCATGCACAGGTCTCATTTCAGCCACAGCCGCAGAGCCCGACATCGGTCACACAGAACCCGGATTGTTCTGGGGATAAGGAGATGCCTACGGAAAGGGAGCCTTGTGTAAGGAAAAAATGAGGCGATGTCTGCTCGGAGCGCCACCAGGACATAGTTTCTGCGGGAAATTCCTCTCCACGGAGCGATCCGCCGGAGGGAAGGGGAGCCAGCACGTCCCGCCGCAGGGAGCAGCCCGAGGGCACCGGCCTGGCACGGACTGCAGTGGTGCTTGCAGGGGAACCCGGTGCTGCATTGCTACACGACCTCATGCCAGCTCTCTGCAGGGGGAGCAGCTGGAATGAGCCGGATCCATCCACACAACCCACAGGCATCTCACAAGGCAGCCTGGCTCAGGATCTCCCAGGCTCCTGAAACTCTTCCTCACTCTCTCCCCTCCGTCTCCTTTCCTGCCCGTTTTTAGGACACGGCCACATTTTCATCACCTTGTCTCGGGAGAGGAAGGCAAGAAACCACATCCCTGCTAAGGCAGGCAATGAATCTGGAGCACAGATCCTACTAAGGATTGCCCTGAGCTGTGGCCAAGCACCAAAAGATTTTGCTGCTTTTCTCACCACTGCCTCTGCTCCCTGTGTTTGGGGAGGATTCACTGACCCTGTTCTAGCTGGAGTATCTCTCTTCAGCGATGTGCAACGTAAACTGGAACAAAACTCTCTCTAAACCAGAATTAAAACACTTCTGATGTTAATAGGAAAAATCTAGAGAGGAAAATACTGCCCCAGCCCTATGTTAAATGTTGCATTTAACTGTTAAATGTCCTCACTTGCAGAGCCATCTTCAAATGAATAGGTATCTCAGATAATTCAGCATTACCAACAGCATCAGCAAGTACCATGAACATGTCATAGTGATGTCCCTGGACGCCCAAGGGAGCACTGGAGAGGATTGGGACACGGAAAAGATCCACATCTGTGGTACTACAGCAATGCCCTGCTGGAATCCCCCCAAAACCCCCAAGTGTGTGAGTGACAGTGCCCTTCCAGCTGCGTGCAGGGGAAGGAGCAGTTGTGAATCAGCAAGACTGCAGCAGGAAGCCATCTGATTTAAATCCTCCCATCCTCCTCTTGCCAGGAAAACGAAGCCTTCCCCTGGGGCACTGGGATGAATCTGCTGTGCTCCTCCTCCTCTCCCCTTTCCCAGGCACAGTGTGCCCGTTCCTCCTGCAGAATGGAGGTGTCAGGTGAGAATTTCCTCGCAGTGAGGAGGTGGCTGGGTCTGGACAGGAGCATTTGGGCATCAGCTGTGCTGGAGGCCAGGACTCTGCTCTAGGATTGTCCACAGTGCCCTCCCAGCCAGAGCCAGGGCACAGCTTGTGCTTGAACTTGAGCTGATCTTCCCAGAGCTGAGTTCCAAAGGCAGCTCGGTAAACTCCGTGTCGTTCAGCAGCTCCGTCCTGTGGTGACGGTATCCATGGAAATGCAACACTGGCAGTGAATGTGCAGCAGGGGAGACTTTCCCCAGGCCTGGCCATTTCAGGACCCTGCACAGCATCGGGTGATCCCATCCTCTCACCTTAAAAGGGCTTTGGCTGTTCCTCTGTTTCGCAAAGTCCTGGCCTTGTTTGGGTGAGACACCAAAAAAACCCCGGAGTCAGAGTGAACATTCAATACCAGCTGCACTGTTCACTTTGTACAGCTAAACCCTAAACCTTCACTCACCAAGAGGACAGGAAAAAACCCAGAACGACCACCCATCTTCTGGAAGAAATTAAAAGACACTTCTCGTTAAAAACTATTTATTTTTTTTATAAATATAATTCTCTTTTATTCATTAAACAACAAGAAAGGAATCACAAAACTTTGCTCATTGGGGAAAAAGAAAAGATTTTACAACTTGATTTATAAAAAAAGTTGAAGTGAAAAATGAATTATTTCCAGTGTTAGTTTTCTGTAAAATATATAAATAATCATACCATTGAATTCTAGGAATGCGCTTGACATGTAAAAAATTAATAAAATTGGTATCAATAATCACGTAGAGGAGAAACAGACTGTAAGAAATTACTCCACGGAGCTGCTTTTGCAAAGAAAGGTTAATACAAGCTCTCAAGAAGGTGCACACCTCCTATTAATAGCTTTCACAAAATAAAAATAGCACTGCTTCCTTGGCCTAGAGCCCAGTGGATTTCTACCATTCCTTTTCATCAGATTTGTTGCTCATTTAACCCTTCTCCCCATCCACAGTCTCTTTCTTTCCAGTCATAAATGTTGTATATTCAAAAATACTTGTTTGTTTGTTTTTTTTCATTTGGCAAACGCTAATTATTAAAGAGTTTAAAAGGAATTATCTGTGTAAAAAGAAAATGTAGTTCTAACCCCACCACCCAACAAACCCAGACAGCTATGTTCACTGAGGGGAACATGTGGAAGCTTTCAGTGGATTTTAATAAAATCTGGGATTAATTTTGGGATGACCCACTAGATAGAGACTTCACAAATAAACCCTATTTTCAGCTGGAAAGAAGAGAGGCTCCCTGGGAAAAAAAAATGTGCTTACTCAGAAGTGCAAATAAACCTCTCAGCATTTATTTCAAAAGGTGCCTGCCAGATATTAAAAAGAAAGTGTGCAAAAATAGGAAAACACCAATGCCACAGTCACCTGCAACACAGCCATAAATTCTGTTATTCATAACAATATAGTTACTCTTATATAGGTCAATCTTTCATTAAAACTTGTTCCTTTATACCAAACACAAAAGACCTGGAATGAAGTTAATGGATCTTTTTGTTTAAAAATTAAAAAAAATGATGTTGGAACTCGTGGATGTGCCAGACCCAAACCCTGTTCCTCTGCACAGCTGTTCCAGCCACTGTGGCATATTTTGGAACCACTGTTTGCTACCACTCCTCTACAAAGAGGGTTATTCCAATGAACTCCTGGACATAAGCTCTTATTCCAGACTCCACTGGAAAAGCAAGTCCTGCAGAGCTCACCTTCCTCCTGCTCCCTGTTCTCTGCTCCCCTGGGGTTTATTTTCACCCTCTGGTGTTTGTGCTGGTGGTTAATCCTGCCTGTAACCAGGACACAGGCAGAGACACCCACAAAAGAGGGATAACCAGCCATCCCAGCTGTCAAACCAGTGAAGGCACTAATCCAAAGGTAAATAACCCGCTGGAAAAGATCAGGGAGCATTTGGGGATACCACGGAAGCACAGGACACCCCTTGTGAGTGGCAGCATTCTGGGAAGGTGAAAATGAGAAGGTCAGGAGGGGCAGAGTGGGGTCTCTGGGTAGGACTGGATGTCTCCAACCCTCCCTGGGAGCAGAACTCCACATTTCTGCAGCCACTTCATGCAGTGCTGTCAGAGGTGCACTCTGCTGGTTCCGTGTGCCTGAGGGATGTGTACAGAGAGAATTCCCTCCCTTGTAAGTCACCGTCCACGAGCTCAAACACCAGCACCACCACCACCATCTGCAAACAGTGGATCCACCTCAGTGTGTGCTGTAATGATGGATATGTTGGGAGTTTGTAAAGCTGCCTCCCACAGAAATTTTAGGAGCCACTGAATGACGCTTCAAGCTTCGAGTCTGGGGACGGAGAAAAGTTCATTTCAGAGAACGAGGCAAAGACAGCTAAAGAAAACATTTTTCTGCTAGTTAAACCCAGCAATTCCTCTGAACACCAAGCTTTTCCCTCAGTAATTATTGCACTGCTGGCAAACAACAGCTCTGTGAGCTGCCATATTCCTCACCCTGTCCCCATTATTTTAACAGCCTGGAAAGCAGTTTGTCTTCCTTCCCCCTCCCCCGTGTATCAGCCATCCACTTAATGAAAGCAGCAAATTACTGCTTCTCAACTCAGCCTCTGCTGCTGGGCAGGTTGCAAAGGCTCAGGACTGCAGTGAGCTCACAAATCAGTGTCAGAATTTAGGGGTCACACAGCACAAAAGCCAATTGTGCTCCCAGGAGAGCACAGTCTGACTGGCTGACACCAGGATGGGCTGCACAGGTCCATGTGCACACAACCCTCATTTCACTGAGACAAGGACTCTGGCCCAGCCAGACTGAGCAGGGCACAGGATGAACATGTTATTATTGTCTCTTAGCCTGAGAATTCCATGAAATTTTTAAAAAATTGGCAGGTAGTTAATTTAACAAGTCTCTCGTAGTGCCTGCGAGGTAGTTAAACACCAATAAGCAAAAAGGCCTGACAGGAAAACTGAGGCACTTCAGGGTGAGGTAATTTGTCCAAAGTCACAGTCAGAATCCCTGGCAGAGCCAAAAATGCTGCACTGGCCTCTGCTGAGCTCTGAACAGGGAGCCCAGCTCCCTTCAGGCTCAAATGTCAGAGGCGCTGCAGGCCACGGATTTCCCAGAAGCTCTGAGGAGCCTGTGAGAGACGAAGCTGCCGCTGGCAACAGAAAAACATGGACATTGCGTAGGAAAATCCAGGCTGTAAAGGCCACGCAGACAAGGGAGGAGGGACACCGTGAAGGCATCACCCAAGCAGAGCGTCATAATCCACGTACCAGACCAGCTGGCCAGAGCTGGGGCTGACGCCCGAGATCGGCCACTTCCTCGGCTCGTGGCCCACCCTGCTCAGCAGGGTGGTGATGTCGTGCTTCCCCTTCCCCAAAACCAGGACAAACACCTGCCTGGCCTTGTTGATGAGGGGTAGGCTAAGGCTCATCCTCTGGTGAGGTTTGACAGGGCTCTCAGTCAGCACCACAGCGGGAGCCCCTTCCAGGCCGCTCTCCGAGTGGGGGAAGAGCGAGGCCGTGTGGCCGTCGGTGCCCACCCCAGCAGCACCAGGTCGAAGCTGGCGTTGGCCACCAGGGCCACGATGTCCTCGGCGTACAGCTCCGTGCCCCTGTCCTCCTCCACGCAGAGCCGCCGGTTCAGGTGCACGGGCATGGGGTGGATGTTGAAGTAGGGCACCCTGACGCTCTGCAGGAGGTGGCTGTGCAGGCCGAAGAAGTTGGACTCGCTGTCGGTGAGGGGCACGCAGCGCTCATCCACCAGCCAGATGTGGGTGTGCTTCCAGGGGAAGGCGTAGTGGTGCCTCGCCAGCCGCTGGAACAGGACCACTGGGCTTGAGCCCCCCGAGAGGGCCAGGTGGAACTGCCCAGAGCGTGCCACGCTCCTGACCGCCGCCTCCTCCATGTCGGATGCCAGCCGGGAAATCAGGTCCTCGGACCACGCCGAGACCAGGGGGCTTTGCCGGTACTTGGACTGGATTGCCTTGTAATCACTCGGCATCTGCCTGGGGGGGTTCAGCAGCTCCTCTGGCTCTGCCAGGGCGAACGCCAGTCCCCCACTCACCATCTCAAAGTCGAGGAGGTGCTGGTTCTCCACGCCCCCCGGGTAGAGGCGCAGGGGCTGGCGGGAGAAGCTGTCCAGCAGCGGTGTCCAGAAGCCCCAGGAGGCCAGCAGGTTCTCCGTGGTGATGAAGAAATCCTTCCTGCCGTGGTAGATGTTGGAGATGAGGACAGAATACGCATCTCTCTCCTTCACGGGGCTGTACACGTAGTAATCAGACAGTGGTTGTCCAAAAACGTGCAGGTCTGACTGAGCCACAGCTTCTTTCCAGCTGTCTTTGGGCATGACGGGCCGGAAAAGGTTCCTGCTCACAAGCACCGCAGGGGTGTTGAGGGCCCCGTGCCCGAAGTAGAAGATGATCTGCTTGGCTTTACAC
Source organism: Myiozetetes cayanensis (assembly GCF_022539395.1). Lineage (NCBI taxonomy): Eukaryota > Metazoa > Chordata > Aves > Passeriformes > Tyrannidae > Myiozetetes > Myiozetetes cayanensis. Next base: position 3,312,492 of record NW_026087499.1, on the reverse strand, counting down.
TGGCTGTGCCCTGCATCCCTCAGAGTCTCACTCTGAGTGCAGTAGGCCCTGTTCTTGAAGAGTACACGGGCATAACCTACCCGTTCATCCAGAGCCTTCCCAGAGGTGAGGAGGAACGGGACCCCTTCCCACCGCAGGCTGTCACTGTGGATCAGCACACCTGAAATGACAGGGAGCTCAGCTACCAATCAAACCTGAACAGCAAACAGTTTTGGGGGGATCTCTATCACCCACCCACTATTCTGCTTCCTCAGGTCCCAGAAATCTTGGCCACCACCGTGTCTCTTGCTCCACATTCAACCCTTTCCTGACTTCATTGCCTAACTGCTCTCCAGTTACCCTGCTGTGCTTCCTCCCAGGTATCCCACTTGTTTAGCCTCCTTTAATCTTGTAGGAAACCAGTTTTCTGAACATGAACATCATTCAGACAGTATTTTTAATGTTCAGAAGACACAGCATGGGTAGAGGTGGCCTCGTGGTTCACTCATCACAGAGGACTGCAGAGCTTCACCCCTCAGCTGCAGAGAGTAATTTGACTTCATGAAAAGGCAAAGGAGTTTTCAGGTCACTCTTAAAAATAATGCAGAAATCTTAGAAAAATGGGACTTAGCTCTTATGCTTCCCATTCACTGGATCACCAGCTAACTGACACAACAACAGCATTGTCTTGTTCCAGCTCCCAGTCATGCTGGTGGATGCCTGGAGACATCCCTGTGTCAGCAGTGAGGTCCAGAGTCATGGAGAGCTGGTATCACCACACAAGGACTCACATCTCCTGCTCTCCTCAGCTCCAGACTACTCCCCTCTCCAGGGCCCAGCCCAAACTCTCACCTGCAAAGGTTGGCGTTGTGCTGACGTAGTCCTGTGCCTGCTGCAGCTCCTCCTGGACCTGGCTGGCATACGCCTGGTACTGGCCCAGCACGGCACTGTTCTTCCCCAGGCCCCACAGGGACTGGAAGCTCTGCAGCTTGTGCTGCAGAACCTCTTCTGCCCTGCTCACGTTGGCTGGGAGCTCCATGATGAGGAACATCAGGGCCTCTGTGAGGTGGTTCTGCAGCACGTCCCGGATGACCCCGTACTGCTCGTAGAAGCTGGTGCGACCTGAGGACAGGGAGGAGGGAAGATGTTTTTAAATTGGTGTGGGTTTCTTGCAGCTTTGTCCTCTGCACGTGCAATGTGTGTACCAAGAACAAAGAGAACAAGCCCTGGCTGGTTTGCACCTCTTCTCCCAGCCCAGAAATTAACTTGAAGCCATCAGGCTCAGAGAAGTTGTGGATGTCCCATCATTGAACGTGTTTAAGCTTTGAGCAACCTGTTCTAAGTGAAAGATGTCCCTGCTTGTGGCAAGGGGGCTGGACTAGATGGTCTTCAGAGGTTCCTCTCAACCCAAATCATTCTACAATTCTACACTAAATAAAGATAAAAGGTTCCCATGGGACTGCTTGTCCTCCCCAGAGCCAAACACATCAAACACACTCCTCTTTTTGGGTGTTTACAGAGCCTAAACCCAGGAGAAGTCACGCTCTGCCTGACAGTCCCAAGTGCACAGAGCAGAAGGTAGCTCTGCAGCCACAGCTCTGGGTCTGACACTCCACACAACAGACAGTTCCACACACAAAGGCTTTGCCAGAGTGGCTGGAAGGTGGGGTGAGAGCAGGGATGCCAACAGCTCTAAGGCTACACACCAGCTCCCCAGAGCAGCTGCAGCCACGCCCTGGCAATGAGCACTGCTCTCCACTGCCCCTTTTCCCCGGGTTTTCCTGTCCTCAGAAGGCTCTGGCTGAGCCATGCCCTTGGGAGACAAAATTTCATGCACAAAATCCAGACTCCCCTTTCCCTGCCTGGCTTCTCATGCAGGTGGGAGCAGGGAGAGAAGGACACTGCACTTATGAAGAGACTCAAGTAGATGCCTTTGTGTAAGCAAGCCAGCAGCAGCAGCAGGCTGCAGACTGCATCACCCACAGGCTTCCCCTATTGATTGATACATTTATCTCCTCTGCTCTAATCCAAAGGCACATTCATTAGTGGAATCAATGCTGCAGGCTTGCTGGCAGCCAGGCTGCCAGCTGAAGCTGAACAGGGGAAAAAAGACGTCAAATGAAAAATTACAAAGTTGTTCAGAGCAGAGAGGGCAGCGGGTGTAGCTGGGGCAGTGCAGAGACAACACTTGCCCCTTTATTTGTCTGCAGTGCGTCCCTCTCCCAGGAGCAGGCCCGGCTGAGGGCTGGGCTGCCAAACCAGAGATGGCTCCAGGTTTGATAGAACTGTTTTAAAAAACTGGTTTGTGGTGGCTGAGAGAGTGAGGAATGAGGCAGGGAGGGAGCAGGTAAAGTGAGTGGAGAAGCAGCCCTGATGTTGCAGAACTGAGGGCACCTGACGTGCCCAAAGTGCTGCGGGTGGCAGTCCAGCCCGGGGAGCTTTGTGCTGAGCACTGCAGAGCGGCTGCTGCAGCACTGCAGGGAGGGAATGCAGCCGTGCCCTTCAGCAGGAGACCCATGCTAGCAGCTCTGGCCTTGGATTCTTTGTCCCTCTGCAATGCTCTTTCTTACTACAGAGAGGAAGGGAAAGAAACAGGCAGATAAAACACAGAGTGACCTGGGCACCTGGACTGACACCGATTAACCGAGATGAGCAACATCCAGGCAAGAGATGCAAGAGCACCTTCCAAGGAACAGCACAAAGGTACACTCAGGGTGAGCCTGGTAGCTAACAGGACAGGAATACAAAAGGGTTATTGTTGTTACAACCACCAGAGTATTGCTGCACTGAACTAAAGTGGCCTTAGATTGCATCAATTGCAAATCCAGTGCCATTTACCAAGAATCGGGATGGGAAGCTGGGTACAATGTCCCCAGAGCGCTGCAGCATAAAAAGGTGGGGGATTCTGCCCCTGTTTCCACATGAACTGCAATTGGAGTCTTTTCTTGGAAGCAGCAACACTACCTGGAAGTGAGTCAGTCTCTAGCACAGGAAGTGTAGGACAGTCCCTCTCTGTTTCCAGAGAGCAACATACCGTGCGTTTTTGATCTCTGTACCAGCACTACCTCAAGGACCACTTTCACATAACTAATGAACCTGCCAGTTCTCCCTCTCATTCATTCACCCTGCACACTCTGCACACTCTCCTCACCAACCTTTAGCATCCACAGTCTCCTTCAGGACAATCTCCACTCTTTCCACGTGATGCCGGTTCCAAATCGGATCCAGAAACTGTCGGTTCTGATCTCGAAAAGGTAGGATATGGGCTACAGCCTGTGAAGGGAAAAAGGCAAAGATCCCATGAAAACTCACCAGACTCCCACAAGATCTCTGGCACAACATCTCTGCCCCATCCAGCACTGGGATGTGCCAGCAGACAGGCAGCACAGCAGAGAGCAGAGTGGGTCAGAGAAGAGAAAATCATCAAGAGAGCCTGCAGGGATGCTCAGTGGGGCTGCCAGTGACTGTCCAGAGTAGACATTAAAGGTCTTTCTGAAGCATTTTGAGGTTTCTTGTGAAAAAAGGCTGAACTACAAACTGCGAGGCACTCAGTTTACATCTGTCAAGGGACAAAGGGCTGAGTCAGACCATCCTGGGACTAATGTGCACTTCCAAAGTGCTGAAATACATCAGTTCAGATGCTTACACCACTGAAGCCATCTGCTCTTCTGGGGACACAAAAAACCCCCAACAACAAAACAAAACAAAACAAAAAACCAAACCATAAACCAAAACAAAACAAAACAAAAACAAAAAACAAACAAAAAACCAAAACAAAAACAACACCACCAAAAAAAACCAAACAAAAAAACCCAAACATCCTCCCTCTTAGTGGAGATGCTCTCTTTGCAGTTGGACATGCAGTAAAAACTGCCCACAGTGCCACAGCTGGAACAAGCTCCTTTCAAAATGTGACATCACATTCCTGTGAAACAAGGATGGCATGTCCTTGGACACATTCCCTCTGGGACAGCACAGCTCCACATCCTGAGCTGTCCCTGCAGCAGACTGGAGTGGAGCACAGGGCAGGAGGAAACCTTCTCCTAAGCATCCCATAAAACCCACATCCCATCAGCTCCTTATCATATCAAATCAAACACTGCTTCCAGAAGGCAGGGCTAAGCAGAGAGGCCTGTGAGTAATGAGATGGGAGAAGTGTGAGAGGCTACTCAGCGAAATCAAAGCCCTGACCTTGGTGACAAGACCAGATAAACTCTGCACCTCTACTTCAGGCCCACACAGAGTTCAACCCGACACCCTGGCCTCCCTCTGGAGAAGGGACCCTCATCACTCCAGCAGAAGAAAGCCCTGCTTTGGTCTGCACTTCTCCTCTGCTCTCTAAGAGGATGGACAGGAGCACAGGACAGGAGAGGAGCTAGTACAGGATCCCAGGTGGCTTTGGATCGCACTGAGAGGCTCTGCCTGACTTTGAGAGGGGAACACACCCTCACTAGGAGCAGAACTGACACCTAGCACTCTCCCAGCCACCAAGCCCCCCAGCCTGGCGGGGGGCTGTGCCCTGCCAGCCGCTCACCTGTTTGCCAAGGTAGTGGTCCACCCTGTACATCTCCTCCTCCCTGAAGAAGCCCGCCAGCTCTGCAGCCAACTGCTGGGCCGACTGCAGGTCGTGGCCAAAGGGTTTCTCCAGCACCACCCTCAGCCAGGCCCCCGGGGGGGGCCTGCAGCTGCTGTTGATGTGGCGGGCGATCTCCGTGTAGGCAAACGGTGGCACCGAGAAGTAGAAGATCCTCCCGGCCTCCTTCAGCCCCTCCTGGCGCAGCAGGGCCTCGATCTCCCTGCTCAGGGCAGTGTAGTTTTCGGCAGTGCTCAGCTGGTGGTACTGGCTCAGCTTCAGGAACTGGTCCTTGAGCACAGCACACCTGTTGGGAGCCTCGTCCGGGGGACAGGACAGCTTCTTCAGCACGTCAAACATCAGCCTCTGCCCCGGCTCCAGGGCTGTCAGCGCGGCCCCATGGAACGTGAAGCTGTGGCCACTGCTCACCTGGTCCATGTAGAGCTGGAACAGACCCTGCCACAAATACTTCTTGGCCAAATCACCCGTGGCTCCCAGCAGGACCACGGAGATGTGGCCCTGGGATGCCTCAGCCAGGGATTGCAAGGCTCCCACGAGCAACACTGTCCACAGGACCCTTCCCAGCATCTTGGGAGAGAAGGGGCAGACCCAGCAACACTAGGAGACAAGGACAGAAAGGAAAACGTGTCAGTCCATGTTATAACACTGCAAAGCACAAAGCAAGGTACCTGCTTTCCCGTGGCTGAAGAGCCAGGGACTTCTGCCTGCACCCTCCACCCAACAGTCTCTCCTCCCCTCCATGATTTGGGTTCTGGAAGGGCCTGCAGCCCCCTTATGCACAGCAAGAAGGGGAAGGCAATGTGTGGCCGAGGTCTTTGGGTAGCATGTGCACTGTTCCCACAGCTGAGTTAATGCAGGGCTGTCAGTGCCTTTAGACTGGGAAACTGGAGCCCATTTTGACACAGATTTCAGAGCTGGCTACAAAGGAACACACGTGCCTGCACACTGAACACACGTGCCTGCACATTAAGTCCTGCTTTCAAGAGCCTCCTGTTTGGGACTTTGCTCAGATAGTGCTGTGCTGCCTTGGCATGGCTTCATGTCAATATTGTGAGAGCAGCCCAGAGGCAAACATGACCACTGGCAGTCCCAGTGCACAGGCTCCTCTTCAGGGCACTGTTGAATGACTCCTGTGCACCAGCACTCTCGTGAACAGAGCTGAACTGGGTTCTAAGGAGCTGAACATGTTGATAAAACAACACAGGGGAAGAAGTTTAGTCCTTAAGTTGAGTTTAGACATGAGCCAGTCTAGATGGTGCATCCTGACAGCCAGTGTATGTGGCCAGGGGAGAACGGGGGGTTTGTGTTCTGCCTCCTTCAGCCTCCCATCACTGAAGAGCAGGTCAGCACCTTGTCCACTCAGGGCCCATTCAAACCCCTGCAGACAGGCACAGCTGGAATCCCAGACCAAAAAGCCCCTTTGCTCACTCTTACTTATTCAAAATAAAGCTGCTTTTAAGAGAAAAGAAACATTAGAAGCACAGATGTCTGAGCTCTTCACTGTTTTTCCCTGGGGGAAGCTCCCAGAAAATCCCCTATTTCATCACTACATCAACACAGGATCTAAAGCAGCTAAAGGATCTAAATTAGCTAAAGGATTAGCTAAAGGATAACTAAATAATAACAAGGAACATCTGAACATCTCTCCCTATCTGCAGCTTGAACTGGTCTGTGTAACTCTTGTGTTTCTCTGCCCAGCAGACTCACCTGTAACACAGGAGCTTTGGAGACCACAGTGGCAAAGGGAAACTGGAAATGTGCCTTCTCCCAGTGCAGATCTCCCTCCTGCAGGGACTGCTGTGGGGCAGAGTCTCTGATCAGTGGCTGGGCGAGCAGGAGAGATAAGGCACGTTGCTCCCTTTCTGGTAAATGGGAGGGAAGACCTGATTACAACAGAGAAAAAAATGAACTATGCCCGAGCCAGCAGCATCCCAGCACACCCCAGCTCTCAGCCCACCCACAGTGGCTGGGCCAAACCTTCTGCATGCTGTTTGTGAGCTGGCAAAACACGTGGCACAATTCCTGCTCCCACAGCGTCTTCCTGACTCCTCGACTTTGCACCTGAGCTCAGCTGGGTGCTGAAGGTCTCCAACTGACCCCAGTGAGCCTTCCTGGGAACAATCCCCCAGTCCAGCCCTCAGGAGGAACAGTCCCAACACCACAGCCCTGTGGCAGTGGGAAGGGGGCACCTCAGTGAGCCCTCCTAGGACAGCAGGACAGCTCTTGAGCAGTGCTGTGCCTTCTGGGCACCCCAGCTTCCCTCTCAAAGATCAGTTTGCATAGAAATTCCTTTGGCTTTCCCTTCCCTGCTTCCTGCATGGAGACAGGGCAGCTGAGCATCACTTCATCTGACAACTGCAGCCCACCCTGCTCTGCCCTTGTGCAAGGAAACAGCCTCAGTGATCCCCACAGGCACATCAGTCCCTCAGGACACAGCCCAGTACCCTCTGCTCTCCTCCAGAGAGCTCCAACAAGCTACACTGGGGGCTGTAAATTTAACTCCTATCAGCTCTCCCCAGCCTTGTGCTGCCTCCTCTCCCTCCCTCCCTGCACTCCTTAAGCCCCTTGTACTCACTTGAGGAATCCAGCAAACACTGCTGGCAGCTGCAGAGGGGCAGAAATGTGGCTCCTAAGGTTTTGCCTGCAGCATAACTAACTGCTTGGTTTTCCTTTCCCTGCTGTGGGGGTTCCAATTCAGATGGGCAACGTTTCTCAGGGCACTGGGGCAATATTTGCACTTGTTTGAGCAACCTTTGTTCCAGGAACCAGGGACACGTGACACGCTGCCCACTGCACCTTGGCAGGCTGAGATGCTGCACGAGACCTCAGCAGGTCCCACTGTGGAGTGGGAAGGGCTTGGGTGGGTCAGGCTTTTTCCAGAGGGAAGGAGTGAATTAGCCAAGTAACTTCCTGGCAGATTCAGTCACATGTCCTTCCAAGCCAACCAAAAGCCAGTTTCACAACACTCCCAATTGCAAAATATTGAGCTACGCTGCCCAGAAAAAGCACAGTAAACCCAGCAATGTTTGCTTGCTGCTTTCCTATCAGCTAATCACCACTTAGTTCCCATTAAAAAATAGTACTCAAAAAATCCCCCCCCGCCGGCCAGAACAAAGTTGCTCAGTCAGACTTCAGGAAAAGACTCCTGGGCCTTATCCACATAAAACATGTAGGAGCTTAACCCAGCAGTGAGACTGTGCATTCCCTCCAGTTTGACAGGAGCCCAGTTCAGATCTTATACAGAAGAAAAAAAATGAGAAAAAGATGCTTTGTTACTGTTGCATCCCCACTGAAAAATAATTAAGAGATGCACAGCCAGAAGAGCTGGACTTTGATGATGCTTTTGGGTCCCTTCTGGCTCAGGGAAGTTGGTTCTGTGATAAATGCAGGGTGTTTGGGCTCCTGCAAGGCCATGCACGGGTAACACATGAAGGAAAGAGTGATGGGGATACTTTGAGAATCAGGAAAACCATATTGGCCTTCTGTATATCCCAACATTAGAGCAAGAATCACCATCAGCTCCTGAAAAGGTCAGAGGCTTAACGTGGAGACTCACTTTAAAAGCAAGCTGGGAGATGCACGAATTAGCGTTTGGCCCTTCTGGTTCTGGCACAGCCCCACTCCAGGTGCGCCGGTCCCAGCACCGGGACCGCAGCTCAGCGTCCGGAGCGCTGGAAAAGCAGGGCAGGGTTACGGTGACGAAAATGCCCCGGGACCCGAGGGACGAGCTCACCTGCGACAGGTGCGTGTCACATCCCCCCGCACCTCCCGCCGGAGCCTCCCCGGGACACGCAGGGACACACAGGGACACGGAGGGACACGCAGGGCCAGCGGTGAGCCGGGACGGGCTGAGCGCGGCGGGGACGCGGGTGGGTGCCGTGGGTGCGGGGCAGAACGCGCGGTGCCCACGCGGGGCGGGGACGGACCGGGGATCCCGCAAACACCTCTGCCCGCCGGGGAACGCCGGGGACGGGACAGGGGTCGGCGGGGAGCGGGAGTATCCCCGCATCCCTCCATCTCCGCATCCCTCCACCCCTGCATCCCTCCATCCCTGCATCTCTCCCTCCCTCCCGCGGCCATGCGCGGCTCCCCGGCCGCCCACGCGGTGCCGGAACAGGACGAGGCCACTGCCCGGTGTCGCAGGGCAGCGCCGAGGGCCGGGGCCAGCCCGTCCGAGCCGGGGGTCCCACCCCCGTCCTGCCCCCTGCGCCCCCGACCCCGGCCCGGCCCCGCTCACCTCCCGCCCACCCGCGCCGCGCCGGCGGGCCCGACACACAGCGCCCCGCCCGCCGCGCGCCCCGCCCACCCGGCGCACAGTCTTGTGGTTGGCGTCGGGTCTCGCCGCGCGGCGCCGCGCAGAGGGGGGAAAATCGCAGCGTCCAGGGGGGGGAGTTTGGGGGCGCTGCCCCAGCTCGGGTGGGACGCGACCACCCCCGACCAGTCCCCGCTGGGACCGCGCCCGGGCAATGGGGATCACAGCCTTTCCACGCCTGGGGGTTGCGTCAGGCGCGTCCCTATGGGTGGGGGTGTGGTGCGTTCGCTTGTGGTTCCCGTTCTGATGGAGATGCTCTCACTGCACCATCGGACCAAAGCCTTGACCAAAGGCAGGGGGGTTGGCAGGAGTTTTGGTAGCCTTCGAGGGCAGGATGGATGGGGAATTGAGCAACCTGGTCTAGTGGAAGGTGTCCCTGCCCATGGCAGGGCGTTGGAAGATGAACTTAAAGGTCCCTTCCAACCCAAGCCATTCTTAATTATATGATTCATTCTAAAAGAAAAAGTATCTCGTTTCCCCAGCTGCATTGGCTAATTTTACATATATATTATATATATTTTTTATTTATATATTTTTTTATTTATATATATACACACATACACGTATATGTATATATATACATATTTGTATATATATACACATTATATAGGTATATTTGTCTACAGACCTTGCACTGCTTGGTGTCCTGAAATGACTGTGACCCCAGCACACCCCCTCCTCACCACACATGTTCCTGTGTTTCCTAAACAACAGAAGTACCTTGTGACCTCCCTGGTGTGTGATTCAGTTGAGCCTGACACTGCTTTTAGACACATCAAGTTTTGGGGAGACAGAAAGAAGAGAAGCAGAGGAGGAAAAAAAAAGTCTTTACAAACGTGTATGGCAATGGCAGGGAGTTGTGAAGCAGACTTAGACTGTTAAACAGCTATAACTGCATCCCATAATATATGGCATTACATTACATGGCAAGACTGCACACCATTCCTGTTGTCTTTCTCACTCAAAGGTCTCCAATTATTTTACACAAGTAGAGACACTTTACCACCACTATTTTACGGGTGGGGAAAGGGAGTCACACTGGCAGGACTGAGCACAGAATTGAGGTACTTTGCTGCTCAGGCTGGTAACCCAGAAATGAAATTATATATAAGACAAGCCTTGCATTATATTTGTGATATATAGATATATATTTTGAGCAATCTGGTCTAGTGGAAGCCATGTGTGCCCAGGGTGTGGGGGTGGAACAAGGTGATCTTTAGGTGTCCCTTCCAACCCAAACCATCCTGTGATTCTGTGATAACAACTTTGAATCGTGTTTACTGTATAATTTCTTTATTCCATACCCTGCTCTGGAGGTTGTTCCACCAGCCCGCTCTCACAGACACCCTGTAAGGGGTTGCAAAGGGGTGGGAGTGACACAGTGCCAGCACCCAGGTTTGCCTGCAAGGATGTGGATCCGAATTTGGGAGGAGGGAGACTGCAGTGTGCCCTGCCTCACACTGCACAGTGCTTTGTGATTCCACCCATGTTGCTAATGCAGCTCCGGGCTGGGTGAGGCTCCAGTCCTGAAACCCAGCGCAGGGTACATCACAAATGGTGGAATTTGGCAAATTAGGCTTGCTGAGGGGGTAAATAACTCATCTGAAAGAGCCAGCTGGACAAACAACCCAGCTCTTCCCCCGCTCTGTGTGATGTGACCACACAGTACATTTAGCAAGGAGCTCAGGGGGAAGCAGTGCCACATCCCACAGCCCCGTGTTTAACCCTTTAGCACCCTGATGGCAGAGCCTGCTGAGCTCTCAGAAGTTAACCTGGCTGTGTTTGGGCAGAGCAGCCTGTAAGCTGAGGTGCATGGGAGTCCCCCTTCTGCAATCTGTGTTCTGTTCTGGCAGAAAAAGGGGGTTTGCCACCTACTTTAGAAATCATTAAAGTGCAGGTCTCCCTGCTGCATCTGTCTGGCACGTGGAATGAGATGAACAGCTGAGGCCTTGGTCACTTGAGCCTGTTATTATCAGAGATAGATTTCAAACTTGGGACTAGCAGCAGTTTGTTTAACATCTTCTGTTGACACACCATGTTTTCAGCTAGGTTATATGATGCCAAATTTCAAACACTGAGGTTGAAATTGTAAGGGAGGGGGGTTTCATTTTATGCAGTCATTTTTTGAAAGACTGAAAAAAAAAAAATATAGTGCAGCTATTTCTGAGCTGAAGGTCAGGAGATAAAATAGGTTTTTTGACTGTGTTAAAAATACCTCAGCTGTTTCATTAAGGAGCTCTAACATCTCATAATTTGGGGCAACTGAGATTTTATCAGGATGATGGTTTGGATCAGAATGTGCTTTTGACAGAGCCTCTTCCAGACTTCCTTGGTTGCTTGTGCCTTTAAGGGAAAAAGGTCCAGTGTGACAGATGAGCCATGTGATGCCAATAAAGGAATAAAAGGTAGTTAACAAGGGAAAGGGGCATTAAGGAGACAGATGTTCTACAAGCAAATAAAAGCTCTGTAGGAAAAAGAGCTGTTGTGGGTGGTGTTTAAAGATGGTGTTTCAGAGGAGGAAGCATTAAGCTGAAAGGAAGCAGCTTATCCATGGAGAGACTCTGTAAACCCTAGATGAAGGCTGTGTTTTGGCATAGGAGTTGGAAGCTGCTCCACAGAAAGTGGTTCTTTATTTAGGAGTGGGGAAAACAATGTAAAAGGTGAGCTTGATGGAGCTGGACTTTGTTGCCCTTTGGTGTTGCAGTTGCAGGCTAGACCAAGGTGTGGAGAGGTGAAACTGGGGCAGGATGGAGGTTTTAGTGCTCTGAGGAGGTAAAGTGTGCTTCAGCAGGGCAAGCTTTTGATGAAGTCATCTTAGAGGAAAATTGCCTGATATCTGCCAAATTTATCAGCCTCTGCAAAGGCATCTGCTGCCAATGCACTGTAGATGTGGCTGTTAAGTGGCTGAGGAATTTCTGTGGGTGCCTCATCATTCCTTGGTTCTTGTGTGTGGTTTCAGGAGCTGAGGGTTCTCTTTGGTCCTGCTGCTGCAGAGCTGCTGGAGCTCAGTCAGGGGCTGTGCTGGAGGGGGGGACAAGCTTCCAGGAAAGCTCTCAAGTTCTAGGTTATCAAGGTCACGTGGCTTTGAACAAGGCTGTGCAGTTCTGCTGTGAAGCAAGAAAGAACAGCTGTGCAGCAGCTGGGGGTTCCTAGAAAATACAATTACTGTCCTGTGGCTTCTCGAAAACCAGACTGTAAAAGTCCTAACAGCAGTTCTTAAACTGGGGTGGGGGAGAACAAGAAAGAACAAGAAAGAACAAGAAAGAGGGGCTTTGTTATGGCTGCTGGGGCAAGCCAATGACTTACCTGCTTGTTGAGTTCTGGAGCTGCAGTTGTGCTTGAAGTTGGTTCGTGCTTGAGGGTGCTCAGCCTTGAATGGGCCTGAACAGGGAGAAATCTCCACTCCAGTTTAAGAAGTTAGGATTTAAATATTCAGGCCTGCTTGGCATCAGACAATTCCACCTCTGTGCCTCCAGGCACGCTGGTTAAAGGCTGGAAAACTGATGCCAAGAGAGCCCTGTGTAGCGATGTTCCCAAGACCCCACTGCTCTGGTGCTGTGCCCGGACAGCTTGGCTCTTAAAGAGCTTAGCATCAAAGTACAGCTGAGACACTCCAAGGTGAGAGAGTATCAGGGTAATACTGCCTCTTAAGAGCTTTTGTTCCTGTTGTTTGTTGACTTTCCTTTCGGAACTGTAGCTTTCAAGCTGCCGAGATCGGTGTCCAGGGAATGCCTCTCAGGTGTGCAGCTGGAGCGGGGAGGGAAAGTGTCTTAACCCACCTGCCTTGCTGTGAAGCTCGAGTGCTTGGCATTAGTGGCTGATTGCATTACCTCTCTGCTGCTGCCCTAGTCATGGGATTAAAATAGGACTTAATGGCCGAGGTGAAATCCTGTTAGCAGGACCAGGTGAGCCCTTCCCTGCACTGCTGCTGCAGTGGGGATGCAGCTCTGCCACCTAAACACTCCAGAAAAGCAGGGACAAGGGGAAAGGAGCCTCCAGGTGGGAGGAGGAGGAGAGCTAATCTTCACCAAGTGCTCTGCTTGAATGAAGCAGAGCTGGTCAGAGCTGTGCCTTTTGTTCTAAGGAAGTGATGCTCTCATCGGCTGCATCAGCAGATTAAAGATAAAGTGCTGGCATCTTCCCCAGGTATTCCTGCACTGGGACAAGCTGCCTTTCTGTCTCCTTTTCAGTTTTGGGCTAGATGAAGATGAAAGCAGAGGTTATAGGCTAAATGTACAGTTTCTTTGTTGTACAATTGGGAAGTATTGTCTTCCTCTTGACATGGGGGCAGAGGAAGCCAGGCAGCTTTTCCCAGCTTTAGGTAGCCAAAGATGAACTGCTTGCAGTGTGGCTCACAGTGATTCAGAGCTTCAGCAGCTTTGGGTCTGTATCACAGTCTGTTGATTCACCTCAGAAAGAAGCACAAGGTGGGTAACTCGTGTTGCTACCTGGCTGGCTCTGACAGCTTTTGGCAGAAGTTGCTTTTCTTGGTTGTGATGTAAAAGGTGGACAGAAGACAGGCATGTAGGGGGTACTGTCATTGTTGAGTTACTTGAAGTTCCCCCAAAATGTACTTGATTAGAGTTTAATAGTTACTGTATCTTAGATAAATATTGATTGATGAAGATTGACACACTGAACTTCTGATTTTAATGGGCATTGCTGTGCTGGTAATCAGTTTCCTGACTAATTAATATTGGATATATTGCCCTAGATTAATAAAACCCAACTAAATGAACCAAACAACAACAAAAAATTAGTTGTATATAAGTAGCACACTTGTGAGGAAAAAAAAACCTTCAAATACATGGAGGCTTCCTAGTCTAGAAATGTCTCAGCTCTTTCTTTGGCTTCCACACCCTCAGTCCAAGGTTTTTATCATTCTGAGTGGACAGTGCAACCCTGGATGCCAGTTGTCCACTTTTACATTGAATTCTTATTGAGGAATGCAGGTTTAACAATGGCAGCCTGGTTATTTCTTCTATCCAAGAAGTTTTGAAAACTCTAATAAAAGTAAAACCAGCATCTACCAACCCCCTTTGTGTTCTAATATAAACAGTGGTCTGGGCAGTATCTGATGGTGTAAGAACTGCAGGAGAGCTGTGTTGAACTCCGTGGCAGAAAGCTGCTGCACTCCAGAACATTAATGAGGAAAGTCAAAGGTTTTCTCTGAGCATCTGAGGGCTGAATGAGGGGGCAAAGCTGAAAAGATTACCCCTCTGCTCCCATCTCTGTGCTATCTTGAGCTTGGACTGATTGACAAAGCTTAAACCCCAAATCCTCCACGGGAGCATCTTTGTTCTCCTACAACAGAGGGAAATGCACCAAAATGCATAACCATGTTACTATAAATGGACTGTGGTGCAGCAGGGAATTGGTGCAGAGTTTGGGATGGTACGTGTTGTTCGGTGCATTCCTTTGGCATCCTGCACACAGGCTGTGCTCTGGAGCTCCCCAGCACTCCAGTGGTGCTTTTCCTCAGCTTGCCTAACACAGATTAACTACGTGTTTCTGGTTTATGGAGTGAGTGGCCCTGAGATATTGTGAAACGCTTCAATAAATCAGTGTTTCCTAAGCCTTGGCAAAGATAAGCGCTGTTGCACTGAAATATTTTGACATTTGGGGGAGTCTCCTGCTGCTGCTTTCAGCCCACTTTCAGGTGTCACTGAAAGGCTTGCAGGGGTGGTGGGCTGAGAATATCCTGCCATGCAGCAGCACAGTGCTGGTGGGAAGGCACAAGTAACTATAAATGCAATGCTGAGGACCCAGTTTTGTCTCTCTTTGCTCTTGTGTGGTGGTGCAAAACCAGGATTATTGAGCAACAGGTATAGAGAAGTAAAAGCTGACCCAGGCCCCTGAATCCTAAGGCCAGACCTCTGCAGGGTGGGTGGTGATGACTGGAGTGCTGGATGCAGATTCATCTCCATCTCACCAGGCAGAGAACAGGTATCCTGGTGCATTTTGGGTTATGCAACTGATGGGCAGGTGCAAGTGGTCCAGTCAAAAAACTAATCTCCAAATGGAAAAGCAGTGAAGGTGAAAGGGGAGAAAAGGCTTCCCAGGCAGCACCAGGGCTCTCTCACATGCAGACAATCAGCATATCTGAAAGCTTTCAAGGGTGGTACCAAAAGGCGATGATAAATTTAGATTGACCCTGAGGTACACTTGGCATTTTGCTGTGGTGCGTTGAAGGGTGTGGATGAAAAATTAACATGTTTCAAAGCTTTGCAACTGTTGGTTCCAGAGCCAGCTTGTCCTAGAGCTCCTGTCCACGTGTTTTAAATGCTGTGTGCCCCTGCAGGTGTCCTTCAATAACCTTGAGCTTAAAGTGGTTTCCCCTTCCTCAGTCTCACTGAAGACCAGAACAACAGGGCCAGAAATCACTGATAACTGGTGGTTCTGGGGTGTAAAGTCTCTTCTCTGGACACTTGTTCCATGGTGCTGATTCCCACTTGCATGAGACAGAAGGAAAATGCACCAGTGCCTGTTGTCTGTCATGAAAACGGGCTGAATCCACCACGAAATACAGGGGTCTGTGCAGCATCACTCGCTGTAGCCTTCCAGTGGCTGAATCCATGGAAGAGTTGGGGATAAATTGTGCTTTCTGTCAAACTGAGAAGAGGCAGAAATCAAATGTACACAGGGCAAAAAGCTTTTTGAGGCCTGAGGTTTAAAACAACACAGATTTGCTGAAGTTAAAGACAGGTCTTTGTATCAGGCTTTATGCTGTTCTGTGTATCAGGAAAAAAAAAATGGACCTGTCAAATGTCTGGGGGATATGTGAGCTTTTTGTTTGGCTTGTTTGTCTTCTTTTTTTCAAATTTATTATTTATACTTGCAGCTTCTGTCTGAATTCTTGATGTGGCAATGCTGTGGAGAATGAGATTTTTCCCTGTTCTTTTTGTCACCCCCTGTCCTCACTATCAAAGTTAAAAGAGAGTGCCTTCCCTGCATCTCTCCGACTTCTGTTTGCTGGAAGAGCCGCTGCTGACTCCCAAATAAGTCCCAGCCTGCTCCCCAAATTTAGACCAGCTCAGGTGGGAGCAGAGTACATTTGAGAGGCTCCTGCAGATTGTCTGACTTTGCTTTTCATTCTTGCTCTTGCAAGAGCAGCATCACCAGGTGAGAAAACCCAGCAGACAATCAAAGACCTCAGTCTCCACCTTGCCGGGAAATCCGGCTGCGCAGGGGAGCGAGTGCCGGCTTTTCAGACCCAATCCTATAGGATCAGGGTTCTTGCAGTGTCAGGGATTTAAGACTTTTTAACTCCCCCTCCCCCGTTTGGATTTTTTTTTTTTTTTCTTCCCTTGCCTGTCTGAACAGCTCCGGGCTCTCCCGGCATCACTTCAGTGCGAGGACCCGTCTGACACGACTTCTGCCAGGTCCTGCCTCCCTCGCAGAGGAGCCGTCTGCAACTTTTGCTGCTCCAGACATCGCTCCATCCCTGAGACGGCTGAGCTGCACAGAGCGGATTTGGGGTAAGAGGAGAGAACTCGGGAGGGAGGGAGGATTTCCTAACCTGGTTTAATGGAAGCTCTTCCCTTTGCATGCCCTTTTAGGAAGGGAGGCATTTTAAAGAGGCTGCAGTCCTCCCTCCTGCGCGGTTGTCTTTTATGATGGATAAAAGATGAAAAAGTGCAACTTCTGCCGTGTGCTTGCTAATTAAACTTCATCCGCTTCGTTTCCTTTCTGCCTTTTGAATTCCCCTTGGGGGACCAGTGTGAGGGAGGCTGAATCAGTGAAGTATTTTTTATTCTGCTTATTTTGAAACAAGTCAACAATTGAAATAAAAATTTAAAAAAAAAAAAAATAAAAGAAAAAGAAAAACCAAGCCAGAACTAGACCCGCTAAAACGCCTGGTCGGGAGCTCTGGTTTGGCGCTGCCGCTGGTGCTTTTCCAGGCGGGTGCTGGGTTTTCCCTGCCTGGATGCTGGTGCAGTTGTGCTGCAGTCCGAGCCCTGTGCTGGGCTGCGGAGCTTTGCAGGAGGTGCAGCAGGACGCGCTGCTGCTGCTGCAGCACTCCAGGCACGCAAACTTCCTGCATCTCCCCTCCTTCCCCCTTTCCCTGGCACTTCTCAGCTCGTCTCCCCACTCTCACTCCCTGTCACCCTCCCGGCCCCACGAACGCGGGGGGTTGTGTGGCAGGAGAGAGGAGGGCGAAGGAGGAATTGGGCACTGCAGCTTTAAGAGTGCAGCAGTGCCAGAGCTTTTCTCCTTCAAGTGATCTGCAAAGCAGCAGCCTGAGCCAGGGATTCCCCCTTCTCCGTGCTCGTCCGGAGCTGCCAGATGGAATCAGGGTTTTTGCAGCCCCGACTGACTTGCTTTTACCTCTGATTTCTAAGCAGGCAGGCAAAAAAAATAAAAGAGATGTTGTTTCCTGAAATGTCCAGACTCCCACCTCAGCGTCAGCACCCTTCTCCCAACAGACCGTGTCCTTGTACCTGCTGAACTGAGCTCAAAAAGTGTGTTTGATGAACCTGAGAAAAGTGTTCTCACAACCTCCAAGCTTTAGTACCTTTCCACAGTCTTCAAAAAAGTTGAATTTGCATGGGAATGTGCCAGCACAGCCTCTTACTGCAGAAGTTTAACTTGCATTTTCTGGAGACGTGTGCAGTCTGATTTGTTAATGGCACAGGGACTGATCAGTTGGTTGTGTTTTTTTAAACTCTAAAGTAAAAAAATGTCACTTGGACATAAATGCCTGTTAGCAGCTTGCATTTTCCTAATGTAAAAATTATTAATTGCAATGTAGCTTCTTTTTTCAATTCCAGAGCCTTGGGAACTGTGTGAATGAATGGGGCAAGGGGAAAAAATGCAGTTTGAGCAATTATCAATTCTGTTGAAATAGCAGTGAAGTCAGCTGAGCTGAAATCCCTGCAGATATGGATTTCATCTTATGTGTCTGGGGGTAGGTGGGGGAAAGCTACTCAGCAGTCAGTTGTTACAGCACATACCAAGTTAGATCCTGGCTGCTGCTGTGGAGTTGATGCTGGATGACATTTGCAGCATCTGAAATGACTAAATATTTGACTTTCCCTTTCTTTAGTGATGTCTCTTGACAGCAGGCAGGGTGTTCTTGTCCCCGCCGAGGCTGAGGCAATTACTTGTGTCTGTGGCTTTATTTGAGAGTAGTGGTGCATGTTTACATTGATTAGATCTGTAATTGTGGTGGAGAGGTTTTTTTTTATTGCACAAGGACTAAGAAAAGTCAGTCAGATCTGTAGGAAAGGTGAGTGTCATCCTCATCACGGAGGAGCTGGGGCTGAAGTGTGATCTCTCAAGGTCACATCGGTGCCAGCTGATGGCAGAGGCAAGCCCTGGGCACCCTCAGCTCCCAGTCTCCCTTTAAATTCAATCAAACTTTCATGTCTCCCATCAGAGATATCTCTGGCCCCAAGTCAGAAGGCATGAGGAGTGTCACAAATGTAAGGGTGAAACCTTGAATTTTGTATGATTTAATGTAGCCCACTCATGCTGTGTTACTTCTGTCCCTTTGCATCATCATATTAGTGAGCAAAGAGACTCAAATTCATTTGTAAAGTGCAAATGTAGTGAGTTTGTGGCATTTTGTGAAGAACAAATCTTCACAGGTAGAATAGGAACAAAATTAAAGTAACTGGATGTAAATCACCAAGGGATAATGAATGTGGCAGAGTGTTCCAACAGATGGGCATTGTGGAAGGGTAATCAGTGCAAAAGAATATTGGTCTCTGCCTTGAGGAAAAAAAAAAAAGGCACAATTGCTGTAAAATTGAACAGAACAGACTCACCAAGGGTGGTACAAGTGGTGGAAGCCCTGGGGAACTGCAGGGGAGCAGCCTCAGTCCCGGGAGTTCTGCTCTCCAGAAGTGGGCACTCCTGGAAGGGTTCTCCTCATGTCTCACTGAAAACCTGGCATGGTGAGTGCCCAGCAGGCAGAGAAAATGAGAATGATTGAGGCAAATCCAAGGCCTGGTGTTTCAGGTGGTCCCTGCATTGAAGTGTCATCGTGCTGGGAGTCTGTCAGGTGACAGATTTGTGTCACTGTATGGACAGTAATGGCAAAGAGCCCTTTGGTGCTGAGCAGTGGGAGGAAGATTCCCAAAAGCCAAAATAACACCAGAGTTGTTGAGGATGTGCCTTATGCTATTTATCCTCTTGCATCCTCTGCTGCCCCAGCAGTCCTTGCTTTGCACACCTGGGAAGGCATCCTGAGTGCACATTAAATCTTAACAGGAATTCATTGCACCTCCAGTGCCACCTTAAACTTCTGTGCTGTGCCTACAGCAGCCCAACATGATAAATATCCAGACAGTGTGAATATAACATAAGGCAGGTACTGGAAAGCCTGAGTGCAGAGATTCAGTGCCTCTGACATCTCAACTTGGCTGTGCCTGATGAAAAGCCATATTTCAGCTTATTTCTTCCTTTAGTGCCAGTCTCTGATCTGGAAAGCAGTGATCTTTTCCCTGGCTGCTTTGCTGATTTTTTAGAGTGAGTTTTAGCATTTTGGGGCTGCCTGGGTTATTTCTTCATGCTTAAGTCTTCTATTTTAATAAGAGTAAGGTGTCTTGAGGAAGTACTGGCTTTATAAAATGTAAAGAGGTTTGTTCCTAGTGCCTGCTCTTGGGGCTCATGAGCTGGCACAGAGAGATGCCACACGAAATTCTCTGTGGTCAGCACTGCTACCAGAGCCTCAGATGAGTCTGCTTCACTGTGTGTTTAAGGACTGGGATTTAAAATAGTGGTTTGCTTGTTGCTACTTGACTCTTCAGTTTCTGTTTGCAGTGGCTGGTATGGAAATGTTTAAGGAAGATTAGGTCAAGTGGCAGCATGTCCATCTGGGAAGGTCATGGATGCTGTGCCTGCTGCCCCACTGCAGAAGGCAGATTAAAAATCTGGCTGTGTCTACAGTTAGTTTTAACTCTTGCCTCTGGTGCTGCTGAGGCAAATGCAGTGTAGTGCAGCAGCAGCTGCTTGGCTGGAGGGATGCAGCTTATTTTCCAGCCAAGATGTGCTGCTTCTTCCCCCCCCCCCCTCAATTTACGACAGGCCCTGTGGGTAGTGACGAGCACTGCAGCAAACCCACATGCTCCAAGTTTCTTTCTTCCAAGAGGGCTGGTGTTACGAGGCAACAAATGCAGAAGTGATGTGAGGAAGGGTCTGTAGTACAAAGTGGAATTTAGAAATTGCTGCTGCACCCCAGAGGAGGGTCACTGGTAATGCCTGTTCCTGTGGGGAATTGGGAATATGTGCTTTGCCTTCCTGAATCGTGGAAGTTTTGCCCACTTTTCTGCAGACCTGGAACATTTAGGCTGGGGCAAAGAGAGAGGCTGCTTCTTGCAAAAGCCCTGCAGGTTCTTCCAGTTGGCTTTTCCACTGCGGGATCAGAGGGATCAGGAGGGCGAGGGGATGGGGGGATTTGTTGCCCCCCTTGTGTGATGTGATGCACCAATGTATTAAAAAGCCTCACCAGCTGCTGTAAATTGCTTCCTGCCCATCCCTGTCTGACACATGAACACAAGAATTCCCATGTGCTGGGAATCTCGATAGTTTGGGCTTTTTCTCCTGCCCCATCAATGTCCTTAAGGTGTAATTTTTCCAGCTCAGCCTTCAGCATTTCTAATTATGCTGGGGAGAGCTAAGCTGCAGCAGGAATGCTGTCCTGCTGCCCTTGTGCCTTTCCCCTGCTTCTCAGACAAGTGACCTTTTGAGAAGGGAGAGTCCCTGCTGCTGAGTGGAGAGCTACAGTTTGGCAAAACTGAACTTTAATTTGCGTCAAAATTCTGCAGCGAAGTAACTTTGTACGTTTGTAAACAGAGGGCAAACTCACCCCGTTTTAAGAGCCTGCTTGTGATGAATAGGAAGTACTCTGCTCTTGCCTTAAAGAACAAAATTCAGTGAGGGTAGGTAGTGCTTATGGAAGATGCCTTTCACTTGGTTCAGCAGCAGAAGTTGTGTTGCATCCTGTGGAAACAAAATAAGGTCCCTGCCCCAGAAAGCTCAGAGACAAGAGATTATTACATGCAAGAAAAGCGTGGAAATGGCCTTGAACTAGCTGTTGACCTTGAGTTGTTGGTGACATTTTTAGGTTTAAAATATTGGTGTATTGTAATTGAGCTTTAGTCTTAAGTCCTCTGCCAGTCCTGTACTGCAAAAAAAAAGGCTTGGGTGATCAGGTACCATTTGATTAAACGAAGGGAAATGATGTGGAGAGCCATTTTCAGCTTCGAAGGTCACTGGCAGGCTGGGCAGAGCAGGGGAGAAGGTTGCTGGTCGAGGTCACTCCTCATCGTGCTGTGGTTTGGCTCCTGTGGAGCTCCCAGGCTCTGAAATGCTTCCCCATCTGCCTTCTCCCAGGGGACACCCGAATGTGCCTTTACATATAGCCAAGAATATACATTTTTTTTTGGACAGAAGTCATTGTGCTAATGCAGGGGCACTGGCAGTGGCAGGACATGTGACTTCACCTGTGTCCCTTGTCTGCAGAAGTGCCTGACAGTGCTGCTGTGCTTCAGAGAGCAGCCCTTGACGTGCTCCAGGCAAAGAGGGGCCTGGAAGAAAGGGCCTTGAAGAGAAGGGCAGGAGAAACTGGTCACTGAAAGCTGGTTTGGAGCTAACCTGGACTGTGGAAAACTGTGTCAGTTAGAACACTGGGCTACAGTGCTGAGGAGAGAGACCTTGGGCTGAACACCAGGAAATATTCCAAGCTCCATGGCTGCCTTGCCTGTGGAGCTGGTAAATCCACGTGCCTCAGGGTAGAGGCAAAAGTGCTCTGCAGAGAAGCTCTGTGAGTGTGGTGGTGGCACACGGCGGGTTTTGGTGGTGGCACGCAGAGGGTAAACTGGAGCAAGATCCTTGTGTACTCCCAGAAGAGTTGAAAGGAGGAGGGGTGGTGCAAACCAGACCTGCTCCTCCTTGAAGGCTCAGCCCTGTGGGCAGGCTGGGCAGTCCCTCTGTGTCTGATTACTGAGGATCAGCTCCTGTTCCCTGGGATGGAGGGGGAGAGGAGGGCACGCTTTGTGGTCTGCTGGCAAGTCACCCGCTCTTTGATGCACTGCAGCAAAAGCCCTGTCTGAAAACTCTTCAGCAAAGAAGGACATTGCAGGGGAAGGGGAGGGGGGGGGACGATGGACGCACAGGACTCAAAGATGCTGCTGCAAGCTCCGTGGCAGCCAAGCCCTGAGCTGGGCTGCGTCCCCCGCAGTCACTCCCGGAGAGTTGGCCAAGTCCACACTGCCTTGTGCCTGTGACAGGAATGCAGTGTCCTTTCCCTGGATGCCCTTCAGCTGCAACCAGGGTGCAGCCACATCCCCAGGGGGCTTGTTGTAGCCGTTCAGGTGCCACCAGGATGAGGGAGCGGCGAGGCTCCAGGAGGAGGAACGGACTTGGGTGAGGAGCCACCACTGCAGCACCCGCTCTGCAGTGGCCTCGGCCGGGAGGCTGTGGTGTTCCGGGGACTGAAGTGACAGATGTAGCGCATTATGTAGCAGCAGTGCTGATGGGGGAGGAAGTTGGAGGCCAAAGGGATGGCTCACTGCTGATGCAGTGCAGGTGAGCCTCGGCTCCGTGTTGCGGCATGCGCAGGGTGCCCGGGCTGTGCCACGGGGCACCTCAAGCATCTTACCCGCTGGGGATTGGAGCTCTTCAACTGGGAATAGCCCTTTGGGGGCCCCCCACAAATATACTGTTGCTGCAGAGGAAGACTGCAACCTGCAGGCCGCCCTATCAGGGGATGGGTTCTGCCCCTCTTGGGGGAATAACACCCACAGTGGCAACAAGGAGTGGAAGAAGACCCTGCTGACCCATGTGCCAGGGGCAGGGCTGCTGGCCACAGCCTGCCAGGGACTCAGAGGAGTGCTCAGAAAGGTGGGCATCCTGCTACGCCGCTTCCAAGCTGGATCTCTTGGCAGCACAACCCACTCGCCAGGGCAGGATTTGGCCCCCTTGCTGTGGAAGGAGTTGCAAGAGCGCGGTAAGGCTTTTTAACTTGCTGTCTCAAAATTAACCTGTTATCTTAACTCTTTATTCTGCAATCAAAATACTGAGTTAGAGAAGAGGGGACACTTGCTTATATTACTTGATATGCAATTTCTTCTGGTGCCAGTGAACTGAGAGTTTAACATGGGAGGAGTGAAGTCTGCAGGAGACCTTGGATGCAGAAAAAACTCATAGTGGTCAATTGTTTCTCTTCTAGCAGTTCCTCTATATCACACAAATTGAATACATGCAATGACTCTATTTCTGTTGGTAGGTAGCATCCATAGTATCCATGTTCAGCTGATGTTTATTTTCAGGCTCTGTTTTAAGAAAGTGACTCAAATTTACACGTGAGGGGTGTTTCTGGTAACAAAGCTCTTCACTTGGAGCACGTTGGTGGTGACATTGGTGTGTTTTGTTGTATAAACTTGTGTGACCAAATATCTAAACCAGCCACTTGAACTGAACGTGGCACTGGCACTTTAGTGCTGTTGCAGGTTGATTTAAAGGTGGCATTTCTTGCCATGTTCTCCTCATGTCCCGAAGAGCTGCAGCAGCAGCTGGGGGAGATGTGGAGATCTCCACATTGTGTGTTCTGCAAAGCTTTGAATCCCTGCAGTTCTGTTCCTGATGGAACTGCTCTGTGCAGTGCCACCTCAGCGGGCTCAAAGCTGCCTTTCACTAGGCAGGAACGGGCAGGGAGTTTGGAGAAGGATGGATTAGGACAAGTGTTTCTTTCCCTGGCTGTCCTTTCAGGGGGAATCAAGGTGTTGCAGTGGCAGTGGAGGAAGTGTGGCCAGGCGAACAGAGCTGTCAGTTTTCTGCTGGCCTTGCACTGTCCCCGGGTGCAAAGGCAGATGCTGCTGCACAGGCTCCCCTCCCTGAGCACCTCTGCGTGTGAGGAACTGAACTTGACCCCCTGTTCTTGCTGAAAACTCTGTCTGTTCTGCAGATGTGAAGCACGCAAGGAAATAAAAATACCTGCAGTCTGCTGGGGGTGGGGGAGGAAACAGCTGCCAGCAAAAAGCCCAGTTTTCTTACTCTGATTCACTAAGAACTAGTCCTCCACCTGTGAACCAGCAGGGGAAAATGTGATGGGCTTCTCCCAGATGGCTCTGAAGGAGACTCTCCCATGTGTACCCCTCCTGCCTGCTGCACTGCTCTCACCCTGGGTGCCTGCAGAGGCCCCTGGGGGATGTCCCCACTGGGTTAGAGGAGGACAGGCCACCTCGTTCCCAGGACAAGGTGTCCCCTCTGCCTGGCTCCCAGCAGAGGGAGGCAGCAGCACACCAACCTCAGCTGCTCTGTGCTCTTCCAGCCCCGGTGTCACTGAAAACGAGCAAACAAAACCCCACAACACCTCGCCAAGTAAAGATTAATTTCTCTTGCTGCTCAACGATAAAGCCCTTGAGTAGCAGGGAACTGCTACCTGTAATTGCCCCAGCTAATCCTACCAGCAAGCTCTGTCCTTCACCTTAGGTGCTATTCTTAGTTCAGTCCCCTGCTGCATTCCTGACAGAGCAAGGGCTGAGGGTTGGTGTGTGCCTTTGGGTAGATCAGTTGAATGGGTGAACTGGGAAGCATCTGCTCTTCTTAAACCACGCAAGAGATTAATGGAGACCCTGCTTTTCCAAGGGAGATGAGTCCAGTCCTGATGGAAATGCTCAGAAAGTGGTGGAAATGCTGATGGATGAACTTGGTGGACTGTAGCTGGCCCTAACTCAGCCTGAGGGAGCAGACTGAGTGACTTCAGTTCCTTGGGACTCTTTGCTCGGACGACTTCCATCTGAAAATCTCTCTTTTGTCCTTTTGCCTTTGCTGATCTGAGCTGGGTCTCCAGCTTGCTGCTGTCCATTTGTTCCACCAACTAAGAGGCAGAATCCCTGTGCCATCCAGGCCCTGCTCCTGTGACTGTGACCCTGGGGAGGAGTGATGCAGTCCAGGAGGAGCTGATCAGCTGCTTGAAGGGGTGTCTGCTTCCTAGAGCAGTCATGTGCTGCCGTGTCCTCAGTGGCATTTTTCCCCCTCTCAAGACTACAGGGCAGGTTTTTACACTGGCATACTCAACTCCTCTTCTGCAAAGTGCCTCACCCTTGCAAGTCCTTGCACCCACTTCTATCTGATCAGGAGGGAGGCAGAATCTCCCTAAGAAAAAACAAAAATCCTCATCTTGAAACTGCTACATGCCTGAGCAGGACCAGGCTATCAGAGTGAATGAGGCACTTGAGTTTGAGCAGTCAGATGTTTCAGTCGTCACTGGGAACATGCTCAGCTGTCTGGAACATCACACCCCTTGCTCTGTGCTTGAATTAGTTCAGTTCCTCATGCTGCTTGCTCTGCTTCTGTTCCCTGTTCCTGCAAAAAGGGGAAACGTTCACAGGCTGTTCTACCCACAGAGTGTTTGGGAAAGCATTTGCCAGTGGTGGTGGAGCTCACTGCTGCTGCTCTGTGCTTACACCTATGCAACTGAAGAGACTCTGTGCCCACCTCATTAGCTGTAATTAGCCTCTACAAAGTGTGCCTGTACAGGCATGTCTGTCTGCAGCCAGAGGACAGTGGAGGGAGGAGATTTCTGCAGGGGAGCTGAGGAGAGCTGGACCCACATTTGAGTTTTCAAGTCACTGAGTTCATGACAGCTCATGTTCCTCTAGCAGCCTGAGAACTTTTCCTGTGCTGATGTTCAAGTTCCAGCTGGTTAATGTGTCTTAGTCACCAGCCCTTGTCCACCTCGTTGCTGCAAGTAAAGTCTCCAGCAGAGCACCAGCTGCAGGAGTGGAGCAATGACAGGCTGAGACACAAGTGGTGGTGTTTCAAGATGAGTCAGTAGGTGAAATGTGCCTCTGTGCTCTTCCACTGGGGCTGCTGATCGAGGCAAATATTCCCTCAGTGTGAGCTGGTGTTTGTGGTGCTAACTCCTGTTAACACAGGCTCTGAGCCTGCACACACAGCCAGTGAATCCAGCCCTGCTGGAGCGTGGCACTGCTCCCAGCTCAGCTCTGGGAGCTCCTTCAAACACATGGCCCTGCAGTTGGATGCCTTCCACGCTCACTCACTGCTGAAGTTGCCCAACTTGGGTGCCACCCGAGGTGTTTCTGCAGTGGAAGAGGCAGAACAGGTTACTGAGGTTTGTCAGGTTTGTGTGAAGACCTCGGGCTGTGCTTCAGCCTCTCACTCACCACACAAAGTACCTGCTGAGCAGGCACCAAGCCATTTATGTCATAAATACAACCATGGACACAGGAACTGGTGTTGTACAGACAATATTTCTGTTCAATTCCTAACAGGCCACTTTGCTGCAACTGAGAAACCTGGATCCTCTACTCATTCCAGGTGCACAGATGCAAAGTCTTATCTGCCCTTACAAAGGAGGTCTGGAAACATGTACTTTGTGGAAAGCCTGATTTATTTATTTTTTTCTCCTCCTGTTTATCAAGAATTTTGTCATCTATATATTAAAATGATTCTTTTTGAGGGGAGAGAGGTCATATATTAGTGACTTATGACTGGCAGTTTGCATGAGTGCATGTGAATCTACCTCCATTGTGGTACCATGGAGGGGAAGGAGATGGAATGGATGAGGAGGAGTTGGGAACTTAAAGGAGACACTGAAACTGCTGTTTCCCTCCACATTATTTGGGAACGCTCTTTTCCCCTTGGTAGGTTTAGTGGTAACTTGGTGTTAAACTCTGTGAAGGTTTACATTAAGGGGTGGGAGTTGTGAAGGGTGCTGGGAGGGGAAATGATGGGATTTTCTGGGTTGCAGAGGGTTCTCTGTTGTCCCACATGGAACAGAAAGGCTGCTCAGAAGTTGGGTTTTCTGCTTTTTACTGTTTTATTTGGGAGCTGTCAGTTTAGAAGTTTGAGGAAGGTGGAAACCTCAGTTTGAAGTAGGAGAGCCCTGGTGAATTGCATGAACAGGTGCAGAATTGGCCCTTTTAGCTGCCTGTTGTTGTTAACAGTGTTCAACAGCTCACACTCCTTTCCAGGAGGACCCTGCTCTTCATCCTTCCCATAT
Organism: Myiozetetes cayanensis; assembly: GCF_022539395.1. Classification (NCBI taxonomy): domain Eukaryota; kingdom Metazoa; phylum Chordata; class Aves; order Passeriformes; family Tyrannidae; genus Myiozetetes; species Myiozetetes cayanensis. The sequence continues at coordinate 3,285,633 of NW_026087499.1, read as the reverse complement.
GGGATGAAGGCAGTGAAGGACTCTTCCACTTGTAGTTCAAGTTTAGGGAAGTCTGTGTATAAAGCTGTTTGTTTTTAAAATAAGTTTGTAGAAATGCATTATTTGGTTTTTTGTTTATTTGGTTGGGGGTTTTGTGTGTTTGTTTGTTTTGTTTTAAAGTAATACTTTGGAGCTGTTGGATATCCCACTCAACCCTGTCACACCACGAATCCTGAGCCCCTTTTCTTCCCCCAGCTGCAACTTCAGGTCATGAGTGGGAAGCAAAGGGCACCTGGAGGTAATCGTGGAGTCACCCACTCGGTCTTGTGCTGTGCTGAAATCTGAATCTGGCCCTTGCAGCTTCCTTAGGAAAAGTAAATGTGACCACTCACTGACACAAAGGGGGGAAAATATCTGCACTGTGTGTGGGGAGGAGGCTGCTGCAGCTCTGCCTCTGAAGGGCTCGTTATTAATTAGCTGTGTGCACACTGAGTGCTTCTCTGGAGGACGAGGAGAGGCGAGGGCACCTCGTTCAACCTGCCATTTGTCACAGTAAGTGTTTGGGGGGGGAGGATCTGGGAGATGGGTGTCCTCGAGCTGCAGGAGGAAATCCCCCAGAGCAGCGTGGGGTGAGTTTGGGGCGTGCATTCCACGCCCGGGTCCTGCACCCCTGTGGACTCTGCTGTCCTCGCTGCTCTGGGCTCTCACCTCCCTTTTTTTTTCCGCTCGCTGGAGCCTCTGGTGGGATCGCCAAGCTGTGGGTTCCGTTCCTTTTGCCAGGAAGGATCCTGGAGGAATCGTGCATCCCTCCTGGGTGGGCTCTGTCAGTGCAGTGGGTCCAGTTCAGCCTCACCTCAAGCGTGCCGAAGTTGCAGCGCTCCTGAGTTTCATCTTCCCTGGGATCAGTGATGTTGCAGCGGCAGGAACCGGGTCCTGTGTCCCGGCCCGATGTGTGCTGGGCTGTCCCCGGGCTGCAGGAGGTACCTCGCGGTGACACCCGGAGGGCTGGCTTTGCCTCTGACCGGGCAGGCTCAGGAAGAGGCTTTATTTGGGCTTGTCTGGGCTTGTTCAGGCCTGAGCCTGCCTTTGTCTTTGCGATCCCAGGGATCGGAGTGGATCAGAGAGGATCTGCCTCTGCCATCAGCAGCTGCTTTGGAGCCCTCCTTGCGAGCCCCCGGCAGGACCCGCTGACCTGGAGCTTTTGGGACCCTGTCTGTGCCCAGGTAAGTGCAGCTCTGTGTGTGTTTGCCCTCCTGTCTGTCTTACACCCCCTGCCAGCTTCCTGCAGAGCCTGGGGGTGTCTGGGGGGCTCTGGAAGGTGGTGATGGTGGTCTGTGCAGATGCACACCTTGGGTAGGCTTTTAGAGGTCTTGAAATCCCGTAGGGGAATGTTACAGTAGCTGCCCTCTCCACTCTGTCATGCTGGAGCAAAGAATGCTTCCTTTTCTTTTTATCTCCCATTTCCTCTTCTGAACACCCCCTTCCTTCAAGCTCTTCACACACAAACGCACTTCAGGATGCTGGTGAACGTCTCATTTTTGAGGGATCCCAGAAAGTAACAGCCCCCCAAAAGCAGCTGTGTGGCTCACGTTGTCTGAACGTGCTGCAGCTGCACGGGGAGAGCTGAGGATGCCACAGAGCAGCTGGAGTCCCGGAGCAGTTCAGTGATGCTGAGGAGTTACCTGTCTGGCTGCCACATCCAGGAGACACAAGGCACCTGAGCTGATGGTGGAATTAGCCACTCTGTGATTCATTGTCGTGTCAAGCCTTTACATAGGGGGAACACAAAGCTGGATGCTTAATTATTTGCAGCGAGCTGGCAGCTATTCCCCTCTTCTGCTACACTTGGCACAAACCGTCCCCTCCATCCTGTTTCCAGGGCTGTTACCTGGCTCGACGTGTTGCCTCCACGTTGTCCTTTGTAAGGGAGGGGATAAATAATACAAGTTCAAGTGCTCCCACAAGGGAGGAAAGCTCTGCTGTGCCGTGTTTGGCTTTGTTTGCCCTGTTCACTGGCAGAGTGAAGCTGGGCTTCACCTGCATCTGGCTGCCCTGTGCATCGCTCACCTGCTTATCAGGAGGTTTCAGGTGTCTGCAAATGCCGGTGGGATTATCTGTGTGACTGTGACATCACATAAGACAGGGGCCTTTCCATGACTTAGGGCTGCCTCGGGTAAGAGTTGGAAAAGACACGAAGGAGTCTTTCCAGATCGGAGGTAAATACCAACCCATCAGAGCTAACTGTCAACACCAGCACAGGTCCAGCCTCAGGGCTTGGTGTTATTCCCCCTCTCACCTTTCAGGTGCATCTCACACAGGGTGGGGTGAATGGATATGAAGGTTTTGCCTGTATTTTGAAGACAGACGTGCTTTATATCTCTGATATAGAATGTATTAAATGGTAATCAACTTGCCTCTCATCTGCACAGTCTTTTGATATTTTATTAGCTGTTTATATACCAGAGTGGTTTGGAGTTCCCACATACTGGGGTGAGTTTGCTTGATTGTTATTTGCTTTATCATTTTCAAGTGCTGTGAGGTGCTTTTTTTGTTTGGTTTTTTTTTGTTTTGTTTGGGGTTTGTTTTGTTTTGTTTTGTTTGGGGTTTTTGTTGTTGTTTGGTTTTGGTAGACTAGAGACACTAAGGGATTTATTTTTCTCCTAGGACCTGAACGTAAAGATGTAGTATTTGGTTCTGATGAATTCTGTTCCCTTCTAGTGAACACTTTTTGCATCTGCCACTGGTGGTTTTGCAGCCAGGAATGTTCGAGGTGCTCCCTTTCCAGCAAGGCTTTATATTTGTGCGTGAATTTTCCATTTGCAGACACCTGCAGGGAATTTCAGACCAGGCTTTAACCCTGTCCCACTGACAGCTCCAGTGGGCACACTGGTCACTCTGCAGCTCTTCCATTCCCTGAAAAATTGCACTCCAACAGGATGATGTGCCTTGTGGATGGGGTTGCATGCAGGGCTCTGCTGCAGGCCTGGTGAGTGCAGCAAAGCCTTGGCCACAGTGGAGTTGTGGGCTCTGTGAAATGACCTGCTCAGCCTGAATTCCAAACAGGGTAAGAAAGGCAAAGGGTTCTTCCATAATGAGGCTCCTTTTTTCCTTCTCTTCCACTTAACTGCCCTCTGCACCCAACCCAAGGGTGCTGAGTACAGGCAGTTCTGGTGGCCACGCTTCTGTCATGTCACCTCACACTGTGTTTTGTCCCCTGAGCAAGTTAATTGACCTATTTTAAGTGGCTTTGGAAAACTGAGGCACCAAAAAATATACATATATTTTGAGTATACAATGAAACTTATTAGTCCATTTTGTGGGGCACTCTGTGCTCCCCTGTGCTCTGAAGGTAAAACACCAGTAATCTTCCAGTGGCTGGTACAGCTCATCTCTTAATGCAAATGGAGAGAAGTTAATAACACATGAGCCATTGTTTTGTTTCCAGAGAGAGGCTCAGCTGAAGGAGCTTATTACAACTGTGGGACTCAAATTCAAGCTTTCAGTTTTATGTATTTATTGTTTTGTTTTGTTTTCATCTGAATGTATTGTAGGAGAAGTGACCAAGGCATCCAACCCATGCCTGGCCTGTCTGAATCTGCTTTCTCCCTGAAGCAAGAATCCTGCACCCAGTGGACAAGAGGCAGCTTTGGTAAGATGAATTAGAGTAAAAGAAACTTTATGCTACTGAAAATGGAGTTTGAATCTTTTCTCTGGAGCCTTTCTGTAAATGTTCTCCCCCGGTGATGGGAGTCTGCTGTTAAACCCCCTCACAGGGGAAGCAGCTGATGTGCAAGACCCTGAGCTTGTTTAGAATGTTGCAGTGCACTTGTGATGAACTGATCAGATGCATCTTACAGGGGATGGCAGCCCTTTCTGTTGTGTAAGCAGGTACAGCCCATGTCATACACTTTAGGGGTAACAAATGTACAAAAGAGGGTCTGGCCTTGGAAAAGAAAGAGAGGCGTGTCCTGAAGGAAGTTCTATAAAGATCCTTCAAAGCCCTGATGGAGGTGGAGCCTGAGATGAACAAGGAAGAGAGGGCAGAACTGCTGTGACCCTAAAATCTCTGCTCTGGATCAGCCTGGCAGCATCTCCTGTCCCAGCAGACTCACCTGGGGGCCAGGTCAGGAACTTCTTGGGTTGGATAAAGTTGTCTTTCCCAGCTTTATGCAGGCTGTCAACCCACAGGTGTCTGTTTGGCCTGAGGAGCTGGAGTGGAGATGAGACTCCTTGCAGCTCTGCTGGGTTTCTGATCGATGAGTAATTCCTGCGCATTGCTGGGCTAATGAGTCACGGGCTGACGTGTGGCTCGGTCCTCCCAGCTCTGCAATGCCCTGGACTCTGCCCAGGCCTCTCCCGAGGTACTGAGTCAGCAGAATCCCTCAGTCTGGTGTCCTCAGCTTGCACTGGCTGCTGCAGAGTGGAGCTGGCTGGGAAAAGGGGCAGCCCTGCTTCCAGGAGCTCTGGCAGCACCGCAGCCTTGGATGGGGCCATCACCAGGCTCCACTGCACAGCTCATTACTGGGAAGTAATTTTGTCTGGGGCAATTCTACACAGAAATTAATGGCACTTACTCAGCTGCTGGTAGAGCTGTGAGCTGTCTATACAAGCTCCAAAATGACAATTCCTCAAAGAGCCTCTCTAGGTGCTGTAGGGGGAGAACTGGTGTTTGGGGTTACCTGACAAATGCCCACAGAGCAGGTTTAACAGAACATTTTGGCTTCTGTTTAAACCTTTGGGTTCAGTCTGTGTGTTTTACTTCAGTTAGAGAAGGTATGGGGAGGGAATTGTGCAAAGGAAAGGGGTAACATGCAACAAGTCTGGTGTGTGAACTACAATAGTAGTGCATCAGCTTTGTGGGTAACACAAGTGCAGCTCTTCTTCTGGCCACTGAGAATGGGCTGCTGTAAAGAGCCTGCAGTCCAAGTTTAAGATGTTCCTGCTGGACATCTCTGCTGTCATTTGGGAGAACAGGGTGGAAAAAGGCAGTGAAAGCTCTGTTACTCATTGTTGCTGCAAAGGGAAGAGCAGAATTTCCTCGAGTGCAAAAAGCAGAGGGCTTTTTTGTTTGTCTTCCTGTAAAAAGGGGATCTCAAAGAAAGGAAGAAGTTGCCCTGAACCTGGCAAAGAATGAGTTGTTTAACTCTGCTGTGGGCCTGAGTCTGAGGTACAGTGTGAGCTTGTTCCTCCCAGCAGGGCATGTGGAGAAATTCAGTAGGTGATGTGTGTATTGATTCCATGGCTTCATCTTGTTTTGATGTGAGGATTTAATATTGCCTAAGCCAGTGATATTAGTCAGGCTCAGTGAGATCCCAAACGAGGATTCACTTGGGTGAGAGGTGACAGATTTTCAATATGATGCCTTTTAAGGGGTGGGAGGAGACTGTTGCTCTGGGTTTTCTTCACAGCATCCTCGACTGTGCCATGTTTTATGGAGCTTTTGTGCCTGTATTTCCTGGAGTAGGTGCTTGAGTGACAGACACAGCTGTCCTGCAGATCTTGGGTAATGCAACAACCTGAGCTCCTTCCTGGATGTTCCCTCTTATATCTGAGAGCTTTTGAGCTTCTCAGAGTGCAGGGAAGTTTGTGGGAAGAGGCTGCTGGGGGCAGATCTGGCTGCCATCAGCAGTGTCATCCCAGGGGCTACAAAACCACTGCTGCTATTTCACCTGTCAGCTGCAATGAGACAGGACAGCCTGTTGCCCAAATTGCCCTGTGAGCTGAGGGACCAGGTGGAAATCAGCCAGGTTTGGAATGCAGGTCCTACAGGTACGAACGCTGGCCGGTGCCACACAGGACCCGTTTCCCTTGTTCTGTCACCTCTCCTGCGGGATCTCTGCTCTCTGTGAAACACAGCAAGACAACTGCTGGTGCTGGCTGAGCTTTTCTCAGTTCTGCTCCATTTTCAGCAGCCTGTGACTCAGTGCAAAGGTGTTGTCCTGTTTCCTCCTGAGCCTGAGCGTGGCCCATGGGAGTGGTGGCCGTGTGTGTGAGTGGGGAGGAGTCCTGGCTGTGTCCAGAGAGCCGGAACTGTCTGGGTGTGCTGTGAGTCTGGAGCAGGTGTCTGCACCTCTCTGCAGCCTCTGCTCACCTTCCCTGTCCTGGATGAGGCCAAGGAGCAGGAAGATGGGATCACCTGGGGGTTTAGATGGACCTCAGGTCCTGCTGCCAGGTGGGATCAGCTCCTACCACAGAACTGCAAGGAACTGGTAAACCTCTTTTGCTGTCTGGGGACCTGTCAACTCATCTCCTAAGCAAAGTTTTCTGCTGGGTGATTAATTAGGAAAAGGCAAACAGGAGTTGTTAAGCAGCTTGTGTGCTGTATTTGGGGAATTGGGATGCTGCAGGGAATTTGGAGGGGAAGAAAGTGGTAGGAGAAATATGATAATAACGGTGCTTAATGAGCATTGCCAAGAGTCATTAGCCCAGAACCATTTTCTGGATGGCTCAGCAGATTGCAGGAGTTGCAGTAGAAGGTGGGATAATACAGCACTAGCCTGAAAACTTCTGGGGACACTAACCCAAAACTCAGGATCCCACATATTGCGGGATTTCTATCAAATCAATCAGAATTTATCAAATGTATTCTTATCTAAAAAGGGGAAGCCTGTCTGTAACGCTGAAAGTCAGGAAAACTGACTGTAGTTGGAGAAGCAAGACCTTTCCTCTCCTACCTGGAGGTTCATAATAGGAAGCTTAATTTAATGTCTAGATTTAGTGAGATCTTTGTCTGTCCAGGAGCAGATGGATCAGATCCAACTGGCACATCTGCATTTAGGATGCTGGTCCCTTGCAGCTGAAGGCTGGAGTAGGTTTTTTTGGACCAGGTGAACAGTTCTGGTGTGACTTGCTACTCAGGCTTGCTTGGGGTGCTGGGCACGTGTTTTTTGGGGCTGTTCTTCCTGAGAGATTTGAGTACAAGGGTGGGTTTGCTGCTCTGTGTTCTCCCTCAGGATTGAACAACAGGGAGATCAAGAGGGAAACGTCCAATTTCAGCTGGATGATTTGTCTCCTCTCCTAAAGCACTAGGAATAGGTAGCAAGCAGCAGAGGGGAGCTAAAATGATTTGCAAAATTAAAAGCAGGCTCATTATTCTCTGGATGACTCAGCATATTGCAGGAGTTGTAGCAGAAGGTGGGGTAATACAGCACAGGTCTGAAAACTTTTGGGGGACACTAACCCCAAGATAGAAGGTTATCCCCCAAAACATCTTTTCCTGGCCCTGTGGTGCTTGACTTTTTAGTGGCTCAAAGGAAAGTTTTACAGTTCCCAAATTCTGCAGCCCTGTGTGTCCCCCGAGGAGGATGAAAGATGAAGTGATATCTTCCTCTTCTGTACCAGACTGTTTTGCTCTCCTGTAGCTGTGCTTGTCCCTGACCTGTTAATTGCCTTTGAGATGGTCTGGTTTGTTCTGATCCTGGTGGGAAATGCTGGAGGGATGATCAGGTCATTGTTCAAACAAAACAGTTCCTTCCAGAGTGGGGCACGTTTGCAGGACAGGGAGGTGGGTACTGTTGTCAAGTCTTGATTTTCATGTTTTGGAATTGTTTGTTTTTTCCCTCAGGGTGAAAAGGTTACAGTCAAGAAGTGTTCTGTTAATTGACTGGTGCTGTCTCCTGGGAGTGGAGCCTCTGTTCTGTCATCAGGATGCCTGGTGGGTGTGACTGTTCTCAGCTGTGCAGGTTGGTTTGATGTGTGGTTACAGCGCCTCATTTCACCTTTGTCAGCCTCCTCTGATATTACACAGAGGGCATGAGCTTTTCCCATCACCTGCACTGCCATCCTGTGTGATGGAAGCCACTGAAAGCTGTCATGGCTTAGTGCACACAATAAACCCAACAGTTTAGTCTGGCAGTGCAGGGATGGCAGGGCTCTGGTAACCTGCTGGAAGATGGAAGTGTCATTTCACTGGGCAAAACAGGGTGAGAGCAAGGAGCAGTCAGGAGTCCCAGCTCGCTCTGTCTTGGTATCCAACCACAAACCAGGTTGTGGTGTTTGTAATTGGTGACCTGGTGCATTAGGAGGGGGAACAGAAGGTCAGAAGTCTCCGAATATACAGATTTAGTGTTGCCAGCGAATCACTGAAAGAAATTAGAGGCTGGTGAGAGCCAGTGAGCTCCTTGTCCTGCAGCCTGTTGGACCTTTATACTCAAGGGTTGCATAAGAGGCCCTGGAGCAATAACCTGCTTGTAGGGCTGTGCTGCAAGAGTTAAGGAGCTGCTTTGTCCTGGAGGCTGTTTTCTCACATGCCCATGTGTTTCCAGGAGCTGAGGATTGCAAGAATGCCAGATAACACCAGTTGTTGTGTCTCTCAGGCTGTTCCACGAGTAAAACAGGAAAGTCCAATGGGTTTCAGTACAGGTGAGTGTTGGTGCCTTTCTCCTTTGTGTTCCCAGTGAGTTCTCTTTCTGTCTCCCTGTGTGTGACCCCAGACAGAGCTGTGCAGTCAGGTGAAATCACCAACAGCTTCAACAAGTTTGTGTCTTTAAACTGTTTCCAGATGTTTGGTGGGTATTGTTCCACTCTCCTGCCCAAGAAGTGGTGGTGTGTGAAATGTGGGAACTCATTGCAATAAATAAGGATTGCAGACAAGTAAGCTGGGCTTATCTTGGTAATATTTGTAATTCTCAGAGGCCATGACCAAGATCTGGGGGTAAGGGACAGGGGAACTGTCACTTTATGGGTTTGAGCCTCCTCTCCCTTGAAAACTGGTGTTTTTTTTCAGTACTGCTGCAGCTGCTTCACTGACTCTCTGTTTGTCCCCAGGCTCTGTGGACGAGCAGTTGAGGATTTCCAACGACCTGCCATCCTCGTGTGATGCCAGCTGTGAGTGTTTCTTTGGCAGTGTCTTAGCTGGTTGTTGTGAGCAATAGTCAAGGAAGCAATCAGCAAGTATACTGCCCTAGAAGTGCTGCACATTGTTGGGCCTGCCTCACCTCCCTGGCTCGAGCTGGATGGGGATCCAGGCTGGGAAGCTGCCCAGGTGTTGTGTGTGGAGCTGGAGCTGGGGGTGCTGAGGGAGCAGAAGGCTGGTGTGAGAAGTGCCACGGGATGTTCCATGTCAGAGGAGACAAAGATGAACACACTGCAAGTTTTTCTTCTTTCTTTGTCCTTCCCCCGTGCCTGTCCCTGAGTGTCAAATGTGTCAAATGCCAGCTGTGGTTGGTAATGCTGCAAAATGCAGCACTAGGTGCTGGGGGAGCAGGAAGAATCATCCCAGCACTGGGAGAAGGGAAAGGCCTTGCCTAAATCTTGTTTAACTTTTCAGTAATCACACAGAGGATAAGAGCTTACATTTATTTCATTTAGACCAACCAAGCTGCTTTTGCCTTGTCCCTGTCTCTCTCACTATGACCATCAGTTCCTGGCTTTTTGTGGGAAGAAACAGGGTGGGTTGTCCCTGGTAGATGGCCATGAAGATCACTGCAGGAACTGCCACCGTGTATTATGTGGAAATGCCCTTTCTGGTGCCCTTTCCCAGCTTGACTCTGCCCTGTACTTGAGTCTGAGCTGGGTGTTGGCTGATTGGGACTGATGCAATGACTGGAATGTGGTTGGGGTGACAAACACGTGGGGTTTGAACCTGTCTCACTGTGTGACTGCTGAGCAACTTCCTCTGTGTTAATAAAGACAGGAGGTTTGAATTCCAAGTTACAAGAGAATGTTCTGCTCTCTGAGTTTCCTGCACAGAGCTGGGCAAAGGATGAGAAGTGTTTTAAAATCCCTTTTTGGAGTCATGTTTAGATTTTGGACTGTAGGTTTACTACAGCTGTGTTATTTATTATATTTATAAATTATTATTTCCCTCCAGTAAAATTGTCTGTTTGCTGGTTTTCTTTCCACCTGTTCCAAGTAACTTGTGTGAAATACCTTGAGTGAGGTTTTGAGCTCAGCAGCCAAGGAAAGCTGATCTGCATCCTGACTCCCTCCTTGGGGCTCTCATTATTAGCTTTTATATTCCTGTCTCATCCGTGTTAAAACCACAGGCTGGAGGCAGCCCTCTCTGCTGCAAAGTGTGCACCTCCAGGTCAATTTACAGGAAAAACTGCACCCCAGAAATCCTACAGTTGGGCCTATTTTCTGACTATCAATTATATTATTTTTACTATAAATAATGACAGTGGTAGGAAATTAGCATTGAGGGGTTGCCATGAAGTTCACTGCAGAGACAGGCCCTTTGTATTCCGTGTAAATCCCCTTTCTAGTGCCCTTTCCACGCTTGGGTCTGACCTGGGTGGCCTCACAACCAGCTCTGAAATGCAATATCTTTTGCTTGTTCATGGCGTGCCCTGTTTCATTATGAATGCACAATATCAACACCTTTATTTTTCTCCACACAGCCCCAGCATGAAGGAATATCCCTTGTTAATCCCCTCATTTAAATTTGAAATTAAAACCTATCACAACACTTGGAGCATCCTTTAATTCCTTGATTGTCACTGGCTTCGTTCCAGCACTGTAACTAATTACATTCTGCCTGCAAAAAAATCTCATTGCTGGTGGCTTTGACTTTTTTTTTTGCCCTTTTTTTTTTTTTTTTTTTTTGAGAGCTGCTGGCTTGAATTCTTGTGCCATCTCTGCAGCCTGACTACACATTTTTATGCTAATGGAACTGTTTCAAATGACTAAGCATCTCTGCTTGCTGGAGGGATGCAGTGTGGTGCTCTGCAGCAGGGGATGAGGGTGTCCTGCTTCAGCAGTTGTGTGCAAACACTCTGCTCTGGGGTTTGCTGGAGGTGGAAAAGGAAAGCCTGGAGTAAATCCCAAGTCATCCTGATCCAGCAGGTTTTTACAGGGTCTCCTTTGCCTCGGGGCCACTCCTCTGTCCTCACGCTGAGCCTGCCAAGAGTTGAAAATGCGTCACTCCACCAACAGTTGTGTTGGGTGGGTCTGGTTCAAGGGGATTGTTTCAGGCCCTAAGGAATCCCAAAGAGCCAGGCTGGAGCAGCAGTTAACATGCCACAGTTTGTACCCAGGCCCTGGAAGCAGCTTGGAGGGCACAGCCCTGTCACTGCTGCACAGCAGAGGGGTGGGAAGCAGGAGGAAGGAGGGGATTAACCTGCAAGTAGCAGCAGTGGAGAAAGTCAGGGTGTTTGGTCTTGCATGACCAGGATAAAGTAGGAATTCACCCAGCATTTGCTAATTCCAGAGGACTTGGAATGAACTAAAACTAATCTTAGTTAAACTTATTTTCAGCTGTTGCAGTGACATGAGGGCATCTTGGGTGGTACTTTGGGTTTTTTTGTGTGACCCCCATCTGGTCCCTGGGGGAGAGTGGGAGCTGTTGGTGTTGAGATTGGATGTGGTGTCTGCACCTTTTTGACTGATTTGTTGCTTGGCATTCTTATTGACATGTAGGAAATATTTCCTTGTGGTTTGGATTTTTTTCATTTGACCCTTCTAAATCTGTGTGAGGAGGGTTGTTTTCTGGAGGGGGGCAGGTAATGAGAGACTGTTATGAAGATTCTGAGTGATCACTCTGGAATTTTCTGAGCAGCCCTCGATGTCTTTCAGCAGTGCTGTATCAAAAGCTGGCTGTGTTAGTGCCTGGCCAAAAATGGAACAGATGGGGTTAATGAAGTCAAGGATTAGGTCCCTAATCTGTGCCAGGACTGCTAGAAATGTAGGGGGTTTTTTTTGTTTTTTTTTTTATGTCACATGCTAGAAAAAGCAACAAAGGACAAGCATGAGGATTTTCACCTCTCTCAGAAGCCTTCTCTTAACTATGCTCCCCTGGCTTTCCTTTCAGCTGATGCAGTGAACCCAAGGATCAGGTGATGCCTTAGAAAAAATGGTCCCATTCTCCTGGAAGTGAAGAGCTCAGGTGCTGGTAAAACTGTTGGCTGGCTTTCTGTTGTTTTTATTTTATTTTTTAAACTGTTTTACAGTTCCAGAGTTAGGTTTCTCTTTCCAGAGACTCAGGTGTAACTCTTGGCCAGGTGTTCTGCCTGGGGTCTGTGGCAGGGGAAGGTTGGGCAGGGTGCATTTAATTTGGCATTCCTGTCAGGGGGTGGGAGTTGGGTGTCTGATTGCTCCCAGACTGAGCCCTGAGAAGCTGATGGGTATAAGAAACAGCTGTATTGGATTCCTGGGTTGGAATTTAGCTTCATGGTGGTTTGAAAACTAAAGCATTAAAGAGTTCTGGTTATTTCAATACTCATCTACTTTTTGTTTGTTTGTTTGTTTGTGTGTGCCATGAAATTGGACTCAACCTTTTTTTTTCCAGGCTCCTTCTTGAAATCACTGTCTAAGCTGTGGGCAGGGGTGGGAAAAGGTGGCCAAGGTTCATCTGCCTTTATGAAGAGCTTGTTAGATCAGGACAGTGATGATGGGAGAAAACACTCCTGCCTGGACCAGCAGTGACCTCTTGTGGGTGCAGAGGCTGCTGGGGGTGCTGGGAGCTGGCACTTGCAGGCAGAGGGTGTTAATTCTCTCTGTGGCCTTAAGGTGGACGTGGTGAAGGGAACTCGGGTTCCCTTGGCTGAAACGTCAGAAACAAACAGCTCTAAGTGGTGCAAAGTCTCTTTTCTTCCTCACACGTGTGTGCTCTGGACTGGGATGTGAAATGGTGACTTGATGGTTCAGGAGGAGCTCAGGCTCCTCTCCCTGGTGGACCCTGAGCTGGCCTTTGAGCAGATCAGGGGAGTAAACCAGAGCAAGAGCAGAACTCCTGTGCTCATGTGCTTTTTCTTGGAGTGTCTTTGTCTCTGATGAAAAGCTGCCTCACTGACCTGGCCCTAAATCCAGATTTCACAGTGCTGTAAAGCAGGCCTTTGTCTGGGATATGCAGAGGTGCTGGGGGGGTCTCAGCTCCTAATAATCACCTAAAAGTCCTAAGGCATATGACCAGGTTCCTAGTTAATGGAGAACTGTCTCAGCCCAGCTTCCTACCAGCTGCAGGGGCACAGCAAAAACTTCTTGTTGAAGCCAGTTTGTAAAAAAAAAAAAAAAAAAAAATTTAAAGGTTATGATGTCAGTACTTTCTGTCTCCCAGTGGAGGTAAATTTCTGCAGCTACAGCTCAACCAGTGCTGTGTAAGATGCAGAGTGTAGCCTGTGTGTCAGATAGCTCTTTTAGTGGTTGGTGAGAGGAATTCAAGTCAGGAAAAAAAAAAGATTTTTTGTCTTTTCACCAAACACCACGTTGCTTCATCTCCCTGTGCCTTAAAAAGCCTCTGAAAGAGAGGCTCTCATAGGAGATTTTTCATTGTGTCTAAGCCACTTGCTTAGAGTTTTTTGTTTTTTTTTTACTTCTGAGCTACAGACAACGCTGCCTTTGAATTGACATGTATCTTTGGGCAGTTTCCAAATATTTCTGTTCTCTGGACAACTGCAGATTCCTTGGGAGCGAAGGTAGGAATGTGTATTTTGGGCAGAGACAGCTGCACTGCTCCCCTGCAGCTGGAAGGTAACAACCTCAAAATGCCAGGAATGCCACGGAGGTGCTGGATGTCTTGGCTGTGGAGATATCAAGAAAATGAAAGGTGGTGGGAATCCTTAGTAAGAAGTTATTTGCCTTTTATTCCTCAGTTTTAAAGCACAAGCTCTTTGTCTGTGCCCTGCTCTGGAGTGGTGACTTCTGTGTGTAAACTTGCCATATTCCTATTTTAGAGACCCAGCAGAAAATCCTCTGCCCTTATCCTATTTCTGACTGCTAAAACAAAGATACATTTGTTTGTTCCTGCAGCATATGATGACCTGACAAACTGCTTTTTTAAAAAAGTGGGGAGAAGGGAATATCTGAATTCCAGCCACACAGTTAGGGAAATGCAAATTCTGGGTTTATTTTGATTTCGCTGTCTGGCAAGGCCTAATTAACACCCAGAAATAAAAGCAACACTCCAAAGCCCCAGGGTGTTTGATGCTGTGGTTTGTCTGGATGTTTGTGATAGTTAGGGGAGTGTCTTGTGCTACAAAAGTGGGGAAAGGGGAAACCAAACAAGGAGGAAGAAGACAAGAATGTGTAAGAGCAACAAGTGGGAGTGCAGCCTTGACAGAGCTTTGTCTTGGGGTTTTTTGGGGTGGGTCAGATGGTAGCTAAAGAAAGGCTGGAATAATGATAAGTTAAGAAAAGCTATTAGTGTCAAATTGTGTCCAGGTCAAAAGAAGTGATTTAAAATGTTGAGAACTCTCTCTCTCAATTTGGAAGATGGGAACGTAGAACTGAAAGGACACCGTGGCCAAAAGTGACATGAAAACTTGAAATCATTTGTGGTTTTTTTAAGGTGTTTCCATCAGGTGTGTTGTCTGGGGTGTGTTAGGTGGCTGCAGGGTGCTGGGGGAAGCTTGGGTGGGGACACCTGGTTCTACAGGTCCGAATAAACCTTGTTAAAACCTGAGTTCAGCAGGGATCCTTCATGGCTGGGAAATGATTAAACTGTTCGGGAGAACAAGACACCTGAAACAGCAACGCCCTTTGAAAATGGAGCACATTTACATCAAAGGTGTAAAGTATGAGTTGTCTTGTGTGGAAGCCGGTGAAGGATCAGGCAAACAAGGACATGCTTTCAACCCGTGAGTTCTTTGAAGGAGAGGCGGGGTGGGGGAAAGCTCTTTCTTATCGACAGAGCTGTAAAATCCGTTTAACACGGGGAATGAACGCTCTGTTGTGTCTCTCCTGAGGCTTTTCAGCTCCGCGGGTTGCAGGATGCTGCGAATCAGTGCTGGAATGTGGGAGGTGAAGGTAACACCGGTGTCACCTGGCCAGGGTGAGGGACCGGTGGTGTGTGTTGCTGGTCCGATAAACCTTTCTTCTGGGCATGGGAACGTGTTCCAGTGTGCCCTCGAGTGTACATATACATGTGCAAACACCGATAGAGGTGGCTCGGAAGGGACAGGCGAGCTGTGCGCTGTCCTGGGGGGAAGAAGGTCCCGACAGTAAAAGTGTGGAGTCAACAGTGAAAATGAGGAGACGACAGCAGAGCGGGCGTTTATTTCTGTCGCGTCCTGTCGCGGCGGGGTTTTCCCGGTTCGAAGGACGGAGGTGTTTTCTGCGCCGCGGGGCCGCAGCCGCTCCGCTCGCAGCGCGGCTCCCGGGGCCGCTCCCTGGGGATTCCCTCGGGATCCAGAGGGGGAGCGGGGGGGCCGGGCCGGGCTCACATGACAGCGGGGGCGGGTCGGGCCCCGCCGCTGCCGAGCCGGTCCCGGCTCCTGCCGCTCCTGCCCTCCCCATCCCATCCCATCCTCTCCCGTCCCGTCCCGGCGCTCCCGCGGAGCGCTCCGGTCCCGCCGCGGCTCCTCCATCCCCCGCCGCTGCCGGGACCGCTGCCATGCCCGCCCCGCTGCCCCCGACGGAGCTGCTGGGCTCGGAGCGGGCCGTGGTGCTCGTGTCCTGTGTCCTGTCCTGCGTGGGCTCCTCGCTCCTGCTCTGCTCCCACGCGCTGTGGCCGGAGCTGCGGACGCGGCCGCGGCAGCTCCTGCTGTACCTGTCGCTGGCCGACCTGCTCTCGGCGCTCTCCTACTTCTACGGGGTGCTGCAGGACTTCGACAGGACCTCCTGGGACTGCGTCCTGCAGGGCGCCCTGTCCACCTTCGCCAACACCAGCTCCTTCTTCTGGACCATGGCCATCGCCCTCTACCTCTACCTCACCATCGTCAGGGGCTCGCCCACGGGCACGGGCTTGCTGTGCTGCTTCCACGCCGTGAGGTGGGTGCTGCCTGCTGCTCCTGGGAGGTGGGGACCCCCCGACACCCACCCCGTGGCCAGGAGCCCCCGCTGCTCCGTGCTGCGTGCTCTGCTCCGCGATGGAGCGCTCGGATGGCCGCTGGAATCACCTGCGCCTCCTTTAAGGATAGCGCCTGTGTCCCCCTCTCAAATTCCTTTTAAACACGGATTTTGCTGCCTTTTAACCAGCCAACCCTGCTGGTTCCATCCCCTCTCCCCCCCCTCCGCCCTTCCCAAGTGAAGAATTGGAGACGTGGAAAAAGTTGAAAATGTTTTTTGCTCAAGGTCACACAGAAAAATCTCTGGCGAGTTACAACGACTCTAAAAATCCTGGCTTCTGCCCTGACATCCGGGAAATAATACCCTAAAACTTGTGCTTGTGATACCTGTCTGCCAAAACTCCCGTGTTTGGGGTCTGTTTCCATGGGTCCCTGACTTCCCTGGTGTGTGGATCCTTCCCCTTTCCCCGGGCAGGTTGCTGTAATTCAATACCCACAGGAGAATGCTGTCTGCAAGTGATGAGGCTGCTAGGAAAGCATTCTGGAGGTTGTTTTGGCATGTTTGATTGAAAGCAAGGCGAACCAGACCGCGGTGTAGCTTTCTGTCTCGGTTTCTGTTATTTAGGGAGCTGATTTTCCACAGCATGTTTAGTAAAAGCTTTCATTATGCAATTGGAGCTTGTGGAATCATGTGCTACGTCCACGCTGAGCAAAACAGTGATCCTTTAGTCCTCCTTCTTGCCAAGCTTTTGCAATAAATTATAAGAGGAATGATCTGGTTTAAAAGGGGGGGGAAAAATAAAGTAATTGGGACGAACACCAAATTTTCTTTGGTTTCTTAGTCAAGTATTTGTCACCTTGTAGTTTCAAACAGCAGCAGTTGGGAGATGATGGAATTAGAGCCGAGTCCAGGTAAGGATGTGCCACAGAAAGACTTTAAGGCTGAGTGTGAATCAGGGAGGAACTTCAGTTCCTGCCCTACCTGTTCTAATTGCTGCCTGACAGCAGGGTCTGTGTGTGAGGAAGCCTGAGGTGACTGGAAACACCAGATTTGTTGGTGGTGAAGCTGAAATACGATGCAGTGAGACAGTGGAGGAGCTTTTTAGGTTATTTAATCTCAAGTGAATAGAGAGCTCTGAGAGCCGTGGAGAGGCTGGAGTGCCAGTAAAGAGCCACAAGTTGCTTAATGGACAGAAAACAGAAGCCTGACTCCTTCATGGCCATGCTGGCTCTGTCAGGAGACATCAAAGAGTTGAGGCAAATCTGGCCTATTTGTAATTTTCTTGCCTGCTGATTGTTTGTGGGGCTTTTGCCTGTGTTTGTTTCTCCATCTGGTTTGATGCCCCTCAGCCTCGGTGGCTACAAAGTGCACAAAGGAACAGGCAGAGTCACCAAAACAGCGTTGGTTGTAATCTCTACACCCTTTAAAAACTGGAAAAACCCCAAAAGATTGCTCTGCTTTGTGACACAGCTCAAACTGAGCTGCCTCTGGGCGAATCTGTAGCTTTATTTTCAGTTCTTTACAACGAAAATAAAAAGCCATCTTCTGCCCTTGGGGTGGGTCAGCACCACTTGCTCTGTTCAAAAGGGACAGCACTCACAAAGCACCTGTTGTCAGGTGCTGCTTTGTCGAGGCCTCCTGCTCTGTGCACAGACAGTGTTTAAAGCTGCTGCTGCTTAGG
The DNA here is from genome assembly GCF_022539395.1 of Myiozetetes cayanensis. Lineage (NCBI taxonomy): Eukaryota > Metazoa > Chordata > Aves > Passeriformes > Tyrannidae > Myiozetetes > Myiozetetes cayanensis. The sequence goes on along the minus strand of NW_026087499.1, from coordinate 3,268,310 downwards.
AAAACCCAGAGGAAAACAAGTGAGGACCTGCTCTCTGCCCATCCCCTCCTGACACGTCACCCTGCTTCCCTTCCCTGCACTTTGATGGGCGCCCGAGAACTCAGTCACGACGTGAAATTCGGGATGCAACGCTTGCAGGTGGCTCCCCCTCACCCTTTCCAGTGCTTTAGGGTTTCACTGCAGTGCTGGTAGCCTAAAAATCTATCAGAACCACTTCTACCCATGGATGCATTAGTGTCTTTTCATATATCAGTTGCAGGAGGCAAATGTGGGAGACCTGTCTAGGCCAAAAAGAAAGGTGACAAAGGTGGGCGATGTCTTAAGGATTTAAAGTTAAATTTCCACTTTTTTTTTTTAATTTTTTTTTTTTTTGTCTAGGCGAGAACCTGAGGGGTTTTTATTCCCCCTCCTTGCTTTGTAGTTTGCCAGCAGAGTCATGCAGCGACCATTGTGTGAAGAGTCATTCCAAGACACCTCTGGAAGGGATCCAAGGCAGGAAGGAGTTTTGTCAGGCGTGTTTCCCATTCTTCAGGAGCAGCTGCTCACAAGGGGTTTCTTAAGACCAGTGCTTTGTTGATGTTGGGTATAACCAGAGACTTCATTCTTTAGCTGAGTGGAGCTGACTAAACAGATGTTGGAAGTCAGTACCTGACAGTCTCCGTAGGGAAATGAGGATGTCACACCAAACCTGTCCAACAGGTTTCATGTGGTAACACATCCACCTCTTCTGCAGCCTCTGTGCAGGTTTTAAACTCGTCCAGCTCAGAGGAGCTTTGAAAAGAAGGTTACACTTAGCTTTGGAAATATTTAGGCAGTTGTAAAATGTGAGGTCTGGCATCCAGAGTGCAAAGCACCAGGCTGCCTCGTGTTCTGAATTTCTAAATATCGAGTGTCATCTGGTTGGGTGATGTCAGCTCTGTGGTGAGAGCAGCTGATCCAAACTCAGGCTGAGGAGTGGACCAGACAGACAGAACCCACCTTGGGATTGTTTTTTCTTGGCTTTTGACAGCAATTGCTGAAAACTTTTTTTATTGTCAACTTTTTATTTATATGACAAGTATTTTTATTTCATGATCAGGCAATGCATACAAGCATATATATGCTTTACTTATGTAATTAATAAATAATTAATATTTAACAATTATAAGCATATTATAATTATAAGCATTGTTTGTATTTATATATGCATATAAATGTATGTTTATTTATATATACAGTTATACCATGCATTTTTACATGTACATGCATGTCCACGAAGTACTTGGGGTCCTTTCATGTACTACTGTCCTGTTCATCTCAGTCCTTGCTGGGCTGTCTCATGCATGCTTAAATTAAGGCAGATTTGCTCTGGAGTTCTGCTTGCAAGGTGTACTCAGAGCTCTTTTCCTGGAATGTTGGCTGGGAGATCCAGGAGACTGATTTTTCTTTCTCTACAGAAGGATAAATTGCTGGCCCCAGAAGGAATTGCCCGCAGTCCTGCTGGCAGGATGGCTTGTTGCCTAACCTGTGCAGGCAGGTGACAGCAGATCACCTCTTGTGAGAGCCTCTAGGGAGGAAAAAAAGCAGCTGTGCAGCATAAATCAGAATGTGGTTATTAAACAACCTGACCCAGGCATGCTGAGGACAAGGAAACGTCAAGACAAGTCGAGCTGAAGAGTGGTGGAGTTTAGGGGTCCTTGCCTTGCCTTGTTTTGGTGTTAATGTGCAAGGATAATAGTGGGTTATATGGTGGGTTTTCTTTATTAATCCATTACTAGGAGCTGTATTAGGGGAATAAGAAGTGTTGTATCTACCTTAGGGACGGGATCTCCAGCCTTCCTACAGAGGTGCAAGGAGTTGTCGTCTTCCCCTTCTCTCCCTCTCTGATTGTGTTTAGATCCAAGAGTACTTTTGGGAGGCCCAGCCTACATAATTGCTCTTGGAGGCTCAGAGGAACATTTCTGCCTCTCTGTTATCTCGGATCCCTTTCATTCCACTCTCTGCACAGGCCTTGGGTGATGAATGCTGGTTCCTCAGTTCCTCCATTCCTCCAGCTGGGTGTAAAAGCACTGGCATTTTGCAGCCCTCGTGAATCTGCCCTTCAGGAGTTCTTAAGAAGGACCAAATCACCAGTCTCAGTTCTCCTTTCCAGTTTCCTAAAGTAGAGCTGAAGTTCACTGAGATGTCTGATTACTTTCTGGATCCTTTCTGACTTCGCTTGGAGCTGGTCATCCTTTATCCTTGGTGTTAGTGGTAAACATCCATCTGATCCCAACGTGCTATTCCAGTGAAAATCGACTGCCTGCTGTGCAGCAGTTTTCTTCCACACTCTTTCCTTTTCCCAGTTATATAGTGAAGATTTTTGGAAGTCTCTTTCCTAGGGGTCTGTTATTCCTGCTGTGGCTTCCCTGGCTGTGTCTGTGTGGACTTGGGCTGTTTTACATCCACACGCAGTAACTCGACCTGCTTTTACCGTGATTCTCTTTCAGTTTCAGGTCACTGTTGAGATGATTATTTAGAGAAATTAGTTTCTTAATTTGCTTCCTTTTTCTTGGTACTTGTGTGCCTTAACGTGGTTTCTCTAAGGAAATGCCAGTTCTCTTGAATTCTCTACCTTGGTGCTCAAGAAGTTCCAAGTGAGCTGAAAACAGAATTGTTTTCAGAGAAATCACCACTTTTACCAAAACGAGGCGTGAATTGTGTGGAAGCTGTCACGGTGGTGGTGACGTTTGGGATGTTTTTAGAAAGCCTGCTCTGATAACAGCGCGGGGAGGGCTTCCTGCAGCACCACTGTCCTTAAATAACAGCGCTGGCTTGGATCAGCACTGCCTGTTCTGAACTGAACATTGAAACAAAATGTCCTAAACGTGCTGAAGAGTCGACTCTGACATTTTTTACAGTGTTATATTTGCATTTGTTTGTTTTGTGAGGAGTGAACCCGGACATTATTTAAGAGTGGGAAAGGGGGTATTTTCGGAAATCTAATATCATGGGATTATCTCTGATTCTTCAGCTGGAATTTCAGATAATCTGGTCAAGGCAACTGCTGTTTGCCTGCATAGTCTGGTGCCTGTGGAACCCATTTTTGGGAGGAAGACCCTTCCCATGCTCTCTGCAGCTGCTCCAGGCTGTCAGTGGAAGGCAAGCATGACCCAGAAAGGCACCGAGAGCAGGACAGGCATGGATTTGTTTTCTCTGCACCTGGGGGGCCCAAGGGGGGCTGTGCTGGGAGCTCAGTCTGAGCACTCTCAAGCATTTATGGCATCTATTGAATGTCCCTTGTCCCTCTTCAGGCTGCACAGGGTTTTTCCCTGAGGATGGCCGTGGGGAGGGCAGCTGATGCACTCAGCTGGATGCAGGGCACTCTTTCAGCCATGGTGTAATTTTCATGTTTCTGTGGGCTCATGGAATTTTTGTCTTCTTCCTCGTGGCTTCTTGTGGGCAGCCCAAGCTGCTGAGTGACAATTCATGTGTGTCACCACAGTTGTTTTTATTCTAAATGCTTCCTTATATTTGCCTCTGCTGTCAAGAGAGAAGCCAAAGTCACAGCTCCAAATTATGAGAATTCCTCTTGGCATTCTTAGCTTTCTGCTGTTACTGCCAGTGCTTTTCCTTGGGAAGAAACTTGCTCTTTGTCCTTCAGAAATTATACTTTTGCTCCCAAAACATTGCCTACACCTCCACTGAAAAGCAAAGCAAACCAGAGCACTGATGGAATAAAGCCGTGGATTTCTTTGTGTGCTGGTCCAAAGTGCCACTTTGGAATCAGGGTGTGGGATTTGGCTGCTCGTGTTCTGAAAGCCCTGAGGGAGGTGACTGAGCCCTGCAGGACAGTCACATTGTGCAGTGCTCTGGGCTTGGCAAATCCTCAGCCTCTCCTGTGTCCAGGGGAGAAGGGGAGTAGGTGGGAAGGTCTCCTGTTCCCCCTGGGTGTGCTGTGCAGGCCAGGTCAGAGTGTAGCACATCATTACACATCTGTCCTTCAGGCCTGGGGATCCAAATCCCTGTAGTGGGTCCTTAGGAAGTGGGATTTGCAGTCCACATCCGTACACTGTCTGTTTGTCAGCCACTTCCCTTCAGCCTGACACAGGAGTGCTGATGTCTGGAACAGGTATTGGCATCCTGGCTGATGAAGAATCCCTGAGCTGAGGTGTGGGGAGGGACTAAACCCAGGGTGATCTTGGCTTCACCTTGCTCTCTGTGTTCCCTCCTCAGCTGGGGTGTCCCCCTTGCCATCACGGTGGCTGCTGTTGCCCTGAAGAAGATTGGCTACGATGCCTCCAACGTTTCTGTGGGCTGGTGCTGGGTCAACCTGGATGCCGAGGATCGTGTCCTGTGGATGCTGCTGACGGGGAAGGTTTGGGAGATCCTGGCCTACGTGACCCTGCCAGTGCTCTACATCCTCATCAAGAAGCACATCAGCAGAGCAGTGAGTACTGTGCTGTGTTCAGCTGGGCCTCCTGACTCGCTCTGTGGTCCTGCCCTGCCACGCTCTGCAGGTTTTGGGCCACATTTAGCAGCTGCACAGGCAGGAATTGCTTCACAACCCTGCAGTGTCCCCACCCCTGGGAGCAGCATCACCACACAGTGACTTAGCACAAGGATGTAAAAGCCTTTTGAGAGCATAGCAGGGGTCGTGGGATGTTCGTGAGGGAAATGCTCAGTCCTAGGTAGGAATTGAAACAGGGCGTGAAGGACAAAATCCCGCTTTAATCGGTGTTCTGCAGACTTATCTAACCTCAGTCCTTGCAGTATCAGAAAGGGTAGTCTGTGTTTATGAATGGTTTGTGCTGGCAGCATAAAGCACTGTTTGGGAGTCTGGGCAATAGGCACCTCACACACACTGCACAGGAGACACCCTGGCCCGGCAGGGTTTTGGAATTCAGAGCTTTGTTGTTGCTGTTCCCTGTGAACACAGAGAATTAAAGCATCTGGGACAGCATTTGCATAACAGAGACATCTAGATTGAGAGTGGCAGAAGGAACTGCATTCAAGGATTCCTTTTATTTCCTCTAAGTTGTATTAGAGTTAAAAAATCCCTCTCACCCGTGGAAAGGAAAACGCTGCCGCTGCACTTGTGGTGCAGCTGTGGCAGTTGCAGGAAGGGATAAACACAAACCTGCTTAGGGCAGAGCTGGAAGAACAAGGGTAGTTTTAAGCAGCCCAAAGTGTCCTGGGAAAGGGGAGTTGGGAAGGGTTTGCTCGTGCCTGTCAGCACCACCTGACGTAACCCCGACAGGACACCGTGTCCCAGCCGCTGTCAAAGATAGAAGTGTGACCTCCTGGAAACCTGACCCCCCAAAAAAGCCTGGGCTGCTGCTCCTGCTCTGCCAGGGATTCCTGGGAACTCTGCTCTCCCTCCCCACTCCAGCCCTGAGCCCGTCCTGGGAGCAGAGCTAAGGGCAGGCAGCAGTCCCTGCTCTCACTTGGGGGTCTGAGGGTCTGGAGCAGCACCTCGTGGAGCTTTCTGAGCTCCATCATCTCCCCCCTCTCCTCATCCCTGGGGACTTTGCCAGGCCTGGAGCTGCTTGCTGAGCTTCTGAACTGGCAGGGAGTCTCCCACTTCCAAGGGAGAGCAATAGGCAACCAGAGCAGGGCTTGGGCTGTGTTTTGGCTGAAGCAGCAAAACTATTTTGTGGAGCACCACGTTTTTATTTATATTCTTATGACCTGTCTCAAACATCACCCAGTGATGTTTGCAAGTATAAAGCTTTAGTGGGACTCTGGCAAGGGCTGGATCTCCCTCATTTGCCACTCCCTGGCTTCAGCAGGAGCGTTTGTGCTCGCAGAGGCAGAGTGTGGCCACTGCTCACAGCCGAGCCCCTGTTAAATTCCTGCAGGATGCAGAGATTTAGCTTGCTCTGGAAAGAATCCCTGGAGCTGAATGTGCAGTGTGTGTGGGTTTTTGTTGATGTTTGCTCTCTCTGCCCCTCCCTGGAAGCACGCAGCTCTCTCAGAGTACCGCCCCATCCTCTCAGGGGCACCTGCATTCCAGCCCCGGGCTTCCATAGCGGACAAGAAGCTGGTTCTCATCCCTGTCATCTTCATCTTCCTCCGCATCTGGAGCACTGTGAGGTTCATCCTGACCCTCTGCAACTCCCCTGCCGTGCAAAACTCAGTCCTGGTTGTCCTGCATGTGAGTATTCGCCGGGAAACGCATCGGGAGGAGGATGTGGGAGGGAGATGAGGTTTTGGTGCTCTTCGTGTCACAGGATGCTGTGCTGTGAGAACACCTGCTCCCTGCTGGCAAGTGCTGCCCTGCCCGGGATGCTCAGCCCCAGCAATGACTCCAGCAAGGGCAGCGATTCCAGCAGTAGCTGTTGCAGCAGCATCTAGTGGCTGCAGAATAAAGCTGCAGTGGGGAGGGATGGACAGCGCCAGCTGCCTGCAGAATCAGCTCAGCCCAGGAATGTTGGGTGTCTGTCCCTCAGGAGAGCTCAGCCTGCTCCTGCCCTACCCCAGGCTGCAGCAGTGCCAGCCCACAGCAGCTCTCTGCTCTGCTTTTTGGGTCCTTTTCACGGAAAAAAAGAAAAAAAAGCTTTATTTTTCATTTGTTTTCTCGTTGATGTGAAGTTGGTGACTGTCATGCAGCTGGTCTGACACGATGTGTGCTCTTCTCTGGGTGGGGGGAGTGCCTGGAGGAGCAGCACTGGTTCATTCCTTTCTTGCCCTTGCAGGGAATTGGTAACACGTTCCAGGGAGGTGCCAACTGCATCATGTTTGTGCTCTGCACTCGGGTGGTCCGGGCTCGGCTGCTTTCCTTCATCTGCTGCTGCAAACACGACGAGCTGGACTGGCCTTGGCAGAGATCAAACAGCTCCTGGCAGCGCCCAGAACCCCACAAGGATGTGCCAGGCCCTGAGCAGACAAAGCCACTGCTTTCCAGCACCTGAGCTGCCTCCACCTCGGTGTCGAGTCCTCCTTTCATGGTAAGAAATCCCAGTGTGAGTCTTTCCTCCTGCCCTGCCCGTGCTTCGTGGTCCGAGGGGTGGGCACAGCTGTCAGTAGGCAGCTGGCAGAGGGGGAGGTTTCTGCTGCTGCTGGGGGGATTCCCTGTCTGACTTTGCAGGTCTTAAACCATTTACAGAACTGCTCCACCCCTCCTTCCCCTGAGCTGGGGTGGTGCTGCTCCAGCTGTTACTGGAGCCTGAAAGACAGGACACCAGTGAAAGCTGAAGAAGAGGAATGAGTGGCTCTTTTTTGATGTAGAGTGCCACGTGCACACACATTTCATCAGCACTGCACAGTTCAGATGTTCAGTGCCCCGAGTTTTGCTCGTGAGGGAACACAATCCCTGCTGCCACTCATCATGAAAGGGAAAAGGAGGGGAAGTGATTCACCCAAGCTTGCCTAGAAAGTCTCTGGGAGCAAAATTTTGACAGAAGTTCTTAAGATGGGGCACTGAGGTCCTTGCAGTGCTGTGTAAGCTGGGATGCACTGCCTCTTCAGAGAGAGTATGAAACCATCTGTGTTCCTGCAGTTGGACTCACCCTGCAGGTCACACTCAGTCCAAAGGGCTGAGGCTGACAGGAGCTGCCTGCCTGGGCCAGCGGGGATGGCAGGGGAGGAGCATCCTGGAGGGAAGGGGCTGTTGGGGATGGCAGGGCTCTGAGCTGGACCTCTCCTGCGTCCATCTCCTCCTTCTCCTCCTAGACCACACAGCCCCCAAAAAACCACACAGGGCTCCTTCTTTTCAATCAGTTGACACTTTTGATTTGTACACCAGGTTTTTGCAAACAGACCAGGAGCCCTGTGAGCTGTGTGTGGAGGCAGGGAAGCTGTCTGGCTCCAGCCACTCCGGGCCCCTGGCTGTTCCCAAGCTGCTCTTATTAGTTTATTTTAGTCACGTTAACAGCAAGCACAACAGTTACATGATCCAGAGCTCTTAGGGGACTGTAGGCAGAGGCAGGTCCTGTTATTTCCTGAAGCCTTGGCATTAGCTTTATTATTATATTAGTATATTTAAGCCCCGTGCTGCACAGGCTGTGTAAACACAGGAGGTGAAGCTCTCAAGAGCTCAGAACCCATTTAAAGGGGATGCAGAAGGGCTCTGCTCTTTACATCCCTGGAGACTTTGAGAGGTAGGTGGAAACATCTTATCTTTGCCATAGATAACTTCAAGAGGGTTTGTTGTGGGTTTTTTTCTCCTTTTAAAAGGCTTTTTTAAGCTTCTAAAAGCTAAATAGCAACCTGGGTAGCTCAGCTTCGTGTTAGTCCCGTGAGGTCTGGAAAGAGGAGCTGTGTTAAAGTTCTTGTAGAAAGGCAGGATAGTAATTTTTGAATTTTATGAGGCTTGGAGTTATGCTGTGTTCTGGTTTTTGGAGCCAGCCCTGAAGAGAGGAAGTAAAATTGTCACCAAATTGGCTTAAGGGAAAACAAAGCAAAACACACGCACAAAAACCCAACACACACAAAAAAAATAACCAAAACAGATTCCATGTTCTCAGTTTGCCTTTTTCCATTACAGAGCTCTGAGAAATGCTTTTGAAGGAATGTGCAGCTCACCAGAACACGGTTCCAGCTCCAGGGGTTTCAGGGAAGCACGCTGGGCTGTAAACACCAGCGAGGGGCCACAGTGGAAAGTCTGTGACATCTCTGACATCCTCCTGTCAGCAAGGGCAGAGAAAGGAAAACAGCCAACAGAGGACCTCTTAGAAATGCCTGTGGGTCCTAACACTGAAGCTGAGGGTGGCCTAAATATGAAGGGAGATGGGCTGATAGGGGAGGTGACGTGTGGAAGTGCCTGGCTGCTCCTGGCAGGTACCCCTTGGTCTCTGGATGAGGTGTGAGTGCAGGGCAGGTGCCTCAGGCGCCTGTGGAGACGGCTCTGATCTCTCCCCTGCCAGGCATGCACTGGGGAATTCCAGCTCAGGTGTTTCTGGAGGTGGCTGAGGTTGTGGTGCCAGGCTGGGCTTTAGGAATGGGTCCATCACGCCCGTTCCAGCTGCTCCAAGGTGACACCCCTGGGGCTGGAGCTGCAGCAAAGCCTCTTCCCCTGGCTCGGGGCACACCTGGCACAGGCTGGGCCAGGCCCTGTGCAAAGGCTGCAGGGTGGGGGGACAGTCCTGGGCTGTAACTGTGCTTCCTTTTGTGCAGGTGTGGGATCACCCCGGAGTCCCACAGAGGGAGCTAAAGCCCTGGGGAAGGCGCCGCTGGAGAGGCTGAGCAGACGGAAAAGGTCCCAATCCTCCTTGCACTCACGTACCAAAGGCTTCGGTCTTCGACTTTGCTTAGGATCCTCTGGAAGGGACTGTGTGACTGTACTCCAGTTTCCTGGTTTTCTCCCCTTCTTCCCCTCACCCTCCACTGTAAATCTTAAAAATCGGTTTGGGGTTTTGCTTTTCTGCCTGACGAGGCGAACCGGGCGGTGAGTTCTGAGGTGAGCGAATATCACGAGGACAGGAAAACTTCAGTAGCTGCTGAATGGGACTGTGCTGGGCATGGATTTCAGTCCTAGTGTGTGAATCTTCCTGGGAGCTCCAGGCTGGCTCCTGTTCTTCACTGGAACACGGACAACACAACAATGTGCAAACAAACGTGTTTGTTTGGTTGGTGGTGGTGGTTGAGGGTTCCTCTGCATGGTTTATTCCTCATCCAGGTACTCAGGGGTGTTCCCCAGAGCCTCCAGCAAGGACAGCCCTCCCAGCAGTGCCTGGCCAGTGCCCTGAGCTCCAGAGGTTCTGTGCTGAAGGCTGCAGTCCGTTCCTGCTTTGGGAGAGTTGCATCAGACGTGGGGAGGGGACAGGGTTTTGTTTGCTACTTGCAGATAATGGTTTACCTTATTTACGGCTCCTCATTTGCCTGAGTTTAAAGTATTTCTCCGACCTGTAGAAAATAAAGTTTTGTTTCTTTACCAGGACCCTGCCCAGCATTGCCTTTGTTCAGAGAAAAGAGGGTCTCATTTGCTTCTCGGTTCCAGAAGCCCCATGCCTGCTGCTGTTCCCTGCAGAGTTCCTATTCCTGAGGGATCAGACTGCCATATCTGCCTCTTGCTCACTTGACTGGAAGCCTTTTATGCAGCTGATAAAGCAGTGTTTGCACATATGACTTATTTCCAGGCAAATAATTTATTTCTTTCTTAATTCATCACTTCAGCTTGAGGCTCCAGTTGTAGCTCAGTGCCCCAGGTTATGCTCAGGACTGCATATGATACCTGAGCCGTGACTGAACACGCAATTCCTTCCCAAAGTGCAGGTGGAAAGGCTGCTGATGTCACTCTCTTGGTGTGGGATGTCTCCTAACAAGCCCCCTCAGGGCAGGCATTGCAGTGAGCACACTCTGCAGCACGGCTGCCTGCCAGCTCCTAATCCAACCAGTGCTTTCCTGGAGCTCACCACTGAAGTTCTCCAGCAGATTTGATGTCCTGAAAACTAAATTAATTTCCCCCTCACCCCCAAAGATACCAGGGTTTCATAGGACTCAGCTTTTAGCACAGACAGTTGGGCTGTGAGTGTAAACAAATCCCTGCACAAGTGCTTGGGAGCTCTTGCCACGTGGTGGGCAAGTGCAGAGGAGAGAAGATCCAGAGGTGAGTTAATGTCTTCAGGCAAACACTCTCTGGGATGAAGGGCAGATGGAAGGAGCCCAGTGCTGTGCAGAAGCTGAAATGGAAAATGTGCTTTTCAAATGCTTGTAAAATGAGCTCTTTGCTTCTTCCTGCCTCTGTCCTGTGCCCAAGTCCAACAGGATCTCAAGTGCTGAAGGTGTCACACCCCTGCAATTGCTTTGAAAGTCCCAGGGGAAGATCATTCACCACCCTGTCTCCCTTCATCAGTCTCTTCCAAGGTCATCCCAGTGCCAATTACTACCTCAGGGATGTGATCAGATTCCTACTGTGTTTGGCAAATCCTCAACCTGTTCTGCTGCCATAAGCACATATTTAGTCTGATGTAGGATTTCCAATGGCAAACCTACATGTATTCTTTGATTTCTGCATGTTTCAAGATTATTTCTTCAGGAAAGGAATTTAAAGACCACGACAGAGAATTCTCCTTCCTTACAATTACTGAGTGTCAGAGCAGTTGTCATTCTGCCAAGAGGTTCCAGCAAAATGACGCTGTCTTTAAAGACCAGTAATTCTATGAAGGAAAATTGACTTTTTTTTTTTCCATTTTCCCACCCCTAAGGCAGAATTTTCCCTCTTGGCAAAAGATCTGTGAGGGTGAGAACGCCACCAGTTGCTGACTGAGCTGTAATCTCAGCAGCTGTGACACAGGAGCTTTCTTAAGGTGGGATCCACCATCAGATATCTCAGGGCGCTGTGTCCTTAGAGTTACTCATAGATAACAAAGGCAATGAAAGAGAAATTCTGCTCCAAAAGTAGCATGGGCTCTGTCCCCTTCCACGTGGAGGGAGGGAGGCTGCAGCAGTTAAAGAACATGGGCAGGACACGTGGAAAAGAGCTGCTGCCCAAGACAGCCAGTTAAGGAACACAAGCAGGACACGTGGAAAAGAGCTGTTGCTCAAGAGGGTGTGGGTTTTTAGGCTGGCTATTAAAGGGAGCTGGACCAATTAACAGGAGGCTTGGTTTCTCTCCAGCTGCTGGGGCCATCCGTGAACTTTGCATTTCTCTGCTGAACTCCATAAATTGTAGTCGACCATTAACCAGGCCCTGGACTGTTCAGGGCAATCTCATAAGGTAGGAGGTTAATGCCGAGCCAGCAGCACGTGCTGCTCCTTTTGCATGTGGAGGGAAAGGAACACAAAGTGCTGGTGGAAAATTTCTGCGCTGTCAAAACCACAGCTCTGAGAGGATGAACCTGTGAACTGCAGAAGAGCCTGAGCAAGGTAGGACAAGGAGCAGTGTCTGGGGCCCAGGGCAGGTGCCACTTGTGGCTGCAGGGGGGTTAATGGGGTTCACTTGTATGGCTGTGCCATATGGCAAACGCCCTCTCTGTTGCTGGGGCTGCTCCCTCAGAATGCCCTGGTTTTCCCTGAATTCCACAGCTGCTGGGCAGCCTCTCCAGCTGTGCCACCCACAGCTGCCCACGGGCTGCAGGTTGAAGGGGCAGCAGCTCTGTGCTGTAGATCCACCTCTCCCACATCTATGAACCAGCTCACTTAGCAACCTGGGCAACAAATCCGCCCCTTCCCGCAGGAGATGAGCCTGTTTCCCCTGTAACTGGCAGCACATCTGTTTGAAACAGGTTCTGGTGACAGAAACCCGACCCAGCAGCGACAGGCTCGAGCAAGGGGAAAGGAATCGAAGAATGGTCAGGCAGCAGGGACTTGCTCCAGCTGATAGAGCCTGTCAGTGATTGGATGTGTTTGGAAGAGTCACAGAGGGGGATTTTCTGCCTGGGGGCGTTTCCATCCCCTGCCTTGGTCGTTTGGGCTGCACAAACCTGCACTGCGAACGCCGCATGTGGGATTCCAACGCCAACATGAAGCTGAAAGGAGGGGAGCAGGAGAGCTCTGAGCGCAGCGAGGGTGCAAAGGGGGTGAGTATTGTTGACTCTCTGCTTCCAGCTTGAGCCTCCCACAGAGACACAGAGCAAGCTCTTGGAAATCTCTGGATGCCTGTAGAGAAGGGGGAAGATATTTTGGGCTGACAAATCCACAGGGAGGGCAGAGACAAGTACATTCTTGAGCCCTGTTTATGTCTGTCTGCAGGGCAGTGTTGCACTGAGTGCTGTGATTTCCTCTCTGTCTGCAGCTCACCCACCCTGTAACTTGTGTGTGACTTCCCCCTTCTGTGTGTGAGTTTTCATTCCTATTGTCTCATCAGTTTGAGGCTGCAGTTTTAGTTTTCTGGGTGGGGGCTGCCTTTCACAGCAGTGTTTGTGGAGTCTTGCACAACTTTCCTGTGTGCCAGAGGTTTTCCTAAAAGGGCTGAATGTGTATGACAAGCACCATTGGCTCTTCTGAGCTTCTGGGATTTGCTTAATGAGAGTAAGGCAGCTGCTTTTCATCACCAGTGTGAGAATGTCATCAGTCTGCTCCTAGAAAATGGGGCGGGAAGCCTCAGCTTCCTCGTGCTCCTTACTCTGAGATCCAGCTGAATTTTGATCTCCTGCAATGCCTTAGATGAGCTCCTGCAGATTCTGAGGAATAGAAAGAAGCACCAGCAGGTATTTGGGCAAATGTTCAGCTGGGGAAGTGACAGGTCCCTCATGTGGGACCTGAGCTGAGCGCTGGGACATAAAACCTTGCAGGCATTGAGGCTGGAGGAGGTGGAGACAGAAAATGCATCTGAATGGAAAATGACTTTATTGATGTAGCAGCAAGGAGATGCATTAGTGAGCTATAAAAACCAACCCAACAAAAACCCAACAACCCAACTCTGTCAACACAGCCCAGGGCTGAACAGCAACTAAACTATTGTGAAAAGCAGGTTGTTTGTAACCCTGAGCACTGTGTACCCACAAACGTGGTGTTTGATCCCTCTCCAGATGGCAGTTTCACTCTCCTGGTTAACTGCAAAGTGCAGCTCTTGTACCCCACAGCCAAGCCCTCACCGAGCTACTTGGATAAGTTCTAATTGGCTTCAGTGATGATCAATTAGATCCATAAAAAGCTTGGTCCCAAAATGTGAGAAGCGGAAAAAAATTAACAGGAAAGGGATTTTGCCACCTGATGCAAAATCACTTCTTTTTAAAGCTTTCCTGTGCCAATATCCTGTGTTATTTCCCTACCCAATTTGCATGTTGGAAAAAGAATAATTGCTTACAACCTTTTTTCCCTGTGGGGCGGTATTTTAAGGATGTTAGCTTCAAAAAAACCAAAAATTTAATCATCCAAATGATTCATCAATACCAGCAGAGTGAATTATTGTAATGACTATGTGCAAATCAAGCAGAACAAAAACGAGTCGTAATGAAAACAACCCACTGGGCTTTCCTATGCAGTTAAATTAACGGAAAAAAACATAAAAAAGCAAGACTTAAGGTAATTCTTTATTTTTACTGAGTGTCATTAATGCCTCTGAACCAGACCTGCTTCTAAGGCGGGGTTTGTTTGATTTCTTTCCCCTCCACAGAAAATGACAATTCTCCTTGCCCTGGTGGCTCTGATATCTGGCTTTGGATCTTCTTTCCAGTACGGCTACAACGTGTCCGTGATCAACTCTCCAGCCCCGGTAGGTTGGTCTGTGGAGCAGCCCCTGACGCAGGAGTGGGTTTGCAAACACACTCAGGAGGAGGTTGACAAACAGAACAAGTTCATTACAGGGTTTTGGGGTCAGGTGCTTGTGCTCTGTGCTCAGGAGAGATGAACTGTGAGAAATGCCTCCCCCTCTGGGAACCAGGCACAGCCTGCAAGTCAGGATCACTTGCAGTAACAGTTCCCTAGTCCAGGCTTCTCTATCCCTCTCCTGCATCCCTTTTCCCACTCACCCATTCTGGTTTGTTTTTTTTTTTTTATCAAGGCATTCATTTAAAGCTTTATGGCGTTTGTTGTTAATTGGCTTTTACAGCACGAAAACTGTCCTTGCTGTGCTCAGCGTGCTCTGTGTTTCATTCCAGTACATGCAAGACTTTTACAACCAAACCTACCTGGACAGGACTGGGGTGCCCATGAACAGTGGCTTCCAGACACTGCTCTGGTCTCTTACTGTGTCCATGTTCCCCCTGGGTGGCTTTTTTGGGTCCCTGCTGGTGTGGCCCATGGTCAACAACTGTGGCAGGTACGTGACAGCCGTGGCTGGGATCTCACCCATAATTTACTGGGCTCAGATAAGGCTGGACTCACCGGTCACTCCAGCTTGCCCAGCCCAGCAGGAGGATGAATTTCCCACACACACCCCTTGGCAGTAAAGCAGATGGGATGAGGATGAGTTGCTGGGCTCACCTACACGTGTTGTCTCCCCAGGGTGAAGGAATTTATATGGTTTCAGGATGGTCAGGGCCAGGCTGTGTGCTGGGCACTGAGCCAGGCAGAGAGCAGTCATGGGAGTGCTGGGCTGAGACCAAGCCCAGAAGCTCCTGCTGCTCAGAGTTCCTGAGAAACTTCAGTTCTTTCTGGAAGCCTCCATTCCCTGCAGGAAAAATGGGACAATTGGCATTTTCTCTTGGATCAGTCTTTGGGATGATGAGTCCTTAGGGTTTGGGACAGCATTGCACCTGGGGCCTTAAAAACCCAAACTGAACGTCTCCTTTTCTGTTACTTTGCAGAAAGGGCACTTTGCTGATAAATAACCTCTTCTCCATCTGTGCTGCAATCCTCATGGGAACCTCAGAGCTAGCAAAAACCTTTGAAGCAATCATCCTTTCCCGTTTCATCATGGGAATATATGCTGGTAAGTGCACGGTAAAGAGAGAGCCATAAATGTTTTCTCGGCTGTGTAAAGGTGTTTTATTCTCCCAGCAGATGCTCTCACAGGCAGCACATTTTAGCATCTGCCTGGCAATGCTGTGCTTTAGCACTGGTCATCTGCACGTTGCAGAAGTACTAAAGGTCTCCTGGAGATAAGGTGCCTGAGAGTGGAATTTAAGATGTGCAGAGAGATGTGTGCCTGTAGGTGAACCTCCCCTCTGCAATAAACAACTGCTAGGCACTGCAGCTCCCACAGCCAGGAAACCTGCTGCTGATAATCTCTTTCCCCAAATAACTTAAAGCAGGTAGTCTTTTTTGTTGTTTGGGGTTTTTCCCCCCTTTTTAACATAGTCAGAATAATCCATCAAAGTCGTTGGAATCAGTGCCACATCCAATAATCCACTTCTGGAACTGACTGTTCTTCCTGCAGGAGAAAAGAGCTGTTAAAAGGGAGAAACAAAGAGCTCAGAGACACTGGATTTACTACAAAGATAGTGGGAAGCCAAGGATATAAGTGTGTTGCTGGTGTAAGTGGCTTTTTTTAGAGCTGCAGTAACAGGGAACAAACAGAACCCTGGAATTCTGGGTACCCCGTGCAGGGCTGGGCAGAACCAGGTCTGTAAGAGTCCTAAGGGCATTTAGGCTCAATTAATTGGCTTTGGGCTGGCGAGATTCACGTGTTCCACGATTTATTAGTGAGTTGGGATATCCTGTAAAGATAAATTTCCTGCCTTAGCTCAGTGGCTGTAATTGCTGCACGTTACACATTAAGTTGCTTTCCTCGGGCAGCTTCTTGTTTTCCAGTTTATCTCCTCCAGTGGTTTTATTTTGGCTTTTGACTCACCTGAACCTGGCAGCTGCTCTTAGCATTGGAGCTCAGAATAAACGCTGAGGGACCTGTTAAGTGTGATCCCTCTTTCCAGTTATTTATAACCGACAAAGGAATCTGGACTGGCTGTGTCCCGACTTGTCCTTAGCTTGACCTGGACAAGCTTGGATGTTTTTCCTGGGGAGGGAAGCTGCTGAGCCCAACCAGGCTGCCTTGGAATCTGGGAGGATCCAAGTGCCACCCTCCAGGAGGATCCAAGTGCCACCCCCCAGCACTGGTGACACTTGTTTCCATGCCTTTTAGCTTTCAGATAGCAGCTTGGTCACCTCTGTAACCCCAAGCTCCCGAAGCCCAGGACCTCTAGAAATGTCAGATGAGAGCCTCACATGGTCATTTGACCCCAGGAGTTTGGGTTTTGCGTGCCAGGGTTTACAGAGCAAGCAGGGAGCTGGCAGCTCGCTGGGGTTACCATGGGTAGGCGGGTAAGGTTCCTAAAAATAACCCGTGCCCTCGGTGCCCTGGCTGGATTAGAAATCCCTGTTCCAGCACTCCACCTGCAACACGTCTCAGAGCAGCAAAGCTCTCTGAGCAGCGAGTTTCTAAAGGCCAATATGGAGTTGTTTCCTTCCACCCTCACACCAGTTTGGTTGGATACTGATTTCTTTCCTTGTTTTGAAGGAGGTGAAAGTTCCTCCCTTACACAATTTTCCTCTGTGTGTCTTGTGCTGAAGTGCCTGCTGGGAGAAAGCTGCTTTTAGGAAGGTGAACACAGAGCCTTCAAATCATCTGCTGGCTCTGTGGGCTCACCCTCTGACTCCTCAAATGCTTTGCTGCTGAGCAGTTAATAATCCTGACACCCAGAGCACCAGGAGATGGGCAGGTTGCACTCCAGGGCCAGAGCCCCTGAGGGCACCAGAGGCAGGAGTGGATGTTGTACCTCTCCACATACTGAGTGTATGTTGTACCCAGTGCCACATGTTTTTAGTCCCCTCTTCCCCTGAGAGTGAGGAAAACACGCAAAGCCTATTCACTGGCCAGAAGGTGACCTTAAATCTTCAGCTGGAGCAGAAGGGTTTGAGTGTGACAGTCTCTACATGTGCTCGGTTCATCATGAATCTCTTTTGCCCCTCATGGGAAAACAGCACCTTGCTGAAGGTTGTGAGCGTGCTGACACCAGGCAGCTGCACATCTAACACTGCTCTCTCGCTGCCAGGCCTGGCTTCCAACGTGGTTCCCATGTTCCTTGGAGAAATGTCCCCCCGGAATCTCAGAGGGGCCATTGGGATTGTCCCACAGCTCTTCATCACCGTCGGGATCCTTGTGGCTCAGATCCTTGGCCTCAACAGCATCCTGGGGAATGCTGAAGGTGAGGCTCTGCCTGGGGACTTTGCTGGGGGCTCCACAAGGGCGGGATTGCTCACAGTTGTTCCCCTGTCCCCCTGCTCTCAGGCTGGCCTGTGCTGCTGGGGCTCACCGGGATCCCATCGCTGATCCAGCTCCTGACGCTGCCCTTCTTCCCCGAGAGTCCCAGGTACCTGCTGCTCCAAAAGGGCAACGAAGAGCAGGCACGACGAGGTACAGTGTCATCCTTTTGATGGAAGGGGAGATGGAACAGGGTGGATCTGACCAGGGGACGTGACTGACAGCAGAGCGCAAAATTCCTCACTGGTGGTGGAGGTGGAATTCTTGCAATGTTGCTCCTTTCTCTGCACGTGTGGATCTCCAGCCCTGCTGCCCAGAGCTACCTATTGTTGTGTCTTGATTGGGAGCAGCAGAGCTCACTTGTAAAACTCACTTTCCTCTCCCAACTAGCCTTGCGGAGGCTGAGAGGCTGGGATGACGTGGATGACGAGATAGAAGAAATGTTCCAAGAGGGCCAGTCAGAAAAGGAAGAAGGGCAGTTCTCTGTGCTCAGCCTGTGCACCTTCAGAGGCTTGAGGTGGCAGCTCATCTCCATCATTGTCATGATGATGGGCCAGCAGCTCTCCGGGGTTAACGGGGTGAGTGGGAAGCGGGAAAGGCAGTGGGGAAGAAAGGAAGGGATGGATGAAGTTGATGATGTGGGGCAGTGCTGACACAGGAGACAAAACCCAGGAGTACCCCTTCACCCAGGACACTGGTCCATGTTGTGATGGGTTGACCCTGGCCAGTACCAAATCCAGCACAGACAGGTACAGGGTCAGGGTCATATACAGATGCAGGGTCAGGCTGTCCTGTTAAGGATAATTTGGATGTTTTTGGAGTGCTTGGGCCTGGATCCAAACAACAACGTCTCCAGAAATAAAATAAGTGCACCAGTGACAGGATGTAAAGCAGCCAGAATGGGATTCCCATGTTCTGCCCTTGGCCACACACAGACACAGCTGTGGTTTTGCTGCAGGTCTTCTACTACGCCGACAGGATCTTTGAGTCAGCAGGTGTGCCCAGCAACAGCATCCAGTACGTCACTGTGTCCATAGGTGCCATCAACGTCGTCATGACTTTGCTTGCTGTGAGTTTCTCTTGGGGCTCTCTGAGCTCTGACTTGTCCACTCTCCCCTGCCTGTGTCTGTCTAATTTATATTAATCAAACCAGAGAATCCCAGAACGATTTGGGCTGGAAGGGACCTAAAAGATCAACCTCGTTCCAACCCTCTGCCCTGGGCAGGGAAACCTCCCACTGGAATGTTACTTGCAGGTGGTGTGAGGTGCTTTGCACAGCAGGTGCCCTGTGGTGACCCTTGGTTGAGGGCACCTGGAATAAGAGAGCCCAGGTGCTGGGTCTCTCACCCTCTCCTGTCTCTTCCAGGTTTTCATTGTGGAATCCCTGGGGAGGAGGATCCTTCTCCTCGCCGGCTTCGCGTTGTGCTGTGCTTCCTGTGCCGTGTTAACCTTGGCCCTCAACCTCCAGGTGTGTACAGATGGCTCAGGGTGATCCTTCCCAGGCATCTCTGGACTTCCCAGGGAGCAGGCCAGGGGTATATTTTGAAGTACAACTTGAAAAGCTGTGATCCTGCTTGTCTGAACACTGCTTCCAGTGTGTCACGTTCCTAATACCCATTTATTGGCAGCAAGGATCATCCCCAGGCTGTGATTTTGTGGCTCATTATGGACATATCTGGCGTTGGAGGGCGACACTGGCTTTAGAACGCCTTCAAATCTTACTACAAGTAGTACCTTGAATGTGTTGGGGGTGTTCAGGTGGGAACCACATCTAACCCGTGATTCAATCCTTTGCAGACCACCGTGTCCTGGATGTCCTACCTCAGCATAGCGTGTGTCATTGTTTACATCATTGGACATGCTGTGGGACCCAGTAAGTATGCACAGCCTGTCCAGGCTGCTCCTCAAGCTGGCTGAAGCCAAGGATTATGTTCCATTTCAGCCCAAAACCTTTGTGGAGCTCATCCATGGGCACTGAATTTCATCTCTGTGTGGCCACACACCGTGCAAGTCATTTAATTGCCCTGGTTTTTTGTTTGGTTGGTTTTGGGTTTGTTCTTTTATTTAATCCTTATTTGATTTATTGTCTGCTCCTAAACACTTAGTAGTTAGAAGCTGTTGCCTGCCACTGAAATGGTTGGACCATTTTTTTGGAACGTTTTGAACATTTAAACAAATGGTTGAAATGAAAAAACAAACAAACAAACAAACAACACTGTAATTAAGAATTCAGAGTGGAGGAACTGCCCTTGGGATTTCCAAATGTCCAAATTGCCTTCCAGGTCCGGTTCCCTCTGTCATGATCACCGAGATGTTCCTGCAGTCGTCCCGGCCTGCAGCCTTCATGGTGGGAGGGTCTGTGCACTGGCTGAGCAACTTCACCGTGGGGCTTGTGTTCCTCTACATGGAGGTGAGATACAACCCCACAACAGGGCAACACTTCAGCTCAAGATCAGTCCCTTCACCCCTGTTTAATCCCAAAAGCTGCAAACGCCCCTGTTGGTTCCCAGTACCTGCATGTAGGATTATATGTTAAGGGAAAGAAACTGATGTTCAATCAGCATTTTCTTATCACCCCTGTCTGCTGCACAGGCTTTAAAAGAAAGCAGTTACCTTGCCAGCTGAATGTCTCATCCTGAACTCAGGAGCGTGAAAAGATGGCAAATTCCCCATCTATCTTCCCCTGGGGGATGGGGCAGGTGTGTGTCTCAGGAGGCCAATTTTAGTTTTGATCTCTGCATCCCCCAGTTCAAACTGATCCCCATCACTGACCTGTAAACTGCAGCAGGTGCTCACTTCAGCCTCTGCAAAGGGAGCTGGGGAGCTCAGTTAGGTTTAGTTTGAATTAGCTCGATTCACCCTCCTTTTCCAGCAAATTCATGGTGTTCCCAATAAGCCCACGGTGGTGGTACGAGAAGACAGAATCCACCCCAACTTCGAGTTGTTCAGCTCAAAATACGTGCACACCACCATGGCTGCATTTTTTATGGCCAGTGCAGGGTTCCCCGTGTCCAAGCCATGTAACTGCCCACCTGGAATGTTTCCCTGATCCCTGCTCTCTCCTGTCCTTGCCCTAGGCTGGCCTGGGGCCCTACAGCTTCCTCATCTTCTGTGCCATCTGCCTGGCCACCGCGCTTTACATCTTCTTCATCGTTCCCGAGACCAAGAACAAAACCTTCATGGAAATCAACAGGATCATGGCCAAGAGGAACAAAGTGGAGATTCAGGAAAACAAAGAGGAGCTGAAGGATTTCCGCACTGCCCCGGGCGGGCTGGTGGAGAGGACGATGAGCTCCAGCAGCCAGCTGTGAGCCAGCCCAGTGCCTGGCCTGGCAGGGACATCCCTCAGCATCTGTTCAGCGGGAAAACAAATCCTTTGATTCAGCATTTTTGATACTGCTCTGAGAATCATAGAATCCTTAAGGCTGGAAAAGACCTTTAAGATCGAGTCCAGGTGCAAACCTAACGCTGCCAGCTCCACCTCTTGTCACCAGGAAAGGACAGTGTCCTCAGCCAGCTCAGTTCCTGTCACCAGGTAACCAGTGTCCCTGATGTCCTGACTGACACTCCTCGGGAGACACAGGCCAGCCCTGGGGCTGGGTTTGGGTCAGGCACGTTCAATGAGTGCACCACACTCCTCTGAGGAACTGTCACTCGTGTATTTGAGGGTCCAGCACGGGGAAACTAAAGTTAAGTTGTTATCTGAGGGTGCTGCCCTCTGTTTTGAAAAAAGCAGAATTGCTGAACAGCCTGGCGTGGATTTGGTGGTGTTGATGGAGAGCCCTTCACACGGTTGACTTTAACCTTAGAAAATTTGGATTTATACCTGCCCTCAAATTTGTGATATAGGTGTTGAAAAAAGAAACTGGTTTCGTGTTCTGTCTCTACATCCCTCACAGAAGAGAAGGCAAAGGGCTGTCCCTGGCCAAGGAACAAGGATTGCACAGGAGCTGCTCTACATCCCTTTTCCCCTGTGATGTGTCTGCAGGGGAAGGGTGCTGAGTTGATGGTGGTAAACAAACAGAAAGAAAGAGATGTGCAGGGAGGATGGTGAGAAAGCGAGACTTGGGTGAAGGATGGGATAGAAATTTTATTTGAGAAAGTGGCTCCTTTGACCAAGGAGAGCAGCTCTTTGGTACGAAGGATCTAGGTAGGGGGATCTAAAATTCCTGTGAGGGGTGTGACAGCCCAAGGTGCTGGACTGTGCCTCAAGTTCTGCTGTTCTTCGCCTCTATCCCACTGAGGGAGGCTTTGCTCTCTTGGACAGACACCCTGGAGCAGCAGCAGGTGCATGGCGAGCCCACCACAAAGCAGAGGGAGAAACAAGCTAATAATCCTGATTCTTCTCAGTTTCCCCAGCAGGCAGTTCAGATTCTTCTGATGCCTTAATTAAAAAAAAACAAACAACCAGCAGCTGGGAATCACTGGCAGCTGGTGTCAGCCTCCAGAACCACCCCCCCGAGGAGGGCCATGGGGGTTTGTCCCCAGGCTACGACGTCCCCCTGTGGCCTCCCCGGCTTGCACAGCGCGAGCGCCCGAACCTCGGCAGGGCTGAGAACGTGGCTCCACAGGTTCACCTGAGCCATCCACCCTGCAAACCCATTGGAGAACGTCCCAAGGAGAGTGTCTCTGTCTTTCCCAAGGACGAGCATCCCTCCGGGCTGGCTCACGTAGCCCTTCTGGATGCTCACCGCCTTGCCGGCCGCTCCGTTGAGCCACACGCTGGCCGTTCCCGGCTGGGAGGCCCACGCCAGGCAGTAGTGCAGCCAGTCCTGGGCCTTGTGGTGCAGGGGGAAGCTGATGAAATGGCCTCCTATCCACAGTCCCACCTCTGTGCCCAGGGTCACCACCAGCTCGTTGTCCCTCTCCCGCGTGGAGTAGGACAGGACGGTCTGGCTCCCGGAGTGCTGGGATCTGGCCCAGAAGCACAAGGTGAAGGCTTGGAGAGACATGGCACGGAGGGGATGGACATCCACAGAGCTCTCAATGTTTTCCACGGGGAAGTAGAAAGCTGGAAAAGCGCTGGGTTTAATACCTGGAAGAACCAAAAAGCCACCGGTTACATTTCCTGCCGTGCCTGTAAATAAACCCAAATCCTGAAGAATTGCACCCGTAGTCTGAGCTGTCTTGAGCCACAGTTACTGGTGTGTGTTGTGCCAACAGGGAAAGGGCTTGCAACGATGAAAAACTGAGCTCTCTCACCCAGCTGTTTGGGAAAATTGCTTTTTTCTCCCTCCTTCTTTCTCTTTTTCTCATCCTGCATAAAACAGAGGTGACGATTATTTATCCTGGGGGAACTGCGAGCTTAAACATTTCACTGCTTGTAAAAAATGTGCTCCCACGTTGCAGGAGAAAGCTGCAGTTGCTGTGGGAGTACCTAGATCAGGGCTGGCCACAACAATGCTTTAACTGAAGAATTTCCATCAGCAGGCCTAGATATGGGACAAAATTCTGCCTGCACGTAGCAGTACCCAACCTGTCAATGATTTAGGCCATCAAGGCATGGGCTCTTCCTTCTCCCAGGATAAGCTGGACTCCACAGCTGCGTGTTCTTACCTGGGTGGCTCACTCCATTCAGCAACTCCGTCTTCATGTCTTGGAGCTGCGCCTGGATTTGATCCAGTCTGAGGGTGAACTCCTCTGGATGGCATTGTGCTAGAGCAATCAGACAGCTGAATTTACAGAAGGCCAGGACACCTACACACGGTAGATCTTCTAGTCTGGGGAAAACCTTTGTTTTGAAACGCAGCATCTCTGCTTTGTGTGGTGCCAGCCTGGCTGCTCACACACCTCACCCACCTGGGCACAGACACACCCGAGCTGAGGGTCCTTTTGTGGTGCCACCTATCACCAGGTACCCTGGACATGTGTGTGACAGCCAAAACTGTCAAAATACTGGCTGGCACATACCCCGCAGCCACCACTGCACCTTCAGGGGTGAAGTGTGTTGGCAGGGAAAGAGGAGGCGTGCGGGGACACCTCCACCCGTGCGGGGACACCGCTGCTCCTGGGAAAGCCGATCTCCAGCTCACCTAAACTCGCAGCTGAACGCCTTTCCACGCAGGTTTCTTGCCCCTCCCCAGGTGAGCCCAAGTCCTGCCTGCTGAGCCCTTACCTTGGGGGGGTCTGGCTCTGAAGGAGGACTCCACCACCCTCCCGTGGAGGGGCTGGCCGTGCCGGTAGTCGTTGCGCAGGGTCCTGTTCTCCCAGTCCAGCAAGGTGCTCTCCAGCAGGCTGATCTGGCAGGAACACAGGCATCTTTAGGAGGGCAGTGGGAAGGGGCTGTTGTGCCTAAAAAAGCGCAGGGAAAATCCTGCAACCTGTTCCAGAGGGATCCTCAGGGCCTCTCACCAGGCATTAGCAAGAGAAAGGAATGCAATGTGAGGGCTCTTATCAGCTAATTCATGACAGAGATATTTTTTTTGCCTGAGGGAAGTTCTGAACACCTGATGGTAATGCATGCATGGAGATTTTTGCTGCCGTGCTGTAGCTTTCTCACAAGTGCCTTCCAGCCTTCCCCCTGCCAGAAAGAGTATTTCTTTTTCAAAGAGAACACAGTGATCCTCCTCTGCTGGAGTCTCGATTTTATCTTGCTCTTCTCCAAGAAGAAAATGTTTCTAATGCTTCTTTATTGACTTAAAAGCAATGTAAGTCTAGACAAGGAAAAATCCTGAAATACTGTATAAAAACGTGCCAATTATTCTGTAATTAATGTTATGAATGGCTCTTTTGAGGTTGTTTTGGGTTTTTTTGGGGGGGGACTCTCTTACAGTAGTTTTTGCCTTGTTGATTCTGACTGGCCACTTCCTTTTTATAGTGCTTCAGGGTGAGCTTAGAGAACTTTGTTATCAGTCACCAGACCTGCTGCTCTACAGCACCTGACCCTTGCTGTGATGTGGCACCACGGTGTCATCACAGCCACCTGTAATTCCAGTTGCTTAGGAATCTATCCCAAAATGAGACATGCCACGTTATCTCACCTGTCAGGCTGCTCCCAAAATCACTAGAGGGCAGAAAAGGAAAGGTTAAGCACAGAGGAAAGAGCAGCTGGTGACAGCTACCACTTACCTGTGTGTGTGACAAGACAATGGGAGAGTGGAAGATGGTCCAGATCACACTCTCAGAGCAGGGTGGGGTTGTCAGGGAGCCCTGGTACCTGTAGAAGTGTGAGAGGTTTTCTGGCAGCATGGCTTGGACATCCAGAGAGCTGAGCTTTGTTGATTGACCTCAAAAGGGGAGCAGAGAGGCAACATCAGCAATTAATGGGGAGTGAAGAGAGAGGTGGGAGCGCTGTCAGAGCTGGGGTGGCAAAGCCCTCTGCCCAAAGCACTGGTTTATCAGGCCTTTGGCAGAAGGGATGGAGATGGAGAGGAAGGAATGGCCTTTTCAGTGGGTCCAGGTCTGTCATTTGGAGGTACCTGGGTCCTGGGGCTGGTGGGCACCTTCACCCCAGTGCTCTGCCAGTACCTGCTGGTCCTCCCAGGAAGCAAAGAGTATTAGTGGGTGTACAGACTGCAGGGAGCTGCTCTTTGGTGCTGCAGACCTACCAGGAGTGGATTTACTGCTGCCTTGAGCACCTTCCCCTCCCACCCTGCTGCTGTTGGAGCCACGTGGGCAGGGATGGTGTGGAGTTGGGCATGGCTGAGGATGCTCAGCCATGGGACTGCCAGCAAAGCAGCAGGAAAATGTCTGTCCCCAGACCCAGCACCTACAGACAGGCTCTGAGAGTGTCAGGGATGGAGAAAGGCATTCCCAGGTCTTACCTGCAAACCTGATTCTTCCCAGCTTGGAGATGAACTCACTGTAGTAGGTGTTCTCAAAGTGCCCATCCTAAACACAGCACAGAAACCTTGATCAAAAGCTTCGTGACCTGCCTGTCCTTCTGCTCTGCTGATCAGCTGGGGGGGACTAATTGATGAACTTGGGGATAAAGAGAACAAATGCTATGGCAGATCTGATGGGCTGGACAATGCTGGGCATCCCACCTACCTCATAGAGGAAAGCCAGCACAGCCAGCCCGTTGGGTTTGTCCTTGGCTTCCTCAAAGCTTGAGTAGTCAGCAGAGTTGTAATGGACAATGTGCAGCTGTCAGGACAGACACAAGCTCATTCAGCAGCAAGTGATGAGGGGTTCCTGGGTGCTTTAGAGGGCCCAGGGCACACTGCAGGGAGGTCACCATCCCAATTCCTGCTGCTTGTGCCTCACAGCGTGGCCAAGGAGACCTTTGGTTTAACAGGTCTGTGATGAATATGCTCACGTACCTCTGCAAAGTACCTCATCCCATCTATGGTGTGCTCAGAGCCACTGGTCTCCAGGTCCAGGCCACCCCAGTGCAGGTGCATCTGGACAGCCGTGTACAGGCCCGGGAGCCCTCTGGAGATGTTCATGGTAGGTGGCAGATCGATCTGAACTGGAAAAAAAACCTCACCAGGATTAGAGGCAGCCACCCCACTGCTGTAGATCCCCTGACAGCGCCTGGTGCTCCCTGCAGCACCACCCTCTGACACGAGCAGGTGCAGCTGAGCAGGAACCGACCCCAGTGTGGAATGGAAAATGCTGAGCCTAAAGCTGGATGTGCTTGAAATCCTTCCTGAGCTCAGGCTTGTGCCCCACACAGCTCCCACCAGGGGCAGCAGCTGTGCCTGCAGACTCTTCCTCCCTCTGAGCAGCTCTGGCTCTGTCATTAGGCACTAATAAAGGTGCTTTAGTGATCAGCCCTTGCATGGCACAGTCACTTCTGGCTGGGCTCTGCACAGATTGAACTACTTCCTTTCCAAGGAAGAAAAGGGGAATATAGGTGAGACGTTTGGGTTTGGCTCCTGAGAGCCTGCAAGGAGAGTCCTGCTGAGAAATCCATCTCCTGCCCCTTTCAGATCTGCTGAGTGTTTTTCCCTGAGAGATTCTGCTGCCCTGTCCCCTCTCGCTGAAGCCAGTAGAAAAACCCAGCCTGACTCACAGGAGCTGTGAATGGGGACAGCTTTTGAATTGTCTCCCTGCTTTGGGAAACTGCCCTGCATCAGATAATCATTGTTGGGAAGTTAACAAAGGAACAGGCAAATACACACACGGGGGCAGAAAAGCTAAACCTGCAAGAATTAATGTATAGGCAGGGCAGGGCAGCAGTGCTGACACAACTGAGTCTGTGTGGGCCACAAACAGGCACTTTGTCTCTCATCACTTCATCTCCTTGCTCTCACACCGGATTTCTCCCTCTCTGTTACAGAGGGGAAGAAAGGGCTGTCGTGCAGGATTAAAGAGCTACAAGTTTCATGTTTCAATCACCTTCCCAACACCGCTCAATTCTCTCCCCACTGCAGCCATTGGAGAATCAAATCCTCTCGCTGCTCATCTGTAGTCCAAAAGCATTATCCCAACAGTACCAGCTGATGAATTATTTAGACAGTGAATTACAGACTGCAGCAGGGGAATCTGGGATCTCCTAAATTACAAGCCTTGCCCTGAAACTGTGTGGCCAAAGGCCAGGCTTTTAACCTGTGCTGTGCTCCCTTTTCCCTTGCTGAGACCCAAGATACCAATCCTCTGGCTTTGAGGAAGGGATTCCTCCGTGTTGTACTTTGGGTGACCGACATCTAAATGAACTTGGAATGCAAAGGTTTCCATTCCTGTCACTTCTTACTAATGCACAGGGCCAAAAGAAGCATTTTTTTAATGCAGAGAGGAGTCAGCATGCCCCAAATAAATACCACACACTGCTGTAGTCCTGTTGTCTTGGAGCACGTTAAAAGAAAGGGTCAATCTAGAATGCTCTGTTTGCATTTTATCCCCTTTTCGAGTCTGACAGAGAAAATATCTTGCAGAAATCTAACTGCCTGTTATTTGTCTGGTTTATATATGTATTTCTGGAGAGCTTTCCTGGGTGATTGGGCAAAACTCCAAAACAGGGGAGGGGAACCAAGTGAGATGGCAAAGTAAGGTGAGTTAAAAAAAAAAATAAATAAAAATAGGGCATTGTCTGTGAATAGCATTTGCATCAGTTAAAATGAGAAGTGTCCTTGCCCTGCCATGAGCCTGACACCACCCCCCCCAGCCTTACCAGAGTGACCATTGTTGGTCATCTTGAAATCCCCCTGCAAAGGCCCGTCGTAACCATTGAGCTCCAGCTCCAGCAGCAGGGGGTTGTACCTCACTTTCTTCCTCTGGATGTCAATTGGAGATTGGTGCTTGCCAGCACAGTCTGGAAAGTGCTTCCCCCAGTGCTCTTCATCCAGCTCTCCCTCTGCCAGCAGGGGAAGCAAGGCGAGGTTACAGGGACGTGGTGAGGAGTCAGGGGAACTCCCCTCGTTTGCCAGCAGGAAACGTCAAGCTAATTATTGTAACACCGGGAGCTGCAGCCGGGAAAGGTTGCTTTGCCTTCCCCGGAGTGAAAATACACATTATTCTGTCGGCAGGACGGCTGTGCTGCAAAGTGAGAAACCTGCATTGCAGCAACAGAGGCTGAGCCTCCACCAGAAGGGGAGCAGCGTTTACATGGAAATGGGGATTTAAATGGGGCTCAACTGCCAAAGGTGTGGAAGTCGATCAGGGCAATAGGCAGGAAGACTCTTCTTAGGATCAGGAAGTGGCAGCAATTTGCTGTTTTCAACTGGGGAAAGAGCAATTGCAATAGTGCAATTTATCCAACAGATATCCTTTGTTTTAGCTTGATTATCAGCCCACCGAAGATCATAAAGGGATTAACATTTACTGCAATCAACTCCCCGAAACAAACGCAATTGTGATAAAATTTGACCAAAAAAATATAAATACCCAAAGAAGGACTTCTTAGTGCTCTGTACTGCTTGGAATGTGACAATAAAATAAGCAGCAGGCAGTACTTAAAGCTTTTCCTTCCAGGATCATCCAAAGGGCAGCTTTTCTTCGAACACAAGTAAAGATTCCCCCATTGTTTGAAACCTCGTTGTGCTGCCAACCCTGACAATGTGTCCTGACCACACAAAGGAGCAAAAAGGGGTGACATTGAAGAGAATCACTTTCAAGACGCAGAGGCATCAATAAAGTGGAATAAATTAGCTGCTCTGTGATCTTCCACCGAGGGAGAGTCAAGCTGAGTGTTGCTCCTGCAGCACGAAAGGGAAGGGAGCGTCTTCAGCTGCAGCGACCCCAAACCAGCCTCATTTTCCCTTACCTTTGTAAGTCCAGTGCACCAGGTGAGAGCAGCTCAGGGGCAGCAGGAGCAGGGGGAAGAAGGCAGCTGGAAGCCACATGTCTTCTTGCTGCACCTGCAGTGACACCCAAGGTGGGGAGTGCTTTAAAAAACCCTCAGGAGGAGAAAATACCCATTTCCTCCAGGCCTGGTCTCTCCAACACCACCCTGCCCTTCTCCTCACCCAGCCAAAACAATGACAGCAAGCAATGCCACCGAGATAACATATTTGGACAGTCAGCTTTATTGCTCCTCTTAACTAAGCTGTGCCTGCAAACAGGACAGGTTTCCCCCCTGATGGCCAACGCTGATCCGAGTTGCTGTCTGACCACTTTTCCTGTCCATTCATTCCTGATGAATAGGTTGGAAAGCTTCGTTGCAAGTATGGTAAAACAGTGCTTTGTAAGCAAAAAAAAAAACCAGCACGGACCTCAAACACTGTCCTGAGACAGCTAATTGTTTCCTCCTTACCCAGAGGAAGAAGGAATTTAAGGGAGCATTCTCAATCTTGTTAGAAATCAAACCTGCAGACACTTAGCCCCTGTGAAAATCAGACTTTTGAGGCCAGGTTTAAAAGCGCTCCACACCCCCAAGCCTTCAGAATTCAAAGCATTTTGCTTTCAACACCTTCCCTCCTCACTGCAAATCTAGTTTTGAATGGGGAGGGATTTGCAACCTTTGAAAAATTCAGAGTTCTCCAAAAAAAAACTCCATTTAGACTGTTGAAAGATGTAGGTGTGATAGGAGAGAGTGGAACACTGATGGCTTTCTAAAAAACATACAGGAATTCAAATAAGAACCAGCAGGTGACAGATGTCTAAATACTCTTAGCTACTCTTCAGTAGCTGGTCTGTGCATCTGATTTCCTTAAAAAGGTGTCCCAAGCAAATAAGTGCCTACAGTCCAGTAAAAAAGTCACTTGGCAGAACAGGGGACAGCCCATGGATCCTCTGCCTGCCTTTCTGTAAGGCAAAATGCCATTCCCTGTGAAAAACCTTCTCTTCCCTCCAGGAATGTCTCACCACCAGCAGCCCTTCCTGCCCAGCAGTGCCCCCCAACCCATAAACCCACGGCTTGGCAACAAAAGGGAAGCAGAAATCTCACAAGGATGGAATTTTCACCTGGCACTGAGAAGAACCACAGCTTCCCCCCCCAAAAGTCAGCACAGCTTTGCTGTTGGTTGCAGGTGACAGGCAGAGATACCAAACATTTGGCAGGAAGGCAAACTGAGATCAGTGCAAGCTCAGCACTTGTGTTCACAACGTCCCTGCCACTCGCAGTAAGGTCTGCAATTATTTTCAGGGGAGAGGAGAGGGACTTTCAGGAGCAGCAAGGTGGTTTTTGGTCGGTCAGAGGCAGCAGCAGTGAGGTGAGTCCAGGGCTGAGAGTCACACTGAGGGGGATCCTGAGCTCAGACACAGCCGAGTGGCAGTTTGGGTGGCAGTTTGGGCAGGTAGGGCACTGCAGTTTGCTCAGTTGCTGGTCGTTACACTCGCTGAGAGAGCTCAAACGTGGTGCCTTCCCCCAGATACACTGACCCAAACAGAGCTCCCAAAAAAACATGAGAAAAAACCCTCCCATGTAGCTGTCCAGGCTTGAGGCTGAGGGAGTGCCTGGAGCAGGGATGGCAGCAGCAGCAACTGGGCTTGCACAGGGTGGACAACTTGCCCAGTCTGGCAGCAGAGTTATGAGATGAAGTAGAAAGAAAGGGCTGAGAAGCATCAGAGAACCACAAAGGGAGACTGAGTGGTGAGACTGGGCCAGCACCTCACCACCCTCACAGGACCAGCCACCAGAGACAATTCAAGATCAAGGGAATCATCTTTCCATCCCCCAGCAAGCAGCAATTCAGCAGCAAGAGCCACAGGTGAGCTACAGATTGCACGGGAACTCAGATTTTCAGGATTAGGCTGAGCTGAAGGACAGAAGCAGGCTTTTTTAATTCATCTTTGCAAGTGAATTGTTAATGTGAAAAGGCCTTTCCTGGTCTAATGGTTTCTGCAGTGCATGTTTAATGCTTGGGAACTGCTGTAATATTGAGTTGATTAACCAAATGTGGTTTTTTTCCTGTTCTCCTCTGAAGAAGTCATTTATTCTGACACTTGCACTGAACTGTGTAAGGACTAAACTAAGCAAACATGCCCTGCAATGCACTTCTTAATCCTTGTGTATCCAGTTGGGTAAACAGGCTTTGAAATTAGCTGAGGGAGAAATTTTGGGGGGTTTATACCTCTTTGCACTTCGGGATTCCACACAGCAGCACAGGAGGGTGCGAAGAAGAGTCAGGCACAGGAGGTCACCTCTGCACCGAAAACATCCCTCCTGTCAGCTCCCTGTGTGCACCAGGAGAGTGGAAATGGATGGCACACAGTGACAAGCTGTTTCCCTTGCCTGTGCTTTATTGATCAGCCAGCCCAGCCCGCACAAAGGATTTGGAACAAAGCCCATTCGGGAATGTACCAGTGCCAGGAAACCGGAGATGACAGCAAATTAATTTTTAATGGCGCTTTTGCAACATTTGTGCCATTTCACTCGATGTCAGCAGGAGCTGTGGGTGCTCAGCACAACCTAAACCCACATCTGTTAGCTCGAGGTAGCTTCCCCCAAATCAGTGCCTGCTTTGGAAGGCCAGGTTGGATGGGACCCTGAGAAACCTGGGCTAGTGGAAGGTGTCCCTGCCCGTGGCAGGGGGTTGGAACTGGGTGATCTTTAGGTCCCTTCCCACCCAAACCATTCCGTGATCCTATGAGGGCACAGCAACCTGGGGAGAGGATTTGCTAAGGGCACAAAGCATGGATTTGTTTCAGAGTTAGGACAGAGCAACGATTTTAATGAAGTTCTTCAAATGTATTTGGCTATTCAGCTTCTAAGTACAAGCTGAATATTATGGAAGTCCTTCCCCTGTATGAAGTACTGCACACATCAGCCACTGCCTGTTGGTTCTTGGAGCCTCTTTAGCCTGTGTAGGAGTTAAACCTGCCTGGGATGAGGCTTGTCTTAGTCAGCTCTTTTTGCTACCCCAAAATAATTGCTAGGGAGAAGCAGGGACACAGTGCTCAGGAACTCCAGACAGCAGGACCGTGCTTGAGATAAACTGGTGGTTTACAGGTGAAGATTGTGGGTCTGACAGCACCCAGATTTAACCAGTGAGAAAATCTAAAGCTGAGCATCTCAGCCATGGGTATTCTTGGCACTGTTTCTTCCCAAAGGCAGGCTGCTTTCACACAGACTTCAGCCTCCCCCCTCCCTCCTCGACTACAGTAGGAAATAAGCCTTTTATCCCACATCATTGGCTTCCATGCACTTCACTTTTATCTCTACAGTTTTCCCTGACTCTTTGCCATCTTTTAAATCCAGCTTCTCCCAGGCTATTCTCCTCGCTGGCCTTAAAGCTCAGCTCAGGTCTGACTTTGGAGTGTTGGGAGACACATTAAAACCTTGACATGGCATTGAAGTGGCTGGCTCAAAACCTCAGTGCTCCTTTGACCCAGAACTTGAAAGGGTTAACTCCTCTCCCTCTGAATCAGCAGGAATTTCATCAGGAATTGCAGTAATAGCTGCATCACTCCCCAGCCCAGCAAACATTGGAGCAGGCACAGGGCTGTTTGATGTGAGATGGACAGATGGCCTTCAGTCAGGCTATCTGGGTTTTCCTAAGTGAGTTTAAAGCCTCTTCAAACAGAGGTCTGTCTGCTGAGGTCGTGCTGGATGAGTGAAAGTATCCAGAGCCAACACAAATTTTATGAAAGACCAAAATCAGCCAGTGCAGGCAGGCCCAGACCCATGAGTAAAGCTGGCAATAGCTGAAAGATTGAAACAGGAGATTCTTTTGTACAGAGATTCCTGTAATGTTTTCACATCTTCCTTCCAAAATTTGCCCTCATTCCTTTGAAATTTTGCACGTGGGTTTTCCCCCCGCCTCCTTTTGCCCCCCACCCCCGGTTTTTAAGTACTTCCAGAGATCACAGAGGTAGAAAAGTGCTGGAATTCCTTTCTCCAGTTCACACAATCCCTTTGGACCTCCTTCATCCTATATGATATTTTGATGTGTTTGACTGAATTTAAGCACAGAATCACAGAATGGTTAGGCTTGGAAGGGACCTTAAAGATCATCTAGTCCAACCCTCTGCCATGGGCAGGGACACCTTCTTACCTTTTACTGCTACAAATTCTGACACACTTACTGATTCTGCTGAAGCTTTGTGGTAGAAATAGGCTTTGAGGCAGTCGACACCAGAGATTTACACCAGTGCTCCTAAAAGCAGGGTTTGTCCATTTTGAAGCAGAGAGGTTCCCTCCGCGGATTCCATTTCACGCTCTAACAGATCTCAGCATTATCCACCTGCGGTTCATCGTCAACCTAAAATGTCCTTTTGCTCAGTTTCAGCCAATTACTCTTAGTTATAGCTATAGCCCTTGGATTATCTTAAAATAGTTTGCCCTTTTTAAATGTTCACATCACTTCTGGGGTGGTTCTCACCTCACTGCTCCGTGGGCACGAGCAGCTTTTCACTCCCTGTTTTCCCCAAGGTGGAGAAAAGGACAAGGTGATGCTATAAAAAAGCAGAGAACATGGTCAAATAATCCCTCTTCGTTTTCATTTCCAGGAAATGTAATTCCAGGTCTTGTGATGTCTCTATAAGGGCTGCTCTGTGGACTTGGCTGAAAGTGGCTTCGTGTTCTGGATCTCCTCTAGAGACTTTTAAAAAAAAAACCAAATCGAGAAGGGAGGATCAGGAAGGGGGAGGTCAAACTTCCCTCTGCATTCAGAATGAGGAGCACAGGAATGTGGCCTGAAGGTGGGGACTGAAGGAGTGCTGTAGAGAGGGGGGCCTTGAGGAAATGATTCCCTCGTTCCAGGGCTCTGTGCTGTGCACTGGATGGTGGTGAGATAGAAAGGGAATAATTCAGTGAAAAAGCAGCTTGTCAGCACGTGCAAATACCTGTTGGCCTTCCCTGTGCTGTTGGTGTTTTACACATACCTGCACCTCCTCCCCATTCTGCTCCTGACCTCCCGGTGTAATGACAGGCACAGGAAGCACAGTTGCTGCTCAATCTCTCTGCAAATCAACATTAGCAGGGCCCAAAGAGAGCAGAAGCCCCCGAGCCCCTTGCCAAACAAACGCTGTGCACAGGACGAGTAAAGGCTCTGGAAATTGCTGTTGCCCATTGCTGGGTAAGCACTTTTCCTTTCTGCTTTCAGCTGCATTGTGTGTTGAGCAGCTGTGACATCCAGTGGCCAAACACAATAAGGTTTGGGTCCGGTACAGACCTCTTCATACATGGTAACAATAACAGAGCCCTGCCATGGCACTTTTCATCTTCAAAGAGCTGTATAAGCATGAATTCGTTAACCCCTGCCCAGCTCAGCGGGGCAGAGCAGTGTAGTGATCCCAAAAGTGCACGTGAGAGGGGGATGCCACTCTCCCAGCTCTTCAAAAGCACAGGAATCAGCTCTCTGGGGAGGTGGAGAGCCTGCTGTAGGACCAGAGTGCAGGACCTTCAGCCAGCAGTGCAAAGAGAATCTGCTGAGAGAGAAAGGATCAGAAAGGTGCAACTCACTCAGCACTTGATGGGGAGGCCACACCTGAGGAAAGAGTTGTGCTCCTTTTCCCAAGAGCAGGAAAATCTGTGGTCAGGGAGTGGGGAAAGCTCTGTGAGGGGACACAGGAGCAGGGCTGGTTTGGAAGAGATCCTCTGTTAGAGGCCTGGCCTGAGGAAAAAGCTTCTGCAGAGATTCTCTGAACATGCCAGAGGACTTTGCTGATGGATGTGGAAGGTGGGGAAGGCAGCACAAACATGGATTTGGGTTAAGAAATACCGTGGTGGACCCAAAGAAATGTGACTGTCAGGAGATCCCAGCGCTTCACTGTGATTCTCTGTCGTGGCAGGTGAATTGGAAGATAGAGAAACCAAGAAAACAAACTATGGAAAGGAGGAGCTGGGTGTCCCCCATGGAACAGGGCACCCCAGATGGGTGTTACCACATCTGTTCCAGTGGCTCCTCACCAGGGCACTCTGCCAGCCCAGGACAGGAGGAAGATGACAGGAGCTAAAAGTCATTCCCATGAGAATGAGGTGGATTTTTAAGACAACATGAAGGAGATTAAAATCCTCCTGTCTGTGTTGTACCTGTTCTGTGGCGAGAGAATCCTGTTTGATAACTCCTGTGCTTTACATAAGTATTTTGCACTCGTTAAGAAAACAAATGAGTTGTTATTGGGTTAATCATACTGGGGTGTTTTTTCAGGTTTCCATTAAAAAGAACCCTGAAACCTAAATACCAAATATAATTTCTTAATGGCTAATCAATTCCAAGCATACTTTCCCCTTTATAGCAGATTATATCTCAAAGAAAGGGAGGGTCCTGCTCATCAAGGAGCCTCAGACACCACTGTAAGAGGCAGTGCAAGACCTGCACACCGGCCTTTATAGAGGATATTACTTAATGGTTTCACCATGGTTGGAACAAGCAGCTATGGCCTTTGGATCCACAGTTCCTGGCAATTAATATCCAGCTGGTTGAAAAGCTTTCAGTCTCACTTCAAATCACCATATCAGATCATCAGCTGCTGGGAAATGTACTCCCTGGTATTAGCACTCTGGATCTGTGCATTGGTTGCCTTCCAAACAACCCTTCCCCATCACCTGAAAACAGATGTAGTAGCTGTATCTGTAGGTTGGAATTTACAGTAGTTAAAAAGTAGTAGATATTTTTCCTCTTTGAGCCATCTTACCTGCTCTTCTTTTGTTGTTGTTGTTGTCAGGGTTGTTGTGCATGAATGTTCCATTTTAAATAAAACATGTTCAAAACATTCTGCCCTTATTTACTGGTGGAGGTGGATGACTGACCCATGCTACATATTCACAGCTGCACACAGCCCACAGTGTGCCACAGTGTCACCTCTCAAACATGGACTAACCAGTCCATCTCTAAAAACCCTGGGAGAGGGGAGCAGAATTAAGAGAAGTGCTGGAAATTAAAAGCATTAAGAAAGACGTCAGGTCTGTCACCTGCAGCCATTTCAGTGTTCATGTGCCTAAAGCCCGTGGTGATTCATCGCAGAGAGGAGCTGGAGGACAAAGGCATGACAGAAAAGGGGGATGAAAAGTGAGAGGGAAGGATGTAAAATCAGAGGAAGTTTTGAATGCCTGGAAGAAAACACCTTAAAGAGTCATCCAGCAACTTAACAGACACCCAGAAGCAGCATTAGTCAGACCCTGCCGTTACCTTTCCAATGGATGTTCCTTAAAATACCAGGATCTGCTGAGTCAACGAAGAGGAGAAATCTGAGTGACAGAGTGCTGAGTTCTGCATCCGATGGCTTTCCCCTGGAGATCTCCACTCGGCTGTGGTGACGTGGGAAGCCTCGCTCCCTGAGATGCAGGGCTGCTGTTCCGCAGGATCCCACTCCAAACCCCAACAGGCTGGCACTTGTCGGATGGAGCAGGCGAGGGTGGTGCACACGCAGCGACCCAGACACATGTCCTTCAGGTGTTCTGTGAGGCACTGGGGAGGGAAAGAGGAGTCCCTGAGAATTCAGGAAGTGCTTTCAAGGTGCTACAAAAGCACACGCCCTGGAATGCAGCCTGTGCTGCTAATGGGCATTAAGCACATTAAGGCACATTAAGGCAAACAAGTCCTGATCTGTGGTGGTTCTGCTCCCTGCCTTGGCATCCTCAGCTGCTTGAACCGGTGATTTCACACTCTGCAGAGCTCACAACCTGTGTTAAACAGGGAAGGGAAAGCCTGGCCCAGTCAGCTGCTGCACTCACCAGCGTGTCTTGAGCAATCAAAAAACTTACACCCTCACACTTGGGGTTTTACCTGTAAAGCACAAGGAGCAACCAGGCCTTGCAGCAGAGGGGATTCTGATCGTGAGAGTTGTTCTCCATCTCTGGGTGGTGGATGCCTGTAAGCCAGACCCGTGTCAGTGTTTCTCCTCCATCTGCTCCATCAGATGTGTTGGTGTTCCCACGTGGGCTGTCGAACGGGATCACTGGCTTCATGTTTCCCAAAACTCTCTGTTCCCAGTGTCCACCCCATCAGCCCTACATCCCCCATCCAAACCAGGAAAGAAATATTTTAAAAGAGTGCCCTGAGCGTCTGATTAACTGGTGACAAGCTTGGATTCCCACACAAAAACTCATGCTTCCTAGATACCTCACAGCCTTAGGAATGCTCTTTTAAGGAAGAGAAAAAGGAAAGTCTGGCAGGATACATGACTGAGCAGTGACATTTTTTTCATAGCAGCTCTGAATTTCATTTTAATATGTATGGTACAGTGCAATTCTAAATCTGCTGACCCAGAAAAATATTATACCAACACCTGAACGGTGCCAGACTTCTGATCACGGATGCCTGACCACTGCTGCCTCCAGCTACTGCAGTCCCAGTGTGTGCCTCCAGCTGTGCCTCCCTCATGGACACACGACCCAGTGGAGCAGACACAGCTCCTGGCACAGTGTCCATGGCCATGCCTGCTGGGGATGGGGAATGCAGGTTCTCAGCACACAGCTCATCACTCACACGCCAACAGAGGGACACTCGCTGGGTGCTGGCTTTGTGGTCACAAGGAAAGGAGAACCCAGACAAGGGACAAGTTGTAAACTCTTCCTCACAGGGAAGGTCTTCTACAGCCAGTCCTCCCCCACAGCTTTGGTTTGGTTGGACAGGAATAGGGACCTGCAGGAGACTCAGTGCTCCAGGCCAGAGGGTTCACTTTACACCCCACTTGTGCCTGCCACTGAGCTAGTTATGACCTTTCCTAATACATCTTGTATCCCTAAAGATCACCCTCTTTTACTTCAGCGTCAGCCTTTGCTCAGCTGCTACGATGTTTAATTTCCCTCTGCCTTAGGCTTTCTTGTGCTCCATTTTCTTCAGCTCATTATGAGACTCAGCGCCTCTGCGTGATTTTCCTGCACGGCGATCAAGGGACTTCCACCGAGTGCAAAGATGGTGAAGCATCTCCAATCCAGCAGTTAACCAGCACAAAAATCCAGTTTTGTGATTTCCAGCATGTGGAATGTGTTTTTGAAGGGAATGTTCCCCTCTCATGCCCTTACACCAGGAAGGGTAAGGCTGCAGGATAAGTCAGTACTGACAAGGGCACAGATATAAGGCAGTGGAGTTTTGGGGAGGCTGGCAGCGCAAAAAATAATCTACCTCGAAGTGACAGTTTAATCCCAAGTTTAATTAATTAATTAATCCACCCCTAATAGTTTAATAGATAGTTTGATCCCTTTTCCTGGCCTAGATCGTTTTATCTCAGCTGTGTGCAACCCAGCAGCATTTCAGCCTGGTTCACAGCTGTGCAGCCCACATGAACCTGCTTAAAAAAAAGCACAAACCCCAGCACCCAGTGTTGCTGTGGGCACGTGGGACACATCACCCTGCCACCAACCAGCCTGGATTTCACTGGGCTTCTCCCTGCTGGCAGCCTGGGGGTCACACGAGGGGGCCTGTGGGGCACTGGTGGCACCACATGTGAGGTGCTGGGGGAAGGAGGTCAGTTCAGCAGATTGCCTTTGGTTTTTTTTTTATTAGACTTAAAGCTTGCCCCGAGGGGATGTTCTCAGGAAGGAAAGAAAAATGTGCCCAGAAGAAATATCAGTCATAGGCTGGCAGGGCGAGGCAGGGCTGGAGTGAGCACAAATATCAGGGAGCAGTGGTATCAGTGACTCTGAGCGCTCTGCTCGGAGCACTCAGGGTGAACTGGGCACAGAAACGAGTCACAGAATAGGTTGGGTTGGAAGGGACCTTAAAGATCATCCTGTTCCAGCTCCCTGTCATGGCCAGGGACACCTTCCAATATACCAGGTTGCTCCTTGGACACTTCCAGGGGTGGGGTAGCCACAGCTTCTCTGGGCAACCTGTGCCAGGGCCTCCCCACCCTCATAGGGAAGAATTTCTTCCTAATATCCAATCTGAACCTACTCTGAGCCCCAAGACCCCAACTCCAGGCTTGATGAAAACAGGTTTGAAGGGGGTTTTTCGATGTTGAGGGAGGCAGGGAGGCATGGACCCCCACCAGCACCACAGTGCAGCATTCCAGCATTCAGGAGATGGAGCAGGGCCTTGCCAAGGTGGTCCCAGGGAACAGCGAGTGGGGGGATTTGGGTAAATAAGGAAGGAACAGGAATCCCTCGGCAGTGCCACAGCAGGAACAATTCATGTGAGGGGTCGTGCTCTTATTAAACACCAGGACACGAGGTCAGTGCTGAGTCCGCTGATGGTTGAGTGTTACTTTCCAGGGATGGAGGGTTTGCTGATCACAGAGCTCCCAGCTCAGCCCATGGCTCGTACCTCACCATAGCAGACTGAATAATTATCAATGAATAATTGCATGTTTTTACAGCAACCACAGAGGGGTTGGAGCTTTTCAGGAGCAAAACTCACTCCATATTGGCAAAGTCCTTAATTCTGTGTCCGGTTCTGAGCTCTGTTCTGCTCTGTTATGTTTTTTTGTAACAAGATCGTTTTCAAACGTGCCTTGGGGGACCAGATCCAGGCAGAACACTGGGAAAAGTTTTTGTTGCTGCTGGCACACTGATATGAGGTGTCATAACCTGTCAACATAAGTGCTCCCTCTCCACCCCAGGAAGTGTGATGGTTACTCGCTTAAAAAATCAGAGTAAATATTTATTGTGATTAACCTTTTCCTAGAACTAATACAAACACACACGCTTCCAGCCTTCCTCTTTCCGGCTTTAGTTGCCATTCCTACACAGAATTATTGGGACGTCCGGAGATGATCCATCCCAACCCCTCTTCCCAGGCAGGGTCACCTGGAGCAGGTGACACAGGAATGTGCCCAGGTGGATTTGGAATTTCTCCAGGGAGGGAAAGTCCACACCCTTCCCCGGGGCAGCTGTTCCAGGGCTCTGCTGTCCTCCTGCTCTTCCTCGTGTTGAGGTGAAACTTCTTGTGTTTTAGTTTATGGCCATTTCTCTGTGTCCTGTCACTGGCACCATCCTCTGCCCCTGAGATATTTGTATGCATTAATAATGTCTCTCCTCAGTATTCTCTTCTCCGGACTTTCCTCCCAGCTCCCGCGGTCTCTCCTCGTCAAAGAGATGCTCCAGCCCCCCAAATCATCTTTGTGGCCCCTGCTGGACCCTCTCCAGTAGCTGCTCTGGCACAGAGGAGCCCAGAACTGGACCCAGCTCCCCAGATGGACACAATTGTGAGGAAAGGCTGAGAAAACTGGGATTGTTCAGCCTGGAGAGAAGCTTTGGAGTGACCCAATTGTGGCCTTCCAGTGCCTGAGGGGAACCGACGGCAACGATGGGGTAAGACTAGTTATGAGAACGTGTAGTGACAGGAAGAGGGGGATGGGTTCAAACTGAAGCAGAGGAGGTTTAGATGGGACATTGGGAAGGAATTCCTGGCTGTGAGGGTGATGAGGCCCTGGCACAGGCTGCCCAGAGAAGCTGCGGCTGCCCCATCCCTGGGAGTGTCCAAGGCCAGGTTGGAGCAGCCTGCTGTGGTGGTAGGTGTTCCTGCTTATGTAAGGGGTTTGGAACTGGATGATCTTTAAGGTTCCCTCCAACCCAACCCCATTCCATGACTCCACGATCGCCCCTAGGGCGAACCCGGCTCCCCCCGCTCCCCCCCTCACATGGTCCCGTCCTCTTCCCCCCCGCCCCGCGCCCTGCATGGGCCGCTCCGGCCCCGCCCCCCCCGCTCGCGCACCGTGCACGCGGCCGCCGGCCGGCTCTCGGCGGCACGTAGCACACGCACCCCAGCCCGCCTCTGGCGCGAGGCGCCGGCGGCCAATCGGGGCGCGGCGCGGGGCCGGCCCGGCCAATGGGAGCGGCCGGGGGGCGGGCCCCGGGCGCGAGGGCGGCTATAGGCGGGCGGGCGCGCGGGCGCTCGCCCTCAGTCAGAGCCGGGGCGGTGAGAGCGGCGGAGCTGCGGAGCAGAGCGGCACAGCGGTGAGTGCGCCCGCACCGCCCGGCCTCGGCGTCCCCTGGGCACCGGCCACGCGATTCACGCGGAGTCCCGGCCGCTCCAGTGGGATGGGGCTGGGCCGTGCCGAGGCGCGGTGGTCCCTGAGGGGTGCAGGCCGCTGTGGGCGGTTCGCGCAGCACCAGTGGGGCTTGCGGGCGTCTGGGCGGCCTGAACCCCGGCCACGTGTGGGACTAGGGGGGGGAATCAGGGGAATATGAGGGTCGAGGCGCGGGCAAAATCGGGGGAACACGATGGGTCATATGAGTCGAGGCGGGTGCACAATTTGGGAGGATACGGTGGGTCAAGGCTGGGCCAAAGTTTGGGGGATATGATGGGTCGAGGCGTCCTCAAAGGCAGAGTTTAACCTCTGCCTCTTAATCATTAACAATCGCTCTCGGATTGCCTGTGGTGATTCGGACTTTTCCCCTCTTCAGTGGATGTCCTTCAGCTGCCCATCTCAAATATTTAACGTTTGCTGTCGGCGCTCCAATCCGTGCCTGAGGTCTCTTAGCGGGTGGTTCAGTGCTGGTGGTTATCCCAAGGCAGCAGCACCTGGACGTGCATCTCTGGATGCTGAGGTGTGGAGAAAAACGAAAGAATTGCGTGTTAACCTTCTTGCCTCGTGCAGGGACTGCCGGAGAGGATCCTGGGCTTGCTCCTGTTCCGTTACTCGCCTGCTGAGTCACAGGGTAGGGCTGTGACTGTCTGAGCCTGGCAGGAAGTACTGAAGTTTGTCATCCAAACCCACGGGCTGAGGCAATGTTCAGGCCTCCATCTTATTAAAACACCGAGAGGGAAAGTGGTTCAACATGTCTGTGATTTACTCCCTGCCGGGCATTGGTTAGAACCCGTTGTATCACGTTGCAGAGATAGAGAGGTGCATTTTAACCCCTTGGAATGCAGAGCAGGAGGGTTGGAAAGGTGCACGTTTGCCCAGTTTTCAGGAGTGCTTTAGCAGTGGATTTGATGTGCTGAATCTGATAGAGTGAGCTCAAAGGTCTAATGGGTGGTAATGATATGAGAGTCGTGGTCACGCAGGACCTTTAAATGTCAAGCAAAGCTGGTAAATGGCATTTCTGTAATAAGACACTTGGGTAGTTCTTCCTAAGGCCGAACTTTAGTGTTGCTTTTTAAATCTCCATTCAGATGCTTGCAGTGCTCAGCTGTAACCCTGCCTTGACTTCACAGACATGTGGCTGCAAAATAAGTCACAAGGACAATCTTTGCTGAGAAAGTTGGCTGTAAATAAAATCTTTAGAAATAATTTTCAGTTGGAGTAGTTCCCTTTGGTGTGAGAGTATTGCATTTCCTGTGCAGAGCACGGAATCAGATGGGCAATAAGTGGTGATTTCTTGGACTTCAGGAGATAGTGGTGTGAGTACTCAGAGCTGGCAGTGGGTTGTGACTTAGCCTTGAGCAGGTACTGACACGTGTTTTCCTGG
This sequence comes from Myiozetetes cayanensis, assembly GCF_022539395.1. NCBI lineage: Eukaryota > Metazoa > Chordata > Aves > Passeriformes > Tyrannidae > Myiozetetes > Myiozetetes cayanensis. The sequence goes on along the minus strand of NW_026087499.1, from coordinate 3,226,266 downwards.
GAAGGCAGCAAAGCTGGTGTGTGTGGCTTCTCTCCTGCAGGCAGACAGTGACCTTGTCAGCAGATTATGCTGCAGAAGAAGGTTTAAGGCAATGTGTGTGTTAAATACCACTGTGGTATTTGCGTGTTGGGCTGATTCCACGGCTCAGTACAAAGGTCTGGAGCAGACAGTGCTGCTGGTGACCTCTCCTGCCTTCAGTCAGCATTTCCACAGTTAAACCTGTGCTCAGGCTGACCCCCGTGTTCCAGATGAGTTGTTTGAGGCAGGATTGATAATGCTGAGCTTGTGGGGAGCTAAACAGCTTCAGTTTTACCCTATGGCTCAGTGGGAGAACTGTTCCTCGAGCACAGGAGTGAGGGGGTTTGCAAAATGAGCAAGAAAAAAAGTGTGAAGGATTTCTGGAGTGGTGCTGTGAAAGGGCTCTTTGAGGAGGAAAGGGAGGGACGTCTGCAGAGGTTGTTAGTCAAGGATGCTCAGTAATGTCAGAGCTGGCAGACATTCCCAGTGGAAGCTCTTGGAGTGTGTATTCCTGAAGTGCCTCCTTTGTGGAGGTCAACAAACAATCCTTGCATTGTGCTAAGACTTCCTGTGAGCTGGCTGTGCTGTCAAAGAATAAGACACCTAAAGGTTTGTGGCAAAGCCACAGTTGTGAAAATGAAAGTGCCAGCCTAATAAACTCTCAGAGCCCTTTTTGGATGAGTGGGGAATGTTTCTGTTAGCCAGTGCTCAGTGCACCTGCAGAGAGATAAATGTTGGTGTGGGAGGGACTGATAACTGGAGGGTTGCAGGGATTTATTTCTAGCTTGTATATTTTTCACTGGTTGAAGCTCAGTGGTGGCAGCGTGAAGGTCAGCTCCAAGTAAGTTGTGTTGCTTCCTAGATTAGTCATATCATGTGTCAGTGTGTGGGTCTGACTCGAGACAGGCACTTGAAAATGTTAGAGGTTATACAACATGCAGGGCAGGACAGCTGGAAGGGGCACTTGAAAGCCAAGAGGGCAAAGCAAATGGCTACTTGAGTTTCTAACTTGAGGGGAGAGGAATTTGCCGTGGAGGAAGAGCTGAGTGTGTGAAGTTACTCCTCTCACAGACTCAGAACAAGCAGCAGCATTGCTAAGGTCGTGTTTTCTTAACTTTGCAGTAACTGTGGATTCATGACCATTTCTGTAAACAGAGTTGCCACCCACACTAGCTTGCCAAAAAGGCAGATTCCAGATAGTTCTGCTTCTGAGACTGAGCTTTATTCTCTGCAGATGGGCTGGGTTTGGTGCCAGGCAGTGGCTTACAGACATGTGTATGACTTGGTTTTTAAAATCTAGCCAAGCTTACATAAGAGTTTTCTTACGTGTGTAAAAGTGAGAAGGGGGAAAAGGAACTATCAGGAGATTGTGGTGATTTCTCTTCCTTGTAAGAGGGAAAGTTAAAAGGAAAAACTATTCCTGTAAATAGTCAACAGGGTGTAACTATTAATGCAAGCTCTTAACTGGAGCTGTGACTGTTTCTATTTCGACACAGGCTCTGTTTGGCTCTGAGCAGCTGCTGTGCATACTAAGAGCTGTTGCACTTCAGACTCTTATCAAAAAGAACTCCAACTGGTAGCAGAGATTTCCTGTATTAGGGTTGCCTGGCTGCTCTTACGTGGTGAGAGCTCTCTGTCTGAAAACAAAGCTTCTGGGTTTAGAAAATATTCTTCCCAACATTTGACTCTTAACTCCCACCAAGTATGAAAAGTTTTCCTATGGTGTGGTGTTTTTGAACTGGTCTCATGCCTGCAGGTATTAGTACAGGATATAAAATTCAAACTGATGCTTGCAGCAGTTGCTGCCTTCTGAGAGTGGTGCAAGGCCTGTGAGGTCCCTGGGCAGGGGGTCTGAGAGGGTTTCTGTGTCCCTGGCACCCCTGGGCTGTGTGGGAGAGGGACTGGGGCAGGGCTGGTGAGAGTTGGGTGGTGCTGGTTGTGCCTGTGGCCTGGTTGAAGCTGCTGAAGGCCACACACAGCCAGCCTCTGGGGAGCCTGAGGAGCCAGGGAGTGGCATTGGCAGGTTGTGGTGGGAAGGGTGTGGGATGGGGCTCTGCCTGATCTGTTCACCTGCTGCTTGGGCTGCAATGTGATGGCCACCCCAGCTCCGTGGTGACTGTGCAGAGCCTACCCAGAGTCTTAGGGACTCCTGGGAATTAGAAAGATGCCATATTTCAGAGGAATCACCACTTTATAACTGTGAGGACACTGTGACCTGCTGCCAAAAGGGTGTGTCTGGTATTGTTAATTAGAGGTTCCTTCCTTACTGAAGCTCCCAGGTTTGCTGCCTACCAGGAGCTTGCATTCACGTCATCTGCTCCTACTGTTTTGTGCAGGGTCTCATGATACTGCAATGAGGTCACTTAGAAACATCAAAAAAGACTCTCCCTTGGATACAGGAAAGAGGTTTTTTCAATGATAAAGGTGATGACACTGGCACAGGTGGCCCAGAGAAGCTGTGGCTGCCCCATCCCTGGAAGTGTCCAAGGCCAGATTGGATGTGGCTTGGAGCAACCTGGTCTGGTGGAAGATGTCCCTGCCCATGGCAAGGGGTGGAAGGAGATGATCAGAGGGAAATTTCCAACCCATTCCATGAGTAACGGTAAAATCTTCTTTTCAGGTATTAAAGATGTCCATCACCAAGATCCACGCCCGTGAAATCTTCGACTCCCGTGGGAATCCCACTGTTGAGGTAGACCTCTACACCAACAAAGGTGAGTCCTCAACTCTAGGGGTTTATTCCTTTCTTCTATCTGATAGAACAAATGATCCCATTCTAGCCTTGGAATTGTGCTTACTTTTTCCTCCGTGAATAGAACTTCGTTGAGCCTGGCAGGAAAAACCTCCGCCTCATTCTCCTGGGATGAGTTTGCTGAGCTCAAGTTCCTGGCCTGGACAGTGCAGGGTTTTTTGAAGTGTGCTGCTTCTTACAGTCTAAATTGTGCCAGTGCAGTTCCAAACCTACCTTCCTTCCCTGGCCAAGCATAAACTGGGGCAGCACTTGCAAACTCAAGTTGAGACCTCTGTTCCTGTCCTTGAGCAGCTGCTGATGGTCCTGGTGGTCAGTGCTCCCCAAACTCTGTCTGACTGCCCTTTGTCTGGCAGTCACTTGCTGGAATGAAAAGTCTTCTGCTGCAGAGTTGAATTTTGGGTAATGGTTTCTTCTCTGTGCAAGAACTCGGGCATGACTCAAGGACTTGTCTAATTGGGCCTTCACATATAACATCTTATATTTTTAATTATTGTAGGACTTTGCCGTGGTTTGTGAGTTGTTCATCCCACATCTGATAGGATCTGACAAAGGCATTGTGCAAACCCATACCAACGTGCTTTGGTGGAATGAGCAAACACAATGGTTGTAATACACTGACTAAAGAGCTGATCTTTCTGCCTCAAAGGATTAATGCAGTCATTTAATGAGACTGCCCCTACTAAGCTCTTTGATTTAGTGGGATAAGGGAAAGACTGGAGGCTGAAGCTGGCATCTTGAACCACAGGCAGAACAAACTCCAGTGTGTAGATTTGCTCCAAGTTCAGCATCCTTGGCTGGAGGAATGGGCTGTCTGGGTGGCTCTGCTGTTGTCAGAAGAGCTCAGAACTCACATTAATAAAATAGACCTCCTAATTGTCCCTTTTATTCCATATCTTAGAATTTAAGAGCTTGCTTGCCAGACTGAGCTCAAAAGTAGATGCAGTGAATAAAGCTGCCTTTTTGGAAATGGAATGGATGGGTTTGTAACTTAAACACTTGAAATGCACAGTGGAAGAGAATGAATTAGCTTACTGTTGATCAGTGAGGGAAACACTGAAGAACTGGTGATGCTGTAAAGGAGCAGACAGCCCTCTTAGGATCACTGTACACCTGAGCAGAGATGTTTAGAAACTACTTCTCCCATCTCCAGGGATGGAAGTATGAGCAGGTTGGGATGGTTTATGGGTGTAGGATGTTTTGTGGGTGTGAACATGCCAAGACCTTTCATTTTTGTGCTGTGCACAGGTCTGTTCAGAGCTGCTGTTCCCAGTGGTGCCTCAACTGGAATCTATGAAGCTCTGGAGCTTCGTGACAATGACAAGACACGCTACCTGGGCAAAGGTAAACCTGAGTTTGGGTACCCAGAGAGCCCTGTTAACAGGGGCTGTGTCCCTGCATGTGGTGCTGCTGGACTGCAGGAGAGGACACCAGGGCTCCTGTGCTGCTTCTGTGCTCTGTGCAAGGCATGGCAAGTGAGCAAGGCCATGGGAGATGCACAGGGAGGTGACAGCTGTGGGCTGGGGCACAGGGAAGGCAGAGGCTGCTGGGCTGGTTCTCTGGGGATGATGTGGAGGGTGACTGTGCCTCCAGCAGTGCAGCTGCCTCGTGCTGGAGGTCACTGTACCTGCACAGGTGGGTCTGTGGAGCTTGGACAGGCCAGGCAGGTGCCAATGTCTCTGTGCAGTGTGCCCAGATGTCCTCTGTGATGCTGCTCCCCTTGCCCTGTGTGTGTGTCAGAGGACAGAGTGCACTGGCAGGGTGTCATGAGAGCATCTGCACTGCCTGCCCCCAAAGGCTTGGCCATTCTGCAGCCACTCACAAGGTCTTTCCATAGGCCAGATTCTCAAAGAACCCTTAAATCTGCCAGCTCTGTCACTGTAGACTCCTGAGATCCCTGCCTGTTAAATCCTGAACCTGGGCTTTGATGCCAGCTGCTGTCCACAGCCAATGTGCAGCTCTGCACTGGTAATCCTGGAGGATACTTCCATTCCAGGGTGCACAACAGCTAAAGCCACTCTGAATTTTGTCTGTCATTACAGGTAGCCAGGATACTTAGGTCTGTGTTAGTAGTGTAATATTTTACTTGTCTGGGGACTTATTGTGTGTTCTGAAAGGAAATTAAACACAGCAGTCACCAGGCTGGCTGGGAAACAAGTATGGGTGAGAATGAATAGCTGCAAACAAGATGTCATTCCCTAATACACATCCTAATTGTAGTTCTTATGACCATTCTGAGAGCTTGGACAGTCAGGGCTCCTTTCTAACTTGCTGCTCTAAAAGCATTGGTGATGCCTTCCAAGTATAAGCAATCATCCTGACTTTTGGCTGGGAGAGAGAATTATTTTCAGACTCCTTTGCCAGTCAGGTGAAAGGAAGCTGAAATATTTTTTTGCCTATTAAGAAGGAGCAATTAGAGTGGATAACTACTGAATTAACTTGCAGAGCCTTGCCTTAGAAGATTCATGGTTGTTAATACTTTAAACACAGAATAAACTCCTTGATGACTGAATATCCCAAAAAGCTGAAGAGCTTATGCTGTTTACCCAGGGCACTTTTTCTTGAGAAGAGCAAATGTGTACTTACCTCACTGTGCTAAATGTGTGTGTGCTTAGACCTGTTAAGTCTGATCCTACAGGCAGTTCTTAATGGCCTGTAACTAGGCAGTGGTTAACAGCCTGTGGCAGCTGAGAGGCTTTGTCAGCTGGGAGATAACAGTTGTGAAAAAATAATCAGCAAATGGGATGAGTTGCAGATAACTGGTGGGCCTTCTGTAATATAAATCTGCAGACTTAGACTATTTGGAAAAGCAATTAATGCGGTTTAGAGTGCAGTTAATTAGCGTTCTGTTCTGAACATGGGGTTTAAACACTGCACAGTAAAACACGTGCTAAGGTGATGCTTTAGCAATGTTACAAAATCATAGCAGATGGTGAAATGCCTGAGCTGCTGCAGAGCTAACTTCTGGAGAAACCTTTTACTTTCCCCCTTTCCACAGATTCTATGAGTAGCCCATCCTAAAACCTTCTCTAAATGCTGCTGTTCAGCCCCTTGAGGCTTGGGTCCAAAGTGCTGTTGGCAGAACTATGGAGACCTGGGTGGAAAGCCCAAACACAGCCTTGCACAGTTTCCTTTGCTCTTTGCCCCTTTTGTTTCTAGTCCACTGCCCAGTGTCAGGCTGTTGCTGGCTGGTGGATCTGTTACCTGTGTGTGTCCTTTCTCTGCCGTGCCTGTGGGGTTGGCTGCGAGTCTTCCTCTCCCCCTTGATTCTGTTGTCCTGTTTCGCTTCTGTCAGGTGTGTCCCGAGCTGTTAAGTATGTTAACGAGTTCCTGGGGACAGCCCTGTGCACACAGGTAATGGATGTGCTTCCAGTGCGGTGTCACTCGGATGAACTCCTGCAGTGCATGGCCTTGCACCCTAACCCTGCCCAGGCATTCCTGGACAGCGTGTCCTTCCTGCAGCCCCCACTCAGTCAAGGTCACCTCTCTGTTCGGATGTGCCTGTGAGCTCAGGGTGCACCAGGGCTGGAGTAGCATGAGGTGATGTTCCTGAGATCCCTACTAACACCTGCATAACCTGTGTGGTTGACCAGTGTCTGATCTGCTTGTTCCTTCCAGGTGTCTCAAAAGCTGTTGAGCACGTCAATAAAACGATTGCACCTGCACTGGTTAGCAAGGTAGGAGCAATCTGCCTTTCCTTAACCTCACCTAAAGCCAGGCAGCGTGGCCAGACCGCCCCTCAGGGTGGTTGCAGGAACTGTGTGACATGGGGGGTGTTAGTGGATTGGGGTGCATGTGAACAAACTGACTACAGCAATTGTTTTACTTAATTTACTTAATGAATGCATATCTAATACATAATCAAACCATCTCTGGCAGCCTGGTGGTGCAGTGTAGGAACACAAGCACCTGGGACCTTCAGTGGGGTGCTTTATACTTAAGAGTAGCTGAATGATGAGGAAAGGCTGGGCTTCATCCAAGCTGGGTAATTTGGAAGGGAATCTGATGGATCTAGAACAGTCTGCTTGTGTGAGATTCCCATGAGCTTTGTGGCCTCTAAGCCCTATCCATAGAGGATGTGCAAAACGAGGTAATGTGTAAAGTGATTGCACACCCAGCTTGCCTGTCAGCCTTGATCTGCTGCAAGTGCCAGAGGTTCTGCTGTGTGATAATGGCAAGAGTTGGTCTATTCAACTGTTGGCAGTTGCCCTTGAGCAAGTTTTGGTGCCTGCCAGGGATGTAGATGATGCAGTGGGGGGGTAGGTGAGAGTTTGTGAACCTGTGTTTGGTGTCAAACTGTTTTTTGCTTGCTTCTCCCTGCAGAATCTCAGCGTTGTGGAGCAAGAAAAGATTGACAAACTGATGCTGGAAATGGATGGGACTGAGAATAAATGTAAGTGGGCTTTGTGTTACCCCAAGGGGTGGAAAGGTGAAGAAGGGTTTCTAGAATTCTGATATACTTTATCAGAAATGGGTAGTGTGTGGCATGTGCTGTGCACTGCCATAATTAAAACCGTGGGGCTGGCATGGCTGAATGTCTTTATAGAGACATTTCCATAAACAATTCCTTCTCTTTCAGCCAAATTTGGTGCCAATGCCATCTTGGGTGTATCTCTGGCTGTGTGCAAAGCTGGTGCTGCTGAGAAGGGTGTCCCCTTGTACCGTCACATTGCTGACCTCGCTGGAAACGCTGAGGTCATTCTCCCAGTTCCTGTAAGTCTCTGGGTGGGGCTCAAGCCTTGGTCTGAGCAGGTGCCTCCTGGGCTTGCATCAAAGTTGCTACACAATAAAGAGTAAATGCTGTTAGCAAGTTACCCTGAAACACTCTAACTTGGCTTTTTTTGGCTGCTCCAAGGCTTTCAACGTGATCAATGGTGGCTCCCACGCTGGCAATAAGCTGGCCATGCAGGAGTTCATGATCCTCCCCGTGGGTGCTGAGAGCTTCAGGGATGCCATGCGCATCGGGGCAGAGGTCTACCACAACCTCAAGAACGTCATCAAGGAGAAGTATGGCAAGGATGCCACCAACGTGGGTGATGAGGGTGGCTTCGCCCCCAACATCCTGGAAAACAAAGAAGGTAAGAATGAGCTAAATGCAGCAAGAGCTGTAACTGATAGCTGGAGAATTAAAACCATGCCTGCCCCAATATCAGTGAAAAGCAGGATCAGCAGGTTCAAAGGTGTAGAACTTGCTGCTGCTTTTTGGCTCTGCTTCTTACCCTGACAAACATTCCAAGTTGCTCTACTGATGTGGTCAGGTGTTCCCTTGGACATCAGCTTATGCAGCTTGACAGGGTGGCTTTAACTTCAGTGCCTCATTCGTTCCATTCCTGTGGCAGCTTAAGGCAATCTTGTGCCCTTCCAGCTGAAAAGTGATGTGGAAACATCTGTGCACTGCAGGTCTCCCAGAACCAGTAGTCAAAGATCACTGCAGCTGTTTTTCTGCTGACAGGGAGGAAAACAGTTTGTACTCTGCCTGGTCATGTGTGGGAGTGCCTGGGAAGTTGAGGCAGTTGCTGCTTCCACGGCCAAACAGTTCTGTTCAGGAATCTGCAGGAGAGGCTGTTTGTCTGTGGGAAGTGAAATACCTGTTCCTACAAAAACTGTGCCAGAGGAGCTGTTTTTCTGCCTCTCACAGAAGAAATGGAGCTGCTAATAAGGCAGTAGAATACTGGAACTCTTAAGTTGCTTGTTACTTTACACCTGTTAGTTATGTTATTGTTCAGGATGACTTCTGAACTGCACTGCCTTTTCTGACACTGAAAGTACTGAGGCAGCACCAGGAATGGGGCCATTCCTGAGTCCCAGTGTCACGTGCAGCTGTGCTGGGCCTGTACCCTCACAGGCATCAGTGAGGATGACCTGAAATGAGCATTACAGTCCCAGGAACTTCTGTTGCTGGCAGCAGCTGCTTTTGCAGTTTGTGCTACCAGCAGCATCTTACAAAACTCAGCCAAGCCCACAAAAAACCCAAACCAACAAGAAATGGAAAACACTTGATCTAAGCTTCCTACTGCAGATAGCCTGGCAAGTGGAGAACAGGTAGATGCCAAGAGGGGTGCCCTGTGCAGAGGCAGGCGGTGTCCTCTGGCCTGTCAGGGTTTGCAGTGCTCACCACTTCCACGGGCAGCACCTGATGTGGATGGAGCTAAAAGGGATTAGAGTGCAGCCAGTGCTTCCTGCCCACATGCATAAAGCTGGAGGAGGATGTGGTATCACCTAGCATTAAGCTTTCTGGGCTGACATGTAGTCCTGCCTGAAGAGATTAGGAATCCCATAATGGTGTCTCGGGGGTATTACAAGCTAAAAGCAGCATTAGAGTAATATCTTGTTCCAGTCAGTTCAGAAGTGGGAGAGTTTAAGAACCTTTTCTGTGCAGCCTTTTGGGCTTTCCAAAGTGGGTAATGGAGATTCTTTGCCAAGTGAAGATGCTGCTGGTGGGAAATGAGGAGCTTTTGGGTTCAGATGTTTGGCAGGAGCTCAGAGATCCCTCTCTGTGTTCCAGCCCTGGAGCTGCTGAAGACGGCGATTGCCAAGGCCGGATACACCGACAAGGTGGTCATTGGCATGGACGTGGCTGCCTCAGAGTTCTACCGGGATGGGAAGTATGACCTGGACTTCAAATCCCCTGATGACCCCAGCAGATACATCACTCCTGACCAGCTGGCTGACCTGTACAAGGGCTTTGTCAAGGGCTACCCCGGTGAGTTCTTCATTAACAAGAAGCAGCAGTGGTGGTGGGTAGGGGTTGATTGCTGAAGGAAAGAGCTGGTGTGCAGCCTCTCTTACAGGAGGGAACAAGAGCTCCTCCCTTGATCAGCCTCTTAGGGGTCTTAGGAATGTTCTTCAAAGTGGGTAGTGCTTGGCTGCAGCACTTTGGCACCACTGCACTCAAACAATTCGGGCTGGCGTTGTCTAAAAGCTGCTCGTGTCCCTCTGCAGTGGTGTCCATTGAAGACCCGTTTGACCAGGATGATTGGGCTGCCTGGAAGAAGTTCACTGGCAGTGCTGGCATCCAGGTGGTTGGTGATGATCTGACTGTGACCAATCCAAAGCGCATTGCCAAGGCTGTGGAGGAGAAAGCCTGCAACTGCCTCCTGCTCAAGGTCAACCAGATCGGCTCCGTGACAGAGTCCCTGCAGGCGTAAGTTCTCCCTCCTTGGCCAGGCTGGGAATGAGGGTTGTTTTCACTGAGGGAGATGAACATCTAGACCAGATCCAGGGGTACAGAAATCTGCTGGTGGGGCATTTGTGAAGGGAGAACAATTATTAACTGAGAGAGGATACTGGCAAGTAAACGTGTCCCTTCATGCTCTTGACGTCACAGGGGCACATTGAACAACCTCCCAGGGTCTGAGCACGTGTGAAGGCAGCTCTTGGTCACTGCCTTGTCGCATGATCCTCACCTGCACCACAGGGCAGTCCTGTCCTGCCAGAGCCAGGAATTTGCTGGCACTGTCACCAGAGCAAAGGCTGCTGGGCACGTGGGCACGGTGTGAACCTCTGTCTTTATCTCTTCCAGCTGCAAACTCGCCCAGTCCAATGGCTGGGGTGTGATGGTGAGTCACCGCTCTGGAGAGACAGAAGACACCTTCATTGCTGACCTGGTAGTGGGTCTCTGCACTGGCCAGGTTGGTATCTGTACCTGCTGCAGTTTGGCTTTTTTTGGTTGATGAGATAATGTGGTGGTGAAGCCAAGGCCACGCTGCACTGCAGCTGGAGGCTGCTCTGCCTTCAGGTGTGCAGATTTGCTGTGCCTGTACACAGGGAGCTGATTTGACTCATAGGAGCGTGACAGGAAAATTGTTATCTTGTGCAAACTCACCTTTAACCACCAATGTAAAAAACCTTTGTCAGCTCTGGTGGGTGTACTGGGATTTCCTGATCCTGAGGCTGGTGGCAAATGAACAATCTTTATTGCTTCCAAAACCTCTTGTGTTTGAGTGTTGAGATACTGAGCCTGATGCTCAAATAAAGCTTATCACTAAATTATTACATGATTATGCTTATTTCTCTGAACAGTTTTGTGTTGGCATCTCTGGCCTGGTTTCTGCTCTAGTTCTTCACTAACTTTCTGATTTCCCTTCCAGATCAAAACTGGTGCCCCTTGCCGATCCGAGCGTTTAGCCAAGTACAACCAGCTGCTGAGGTGAGCCTTGGGAAGGGGAACAGGGCTGAGCCTGGCATAGAATCAATGCTCCAGGAATGCTTGGGGGGCACAGCTTGGTCTTCTGCCTCTCAGAACCACCCTGCAGCTGAAGGACATAAAGTGAGCCTGGCAGAGGTGCTTTTGGGCCAGGGCTTTGTTGGGGTGGCTGAAGGGCTGAGCTGGATGGGTGAGGTCCTTAACAGACACGCTGAGGGGAACGTCACACAAAGCATCCTGTGATCCTGGATGGGACACATTGTCCTTCTCTCTGCATGAGGCAGAGCATTTAAACTGTTGGGGTTGAGTTCTGCCAGGTGGGTGGCACTTCTGTCACTGGTGGGGACTGGTTTATCACTGGCAGTGCCTTCAGTACCAGGTAGGTCGGGGGTTTCAGAGCAAGGCCAGTGGCTGTGCTGATGCGGGAGCTCTGTGCTGTCTGCTGACCCCCAGTGCTCTCTTCCCTCCCCCCAGAATTGAGGAGGAGCTTGGCAGCAAGGCCCGCTTTGCTGGGAGGAACTTCAGGAACCCTCGTGTCAAATAAGTGTGGATCAGTCGACCCCTGTTCTGGTTTCGAGCACTAGTCATTTACTTAGATCACAGTTACCTGTACTAGAAAGTTAAGGGCAGCTGAAGGAAAAGACCAGTCTGCAGGTCCTCTTCCCCCCTAGATGATCCCTTCACCCAGTGTTTTCACCAACTCTGATCTGTTAATTGTAATGCTCTGCTGCTGCTTCTGTAGAACGGTCCTTGAGGGGGTTGTGTGTATTTAACACCCTCAGGGATCCTGACATTGTGATGATTCTGGGCATCAACACTTTAGTTCCTTTTTCTGCCTGTCAGTGTTTGGAGCTGTGTGATTTGCAGTGCAGCAAGAGGTACCTGCAGACAGAGATAGTAGTGTTTTTACATGTGGTAAATAAAAGCATCAAACAACTCAACAATGTGTGGTTTTGAGTTATTTGGAGGAGGGGGGGAGAGGGGGCAGGGATTTCCACCTCTGCATCATGGAATTATGGAATGGTTTGGGCTGGAAGGGACCTTGAAACCAGCCCTGGGGGATGAGCTGTGGCACAGAGTTGCTCCTCAGCCCCTGGGCTTTGCTGATGGCACTGATAGAAGGTGTAATTTGGGGTTGACCCCAGAGCTGCACTTTGATTTTCACCGTATGAGTGTCCAGGTACCATTTTTCCCAGGGGAGAAGGAAAGACTTGAGGGCATTTCCAGCAGTGTGAGAGCAGAGTGAACAAAAGGCTGAGGGGCTTGTATTTCCAAACCCTTTGCTCTGTTCAGGCTCTGCTGGGCAGGGCAGGCAGGCAGGGGGAGATGGCAAAATGTGTGGCCCATCACTGCCCTGGGAGATGAGGAGGAAGAATTCCTTTCTCCTGGGCTTTACCAAGAGTGTGTTCGGTGTTTCTGTCCCCAGGGTGGTTCTGTTGCTCTGTGTGGTCACTGCCAGAGCAGCAGCCCCAGAACTGGGGATCAAACTTGTGACCTTAGTCCCCTTCTAGTCAGGAAAAACAAATTATTACACAACCGAGGGGTTGTCTAAGCCAGTTCTTGTCCCTTGCCTTCCTTTTTTTTTTTTTTTTTTTTTTCCCTTTTCCATAACGGCAGATTTGTAATAAAAATATTAATTTCCGCTTCACTTAATGACTGTTCCTGGCCTTGCAGTTCCAGGAAAGGGTTCCCTGTGGCTGGAATGTTCATTATCCGGGAGGAGCACAGCGCTGCCCCCCGGTGGGCGCTGATGGCGTTGCAGGGGCAGCGTCACGAGTCAGTTTTGTGCCTCTGAAATCGCTGAGATGGAAAATGTTAAAGGCTCTGATACTGCAGGGAACGTGTCGGCATCTGCCTTAAACTTAAAGAATGTTGTCGGTTCGAGTTTGGGGGGTGGGGGGGGAACACCCAGCAGAGATTTTATTTCAGTAGCTGCTGTGAAATGCTGAGGGCAGGGGTGGGGACTTGTGTCCCTAAACAAACCTGTAGATGTGGAGGGGAGGAGTGGAGCCAGAGCAGAGATGGTTGTGAGCAGTGCAATGAAAGCATCCTTTCCTTGGGCAGTTGGCAACTGTGTCTCCTCAGGAGATTCATCTCTGTCAGGCTCCTCTTAAGAAGAGCTTTGCTATAAATACCAAATTCACCAGCCCCAGCTCAGCACAGGTAAAAGGCTCCTCTCCCACTCCTTTGTCCTTTCCCAGGGCCTGGGGCTGGGCTGGTCGCAGCCCATGGCAGGTTTGAAGCCCGGTGCACTTTTCACACTTAGCTGATCTCTGAATTAGACCTGCTAAATGAATAAACCTGCTAATTACACACAAATCCTATCAGGGGATTTTTCCTCTCTCTAAGAGGGGGGTTTGTAGCGAGTGCAGAACGCTTTGGGAGGGTTTTTAGCAGAGCTGTGTCTCACCTGGCACTTCAGGAAGTAAAGTCCAAATGCTTAACCCACCTTCCCCCGGGCCTTTGTTTCCACTCGGTGATTTTCTTTTAATAAGCATCAGAAGGCAAAAAAGAGCCGGGAAATCAGGTCAGTGGCTGCCATAGATTGACAAAACCCTGAAGGGCACTAAGGCTGTGATGAACCGAGTGACACGAGCAGGGCCTGGCACCTGGGCTGCCCTATTTGTGCGCAGCTACATCGACCTGGGGGGGAAAAGGGAGCTGGAATCCTCCTCTGTTCGGATGAATAGTTCAGTCCCAGCTCTGACAAAAGGCCCTTCCACTTGTGCTGGTTGACAGCACTGCCGGTGGAGGCCGGGCCGTTGATTCATTATCGTTCGCACCTCGTCAGGGCAAGGTGGAGGGAACGGCTCCAGGTCAATTATCAGGTGTGTCCTGCCTTAAAATAACCGGGAAATCACACGGAAAAAATGGCAGTGTCGGAACATCGCTAGGGCTGGAAAGCCCGAAGCTGAAGTCAGATGCTATTGAACCGCGCGTTCCTCCCTCCGCCGGTGAATCAATCCCGCGGTGCCAGGCGCTGCGCTCACCTGTCCCATCAAACCAGTTATGTAAAGCTTTCAAGTTAAACCTCACAGAGTATTTGGGCCAGATCAGCGAGGTGCTTCCAGCTGCAGAGGATTCAGGCTCTACCTAATGAGGCTGCGGCGTTGAAAGGAGTCCCTCGCAAAGGAAGAAAGGAGAGCAGAGTGGGTAAGTGCCGGAACGCGGGGCTGGGGTTTGGAGATAAGGATTTTAAGCGCGTTAGAGAAAAGTGAATGATTGCTAACGCTCTGTGTGTGTTTGGAGTGAGGGGGGGGATGAGTGAATAGGGAACAAGATTTGATTGCTGAAAATCAAGACCTGAACCTGCAGCGCTGGAGGGAGGGTGGGGGGAGATGTGTCTGCTCCTTAATCAGGGCTCCAATCCCGCCGCTCAGCTCCTCACCTTTCTGGGCTGTCCCCACGGAGTTGTACTCGAAAGGCTGTGCTTTATAACAGAGAGCAAATGTAGCACAGCCAGTGGCTTTATTACCGCAATAATTTGCAGGGATGGCACTCCTTGGAGCAGAGGAGGCATCAGCTTAGCAAACACGAGCTGGGAGGCTGCTCTGAGAGCAGCAGGCTGGCTTAAAAGCAGGGCTGGAGTGGGAAGCGGGAGAAGGGATGAGTGATGAGCAGAGGGGAGAGGCAGGTGGTGCTTTGGGGAGCTATTCAGGTAACAGGATTTATAATGGAGTGATGCAAAGGACTGGAATGGGAGAGATCTCTCATTACCCTCTGGCTCTGTTTCTGGGTGTGGAGAGGTGGCTTTCCTGCTTTGAAGCCCAGCCTACTCTGAGCATTAATTTCCTGATGGTGGTTTCTGGGGCTGCTACAGGCCCTGTCTCAGAGAGTTCCTTCTGGACAGAAAGGAATGTTGCCATCCCTCTGTAATCCTGAGAAACCAAGTGATTCAACACTTCATGCTAGACGTGGGCCCCTGGTGTAGCCCCTGGAGTGAGCACATCACTCCTGACCTTCCCTCTCTAGGGCTGGGGCAGTGGCACATTTTCCCATCCCTTGGTTATCCTGTTCACCTTTCTTCCCTGATTTCTGTGTCGTTCCAAAATGGTCTAAATGATATTTTTTTTTTTTTTTGGTTCAGATTGTTGATTTTTGAAAAGAAACAGAAGTAGAATTGAACAGTGGATTGACTGTTCCTTGCAGGGACTGCTCAGCTCAGCTCTGGGAAATCTTGAGCCTTGCCAGGTAGATTTTACTGCCTCTAAAGTGGTTTAAGAGCTATTTTATCCCCAATGCTTTCTCCCTCCTGATGGCTTATCCTGGGCACACACCACCCACCCTGGCCTACTGTGGGAAAACCCCACAAGGACCAGCAAGAGCAGGAGAAGGGGTGTGTGTGGGGGTATCTGCTGCCTTTTCCCTGCTGGAAGGGGGAAATGTGGCTTTCCTGCTGCTGTGCAGGCTGCAAGGAGACACGAGGGAGGGAAGTGGATGCTGGGGAGGGGATCTGTGCCAGGCAGGCTGCCAGCCCTGCCTGCCCTGCAGCGGCATCTCAGGCTCTGGCCTCATGCTCCCTCTCATAGCAGGATTGGGAGAGCTGTGCCAGCCACCAGCTCGGTCCCACCACTCCCTCGGAAAGCTTTTATTGCCTTTTGCTTTGTATGGCAGGGAGAAACGATTTCCTTGGAGATACGGGCTGTGGGTGGGTGTGGGAATGAAATGCCAGAGCCCTGAGCACCTGGGAATGTGGCCTCTCCCTGCAGCTCATTCCTGGGGTCACCACCAGGATGGTGCTTGGGCTGTCCTGGGGGATCCAGGCTGGGTCATTTCCACGGTGAGAGACACCCATTTGTGCTCCCCCCTTTCAGTCCCGAAGAGGGAACAAAGTGCTGTCAGATGTGACACACTCTGTGCTCCGTGGATGGATCCAGCCACAAAACCTGAAAGTTCAGGGTGGAGAGAAGGGGCAGAAGAAGAGGAAATAAAGCCAAACCTGCTGTAGCCCTCAATTCTGCTAGGGAAAGGTCAAGGGGGAAAACAACCCACCAAAAAACCAAAGAGAACTGAGGCAATGAGGGAAGAAAAAGGGTTGGGTGGTGAACTCGGAGGATAAAAATGAGAGATCCAAAATAAAACATAAGGAAGAAAATAATCCCAAGGCCCAGCTCACTTCCTTGTGCCGCACTTGAAGTGTGTGTTTAAAGCACAGTGCACAGGCCCAGCTCTGTCTGGAGACACACACACCTTTAATCATCCCTGGTGCCACTTCCAGGCTTAAGTTACAGCAGGGAGAAGCAGCACAGACCAGTCCTGCAAAAATAAAAACCCGCGACAAAGCCCGGGGAAAATGACACCCTGCTGACAGCAGTGTCTGCACTGCAGGCACCGTGACCCTCTCGGAGCATCCCGGGGCTGTCTCCTCCTCCTGCTCCCCCCGGGCTCCTCAGTCCCCCCAGGTTCAGCTCCGGTTCAGCATCTCCCCTTGCTGACGGTGCCTGTCAGCAGCCACCAATCGTTCTGGTGGGGCAGGGTGTGGGAGGCTCACCCGGTAACCTGAGAGCGAGGGAGTTCTGTGCCTGGGCAGGGAGTGTCGAGTTCCCTCGGAAAACGAGCTGGGAAAGCACCTGGGCTGCTGCAATCCCGCGGAGGAGTTTGTGGGCTCTTTGCAAGGGGCAGGACAGCCCCGAGGCAGCGCCATCCTCTGCTGTCCAGGGAGGGTTTCTCTGCAGCAGCGGCTCCTTCTCTGCCAGAGATGCTTCCCTTCAGATCCCTTCGGGTGATTCACCCCAGCCAGACCAAACCCCTGCTGGGCATCCCTTCTGCCCCCCTTGGAACTGTTCACAGATTTGGCACGTTGCTTTTCAGCTCAAAATATGTGACTTTTCAGGACCCTGCGCATTGTAGCGTTGTGAGAGGAAAACGCTTTCGCTGACGGTCGTTTTGCAGGGATATTTCCTTTGAAAAGCCCTTCAGAAAGCTTTGAAAACAACCTGGAGGAGGAAACCAAACCCCTCCTTGCCAGACAAGGCTGAGGTCACCTCGGTTTTGGGGTGACCTGGCACAACTCGTGCGGGGACAGGTGGAGTGTTGCTGTGAGCCCTGCTGAAGGGCTCCAGAAGGAGCTGCTGCCGGGGGAATATTTGGGGTAGGTGGGCTTGGGAATTCTTGCACCAGACACCCGATGCCACCTGTGCCTCGTAGGTGCAAACTCAAATAAAGGCTGAGTGACAAAGCTCCCCAGCCAGGGCCTTGGAGGGGAGGTGACAGAAAGACCTGCTTGCTAATCAAGAGTGGAGCTGCGGGGTTTTTGTGAGGGCAGGTTCCAGGGGGTGCTCCCACCCCACGCTGGGTGATTTGCTGGTTTGCCTCCCGGTTGAGGCAGGGCTGCAAACAAAAGCTGGGCACAAAAGCTGCTGCTCTTCCCTTTCCGCTGGCTGATCCCTTTTACTGCGCCGCTTTAAATGAGCCCTAACCTGTGTTCTTTATTCTGCGGAGCACCCGGGTGCTTCTCTAATCTCCCGCAATAAACACTGATTGAAAGATGCCTATCGTGGCTTTTCTGCCGCCTGGAAAGTCGCCGGCGGTGGGAACGGCTGAATTCAGAGCCTGAAAGTCTCCTGGCCCAGCAAAATCCAAAGAGCAGATGTTTCTAGATCTGAACCTGTCTTAAAGAGCAGAGGTGTAAGGCTTTAGGAAGGCAGAGAGATTTCTCTGTTGTTTAACAAGCCCCAAAATCCTCTTGCCCAGCTGCTGGAGTTCAGAAAGAACCTCTCCAGAGGAGAGAGTGCTGGAGGGTTGGGAACCTTCCCAGCCCCGACCAGGCCCACTCCCAGACCTTGTCTGTGCTTCATTTCTCTTGTCTCCCCCTGTCCCATGGGGTGGCTGACACCTCCCAGTCCAAATCCGTCGATTTTGTTCAGTGCTTTGAAGATAACAAGTGCTGAGGGGGGGGGGGGGAGGGAAGAAAGAGACGGTGCTTGAAATGGAAATGTTCCTGTTTCTGTCACTCTCTTTTCTCTCCTTTCAGAAAAGCTCGTTCATTCAGATGTGCCATCAAAGGTTGTGGTGTTGCAACACCGGGGGAAGAGCAGGGAGGGGAGGTGGGAGCCACACTCCTCCTCCTGGAGGAGCTGGTTCGGAGCAGGAAGGGCAAAAACGCGACTCTGGAATCAATCCTCTCTCTCCCCACCCCTCCCCTGAACGCTTTGGCCATTTGTAACAGCCTCAAGTGAAGTCAGTCACTTAGGGCAAGAGGAGAAGCTTGTAAATCCATTTACTGCTCTCTGTGCTGAAGGAGAAGTGGTGGATTTATAGTGGGGATGCTGTAAGTGCACAGGTGAGGTGTTCCACCTCAGCAACTGAGGATGGCTCAAAAATATCGGAGCAGACCTTTGAACAACCAGAAAGCTCGAGGCCTTGGGAGCCAGAGCTGTCAAACAGCTCTTTGGGCTGATCTTCCCTGCCCTGCCCTCACTCTGCCTTTCCATCAGAGGCACAGAGGTGTCTGTGCCGTGGATCCCCCTGTGTTTGTGGTCTCCTTGCTGTGGTGGCAGCACAAACTGTGTTGTTGTTCCCCCTGAAAGCCTTCCCTGCCCTGGTGGGGAGGGGCAGCTGTGCCAAAAAATGAGGGCACTTCCCAGGGTGATGGAAGCCAGGGGGGCTTCTCAGCAGGAGGGGCTGAATCCCCTCCTGGTTCCCACCTGCACGTGGGAACCCCTTTCTGATTTAGGAACAACCCACCCCGTGATTCCAGAGCTGTTCCTGAGCCTGTAGCAGAACACAAACACAAATCCCATTTTGGAGAGCCCAGCTCTCCAGCCTGTGCTGCCACATCCCAGCTGGATTTTCACATCCGCTTCTATTCCGAGCAGTCAATTGATAATCAGCGGATCATGAACAATCTATTGGTATTAACCATAAGAAACGGAGAGATGAGCCAGCTCCCTGCACGTGCCGAGCTCTTGGCTGGCAGCTCCCTGTCAAAATTCCAAGGGTTTAGGTTAAACGGGAAACACCCCCACCTGGAGCTGTGTTAGACCCCTGCCGTGCCTTGTCCGTGAGTGTCTGCGGGGTATGACCTTTTGGAAAACTGATTTTCTGTTGGGAAGAGGGTTGAGGCACCTCTGGATTTCGTGTGTGTGGCTGTGGAGTTGCATCTAAACATGCCTGGGTGGGTCTGTGTGCCAATCTCCGCTTGATGCTCAGACAGGAGGCTGAGGCTTCTCAGTGAAAAGGTACCACAACACACAACAAAACCACTCCCCAAATCCTCCAGAGGTGCTGGGATCCCTTTTCCAGGATCCCTTTTCCAGGATCCCTCCAAGGAGCGCCGTCCCTTTGTGCCTTTACAACCCAAAAGCTGTTTGGGGTTGAAAGCAACTTTGTTGTGTTCTCTCCACTTGTGGGGTTTTATCTGATGTGCAAATCTCAGGAGGAATTTCCCCCTGGAACCACCCCTGGGCACGGGCAGGACGCAGAGCTGAGCACCGAGGGGTGATGCAATTAATCCCACTCATGAGGAAAGACTCATTAGCCGTTTGCAGCCTCAGCACTGGTGGCTTTCAAGGTGCACAGAGCTCTCGTTAGACACGTCTCATCTTCTGCAGATGGGCATTTTGTCCTCTCCCTGCACGCCCTGGAACGTGCCCAAATACACACACACAAAAAAAAAAAGAGAGGAAGGATTGTTAGGGCTGACATTTTTTTGTTCACTTTCAATGGGTCGGGTTTTTTTCCCCTCCACCCCTCCCTTTGCATGGCTCACATCCTGGGCTTTGATAAATGAGTCTCACCAGACACCGTGGTAAGCCAACCTCTGCTAATATTCATTATGCAGAACCCACTAGGAAACGGTCTGAGTCAGGGAAATGGAAAACCTTTAAGAGATAAAAAGGTTTTAATTTTTTTTTTTTTTAAAATAGAGATAATGAGGGAAGTAATTCGGAACGTTTTGCGTTGATTGCTGGGATGTTTTAGAATATTAAAAATATTCAGCCCAGAAATGTCAGAAGTGCCTGAGAATGGTCCTGTAGGAATTAGGGCTTCTCCCCTCAAAATCCCTGGGTGTCTGGGAGGTGTGCAGGGACGTGGTTGAGTGGTGGGTTTGGCAGTGCCAGGTCGGGTTTGATGGTCTCAGAGGGCTTTTCCAAGCTCACAATTCCATGATCCGCGTACTCAAAACTTCCCTGCAGAACACGACGAGCGAGCAAAGGCTCAGACAAGACACTTTTTAGGTCAGAGCAAAAGCATCCAAAGGGGACTTGGGGAGCCTGGTTTTGAAGGATCTGAAAGAAGGGAGCACGTGTGCCCTGGTGTCCACATGGGTGTGTTCCCACCCCCCGATAAATCACCAGGAGCATCTTCCTCTCCACGGGCACCCTCTGACTTGTCAGTTCGGTTGGGATCTTGTTTCTCCAGCCTCTGGGAAGTTGCATCAGGTCAGGGGATAACCTGCTGCTTCTGGACAGCCCCTGGAATTTGCTGTGCCCTGGAAGGGGTGTGATTATACCCAAATCGATTTAAATCTCATTTACATCACTTTTGCTTTCATTGCAACCCATGCAGTTGCCAGCTTTTAAACAGAGATATCTGTGTCCAGGAGGAGGTCACAAACACCCAGAGCATTGTCCTCCAAGTGGCACGAGGCTTCCAAAATAAAAAAAATAATCTCTGGTAATATCTGTGAAAATGAGATTTTAAAAATCCCTGAGATTTCTACAGAAAACAAAACAAAACAAAACAAAAACCAAAGCAGAAAACCCCCCAAAGCAAACAGTTTTCAGCTAAGAGGGCTGGTGTTTGGATATGACAAAGAGAAGGAAAGAATATAATCCTTTTTGGTGAGTGGAGTTAGGTCATCTGTAAAAGCCTCTCAGAATATTATCTCCCCAGCTAATCGCTGTATTGACATTTGCCTGTTTCATTAGAGCTCAGTTTTTACTGCATTGCCGAGGTTACAACCTGACTCATCTGTCACGGGCAAGGACTGGTTTCTAATTTCATGACCATAGAATGAAATTTAAAAAAAAAAAAAGAAAAAAGAAGGCTCCTTTATTTTAACAGGTTGGGTTGAAATGGTGTTCACAGAATTCTCTGTATTGGTGTTCTTTTTTTTTTTGTAGTTTCCTCGTTTGATTCTTTTCTTTCCCTCATAGATTTTTGGTTTATTCTGTTGGCAAACGGACTAAAAAAAAAAAAAAAAAAAGAACACATCTGTAAAGAGATAATTTTAAAAAGTTAAATGCACCACGTGCACCGAGGTGTGGATGTCAGGTCAGATAAATGCAGGGGTTAACAAAGGGAGGGGAGAAAGAGAGAGGTGTTATCCAAAACTAGGAGGGAAAAGCAGTTTAGGCCAGAACTGAGTCAATCATTGACGGGATGAACCTCCCTGGCTAGGATTGAGCAGGTCAGTGTGTGGTGTCTGAGCTGCTGGGAGCAAACTGTGCAGAGGGAGGGAGGTGTCAGGAAGGTTGGGGCAGGAATCAATTGCCTCTGATGCCCTGTTTGGTGGTTTTCCTTTTCCCTCCGTGCCCCTTTCCCTAAGAGGTGCTTTGGGTTTTCCCACCCCCTGTCGTGAGGGAAGGGTGTGATTTTTCCATGGCATCGTGACAGTCCTAGGGAACAGCTGGAGTTCCTGCTGCCTCCTTTGCCTGGGTGGGTGCAGGGTGTGTGACCAGCAGAGCAGGATTGTGGAACTGAGGGGCCCAAAAGGGCCAGAGCAGGGCAGAACAACCTGGGGCAGAGAGTGGGAGGTGGGAAAGAGGCAGGAGCAGCGCTGGGAAGACGGGAGCATTCCCATTTGAGAGCAGCAGGGCTCCAGAGCCGGAATTCTCAGCACAAACGTTGCCAACATCAGGAATATACGGAGGAAAAAAGAAGGGGAATCTGAGGATTAACATTTTGTGTGTGGATCCCTTATGTGGCACGTTGGAATTTAAGTGTCTGTGTGGATTTGGCCAATTAGCCTTTCCCTGCCTCAGCAGTTTTTATACCTCCTGGGAGCGCTGGGGGAGAGAGAGAAACGCAGGAAAACATTGCAGGGATGTCAGACAGAGCCCTGCCAGCCCCTCCTGCAGCCAATCTACGTGTACATCAAATATTTCACATGTGCAGTATGCCCAGTCATTCCATCATCCATCTCTCTCCACTCGGAGGGGAACCACAAAATCCTGCAGTGACCAGACAGGAGAACAAAGATCTCCCTCAGCAGCATTTGGGTGTTCCTTGGCCTTGTGTTGAACCTGAACCTCGTGGATTTAGCTGGTAGAAGATGGTGATGGGACGAGCTCTGTGGGTTTTATTATTATTATTATTTATTTATCATCGTCCAAAGGGAGAGCTGAGTCTTTGCCAAAAAAAAACCAAAACAAAACAACCCAAACAAAGAAGCAGCTTCAAGTGCTGTTCCTGCAGCAATCCTCTGGCTGAGAGGCAAACTTATAATTGGATCACTTGCTCGTGGTATGAGGATGTGGGTTTGCCTGCTAGAACTGGCTGGGAATAATTTTGGGGGGTAAACAGATGTTTGTTATACAGTTGAGTCAAAGAATCCTAAAATGGTTTGGGTTGGAAGGGACCTTAAAGATCATCCAGTTCTAACGCCTGCCATGGGCAGGGACACCTTCCACTCTCCCAGGTTGCTCCAACCTGGCCTTGGACACTTCCAGGGATGGGGCAGCCACAGCTACTCTGGGCAAGCTGTGCCAGGGCCTCCCCACCCTCCCAGGGAAGGATTTCTCCCCAGTATTCCCTCTAATCCTCCCCTCTGGCAGTCTGAAGCCATTCCCCTGGTGCTGTCCCTCCAGACCTTTGCCAACAGCCTCTCTCCACCTTTCTTGCTGCTCCTTTCAGGCCCTGGGAGGCCACAATTAGGTCACCCTGGAGCCTTCTTCTTTCTGGGCTGAACAATCCCAGTTCTCTCAGCCTTTCCTCGTGGGAGTGGTGCTCCATCCCATCCCTCTGATCAATGTGGTGGCCTCCTCTGGACTAGGATAGGTAGATAGGTAGGTGGATAGCTGCATGGGATAGATGGGTGGGTATATCTGAGAATATTCACCCCAGCCATGCCAGTTTCTGTTTAACAACACAAGATGACATCAGAATGCTGTGAGCACTCACTTGTGATCCTCGTGTGGTGATGTGATCAGCGGGTTTGTAGGAGAGGAAAGAGGAAGAGAAAGAAAGAAAGAAAGAGAGAGAAGCTGCTGTGAAGAATCTTCCCCTCACAGAGAGGAGAGCCCGGAGAAAGCTGAAGGCAAACCCTCCATGGTGGCAGCTCCTGCAGTTTTTAACACTTCCATCCAGAGGCCAAGGAACATGAAATTGTAATTAGCAGAGAAAATAGGAGAGATGGAATCACACTCTATCAAGGACAGCTTAAGTGCAGCCTCCGAAATGGCTGTGTCAGACACTGGACCGATGTGCATTTTTAGACGCTTATCTAAATTAGTTATTAGAACACAATCAGCTCCGGGCCTCAACCTCTGCTGGTGATGGCCCCGAAGTTATGCTGGGGATAAATTTGTCCTGTGTGTTCGGGGCAAAGAACTAAATTCCTCTGATGTGCAGGGCTCAGATCTGTTCGTGTGTGCCTCTCTCTCCAGTGAGAGCAGCTCCCGCTTCCCCCCGCTGAAGGCAATAACATCCAACTTCTCTCTGTGATGTGCCCAGAACCAGCACTGAAGGCAGTTTACAGAGACAGCAAACAGTTGGGGTTACACCACTGTAATTGAGGGCAAAATCTGCCCTGACATATCCGAGGGCCTTTTCAGAAAGAAGATACAATTCCACATGGAAGTGCTCAGATCCCTGGGAAGAGCGTGTGACTTCCTTCACTTCCCTGTGATTTGTTTTGCTGGCCTGTGCAGGAGGGGTGAGGTTGATGTTAAATAACAGCTCTGCCTTGTTTTCAGCACTGGTACCTCCACGTTATCTTTGCTAAATACGCGACAGCTCAGAGATGAAGGAGCTTAAACCAAAAAAAAAAAAAAAACACAAAACCCAACGTCCTAAGTGACCAAGTATTTCATTAATTGCCCCTCGGTGATTTGGAATTCTGCTGCTGTGTCAACTTCCTCACTGCACAGAGCAGCAAGAAGCAGCATCAGCTGTTTACCCAGCAAAGCACTCGTGAATAATCTTAACATTCAGAGCAGGGCCAGTACCAGCAGCTCAGTGGGACTGAGACGGAGCGGGAGCCTGAGAGGGCTGAGTTGTCTTGGGGGTCGAGCACAGGCTGGATTCAATGGTCTTGGAGGTCTTTTCCAGCCTCAGCCATTCTGGGATTTTGTGACTCTGTGCCCAAAATCTGCGGTGCCAGGGCAGGGACGGGCCATGCTGGGAGCAGGGGGGTGGCAGGGGGGCCACCCCAAAAACAACCCCTGTAGTGGCTGAGACATCGAGAAATCAACCCCATCCCTGAACCACTACGGGGGGAAGAGGGGAAAGGGGTGAGGAAGAGGAGGATGGGGAAGAGGAAGAAGGGGATGAGGAGGAGGAAGAGAAGGGAGGGGGGAAAGGAGAAGAAAGAGGGGATGGGGAAGAATAGAAAGGGGGGTGAAGGACGTGGGGAAGAGGAAGGTGGGGAGGGAAGGGAAGGGGAAGAAGGGATGGGGAAAAGGAGGATGGCAAAGAGGAAAATGGAGATGGGGGGAGAGAAGGGGGGGAAAGGGGATGGAGGGATGGAGAAGAAGGGGATGGGGGAGAAGAGGTGCAGAAAAGGGCGATGGGGAAGGGAAAGGGGATAGGAACGAGGGTGAGGAAGGGGGTTAGAAGGTGGAGGGGGGGCCAGAAGGGGCTGCGAGAAGGGCAGGGGGGACACCCCCCGTGTCCGGGCGCCGCCGCCTTTGTGCCCGCTGCCCGCACCGCCTTCACCACGCTCCCCGCACCCCCTTCCATCGGCGGCCGCCATTGGCCCGCCCCGCCCTCCCGTGGCGCCTCCTCCAATGGCGCGCGGCGTCACTGCGGGGCGGGCGGCGGCGCCGGCCGTGCCCGGCCCGTGCGTGCCGTGCGTGAGGGCAGGGCCGGGCGGGGGCGGCGCAGGGGGCCCGCACCGGCCGCTCCTCCTCCTCCTCCTCCTCCTCCTCCTCCTCCTCCATCCCCTCCTTGTTCCCCGGGAAGATGCCCCTGGGCTGCCGCTGCTGAGCGCCGCTCGCTCGCCGTCCCCCCCCCACCCCTTCTTGTTCTCCGCCGCCGCCGCCGCTTTGTCCCGGCAGCGCCCCCGGAGCCGCCGCGGATGGTGTAGAGCCCGCAGAGGTGGGTGGGGGGCTCGGGGGGGTTTTGTTGTGCCCGGCCGCGAGGCCCTTCCCTGTTATCCAGGGAATCCGGGGGCTGGAGCCGTGGGGGGCGAGGGGAGGGAGCGCTGGGAGAGGGAACTCCGCCGGGAATTCGGGGGGATTGGAGGGGGGGTGTTTTGGGGGGTGAAGGGGGGAGAAAGTCCCTGGTCGGAGTTCTGGGTGCTGGGTCTGGCTGTGTTTGGTCTATGTGTGTGTGTGTTTGGCTTTTTATTTATTTAATTATTTCTTTATTTCTTTATTTTATCTCTTTATCTCTATTTTATTTCTCGTAATTCCTTATTTCTCAAGGTATTTCTTCGTTTCTTTATTTTTATTTCTTTTAATTATTTTCCTTATTTTATTTATTTTCCTCCGTTTTACTCTCTTTATTTTATTTCTTTATTTCCTTATTTCTTCATCTCTGTATTTCTTTAATGTCTTCATTTTATTTCTTTATTTTGTCTTCTCTTCGTCCCTTTATTTCTGTGTTTTACCTCTTTATTTATTTTATTCATTGATTTATTTATTTAATTTCTTTATTGTATTTCGGGGTTTTGTTTGTTTGTTTGTTTATTTCTTTATTGCTGCCTGCCCCTGATGCTCGGCAGAGAGAGAATGCTCTCGGAGAAAGGTTTTCAACTTGTGAACCTTCTAAATAACCGTGATATATGACTAACATCCATATGGTTCAGAGAAAAATCCAGTGAGCTGTTCAAAAGGCACACACTTGTTTTCGTGTGTGCGGGTACAGAACTGGGAAACGAAGATTTTATGCAAATGGATTTAATCACAACATTTTCAGTAGCATAGGAAGGGGTGGGGTTTTATTTTTTCTTTCTTTCCTTTTTTTTAATTTTTCGTGGTATGTTTGTTTTGTTTGGTTCCCATTTTCTCCTTCCTGAAGCGTGAAAAGAAGATGCCCAGAATCAGGAAAAGTAGTAGGAGGTGGAAAACATTGGAGGCTTCCTTTGCTGCAAGTGGCTGCTCGAGCAATTGCTGGGAGGAAAACAATGTGATTCATTGTCGAGGTGCCTTTGCCCCTTGGATTTATTTTCACGGGCTGCTCGCGGTTATTTTGGGTTGCTGGCTCCCTATGCCGGGTTTTTCCTCGAAGCACTGGCGTTCTTGGAAGATTTGGGGGGCTCGGGAGGGTTTTTTGCGCTGCTGTTTTGGTGGCTGTTTTTTACTCCTGGGTTGCCTCGGCCAGTTATGGAAATCAAAGATATTATTTTGCTCGTGCAGCTGAGCTGAGGAGCCTCAGCCACTCGTCCTCGCTGCTCGAGTGTAATAAAAATGCTTTTTTTTTTTTTTGGGGAACAAACCTGAAGGAGTGATATGATTCAGGCAGCGTGTCTCCTCTTTAAATGTGGGTTTTAACCGGCTAAAAATGAACGCTGTGTCAAAAGAAGTAGTTGTTGGTTGTGAAAGGCACATGCCCACGTTTTTGAATAATGTGCAATGTACAACGCCTGCCCCTGATGCTCTGCAGAGAGAGAATGCTCTCGGAGAAAGGTTTTCAACTTGTGAACCTTCTAAATAACCGTGATATATGACTAACATCCATATGGTTCAGAGAAAAATCCAGTGAGCTGTTCAAAAGGCACACACTTGTTTTCGTGTGTGCGGGTACAGAACTGGGAAACGAAGATTTTATGCAAATGGATTTAATCACAACATTTTCAGTAGCATAGGAAGGGGTGGGGTTTTATTTTTTCTTTCTTTCCTTTTTTTTTTTTTTAATTTTTCGTGGTATGTTTGTTTTGTTTGGTTCCCATTTTCTCCTTCCTGAAGCGTGAAAAGAAGATGCCCAGAATCAGGAAAAGTAGTAGGAGGTGGAAAACATTGGAGGCTTCCTTTGCTGCAAGTGGCTGCTCGAGCAATTGCTGGGAGGAAAACAATGTGATTCATTGTCGAGGTGCCTTTGCCCCTTGGATTTATTTTCACGGGCTGCTCGCGGTTATTTTGGGTTGCTGGCTCCCTATGCCGGGTTTTTCCTCGAAGCACTGGCGTTCTTGGAAGATTTGGGGGGCTCGGGAGGGTTTTTTGCGCTGCTGTTTTGGTGGCTGTTTTTTACTCCTGGGTTGCCTCGGCCAGTTATGGAAATCAAAGATATTATTTTGCTCGTGCAGCTGAGCTGAGGAGCCTCAGCCACTCGTCCTCGCTGCTCGAGTGTAATAAAAATGCTTTTTTTTTTTTTTTGGAACAAACCTGAAGGAGTGATATGATTCAGGCAGCGTGTCTGCTCTTTAAATGTGGGTTTTAACCGGCTAAAAATGAACGCTGTGTCAAAAGAAGTAGTTGTTGGTTGTGAAAGGCACATGCCCCACGTTTTTGAATAATGTGCAATGTACAACGTTTGGTTGTTTGTTTGTTTGTTTGTTTGTTTGTTTGTTTCATTTTTTCCCTGTCGTTCTGGTATTGCCAGGCAAACATTTTTGATGGGTCTTTGTGTTTTTTTGGGTGTTATGGTGGTGGGTTTTTTTTTGTACACATTTAGAATGGAGAAATCCATGGTGGTTCAGAGGCGTGGAAAGCGCTTCTCTAATAATAAAAGCGCTTCTGGTAAATACGCCTCATCTCGGGTTTTACTCCTCCGGTTCGCCCCATAAATTGTGGAGCGGGGTTGATTTGGGGGTCCGGGTGATTTTGGGGGGGTCTGCGCGGTGGTTGCCGAGGGCTGGAGGGACGAGCAGGAGGTGGATGCACACAATGCCCGGGCTGGGAGCTCATTGTTCTTCTCTGAGCTCCGCTGTGTTTGGGACCGTGCTCTCGCTCGCACAACGGCCTCTTTTTTTTTCCCCCCTCGGAGGAGCGAAAGATCGGGATGGAGAAGCGTTTTCTGCCTTTTCCTCCTCCCCCCAGCACGGCCTTTTTGGTCCCTCGATTTAAAAAAAAAAAAAAAAAAAAAAAAAAAAAGGAAATAGTAAATTAGAAGCTAAAGGGCGCCAAAACATTGTGTATGTTCTGTGCTCCTCCTCCCTCCTCCGCTCGCTGTCTGGGAGTGGATGTGGAGAAGGGAGCACATGAGGTGAGACTCGGAAGTGCACTCCATTGAACCCCTCGCAACTTTCTTTCGTGTTCCACCTTCTCCCCTCCCTCTCCCAAATGAAAAAAAAACACCACAAAAAAAACAAAACACAAACCACCCCAGCCGGCCTGAAATAAGAATCGCTGCCCTCCCTTCCAGGTTTGTGTGTTGGCTGTGGGTTGTTTGGTCCGGAGGTGTGTGCAGGGAAAGCTGCCCCCAAGGAGGGGGGGGATAGGTCACATAAGTGCAGTGGAGTGGCAAAAGCGAGAGGAAATGTGCAGAGCTGGCTTCGGTGTGTCCGTGGTTTCCTTTCCTGGTGAGTGTTGAGGGCTTTTGTTTTTACAGCAGCTGCTTTAGAAAGGCCAAAGCCGGTTGTAGGATTGTAGGGTATGTGGAGCTGGAGTGGCCCCATAAGGATCATGGAGTCCTTGCAGGACTGGGGTGTGTGTATTGAGGCTGTGAAAGAGCGACTGATGCACAAGGGGTTGAGATTTTGGGTTGTTGGGGTATGGTAAAATCTCAGTCAGCTCACTGGTGACTTCAGCTGGCTGGTGATAGCGAGGTCTGCAGGAGTGGGTGAAAAGATAACGTGTGGGTGTTGAGGAAGAGTTGCCAGTGTGCTGGATCCTGTGGAAAATAAAAAACAGTGACTGTGGTGGTTTAATCATGAGGCCTCCCAGTTTTGTTTTTGACTCTTCAGCTGACTTCAGTGTGCAGTTGGGGTAAATGACTTCATTTTCCTTACCTGAATAACACGTGGTGGTTGCCTCTGGGTTGAGAAATCTTTTCTTGAGTATTTTTCTCCCACTCCCATGGCTTTGGTGTGGCCAGTGCTAATGCCCCTGTGGGCTATTGTCTGCAGGAATGCTGTGGTGTGAGTTCCCAGAGGTACAGTGAGATCCTTGTGCTGCCTCTCTGTGGCTCTGAGATTCCTGTGCCCCGTGAATTTGTGCTGTGGAGTGACAGAGGGAGGGATAACTCTCCATCTGCACAAAGCTCTTCAAAATAGGAGGCATTCCTGGGGCAGAAGAGGTGAATGGAACTGGGAAGAGACAGATCTGCCTTAACCAGTAATTAAGTAGCTGGATTTAAAAAAAAAAGAATGATTTCTTTACATCCAGGGACTTGTTTTTCCTTAGGGTGGGAGTTGTTTGCATGCAGAGTCCATCCCGGGGAGCTGTGGGTATGGAGTCAGTGCTGCCACAGCAAAAGGCAAATAACCAACCGTGTTCATGAACATTAAGAGACGTGGTGTGGGCAGTTTATGAAGCTGTGCCAGGGCAGGGTCAGGTTGGCTCTCAGGAGAAGGTTCTTCCCCCAGAAGGTGGTGGGCACTGAACAGGCTGCCCAGGGCAGTGGGCACAGCCCCAGAGCTCCAGGAGTGTGGGTGGGTTTGTTGGGCTGTCAGTGCAGGGCCAGGAGCTGGGCTTGGCCTGGATGATCCTTGTGTGTCCCTTCCAAATCTGTGATTCCATAATTGTTAATGCAGATTGCAGCTTAGGTGAGGAAAAAAACTGTCCTTCTGACGTTGCAGTTTAATAACCATCCGCTTTACTGACACCTTTGTAAATTTACTGTCACAGCTGCAAAATGCATCCCTCTGTTCTAGCCGTGTTTGGCCCATAAAGGAGTTATTTCACTTTGGGGAGTGGGAGGGAAGCAAGTGTGCTCTGAGCACGCAGAATTCAGCAGGGCTGTGCCAGTGGCCGTGTAATGGCACAGCAGAAGGTGTGTTGTCCTCTCAGCAGTGCTGTTCATACACTGAGGTGGCCTGAGGGGAGCTTTGATTTCATTATGAGCCATATTTAAGGACACTGCGAGCTCCAGGAACATCACACTCGCTGGTGTTGGTGTATGAGCACACTGCTCGAATTGTGATTAATTGCTAGTTTAGAGGAACAGTGGCAATTGGAAAACAATTAGTTATTATGTGATCCTGAAATGAGATGAGGGAGCGACTACATGAATTAAAAAAGGGGTGGTTGGGGTTGGAGTTCACTATTCAAAAAACCAAACAAGCTCGAAACAACCAGCTGTTAAGTTTCTAATGTGCAGGTTGGTGTGTTTTTTTAGGATGGTGTCCTGGCTAGGCCGGCTATTTTTAATGTTCAGCTATTTTTCACTCTGGTTTTGCTAAATATTGCAGTTGTTACAGTTGCACGAGGCCCGGACAAATCACCCCGTTTGACTTAAAGGGATGCATACTCTGTGATTTCAGCTCAGAGCTTAAAGTTAAATCAATAGGCTTAAAATACGGTGTATTTCAAGAGAAACCTACCTTTGAACCATAACAGAACAAAACCCCTATTGATTGGAGACCTGTTTATTTAATGTGCTTTTTTTTTAAGAAAAAAAAACCTGCCTGCAACGAAGCTTTGCAGGAACTGATGTGGAAGGGTGGGGAACTGGGAGGTGTGTGAGGCTGGCACGGGGTGGAGTGTGATCAGCTGCGCTCGGGAAATGGCTTTTCCAGCGGGAAAACGCGAGCGCTCCTGGGAGCGATAGGAGGTGCTGGGAGCGGGATCCACAAGGCTTTATTGTGCTCCGGCTGCGCCTTTGCCAGCAGCGTTTTACACAAGCTTTGCTAATGTTGGTGGCTGTGCCCAACTGCTCCTTTCAGAGAGGCTGATGGGGGAACAAAGGAGCAAACAAGATATGAATGCTGCCCTGGCTCCCTCTGCTTTTACAAGTCTGCAGGGGCAAGGAATTGCTGGAAGTGACTGAAAAACACACACAGATGGAAATATTAGCTGGCTGCTCCTGCTTCAAAAGGTGTT
The DNA here is from genome assembly GCF_022539395.1 of Myiozetetes cayanensis. Lineage (NCBI taxonomy): Eukaryota > Metazoa > Chordata > Aves > Passeriformes > Tyrannidae > Myiozetetes > Myiozetetes cayanensis. The sequence goes on along the minus strand of NW_026087499.1, from coordinate 3,195,326 downwards.
GTGGCGTTTGTTTTGGGGTTTATTTTTGGGTTTTTTTGATGCAAATGCCTTGTTAGTTTGGAACTGTAGGTTGACCTAGAGACAAGTGAGACTGGCTTGGATACAAACATCACTTCCCCCTCTGTGCCCAGTGGGGATAATAATCACCTTTTTCTGTGGAATTCTTAGAAACGTGTCCATGGAATGCACCTCTCAAAAGCTGATGGTGTTTCTCTGAGTTGGAGACATGAAGGATTTATTTGGCATGTTAATTCTGTCAGAAGTGCAGCTCTGAAAATGCAATCAGTTTAGCTATTGGCTTAATGTGATAGATTAAAAAGTAAATTTGGATGATTGAGTTATTGAAAAATGGGCAATTCTTTGAACGTGTTGATTGTCTTTTGTTCTTCCTACAGAACACAAATGAGAGGTTAGTTCACTGTTATAAGATTCAGGGTAAGGGGAAGAAAATGAGTGCTCCTGAATTTTGAAGTCTTAGTTAATCTGTGTATTTAATCTGTAATGAAAAACCCCTTAGCATGGTATTTTTAATCCCTGGGACTGAGAGTCAGCGTTGGCCTGTTCCAAACATGCAGCAGGATTTCTGTTTTATGGTGATGGATGTTGCCTGATCTTCTCTAGGGAAGGCTGTAGTGTAAATTTATTTTCATAACCAGCAGGACTAATGAAGTTTCTCCTTTAGTATTTCTGCAAGACGAGAGCTTGTAGGTCCTGAAATTTGCCCCCTCCATCCCTGTTGCCAGTTAAATCTTCTTTTTCCCCCTATTCTTCCTAACAGTGGAGGGGACAAATAACACGGCTGTGGCTGCCAAGCAAAACTCCAAAGGCTGGTTTGTGTCTGGCCATGCCTTGCTGGGGATGTAATTAATTAGGGAGTTTTTTCCTCCCCATCTGCTGGCTCGCACAGAACTTTGAGGAATGCTGGTTGTTGCTGGGATGGACGTGGCTGGTTGGAGGTTCATTACACACCAGAAGTTACTGGCATGGAATGAGAGGAGAAGGAATTGGGGAGGGGGAGGAAGGGGACTGAGGTGAATTAGGGAAGTTTGTTTTCCCTGAGAAACTGGGTGAAAGGAGGAGAAAGGAAGTGGTGTCATCCAGTGCTAATAAAGATTTCTGTGTGTGATGAGCAGTGTCTCCTTCATGGTCCTTTCCGTGTGGTCACCGGGTTTGGGGTGGAACAGGCAGCTTATTGGGCACCTGGCCCATCTTCCTGCAGATATTCCTCCTTTTTTTTGGAGCACTGTGAGTGTCAGCTGGTCTGGGAGCAGGCATATATAAAGGGGAAACATTCCTGTTATATATTATACTGAAAACAAATAAAAACATCAAGGAGCAGAATTTCTTCTTCGTGAGAAATCACCGGTAGTGTTTTCAGACAGGCTTTTGTTTGGTTTGCCATGAACTCTGTGTGTGTGTGTTCACACCAATTCTCCCACAAATGGATCTTCATCTAAAGTTTGCCAAAATCGTTTTGTGGGAATTAAAAAATGCACAAATGGGTCTTCATTTAGACTTTGCCTAATTCGTTTTAGGGGACTAAAACATGATGGATCTTACTTGATCTCTGATACTTTGCAAGTGCTATATCTTAGATTCTTAGGCAGGTATTGTTGGTTAAACTCTGGAATTCTGCACATGGAATCATGTAGTTTGAATGTGTGTAGGGGAAGGGATGGGGGAATCTATCAGGGGCAGGGGGGATTGTTAGTGATGTACATATATATATATATATGGTGAGACTACACTGTGTTTCAAACCTACAACAATCCCATGGTGCTGTATAAAGCAGCAGGATCTAGACTTGAGTGCTTTGGGGTGGTGGAACAGAGAATTAAACCAGACTCTGATGGTTCCTGTCAAAGCTCGCTATTTTGGCAACCAGTTTATTCCCTGGTTTGAGGAAAATGGCAAATTCAGTTAGTAATTAACTCTGTATTACAGGATGTGAGGGGATCAGCAGCTTTGTGCTAAATATCAAAGCTATTAAATATATGTGTTTAAGGATTATGAATCTTCTTAAACAAGTGTGTATATGACAGTAGTCTGCTGATGCCAACATCCACGAGGGACTGGAATACATGGTGTTGATGCTAAAATGCCTCTTTATCTTTTCCTTGATTTAGGAGTCTTCATTCATGCTTGTTAAAATGAAAAGTGTCATGAATATGGAAGAAGAAAGTGCTGCACATCACGGAATTTCCAGTGCTTTAAGGGTTGCATTTCCCTGAGAAAATACCCAGTAAAAAATCAGCATGTCCAGGCAATCAGGACCTTCAGATTGGCTTTGAATTAAGCAACAGAGCAGTTGTTTCGTGCTTGAGGTGAACAAAACACACCCAGTTGAACAACAGTTGTGTGTCCTTCTGGTACCTGCTGTGGCTGTGCCAGGGTGGTACCTTTTGTCTCAGAAGGGACGTCTCCATTGAAGATCTTCTAATGAGGTCGGTGCAGGAGACTTGGAGACACTTAATCCTCATTTTTACAAACTGGGAGTGAGATGCAGGAAATCTAATTTATGTCTCTAAGGTCATTCATTTTCATGAAACTTAATAGACCTGCCTCTGACTGCTCCTTAAACCACTGAATTGTGTTACTTGCCTTCTAATGTGAACCCTTAAGATGGGAAACTTCACTCAGTGATTCAACAAACTTATTTCTCTGTACACTTAAAGGTTTCTGTGAATCAAATGCCCAGCTAGGAAGTCACCAGGAGGTAAACTGGCTTACCCTCAGGCTAATTTAGGCTGAGCATTTAATTTCTGATGTATTGAATTTGTAATACGACTTAAACTGTAGGGTTATTGTTGTGTCACACACGGGTTTATTTGCTGTTACTGGGAGCAAAATGGAAATGGGCATGGTTTTAGGGAAGTAGAATTCATTTTGTTTTCTTTTTTGAGATCCTGCTGGGATTTGCCCCTTGTATCTGTGGTTAATCAGGGGAACCTTGCCCTTGAGGGGAAGCTTAGGCAGAATCCAAGTTCTCTTCTGAGCTGCTCTGGTTGCTGTTTGAATTCTTCATCAGAGTTTGCAGATATTGGAGGGCAGTAGGTGAAAGGATAGTGGTGCAGGTAGTCTGGTAATCTTAAGCTTTATTTCTTTATTTTCTTACTATAGCAGTGCTTAGGGAGGTGCTTGATTTATCAGTGGCACCCTCAGTTACATCTCACATGTCCTTTGGCAGCTCAGTACAAATGTAACCTGTTTATTTTATACCTCTGCCTAGATTTCCTTCATAATTATGCCCGTTTCCCTCCTGTAGACGTTGACATCCCACCTGCTCTGCTTTTTTGATGATTAAGCTGAGTGTTTGAGGATATATTTCTTTCTCTGAGCCTCAGCCACTGTCACAGCTCACCTTCCAGGGCCGGCTTTGTAAAACAGCCTGTAAACAGCATATCTGCTCATTCTTCTGGCTGGAAAAAGTCATTTGATTCTTATTTCCTGCTTGTCTTGGTGTTGAATGGCCCCAGTCTTTTATTGTTGGGGTTTATTGTGTAAATGCATGCTTCTCTCTCCACGGCTGGAATGTGTGAGGAATGAAACCGGCTCCTCCCGTGTTCCGTGGCTCCCTCACTGCTCTCTCTGCAGCCCTGCTGCAATTAATGTTCTCTTGCCCTGCACTGATTATTCACCAAATAACTCCTTCCACAGCTTTTGTCCCAAAGTACGAGTTCAGCAAGAGGTGGGAAGTAATTACTGTTGTGTGTGTGGAGTCCTCCGAGTGGCCGTGATGGTTACGTGGACTCCCAGCTGGGGCTGCTTGGAGCCCTCACGTTGGGTGTTCTTGGGTGGACACAGGGGATTATTAACCAGTGAGGCCTCTTGTTTGTGACATTCTCTTCGAAACCAAGCATGTATCCTGCATTAAATCCCAAAGATATCATAATTAGGTCACGTGTTTAATTCCTGGAGATGATCAAGGGTCACGCTACAAGCACACAGCAAGAGAGACTGGAGAGACTGCACGTTGTTAATTCCTGACAGGAATTTACATTTTGGTATCACAATATTTGGGTTGTGCTCCAGACACTTAAACACCCCCCACCACCCCAAAAAAAAACATGTTGCCTGACCTTCAGCTGAATAACTCACTGCAATTGTGGTTTTTTTCTGCTGATGAAACAGGTGTGAGGGTACTTTGTCATCGTTATCAGGAAGTTTTACAGTTGTTAAGCAATAAGAAAGTGCCAATTTTCTATATCTGTTTACTTTGCTAATCTGCAAATGTGTGTTTAACTCAGTTAAACATGACACATTTCCTTTTGCAGTGCTCATGAAATGGGTAGTTAATGCTCTCAAAACATATAAATAATGGTTTATTTGCATCCCAGCACCACTGAACTCTGGGCCATGTGGCTGCAGATCATCCCTTTCTCACTGTACCTTTTCATTTAAGACATGGTTGCCCTTCTCTTCAAAGGCTAATTCTGCTGGCAACTTGATGTTGTATCTTTGCATTTATTATTTGTCTCGATGTATCAGCAGCATCCATTTGGTATTACTGGTCCATAGCAAAGTAGTTAAGGATCTTCTGGTACCAGCAGCTGGAGAAAATATCTAATTCTTTGGTATTGAATGGAAATTATTCTTATTGTTTTTTAAATGCCTGTTCTGCTCGCTGTCAAATTTGAGTTATATTGATTTTTTTTTTTTTCTTCCCTTGAAGTTTTTAGAATCAATTTCTGGCTTGCTGTTTTCCTTGGCTCTCAGAACCGTTTCATGCTCTAATTCTTGTTCCAAATCAAGTTTGCCTTTAAAATAAGCTTTGTAGGAATAACCAAGTGTAACTTCTTGCCCCTGGTTTGCTCACTTGTGCTTTCAGCAGGAGGGATGTGTGGTGGGGTGTGTGATAGCAGGGTGGTTTTGGGCATTACTGGTGGAAAGTTCCTGTGTTTGGTGTCCCTCCTGTTACTAATTGACTGTTTGCTCAACCAGGGAACAGTCCTCAATCAATACTGGGAATTCATTCTGAGTAATGTTCCCTCTCCCTCCTTCAAGTGAATGGAGTTGGGATTTTGCTCTCAAGTGCACAGAGGTGGAGTTATAAATGTTGAATGAACCTCTGAGGGTGGACAGAGGTGATACCACCCATTAGAAAGCTCAGGAAAGCCAGAAGGTTGTTCTTATTTATTTCTATTTCTACATTTTCTCTTATGTATTTCTATTTCTTATTTAGCAGATTTTTTAATTTTTTTTTTTGGTGGGCAGAACCTATTCGGGAGCAGCACTTAAAAACATCCCTTCGAGATTGCTGCTGCTTAAGTTCCTTGATGTGAACAGTTCTCAGGTCATCAGTTCCTGCTCGCAGAAATAGGACTTCAGGGGCCAGTCATCCATAGCACAGTTTGACTTCTGCAGCTGTGGAGAAATGTCTGGGCTTTCAGAAGCCTGCAGATGTTAAGTGTTTGTCAGGAGGAACTTGCCGAGCGTGGCACGTGGCTGCTGTGCTTGCTCTGGTGACTTGATTAGCTGTGAATTTGGACTGCAGATAAATTGGCTGTCAGGGAGGGCTGGAAGTGTTGTCTCTATAGCACGGTACGATTTTTAGGGTTGATTTTTGTTGTTGTTTTTTTGTGGTGGTGTGTTTTTTGTTTGTTTTTTTTTTCTGGAGCCACTGGTATCAAAACAAACCTTGAGTGCTCTGGGGTCTGAATTGGAAGCTTCACATCAGTGAGAAACTGCTTAGAGATGAAGAGTGTGCAGAAATGCTGACATTTGGGGGTAGCCCTGGGTAATAAAATGCATCACATCGTTTAAGAGGAGGGAGCTGTAAATGCTGTTACATCTAAAAGAGCCACTTTCCAAATGTGAAAGAACTCCCTGTGAGCAACAGCACCGGTCCCTGATCCCTCCAGGAGCTGCATATCCATCTGAATTACATTTGTCTGTTAGGATTAGCTGAGTATATTCCTGAAAAGACAAAGCCCTTGTATAGTCTGGCTCTTTTTTTGATGATCTTGAGCTTGAGGAAACCCACATTTCTGTGTAGTGGTAACTCCTTCAGCTGTGCCTCAAATGTGATGCTCTCTTGTTGGAGGCAAAAATATTTGCTGTGCCTTTAGTTCTCAGTGAAGTGTCAGAGCTGAAACATGTTTGAAGGAATCTGTGTAGATCACAAGGTTTAATTTTGCTTGCTTGTGCACTTTTTTCCCCCTTTCTGCAGCGTGGGATTTCTTGCTATTTTCTTGGTGTGAAAAGAGCCTTTCACCATGGCGTGGGCTCATCCAAAAGAAAAAAAAAATGTGGAAAACTTGCTGGTTTGGGGAATGTGCTGCTCCACAAGGATGTCACAGCTCACCTCCACATCACTTCAGTCTGTGTCTGTGTCAGGAGAGTTATTTTAGGGATCATTAGGGACAGATTTACTCATCCACGTTACAGACAGTTCCCCTTGGAGTGACTGTGATGCTCAGGATGACACAGCTGGTGTCGGAGGTGAGAAAGTGGTTGAGGTGTGGGACATGGGCAGATGCCAGCCCTGTGTTTGGGACAGGTTTGACTGCTGGCACCACATGGCAGAGCAAAATTCTGTACTTCATTATTGGTAGTCAGGGTAGTGGAGGGTTGGACACACCCAGAACCTCTGGAGTGTCCGCTGTGTGGCCGGTGTGGAGCTGCCTGGACCAGTTCTTACCTGCCACAGGTATGAGGCAGTTGGTCAAGGGCAGCAGAAAAACCTTTCTGGAGGCTCTCAGGCACTTTAAAATGTTTCTGTCTGGGTTTAGGAGAATTTAGGGGAGTGCAAACTGTGTTTGTTGGAAACAGGCCAAGCCTTAAGCAGAACTGTAAAGACCCGTCTCCTGATCAGCTTTTGAATGTGAGAGGAGCTCCCCAGTCTGAATTACAGGGCTCTGCTGAAACGATTACACGAGGTGCGTTTAAAAATAGCAAATGTCTTTTATGTCCAGTCAAATAAAGCTCTTGGCAGTCAAATGAAATCTGTGTTGACTTCCATCTGACAGCCAGCTGACTCAAATTCTATGTTTCTTGAAGGAAAGGGGCTTTTTTTAAAATTTTGTTTCTGATTAATGCCATTGTAGCCCGTAACAATGAATAATTTTGGACTGGATTTTTCTTTGTAAGAGTGGGATCCATAACTCTGCAAGCAGGCTTTAGCTCAGCTATTAAAAACGAGTTAGAATTTGTGAGGACTGCTTGTTTTTTTTTTTTCCAGTGGGAAATGGTCTGTTGGAGGCTTCTTTAGCCTGTTTCTGTGCACTTCAGTTTGCCAGATTAACAGAGCTATTAATAATAGCCACTCTTGCTCTTCCAGCGTGAAGGAGTTGGTGAGCATGGAGCTATATGTAGTTTGTATTTTTAATTAAACTTGTCCTGGGATTATCTTGTATTACCAGCTACCTTCTAGAAGATTATGTTCATAAAAGGTTCATGAGTTGTTAAGTGGAAGAGATTAAAGTGATTGTTGGCATGTTAGTAGAATTATTTGTTGCCTACGCAGCATTTGTTCATAGCTTTAATTTGCCAGTAATGGCAGACAAGTAAAATGCAAGCATCTGAATTTTAAAATCTTCACTAGCTGACAAAACCAGGCTGTGTTTCAGAGTGATTGTCTTTTTTAGTCTTATTTTTTTAATGTGATGTTTAGTTGTTTAGAAACACTGACTGGAAGAATAGGTCTTTTTGTTTTGTTTTTTTGTTTTTTTCCCCCAGTGTTTCTGCGCTGATGAGACTCTTTAATGGTGTGACCAGAAAAGTCTTTTATTAAAAAATGGAAAACCACTTAAAGCGTGGAGGGCACAAATGAGCACAAAGGACTGATGAGCAGATTCTGGAGAGAAGATGGTTTCTATTATAGCGGCCTTGTAAATCCTTGCTGTGCCGGTCATTTAATCAATATGGGAGAGGTGCTGAAGTTATCCTGTGCTTCCATAGATAATGTGTTTAAATACAGTGCTTAGGATGATTTTTCTGCATCCAAATGTGTTTGGAATGAGCAGTGAAATGGGTCACAGCGGTAATGAAGGAGCCGGGGGGGTGTGGGGGGTGTCCCTGCTGTTATCAAAACCCATTAGGAGTTTTGCTGGGCTTCAGTGCCCCTCATTGTCCTGCTCTGGATCCATCCAGGAGCAGTGGCAGTCACCAGCCTCCCTTCTGGGCCGCTGTAAACAGCCACCAGCGAGTCACAGTGTGAATAAACATCTGCTTAGCCTTTAATAATGGATACCGGGCAGGTTGTGGAACTGCCAGCTACACTTGTGTGTGTTTTTAGCTGCACCAACTTCAAACCAGTGATGGAGAATGATGTGGCAAACTTACAGGGGCTGGTCATGCACAGTGGGAACCGTGACCTGTTATTTCACAAGGTGGTCAGTGGGATGGACGTGGGTGTGGAACGTGTACATGGATGGAGTAAAATCAGTTTCCAGCACAGGCAGTGATGCTGCTTCCAGGAACGTGTTGTGCTACTCAGCTCCCTGTGCCTCGTAAGACAAATATTTTTCCCCCTCCCATTTTTAACAAGGACTTCCCTTGTAGTTCCTTGAGTTTGTGTGGGCTGGGGGACAGGAGTAGATTGGAGCTGTGCATCAGAACTTGGGGCTGTGCATCACAACAGGCTTTGCCAGCAGCACAGTCCAAGGGCTGATCCTGCTACTCCAGATGACGATGACTGTGCAGCCTGACATTCCCACTGACTCTCCCACGTGCTATTGCACTTCTCTCCGACGTGGAGATGGTCAAGATGATTAAGAATTCTAACGTTAATTGCTCTTTGGTTGCCAGAAATGTTTCCTGTTGACAGTGTGTGCGGTTTATCTCCTGTCGTGCTCCCTGTGAATGTGTGCCTGGCTGGTGTGACGTGGTGGCCTTTAGGGATCAGCTGTCGAGTGTGTGAGTTTAATTTGAAAGCTTATAAAGCACTGCCCACTCTGAGTGTGCTGTTAAAACACAATTCCTGCCTGTAGCAACCTGCAAAAGCCAGGCTTTCGTTGCCAAACGTGTGAGAAAGGCATCACAGTGTTTTGAAACTCCTTGGTTTCTCAGTGTTCCCCCAGATAGGCAATGTAGACATGATAGCTCTTCACCACGTGGTGGCAATTGTCTCGTGGAAAGGGATTTGTGTGGCTGGAAAGCCTGAACTTCCCTTGCTCAAACATGAAGAATGCAAGCGTGTTTCAGGTTAGGCACGAGAATTACACTGATCCCTCTGTTTTCCAGATGTGCTGAGATTGGGAAGGGGGTGTAGATCACAAGAGGCCATCAAAAAATTACCATTAGCTCTGTCCTTGAATTTAGTATTTCATGCATGTCTAGCCTGTAAAATGCTAAATGCAGGTTTTTTTCAATTAGAAAGGCTTAGCAAGGCTTAGAGATGATTCTCTGAGATTCTAAAATATGTACTATTTAATACATAATGCAAAAGGAAAAGCTGGTTTCTTAATGTAAGAACACGAAAGTGGAACCAGCTGCAACGTTCTGCCACCCTGATGCAGCTTTGATGCTACACTTTTAGCAGTGGATTAAATATTGATACCTCTTTCTGCCCCCTCACCTCCCAGACACTCCTAAAGCTCTTGCAGTTGTTTGTAAGTGTTTGTAGAAGAGCTGGTCAAGTTTCTCGGTTTCTTCTCACCGAGTTTTTGTGAATTATTAAAGAGTTTAGGGGGGGAAAATGTGCAGGCAGTTTTCTTCTATAAATACACAAATCTGTTGGTGAACAAGAAAACTTTTTAAGCTCCAGTGAAACCTGTTCATGTTGGTAACGAGGTCTCTGATGTCCCTTGGCTGCAGCCAAGATCAAGTAAACAGTGTATGAAATGAAACTCTTAAAATGGGAAATGAATGTGTAATTTGGTCCCAAATGGAAGGCAGATGTCAGGAACGCAGGGATTACAAGGGCTGGTATGAAAACCACGCAACAATCCGATGCTTGTTGGAGCCAGATGTCACCCTCAAGCGTGAGTTGCACACCACTGAAAGCGTTCAGGGTGCTGGGGAATAGTTCTTGTGCTGCTGAGGATTAGGAAAGTGAGGGGAGGTTAAGAGGAGATTTATTGGGCTGTCAGAATATTCTGCTCGGGCTGGAGACGCTGCAGTTCAGTAGGACAATGAGCTGCCTCCTCCAGCGATCACTCGCTCCCAGGGCAGGGTGTGCAGGTCTGTTCACAGCAGGAGCAGGGTCAGGCAGAGTTCTCCCTGTGTCACTCCTGGCTCCTGACACTAAGCAGCTTCCTGGAGCTCTTGGGTTTAGAGTTTAGCCCATCCCCAGATATCTCAGCATCTCTAACTTGTGGTTATGACACACATTGACTAAGTGATCTTTCCTTACTGTCAGAAGCTGAAATTCCACAATACTTGGCAGAATCCTTGGAGTGAGCGAAAGGTGGCACCGTGCAGCATTCCAGTGGAGCTGGAGGATCACTGAAAATGATTTAAGGTTCAACTGTGAGCTCTGTAAAATACTCAGTCTGCTAAATTCTGATGTCTCTATTCGGTCCTCGTTGTGGTAGAAGTGAATTCAGTGGGAGATGTTGCAGGACTAATCCACACTGAGCCATGTATTAGCAAACTGAAGTTATTTTTGTTTTCAATTTCTGTCTATTGTGTTGCCTTGCTTTTCCATTTATTTATTTATTTATTTTAGTGCTGTAGCAAACTGACTGCTCAAGTTGTCAACCTCGGGCTGAACAAAGACGTGCTCAGATGACATGACTGAAAGGCTGTGCTTTCCCTTCTGATGGATTGTTTGGCTCCCTTGTATGTGTGTGTTTGCAGCTTTATCACTGAGTGAATAGTCAGAGGTTCAAGGTTTCCAAGCCACACAGATCCCTCATTCTCTGTGTGTTTTAGCTTATTGTAACTCGATGGCAACGTTCAATCGGGCACTGGGAGAAGTTGGTTCTGTTGTGAAAATATTTCCCCTCTGTACTCGTGTGTTATTGCACCTCATCTTGCAGTGGGGAAAGCAGGTGTTGAGGAGAACCTGAAATTTAACTCAAATAATGATAGAGCAAGAAGACTTAAACCAGTGGTGGTGCTGGAAGCATTTGGGGAACCCAAAATTATAAATTCTCTTGTTCTTGGAGGGTAATCAATTTTTTTTTTTTTTTTAATTCTGTGAAGAGAATTAGAGGGCAGTTTTTGATCTTGTGAGTGGATTTCAGCAGCAGCAGGTGTATTGGAGTGATCAGCCTGCCTTCATATGTGATAACTGCACCAGGGAGTTACATCTGAGAGGTGTGAGGGGGAGAGCACAACAAATGAGTCACAGTGAGCTCGTTTGTAGAAACTGATGCTCTCAGCTGTGTTTCCTCTGAGCGTGGCTTGTTTGCTTTTAAAGGATTTTAAAGGAAAGAAAACGTGTGGGGCACCTCACAAGGATATGGAGGTAAAAGGAAAGAGTTGGTTGAGATTGTGCCTAAAAACAACCTCGCTTCACCCTCTAATCAGACTCCAAAGTCTCTCAGAAGGTGCTTGTGTTTGTTGCTCACAGAACTGCTAATTTTTGTTACTTTCCTTTGGGGGTGTTGTGGCTTCCTGGGAAACAGCACTGCCTGAAGGATCCGTAGGGACTGTAGCCAGTCCCAGTGTTTGATGTTTGCTGCTGGAGGTTGAGTAAAGAACACTTTTAGTTCCACCCAGTTGTGCTGGGCCTGTTCAGGCTTTCCTAAACAGCTGCTCTTAAGCTTCTGCCCCCACAGCAGCTGCTGCACCGTGGGGAATGGGAGCTGTGCCTGACTCATCCTGAAGGATCAGATCATTGCCATTCCGGGCACAGAGCGCAGTCGATATTCCCCAGTCCCAATAAAACGTGGCAGCTCCCCAAGTGACAGCCCAGGACTGTGCCTGGAGACTCTCTCACCTTTCCAGGGTTGCCAGGAATGAGTCTCGTGACCTTGTTTCTCCTAAAGGACCATAAACACTTGTGTGGTGATGATGCTGTGGGTGGTTTCTGTCAGACAGGTAGTTCATCTCCAGCTGGCTCCAGGACTCTTGGATGTTCTGACTGGAACAGCATGAAACAGTTTTTGGTGTTCCCAGGATTTCCATCTTTGCATCCAGCCTCCTGTGTGTGAAGTGTGATGTATTTGCATGCTGTGCTGGGGCAGAGGAGGGTGGTGGGTGTGAGAAGCCGCTGCTGGGTGAGGCAGGAGAGGCAATAAATGTGCAGAATGCTCTGTTCTGGAAAGCAGCGTGAGCAGAGAACACTCATATTCCGTGACAGCACAATCAATAGGGCCTGTGTGGAAACAAATGAGAGTTCTATCTCTCGAGGCTATTGTGGAGGGCAGACTGAGGCAAATGTTTAATGGGTTCATGCTTTGGAAATCATTCTGTAACTGTAAGGGAGAGGAACAGGCTTTTAAAAATTGAGTGAGCAATTATGAAAAGGAGGTTAGTCCCACTCCTGGAAACGGCTCGTTTTGTCAGCCTTGAGTCGGTGTTTGAGCAGGCACTGGGGAGTCAGCAGGCACAGCCGTCACACAGTGCTGTTTGTGTGTTTATTTGGTGGCTTCACACTCGGTGTGAGTTGATTTTCATACCTGTAGAATATCTGGGATATATAAAACGTGCATGTCTGTCCTGGGGAAAGCCGAGCGTGTGGAGAGAGGCAGAACATCTGGTTTCCAGGGGAATACCCCTGCAAGTATAACTTCAGAGAAATATGATTATACACCAGCATCCCTTTCATTCTTGAATTTTGGCATCTAGTTTGTCCCACAGGATGACTCTTGAGAAGCCTGTTATTCTCAAAGTGCTGATCAGCACTGCAGAATGTGCTGTTCTACAACTCTGCAATCAAGAGCCCATTATTGACTGCAAAAGTGTTCATAAATATTTGGGAACAGTAATGGTAACATGGATTACCCGGTAAGAGCTCAGTGCTACATGGGAGCAGTGAGAAATGGGCTGTTCTAAATCTTTCCAACCTGTTTTTCCTGGGGTGAAGCAAATGAGAGTAACAAATGATCCAGGAATAAAACACTCAACATGCACAAAGTGTTACCAGAAGCTGTCCTTGGATATTGGAAAGCTGGTGATACTTGTGCCAACTCATGAGGCTCTTAGGGTTGTGTTTTGGTTTTTTGGGGTTTTTTTGGTAGAAAACCTGGGAGTGTGTGGATGCTGGGTTTGCTTTTGACAAAATAACTGCACGGTGTGGTGTTTTGGCCACTTCAGCTTCCGAAGGAAGAGTGAGAAATTCCAGCTGGAATTTCTTGTTTATACAACACATGTGCTGAAGCTCCTGCTCCCTCCTTCACATATGTATATATGTGCATATATATATATATATTTATAGCTGTGGTAGTTATGCAAACAAGGAGAGATGAGTCCTCACTGGATTGCCAGGGTTGTTTGAGCATCAGCAATTCATTCAAACTCACTAATTTTTTTTAAGAGGGAGGTGTTTACTTAGGTCACTTGCCAAGTTTAATACCTTTTTCTTTCGTTTTTAAAAACACTTGGAACACCAAAAGCCTTTGTTACTTTACTCCAGTCCCTTCAGTGAGAACCAGGGAAGAAAAATGCCTATTTTTTTCCTTTCTTCTGAATGAAAGAATAGCCTGAGTTTCAGAAATACTAAGCTGAAGTGATTTGTTTTCCCCCCCTTTACCTTGTCAAATTAACATGATTGCACGTTTCACTTTTTATGCTGAAGAGTTTCTGATCTTCAAAGCCAACTTTCAAACAGACACTCTGGTTCAGGCGAGGAGACTAATATTTTAGAAGGAATATTACCAGTAATAAAAAAGACAGAGTTATGATAGTTTGCATTAATTTTAATAACTTTTTGTACAGCTCTTGAGTCAGGATGTGAGAAATTAAAGGGTTCTGGGCTGGCCTGCAGTGTATTTATTCCTGAGGGGTGGCATTAGCTCATGCAGACATGTGAAGAGGCTGCCTGGAGCCTTGTGGTGTGGCTGCACCGGGGCTGGGGGTTCATGTTCTCATCTCTGGTTTGTAGTGGCACGACCCTGTGTCCACATTGCCCATCTGCCCTTCAGATGGGACAAACTGCTGTAAAATTATCTTGGCTTTCAGTGGCGTTTGGTTTTAGCAGAGGGTAAAATAAAATCACGTGGGTGCTGGTGCTTCAGTTCTCAGTGTTAGTCATTAACTGGGCAAGTTGATTCCTTCACAACAGCGAAGGAATTCTTTCTGTCAGTCCAGTGGGCACGCTGTGGGTGTTTCCCAAAAAGATGTAAAATCAGAAAGGAACCTCACTCGGCAGGGCCAGGGTAGGAGCAGAATGTCTGGTGAGCTCCTGGGAAATAGCCAATCTCGTTTATCACGGGAACCATCAATAATGCCCCAGATGTTTTGACTGCTTTTGGGGTTTGTGTTAAATTAAACATAGGCAGGGGGGCATGAAGTTTATTGTTAAGGCTGCCAAAGCTGGTGCTGTGACAACCACTCTGTGTTCTGGGTTGTTTATTTATTTATTTATTTATTTATTTTGATGTTGCTTTTCACTCTGTGTGTGTGTGTATGGTTTGTGTGTTTGTGGGTGTCTTCATAGTAAAGAATTGCCCTAAAATTAGTTGTCTTCATTCAGCTGAGCCTATCCTCTCAGGTTAAAACTGCTTTGAACAATTTCCTTCACCCATCCTGTCAGTCAAGCCTTACATTATGAGTTTAGTAAGCAATTACATTCGCTGTTTGCATTTCACTGGCTGAGACGGAGGCAGGGCTGTAAGTGGCAATAATTAGATATAATACCTGTGTTGTAAGGCAAGCAGAAAACTTCAGGTGGGGGTTGTATCTGGTGCTTAACAACACCTCTGTGTGGAATGCAGTCCCCAGGGCTTTGGTGGTGAGCGAGGCACAGCCCGTGCCAGTGGGAACTGGGGCACTTGAGAATTTTACTAAGAGCTGGTCCCAACTGCACCCTGGGTGCTGAGAGCAGCAGGGCATCTGCAACATGATTTTTTTTCAGCAGTGTGTGGTAGCAGGAGGGTAATTAAGATGGCAAACCTTGGAGATCTAACATTCCCTCCCTCTTTCCTTAGAAAATCAGCTACATCGTTGAAACAAGACTTGAAAAGCGTGCTCTGAAGCCAGAATAAACACCCTGAAATTTTTATCATAATGTTGCTTTTAAAAGTCCTAAATGTCCTCTATTTAAAATGAAATTCTTTTGTATTAACCTGCTTTCATATGCTGGCTTTCACCAGACTGCAGAATTGCCTGATTTGACTTTCTAATGTAACTGTAATGAATCTTCTGGGAAATGGAGCGATTGAATGCATAGACTGTGCAACTCCATTGTGAAATATTCTGTTAGATCTGCTATATTTCTGATTTTATTTAATTTTTTTAATTTTTAATTTTTTTTTTTTTTAGGGGTGGGGTGTCCCTGTCAGGTATTAAAAAACCTAAACCAAAAGTATTCTCTAGGGAGCTCAGACGTTCCAGTGTGTAATATTGCCTTGATTAAATATGTTTTGAGCATCACACACATAAATATGCTGGGTGATGGTGGTACAGTCAGATTAAATTCAAAGGCGTGCACTTGGAGAGGAAAGAATAAAGATGGAATTTATTGGCAGATAGCTGTGTAGCTCCTTTGAATAGCTGCAGGACAGATTATTTTAAAAAATATATCAAAGTGTGCACAAAACTCTACACAGAGAGGATATTTTTGTGTTGAAATGCTGCCTTATTCTGCAGCTGTACTTGCACAGTGTCTGACTGGTGAACAAAACGAGCCTTTGAAGAATATTGCATATGTGATATGTGAGAGGGAGGGGGGAAGCCGAGTATCCAGTGCTCAGCTTGGCACCCAGCAGCCATTCCTTTCATACTTGGGTTCTGAAGTGCCCATTATTTGCACTCTTTAAACCTTCTACCAGGGAAGGCCAGACCCAAACACTCCTGTGCATGGCCTGTGTTGGTACCTTTTAAAGTGCTACATGTAATTTTGACTTTTTTTTTTTTTTTTTGGCTGTATCTTTGGGCTTTCTCTTTGCTGTTTTTTTTTTTTTTTTTTTTTTTTTTTTTAAATGAGCTCCACTGAATTTAAAACCCTCTCCAGAAATTGTGCTGTACCTTTCAGCAGCAACATTGATGCCTCCCACAACTGAAATCTGGACATTTTCTCCTTCCCCTTGTACACAAAACAGTGGAGTATCACTCAGCTTAGAGCTGGTACTTAAAAAGGCCACACTTGAGGAAAAACCTGGATATCTGTGACTTGCTTGTTGGTTGTTTCAGACCCGTGGAAATCACGTTTGCAGAGCAGTGGTTGGTGTCATCACCAGCCCTCCTTTACGCCTGGCTGTGGTGTCCTGAGGAATGGGGTGCTGATACATCCTGTGGCACAGAGGGCAGGAGGTGCTGGCAGTTAGGAATTCAATAATGGAAGGAAATGATCTGTAAGTGCCAACTCCCACCTTGGTGGCTGATAGAACTTCTGCTGGGAGCTCAGATCTGCTTGAAGAAGGGTTTCCCTGACACCACATTCACCTGATAAGGCTGCAGCTGATCTGTTCCTTCACAACAGTTCTGCACAGTGCCCTTTGTGCTGAAAGTGATGAAAATTGCCATGAATAAAACCAGACATAGTTTTATATATCAGTTAGGGGAGGGGGAATCATTGTTTTCTTTGGGATCTGCTGTTGAGGCCCATGGCCAAAGGGCAGGTTTTAAACTGAAATCTGTTTAACTTTCAAATGCAGGTAGTATATTGTAAGATGAAGGCAGATAAGTACAAAGCAGGTTCTCAAGCCTTTGGAGAATGTTAAAATTTCTATATTTTTTTTCCTGGAGATAACCTTTTCCTTGTGTCAGTTGAGTTGGGCAATTGAAACAAAGGCTGGTGTTGCACAGAAAAGATGTTCTGTGGGCTTTATCTCCAAACTGTGTCAGTGTTTTCTCCTCCCCACCCCCTTCCCCCATCTGCCTTCCTTCTACATAAAATTTAATTCCTTAAACTTAGATTTAGATTGGCTTGCACCTAAGAGGAGTTCTGTACAAACCAGCCTTTTGTCAGGGCATTGGAAAAAAAAAAAAAAAACAACAAAAAAGCAGTTTACATCTGGAGCCCCAGCTACAAACCCCATGTGTGTCTCCCCTCAGAAATTGTTCCACCCCCTGAGGGAAGAACACTCTGCCTTTGGCTGGAAATGAAATATTTCCTTTCACAACCCCCTCCCCAAATCAGTTGTTGCCATTTTGCATCCTGTTTTTTTTTTTTTTTAATCATCTCCCTCTAAAATGGCTTTATTGTTGGCCTCTCAGGTGTATCCTGGCAGGAATAAAGCGCTGGCAGTAATTGGCCGTGACAGGCTTTGCCTCTCCCCGGCGAGGCAGGAGCAGCCCCGTCCTCCCTCCCTGGGGTAATTGGCTCTGACGGCTGCTGGTTGCTGCAATAATACTGATCCACGAGCTTGTGTGAGCTGCATAATGCCTGGAGGATTTTGTACCCATCAATATGTCCTCGGCTCGAATCATTTTTTTTTCCTTTTTTTTTTCTTTTTCCTTTTTTTCCCCCGCGCTTCTGCCGTGGCAGTTTATTAAAAGGAACGCTTGCTGCAGTTACTGCCTGTTTGGTGTCTGCACAGCCCCAGCTGTCATGGCAGATGAAAACACCATCCTGCCGTTCTGTCCAAACACTCCTGCCGCTGCTACAAAGGAAATCCTCCCGCAGTCAGTCGCCCACGGGCGCTCGCAGTTCGAGCCTCTCGCTCATGTAGGTGCGCTTATGCTTTTTAAAAAATCACCCGTGATAACAAAACGTGGTAATCTGCTGGCCAGGGCACAAAACCGCTTTTGTTTGCAGAACTTAACAAGCTGTGAGACAAACCCCAAAAATATGCAAAGCCAGAGAGTTGTACGTGCCTGGCAGTTTCGGTTCCAGCCGGGGCTGAGGGTGTAGGGACTTGTTTGCTGCCTTAAGTGAGAATTCAGATTTCTTCTGTGGTGTCTGGTGGCGAAAAAAAAATTAAATAAATCTCGCATTGGGTGGTGTTGGATCGCGCTCGGTCTTATTAGGACGTTCTGAGAAATGTAAAATGGCAGCAAATCCACCTTGGTTGGATCCTAATCAGCTGCAACACCAAAGTTATTGGGTTCTTAACCAGAATTGGCACGTAGAGCTGAAATTCATTAAAAGTAGTTCTTAGAGCAGGGATTAGTTTTTCTCCGTTGGAATTACTGCTGGCTCATCACTTAAAGCAGAGTTTTTGTGGGTGAAGTGTTTGCCAGAGTCATTTACTGTCTCAACAGTAATTGTGAGTGGTTTGGGGAAGGAAGTCTGTATAAATATGCCTCTGTAAGGTTGTTCCCTGACAGTTTTAGGGCTCTCTGCTTGGGGAGTGGGTTCTAAAGGGTCCCAGCAGCAGTTCAGGAATTGCTCCACAGCAGGCCGAGGCTGCAGTGGCTGAGAAGTACCTCTTGAAAAAGATATTACTACTTGCTTAAAGTAAGATCCTTTTGGCACACATGAAGCCAACTTGCACCTGCAGTGGAGCTGGAGAGAAATGCATCTTTAGGAATGAGGGGGACTCAGGGAAGGATCAGGGATTTGGTTGTAATTCAGTGCCAAACTCTGCTAACTCCTTGGAATTGCCTTTTTTTTTTAAACTTAACTGTGCTAATCCTGACATGGTTTATGGCTTTGCAGTCATGCAATACCATCGTGCTGATGACTCTTCTGGGGAAATGGCAGAAAACTCGTAGTGGGATATTCTGCATCTTTATTTTTAGAAACGAAACACTTCCCAGAGAAACAAACCCTCTGGTTTCGTTCTGTCGTTATGGGGAGGTCTGGCAAAGTTTTATTTCCTCGTTTCATGGACTCAGCTGTGTCTTGATACTGAAAATAAAAGTTGTCTTTAATTACATCCTACAGTGAGGAGGTTGATGATCAGTGCCTGGCTGGCTGCTTGCTTTTGGCTTCCAGTTTTCTGTGACGACAAAAAAAAATGTCTCCTACTCAGCTCCTATTTTATGAACTTGTTTTTATAACTCTTTGTGTCTTGAATCTTTAGGCAAAACCCTGAAGCGAGGTGTTCCTATATTGGTGTCTTGAAGGAAAAGGTACTGAAATGTCATTTTTTCCACCAGATGAGCACACACTGCAAATACAATTTCCAAATGGGATTTCCTTTGTTTTTGGTAGTTTATCTCCCCGGAAATTACAGTAATCATTTGAGTGGGAAGCTTTCAGAGGCAGAAAGAACAGTTTAAGGAGCTCACTTCTGCATTCAGAAGTACTTTCAGAGTGGAATGTTGTAGAGTAATATTTGGATCCTTTTTCTCTTAAGCTGTGACCAGCCCTTCCATCCATTTGTACCCTGAAGATCATGTTCTGATTTCCAGGTAAACCTTAATTTGAAAACAGAATGATATTTAAAACCATTCAGCCTCTTTTGCAGTGTGGGGTTGATCACCCCAGGCCAAGAACCCAAAACCAGGCCATGTCAGTCTGTCAAATATGCCCAGCAAAGACTTAGGGGTCAAAACCAGCAAAACTCAATTACAGGCTAATTGATGAATGTAATTACATGTAGATTTGACCAAAACTCGGTTCTGCAACATTAGCAGTTTAATTACAAAATGCACTGTGATTGTAAACCTTGCAAAAAATATTTTTCCTGGTAGAGGTAGCTGCTATTTCACATCCTGTTTTTTCACATAAACTGGTTTTAGTGGCCAGTGTAAGAACAAGTGAAACACCTGAATTTGCATCAGAATGAAGCTTCCTCTGGAAACTTTAGCACAATTTTAAATGTTTTGCCAAATTTAAACCCGAGAAAAGTAACTTTAATTCTCCCAGCTTTAGCCTGTTGCCTGCAAATTGGATTTTAAACCTCTTGTCGAGTGCCAGCCAACGAGTTCTCTTTGTGGGATGTCATTTGGGAACGCTGAATCCAAGCATTTTGCCTGGTGTGTGTCTTTCCACTCGTCCTCCTTCCAGTCCCGGTTTAGGTCCCTCCCTTTCCCTCCTGTAGCAGTGTCTGGGTCTCAGCACAAGTCAGTTCAGGAGCTGCCCCTGCCCAGGTAATTGTTTTAAAAGCTCCTTCTAATCTCGTCTTTGTTGGCTTAACTAAACCCCTCGATTTGGAACTCAGGTTTCAGCATTTGTGGGTAAGAATGCAAGGACAGTGTGGGGAGGATTCTGGAATAGCTCCTGGGCTGTGCCAGTTCTGTCTTGTGGGGGGTTTTTTAGTTTATTATCAATATTTTGAAACAGGCCCTGCTTGTCTCTGTCTCCTGAAGGAGGTTTGGCACAGTAGAGGCTGCTGAGGGGAGGGGTTTCCTGGAGAATGCTGGGGTTTGTGTGGGGAGCTGCAGCACAAATCCTCGCTGGGCCTGATCCAGGGGGTTTTTGATGCAAGAAACAGGTGGTGACAGGCAGTGGCAGCTAATCCGGGTGGGATCTGCTGGGGAGAGCAGGAATGTGGGAGATGGCTGCCCTGGCCATGTCTGGCATTAATATTAGAATAGCTGTCAGGAAAGGTCACAGTCCTGCTGATCCAACGTGAAAGCCACACAATCTTGTTAGCAGATACTGCACCCCCCCGAAGAGGATTACACAGCAGCAATAGTTCATCGTGTATCTCTTTGCTGCTCTCCAAAGGGGATTGATTTATTTTACAGGTGTGTGAATGACAAAACACAAAACTGGAGTTGGCTTCTGTTCTTAATAAAATGTACCCTTCATGTAACACTTGAGCTGTGCTTCTCTAAGTAACCTCGTAATGATCTACAAGCTTGCCTTTGGCTTAAGAAGATTAAGGAATTAATGTCAAATTACAGACATAACTGCAAATAGTATTTACTGTGTTCAGCATGCAAGGAGAGGCAGGCAGTTGACAAACATGAAATATATTTTTAAAAGTCTTTTTAACTTGAAGGATCACAACTACAACGATGTCAGTGTGCTGTGTGTGGGAGGAAAAGATGCCTTGGCCAGAGAGGGGTTGTTGTGTTCTGTTGTGAGGTTTGGCCGAGGATCCAGGTGAGGAATTGAGAAGGTGTCAGTTTAATTCTGCATCAGACAGTTCCTCGTGTGTCAACAGAGGCTGGGAGATCACAGCTCTGCAGGCACAGTGGACGTGTGTGCAGGGGGTTAGTTGGGGGTGAGACAATGATAAAATGCCTAAGAAGATTGTCTGTGTTACATAATGCTAATGGAATTATGGCTGGATAAACACATTAATATGAGGGAGGGAGGGAAGGAGGGAGGAAATGCCCAGGCTTCAGCTGTGGGAGGCACAAATGTTGCTGCTGGAAGGCACGGCAGAGTTTCTGGAGATGGTTTTCAGTTTGGGGAGGGGGGAGCTCGTCACAAATAAAGCATAACGAGTTTTCCCAGCTGTAAATGGCTTACCTTAACCTTGCTATTTTGGTCAAGTGAAAGGGAAATGAGGGCTGAGGAAATGCTCTTTAGCAAAAGGTGGGAAAGCCACCAAGGTTGCTTATCTGTGAGGAGCTGCAGGGAATATTGCTTTTAATGTGCACAGCAGTTTGTTAATTTTCAGAATCAGAGCAGCAGTGGCCTCACAGGAAGAACAGGCTCTGCTAAAACAGGGGCTGGACTATTGATCCCTTTCGAGGAAAGAATCTGTATTGAGGTGTAAAGATTTGTAGTTGTCAAAGGCTCAGATTTGTCTTTAAACAGATACTGGTTTTAGCTACTGCTCTTAATTATTTGTCAGTGTTAATAAGCATGTGAGAAGGCAGGAGGTTAAAACTTCCCGTGACTGTGAGCTGTAACAAGTGTTGGAAAACTGCAGACTCTGGATGTGCAGGAGGGCAGAGCTGCGAGCAGGAGCTCTGGGAGATCCTTTGCCTGTCTGTGACACTTAACTTAGACCTTAAAAGCTGTGATTGTCTTGCAGCAAACATCTCCAAGGATGACAATTTGTGATGGAAGTGTGTTCTATCCTTTCTGCAGGATAGTGTTTCCATCTGCTCCCATTGCCAGAAACTTTTCTGACCTCCTTTTCCAAATCTCTCTTTTCCTGGCAGTGCCTTAGTGTGTTGAAGAGACAAATGATTTTCTTCTGCCTCTCTGGCTTTACCTTGAGCTTGTTTAAACATTAAAAAACCCCACTTTTATTTCAACTCCTCCTTTCTCCCGTGATTTACTTTTAAAGGAAATGGTGGTTTGGAGACAGCCCCGAATTCTTAAGGCCCTTTGAGTTCTTGCAGCCCAAAGGAAGGTCCTCAGGAGATCTCTCTGAATCCCCTTTAGATGAAGGATGAGTGTCCTCGTCAAGGCAGATTAGAAGGATGATCACAGATTTTGTGAAACAGAAGACAGGTCTGCAGGATGAGATGTGGGGGTGAAGCTCAAGAGCCTGACCTTGCGTGTTTAGGGGCTTGTCTGGCCTAGAACATGAGGCCCTTGGGCTGGGGAGTGAAGATGAGGGTGATGGGAGTGAAGGGAAAACCCTCCCTCCTGTTTTGGGGACTGAAATTGCCAGCAGAGCTCAGCAGGAATCGCTGGCATCGTGTAACTTGTTCTCCCCTCAGTCATCACCTGTGAGCCTGTTTAATTCAGAGAACAAAACCAAAATGACATAATGAAATTCTGCAGTCTGTTTTTTCTTTGGGTTCTGGTTTTTTTTGTTTTTTTTTTTCTCCTCCTGAGGGCTCAGATTTGGCAAAACAAGTGAAACCCTAATAATTGAATTGATGAAGTCACTGATTAGATTGTCTCTGGTGTCAGTGTTATCATCTTTTGCATGTACCTGCTTTAAGCAAAGAGTTTACAATCAATGAGTGAGAATTTAAGGGTGTATTTCTGTTAGGCAGTAACTAACCCTCATTTGGGATTGAAACAGGCCTTTTAATAAGAGTTTGATAACTTCAGTGGGTTTTTAATTAACTGAAATTCCACGCCTTAACAACTTTCTCTTACAAATAATAATTAAAAACTCAGGTTCTTAGGACTGGGAGGTGATCTTAGAGATGGCTGATGTTAAAACAGACCAGGAGTGGCTCCTGCAATCCATACTCGGCCTGGTAGGAAAAATCTGGGATGCAGCAGCTTCATTTTCAGTGAAAGGTGCACGTGAAGTCTTGGAAAACAAAGCTTGGCCTTTATTCAAGATGAGCTGGTTAGTTCTTCTTCAAAGTGACAGAGCAGTGGCAAAGTTTTTTAATAGCTTTGTTCTTTACCCAGAGGTTGTGTCTTTTTTTGTTAGGAGCACACTGACAGCACAGATCAGGGCGGGTATTTGTGGATGTAAATTCAGAAAATACATTCATCTCCTGCTGTCAGAAAAACGCTGCCGGGTTTGCTGACGTGTTACCATTTTTTTTTTGGGGGTGTCACGTCCTGGTGGTTTGGGGGGCTGTTGCAGAGCAGCGGGGTGGATGTGAGTGGAGGAGGACACGGGGGTGATGTCACTGGTGAGGAGTTGGCTCTAGAGGGTGCTCTGAACCAAGGCAGCGCCTCCTTCCCCTCCTTAACATGCACGGATGACGTTTGGGCTGAAGGAAAACAACAAAGATCTCCCTGCTTTCCTCCTGCCTTGCTCGCCACCTTGGGAACCTCAGGATTGCTTTGGCCTGGAGAGTTCCTCGGGAAGCTGCTGCTTAATTATTTGGCTCTGGGGGGATTCCTGCACCGGGAGCTCTGACATCCTTCCCCGTGTTTTCCTGCTGACTTAAATAATTTGGATGTTTGAAGTGTCTTTGGAGGCCTTTACAGAGCATAAATAAAAGCATGAGTGGTTCAAATTGGATGGCATTTTCTCCCTTTCTTGGACAAGAGGTAAATTACTGCATTTTTGCCTCAATATATTAATGGAGAAAGAAACAGTGTCTTGACCTGCTGTGATTTTTAATACCCCTCTCTAGCAGCTGGTAATGACTGGTAGTAAAACATGTAATAATGCACAAATTCCACACTGAGATTTCACATAGGGATTTTTGTTTGTTTTGCTTTGTTTGTTTGTTTTTGTTTTGTTTTTTGTTTTGTTTTCCTTTTGACTATAACTGTCCATTCTTTTTCTTCTTTCTTTTCCTTTCCAACACTTCCTTCTCTTTCTTTCATTTAAACAGCCTTGCCACCCTTTCCCAAATGTCCTGGTGAGGGATTTTTTTTTAAATTTTTTTTTTTTTTTGCTCTGAGTGTGGGGAATTGTTTAAGGTCTGCTGGAAAGCTGTAGCTCAGGTTTTTGGCCAGGGAATATTTACACCTGCAAGTGTTGTGTCTGTTCAGGTCTTTTTGCTGCATTTTTGGCAAGGATGTTGTTGCTTTTCTTTCTCAACTTAAAGTCTTATTCTGGGACAAGCAAAATTAGGGACTGTGACTGTGCTCCTCTCTTTTGTCTCACTGACTGTTCTTTGGAAAAATGTGACTTTTTTCCCCCTGAATATACAGTCAGGTAATAGAAATCTCGTAATTTTTACCTCTTGACTTGAGTGGTTATGAGGATAGTAATTGTTTCAGCCTGATGGAGATTAAAACTTGTCTCCCATGCCAGTTCTTAAATGTGGAAATAGCTGCGGGCTGTGGAATAAAATATTTGATTTATTTCGCAACCCCGTGAAAGACCATAATGCCAGAACTGTATGGATTTGTTTGGTATAAAAGCTTAATTTAAAAGGAGAAGCAGCAGCAGCAGCAGCAGCCTACTAGACCATTTCTGGCTGTGATTTCTATTTTAGGAGGCCGGGGCCCGATGTGGTGATTTGTGTGCTATAATGACGGTAATTCCGAGCTGGGAGATGAGTTGTCTGTAATTCTGAGCCTCTCTCAGCGTTACAGCTCCTTATCAGCAGAGTTAACACGAGGTGAACTGTCTGTAAGACACGGAGTTTTCCCTCCTTCTCTCCAGCTAAAGGTTAAAGTTATTACAGGCACGTGTGCTGGCTTTTGCTGGCGCTGAGGAGTGCTCTGCTTGCCTGCACATTATTGCTGTGGACATATTTTCCTGCTTAACGTGGTGAGCAGTTGTTTAATTGCAAAAGCTGTTACTTCTCCTGATCCCCGACTAGAGTGAAAAAAATCAATGTCTTCTCTGCAGTCTGAACTAATAGGAATCAAACTCATTGAAGGATGAAAATGGTTTAATCAACACAGAGCTGTCTTAAAGGTTATTTAGAAAAAAAAAAGAACACCAAACCCAACAACAAACCCACAAACCAACCAAACACCCCCCAGCCCGGCTCTGGAACTAATGAGCAAAGCACTTCTTCCTCCCTGCAGCTGGACTGATGAAGGGAAGGCAGGACAGGGTTTAATCTGCCAGGGATATGTAGTGATATTCTTGGGGGCTGTTTGATTCCCAAGGCTTCCCTTTTAACCACCACTTCTTGTCTCTATCTTCAGCCTTTGTAGGAGCTGACAGAAACGAGGCCTAATGAGGGGTTTCTTTGTAGTGGGAGCCATGAAAGGCACTCGGGCTTTTCATTCCAAGAGCTGGATCCAACACGATTGTCTCGCTTGTTCTTGACCTCATTTGTCCAGTGAGCTCTGCTTATTTAAAACACATCAGTGGCACCTCTGCTTGGTGGGACCCCAAAGTGCAGATTTCCCTGGGAAGTCCCAGGGGGAATGTTTGGTTGACCATTCCTTTGGAAAAGCGTCAGGTGGTGGTGGTGGGGTTGGAATTGCTGCCTGGTAACCCTGTAAATTGGGGAGTGGAATAAGCAGTCTCTGCTTTGGGGGAGAGTCTGTGGAATAAACTTGGTGTTGCTGTCTTCAAATCACTGCTGATGTTTAAGCCTTGTTATCAGCTGGGCTTTGCAGGCCAGTCTGGAAACACAGGCTTTGGTTGGAGACAGTTCTCCAGCTCCCCCTCTGCTCTAAACTTCTACTTGATTTTTTCCCCCCCTTTTTATTTACTCCTGACATTCCCTGCCGAATCTCTTTTACCTGTGCTACCCACTGGCATCCTCCTGGAAGTCAGACACGTGCAGTGTGATGTTTTTGTCTGGTGTTTAGGGAGGAGAGCACAAGTTCTTGCTGTGGGAGGTCACCTGAGTGTGAACTTCCACGTGCTGTTGTGATTTCAGCCTTTCCCTTCTGAAACTCGGTGACTGAAGGCAATGGAGAATGAAGTGGATCTGTGACTGCTCAGTGATGATTCTGTGAAACCGAAACAAAGTCTTTTAAATTATGTTTTCACCTCTTGATGTGCCACTCTGGCGTGTTCAGATCCAAAAAAACACCCCACAAAAGCAGCAGGTTTTACTTCGGGAGGAATTTTGCCTGCCAAGCTTTAATAAAATGGATTGTTAATGAACTCAGGAGGTGACATGTGTGCTTTTTTCCTGATAAAACATTAGCATGAAAATCCAGCAGTTCCTGTCAGTCACCTTGTCAGAACCCAGACAGGGTGTTCAGGAGGAATGAGGCAACAGCACCTGGAGCTGGGAGGGTGCATTCTGTTTGCTCTGTGAATCCCTCAGCCCTGCCTGTGCCCTTCTGGGTTTCTGAGCCCTTTGCATGCTGGTTCTGTTGTTTGTCAGCTCATGTGCTGGTTGATGGGATGATTTATCAGCTGCAGAGAGGGGAGCCAAGCACAGCAAGAGCCTCCTGTGACGCTGCCTGACTTGGTGCTCTCTGGGTTTTCCCTCGGTGCCCTCGGCTGGGCCGATGGCAGCACGGGAGGGGAAAAATTAAGGATTTTCAGCTGCAAAGTCCAGCCTCTTTGTGGCTTTCCTCGATTTTCCGGTGTTTTGGTGGTTTTTTGGAGGCTGACACTAGATGGCAATGCTGCAGCTGGACCCTGTCACCTGGCTGCCAGCTGGGCACGGTTTGCTCTGGAGCCCTTTTTGCTGAGGGAGGATTTCTCTGTGTCTCTGCAGTGGCTTCCAGGCTGTCTCTTGGTGCACTGGGAACTTGCCTTGACATCCTCCAAAAACTCGTGAGTTCCTTTTGTCCAGGAGTGTTTGCTCTTCCTGTAAATTTAATGTAGGACGTACAAAGACTTCCTGAAGTGAATGTTTGTTTTGTGGAATTGTCCCTTGGCTGGGTGTGTTTCAGGTCCTGCTTTGCCATCTGCAGGCAGTTACTTCACCAGAGATGTAACACAATGCCTGGGACACCATTTAGGATGGCAGGGAATGGTGCTCTCATATTTTAGGTGTTTTCAAGGAATTCCATGGATACCTCTCACATATCCCTATGGTTGTGATGCCCTGCAATTATTTGGCTGCTCAGTTCTGATGGGGACTAGGTATTTGAAGTGCTTCTGTCTTATTTTGTGTGGATTGCAAGAAGAGACAACTAAATAGAAGATCTGGGATGCCTTTTATGCTGAACTCTCTTAGTAGGCCACTGAAGGAACAGTGGAAGGGAAAAACTGCTGTGTTGGAGGTGTAGCCTTCCTAAAAACACTAAATTTCCGTGTTCCTGTAGCTGCATAACACGTGAAACCAACATGAATGTAGATAAAACCAGTGTGTGTGTCCTACTGGAGAATTTGGAAGGAAGTTCAGAGTCAGGATACGGTCACGTGAGTGGGATTTTCAAGCCTTTGGTGTGATTTTATGTTGTTTTATGTGAAACACCAACAGGAAAACGAGCATTGTATCGACAAGCAGCAGTGATTTATGTTAAAATATAGAGCAGGATCCATTTCTTTGGAGAGAGGGTTGGATAAGTTGGTGTAAGCCACGTTTAACTGCTGCCACCTCCTCATCTGCAGCGTGAGAAACGTTGAGAAACTCACCCTGAAAGGCTTTTGTGACTGTTAACTGGTTGATCACGGCTATCAAAAAATCTGCTGCTTCCTTTTAGTTGACTGAAAGTTTCTGTGTAGGTGGCTGCAGACTCACTGCTGTGTGAAACAGTGGTGCACCAGCAAATCCCTGTCTGCCTGAAATAAAAACGAGGCAAAGTAAGCAGAGTCCAGCAACCTGCTCAGATAATTAGTGTGATTTAAGGCTCTGAGTGCAGTTTTGACTTGATATCTCTTTATCAAGCCTTCCAAAGTGCAAAGAGACCTTTCTGAGAAGGGTCAGAGTTATATTTGAGTGGCTGCAGTGTGGCCAAGGCAGATACACCTCCCAGTGCTTGGGTGCAATTCTTACCCTGGTTTATTTTTTTTTTTAGGCTCTTAAGAAATGTGGGAAAGTGTCCATTTTTTAAATAACCCACTATTTCTCACTCTTATGAACCTGTTGGGGTGAGAAGAAGAGGAATAAACCGAGAACCTTCACATTATTCCAAGTTTTGGGGGATTCTGGAGGGGTGAATTAGTCCCATCCGCTGGGTATCTTGTCCTGTAGCCCAGAGTTTCTTCCCTGTAACTGAACTGGGCTTGGGTGGTTTCAGGCTGTTAACATTTCTTCAAGATTATAGCAGGAACTTCCTGTTTTTAGAGCTTATCTCCCTGTCTGGAGGGAGAGATTATTATAGGTATGGTCACATCCTGGGGTTGTTGTCACTTAGTGAAAAAAAAAACACAACCCCTATTGAATTTTCAGAGGCCTTTGAAGGTGCAAGTGATTACTGGGTTTTTTGGAGTCACAATTCCCACCCCCTCTGTGATTCCAATAAAAGGCCCTAAATCCAGTGGGAATTTCCCATCTCTGCTAGTTCAATTTGTGTGTGGAGAAAGAAAACCTCTTGGTAAAGGCTCTGTCTGGCTCTGGAAGGAAGATTGTGAGGGGAAGCATTTGGGAGTCATTTCCTTCAGCTGTGAGTCCGAACATGCTTTATGTTATAACAGTTTAAACAGGCCCTTGATGGGGGTATCGAGTTTTCCATTCCCAGAGTTTCAGTTTAAACAGGCAAACTTCCATTGTTTTACAGCTGCTTTGATGGAGCTGAAAAAAGATGCCTTTGCTCAGTCCTTCCTTCCCTCCTTTTCTTGAGCTTTACCCCTCCCACACAGATTGAAACTATTCAGAGTTTTATTTTCTTTGCTTTATTTTAAATATACAACTGAGAACAAACAGCTTCCTGTTTGCTTTTTAATGCATACATTAGATTTTCAAGTATGTAAATTTTCCCTTTGATATATGACTTCTTTTTCTTGACAAATATTTGGGTTTTTTTTCTCTTTGTCCTTCTAAAATAACTTTTGTGCATTCTTTTGTGTTGAATTCAAGAGGCTGCTGAACAGGTTGGTGTCTTGCCCTAAGTTACCACAAAACCTGGCAGACACACACACTGGGTTTTGTTTTAATATTCTTGGCTCACAGTTTGCCATTCTGTAATTTGGAGGTTCCCAGGGCAGGGATTTTCTACAAAACCATTTTTGAATTTTACTTTTGGTCCCTCAAACCAGGAGGGAAATATCAGGGAAAAAAAAAGTGATTTCTGTGATGAGCAAATGAAGTTTTTTTTCCTTAAATGTGCCTTGCCTGGTTTGTTTTGGTTTCCAGCTGGGAGGCTGTACCTGCTTTGAGTCACTTTATTCACTTGTTGTTCCCCTTACCTTGGTCACAACATCCCAGCTGAGTTTATTACGCTCATCCCTATGCACATCAAAGCTTTTATTTTAAAATCTGCTGCATTCCTCAGCTTGTTTATCTTTTTTTTTTGGTGTTCTTTCCCCCCCCTCCTTCTCTCTTCCCATCCTGTCTTTTTGGCTGAATTTTGCCCTCTTTGAGGTGCAGCTCTCTCAGAGCATGAAGTTTTAACCCTTCTCGTGTCCTTCTCGTGTGTGTTTTTCCTTGGCTTTTCGTTGGGCTCAGACACCTCAGCATTTTGGGGAGGAGACCAGGGAGCTGTGAACACTCATTTATTTGTGTGAGGAGCTCTCAAGTGGGCTGAGCTGTTTCTTTTTGGGTTGTGGTTGGTTGGTTGGTATTTTACTGTTTGTTTGTTTTCCCCAACACTTCCTAAGCTGGGCCTTCCTGTAAAATCCTGCCTTTTTTTTTTTTTCCCACGTGTTAGCATGTGAATTGCCTTAGTCCTCACAGCTCCCTGGGGGAGCCACGCTTGTTTTTTCATCCCTGCTGTGACAGAAGTGCATCCAAGATGCTGCACAAAAATAACCCGCCAGATTCCTCCCGAAGACACCCAGAGCAGAGCTGTGCAGCCCTTCATATCCTTGAATTCCCTGTCCCCATTCCTCAGCTGAGTGATGCCCTGACTGTCCCAATAACCATTTCTTTGGCTCTCTCACAGGTTTGAGGGGGAACCTGAGCCAATTTGTGTTTTTACCTCATACCAACCCGTTGTTTTAACCAGCACTGAGTGCCACCAGTGCACAGGCCTTGGGATATATATATATATATTTATTTCTTTGGGGGATTTTTTGTTTGCATTTGTGCCTGTCTTGCCGGTTGGAGTTTGGTACAAAGGTGTTCCCTTGCAGGGCTGCCAAAGGGGCAGTTGGTGGCAGTTGCTGGTGACAGTTACAGGAGGTCGTTGTCTGCAATTCTGGGGCCTCAGGGTCGTTCAAAAGAGGCTGAAGTTCCTCAGACTTTCCTGTGCTTGGCAGGGTTTTCCTTGCCCGGGGTATTGATGTGGTGCTGGATTTTAACAGGGACCTGTGAGGAGTTACAGCTTGAGCAGAGGTCACCTGGAACATAAACCTGAACACCAGGTAAGCACAGCAAAAGAGTCAGAGTTCCTGAACCGTAAAAGGTGTGATGGTGTCAGTAATTTGGTTTTTTGCAGGCTCCAGGTTGGATGCTGCATAACCAGAGGCTTGGGGAGGGGGGAACCCTCACCCCAACCAAAACCAAAAAACCCTACAAACCCCAACAAACCAGAATCTAACCCAACAAAAAAAAAAAAGCCAAACCTCTTAAAGGTCTGTAAAGGGTGCAGGTTCCGTTTGGAGATTGGAGAGAGGCGAGGAAATGGTTCATCCAAATTTCAGCTGTTCTGCTGTAAATTAAAATAACAAATAACCCTTCCCGTGCTGGTTTTAAGAACTGCTGCGTATGTAAATGTGGGGGAGAGGAAGCAGCCACGAATGTTTAACTGTGTGCAGAGTTTACAGCCTCCTTAGGCCGGGATTACAGCACCAAATGGCCTTTTGATTATGTTGAGGCAATGACGGCGTTGCTCCCAGTTTCCTCTCACAGGTTACGTTCCAGGAGTGTGGAAAAGCGCCCTGGTGTAAGTGTGGAGCTGGGTCAGTGCAGTGGCTGCCTGGAGCTCAGAGCAGGTTTCCTGTTGGGTGTTTCATGTGTGCTCACAGATCTGCAAGCACAGACAGGACCTCTCCTGCTCGGAGCGGATTTGGAGACATTTGTGTGCCGACAGCAGCAACTGTCTCGTCAGGAGCCGAGTATCAGTTCCTCTCAGCTGTGTTTGTACCAGTAAAACAGCACGTTATTTACAGAGGAATAGAACCTCACCTCTAACCTGACCAAAGGTTTTGTGTTTAGACAGGGCCCAGATGCTTTGATGTCGAATTGAAAACAAACAGCGACGGGTAACAAATATTGGGCGCTGCTGCTGCGAGCAGGCAGAGGTGACCTTTCCTGCTGGCAGCACAGCCGGCGCTTCCTCTGCTCTGCCGGGAGATCTGCAGGTGACTGCTGGCCTCTGGAATTCTCCAGCTAATTTTCGGTTTAAGCTGCCCCTGCTTGGGGCTGGTTTTTTTTGTTTCTCAGGAGGAATCACTGGTGTTTTGGCCGGGGATGTGTGTGTGTGTGAGAGCTGACAGGGAGAGGGAAACTTGTGATGAGGAGTGGAGTTGAGTGACGCGCAACAAAAGCACTGTGGTGACAATATGAAGCTGTTAGCTTGTTCTCCATCAGCCTACTCCCTTCCTCTTCCCCCCCCCATCCAAGGCTGAATCCGAGGGGAGGGCTTGATTTACGTGGAGCTCTGAAGACGGTGTTAAATCCCCTTTTAAAAATAGGCTCAGCTTAGCAGGGGGCTGGTGTGTCAGACTGAACGCTTGCCTGAGCCGGGAACTTGTGCTGTATGAGCTTTTAGAAAACACTTGTCATGTTCACATCTGCATGTGTTCTCAAAAGTACTTTGAGGCTTCTTTGTGTTCAATTTGTGCAAGTCAGGCAGTTGCACTCGAACCTGCCTTTTGGAAAAATTGACTGGATGAGCGAACTCAGAGCCGGAAGGAGCCGCTTTTAAGCGTTTGTGGGACCTCTCTGTCGTGGCTGCCTCTTGAAAGGAAAAAAAAGTTAATGTACCCATTTAATCTGTATAATCTCATTAAGCCTGTTTACGGTTAGTTTGTGTTTCAAGTGTATGGATACCTGGGAGACCCGAAATTGCTCCTCTGGAGCAGTTCTGGGAGCGGGTGAGATGTTTATGTGTGCTTGATGGCTAATTCTGTCAGAGGAGGTGGGGAGCGCCCGCTTGATGGATGGATCCTGTTGGCTGGGAGGGCTCGTGCCTTTTATTTAATATTCTCCAAATTCCCGCGTCCGTGTTTAATATTCCTCAAGCGCGGCGCGGGGTTATGAATTATTCGCGTCGGGCACGAGCCGCGTGTCTCGAAAGCCGCGCGTTTTTCCCAGCCCGTTTGAAGAGAGCTCTGTCTGTCACTCCTCGGCTCTCAATCTTTCATGAGCCTGGAGCGCTCGTGGGTACAGGAGACAAAAGTGTTACAGGACTGGGGGGGAAGCGCTGAAAATGCAGGTGCTTCCCAGATTTCAGCAGCAGGAAGGGAAGGTGTGCTGGGTGGGGTGTGTGTGTGTACATGCCTTTAAGCAATGTCAGGAATTACTGACAGCAAGTCAAAGCTGCTTTTTTTTTGCTTTTTTTTTTTCTAGCTTCTGTTGTTTATTGTCACGACCTTAATGTTTCTTCAGCTAGGTGTTCTATTTAATTATGGTGTTTATAGTAAATATCAGTTCCCTTGGCTGTGTGCTGGGGCCTGTAGCATGCGGGAGTGCTTTGCTTGTAACTGCATCCCTTGTCTCAGTTCATTATCTGTTAATGGTACTCGACATGACAGGCTTGTTTTGATAAATGGAGGCTGCCAGGAAAGCTGGGCTGGATTTTGCAGACGGTGGAATTGAGCTTTATTTCATTGTGTAACACCAGATAACTGTTGCACACTGGACCGAGCACAACCACGTGTTGTGTTGAGGTCTGGGGGCACTCATTCCACTCAGGGGCTCGTTCTCTCCAGTAGATTTGCCTGACCCATGTGAGGGTAGATTTTGCATAGTCTTGTTGGGCTTTGTGTATGTTTAACTCACATTTTCCCCCCTTTTTCAGACATCCAGCTTCCAGAAGTGATATCAAAAGAAACTCTGTTAAAGTTTATAATGCTGTGACTAGCCAAGGTGTATTTCAGGACCAAGAAAAGATCTTTTTTGTAATCCGTTTCCAAAAGGCAAGCTAGGAAGTCCCTGTTGCAAAATGGAGCTTGAGGCTGTACTCTGTGCGTGTTTTTTCTCTCAGTCTCTGAAATGGGGGCAGATCTCCATATCTCATAGGAAAGCCAATTAGTGAGAGTTGAGTTGTCTCTGATGTTGGTGATTGAGTGCTGTGGCTGTTCTGTTCATTCAAGGATCTCCAATGTGCTGTGTACAAGCAGATGGGACTTGAGATGATTTCGCTGCCATCTCCCACGCCACTGAATTCAGAAGTTGGTTTGTCTTGGATTTGCAAGACAGCGTCTGAGATTCAGGAATAGTCTCCAGCTCTGTTGCTGTGCTCAGCCTGCTGGATGCTGTACCCTGCACTGCTTGAACAACTTTCATCCTGCTGGGATACAAACAATTCTATGCATTTTTAAATTATTATTATTATTATTTGAGTGCGTTTTTCCTGTATGTACCGACTTTAAGGATTTGTGGTCCAAGCTGGCTGGGTCATCTGCCCTCAAGGGATAAGGTGGTTTTGAACAAGTCCCATCGAGCAGGGTATTTTTCAAATGATGGAACCTGGCCTGGATTAACTTACTGCTGGAAAGCTCTTTTGGAAGTCATCAGGAGTAAACACTGATTTAAATACACACTGGAGCAGCAAGTTCCCTTCTACGATTTGCCAGGTGTTGGGCCACATTTGATTAGAAAATTGAAGAGTGAGGATAAATGCAGTGTGGTTTCTTTGTGCTGACTCGAGGATTGGATTTCAGCTCTGGCAGGTTTGGAGCTCTCACACGGCTACTTGGTTACAAAGCTCGTTTTGAACCAGGTCTGGCAAAGACAGGCTCCAGCTCAGGAGCTGTTGTACAATGAATATTGCAGGAGCAGAGCTCATGCCATACACCATCTCCAATTTGTATTGATCAGAGCAGTCCTGTGATGTGGCACAAGGGCATTAGAATTAATCAGCTCCTTCAGCTGGGCGTGCGGTTTTAGGGAGTTCTATTTCTAGAAAGTGCGGAATAAATGTCAAAGTTGGGTTTCTTTGTTTCCTGAAGGACTCCTGGGTTATGGTTCGAAACATGGGAGAAAGCTGTGTGGATAAACAGAGGGGAAAATACACAACTACAAATAATTACCAGCATCTGGAAAGATTAAGTTGGCAGGCAGTACTTGAGGGCGTCCCTCTAATTAACTGGGTCTGTGAACCTTAATGATTATTATTTTTTCTAAATTTTTAATTTTTTTTTTTTTTTTACTTGGCCTTTGTGAAGCCAGCTCTGGGAAGGTGTACTCCCATATTTATTTTATAGGTAAAATATTACTGCACGGCTAGGAAATGGATTTGCTCGGCAGGGATAAAGTGTACGTTGCCCTGAGGTAATGGATTACATAGATGACTTGTTCTGCATGTTATTCTGCAAGGGAAATAGCAAAGCTTTGCTCTAAAATTAAGTCGGTACTAGCAGCTGAAAGGTCATGGTTGTGGTGTTGGAGAACAGAGCGAGACATTGTGAGGCCGAGATGAGTTACAGGTCTGCGTGGAGACGCGCAGTAAGATAAATATTCATTATTGAAAAAACCCCCAATTAAACGCAATTAAAAGGAACGCGTTCTGCTGAGCTGATGAATTTCTGTCTCTAACCGAGGGGGGAGAAGGAAGACATGGTAGGAAAGGATTTTAAACAAAATGGCTTACTAATTGAACGCGCTGCAACACAACCCCCCGCGCCAAGTGTCTCCTACCGTGGCACTGGCCAGGCATCCCCCACCCACCTGGGAAGGTGTCGGGATCCCCCCCACTTCCTTGTTTTGTCTGCCTTTCCCCACCCCCCGTGTTGTGGTCGGGGGAGGCCGGGGCATTGATATTCCTGCAGCAGCCGCGGGCTGGGAGCGCCGAGCGCCCCGGGGGATGCTTCGCCTCCCTCCTCCTCCTCCTCCTCCTCCTCGGCGGCTGCAGATGCCTGTTCTCGCTGACCACGCTATTAAAGCGCTGCCATCAATCACGGGGCTCCCGGTTCCGGCGGGGCCGGGCGGGGAGGAGGAGGAGGAGGCGGAGGCGGGGAAGGAGCCGCGCGTGTGTCCGTGTGTGTTCGAGCTGCCCCCGCCGCGTGGGACCGGGGCCGGTGCGTGGGGACCGGGGGGTGACCGGGGAGGGGGCACCGAGGGGAGGGGGGGGATGAAGCCGTGCC
Source organism: Myiozetetes cayanensis (assembly GCF_022539395.1). Lineage (NCBI taxonomy): Eukaryota > Metazoa > Chordata > Aves > Passeriformes > Tyrannidae > Myiozetetes > Myiozetetes cayanensis. The sequence goes on along the minus strand of NW_026087499.1, from coordinate 3,160,002 downwards.
GGGAGCGGGGAGGGGGGCGGCGGGCCCGGGAGACCCCGCTCGGAGCAGCTGCTCGGCGGCGGCGGAGGGGCCTCCTTTTGTTCACCAGCTGCGCCTCCCGGCCCCGCTTCCTCCGTGCCTGCCCTTCCCGGAGCCCTCCTCTTCTTCCTCCTCCTCTTCCTCCTCTTCTTCCTCCTCCTCCCGGGCACCGCGGCTGCTCCCCCCCCTCCACCCGGAGCACAGCCCCGCTGGGATCGGGCTGTTTTCCCGGGATCGCGGTATTTTCCCGGGATCGTTTTTTTCCCCTATTTCCCCCCCCCCAATCCACCCCCGGGAGCCGCAGAGCCCGAGGCTGGCGGTGGGTGCCCCCCGGACCTTCCCCCGGAGTTTTGGCCAAGGCGGAGAAGGGGTCTGGGATCCCGCTTGGAACATCCCTGGAGCAGGTCCCTGACTGGGTGAGCTGCTCTTCAGTTGTTACCTGGCCAAGGATAACCTGGGTGGAGGAAAGGCTTGACTTAATTCTCCTTTCCCCCTTTTGGTTACTCCTGGTTTGTTTTGGGGGGGGGGTTGTGTGTGTTGTTTTTTTGTTTTTTTGGTTTTTTTTCTCCCAGAAAAAGTTGGATCGACTCGGTGGGTGAGGCGTAGGTAGGTTGTTGTTGGCCTGGGAAGTTCAGAGTGCTCTGTGAGGCTGCGGGCTTTTCTTTCCATAACAAACGCTTTACCTCCCCGATCTAAATATAAACAGTTCAGCCAAGCGGGCTGCTGTGTTTAATTCTGTTTTTTTTAAAAGCAAACGAGATAAGGAGATAAAGATTGCCTTTTCCTTATCCTGGAAGAAAGTACTTTTTTTTTTTTTTCTTTGCTCTTGATACAATGGAATGCCTTTGAAGTACTAATTGGGACAGCGTGTGTGTAACTTTTTTTAACGATGTTTAATGGTGTTTTAAGATAGTGACAGGAGACCTGCTCGGCCACTTTGTTTCCTGAGGAAGAAACCAGCTCTGCTTTGTTTTGCAATTGGTTTTAAGCTCCTCTGAGTCCATGTGGCTTCTCCCTGCATGGGGCATTGTGTGGCTGGATGGCTCCTTACAGCCATATGGGGCGGCTTTAATTGTAGGGGAGTGGAAATGCCAGTTGACAAGGCCACTGAATTTCTCTTTTTTTTTTTTTCCCCTTGTTGTTTGTTTGTTTTAAACTTCACATTAATGTGGGGGCGTGAAGCAGGAGAAAGTGGAGAACAGAAATCTAGTGAAGTGTAGTTTCAGACGCTCCACAGAGATGTTTCTTCTGGGAACTCAGTTTTAAAGTCAACTGGATTTCAAACCCTGCAAACAGCACTGTTCCAATGTAAAGCCGTTAATCTGCAGGCAATTAGTTCCAGACGTGCAACCAACTCCACATTTTTCGCAGTTTTTGTTCTTACAGGCGGTCGCAGTTTTGAGCACTTTTGCCCAGTGACTCTCACAAGACAGGCGTCTGAGATACCTCAACAGCGAGCTGAGAGAGCGCTGGAGGAGCAGCGTTTGAAAGCTTTTATTTGTTTTTCCAACCCCGTAATTTAGCAGTGTTTAAACTATTTTATAAAGATCTCTGGGACCCAGTGAAAGGTGGTTTTTTGAATCCCGAGCACTCGAGTGCTCATTGTGCTCTGGCAGGCCGGGTGCTTGGCAGGCACTTCTTGAAATGTTATTTGATCTGGCAGCGCGATAGAATTGACTTGGATTACACCATTTTTTTCACCCCCCCGGTCGCTGTTTGAAAGTGATTCATCAGCGAGTGTTGCTCGAGAGCGTATTTTAGGGCACAAGCTGCGTGTATTCACTTAAAACATCTTTCCAGAGAAAGGCAGTTAAGAATTCGTCTTGTTTTGCGGTCAGGATTTATGAATTGAGGCAAGGGCTGACGTAATCCCTCCGACCACTTCCTTTGTGTGTGTTTTGGAGTTGATAGTGCTTTGTTTTACTTAAAATAGCCAGGACTGTTTCTTGAATACTTTTCTATCTCCTGGCTGCTGTGGCCTTCGGTGTGAGCAGACAACTTGTTCCACTTGTGTGTGATTATGTCCCTTTGAGGAAATGGTTCCTTCCTATTGTCACTAAGGTTCAGTGAATTGCTTGTATGCTAAGCAGATGAGACTTTAATTTTAATTAACATAATGATGTGTACAGCTGTTCTGTCGGAATGCATCGGCTGTCTTTGCGATTTTACTACAGGTTGTAGAGAATCCCTTGGTGTGTCTCTCAACCCCTCTTTTGCTCGCTTTTATTTATGCAAAGGTGACAAGATGGGGCTTTTTATCTCCTGATGTGAGTGGTTAAGAGTTCACTGCCAGAGGGCTTGGGTTTGATTTTGTGTGTGTGTGTGTGTGGGAAAGAAAATAAGCTGTTTATCGCTGAACTAATCCTAAACCTCCTTGTCTTTTGGGTTGAGAGGGGTTATGTTGCCTGTTGTTTTGCTTAAGAGTAGCCAGAAGGAATCCCCACCTTGCTAATTTTTTAATTCTTTAATGGATGTGCAGCTTTCTAGAGCTGGCTCTGAGTGTTAGCTCAGTGGGCACGTGTTAATCTTTCCTTGTCCTGGGACTTCTTCAAGTGATGTAGAGAGATTGTGCTGATGGTGTGTATGCTGGACTGGGAGCAACACCAGTTTGTAAACACTGCAGACCAGTGCTCCTGTAACTTGTTGATCAATGTGGATAACACAATGAGAATCCAGTTACTGGTAAGAAAACCAATTGTGAAGGCAATTTTAGGAATAGGTGTATAGTTGTGTTGAGATTGTCATTCAATGCTGTTTTGGCCAAGTGATTTTCAAATTAAGGCCGTTCTTTGGGGCGCTGGGCTGGGCTCTGGCAGATGATTGGATTAAAAGGTGTTGACTGGAGCTGTTGGAGTCCCCAGTTGTTGGTTGTGTCACTCAGGTGGTCACTGTTTACCCCACTGTTTGAAGTGCTGCTGCTCTCAACCAGCCTTGTTTAGTTGAACCAATTCTCATCATGATTTAGAGGGATGCACCAGGCAGGAAACAAAAGCAGCTCAGGAGCCGAGCTGTGAACTGGGGTGTGACGTTGTTGGGGACTTGGCTCCGTGGCAGAGTCAGAATATGGGACAGGAGCGTTTTCCAGGCATTGGGAAGCAGAAATTGCACGTGGCCTGTTGGGTTTGATGCAAATGCTCAGCACTTTCACCTCTCTGAAGGCTACAGAGCAGCTCTGACTCGTGTCCTGAAGCAGTGGCTCAGAGCTGTGAGCAGCTCAACAAGCTGCAGATGAGTTTTATTGCTTTCTGTGAGCTGTAATGTCTTGGCCAAGGTATCTACCTCTGCCTTAAAATAACTCGTTTTTTTTTGTTGTTTGAACATTGTGTATTTCAAGTGCCAGGCTCAGGAAATGACAGATAAGAACACTAAGTAGTTGTGTTTTGTATTTTGAGGGTAAAGAAGGGAAATGGTGTATAAATCACTGTAGTCCCAGAATAGCAAGTGACCTGATGTGAATCTTTAATATTGACAGTCAAGTGCATGAATCTTCGAGTTTCTCACCTTTGTGTGCAGAAGATTGAGCATTGCTTTAGAAACAGGTCCAAGGGGCAGCAGAGGTGGCTTTTGGTGTATGAGGGGAGATCCTTCTATTTTCCTGATGCTGATGTAGCACTGAGCAGCAAGTGGTGTGGATATGAGCACTCAGTGTAATGAAGATTCCCAAAATAAGATGGAAAGGCCTTTTTTTTTTTTTTTCTTTTTTTTTTGAGTAATTTCCTAGCTGATAACATGCAGATTAAGGTGCCAATCTTCTCTAATTCGGATAAAACAAGATGATTTCGGAAGGGGTGTTTAGGGAAGAAGGGAAGCTGGAATTCTTGCTCCTTGTTTGGCTGATCCTCATGGTGGTGTAATTCAGAATATACACACAGAATGAATTTCTCTATTAGTAAAGATTGGCAAAGCCTAAAGTGATGTAACACGAGTACTAAAGGAGAGGAGCCATGAAAAACTTGCTGTAAGCTGACTGTGAAAAGTGTTCCTAAATGAATCAGAGGGAAATCTGCTTTTTGCACTCCAGCTCCCTTAGCAGAAGTGAGACTCTTGCCAGGAGAGTGGACAAAAATTGTATTTATTCCAAAGTTTGCCTGGGGTAGTGGTTTGAGTTCTGACCTTTGGATGCAAAGTGAGAACAAATAGTGTTGAAAAATGTAAATGATTAAAGCAAGCTGGCCTTCTTTAGGAAACATTTGTGAGAGGTTTTGCCAAGGAAAGGTCTCGGTGATTGGGTAAATGTTTCACTGCTGGAATAGGTGTTCAAATGGGATTTGATGGGGATGTGTAGATGGTGAGTTTGGATGGGTATCACTTTTCACAGGATGACAATACAGTGGGAAATAACAAATGTGGGATGTGTGAAGGTTGGTTCCTAAAAACTCAATACTTGCAGGTTTTTCATTCTGTTCCCCCCCTTTTTTATTAAAAAAGAACTGACTCTAAAAAGCTGTGTGATGGGTAAACCTTCTACTAAAACCAACCAGGCTGGGTTTAGGTAATTGCTGCTTCTGTAACATCAGTTTTGTTCATGGAATAACCTTTGTCTTAAGTGTTGACTTGGATGTTCTTGAAACTACCAATAAAAATGCTTTGGGGTCGGCAGGGTTTTCTTGTTGAATTGGTTTAGTTGTAGAGATCAAAATGACTTGTTTTTGAAATAAAACTGAAAATTTGTTATCAGGCAGTAAGTGTTTCAGCAGCCTCTGGGGTCTGATAAGCTTTTATTCTGTTTAGATTCTTAAAAATTTAAACCACTTTGTAGTTGGAATGTTATTGTCAGGTTTTGGTTTTGGTCATTGTTGGGAACTGGAGAAAATGCAGAGTTTTACCATTTTTAATCCATAGTTCTGTCCCAGGTTTGTCTCTGTGCGTGTCCATCAGCAAAATTATGGCAGTAAAAGGTTCTAAAGTTTAAAACTGAATTAGTTTCAGGTTCTTCACTGGGGAGGTTTCAGCATGTCCACGTAATCAGTCTGCAAAGTCAACATATTTACCTAACCCAGGACCAATGTGCCACTTCCTCTGAGTGTGGGAAGTTCACACCTTTCTCTTGGTGCCCTCAGTGGGTGTTTTAACCCAGGCACAAGTTGGGAACTCAGTGACTTGAATTTTTGCACGTGGTGAAGTTCCTCGGGTCTGCTCAGTGACTGAGGAGCAGAAGCTGCCCCAGTGAGCAGTTAAATTACAAGGCAGTGTGGAAATGACTGAGCCATAATATGAGTCAATACAATTCAGGTTGGGGACTTGTCTTTTTTTTTTTTTTGAGTTTGACACAGTAACAGATCCCTGTGGAATTTACCCTTCCAAGCAGTCAAAACACGCCGTGTTTGCTCCATTTCCTATTGAAATCTAACAAAGAAGCCAAAAATCAGATTTCCATTTCCTGGTAATAAAGCTATTCCTTTGAGATCAGAGCTGGGAATGGATTTTTTTATATATATATATATAGCAGTTCCTGCTTAATAATTGAATGCTCTTTGGTGTCTTGTGTGAGAGTGTGAGGCAGAGCACATCTACCCTGTGAGTTCAATATTAGACTGCTGGAATTGGCTTAAAGTTGTGGGCTAGTAGGGCTTATAGTTAAGGCTGGTATTAAAGAGTTAAGAGCAGCCCAAGGTTATTAGATCATCTGGAAACCAATTGCCCTTTCACAGTGTAATAAAGTAATTATGAGTAGTGGATGAAAATGGGGTGCAGTCTGTTCCAGCATTATGGCTGCCTGTCTTTCCCAGCAATTGCATCGTCCTCCTTTGTGTGGAGATCTGATGATTTGCATATTCAGAGCATGTTTGGTATTTGCCACTTGCAGCTGTAAATGGGAAGTGTGGCATTAAACCCTCCCCAAATTACGCCATCTGTTTGCGGGGGTTTCCTGTGAGGTTTTTCGGCTCCTGATAGATGATGTTTCACCTTGGGTCTGCTCTCTTTAAACAAGCACATCCCCCTGGTGCTGAGGGAGTTGGGAGTCTGGTCTGGTTTAAATTGGGAGTCTGGTCTGGTTTAAATTGCCAGAATTCTTTCCTGAATGGATGGAGCAGTTGCAGCTGAGCAGGGCTTGTGCAACTTCATCTCTTGGTGGGGTGTTCCTGTGCTGCCCTGACACCAGAAAAGGTGTTACTTGGAAAAAAAACCAACTCAGTCCTCATGCTCTGTTTTTAACTCGAGTAGCACGTGATCAAATTCTCCCATGAATTTTTAAGGCGAAAAAACAAGTTTTAGTCTAACTTGCCTTTGTGCACAAATGAGATCTGTGGTTTGAGCGATGCAGTTTGTGACTAAAACGTTGTTAATGTGAAAGGGTAAGTACAGCTGGGATGTCTGATCGAACTAGAGATGACAGTTTTACTGGAATTCAGCACCGTGTCCTGGCTCCAGGTACCACCAAGGGTGCTGTTTTCCAGTGGGGTGAGAATGAGAGTGGACAAGTGCCGGTGGTGACCTCCCAAACCAGGTCACTGTTTGCTGGGACATGAGAGTCAGGGTCTGGATCTGAGGGACCAACAGTCCAAAATCTGCCCTGGAAAGGTGTGCAAGCTCCGTGGGGCTGGTGAAAGCAATCCTGGGGAGGCTTTTAAAGCGTGGAGTCAGTCCCAGAAACAAGAATGGAGCTGAACTTGAGATCTTGACTTTTCTAACAAATGCTGCTGTCTAAAGTTGTGTTTTGGCCCAGAGCTTTATTGAATCCATGCTTTTGGCTGGGTGTTTTCCCTCCGAGGCTGCACTGGGGGCTCTGGGACACCAAAGGTAAACAGAACGAGCTCCTTCTGTTCCGTTCCTGTGGGACTTCCCAGTGGTTTAGGATTTCAGGACAGGGAAACCTTTACTCAGTGCATGCACATCTTTTTCCGGCTTGTTTGGAGCAGAGAGAATTTTTGGGGATGAGTTATGAGCGTTGTATGTCAGGGTAATCAAGTTCTGAGGTCGTTTTCTACCCTGTGGCTCCCACACTGTGATGCTGATGTGGGTCTTCTGTGGAAATCTTAAAGTATATTAACTGTTCTTCTCAGGCAGATGAACAAGTGATTTAGTCCTACAGATAAGAGATGGTGAGTAATAAACCCTTCCCTGGGATTATCTTTAGGAGACAGTTGAAACTTTTCCTGCCTCTTCCAGCCTAAACTGTGCATGTGATGACTGTTTTGGTTTTGAAGCACAATATGTGAGCAAGATAGTAGTTGTGTTTGGGATTTTTGTGTTGATGTGTCTAGGTTTATATAGGGATCTTTTTCTTAGAACTCTTACCGTGGTTTTTGCTTTGTTTGGGGTTTTTGCTTTGCTTTGTTGTGTCGTTTTTTGAGGGTTTTGGTTTGGTGCCTTTTTTTTTTTCTTTCCTTCCCCTCTCCAAGAAGGCTTTTAGTTTGTGGGAGGTTTTTTTAAAACTCTAGAGCAGTGTGAGTGCAGTTCTGCCTGCCTGGGAAGCAGTGGACAAAGAAATAACATGCAGAGAGCACTCCTGAAAAATCATGACAAGTTTTTCACTTGGCTGTTGGGCTGAAAACTTGAGAAAACCCTTCACAGGAGGTTGTTTATTTTGGTGTGGTTTGTTTTTTTCTTGGTCCTATCAATACAATTTGAATAAAAAATAGTACATAATTATTTTGTAATGTCACTTAAACCAAAGTTCCTTCTGATTCCAAGGCCAGATCAGCAGATGTTAAGAAGCAGTCAGCAAGTAATAAATCTCCCCCTGGCTGTGTGTGTTATCTCCTGGGAGAGGCTGCAGGACCCGAGGAGAAAACAGGGCTAATCCCTCAAGTGCTGGCTGGATTTAATGAGGTCCCAGTTGCTTGGGTAACTGGCACCTGGTGAATTTTCTCCTGTAGTATTTTGAAAGTAGCTCTTAAGTCAGCTGCTGATTAGGTCTGTGTTTCAGGAAAACACTTGGTGACAGGGCATCCTTCTGCACTCATGCTCCTTTAATTGTTGAATATTCATGTGCGGTTTAAACGGTGGAAACTTCACCCACAGGTGTCTTCAGAGCTGGGAGACTTCAGTGCATCATAACAATAATCAATCATGTCACTTGTTTTGCTGTCTGGGGTTTTTAGTGGAAGAGAGAAGGGAGATCTGGTAATGCTGGTTCGTGTTACTGGGGGGATAAAGAAGGTCTTAAAAGACTTCCCTTGGTCACAGATGGATGAAACACTGCTGTGAACAGCTTCTGGTGCTCTGTTTAGTCTCATGTCTTGTCCACCACAGACTCCAAGCAGCTTTATTAAACATTTAATGTTGTTTCAGAGCTGTTATTGATGTCTAACCTTAAAGCTTCACCTTGAAAATAGAGCTGGCAACCTCACAGTGCATCTTTTAGGGAAAAGAACCTCCGTTTTGAAGGTATTTCAGCAGGATACATGGCCTGTGTGATCTTAATTTGCATGTCATGGGGTATTAGCATGTAATTATGAAAGCTAAGGAGGTTTTTTTTGTCTTTAAGCGTTTCAGGCCTCTTATTTTTGTGGGAATGTGTCAGTCAGCACACAAAGGATGAGCATCCTTGGCTTCAAGGAGAACAAGGCCCAAGGCCATCAAAGTGTTGCCACAGTCCCTGTGCCACCTCCTGGTCTGCCTGGTGGCACATTGATGGTCCCACCAGTGTGAATGAGGCCACTGCATTTCCTGGGTGGCTGAATGGTTATTTGCATTGCTTATTTTATGCTTTAATGCTTTATGGTCTCACTCTGCAGCCTCGTTCTCAGCAGCTTCCGAGATCAGCCCTAAACACACGGCTGCAACTGTGGTGCCTCCCACTGTTCCATCAGATCCCACTGCTCTGGTCATACATGACTGTAGAGCATCTGCTGAGGGTCCTGGAAGTAGGAATTCTGTTCATATCTGAAGCATGAGCAGAGCCACAAAGTTATTTCATGCGGCGTTCAAATATTTCCTCCCGGTGTGGATGAGACTCGGATTAATCACTCGGAGCATTTCTTAATATTTTCCTCTTCTCAGGAAAGGTGTTGTGAAGCCCTTTCACTGGGGTTCATTAGCACTGGGCAGCTGAGGGCTGTGGGGTCATTCCTGGAGCTGAGAGCTGTTTAAAACATAATATACAGGGTTGAAACAGCGTGTGAGACCTGCGAGCTGGTCCTTGTTTAAAAACCGGTGCTTCAAATCTACTCAGCAACTCAACTGGGTGCTGCCCAGGAGCAGGAACAACCTACAGAGGAGGTCAATGTTTCACTTTGAAAGTATCTACTGGTTTGTTGTCTTTTTTTTTTTTAAAGAAACTTCTCTGACTTTCAGAGAACTAAACCAGACCTAAGGGGAGGAAAAAAAGTGCAAGTTGGTGCAGTGAGGAGTCACTGGGCAAGTGAGAGATGTGGGTGTTGGTGTGCAGTACCAAAACCAGCCAGGAAAGTGTGGAGGTTCCTGTGGGAAGCTCACCTCGGGCGGTGTGAGGTGTAAAGGAAACCTGGCTGTATTTTTGGGCTGAAAAGATGTCAGAAGCCAACTGCCAGCACTGCCAGCTTTGGTTCCTGTCGCTTGAGGTCACGCAGGAGATCCTATGATCCCTTGAAACACAGACCCCCCTCCTTGCAAATACCTTTTAACACGTGTTTGGGAATCTTTAGCAAGAGCGCAGAGGGATAATGAGCTGTTGGAGCTTTGCTGCAAACTCATTTTTGAAGCAGTGCCCCTCTGTCTCACCACTCTGTGCTTTCATTCTTTCCTTGCATGCGGCATTTTTGTTTGCTTTTCAAGTACTGTTCCTGCTGCCTCGTGTAGCAGTGTCAAGATCAAAGGTCACACTGGCACTGGTAGGGTTTTACTGCTTTAAATGCTGAATATTTATTGCTGTTTTCTCTAAGTGCAATAAAGGAAGTGAGATGTAATTGAATCCATCTCAGTTGTTAAGTATTATGAAATGATGAGGAATATGCTGACCATTTGCTGCAGACAGTCTATAATATGAGACAGGGATCAAGCCTGCATTTCACACATGAATAAGCACAGTTAATCTCCTGATTACAACAGCCCTGCTGGACTGGGAAGGGAGGCTTTGGAGGGAAGGAAATTCTGACGTCTGCTCTGTCATTAACTGAAATAAGCTGCTCCTCAGAGAAAATGAGACCCAGGCCTGAAATTAAAGGCAGTTTCTCCAGGCAGAAATATCATCTGTCTTGATGCTTGTACAGAAAGTGTTTTAAAACAGTGGACGAGAAGAAAAAAAAATCTGTCCTGTTAATTCTGATAACATTTGACTGAAAGAGGAGACTTTCTTTGTTTGCACTCTTGTGGAATTTTATGGAGCAGTGAAGTGGTGCAGCTTTAGTTAGTCTTGTGGATAGTCTCTAAATCTCAGGATGTTGCTTTCTTTAGAGAGAAGCTGCTTTAATTATAGCCCTGTTTCAGTGGGAATGTCTGGCCAGGCGGCTCATCCCGGGAGCCCACCCTGCACTTACTCTTCCATTTTGAGCAGCTCAGATCCACAGGCAGTTGTCTGGAGTTAAATAAAACACTTAATGTGGCTGAAGACCAGAGGTTTTGCCTTTGCTTGCTCCCAAAAATAACCCGATCTGGTTTGGGTTTGGGTGGTTTAAATAACTCGAGTTGGAAGCTTTCTAGGAGATGAAAGGTTTGTGGGGGGGACAGCTGAGTGTTCAGCCATGGAGAAATGGAATTTCCAGTGGAGAAAAGCACAGCTAAATACACCCAGGGAGCGACAGTTTGGGAGATATTTGTAGACATATTGCAGAGATGGAGGTGCCAAAATAAAATTGAGAATTTAGAAACTGAAATGAGTGGTGGGGAGAGTTTTGGGTGTAGTTACACTTGGAGCTGCCTGCGAGGCAGCAATGGGCTCATTCTGATAAACACAAGTGAATGTTTTCAGTATTATACAAAACTCATTTCTGTCTTAAAATAAAGGACTTAGAGGCAGGTATAGGAATGTGATCTATTGGTAACATTGATAAACATCCTGTAAAACCAGAGCTGTTGCAAAAGGGACACAATTCTGTTTCATTTACCACTGGTTGTTACTGTCTACCAGCAGTTTCTCTTGATGCTTTGATTTCTTTGTTGGCTTTCCCCAGATCTGAATTTACAGCACTTGGCAGTGTTTATATTTTACCTATTTTAGTAAACATACTACAGATTTCTCTTTTATTTGCCACAGACTTGCCTGTCAGGAGATCCATATGCATGCTTTCAACCCTTTTTACTTCTCAAAATCTGTTGTCTTTTTTTTCTGCAACCTCTGTCAGCAAATGAGTTGATTTTTTTTTTTTTTTTTTTTTTTACAATACTTGATGATTTTTCAAGGGAAAGTGTGATTTATTTGTTGGGGTATGGTGGAATGGTTCCACTGCCTCTGGTTTAGGTTCTCCACCCTAATCTCACTTTTTGTCTCTTTATCTGCACTTTGTTGGCTGAAGAGTTCTCCTGCAAATCCAGCTGTGTTGGTGTGGTGGCTGGAAGGAAAACAGAGCAGTTGTGCCTGATAAAAGATGGCACGAGGTGGGATTGTTGGGGTGTCCTGTGCAGGGCCAGGAGTTGGACTTGAATGATCCTTTTGGGTCCCTTCCAGCTCAGGATATTCTGTGGTTCTCTGATAGAGAATCTGTTCAAAATAACCTGCTGTATATAACAACAAGGGTTGGGTTTTTTTCCTGTTTTAAATGTTGTTAAGCAAACCCATAATGCAGATGTTTCCTTGGCTCCAAATCACTTGGAGTTCCCCAGATAATATTTCTTGTTACAGAAGCAGCTCCTGCAGGTCCCGTGGGCCTGTTCTCCCCTAACAGCCTTTAACAGGAGGGAGTTCTCTTGCATTATGGGGTCATTTTTTAAAAGCTCTGCTTTTCAGTAGTGCTGTGGGATGACTACTTTGCATGACTCAGACCTGTATCACGTTAATCATTTACATTAGCCTGGATGACTTGGGAGAAGGAGCAGTAAACACATGGCTTGGTATTTACTGCCTGGGGATCCTTGTTCTGTGTGCTATGACTGTAGAGGCCATTAAAGCACCTTTTTGGATGGCAAGAGGGGTTCTGATAAGCCATAAAATTCCACAGGAGTGGGAACAACCACTTTAACAGGGTGGGTCAGTGCCTTGGGCTGGGCTGTGAGTTGTTGTGCTCCAGTCACAGCTCTGGATTTTGGTTGCTCTGTGCCCCAGTGGCCCCGCTGTTTGCTGCATCCTCACCAAGCACTGAGAAAACAGAGAGTGTAGCTCCTTTATCTGCTAAATTTAGGAGCACAGAAACTTCCTAAGACTGTATTGATCTTAGGTTGCTGCTCTGAAACGAGTGTGGGGAGAAACTGTGGCTTGTTTGGAATGACATTACTTTTATGGAAGCCTGTGTGTAAAACTGCCTGAAAGGAGGGTGTTCTCAGAGAGCTTCTCTCAGGTCGCTGCTGTGAGGGTGGTCCATAAATTGCCCATCCATTTCTGGAGGAGGCAGGAGCTGATGTGCTCACTGCAGATATCATTCCTGGTGTTTCAGTCTCCTCTGTGGTCAAAGCTGACTGTCTTGGTAAGTGTTGTTCTTAGGCCTTCCTGAATTTAGGAGCTCTTGCAGGTAGAAAGTTCTTCTACTTGTGCTGTGTCTCAATTTAGGGTAACACAAAGGGAAATGTTACTTTGCTGTCTTAGATCCTTCCCACTCCAAACCTTAAAAATCCTCACGGTTGCCCGATAAACCTGGCACTTTCCTCCTGAAAATGTGACCCTGAAAACATGCAAAATATCCTGGTGGTAAATGCAGAAATATTTTTGCCTGGTGAAATGTGGCTTTGCTGCTTTCCCCCCCTCCCCGTTCCTGTAAGTTCTGTGGCATCAACACTGTGTTGAAGAGAGGGATTTGAGGATCTTATCTAAGCTGTCACCCTGCACAGCTCGTCTGTCAAACAGCCCCTCACCCCGGATTTCAGGATGATGCCATAAACATCCCGAGCCAGAGTGTATCAGTGTGAGGGTGGAATGTGCAGTGGGAGAGCAGCACCATAAACTGTGATTTAAAACCTGGCAACTGCGAGCCTGGCCGGTGCGAGGCAGGGCTCAGAAATGTGACATCTCCTGTTTGCTTTGCTCAGGTCAAGTTGGGTAAATAGCAGGGCAGGGGGGAGGAAAAAGGTCAGTGCCTTGTCACGGGAAACACCTCGAATTGTGTGCCTGGACCCAAGGGTGACCTCGGAGCTGGGAGATGCTGGTGCGGTCGGTGCCTGTTGGGTGCTTTGTCCCCACCCTGGAGCCGCGGGGGGGGATTGGCACAGAGCGGTTCTGAGCCAACAAACACACTGGGAATTGCGTGTTCTTCGAGGCTTACAAGGGCTGTAAATATGTAACTCAGTGACCGTTCCTGCCCACGGTGTCCCAGCCTGTGTTTGTGTTATAAACTCGCAGTGCAGGAGATAAGGGAGACAACTGATAAGAGGCACATAAATCACTGCAGAGACTCCTGAGAGCTTTTTAAGACTTTCAGCAAACTTGCCTCCAGAAGGGGTCACACACTTGTCCTCTGAGCATTCAAGGACAGGCAGCAGGACCCCTTCAACACCCACTCCACCAGGAAAATGAATGTTTGTGCTGAACGATGCATTAATATCCCAGGGAAGAAGTTGGTGGGTAGTTTGTACTCCTGGCAGGGAGAGCTCTGTGTTTGGGCTCTGTGTGTGGTAGTTGGGTGGAAAATACTGCAGGTAAACCCAACAGGATGTGGAGTCTGGAAGTTGGGGTGAGTGCCTTTAGCAAAATCTCACTCCAAGCAGACACTGTCCAAGAGTGCTCATAGAAAGTTTTTACTTGCCCTTTCTTCCTTTTGCTTTCCCTTTCTTCCTTTTGCTTTCCCTTTCTTCCTTTTGCTTTCCCTTTCTTCCTTTTGCTTTCCTTTTCTTCCTTTTGCTTTCCTTTTCTTCCTTTTGCTTTCCCTTTCTTCCTTTTGCTTTCCTTTTCTTCCTTTTGCTTTCCCTTTCTTCCTTTTGCTTTCCCTTTCTTCCTTTTGCTTTCCCTTTTCTTCCTTTTGCTTTCCCTTTCTTCCTTTGCTTTCCTTTTCTTCCTTTTGCTTTCCCTTTTCTTCCTTTTGCTTTCCCTTTTCTTCCTTTTGCTTTCCCTTTTCTTCCTTTTGCTTTCCCTTTCTTCCTTTTGCTTTCCTTTTCTTCCTTTTGCTTTCCCTTTTCTTCCTTTTGCTTTCCCTTTTCTTCCTTTTGCTTTCCCTTTTCTTCCTTTTGCTTTCCCTTTTCTTCCTTTTGCTTTCCCTTTTCTTCCTTTTGCTTTCCCTTTTCTTCCTTTTGCTTTCCCTTTTCTTCCTTTTGCTTTCCTTTTCTTCCTTTTGCTTTCCTTTTCTTCCTTTTGCTTTCCCTTTCTTCCTTTTGCTTTCCCTTTCTTCCTTTTGCTTTCCCTTTTCTTCCTTTTGCTTTCCCTTTTCTTCCTTTTGCTTTCCCTTTCTTCCTTTCCTTTTGCTTTCCCTTTTCTTCCTTTTGCTTTCCCTTTCTTCCTTTCCTTTTGCTTTCCCTTTCTTCCTTTCCTTTTGCTTTCCCTTTCTTCCTTTTTCCTCCTCTCTGGCCTCTCAGTGAATTTGTCCTCAGTTTGCAGCCTGTTTGTGTGTTGTCCTGAGCCAAGCAGCTCTGGCTTTCCACTTTCAGATGATGGATGAACCGTGGGGAGTATCCCAAGGAATATCCCCCATGAACTCCTTAAATACTTGATGCCTCTGAATATCTGCAACTCCTATTTTCAACAGCAAATGGATGATAGGAAAGAATTTTGGAGAAAGTTGATAACAGATGTTCTTGGTCTCTTTCTGAAACCTAAAGGTTAAAATGTGTGTGTGGCTCCCTTGCAGTTAATGAGCTTTATCCCAGTGTGGGATCTGGGGAAGTGGGAGCTGTGTGGGAACTCCTCTCCTGGGTGCTTGGAGCAGGCTCTGAGGATCTGAACCACAGTCTAGCTCTCTGTTTGGATACCTGGAGTTTAACTCTTCATTCTTTCTGTGGCAACTGAGATTTCTTTTCCCTCCCATTGATTATCAGGGTTATTTTCCACACATGATCCCAAAGGTTTTTCTTGCACCTTATGAGTATAGGAGGGGAACCTTTATGGTTGGTTTTCCTTCTTTATTTCTTTTGTAAAATCTTAATCCCTTGCACTGAAACAGAGTTAAAATTCTCCCTTGACATCCAAATTAGAAAAACTCCAGGGCAGGAACTCCAGCAGTGGCAGCACATACTTCCTTTAATCTGGCATTTGCTGGAAACAGTGCCTTTTTATCTGGCAATATGAGACTAAAAGCTTACAGAAGAATGGTCCTGTTGTGTTTATTAAGGCTGGTAACACATGACCAAACAAATCTTGTTAAAAGATTTATCTGTTTGGCTTAAATAAGAAAAAGGAGCTCGTCTCCATCTTTTTAGTTCCCCTCTGCACTTGGATGCCTTCCTGGTACAGTCTCATAGCATTGCTGGTGCACTGGCTTTCACATTATCTTTAAAACCTGACTCTTTAATTCTAGTTAAGAGGTTTAAGTACTTAAAGTGGGAAGAGGTGGTGTATGTGCCTTTGGCTCCGATGAAGGTCTGCAGGTGCACAGATCAAAGGTGGGTGGGACAGGTGACTGCACTGTGGCCATCCCAGCACTCCCAGTGCCCAGATCCCACTGCAACTCATGGGAACAGCACTGTCCTGCTCTCTGGGCTGGGCTGGGAGGATGGGAATTTGTGGCTGAACAAATGCTGAAACTTTTAATTTGAACTAGATTTCAAATGCTGAGGACCCCCCCCTCCCTCCCCCGAGCCGAGTGAATGTGGGGTAATAACTTGAAAATAGTGATTACGAACTTCTGCACTTCAGGTTTCTAAATTAAGTTAAAGGTCAAATTGTGCCTGCCTGATTTCTCCAAAGGTACTGTGGCAATAACATCTCTTAGGATCCCATTTGAAAAGGCAGAGGCAGATCTAACAACCATCTTCATCATGACAGCTCTTGTGCCCTGTCTTTGGGAGTGCAACTGAGGTGGGTTTAGTGGGACTCCACCCAGATACTTTTGGGCCTGACTGGAGAAGGACTAGTTGAAAGTGCAGGTATATCCTGTGCCCTGAGGGGTGACTGGGAGCTCTGTGTGCTATTTTTGGAGTGATGCTGCTCTGGAGCTGCCTGTCAGACAGGTGAAGGATGCAGAAGGCCGTGTCAGGAATGCAGGGACTCTGCAGGGCTTTGCTTTCCATTCGGTTTGTGCTGGAGTTTTCCTCTAGAACTGCTGTGGGCAGGGGAGGGATCCTTGGAACCTGGCTGGAGTCGGTTCCACTTTAACTATTGTGGAATGTTAAACACCTTTTCTGTACAAAAGGAGTGTTTGCAAGCTCTTATTGTGCTTGGCATGTGGGGTGAAGTGGCAGAGCACTGCAGGGACCACGTTCTGACCTGGTGAAGCACCTGCTTTCAGCCTTCTCTTGACACGCTTGGTGCCACCTTTCCTTCATCGTGCCTGCCCCAGACTCAAAATCAAGGTTCCTGGTCCCAGTTTGCTCCGTTCCTTCATCACTGAGCCTTTTAACAGGAACCAGCACACCTGAGTACGTTGTGAAGTCATCGGTGCCTGCGTGTTCTGCTGCAAAGCAGAGAACAGAAAGCTTCAGTGAGTTAACTCTGCAAACATGTTTTTGGCTCGTGTTTGATCTCTGAACAATTTCAGATAAAAAAAGACCTTTCAAGTCGGGTGGCACACAGGGTGGAGACAAAGGAAGCCATCCCACGGTGGATGTAATAAACTTACTTGGAGAAGTGGACATATCCTGAGGCCCTGGTTAAAAAATAACAACACCAACAAAGTCTCTCGGAGTGTGATTGCAGTGGAGTTAACATTTTTCCTCAGGTTTTTCAACTTGCATTGAACAAATAATGGACAGGGGCTATTCTCCCTCTCCTTTGTGTGCCAGGCTCAGCTATTGTGAAGTGATTGTTCCCCTTTTAGCTCAAATGACTTCTTTCCGAGATGAATTCCCAGTGGAGGGAGCAGTAAACCAGTATCAAAGGCTCTTAATGCCCTTCAGCCTGTGGTGTTTAACCTGAATTTCTCTGCTGTGGTTTAATGACAGAAGCAGCTGCTTTGGTGGTGGTTTGGTACAGGCAGAATGAGGGGCTGCCAGGGAGTAAAATGACAGGAAACCCAAACCCCAGAGCTTGCCAAAACCCAGATTTTCAGTGTGTTTGCCTCTGCTGTCCTAATCCAGAGTTAAACATCTGTGTGACTGCTGCATCTGGCAATAGAATGATGTATGACCCCAGCTTGCTTTAGAGAACAAAAAAGAAGGCTGGGAGTATTTTTGTGGGTTTTGTGCCGGTGTTTCCTTGGGTTCCACGTTCATCCACAATTACCCAGAGAGCGACACAAGTGCTGAACCCACCACGGCATCTGTGAGTGAGGAGGGATGTTGAGTCAGCAGATACTTCTCCACAGTGTTTCCATGTTGGTCAGGAGGGATTAAGCAGCATGTTGAGTTTGGTGATACCCTCCTGTTCTCGAGGTGCTTGGTGGGTGAGGTAAGAACGTGTGAGATGAAACCAAAACATTCAGGTTGAGATGATGCATAAGAAACTTTCTGCTCTTATGGTTGAAGGGATCCTTCCAGATATTGGGGGTGTGCTTTATCTAGAAATAGCTCTTTGCTTTTGGTTTCTGCTGGTGGTAAATGAAGAGCAGGGATGCAGCAGGGGACAATGTTGTGTTTTACCATGAAAGCAAAATATACCTTGGAATCTTCAAAACACGTTTGGCTCACTGCTTAAATAATAAAGTTTCTTAATCAAACACTTCTTTGTGGTAATAATGGCTTCCCCTTCATTATGTGGCTGCTGATTAAACAATTTTTCCTTGCTCCTCTGGCAGTCCTGTACTGCTGTTACACACTTGAGTTTGTGTAACATCATCTTTTGTCTGTTGTGTTCTTTCCTTAGTCCTGTTGCAGCTAAACTTAAGGTCATGGGGTTGCTTTATTCTCAGACAGAAGTGGTTGAATCCTGCAAAACTTTTGAAATGGAGCATTTAGAGTGAAATAGTCTTGGAAATGAGATGTATTTGTGTGAGGAAGTTGAATGGTGCTCGTGATGAGATTGCATCAGTAGGTAGGGACTGGTGAGATGAAAAGGCTGCCTGTACTGTTCATAAATACACTGGCTGTGGAAATGACTTTTTATGGGATCTCCTGAAATGGGAGCTGGGAGGAGAGTGGCCATTTGGCTGTATTGGAGCTGGAAATTTCACAGCTGACTACACTAACTGTGGTCTCCACTAATTACTGCCCAGCCCTCCAGCAAATGAAATCATTCTGACCGTGGTGTTTATTCATTCAGCGTTCCTCCTCTGTGCAAAACAAATAAAGAAATAAATAAACCCAGGGGGAAAAAAAAAAATCCCCACTAAGAACTGGACTTGCAATAAAACACACTGAAGTACTTTGTTTGGATTTAATCTGAGAGAAACAGCAAGGACTTAAAACCTGCAGCTATGTGGGGAGTTAAGTCCTGCAGGGTTGGTCCTGGCTCCCGAACTGGAATCCATCAGCATTCCCTCAGCAGCTGAGGATGTTTGGAGGCTTCCCCCTGTGCTCCTTGGCAGGGGGTGTGGAGGGGTTTTCTCTCTCCTGGAGAGTTGGTTTTGCCTCTGCTCATTAAAAGGGTCGATGGGGACAGAAGAGCAGAGCAGGAGGGGAGTGCATTTGGGGGTGAGTCCTGTGAAGGGATTTACCCACCAGGCACGTGGAGGTCACTGGGTTTGATGTGATGTCGACCCTCAGACGGACTCCTCTGGTGTAAAATGGTTCACTTGGAATTTGCTTTTAAAACAAAGCTTGGCCAGGAGCAGCCTGCACTGAGGTCCTGGCTGCTTTTCCAGGGTTATTTGCACAACTCTTGGTTCCTTGAGAGTTGTGGATTATGAAGAGGAGCTCAGAACGCTTCAGATGCAGATAAAATTAATATGGATGAATTATCTCTCAGTTACTAATCAACTGTGGTTTGTTTTCCCTTCAAACAGGGACTTTAAAATCATTTTTCCTTTACGTTTAGAGCTGTGTGAGGTGGTTGGCACCTTCTTAAGTTTGGGGCTTCATGGAAAAGCCCTCTAGCTGCCCAGGTTCAAACCTGCTCTTACTCTCATGTACCACCCATCCCCAATAATTAAATACTGTGGTGACTGATGGATTATTTTTTTTTTAATTGGAAATTATTTAGAGGATAAAGAGACACATTTAGCACTTGCCAGAGGAAGGTGCTTGCTCGACTGTGCCAGAAGAGGGGTGTGATCCTTTCACCAGAGTGAGAGGGAAAAAACCTCCAAGTTTGCTGCTGGGGAATTCCCTAACCTCTGGAAATTTAAGGCATTTCTTATTGAATCCCTGTAGACCTTTGCTATCACTATTACCTGCAGCTTCTCTGGCAGTTGACAGGTTCATTGTGCTCTTCTCCACTGGAGTTTCATTGGATTCCCCTGGTGTGTTATCAGAGTGATGGCAGCTGCTATAACAGGGAAAGAAAACAG
This sequence comes from Myiozetetes cayanensis, assembly GCF_022539395.1. Lineage (NCBI taxonomy): Eukaryota > Metazoa > Chordata > Aves > Passeriformes > Tyrannidae > Myiozetetes > Myiozetetes cayanensis. The sequence continues at coordinate 3,140,509 of NW_026087499.1, read as the reverse complement.
AATCATTTCCTACCTGATCTGTTCATTCAGGAAATGCCTGAGAGATTCAAGGCACAGCCTGAATTGCATCAGCAAAAGCAATTTGTCTCTCTCTCTCTCTCTCTCTTTGCTGTTTCCATTGCTGGAGCTGGGAGTCGACAGGGACAGGAATATTGTGGTCTGAGATTCGTGTCAGACTGAAGGAATTTCAAGTACAGGGGATCACTGACTCCTCAGCTGACTTCTTAAAGATGAAAATAGCCTTTTTCCTTCTCTAATGTGGTTTCAAAAGCTTAATACATGAACAATCAGTCTTCTTAGGGCCCAGCCTGTCAGGCTGTAGCTTTCTGCACAGTGGGGGAAGTTCTCATTGCACCAAACAGCAGCTTCCTGAAAACTTAGGAATTAGATGTGGGTAAAGTGGTGAATCAGGGGAAAAAAGATAATTTACCTTCGTGTGTTGGATGTACCCTTTTTGAAACACCCTCCTTTTAGGAAAGGTCCTGTTGTTATATATGGAAAAGCAGGTTTTGTTGGTGCACTTGTAACCACTGCGGTTTGGTTTGGTTTCAATTAATTAATTCCTGTAATCTGTGGATTACAGGTTGGCTCTATTTTTGGAAAAGCAGGATAGGGGCAGGACTTCCTAACAGATTGCCCTGGAAGTGGCAGATGGCATCCTTTCCTCTGTCCCAGCTTTGTAGGGCATCCGTTGTGAGTGGTGTTGAGATGTAAAACAATCCAGCCATTTGCTAAACCCCTTCATTCGCTTCCAGCTGAGAGCTGGAGACTCTTCCTTTCTTGCACTTGTCTCTTCCTAAATGTTTTATGGATTTGGGTTTTTTTTTAATTCCTATTAGCTGCAGGTATAAAGTGATGTGTGTTCTCAGCCAGCACTTCCCATCCCAGAAAGTTATTTATTGCATGTCTATAGTGGAAAGATGAAATTTTTTTCAGGAGCTGGGAGGATCTTTTTGGAGGAGGGAAGTGGCTTCAAACATTTTACAGACACTGAAATTACTATTTCTGGGAAGCCTTCAAAAGGCTGCTTTGTGTTTTACTGTTTGTGCTTTCCAGACTGAATTGCTTTGAGACGGTGGGGGGTGTGTGTGAGTGGTGTTTCATTTTTATTTTCAGCAATTGCAGGAATTTTGAATATTAACATGGTCTTTTCCCCTCTTTCTTTCCCGTCACCCCTTCAAGAACCTTTTTAAAACGCTGGGGTTGTTGGAGTGGTGGAATTTTCCCTGGATTTGAGTGAGAAATTCAGAAGACTGAAGCCCAGGCTCACTGTCTACCTTTCACGGAGGCCCAGCCGTGAGAGGACAGAAGAAGGCACGTGGCGAATCATGACAGCGGACAAGGAGAAAGACAAAGACAAAGAGAAGGACAGGGACAGAGACCGGGATAAGGAGCGGGACAAGAGGGACAAGGGCAGGGAGAGCGAGAACTCCCGGCCCCGGCGCAGCTGCACCTTGGAAGGAGGGGCCAAGAACTACGCGGAGAGCGACCACAGTGAGGACGAGGACAATGACAACAACAGTGCCACCACCGAGGAGTCCACCAAGAAGAGCAAAAAGAAACCCCCCAAGAAGAAATCCCGCTACGAGAGAACCGACAACGGGGAGATCACGTCCTTCATCACCGAGGACGACGTTGTGTACAGGCCCGGAGGTAAGAAATTCCTACACCTCGTGTTTCCTTTGAAAGCCCTTGTGCTCCAGAGCTGTCAGTTGGCTGCAGCAGCCAGCACAGTGTGCTCCCTGCTAATTGAAATTATCCTTGTCCTGGGGGCAGGATGCAGCTTTTCCGAGGAGACAAATGGGGCCGTGCATGCAAAAGCTTCTCGCTGTGTCTTGTGGTGTCTGATTTAGGTCCCCTTCAAGAAAGAGCTGCACTTTTTGCTTTCTGCTGTGTTGATTATCATTGTGTCCCGTGGAATCTCTGTCCCTGGGAGCTGTGAAACTAAACTGGGGGATGCACTAAAGGCTTTGCTGCCACTTTGAAACTAGGCTTGATCTGAGCTAGAGGTTTGACTGGGATGTTGAATGATCTTCAAACCTTTCTGGAAAGTTTGTGGGTCTGGGATTGCTTTGCAGAGCTCCCCTGCTGTCCTCTGTGACATATAAATCAGGTGACTCAAAATCTCATACCTGCCATGCCACTGATTTCACCCCCCTCATTAATAGCTAAGCCTGTGCACAGCAGCTTTAGCAGTGTCAGCATCAGCAGGTGCCTGGGATGTTCTGGGCAGAGAACCAGGAGCTTGGGGTGTGCTCTGCATGTCTTGGATGTGCCTCTGAACATAAAGTTTATAGGGTCTCATGTAAGGTTCCAAGGTCTAACCTGTGGCTGCTGCCAGCTAATGTTTTCCTCAGCCTGTACTTGAAAATGAGATTATTCAGCCCTGTGTGTTCCTCACATTTCGGGTGCAGACTTCTCTGTTCACCTGCACAGCACTTTAAAAGTGTTGACTGCAGTTGTTTGTTCCACCCCAAGCAAGAGTTGTGTTTGGGTTCCCTGTTGGAGGCCCTGGCTGAAGGGCCCTCCCTGGTGGTTTTACATCCCTTGGCTGTCCAAGTGCCCATCGTGCCCTGGAGCAAAGCAGGGGTGGATTCAAACTGGAGCCCAGGGAAACTCAGGAGGTCAAATCTCGTTTTTCCACAAGGTGCTGTGTAGCTCAGCTCCAAAAAATGAGTGCAGGTGTCAGTGTTTTAAGTGCTGTCCCCAGCCCCAGTGGCTGTGAGCGCTCCAAGGTGCATGGGGATGCTCAGCTGCTGGTCCGGGTGGGAGGTGCTGCTTTCCACACTCCTCCTTCCCCCTGGAAGTCTGAGCTCTCCCAACGTTAGTCAGAGCAGCTTATCTCTGGAAATGCTTCAGCTTCAGTTTGGGCTCCTTTCATCAATCATTTCAAACCATTCTGAGGAGCTGTTTTCCCGTGGTCCGGGCTGGTGGCTGGGGATATTTGTCGCTCCAGCAGCGGCAGTGGGGAGCCTGCAGAATCACTGGCTCTGCTGACAATCTTATTTTCAGTGTCAGAGGATGAAAAACATTTCAGAATCTGTTGAGAACAGCTGCTGTGGGGGCCCAGGAGTACAGTGTGGCACACTGGTTTTATTGCAGATGGAGCTGGCTTGGAATTAAGGCAGGAAACCGGTTTGGGATCTCAGTTTTACCCTGTTGTGGTAGGATGGAGAAGTGGTTGGAGCTGATGTAGGAGGAGGTTACTCAGTGAAAGAACAGGGAAAAGCCACAGTCCTTGTGATAACTGGGGCATTTGTAACTGTTCTGTAATTTAAGGATCTGCTTATTAAATTTTACATTATTAGTGGTAATTAGCATGAGAGATGGGCCCCAGCACTGAAACTTTTCTGTTCAGTTTGCTCTTTGTGCCTTTGTAAAACTCGCCTTGGAAAGTGCTGAGGGTGGTGAGAACACACATGAGCTCAGTTCTGGAGGGACATGAGCTTAGCTGGAACCTTTATTGAATATACTGATTTATAAATTTGATTTAAAAGGTAATTTCTCAACAGGATGAGATCTTGAATGCCCGTTCCTGTGCTTAATTTATCCAAAAAACCCAGTTTTAGCATGTATTACAGAAGGCACTCTTACAGCTTGTTACACACAGGAAGATGTATTTGCAGCTAAGGGTGCAAATTACATAAAATTTTAAGAGGGATTAGAGAGTTTAAATTAATGAGACACAGCAAGGATTAGAAAGATGAAAATTAAAGGTGTGTGCAGAAGGGATAGCCGTCTTCAGCTTACATCTCCTCGGCTTTAAGGCAAGGAAATCCTTTCCAGTCATTTGATTCTTTCCCTTAAATACTCTTATCTGATATGGATGAAAGTTAAAGGTCTGCATTTTCCTCCTGTGAAGTCCTTGGTTAAAATCTCGTTCAGTGTTTACCCTGTTGCTGTACAGTGCTTAATCCAGCACTTAATACAGCTTTTTTTTTTTCCCCCCCTGTGCTGAGCTCAGCAGCTGTATGGGAGTAATAGCAAATAAACTGTAAATAAATACATAATCAAGATAATTGGAATTTTTTTTCCAGTGAAAGGTGGCACTATATTGTTACTGTATAAATACTGCTCTTAGTAATTTGCATAGATATAATGAATTCATGCATAGCTTTAAACAAGGTATTAAAAAGAACCGGGCAGGGCTTAGACAACACTATGCAATTAATCTTCTCTGCTTTGCTGGCAATCACACACAGACCTATCCTAAAAGCTCATTGGCCCAGTTCCCCATCTGTCCCCTCAGCTTCCACACCCTCCCTCCCATTTCCTTCCAAATCTAAGCTGGGGGGTTTTCCTGTTTTGTTTTGTTTTGTTTTCCCCACACAGTTGTAACCTTGCTTTTGTCGAAATGACTGCTGGCACATTGGTTTTGCTTGCACAGTATGTATTCAGGCCTTAGCACGAGGTAGGAAGGTGCTCTTGGAGCAGCTTTCCAGCCTTTCTCCAAGGGTCACGTTGTTCCAAACACTGTTGAGTGGCTTTTGCAGAGGTGCTGCTTTTGATACCTGGTTAAGGGCATGACTTGGAGCCAAGTGATAGGAAACAGCACTGGCAGGAACTTTAAATTCCTAAAATTTCAGTTCCAGGGAACCTCCTTTCCCCTCCCTCTTCATGAGGGCAAACAACAAGCTTAAAGTCTTGGAAGAACCTGACATATGGAGGTATTTTTCTTGTGTGTCTTCAACCTGTCACTGGACATGGAGATTTCCTTTTCAGTAGCCCAATAAACCGCTCTTATTTCATAAGATGCCATAAAAAGTACATATCCTGCATCAGAATAGCAGCTGGTTCTGTGGATAACGATTGTCTTGTTCTTTGAGCTTCTGAACACCTTCCTTACCCTCAGCCTGTTGAACACCTCAGGAAGGGACAGTTTTAGATTAAAGTCACAGAATTTAAAACTGAGGGTGTTGTTCCTTGAGCAGATTGCTGTAGTGTGTCACTGTGGTGGCACCTCCAATGCTGGGCTGTTGGGTGGAAGTCTGAACTGATTTGGAGCTGCAGCAGAACCAGGTGACTTTGTGCCACCTGCAGATGAGGACAGTATTGTTTGCTTCGCCTACGCAGAAACATTTAAAAGGATCTGCAGGAATTAGAAGGATTTCTGAGGATCTGTTTCTGCAGTGACATCAGTAGCTATATAAACAGCACCTCAGCAAGAGGAATCAGCGTGAGGTGACACAAGGTGAAATGATCTCAGGCACCGCTCTGCTTTTCCAGCAGACTGCTTGGAGGAGCTGATGGGAGAGCCTCGTTGTTGTGGAGTTTTAGGGTCCGTGTGGAGCTGGAAGAAGAGGTGCAGGGGGTTAGATGTGGAAGGTGCAGCTTGATACAGTGCAGGGCAAAGAGGCAGAATTAGCTTTGTCATCAGATAAAATCACAGGATGGTTTGGGTTGGAAGGGACCTTAAGGATCATCCCATTCCAGCCCCCTGCCCTGGGCAGAGACACCTCCCACTCTCTCTGTGTATCCTGGGACATGTGGCCTAATATCTGAAAACCAGGAATGAATTCCTTTGCCATGTAGAGATGTTTTAGGCTGTTAAATGTTAAATATTCCCTTTATTAAAACTCTGATGGTGTTTTGTATTGTTGTAATGGAGGAAATTGCTGAAATTGGTTGTTTTGATCCACGAGCTTTATAAAAACATAAAACCAAGAACCAAACCGAAGTTATTCCTCCCTCTGCTTATATGTTCAATAATTGGTATATCGGGATCTGGGCTGAATGAGACTGAAAAACTCCTGCTCTGGCAGTGCTTGGCTTGTATTTGACACTGGCCCATGTTTTGTCATTCTTCTGGAGGCTCCTCTTCTTTCTGTCAACTGGGTCAGCTGCAGAAGGGGGCCATGCCAGAAGTCAACCTAGAAACACCTCGAATATGAACAGGACAGTTAATTGTTCTCTGGGAAGTAGAAGTTTGAATCAGGCGCTTGGGCAGGAGGAAGAAACGCAAGGAAATGATTATTTCAGCTGTACATTTGAATTTTAGGAGGTCCTGGGCCACCCCCCTTGTTTGTTGTGAGTGTTGTGTGTGGGCCGACCAGGTTTGTCACAGAGGTTTGTGCTGTCCTCGTGTGGTCTCCTGTTCCTTCAGGAGCTCCACAGTTGGAAGGAGTGTGTTCCAACACGGTGTGTTTTCCTTTTCCTTTGGGAGTCTGTTACCATTGTGCCAGTAGATCACTGCAATAGTTCAGTGACAGACTTTCAGCTCCTCTGAAGAGGAGTAACCTCGGGAGCTTTGCTGCTTAATGTGGTTGTAAAAGCTCCCTTATTTTTCACACTTCCACCACTGTTTTCAACCCTTCTGCATCTGTGAATAGTGGTGAGGAAATCTAGCAATCTTTTTTTTTTTTAGAGAACATTAAGACTTTTGTTTCAATGGAAACAAATGCATTCTTTACCCATTCCTCCTCAGGTAATTAAGAGAAGAGGGGGGAAAAAAATGAAAGAAAAGGCCTGGATTAGTAGGTGAGTCTTAAATCATGTCAGGAGGGTTAACAGAATGCATGAAAACATCCCAGAAGGGTTTTCTTTGAAGCTGATTGAAGTCTGTGGAGAACAGTGTGGAGGAACAGCCTGTTTGTCTGCAGCTGAAACTGGGGCTGGTTCTGTTCTGTACTCGGGGATATCACAGGGCTTGTAATTAGTTTTGATTCCCAGCATTTGAGAGTTGGAAGAAGTGTGGTTCTTAAAGGGAGCAAGTGAATAATATTAAGCAGAGACAGTAATTAAGGCTCTGTGGCAGAGAACATGGACTGCTTAATGCGTGTAACTGGCTTTCTGTGTGTGCTGTTTGTTGGGATAAACAATGAACATGAGCCAGGCTGGATAAAAAAAGGAGATGCATTTACCGAGTCCACATTTACTCTTGCACTGCTCTGTCCATGGGCAGCTGCTGGTGCCTGACAGATGGAGCCTTAAGTGCAGATCAAGGTTGATCTGGCAAATGGATTCCTCTGGCTTTGTTTGGCCTTTGTGTATGAAATCATGGAGAGCAGCACTGAGGAGGTGGCTCTGCCCAGGGCTGGGCACGTGGCCTCACCAAGGCTGACCCAACAGGGAGCTTTTGTACTATTAGAGATCAATATTATAACATTACACAAAATTATGTGTATATTTTTTATATATATTAATATTATACTTTAAAATGAAGGGATAAAGTTGACATACCAGTGTTAAAACAAACAACACTTCTCCAGTAAGATCAACTTTAGAGCTGCTGCCCTGGTTGGTTCTGTATGAAAAGGCTGCTTAGAACTGCTTACAGATTTGAACAACAGGAAAAGAGGTTTTCATTTGGGGAAAATACAGGTTGCTTTTGGAAAAAAATAAAGATCATTTTTTCAGTGCTGCCAGCTGTTTGCAGGCAGGCAAGGGTCAGGTTAGCAGGTACCAGGGAGGTTCTCACGTGAGCTCCCCCGACAGCAGTGTCAATATTTGCATCTCCACAGGCTGCACTGTTTGAAATGGAGCATTCTGTGAAAATCATCCTCACTCAGGTGACACATTTAATTTCCCTCCTCTGAACACCACGTTTCTGTTCAGGGCTGCACCAGCAGCTTAGAAAATGGATTACTCTCTGTCTGATCAGGGAGACGAAGTGCTGGGGTCAGTGATGGGAAATAGTAACGGCTGGGGTTATTTTTTCTCTGCACAAATAAAGCCCATCCCTGTTCTGATGAGGTGCTGGAGTGTGTTACACTTGGATTATCCAAAGGGCAGCTGAGGGAGGGAAGTTAAGCACCCATTTTGGGTTTGGGAATGGAAGGGTTTTCCAAGCTCTCGTGGTGTGCCTGTTTTCTCTGGTTGCAGTCCTGCGTGGACTGTGCAAGAACTCCTTAAAACCACGTAAAGACGATGGTTTTTACATCAAGTGCAGCTTCACGGGCCAGCTGCTGGCTGTTCCATTCTCCCAGTGTCCCCAGTGAGTCATTGCCAAAACCTGGGAAGTACAAGTGAATGGGAAGAAAGATCCTGTAACTCCCCAGTCGTGATCCTTTGATCTCCCCACATTTTTGTGTGTTGGCCCAGCCCATTCCCCACTCAGAGACGCTGGGGAAGATCACTTGATGGTCCTGTAGAACGTGACGATTTTTCCCGTGGGCTTTTAAAGCTTTTATTATAATCCCTGCATTATTTTTATTTAAGGTCTCAGAGTAATTACCTGTAGCCATTGTCCAAGCGAGTTGGAGATTGCACATTAGGGATTTTTTTTTTTTTTAAAATTTAATAGAAAAGGAAGTTCAGGCTGTGTAAATAACGTGAGGTCACGTGGTGATGTGAGGGAGACCTTTGTGGGGCTGCTTGTCTTTTGTGTCTCCCACGTTTGGAAATGAGTGAAGTTCCACAGAGCTGTGGAAACGCAGCCAGATGAGGTTTGGGAGACAGGTGGCTCTGTGGGTGTCTGTGAAATACCACTGAGAAGCACTGGGAGCAAATGTGGCACCTCCAGCAAGAGTTTGCTGCCTTAAAAGCCCAGAAAAAGACTGTTTGAAATGGGGTGTGTGTGTGCAGTAAAGCTTATCTGTTGCTAAAGGAGGAGCTCTTAGGCTAATTGGTTATTTAATTAATAATTTTTTTAGCAGCCTGGATTCTTATTCCCACCCATCCTCCCTTTTCATGTGTTTAATTGAAACAGAAAAGACAATTCCAAGGCCAGGAGGATCCCCTTGCAGGGGCTCAGCACCCACAGTGCCTTTGCTTTCAGTGTGGCTTTTTTTTTTTTTTTTTTTGGTAACAACTTTCTGTAAGGACATTTTGCTTTGTCTCAGGGTTGTTAATGAAGTATGTCTGAATGCATCTTACAAGGAGAACTGTGCAGTGTTGTGGACATGCTTGAAAAGTGCAGGAAAATAATTGGTGTGGGAAATGCTGGAGCTGGGGGCCTGAGCTGCAGAACAGTTGCTTTTATGAAATTGGGAACTGCAGAGTACAATTAGCTGTCATTAATTTTGTTGAATAGAAATATGTTCCATTTATTGTACAATCAGGAGCCAGGCTTGAATGAGTTTAAATAGATGAAATCTAAATTATACTGACAGTCCATTAAACAGCAGCAAAAAAAAAAAAAACCCTTAAAGAAAATGGATTCACTATGATACCAGTTTATAATAAAATCATTTGCCAAATAAGAAGGAACTATAGCCCGGGCACTGGGAATACTCCTGCGGGCTTCAAACGAGCGGCAGTAAATTGGCTGAGCCATTTATTGCCGAGCGGGGCTGCAGCTCTGGCTGCTCCCCGAAAAGGAACCGCTCGGAATCCGCTCGGCTGGAGGTGACACGGAAAGATCAGACCAGCAATTTGTTTGTTGTCAGCCATATGGGGGGGAAAGGAGAGAGAGAGGGGGCTCTGCAGCTCCCTCACCTATGGGTGGGAACGCTGTCCTGGTGCTTTGGCGTTCCCGGTGCCCTTTGTCACTTAAAAACCATCGTGCCAAACCTCTCCCTGCACTTGGGGGAGGTTTTGTTTCCATCACTCGCCTTTCTTTTGGCTTTGGCGATTTTCCACCCTCTCCCCCCCTTCCGTGTTCGGGTTTTCAGGCGTTTAGGAGTCACTGATTGTTGCAGGTATCGATTTCTTTTGATCGTCTGAGAGGTACCGCTTGGTTATTAACGATCTGTAAGGGCTAATGTGCCACCCCTAATCACATTGAGCGGCTCCGGGGTGCTGGGGAAGGGTTGTGGCATTTAAATTTAAGCACCTGAGACCCCTGTAATGCCTTGGACTTCCCACTGGTTTTGGCTCAGGCAGAGGCATTTCTGGAGAACAGAATTGCCCGGTCAGGATTCTTCACTGGCTGGAAGAGGGCACTGGGATCACTCAGCCTTTTAATGCAGGAATGTGAATAGTCTTTAATTCTGGGATGTAAATACCCTTCAATTATTTGCCAGTCCCACAACCTGTATTCAGGATTTGTACACAGTATGTACAGACATGCAAAGAGTGTCTCCCTCCCTTTCCATTCCTGATAGATCACAGAATAATTTAGGTTGGAAAAGACCTCCAAGTATCACTAAGTCCACCCTGTGTCCCATCCCCACCTTGTCCCCCAGCCCAGAGCACTCAGTGCCACTGCCAGTCACTCCTCGGACACCTCCAGGGGTGGGGACTCCAAACCTCCCTGGGCAGCCCCTTCCAAGGCCTGACCACCCTTTCCATGAGGAAATTCCTCCTGATGTCCAACCTGACCCTCTCCTGACACAGCCTGAAGCTCTTTCCTCTTGTCCTGTCACTTATTACCTAGGAGCAGATGCATCTGGCATGTGATTTTTCAGAACCTCCAACATAAAATATCTGAAGGAAAGCAAAAGGAGGGAAAGAATCCAAATAAAATCGTGGGGTGTCAAAGCTGGAGTGCTGTGTTGGAGCTCTGCTTGCTCACAGCTACACTGCGAAGGCTGAGCTTGTGGCTCTTGAAACCCATGACAGGGGATTGGAGACAATTCCTTGACGATGACTTTCAAGGAATATCTTCCCTGTGGAAGTGTGGTGCTGTGCAGGGAGCCTAAGGCTTTGTTTCTTGGATGATGCAAGTGTTGACTCATTAGGTGAAACATAAAAGGATTCTAACTGTGAAGATGGTTCCTACAAAAACCCACCACGCTTCAGCTGTGAAAGGTTCAGAAAATTGAGGTGGTTGGGGTTTTTCCCCCCAAAAAAAATATCTTTATGTCCATCTATTGAAGCTCTGATTTTAAAAGCAGCTTTTAGTGTGGGAATATTAATGTAACCCTTCAGAACTAGGGCACATCTGGTGAATATCACGAGCCCAAAGGCATAATGACTCCGTGCCATGTGTCAGAGAAATGCCTCATCTCCAGTGGGACGCTTTACACGGAATAGGAAAGTAAGCAGGGCTGGAGACAGGCAGTGAACCCAACAGCAGTGCAGGGAACTTTATTCTTTACTCTGCTTTGCCACTGCGGTGGCAAAGGTTATGGAAAGCCCTTTTATTTTTATTTTTTTAATCGATTATTTCTCTGTTGGTGCCTTTGCTGGTTTGTCAGCAGTGAACTCTCTGTGGCGCAACACGTCGGGTGTTTGACTTGTCCACGGTGGCCCTTGGATGTGATCCTGCCCTGGAGAAAGCTGCAGTGTGGATTTGCAGCACACACATTTCCCGTGGGGGGTTGCTTGCTCTTGTCTCCTGGTAAATGCAGGATGATGTGAGGACAGCTGTCCTTCAGTAGAATAAATCAAATTGTCTTTGACTGAAGTTGTCTTGAGTCTATGCAGAAGTTCTGTGCAGTCACACGGAGCTGAGATTGTGCCAGAAGTACATGGACAGTGGGGAAAAAAAGAAGGGTGAAATAGCACCTTGCAGTGTGCTGAGGGGGAGGATGGGGCTGGTAAATAAATCTGATTTACGCAGATTTGTTGCATTAAGAAAGCCCTTTTCTTGGGTCCACTTGGAAGCTGTTTGGATTTCTGGTAAATGGAAGGAATTGAATTTTGATGGATCATGTGAATGCATCCATCAGTGTTCTCCTTTCTTAGGGGGGACATTTTTCCAGTTGCTATCATTCAGGACATTGCTTTGCACCTGGATAAACTTGTTTCTTTATCTGTGTGGCCTCTGTTGCTTCGGAGATGTCTTAACTGGGTGTCATCGTTGTTTTAGGGCTTGGCAGGCAGCCAGCAGAGCCTCCCTTAAATGCAGTGCAGAGAGAGGCTTTATCCATAGGAGATGCCACATTCCCTGATTTTATTTTTTTGTGCCAGACATTTCACAGGGATGTTCAGCTGTTTGTTCTGCCTGCTGTGTGATAACACACTCTGGAAATGAGCCTTGCAAAACTGAGAGATTAAGGGGAGGGGGGAAAAAAAATAAACCTAAACCTTGGAAGTTGTGGTGTTTTCCATATCTGGAATCTCGCAGCTTTTCATGAAGTGACTCCTGAAAAACTTGCAGCAAACCAGAGGTGGGACAGGATGGAAATAGATGGGATGCTGAGCAGTTTGAGGGAGTGGAGGTTTGTCTAAAAGGAAGTCCAAGGGATAACACAAGGCTGCAGGAGCACTTTGATGTGGTTAAATTGCCACAGCTCCCCAATAAAGCTGCATTGAATCAAACTGCAGCAGGGTGTTATAAAACTCTGAGATTTTGGAGTTTTTCTGTAGAAATATATATAAAAAAAAATTCATGGAAACCCATTCATGGGATAATGGTGGTTTTTGTATATTCTGTGGTTTGAATATTATTTATTTAAATGTATATCAAAAGGGACACAATGACTGTCCCTTGATATTTGTTTGGCTTCCACTCTGAGACTTGGAGGTTTTTCTGCAGAAATGTAAAAAAAAAATCATGGAAACCCATTCACAGGATAATGGTGCCTTTTTGTATCTTCTGTGGTTTGAATATCATTTATTTAAATGTATATCAGAAGGGACACAGTGACTGTCCTTAGATACTTGCTTGGCTCTGGGAGCAGCATCTTTGTTGTTCAGCGGGCTTTGTGCGAGTTTTCTGATTTCTAAGGTCATTATCATTAATCAGGCACTTGGTTCCCATCCCTGCAGTAATTCTATTCCAAAGGCACTGCTTTTGTTGTAGTTATTGCCGAGCCTGTTTTTAATACAACAGCCCTTATGTTACAGCAACCTCGGAGGGTCCAGTTGTCAAAAGCAAACAAAAATAATTACTGTGTTTCTGTCATGTCAAATGTAAGTGGAGAAAGCCCAGGCCTTCCCTGAGGTAAATCTAATTTACTTTGCCGGGTTTCAGCTGGGATTGGTTGCCTTGGTTTTCTTCACAATTAGAAGAGGAAAATATGTTAGTGCCGGGTTTTTAATGGCAAACTGACCACACCAGATCTGATTAGTTCCCTCTCTTATTTTGATCTGGTTCACAGGCTGTGACCTGGTCATTGTTATTAACTCAATCCAGAGTGGGCTTTAAATGACTTTCTTTTTGTGGTTTTTTTTTGGGTGTTTTTTCCCAGCAAAATGTCTAATTCAAATCAAAGTTAATTTTTGTGCGGTTAATTCCCTTATTTATCACCATAAATAGTTTCTATTCTTAGAGCACGCTCGGAATGAATTAACACGTTATGCAAATGAAACGGTGGTTCTTTGGAACCTTACTCTGTGTTTCAGTTTTATCCTGTTTTTATGCTCTTTCTTGGAGGTGCGGAAGTTAATTTCCAATGATTTTTTTTAACATCTTGTTTCTTTCAAGATTGCGTTTACATCGAAAGCCGCCGGCCGAACACCCCCTATTTCATCTGCAGCATTCAAGACTTCAAACTGGTAAGGAACATTTTCACATCTCCTTTTCCCTGCCCCAGTCACCTGTGAGGTGCTGATATTTCTTAGCCTGTGGTAGCTCCTTCTGGATAAACCTTTCCCTCCTGAGACAGGTGACCAGATGGATTGGGAAAAACACAAAATAACATTCAAGAACACTTCATCACTCTATTCTTTGAGCCTGCAGAGTCAGGGGCCTGTGTGAGAACAAATCAGAGTTGTGGTTTGCCCCTTCGGGTCTGAATTTGCACACAGGAGGAGGTTCAAGATGTTCCTTTTCACCTGCTGGGTGTGAACTTTGCTCAGTGTTGATGTCCTGTGGCCGTGATTTGGTTTGTTCTCTCTTCCCTCCCCCTCTTTGTTTCTCTAAGGAGCTGTTGCATTTGTAGTTCCCAGGTTAAGCCCACACTTGTCCCACTCCTGCACATCAGCAGGTGCTTTTGTGTCCCCCTGGAGTTCCAGGGGCAGAGTTGCCCTTCTGGGCCATGAGTTGCTGCCGAGTTGCATTAATTGGTCAGGATAATTAACAACAAAAGCTGAAGCTTCTCTTGTCTGCCTTGGGCTTTTGTACCACAAGCTGAAGCTGTTTGCAGAACTATGGGAAGTGTGTTGCAGTGTGTTTCAGTACCTTCACCTTCTTTCTGGAGTAGTTTCTCTTTACTCATGTTCTCAACAGGCAAAGGACTTAGCCTGAGGTTTGCTGGCAATTTTGAGTAATTTTTGACCTGGAAACAGTGTCCCTGTTTCATGTTTATTTTTGCTTGCTCAGAGTTCTGTTATTGTCTCTGTTAGGTTTTTTTTCTTACTGACATAATGCATAAACTCATAAAAATAGCAAAAATGCTCTTGACAGTGATAAAAGCAAAACTGAATCTCCAGTGTGTGTGACTCTTGATTTTACTGTTGGGGGAAAGGAAAGATGTACAGTGGAAAGGACACTTGATTCCTCTTCTAGTGTGAGATACCAACAGGAAAACAGTCTTGTTTTGCCTTCAGCTAAATATGTCAAGTGAAGCAGAGAAGTTCAAGTCAACAGCTTTGAAATGTCGCCTACTAATTAAACACATTATTGGGCTGGTTGTCAGAAAATAAAAGTTTTGTGGCTGACTGTTTGAGTCTGAGCCTGTCCTTCCTGTGGTTCTGGGTGCAGTTCAGGTGCCAGCAGTTGAGGGTGGTGTTTTAGAACCAAAGGATGTAAAAAATTTAAAAATAAGAAGAGCAGTCAGTTAAAAATGACACAGCACTTGTTGTACTGTCCTGAGGATCATTTTGGGGATGAGACTGGAGTACCATTCAGCTCCATTCTTGAAGTAAACTGAGGTTTAACTTGCTTTTCACAGTAATATCTTAGATAATAATAATTAGATGTGATTTTATTTTTATTCCAGAACTAGAAACTGGTTCTGTGAAGTTTGGCAGTTTATTCCAGTCGAGTGTTCCAGATAACTCATAACCTGATGAAGTCACACAGCTCCAGCAGCAGATGTTGTAAACAGTTCCAGAGCAGTTGTATTTCAGTGTTTCAACCTTGTGTCTTGGAGAAGGCTGTAATTGTTTTTCTTTGCAGTTCTGGCAGGTGGAGTGGTGTGGTTTGATGCATTAGTTTATCCTTCCATCACAAGTTTCTCTTGACATTAAGATGAATCAGCTCTATTAAAAATTATATTAGAGGAGTAACTCTTTCCCTTTCCTGAGGAAGAATTCCACTTCACCAAAGGCCCTAAAATCCTCGATGAGGGAGCTTCACTGACTGCTAATTTCTCTTTAATCTGTCTCTGTTGCCATCCTGTGTTGCAGAGATTGGCTTTTCCCTCTGAGTTGTATTAGTTGTTGTTTTAGGACAGGGCAGGAGGAGCAGCAGATGTGGTTCCCAAGCACTCAGGGCAGCTGGAGGAGCACAACCAGCTTTCTGGATCTGTCTCTTTGAGTCAAAAAAACCCCAAATGATGCCTTGAGGTTGGCCATGTGAGGAGCTGTGAGATGATTTGATCAATCCACCTTAACTGTGCTGGAAACTTGCCGGTTTATTTTTTCCTTAACTACTGAAATGTTTGTGAATGTTGACTCTTGGAAGCACAACTGCTTTCTCTTCTCCTTATGGAAAACGTTGGGGTGGCAAGTCACGTGAAAAGTGTAATATGCCATAAATACCTTTTCTTTGTTTGCTTCACTTCACAGTTTTGAATTATTGATACACTTTAAAAGTGGAATTGCCATAACCTGCCAGAAGAGTATGAGATAATTGTCTGTATTTAAAATAAAAAGCAACCAAGAAGTTACTAGATTATTTCTTCCCTACTGATTGGGGTTTGTGCTGTCTGTGTCCCAGAACATTTTATTAATCTCTCTTTAGTGCTAATTCATTTTCTCTGGGTTAATACTATCCTCTTTCAGGATTCAAGGCCAGATTATTCTTAAGGACTTTGATTAGGAACAAAACTGTGGTCAGGCAACGCTTAAATCTGTGGTTGCTTTCTTGCCTTACGTGTTTTGATTGGTTTATCAGTTCCTTCTCTCGTTGCTGGGACTCAGTATTTGCTGCCAGTTGTAGGATGTGCTCTCCCTCCTCCATGGGGCAGCTGAAGGAGTGGTTGAGTTCAAGTGGTCTCCTGTAAATCTGGACTATACAAGGTCCTGATGAGCTTTAGAGCAGCTTTTCTAACCTTGTTTTTGCCTTGGGAAGCACTTCTTTCCCTAACCTAAGCCCGTGTCATCCAGCTTATGGTGTCAGATAGTTGAAAAATACTGGTTTCAGAAATAAGAAACAGCAAAATGTAACTGGGAAGCTGCAAGGTGTGGATAAAGCCTGGGAGAGGGCCCAGTAATGTGCCTTTGATGCTTCCTTGACATTGACTGCTGAGCAAATGGAAGGGAAATGGTGTTTGGTAGAGCAGCAGAACTGGGATCATTAACATGTGGTTCAGGGTTTGCTTACTGCAGGATTTTTTGTTGTTCCAGAACAATCTCACAGCTTTGGGATTTAAATTACATGGGCGAGTCAATAAAATGAAAGCAGTTAATGCTTCGGTGCATTAAAAAAACATAAGTTTCTCTGATTGTTTTTTTTTGCCTTTTTTTTTTCTTCTGTGAGAAAACGTTCAGGTTGTTTACATCAGGAGTTGTCTCCTGGATGTCAATCTGCTGCTTTTCCCTCCGTTCTGCAATGAAACCAGTGCATTTTTTAACAATGCAGTTGTTCCCACGGCCGACCCGCTGCTGTCAGAAATGCAAATTTCCTGCTCATCAGGAAGTTGTGGCAGCGTGCTTTTTGTTCGCTGTAATTTGGCACGAGTCAAAAACATCTTTAAAAAAATCTGCAGCCTTCCTGAAGTATTCCTTAAATACTCTTTGGTGCTACAAATACCTTGATCAAAGCACGCGTGGCGGGAGAGCGATGACTGAGTCATGTTGTAGCTGGCAGTGGAGAGGAAGCGAACAGGGGTGAATTGTCTGCAGACCTGCACTTTGAGCTGTTAATAATCCTGAAATAACTAACAGGGAATCAAATGCTGCTTCACTTCCCCCCACCCCCTCCCCTCAGTGCTAATTTTTCCAGAATTGATACAATCTCCACTCAGTCCGTGGAGCCCTTCAGAGCTGGGCCTGGATTTAAACCAGTTATTTTATCCTGTCATTGTGGGCTCTCCATTGCAGGCTGAGCTCTGCTAAGAATAAATCAAACCTGGCCAAAATCACTTTGATCTCCCGAGTTCCTGGCAGAAGAAATGGATCTGGAATTTCTGGAGGAAATAGCGAAGGATCTGCTGTGCTGGTCGTGTTTATCACTCACACATCAGTGCTTTGTGCTGCCTCCTTCCACCCCTCAAAACCAAAACAAGTGCTTTTTTCCCCCCTTTTTTAACTGAACAATGCCATGTTTTGAAACTGGAAGGTTTCATTGCAATATTTTTTTTTTGGATCAAGCCACTGGAAGAAACAGGTTTTTATTCTCTTGGGCCTCAGGATATTGTTTCATAGCTATAAGGTTTTTTTATTAAAGAGTGGTATTTAATGGTTTCCTTTTGTAGTTTAAGCCTTGACAGATTCTTTGCATTACAATCAGTGTATTATAAACACTGAAGTTTCCCTTTATCTCTTTGTTAATGGTTAGCAAGTCCTAAAACTCAGTCCGTTCTCTTTATCTTAATTAAAATGTTGATTGTGGTTACTTCCAGATGATGAAAATACACGATTAAAACTGAGCTGACTGACTTGGATGAGGAAAAACCCAATTAACGTGCAGCAGTTCAGTTCAAATGTGTGCACAGTGGTCACTGGGGTGGTTCTGATGCTCCTTTGCTTTGGACCCCACTGACCTGGAAGGAAGCTGCAGGCTGGGAAGCAGGAGGCAGGGAATGAGGCAAGGCTGCAGGACTGGGATGTTGGGGGCACAGAGGGAAAAGCAGCTTGGATAATTTGCCATTTGTGCTCAGTGGCCCCACCAGAGAGGCACGGGGGAGGTGTTTGAGGAGTTCTTTAAGGATATATTTAATTTAACATGGAAATTCTGTGAACCTGCTGCTGCGGGCAGGGACTGTCTGTCACTGGCCAAACCCTGTCCTGGTGAAGTGCTGTCAATGATAATATCCCAACAAAACCGTTCTCCTCACCTTAAATAGCCAGCTGCTGGCTTAAATATATGATGCAACAGCAGTAATTGCATTTCAGATAGGAATATATTAATTATGTAGTGCATCTAAACCCCGGCGTACCCAGCTTTGATTACACGTCTCAATTTAAATATCAAAAGTGGTTCAGAGCCAGGGCTGGTGGAGATGGGTTTATCTGCATGCAGAGATCAGCAGGAAAATGAGATGACTGAATATCAGTGTTTTGGGAGAAAGGAACAAAAAGCACAGTGTGGAACTTGCCTAAGTCTGGACTTCCAGCCCAAGGAGGAGTTGGGAGGTTTGAAAACGTGGCTGATCCTGCAGCGTTACAGGTATGAGTGTGAAGTGCTGAATAATCTCCTGAAACCAAGGCAGTTCCAGCTTAACTTCTAATCTGAAAGGGGGGAAAAAAAGACACATCCAAAACGAAAGGGAGTGGGGAACTGCCATCCAGGAAGTTTATAAGCGCTTTCTCTGGGATAACAAGTAGAGGTTGAAGGGAGAAGCAAAGGAAACAGGAACAATAAAACCACGGGGTGATCACTGACAGCTCTGGGAACAACAGGACGGCTCTGACTGTGCTTTGAGCTAATTTATACAAATAAAACAGATCCTGCAAATCCGCCCTCTAATCCTGACGTTTAAACCTTTCTTGGGCTGAATTTCCAGCTCGGAGAAATGAAGTCCAAACCGCCTTTTTCAAAGGTTTTCCTGTTTTCCAGAGAGAACCAGAGCCCAAACCAGCAGATGGATTTCAGGAGCACGCTCCTGCTTTCTCATATTCATCCTTAATTCGATGTCACATTTCAAATGCTAATGGGCCCCACTTTGAATCTGAGCATCAGAGAGGAACTTGGAGGCAGAAAAACGCCGAATTTGCCGTACAAAAGCGAAACATTATTAATTGTGATGCCGCTGCCCTTTGTGCCCGTGTGTTTATTTGACTGAAGCATCTTGACTGTGGAGCTTTCTCCTTGAAGCCTGATTTGAATGGAGTACACAGCTGGATTGCCCCAGGGCCTTGTAACAATTTATAGTCTGGATGGAAAGGCAGAAGTGCATAAAAAGACAGTTGTGAAACGCCGCCAGTGCCCTGTAATAGAAAATCTGTGTACAATGACCTTGTCTGGGTGGGCCTGTGGGATCATTCCACTCTGATCCAAAGGAGTGTAAAATGGCAAGTACTGCATCTCACCTGGAATGAAGGAAGGTGGGGGGAAGGAAAAAAAAGAAAATCAAAAGAAATTTGTTTTTCTCAATTATGCAGTATCTGCTCCCTGTCCTTTGCATTCCCCCTGCATGTAAGGCCTTTGCATTTTAGCAACCATGTTAAATTTACATCTGTTATTCTCTGCGCTCTTACAGGAGCTGCTGGGTTTGAATGCAAATATCTGGGCGAGGTTTCTGTAGCCACAAGCATTTATGTATTTAAAAGCCTCGTTCTGTTTGCAGATGAATTGATGTTCTGTTCCTGAGCTGCAGCTGAATTAATTCGTGGCAAATTTTTTCCTGGCCAGTTACGAGGCAGCACGACCTTTCCTTTTTGGTTGTGGAAAAAATGCTGATTAATATAGATTTTTGCTTCTCCAAATTCATTTCTCCTCCTAGAGTCAAGAAAAGGCAGAAAGATTTTTCTTTTTTCTTTTTTTTTTTCCTCCTCCAAATCTTTGCTAAACCTTTTCAAGGCCAGGTTGGACAGGGCTTGGAGCGACCTTGTCTAGTGGAAGGTGCCCCTGCCCACGGCAGGGGGGTGGCACTGGATGGCCTTTGAGGTCCTTTCCAACCCCAACCATTCTGTGATTCCATGATTCTAGAAGTGTGTGCTCAGTCCTGCCTCAGCACAGCTCATTTTGCTGCTAAAGGGCTGGAACAGACTTGCTAATAAGAGCCAGACGAATGAGACGTTTGAAGGAGCGCTGAATTATTTAAAATAAAAAATTTAGCCTGCAAATGAGATTGGCTTTTATGTCTTAATGTGAAGCAGATTGAAAGGCTGCTGTGATTACAGAGGGGCACATGTGGGGTGGGAGATTAGTGTGGAAGTTGTGGGTACGGGGGCTTTGAAGGAAGTGGCGAGGAATGATGAAGAATCAGAGGTGACAGTTTAAGGATTGCATGGCAGGAGCTGCACAGTGATTAAATTCACTGATGCTGTCATTGAGCCGTAAGGCTGGAGATAACATTCTCTCCCAGTGCTGAAAACAAGAATCAATACAAACTCCTTGACAGGGGCTAAATTATTAAATAGAGCCTTCCTTACAATGTTTCATTATCTGGGATTTACCTCAGCTGGTGATTTGTCAGCAGCGCAGAGAAGATTTGCTGGGCATTTCATATTGAAATAATTCCAGATGCATATGAATCCATTTTGAGAATTCCCTTCCTTTTTACCTCTGGATGTTTCCTTTGGTTCCCATTGCCAGATGCCACTTGGAATCCTCACACGGATACTGAGCTGTGGCTCACAGTGAGGTTCATCACACACGTGTAGAAACAAATTATTTTGGGTCTAACAGGCTGTTCTTTAAGCACTGAGTTGATTTGCTGCTCTCAGTTAAATTAGCAGGGCATTTGCCACGACTCTCAGGTGAGCTCAGGACTGAAGGAAGAGCCACGAGGCTGCTCTCTGGATTTATGGCTGTTGGAGTCTCACTGGACTGGGCTGAAAAATAGAGCAACGTTCTTTTTATTTGGTGGTATATCTTGTGGAGGCAGGAGCAGAAACCATCCATTCTGGGGCAGCTAAACCAGCGTGGTTTGCATTCCCAAGGTGCTCAGGGCTGTGTGGAGACACTGCATTCCGACTTGGCAAAGATCTGTAATTTCATCAGTGTCGTTATCTTGTCAACTGAAGGATGTTTAGCATTTTTGTGACTTGCTTGGGGTTGGAGGTTTGGGTTTTTTTTGGTTTTTTTTTTTTTTTTTTTTTGAGTGGCTTTGATAGTGTCGTGCACCTCAAATAATTTCTACAGAGAGCTGCAATGTTATGTCACGAGTTACATCATTGTCTTTTGGGAAGGGGAGAGAGAGTGCTCGTATTTGGAGGGTTAAAACAGATGGGAGCATTGTTCAGAAGAGGGATTAAACAGCTGGGAAGTTAAGACTATATGGTATGTTTTTTAGGGCTCAAATCCAGCTCTTGCTCCGTTTCCTTCCATATGGCCTGGATCTTTGCAGTTGGCATCCAGACCTTAGAACTTAGGGGCTACAGAGAAAAACAAACAAAAACCCCTACAAAGAAAAACAGACAAAAAACACCCCCCACAATAATCCACTGGGTTTTTGTTTTGGGAGGTGTGGTCTTCTGTTTCCCTGTTCTTTCCCCTCTTCCTTTCACCCTCTTTCCATTTTTTCTCTCCTTCCTTTCCCCCTTTCCCTTTTCCCCCCTTCTTTCCTCCCTCTTTCCCTTTTTTTACCCTCTTCCTTTCCCTCTCTTTCCCTTTTTTCCCCCCTTCCTTCCCCTCTCCTTTCCCCTTTCCTAATATGATTCCCCTCTTTGTTTTTGCCCCACTTGGCAATTCCCAGGCCCAGCAATCGGAATTTTCCTTGCTGGCTTGTTGCCACACGAAAATGGAAGGGCTGTCTGGAGGCTGTTGAGGATTCACCCCCAGGAAAAGCTCTGGAGCTCCTTCCCTGTGTCCAGCAGGAGCTGCTGGAGCATCCCGGCTGTGTCCGTGTGTGCACCCTCGGAGGGAGAGACCGGGCAGACAGGCCCTTAATCCGAGCTGACGATCCCTGTCAGCTCGTTTCACATCACCAGATTGCTCCCATTCACTGCAAAGCTGGTTTATTTTGAGAGCCAACTTCTGTGTTTAAAAAAAAACGGGAGTTTTTAAAGGAGTGCAGCGGGACAGGAATGGGGCTGGATGTGGAATCCCGTGTTGGGGTTGCAGGAGTGCAGTCGTGTTGCTTTTCCCTGGTGTTTGTAAGGAGGGAAGCAGGAAGCACAACTGGTACAAGTTTCATTAGCACAACACCCACCCCCTTGTTCCACTGGGAGCTGAGGGTGAAGGCAGATGTTGAGCAAACAGGGAAAACAAGAATGTACCAGTTGTGGAGTGTAACCCCGACTGCTTTTCCCATGCTGTGCTACCAGGAGGGATGTGGGGCTTATCAAGTTGTAGATAAGAACGCCTTTAGTAGCAGTGGATTGATTGCAGATACAGGAACCACAGGGTTCATTAACACCCCCCTGTATATTTGACTTGCCCATATTTGCAGTTTGCTTAGGCAGAGTCTTCACCCCCTTTTGCCTTTTTTCCCCATTTTTTTCTGTCTTGTTTCCTCCTCCTTACCCGAAGTAAACCTGTTCCCTCCACCTGGTGCTGAGATAATTGACTGCTAAATAAATCATTACATGCCAGCTTGAAAACGTGGAGGGGGAAGAAAAAAAAAATGTTATTTCTGGCTTTTAGAAGAGAAAGTATCAAATTGTACATTAGCTGCGTTTTATGTAGCAGGAGAAAATGGAGATAGAATAAATTTAGCCATGTCCTCTAGTGTTGAACAGTGAGGGCATCTGTCATGTTTAATAATGCTTCTGACCTTTAGGATTATTGAAGTTGAAATTTTCTCTCTGGTCATTTGGGGGTACTTGAGCACTGTCAGATTTCTTGTGTCTCTCTGCTAAGCCTCCAAAGACACACTCTTATGCTTCGTAAGCTGGTGGAGATAATTCATTAAAGGAATTTGTTTTCCTGCTTTCAAAATGGTTTCCTTAAGGAATGTGAAATGTCAGCGTGGTCACTGAATTTTAGTGTGTGTCCCATCCCTCACCATCGCTGCAGCCTCACTGATGGGCTTTGAATTGCTCTGCAAGGTGATGATGATGATGATGCTCTTGGGAATATAAAATGCTCAGAGCAGCATGTGGAGCTGTAGGACACAATAAACATCCCCCTGCCAGCTCCCCAAAGCGCTACCTGTGCTGGTTTTGGTGTTTCCCAGCTGGGAACCGTCACAATAACCGTGGTGTGAGATGCACCAGCACCTTTGCTGAGCCCTGTCAGGCTGCTTCGAAATAAAACCTGGGCAGAAAAGAGTAATGTAAATATGTAAACCAGGCACCTTTGGCTGTTCCAGCTGCACTGGAGAAAGGGCAGTCGAGCTGTGGTGTGGTACCCTGTGGAAAACGTTCCTGAGACTCCCTACCTGAAGTTTGTGGGTGAGATCTCTATGCCAGCAGTGTGTGGCTGAGGGTGGGAGGTGGCAACTGCCTGCAGTGTTGGCAGCCTGGGTACAGAAACGTCTCCACCTGGATCTGTGTAGGCATGTGAGTGTAGTTCCTCCTTTCCTGCCCCATATGGAGTTGGCTGGACTCTCTCTTCCCGTTTTTCCTGGTTTCCTTAAGGTTTCAGGCCTTGGGGGCATCCTGGGCTGGTGGCACACACGTGTGTTAATGGGCAGCTGCCCTTGATCGTGTTCCTTGCCCCTCTGGTGCTGCTGCTCCAGCAGGCAGGGATTGGCTGTCCCTAAAGATCAGCCAGTGTTCTTCTCTACTACAGATTACCCAGAGTTGGGAGGGACCCACAAGGATCATCCAGTCCAATCCTGGCCCTGCACAGGACACCCCAGCAATCCCCCCCTGTCCCCGAGAGCGTTGATAGTGTGACAGGCATTGGGCAAGGGGGATGTTCTGGAATGTCAGTTTTCCTGATTATCCCTGTGGATGTGGGTTTTTCCTGTACTACCCCTGCTCTTGCTGAGAGGTGAGTGTTGTGTTCTGGGAGACAAGGGATTGACTGTTTGGCCTGTTCAGTAAATTTGGGGGTTGTACACCACAGTGTGTCAGGAGGTGCTGGTTTTTGTGTGGATTAAAAAATGCTGGGAAAGGTGTGTGTTCTGCTGGTGAGAGGTGCAAAAAGGCTGGTATGTGGAAAGGAGAATAGTGTGGGTGCTCTTTGAACAGCTGGGATGTGTTCTGAGCTTGAGTGGCAGGAAAGGCAACATCTCCCCTTTTATAGGGCAGGGACTGATGGAGCCACTTAGGAAAACGCTTCAAGTCAGCTCCACCTTGTGACCGTCTAACAGAGCTTCAGATCTCCTGCAAATTCTGTTTCCTTCCCTGCAGAAGGCAGGCAGGGCTGTTCAGAGAGCAGGGCTGGGGGTTGGCAGAGCCTCGGAGTCACCTCTGTGTGAAGGAGGGAACCTGTGCAGGTCCCTGCCTGGGACTCGGAGCGAGGAGAACGTCAGGATGTGATGGATGTGCATTTTTGACACTGTAGTCACTGAACACTAATCCATGGAGAATTTGAACTCGTAATTTTGATTAAAGTGATTGATTTTAAATCAGCCTGAGTTCGTTTTGGGCCATTAGAGGGTATTTAAAAGGAAAATAACTTTAATTAAATTAGTGGCGTGTAAGCATCCTGCTCTGCTTTCTAAGCAGAACTTCTGGGGGTTTTAAAATCTTATTCCCTTCAGTTGTTTGTTGGCACATTTTAAGGTTAAAAGCAATGCAGAGTTATTAAAACCAACAAACTCGTCCTAAGCAAATCCTTAAACTTCGTTTGAAGCTTTTCCTTTGAGAGGTTTATATTGCTGTGTGAAGCAATTCCTGTCCACCCACCTGTCTGTGCTGCTCATCCACCTCCTGTAAGGAATGCTGCACAAAGTGCTCCCCTTTTATTTGTAAAACATCCTTTTTTTTAGGCTGTAAAACGTGCCTAAAACATTGAGTTTCTAGAAAGAATCAAATAAGTAAGATAAAAGGCTATATATGTTTCGCTGCTGTGAGATGGAAAGCCATAATTTATGCTCTGTATCTCCCCGTTGTCGTGATTAGTGACCCGAGGCTGTTGAACTTCCTCTTTATGGATTGGGAAAATGCTGTGACAGTTTTCAAGGGAATTGCTCTCTTTGAGTTTAAAGAGATGAAAATGGGTCTGCTAACAAGGACCAGCTTCAGTGTGTGCTTTCATATTCTTCGTGTTTAAGGAAAAAAAAAAAAAAAAGAGAAAAAGGCAAAAAAAAAAAGAGAGAAAAGGCAATTGGCTGCTTTGATACGTGTGAACCCGGGGACCCTGCGAGGCAGAAGCTGCAGAATCTGGAATATCAGACAGTGCTGCAGTCAGTGTATGGCAAGGGATCTGCAGGAAGGTGTTCCCCCTTGGATGCTTTCTGGAATGTCTGAAATAAGCTTTCCCAAAAGGGAGCTGCTCTTGCTGTTGGGTTCCCCGTTCTGAGGTGCTCTAGTGTTTCACCTGCTGGTGTTACAAAACAATTCCTGAACCCAGGAATTGCTGATCCAGGAGGATGATGGTCAGCAGTGTGGGCTGTGGTTTAGTGCTTCCCTGCCTCAGCTGGGGCAGAGCTGTAAGGGAATACCTGCAAATTGTATCCCGATTTCTGGTGCCCTTCAGAGGGGTTTCCTGCGCCCTCAGCTCGTCCAGTGTATAACCTGGGGGAATTTTGAGGTAGTTGGGACCTTTTTAATCTAAAAACTTCACGCTCTGAAGTGCAGAATTCCCACAGAGTGGTGAAATACCCTCATAAATCTTTACGTGGAGGCTGCAGCTGCTGTGGTGTGTGCAGCGCTGGGTGTACCCTGCTCCCTGCACTCCATCATCTTCCCCGCTCTTTGGGAAGGGCATGTCCCTGGAACAGGCTCCATTCCCCACGTGCTGGCTGTTCCTGGTGCCAGAGGGGCCTGATGGATACCTGTGCTGGGTGTTTGATGTCGATGCTGAACGTGGAGGGGCGATTAAACCAACGGGCTGTTTGTTACCCAAGACATCGGGCCAGGAAAATAAACAGCTGGGAGCATATCTGGGGCATTCCTGCTTTGGAAAGACATTAACTGCACAGTAAATATTTAAATTCCAGCTAATATTGCATTATATCACGGATTCATTTATTGCTGCACTCATTGGAAAGCACTTGTAGGACAAGTGCTGTGGCTTGCAATAGTTCAAGCGTGGGGAAGTGGATTTGGATTTGTCAGTGTTGCTTGTGCCAGTGCATGAATATTCTGTTTTATTCCACTTTGCTAAGGTACTGAACACTCAGTGAGGCCTCTGAGGGTCAGCTTCCCAGAGAGATGTTCCAGCCAGAGCTGCAGACAATTGCAAAGGCTTCTCAAATACGTGCTCCAACACTGATTTAAATGGGCTTCTCCCTTGAACATGAGTGTCGAAGAGAGGGAGAGCTCCTAATTTTACTGCATAACCTCTAACACTTTAATTTTCCCCAAAAGAGACTCTTCCTGCTCAGCAGTTTGAAGAACTGAGTTGGTGGAGATGTTAAAAACAATCTTCTGAGCCCTGCTGAGAAGCTGGCATTTGTCAAGAGGAAGCTGATCTAAATCATGAGCTCCCTCTCAACCAGTCAAACCAAGTTTCATACGAATTTCCTGAATAACTGGAGGATTTCGGAGGCAGGAGCCTTTGAATGGGGCAAAAAAAAAAGGGCTTCCATCCAATGCCTCCAGTAATAAAGTAAATTAATTTGAGTTCTACATGAGGACTGAAGGGTTTCTGGAACTGCTGGTTGGCCTCGAAGTATTCTGCTGCTGGATCTGGGACTGAATTAACACCTTGACTCCTTTAAATGGGAGCTATTAGTGGCTTCATTTGTTAGAGCTGTAATGCTGTGACGATTATATTGCCCAAGACAAATGATTAGCCTTGGAATTGTATGTTAGCTTGGCTGGCTGTGTTCACTTTAATCCCAGCCAGAGTGCAGATGGTGTCCATGACATGCACTGTGTGTTTAAAAGCTGTATTTCTGTCTCCTTTTCTCGTGGATCATCTTACTTGTCTGTATGTTTGTGCTTTCAGCACCTGAGAAAAGGTTATTTTTTTCCTTTGTATCTCTCTCTCCCAACTTTTCCTTTGAGCATTTTTCTTTTTCTAGCAGGTAAATGGATCCATTTTATTCCCAGTGTAGTTATTTCTGATTTTAGTGTTTTCAATATCTGGCTATTTCCAGATGAATGGAGCCCATCTTTCCAATCTCCGGGTTCAGATTAGATTGCAGCCTGTGGAGCTGCTGTGGGGGATGTTTATTTAGTGCTGATTTACATATAAATACAAAGAAAAAAACCACAAAGTCTGGTGCTTCTAATTCTACCTATTGACATCAGGGCACACAGCAACAATCTGTATTAGAAACGTGGGATAAGAGACAGTTGTATCTTCTACAACTTGACACTATTTTTTTCAAGATTCCTGTTTTGTTTTCTTGATTAGCTGCTCTGGTTGTTGCACACTAATTGCTGACAGTGTTTTTATGAAGGCTGTGTCATGCCCCTCTTTATCAGACACTGCCTGAACACCCTCACATGAAGCACGTGTAGAAAGCTGATTTTTGGGGTTTTTTTTCCTGCTTTAAAACATGGGCTAGTTCTGTGACACACGTTTGGTGCAGGTTCTTAGAGGATGTAAACACTGAAGTAACTGCCCATTTCATAAGCAAATTACATCCTCCGAGGAGCTGCACAAGGAAACATTTACTTTCCAGGCATTTCTTTTCCAAACACACTTTGTTTCCTGATGGGAACAGCCTTGGCTTTTGTGGTGAAATGGCCAAGTCACGGGATCTGGCTAATCAGTCTTTATTTATTTTTTTTTCCCTTTTCTTTTTCTAATTTCAACCCCCAGCCTGTTTGCAGAGGTGCTTTAATTTTTCCTGCCATAAAATTCCCCTGCCCATTAGGCGATATTTTAACAGCCCCTGTGACTGTTCAAACTCCGTGCTGGGTTTGCAGAGCAAACCCTCTCCTGATTGTTTTATCCTCCAGCTCTTGGCATGTCTTTGTTCAAAGGTAAACCCCTGAGTGGGATGGTAAAGAAAATGTGGCCTCTTGATATTTAAAAGGTGAGAAATCTATTTAAACTGTATATGATGGCTTGGAACAGCCCCAGAGCCGGGTGTGCTGCTTGTGTTAATAGAAGTGATAAATACTGCAGCTGGTGGTGCTCAGCAATTAGATTGGAGCTGTATATGCCATAAATGACATTTAATGGCAAATGTCAGGCATGGCCTGAATGGTGTCTTCATTTCAGCGTTGCACTTCTTGGGGATGATGCTGGAAAAAAAAAAACCCTGAATGGAATTTAATTACCAGAGCACGTATTGGATGATTAGTTAAGTGCATTTGTGATACCATTAGCTGTAGGTGACTGTTTGCTGTTCCCTGGATGGTGGGAGCACAGCAACAGAGATGCTGGGGAGGGTCCCTGTCCCTCCAAATTTCCTTCTGTGGGAAAGGCCTAACCTGTAATCACAGTGGATTTGGGAGAGGCAGCACAGGTGAACAGGCTGGGATCAAAAAACACTGCTTACTGCTCTTTCTTGCAGTGATTTGAATTGCAGCCTGGCAGTGGCTCCTCACCCCTGTGTCTGCTGTGCAGGGCCTTTGTGATATTTGCAGAATCCCAGCAGAGATGTGGCATCTCCACAGCTTCACCCCTGCTCTGCCCCCAGCTGGAGAGCACACACAGAGGTGCAGCAGCTCTGGGGTGGTGTGAGGGATCTCCAACAACACGCAGGAATCCCACAGAAGGTGGAGATGTGATTTGCTCAGGCACAAATAGGATGGACCCAACTGGCTGTGCATCCGTGCTCTGCTTCCCCTCTTGGGAACCTGCGAGGGCAACACCAATTTTATCTCCTCAGATGCAGCCCCGCTTTATCTGCTCCGGATCCGGCGCTGCAGACAGCTGGTTGTTTTCCCCAGGAAGGGAGCAGTCAGCTGGGGAAAGCTTTTTGTGTCTCTCAGAGGGGGGAGGAAATGGGTGGACAGGCTGTCTCTGAGCCCTGCCAGCCGTAATTAAACGGGCCTGTTCCCGGTGCTCGGAGCCGGCAGTGCTGGGGTGACTTTGGTGCCTCTGCCCCCGTCACCAACACCACGAACCGCAGATGGGATTCAGGGGACATAAAAGGGAAACGGAGCAGAAAGATACCACAAAGGGATTAAATGAGGTAGTAAGCAGTGACCCATGACCTTCATGAAAGATCTTATCATAGTTTTATTTTAAGCCAGTCGGGGTTTAAGCATAACTGCCTTTTTTTTTTTTTTTTTTTTTTTAGCAAGATGGAATTATCTTTTGTCGTTTAGGATTGCAGTGAGATTTTAAGGGTACCTTTGTACTTGAGTGTATTTCACCCAAAAATCAAAAGAGGTGACTTGCTAATTCTTGGCACAGTGAGTAGCTTTGTTTCTAGTAAAGCTGAAAAGTTTATGGAATCAATACTGCAGTTTGTTTTAAATACAGACCTCTGTGTTGTCATCACCTGAAATGAGTGATGTTCTTTTTCTCCTTTAAAAACCTGGATGAGGCTGAGTTCAAGGGAAGACACCTGAGTGACACTAAATGAAATTAAGAGCTGGGACGCAACATTAGTGCCATATTTGGTTGAGTTTTGCAAAAATGTGCTCATTTGGTTGAGCTCTGTCTTAGAAGCGCATCCAGTTGAGGCAAAGGGAATTCAGTGCTAACTCCCAACGAGGCAGATTTTGCTGTTGAATTCACTGAGGCTCAGACAGCCTTTTAGTGCTATTTATTGCAGTTTCTGACGGATCTTTGCCCAGTTCTCAGCTGCCATAAATTCTCCTTTGTCTGTCCTGGGTGCTGTGGAGCTCTTGCCTTGCCGCTGCAACACCCAGAACATCTCGTGCTGGGGAGGTGGCAGCGTGGCAAGTTTGGGTTAGAGCAGTTCTGGGGATCTGAAGGCTGTGTTTTTAAGACAGTCTAGCAGCTCTAATGCCAAACCACCCACACTGGGAGACAACATATGGCAGCCACTCGGAATTAACATGCGGATAAGTCGCGCATCACCCACCGTCTCTGAAAAGGCTCGAGCCTTGCTGGCTGCTTGGGAGGTTTTGGCTGCCTGGCCACGTCCTCCCAGTGCACAGAACAACCTTGCAGATGATGTGTCGTGATGTGGAACTAATTTTGGCCACGTTTTGCCATGTTTTAAAGGTGTAGGCAAACAGATTGTCGTTTTATACATCAATCTGCGTGTGTAGGCTGAGGTTTGCAGGTACGTGTGTGGGACTTTCCCCTCTCCTTCTGTAGGAAACAAACCTGCAAATAACCTGTCTGTGATGTTTGGGGGTGTTTGCCAACAGTGTTGCTTCAAATTCTCTAGAGAGAGATCTCAACAAAGAGTATTCTCAACAAAGCAGGCTGGCTCTGAGCAGGATTGTGTATCCTTGGAGGTGTCCAAGTGCTTTGTGCACATCCCAGGTGAAAGGTTGGAATTCTGGGCAAGGTGTGTGTGTGTGTTTTACACCTCAGAGTTACTTGTACACAAGGCTGAATTTAATTTCCAGCCTGCTGAGGTGACTTCATGAATTCCCAAACGAGTTTTATTTGTGAATAAAAAGGGACACAGGAAAAAAAAATCCAAACCACCAAACCTCTCTGTAAACAGTCACGAAATGTCAAGCGCGAGGCGTTGCCAAAAAAATCCGATATTGTTTTGTCAATAAATTATGCTCTCTCCTGCATAGATCACAGAAATGGGCCTTTACCCTGGAAACAGCAATATTTGATACCCCAGGCAGCTTATTCCCAGCTCAGCTCACACTTGAGCGAATCCACTGATCGATTATCCGCGGCTTTCCCGAGCCTTCTCATTTCCTGCCTTCCATTACCGCGCTCAATCAGCCCCTGCTTTGTGCCCTGCCTTGTGCACCAGATAAGCCATCAAGGCATGTTTCTATTAGAAAAGCTCTTGTAGATGGAATAGTCATTAGATAACACTAACAGGTTTAGAGGTTGCAGCCTTTGTGTGGGCTCAGGGCGAGGGGGACAGCCCTGCCCGGGCTTGTTGTGCTGGAGGGGCAGAGAGGATTAATCTGCATGTTGCCACGTTATTGCTTTCATTTCACTTTTTCTTTTTTTTTTTTTTTTTTCATTCCTTGCTGAATACTGACAATGCCTCTGTGTTTGCAAGGAGTAATTATGTGTTGCTGCGCAGGCAGCTGAATTAAATAATCAAGCTGCAAAAATAACATTCATTTGGAGTAATAACCTCTGTATTTCCAAGCTGGGTTTGCTTGGCTTACAAACAGCTGATCGGGTTTCTTAATTAATTAGCAAACAGCCTACAAAAAGATATCCTGAGAATGTGAAATTACGTGTGCTGTTGTGGAGAGGGAAGAGGAATAATCCTTGTTGGATCTCTTTAGCTCCTGATACCCAGATAGTTTCATTTGTGTGTGTCCCCCCCCCGCTGTTTTTTTCCCTCCCACTGGTTGAGTGGTCTCTATTTTTCTTTTTTCTCTCCTTTGAATATTAGCAAGTGTCAAAATTCTAAGTGTAAAAAATAGCTCTGCAGTTGGAGAAGAACTATTGGAAGCGATTCCTCATGGCAGGGAAGGGCCAGGAAGGGATGGAGGGAGTCAAATGCACCACTGGAGTCAGGCACGTCACGGAGCATCATTGGAACTGTTTGTGTGAAATGAAATCTTTATTTTGGGGGGGCAAATAATGCCCCAAAGGAGGAGGTTAATTTGTATTGCTAAAAAAAGCCTCAAACCCTTGTCTTTGTGGGGCCAAAGCTGCTTTGCTGCTGTGCACAGGATGTTGATTTTGACGCTGTTAAAATATTTAACACGTTATTAAAATCCTACAGAGAATTCGGTAGCTTAGAAAGAATCCCATTATTATTATTTTTTTTTCTGATAGAAGAATTTCAGAGTGGAAAACGTGTTGGAAAGGGGAAGATGTTCTTTTCCTTGTTCCTGTTTTGCTGTTTGTGCCTCTGAAAGAGCTGCTATTCCCCCACTCCCGCGTGCCCATCTGTCATCCCCCAGCATTTGGGATATTGTTTCCAAGGCTAGTTGTGATTTAACATGGATCTAAATAGGGCAAGTAGTGAAGTATACTGATTAAAATCCCTCTGAGAGAATCTGCGGGGCATCTGTGATCGTTTGCACAATGTGGTTACTCATAACCCTGGAAGGGGAGTGTGGAACCTCTGCAGCTCTGAGCTGGGATGTGCAGTAACTCTGTTTGGAGCCTGTTCCAAAGAAAACAGGCACCTTGGAATTGTCACCAAGGCTGTGGAAATCAGCACATTCCCTGCTTTTAGACAGAACCTGCAAGATTTTATTTTTTTTTCCCCTCCCTCTAAGGCAGACACTCATTTTAAATAGAATTTGACCAGATGCTTGTGAACTGGGGAGGCTTTAATCCATTTACAGATTCCATCTCATTCTCGTTCAGTGCCCCAGCCTGATTCATGTTGTTTCAAAGGAACAAAACCCCAAAATGTCAGCACGAACAAAACCCCCAAATGAGCACTTTGTGAGTGCTGCAGCAGAAGACAATATTTTCATTTAAGGGGAGAATGCAGTTTAGTAGCTCAGGGAACCGTTTGGAGCTGACAGAAAGACACTTGAAATTTAAAGCACTTGCCAGGGCTGCAGTTTCTGCAAGTCTCAATTTGGCATGTGACTGTCTGCAGCTTTTCAGATGTAAAGGTGTAAAAAAAATTGAAAAAAAAAAATTAAAAAAAAAAATCACACTTTAAGAACTGGAGGCCACTTCTTTTGTGTGCACATGGCTGTAAAATAAATAGTCTGCCACCGAAGTTGGCGCCTTGACACCTCTGAGGATTGTCTGCTTTATAAATGACATACGTATTTAGGAAGTTGGCTGACAAAATAGCATGTCTAGGAATTTCTGTGCTCTGAAGGATGTAAATGGGAAAAGGAAGACTCTGACAGACGTTTTATATTTTTAGGGAGATGGAAGGTGCAGGTTAAAACCCACTAAATCATCCGTGTTGGGGAGGAAGCACAGAAAATGCTTCTCAGGGTGCAGGTTTTAAATGATTTGGACCAAACTGACCAGATTTGGTAAAAAGAGATATTTAGGAAGGAGATCACACCTTCCCCTTAAAACAAACAAACAGAAAAACAAACTAAAAAAAACCCCAAACTCCACAACCCAACCCAACCAACCCACGACCCATACCCGACCCCTCCCAGCAGAGCACAAACAGCAGTTTTTTAGTTTATGGGCACATTTTTTGTTGCATCCTTGTCCAGAGACCTTTCTGTAAAAAGTTACACATCCCATTGTAAATGATATTTTTGTTGCTGCTTTCTCTATGTGTGGAGGCACTGAGTTATTCCACGGGCAGCATTCCTTGATTGTTCCATGAGCAGGAGCCCATCGGCATCGTGGAGCCACGAGTCAGATAATTTTAAAAGATGTGTACATTGGCCGTCTTCATCCATCTTCTCCATTTCCAATTCACTTCAAATGACTGTTGAGTAGCATTCAGTGTTCAGAAGTTCAGAGCTGAAGTGGGTGTGGGCCGTGGCTTCAACCCTGTGTTTATCCCACGCCGTTTGCACTGATTGTGTTTTGGTTTTTATCGCCTGTTCTGGTTCTAATTCTGACCTCATATTTTTCTCCGTGGCTTTAAAAGATACATTATTGAAGTGTGCTGAAAGAAAAGGGTTATGAATCCTCCCCTGTAGTTCCCTTTGCTCTGCACTCCTGCCCTGTGATGGTGTCTCCCCCCTGCACGCTCAGCCTGAGCCATCAGTTCCACTCCTGTTGGCAGCACAGGGCGATTCATCACTTCCCTAAAAACTCCTTGGCTCCAGCCCCGCCTCCTGAAATCCAATCTCCCGGTTGTGAATCTGATTTCAGGGGAGGAAATGTTGTTGTTCTCTTTCGTGGGCAAGAGAAACTGCTGAAGCCTCAGAATTAGAGCACAGTGAGGGGAACAACCCAGGCGTTCGGAGGGATTCCCACTCGGAATGGGAAATGAAATATCTTCCCATCAAATGCAGATGCTTCAACTGGCAGAAAGCTCCAGCCTGTGTGTAGATGTTATCCTTTTTTTCAACTGTGGAATTTTTGAGTGATGAGGTGATGAAATACTGCAAACCCCAGTAAATACTTTGCCTGCCTCCTCTGTGTGCTCATGTGTGAATATTCCTGATGAGCTCCTGTGAAATCCCCTCCTCTCCCATTTTTTTGGTGCATGTTGGGGGAGCACTGGCAGTGAAGCTTCCAGGGGATGTGGCAATCAGCAAAAACTGCTCTTTGCTTTGACTGAATGGCAAAAAAGGCTCTTTTGGGAGGAGGGCAGAGAGTGAGGTGGTCCCTTATGGCAGCAAGTGGGAAAACCTCACTTGCAGCCACTGATTTCGTCTCTCCAGAGTATGTGAACGCTTTGGAAGTGCTGACCTTGGCCTCCTCCTGCCCTGCTAAAAGCCCTGTGCTGTTCCTGGGATAGAATTAGAAACAGAGAGAGAGTGGGGTGATGGCATCACCATCTCCTTTAGAGCCTTGGCCTAATTCACAGAAAAGCTGTGACCTCCCAGCTCCGTGTGATGCCAAGGAAACAGCGAAAACATTTCAAGTGTTGATCCCTCCCTTTTTTGTTGGAATATCATCCCAGTGTATGCAGATGTAAAGGAGGTACCTTCACACAGAATTTGCACACCTTCAGAATTCCTTCTGCAAAACTGTCCCCTCTTAGCAGAGTGACAGCCTTTTATTCCTCATTTGCTGCCTTTGTCGTCTTCTTTTATCCAAAACACAGTAATTTACTCTCTTTTCTTGGATCTCTCCATTGGCTGCTGGTTGTTGTTCGGACTTGTGATGCTTTGGTTTGTAGATAACTCTCTGTAAGCACCTTCCATTCCTGATTTCTAGTCCTTCTCCTCCCCCTGATGTCATCTGCTATTCAAAACCACCTCCACCACTGAATCCCAGACTGTGTTTTTCGGTCCTCCTCCCTGGTTCCACCTACAGATGCACTTGTGCCTCCTTTGCAGTGCTCCTTGGAGGGCTGTATTATTTGAAAGACACCTGCCTTCAGTGGCACAAACCCGGGAAATCAAAGCATTAGCTGTTATTGCTTGTTGTAAACTGTCCTCATAGAAAAGGGAGTGGGTTTTGCGCTGTCACAGAGCCAGGGTTTGTGTGTTCAGCACAAGAGTGGGGGCTTTCTCCTCTCAGCTAAGAAATGAAGGAGAATTCACAGAGGAATGCTGAGTTGTTAGGATGTCTCCTATCATTGCAAGCAGTGCCTGTCAGCACTTAATAGAATTGATGAACTCTCAGTGAGAGGGTAACAGATTATTTCCTTGTACTTATTTTGTCTTCAGAATTCAGAGAGGCTGCTCACAAAAGCTGGGCTTGCACTGAGCGTTGCTGCGGGAGAACAGACGAGTCTGCAACCCCAATTTTTGAACAGCGGGCGCCAGAAATCAAGAGCTGCCTCTCACTCCTCGTCCTTTTGATGTTTTCAGGCATTAGGCAAGCTTGTTGGCTTTGATTGCCAATGTGTTATTTCAGAAATAAAAAGCCCCAGCGCAGCAGGATCAGGTTTCTCCTGCACAGCCCAAGTGTTGTTCTTGAATGGGGGTTTGAGGATTCAAGTGCATCGCACGTGCAAAGTGGTGGATCAGTCGCAAACTTTTTCTGGCACAATGCTGCCACTGGCAGTGGTTTCCTGGTATTACACGTGGCTTCCATCAAAGGCTTCACCGAGTGCTTTTAAAGGGAAGGGTTTGATGTTGATTGTTAGGCAGAAATGCTGTAACTGTTGGGCTGATGTGAACAGGAGAGACAACAGGAACCTTCTGGGCCAGGAACCTGGGATTTCACTTGGAAATGTGAATGTTCTAGGAGCAATCCTAGAAGGCTCTGGAGAACTGTGGTCCAGAAAAACACAAACTTGCAGTTGCCTCATGCCAGAAGAATGTTATTTTCCCTTTGGGCCTTTGTTTCTTCAAGTGTTTTGGAGCAGCAGGAGGAACTGCTGACCGAGGGGGTTCAGAGATAAACTGAAGCAGAGTCTGTAATGACTTGATCTAAAAATTCTCTTTTTAAGTGGTGTTTATGCTTCAGTTTCCTTCTAAGAAGGAACAAATTGGTGGCTGGAGAGTCTCAGTGAAAAAGGAGCATTGGAGGGAGATAGTTTTGTGTAAATTTTGCTGTGAGGTTCATGAGCAATCAGAGCCTGTAATTATTGTGATTGAAGTGCAGCATCCTATTCTTTTGTGTAATAAAGAACATCTATGATTATGTCTGAATCCATCTGTCCCTGGGGGGGGATCTATTATCACTTGGCTTCAACTATTAAAAAGGGTTGCACTGAATTATGTTACTGTTGCCATTCTTTTTTGCATGTTTGGCCATAAATACTTCATGATTGTAGAAATAGCAGACTAAGACCCTGCTGCACGAGGCCAAAAATTCCAACCCTTTTCTAATCCCTGCCTCTTCTTTTCCTGAGTTAATTAATGTGAGTGAATAGATTAGTGTTTGCTGGTCAGATGCACAGAGAGATCCAACTGCAGTAGGTTCTTATTGCCTTCGAAAATCAATCTGTCATCCATCAGCACGTTGCCCCGGTTCGGTGTCGTGGAAACATTTTCCTCCTTTTTGGGTTTTCCTCCTTTTTGGGTTTTATCTCAGGTCTCAGGGTGAACACGTAGAAGGTTGTGTCAGGTGTGGCTTGGGTTTCCTTTTTAGTAATGCCTTTAGACCTTGTTTTTCAGAGCAAACGGGACCATCTCCTCATGAACGTCAAGTGGTACTATCGCCAGTCGGAGGTCCCGGACTCCGTCTATCAGCACTTGGTCCAGGACAGACACAACGAGAATGGTAAGTCAGGCTTCCCAGAGCCAGGCCTGCTTTGCTTTGCTCTCAGGTTCAACTTTTAACAAAGCAAGAGCGCTTTTTCACGGGTGTGAAGCAGGGACAGGATGAAAACAATACATCAGGTGATGGTGTTGAACTGGTGCGTGTCCTGTACCCACAGATGCATTTCAGATGTGCCTTAAATACTGTGATGTATTAAACAAAGCCTTAAGAGACAACAGAAAACAAACCCAACACTGAATCCTTCGTAGGCCTTCTGTGCTAGTTACTAAGTGAAGACCAAATTGTCTGAAGAAATTCTGAATCTTGTGTTTTTCTGTGATTCTGCCACAGTGTTTTACATTCCTGCCCCTTGCCCACCTGAACATTCACTGGGATTAACATTGCAGGAATGGATGGAACTGAAACACCCCTGGCTGCGTTTCCCCCCCTCTCTTTGCAAAAACAAGTGTGATCTCGGGTTTAACAGAAGCAGAAGAAACTTTAGTGTCCATATTCCCGTGTCCTTTATCTCCTGCCTCCAGGGAAGACATAACATTTGCTTCTGTTCTCACCAGGAAAGTTCCTTGAGGCAACTGCTCAAAATTCTGAAGATACTCCAAGGTGAATCGTGATGATAAAAGTTGATGATTGAAATAGGGAACACAGCAACTTTTCTGGTGCCTGACAAAGTACAAAGTTGAGCAGGAGTTCTCCTCTTAAAGGACATTCTCCGTGTGTGCTTTTAGCAAAAAAGCTCCACAAACCGAACGTTTCTCTTACTAATTTATTTGGAGCTTCTGACGGTGAGATTACAGGCACAGTGTCAGAAAGGGAGCGTTTTTTGATAGCGTGGCTGCTTTTTTTGTGCTCTCCTGTGCGAGGATTTTCGTGTTCCTCAAAGGGTTTATGAAGAAGTCACGGAAAAAACTTGTTTTTTTGTTAACACTCAGGGTTTTTGGTCTTTGAATGTGAACATCAATATTTACCTCAAAAGCCAGAGGACTGAGCAGTTAGTGCTGTCAAGATTTAGTTGAAGATCTGACATTAAATATGCAAAACAGCCAAAACCTTAACCTGGAAAAGTCAGTAACAATTTAATTTCCTTATGTCCTTCCACCTTAATTCCTTCCCCCTAGGAGCGAGTGACAGTTTCCAGTGGCCAGTGGATAAATGTGTCATCCAGTGCCCCCCTAAAAGCTCTTTCTCTTCAGAAGGTTTTTAGGTATGGCCAGGGAGAATTGATGTCTAAGAATGGATTATAATAATATAATAATTGTTATACATTCGTTCTTATATCCCATCCTTTACAGGCCATATAAACAGAGTGTTTGTCACCTTAATTAACCTGAGTGTTAATTAACCTGTAAGAAACACCTGCAAACTGGAATAGTGGCTCCAGCTAATGAGTTGGGGGGTTGTGTTTGTGCTTTCTGGCAGACTCTGGACGAGAGCTGGTTATCACAGACCCCGTCATCAAGAACAGAGAGCTCTTCATTTCAGACTACGTGGACACTTACCACGCTGCTGCCCTCAGGTGAGACACTCTGCAGCCCTGAGGTGGATGAGGAAAAACCCCAGTGACTCCAGAGGGGCTTTTCCCGGGTTTGTGTGGGGTCATTAACATACAGCTCAGCGTTCTCCTCCTCTCCTGTAGTAATTAACTGGTGTTATCTGCTCTGGTTCAGAAACGAGCTGTAATTGTAGAGTTATAATCTCCCTCAATCAGTGTAGCTCAGAAGATACTGCTTCCCGTCGTTGCCAGCTGAGGTCATCGCTGGTTCCTGCAGCAGCAGTGGTTGATTGCCCTGCTCACAGTGGCATCTCCTGCAGCGCTGCTGCTGTGTTGCCCTGATTAAATCGTGTTAAAGGCTCGTCATGGCCACGGCTCAGCTCAGAGCTGCTCTCAAAGCTGCCTGCACAGGCAGAGGGAATGGCCCCCTGTGCTGTTCCTGCTCCCTGCCCGTCCCTGGGGGCTGCTCCTCTTGCTCCCCAAGCGTTGGGCTGAGCCTTCCCAGCCCAGGGGATGCCCCAGCACTTGG
Organism: Myiozetetes cayanensis; assembly: GCF_022539395.1. NCBI lineage: Eukaryota > Metazoa > Chordata > Aves > Passeriformes > Tyrannidae > Myiozetetes > Myiozetetes cayanensis. The sequence goes on along the minus strand of NW_026087499.1, from coordinate 3,102,028 downwards.
AAATGTTTTCAGCCAACAGCAGCCAGGCGTTATTTTTCAGCTGATTTTCAGCATGCCAAACATGCATGGATATTGTCAAAATGCAAATTGAATAATCTCCCTGATAACAATGCTCAGATGGTGTTTCACCAGAGCCATCTGGAGACATTTCTGTGCTCAGAGTCACTTTGCTGAAGCCACTTACTTCAAGACAAACTAGCTCCTGTCCTGGTGGGGAGGGAGGGCTTTGATTTACATTTATAAACTCAGAGCATTCCAGTGGTGTGCTGCAAGCCTGTGGAATTCCACAGTGCCTTTGCAGAGTTACAGCAGGTCAACTTGCAGTGTTAAATGAGCATTCCCAGAGACCAGGCTAGCAGGAGGTTGGCTGTCCTGATGGAAGCAAGCTGGAAATCTGCTTAAATAGAGAGAAACTCAGCTATGTGTCTGGAATCTTCCCTGGGAGTATTTTACCTTCTCTTCTACATCCTGTTTTCGGTGGTTTTTTTTTTTTTTTTTTTTTGTTGTTTTTTCTTTCCCTTTTAAAGAAAAGATAGAAATGGAAAGATAAAAATGGAATTTTTACATGTATGGCAAACAAACTAGAAAAAAACCTTCTCCCAGTGTACAGGATGAACATAAGGATAATTGCAGGGAGTAGGCAGAATATGTCGTGATGCATGAAAGGTTAACACGAAATTCTAATTTATTATAATACCAGATTATTCCTCTTCCCTCTGCAAACAAATGGACACACAGCGAATCCTTGACAAACTGGGAGATAAAACCAGTGATTCTAACTACCAATCCTCCGCTCTAACAAGTGGAAAAAATTTAACTGGAGGGTAGCTGCAGATCCCTGTGGAAGTGTGTAATAAAAATGATGTGCTTTTTACCTGTATGGTGAATCTTCGTGGTGAGTGCAGCACTGCTTGTGTGAAATGCTGTGCACAAGATGTGCTGCTGCCACTGATACACATAATGCAGCTTATCTGGCAAATGCTTATTAGCTGTCAGCTGAATTATTGAAAGGAAACTGAATCTCTTTCCCCAGAATGCTTTTAAAATGGGAATTTAATGCGAATTATCAAAACAAATCCCCCTTCTCGTTTTCTGTCGTCGTAAATGACTCAAACCAGCCACCAGGGAGGAAATGGGTGTCAGTGAGCAGGTTTGGTGGTGTTTGTTACACACCCTGCTGATGTTCCATTGCCATGACCTGGGCAGTGTCCAGTGCTCCTTGTGCTCTGCCAGCCGTGGATTGGGAATTAGGAGATCCCAGGGGCAGTTCTGCAGGACCCCAGAGTCGATTCTGGCTCAAAACAGCAGCAGGTTTATTCATCCTTCATCCCCCCGGGGTGTTTCCCTCACCTGCAGGAGTTGGAGCGTTGCAGAGCTCATTCCCAGGGCAGGTTCTGGGCTGGCTGTTGATGGCAAAGCCCTTCTGAAGTGCTTTACCCTGGACAGAGCAGGCAGGGGAAGCGAGGTCAGCATTTCAGCTTCCCCCTGTGTGGTTGTTCAGGGAGGCAGCTCCTCAAGGATGAGGAGTTTTCCAGCTCTGCTGAGCAGCCCTGGCAAAATAATGATCATTGCAGGCAAAAATAATGATTCATCCCAGCGTACTGGGGGGCACCAGCACTTCTCATTCCACTGGAACCCGGACTGGCAAACCTTGAACAGTGTTAAATAAGCCCTGGAGCAGCTTATTTATAACAGTGAATACTGTTCAGGAAATACAAGGCAGAAGAGATGCTATCAGTCTGCAAAAGAGCCAAGTCTTGTGCTTTTCTTTATTGCACTGACTCGGGTTTAGATAAAAAGCACCAGCTCTGGCTCTCGGGCCCATTTGTCTCTGCCTGCTCCTGATCTGATTTACTCAGAGGCAACAAAGTGGGATGTGCTGCTGACAGAGCACCAGCAGCTGTGGAACACTAAGAGCCCAACAAACCCTCTAGGAAATGAGAAACAACTTCTTAAGAGTCAGCCTTAATGCTCTTCTTAAGGATAATGACTTCATCAGCAAGCTATATTAAAAAAACTATTAGCAATCTGTGGTGGAACAAGCTAATAAATCCTCAGGTCTCTTTTTCTCCTCCCCTCATTTTTTTTTTTTTTTAAATATGTCTTTGTGTGTTTTACTCTATGAGGTATGAAAGTAGAAGGGAGAAACTTCTGTCTGTTTGGAATTTGTACTGGTAGGATTGCAGACTTGCTAAAAACAGCACAGCTTTGCTTTTTGGTTGGGAGCTTTTATTAAACTGTGGTTTTATTTAGCTTTCTAAATGCAAAGCTGACTTCCCAAGCTGACTTCAACAATGTGAAACAGCACACTTTTTGGAAGATTGAAGTGTAATAGGACTGTAAAAACTTGGAAAATTAGCTATTTTCAGGCTTGTATTTCTAGGTGTTGTTCATTAGTCTGATTAAATTCGGACTCCTTGGACTCTGTGCTGGCTGAAGGAGAATTAAGGATTGTTTGGAGAACACCATCTGAGACACTGTAACTGCATTTCCTGCCCTTCCCACCGTGGGAAAGAACCCACATGGTTATTTGTTACAACAGGCTGGTATTTATGATGTTCTTGGACATTTATGAGAAGGAGGATGCCTGTGGCTCATACACAGATTGCAGTGGCACTTAATTAAAAGAGCTGTTATTCAAGCTAAGAATTCTAATGCCATCTCCCCTCTTTCTTCCAGAGGGAAGTGCAACATCTCCCATTTCTCTGACATTTTTGCTGCTAGAGAGTTCAAAGCCAGAGTGGATTCATTTTTCTACATCCTGGGCTATAATCCAGAGACAAGGTAAGTGAAGTGGCTTTTAAAGGCAGCTTTACCACTGACCTGAGCTGGGGTGCAGTCAGAGGTTTGGACTTGATGATCTTGGAGGTCTTTTGCAACCTTAATTCTGTGATTCTATGAAAACTCCTCAAGGGGAGAAAGGTTAGAATGAAGTGTGATGCTGATTGAAGGAGGAAGCTACATCTTTCTGCTGGAGTGTGTGTTTATGTAGGAGAAAATAAGAGTAGAAAACAAAGTTTTCCTGACATCCAGGTGCATCTCTGGGTAAATAATGTGCTTCTTAGAAATGTGGATTTATTTTTTTTGTTTAAAGGTTGCAGACTTCAACAGGAGTTCTTTGCTGTCTTGTTGGCTGAATGTACACCCCTGAAAATACTCTTTTAAGTACATTTGCATCTTCTAGTAAGCAAAGTTGAAATTTAGACGCTTTTAAGAAATCAAACTGGAAGTTTTGAGGTGTGGAAATTTGTGCTTTCCTGTGTAAATAGTCACCCAGGGTCCCATATCAGCAATTCCTACTTGATGCTTTGCTGGCCTAGAACAAGTCAGAGCTATAGAAAGAACTCTCTGGGAATCAGTGCCTATTTGAAGGTGTGTCCAGCTCTTTTATTTCACAGTTCTTTCAATCTGTCAGGGATTTGTCCAGCCAATATTGATCAGCCGTGTTTGGGAAGCCAAGCTGTACCTCTTGTTATTTTTTGGGTCCAAACCAGGACTTTTATCTTCTTCACTTATGGAATTTTCTACCTTACAAACAGCAGCCTGGAGGAGTTTGTTGTGTAGGGGCAGATTTTGCTGATGAATGATGTGGAACAAGGTCTGTGCCCAGTGAAAGGTGCATTGTTCCTTTCAGTGCAGAACATAATTACCTGTGGACCTTGATTTCTAGAGATACCATCGAGGAAAGGATTGTTTGAAGTGGGGATGAGGTAGGCACATAAACAATAAATATTTGAATTGTTACTTGGTAGATTTGCTGTTCTTAGTGCAGATACCAATCTTGATGCTTCGGGGCAGAGCCAACCACTGCCTGCTTGCAGCTGGGGAGGAATTCCCTGTGTGGGCATACGATTATTCTGTTTATTGCCTGTTTATGAGGCTGCCTGTACCTTTTTCTGAGGTGTCTTAAGCTGTCCTTAAGCCTCAGACAGGGGCCTGGAGGAGTGAAACCCCCTTGATGCAGTCAGTTCACCCTCAGTGTAGGTCTCTAGGAGGTCTCTTGGTAGTTTGTGGTGCTGAGCTCTGGGAGGGGAATGTTTTAAAACAAAATGTGTGATGCGTTTGTATTGGTGTTTAATGGATGATTTCTCTTCTGAAACGCCGTTTATGTGAGCTGTCAGTGTGGTTTTAAACCCCCTTTCTGTGTGGAAGTAGTTGCTAATTCTTCCAGCTATTAGAAAATGACTGAGGCTGAGAAGATCAATGAAATGACAAAGCTTAGCACTTAGTGATCAGTTAATTACTCAGCCTGGCCAACTCTGAAAAGCAGCTTTTTCTTCATTTGGTTGCAGCTAGTTCAGTTCTTTTTTTTTCTTATTTTCATTCTAGCTTGATCTTGGAATGGGGGAGGTTCAGAAAAAGGAGCTAAGTCAAGGTTGCTTAATTATTTTTGACCTGTGTGTTTACTGTTGTTTTGTATGTGCATTTGATTTCCCAGTTTTGCTTTTGGAAGGAAAAATATTGTAAGACACATTTCAGGATGAGCCTGAAATGGTGGTTTGTCTGTTAAAAACCAAACAACTTTGTCTTCAGGTTGACCTGCTTTTCTGAGCTAGTGTTTTGTTTCACACAGGGAGGGTGGAAAATGTTCTCGGTCGCTTGAATTAACAGCGAGTTGTAGATGAGGTTCTGACTGAGTGTGACCCCCTCAGTGCCTTGTTGGAATGTGGGAGAGGAAAAGTCCAAAACCATCCTGAGCTGTGGGCTGTGTGTACAGAGGTGCAGTTCTGTTGGAGTGGGTTTGTGTTCACCAGGAGATGCTCATGAACTTTTCCAGGTCTCTCAGATCCAGCTCAGCCTGGTGGGAATCTCTCTGCTGTGTTTTCATGTGTTTGCAGAGCAACTCACCAAAATCCCAGACCCCAAAAACATCCCCAGCACTGGTGGATGTGGAATATGAGGCCTTTTTGTTGTTGGAGCACACAGAGCTCAGGAAAAGTTTGTTTTGTCCTTTTTTTGGCTGTTTGAAAACTTTCTCATTGTAGGTTTAGCTGGAGAAATACCAGCTGTGATCCTGCTGTTGTTCCTCTTGTCTGGAACTGGTCAAACTGCATTTTGGGATAACTTTCCTTTGCAGGGAGTATCAGGCTCGTTTGTTTGGTTGTTTGTTTTTTTTTATCCCCCAGATTTCCACAAAAGACCTACCCACAATTTCAGTAATTCTCACTAAATTCATTGCTAAACCAAGTCTGATTGTGGAATAAAACCCTCAGCTAATCTTAAAGCCAGAGAACTGAGTGTTAGCACCTTGACTAGTGTTAATCAAGCCAGTAAGTAGAGCTGCAGTGTGTTCCTGGCTCTCCAGAGTGTGGAATGCATCCACTGAGCTCATCCTGCCAGCTGAGAAAGGAAATTCATTTTATGGCAAGTGCCTGAAAATAATTAATTTCATGTCTCTTCAGAGAAGTGACTGCTCTGACACTGAGTAATTCCATCAGCATGGAATCCCTCTACTGCTTCCAGGCCTTCCTTTTGTGCTCTGACATCCTGGATGGATTGGAGAAACAAACAAAAAAATAACCAAACATTCAAGGCTTGGGTGACTTCTGGAATAGATGTTTGTCTGTGGTTTTATTGCACAACATTTGCCTTTCCTTTATTTTTAATCCTTGCAGGTGGTGCTGGGTGATGTTGTGAGTTAAATGAGTACTGGGGTGTCTGAGAGGGGTGTCCCCAAGAGTGACATTGAAGGGGAACTTCTTCTTTCTTGCTATTCATTTTACATTCTCTGGACAGGAATCTCTGTTTAAAGTCGGAAATAAGAGCCTCTTTTTCTTTATTTTCTTTATTTTTTTCCCCTCCTTTCACTGGGAAGCAGAGTGGGCGTTGTACAAGTTTCAGCTCTAGAAACAGGTGGGAACAGTGGAAGCTGTGGAACTGTGTCAGTAGGATTTTCAAAGCTCCCTCTTAAATGTTGCCCTTGTTCAGAAAACATTCAGAGTTGACTGATATATTGATCTGTACAAGCCAAATGTGAGCAGAGGCTGGGGAGAGCTGCAGAGCTGGGGTTTGCCACCGTCTGCTCTGCTTCATTTTTAGCAGTCAGAATATTTTGATTGCAAGCACGAAACAGTGCCTAGGGCAGCGCTGGAGAAATGATCATAATGGGTTTTTAAATGTATCCATCCTTATGGCTCAGATCAGAACCTCACAGTGAGTTCTTGTTGTGCTTGTACTCAGTACAACACTGACAGTCTGTGCTGTGCTTTGTTTTAAATGAGGCAATTCCTACAGCATGTTGCAAGTCTAATTATTTACTTATTTTTTAAAAAATAACAGTTTTAAATACAACCATGAATAAGTTGGTTTGTGTCACTTGTCTTAATGGTCCTCAGAAGGAATTCTGGAAGGTGCTGGTTCCCCTCCCTTGCTATCAGTTGATATTGTTGTGTTGAAGTACCTTGGAGTTGATCCCTTTTAAACAAACAGACCAAAAAAAAAACCCCTCCCCAAAACTGTATTTGGAGAAATGGATGAGTAACTTACTTGGGTTGTTCTATCTGGCTGATATCAGATTTACTGAGTACATTATCTCCATGTGTCCATATCTCAATTTATCCCTGAACCGAAGGGAGCAGAAAACTTGTTCTCAAGTTTCACCTGAATTTGAGGGGTCAAAAACCCAAATTGGAACAACAGCAGCAAAAAAAAATTTCAGAAATATATTTCAGCTGTACTTGAAGACTGGATACATTTGTCCTTACAAGTGTAATTACTTAAAATCAGTGAGCTGGTACAGACTGGGCAGCATATTTGGAGTCTTTTTCTGGTCTATAGCCTGGGAAAATTTGGTCAGATGATCTCATTCTGAATGTAATATTATAACAGAAGTGAGTTGATAGAGTTATGGTGAGGTGTTGTTTGTTTTTTTGGGTTTTTTTAATAGTGGTATAGCTTAGTATTTAAAAAAAGAAAACCAACCCAACCAATAGCAACTTTTACCATGGTTGGTTGTGTTTGATTTTTTTTATTTTACAAGCATGAGCCAGGCCCCTCTGTCCTGTATCTTAGGACATGGCACTGGATAATTTCAGCAGGGCCACAGGAGCTGGAACATTCCATTTACTGAACATTGAAATTACTGTGGCACATTCATTGAAGGAGCCAAACTGTTGGTGAAGGTTCTCGAGAAGGGGGTGGGAGGCAACACAGTATAAGAAACGAGAAAGTTGTGTATCCACCTATGTCATAATAAAAATTTCACACTGCCTTTCTGAAAGAGAGAAAATCAGGGATTGTTTTGTGGCCTGATCTGTTCTGCTTAATGTGTTTGTCTTTGAAAATTCAAAATGTAAGAAACTTTTTATCCTCCTTTTTAGCCTCGTGGTAGGTTCAGGCATCTCAGGTACCTACAAATAGAGGCAAGAATCCTAATTAAACCACTGTGTGCTCCAGGGGAAGGGATGTTACCTCCATGGAAATGGGCACCTAAGAACCAGTTGGAAAAACCACATTAATATAAACAGGAAGGCCAAAATTGAAGGGTGAGCCAGGAAGGGCCAACAGCGAGTCAAGCCTGGCTCCTCTTGGGTTCTCAACGTGTTCACCCATGTAAATGACCCAGTATCCCTTAAATGCTCCCATACATTGCAGGTAGAATGTTTTGTGTTCTCAGTGAATGAACTGATATCCCTTAAATGCTGTCATACATTTTAGGTAGAAAATGTGTTCACAATGAGTGAACTGAATCCCTTAAATGCTCCCATACATTGCAGGTAGAACATGTGTTCACAAATTAACTGCTATCCCTCACATGCTCCCATACATTGCAGGTATGTTCATTTAGCTCATAAATGAACTGATATTCCTTAAATTTTCCATACGTTGCAGGTAGAACACGTTGTGGTTGTAAATGAATATTCCTGAATTTTCTCATACATTACAGGTAGAACATGTTGTGTTCACATGTGCTCATAAATGAGCTGATATTCCTCCTGTTTTCTCATATGTTGTAGGTGGAACATGTGGTGCTCATAAACGAACTTCTATCCCTTAAATTTTCTCATACATTGCAGGCAGAACCTGTGTTCACACGTGCTCGTAAATGAACTGATATCCCTTAAATTTTCTCATACACTGCAGGTAAAATAAGTTCATTTAGCTCATAAACGAACTGATGTTCCTCATATATTCTCGTACGCTGCAGGTAAAACAAGTCCATTTCTCTTGCAAAGGAACCGACACCCCTTAAATGCCCTCACACCCCGCAGGTACAACCACGAGCTGCCGCTTCCCAACGCGTAAAAACCACCCGTTAAAACGTGATGCTTCTCCCCTTTGCACCCGGGCCTTTCAGTAGGGGTGTAATTTTGAAAAGCTGATGACGAACTATATATATAAAAAAAAAAAAAGGCAGCTTCCAGGAGCGCGTTGCGAGCGCAGGAGGGGCCGGCGTTGGCCGTGTGGGATCCCCCAGCCAAGGCCCCACTTCCCCCCCGCGCACACAAGCTCGGCGTGCGCAGCTTTATTCGAGCCAGCTTTATTTACGGAAATCCAGCGCGCTGGGATTGATCCGAGGAGCCCCGAGCGCGGCGAGGGAGGGTCACAGCACATGCTCAGTGCCGGCAGTCCGAGGGCGAAGTTTCTGCGTTCTGCGTGCGGGCTTAGGTCACAGCACAAGCTCAGTGAAAGCTCTCCCGAGGTCTCCCAGCCTGCATGTTGCCTCCATTTTGAGTTGGTGGAGTGGGAAAGGCAGAGTTTTAGCTCTTAGCCAGGGGGTTCAGCAGCGCGTCTGAACCCGCAAGCGCCTGTCAGTAGTCATGGATGATCCATTCAGCCCCTGCAGGTAGGCTACATCACTCCGGCCTCCCCGAAGCAGCGGTGGTTTGTGCTGTTGTTTGTGACTTCTGCAGTGTTTATGAGAGTCATTCCATCGCTGTTGCATGCTCCTCAGAGCCTCGTGGTAAATCTCAGCGGCGTTGCTGTGCAGCTGCTCGCACGGTGCATGAGGGCACTGCCAGGGGGTCCGAGGGGGGCACGGACTGAAATGCTGCAGCTGTGGGGGCTTGGGTTTTGGTGGGGGTTTTTTTTTCCCCCCCCTCTCCTCTCCTCTCCCTGTGGTGCAGTTTGGATTTCCGTGGTGCTGTCTGTCTGCATGCCGGGTCTGGAGGGAGCTGCAGAGGCTCTCCCTGCAGCTGCAGCGCTGCCGGAGCGGGGATTAGGGAATGTTGGGGCCTGTTTGGGTGATGTTAGAGGAGGGTCGTGGATCAGCAGCCATTGGTTGCTCCCGGGATGGGTGGTTCTCCTGGTGATGGAGGGGCAGTGATCCCGCTGACACTTGCTCAGGGATTCAGGAGGAGAGCCCAGCCTGGGTCCCTCTGCCTGTCAGCCCCACGCAGGTGACACTTGGTGCATCTAAATTGCAGCAACATTGCCTTGAGCACTGAGAGCTTGTGCTGTGTCAGGGAGCAGAGCCGTGTCAGCAGCACCCAGGGTGGTTTATCAGGCTGGCAAAACACCTTTTGAGGCTGATCTGAATAAAAGGCAAGACTTGGGCTCGGGTCGTAACTGGCTCTGAGGTCCTCGTGGGGCAGCCATCAGTGTCACTGCTAAATATAGACAGGTTTGAGAGGACTTGGGTGTGTTGGGGGGAGTAAACGTGATTCTGCAGCCTGTCCTCGCTCAGGAGCCTCAGAACTTGTGCAAAACAGGGCTGTCCTGTCGTGATCCTCTGCCAGCCCCTCGCCCTGCAGAGCTGACCTCACAGCGCAGGGGCTGCTGCTGGGGGGAAATCCCTCAGCCAGGGCAGCTGGTTTGGCAGCCACTGGAGTGTGTGGATTTAAAGGTGACAGGAGTGTTTGTGCTGCTCGTGGTGACGTCTCTGGAGCTGGAGAGCAGAGGGCTGGTTGGCCTTTAGCCTTGCACACGTTGTCAGCCGCCTGCACGGTGTGTGTTGCTGGGGGGAGAGACTTTTCACACGGGCAGAGAGTGACAGGACAAGGGGGAACAATTTTAAACTAACAGAGCAGAGATTTAGAACAGATATGGGGAAGAAATGCTTCCCTGGGAAGGTGGGGAGGCCCTGGCACAGGTTGCCCAGAGAAGCTGTGGCTGTCCCTGAATCCCTGGAAGTGTCCAAGGCCAGGCTGGGCAGGGCTTGGAGCAGCCTGGGATAGTGAAAGGTGTCCCTGCCCGTGGTAGGGGTTGGGACTGGATGAGCTTTAAGGTCCCTTCCAAGCAGAACCATTCTATGATTCTTGTCAGAACCTGAGGAATAAATGATGAATAAGCCAGCAGAATTTTGCCCAAGTTAGTGCCATGTCCATATCTGTATTCTATCCCAAGTTTCATTCCCTTTCCATTTCCTTTTCTACCTGTAGAGCATAAAAAATCAAGAACTCCTAATTAATATGGATCACTGGTCACTTTTGCCATTGGCTGGAGCAAAGCCCTGCTAATGATGACAGAGCCCAATTCCCTTGAACTCAGCCTGGCTGGATCACACTTCATAGTTTAAAGAGGTGTCTCCAAAGGCCTAAGCTTTGGAAACATTCTTATTCCTAATAAAGGAGCTACTGGAATAGGGGCAGGAACACGACAGTGCTCTGCAGGGATACAGGGATATGGCACCTTGAGTCCTGAACATTTGTTTTAAATGTTGGCTTAAAAGCAGAAGAGGTATGGGAAGGGTATGAAGCAATCTGCTTTCTGCTGGTTTTCAGTGACAATTTGTGCCTGCATTTCAGAAAGATTTAAGAATAATGCCAGTTCTGAGCTTAAAATGATGGTTTGGTCATGCTTATTTTTGAAAACACTTCGGATTGATTTGCAATAGCACAGGTGGAAAAAAAATACCTCTAGGTTATAACAGCCACAAAATCTGATTGTTAAACGGGACTGTTGCATTTGGCAAAACAAATACAGCTGGAATGACGTGCCCAATGTGTCATTCTTCACTAACCACTTGCCCAAGAACTGGTAGATGTGGTGTTGGATGTATTGGCTTTGCAGGATGCCTCTGCTGCTCCTGCCTCTAGCAAATGTCTGGATATTTGTATTCCCTGTGGCAATGCTCCTCTCACAGCAGACCTTCAGTGCTTTTGAGATCTCAGTTCTTCCTTTCCACGTGTTTCAGCTCAAATGTCTGTCACCTGCATTTTACCACCTGTGGGCTTGGGGTTTTTAAAACCAAAGCAGCTCCTTAGGTTTGTGTGTAGGAGGACAGGACCTGTTTAAAAGAAAAAAAAAAAAAAAAAAAAAGAGGGCAGCAGCACAGATAGAAAACCAACCTCCCTCTCCCCCCACCTTAAAAACCCACAACCCTTCCCCAGAAAAGCCAAACCAAGAAAACCCTTGGTATTAGGAGAGCTAAGGCTGTCTGATGTGAGGACTCTTGGTACTGGCAGGATCTTTAGTTCCCTGAAAAGCCCCTTCCTCCCTGGCCAGCCTGGGGTGTGCTCCAGGTGGTGAATTTGAGGCTGGCTGGATGGCCAGAGGATTCTCCCCAGTTCAGAGGATCCTGGTGACTTACAGTGCCATTCCAAAGAGCTGTTTGAAGTCACAAATATATTATGGGAAGTGCTTGTGTATTGTCCTTTGGGTGAAGAAGTAATGGCCCAGTATTTGATGGTTTCTTCCCTTGGTTCTGCCTTCATTTTAGCTTTTCTCAAGGCATAAATCAGTAACATCACCTCTTCCCCCCTGCCTTCCAATTCTTCAGGCTGCAATTTGTTTTAATTTTAGAGCTTTGCATTTCCAGGTGCGTGGCAGAACCAGGGATATCTTCAAGCTTCCTTTATCCCTCACATTCTTCATGCTTTTCACCTTGTTCTTTCTCCCTGTATCTGCTGTTCAGATGGGGGATCATTGCATGGCACCTGAGGAAGCTTTATGGAAAAATTCCCTTCTAAGGTTGCTGCCCCATTCCACTGTCCTGCACAGAAATGGTGCCACTGTGGCATTTATTCTGTTTTAATGGTGAATATTTACTCTGGGAAGTGCAAAGGTACTGCCTGGCAATTTTAGAAACTGTGCAGGATACAGACTTAAAGCAGCATCACTCCATGTTGAATTCATTTACACATTTATTTATCACTGTAGATGTTGCTTTTGAATAAGTTCTGGTTCTATTAAAATGACATTAAAATCTATTAAAAGCTTTGCCCTGTGCAACTCTGCATCACAACCATGCAAGTTCCCACTATATGATTTTTTTTTTTGAACTTATGATCAAAATACTGGTGTGTTCCTTATTGAAAGGTAAACAGATACTGGAAAACAAGCCTTTAGAGAGGTGATCCATCAACTCTGCCAACAAAATATCACCCACCCAGGTAATTCCTAAGTGGAGAGAACACTTGTTTCCTCTGCAGTAACTTGTCTTGGCTGAATCACTGTCACTTCCATCCTACCCTTGCAGTGGGGCACAGTGCTAAGGACTCTCTGCAGGCTTTTTTTTTCCCCCCTCCTCTTTAAACACGAAAAAATAACGTTATCTTGAAAAGAGCTTTTCCTGCCCTGACTCAAACTTGTGCAATGACTTCCTTCTGCAAACAGCAGCACGGGGCAGGACAGCCCTCAGCTTCCTGCAGGTCATGGCTCAGCCAGCAGGTCTGAGCCTGCCCTCAGCATGTTTATTCACTCCTGCCTGACATTGAGCAATCACTGAAAACCTTCCCTTCCGAGTTAATGTGCCTGAAATACAGGTTGGCTGTTTCAGAACGTGAAATTGCTCCTGCGTTTTTATTTTTAATTATAACCCCACTGTTTCAACAGGTTTTAAGTGAAAACTCAATGTATCCTTGCTGACCATTAGCAAGGATATTTTTTGAGGGTTAAGGCACTATTGCTATAAAATGGATTTTAAAATCTCGCTTAATAAAAAGGTTTAAGGGCCAAGTGCAAGCTGGACAGGTGAAAATCAGGGAGCTTGTTACTCTTAGGTATTTAACTCAGCTATTTGTGTTAGTTGTGGGGGTTTTTTTTGGTTAAAGGTTGAGTGACCTGAGCCTGCCTGTCCCTTTTGTAGTGGATGAACGTGACGTGCATAAGAGAATCTTGGGTCAAAATTGGGGATCCATTTGGCTCAGTCTCCTGTCCCCCAGCAGTGACCATAAGCAGATGCTCTTCCCTGCAATGCCAGTCACTTTCAGCTCCTGATAAACTGTTTTTTAATCAGCTGAAGTTGGAGAGGAGTAATTCTGTTCTCTCCCGTGTTTGTCCCTCTGGAGATGGAACAAAATGATCCTTGCCAGATGTTTTTAGAACTGCCTCTGAAGAGCAGGGTTTCTTCATCTTGGGTGTTGGATTATATGAATTAAAGGATTTTAAAAAACCAACCCAAACCTTTTCTTGAGACTTTCCTTTTCCCAACTACTTGAAAGTTGTATTAATTTTACAGAAGTCACAAATACCTAGGAATTGCCTCACCCTCTCAATTGATGTAGCTGATTATCTGGCCAGGAACAGTGACTGTTTGGTTACATCTGTGTGAAGTGTATGATTGCAATAAATATTGTGTCTATCATGCACATGCCTAACATGGTTTTATTTAGTAAAGCCATTGAGTTTCATAACCAGGCTTTGTAAACAACCCCAGGTCTCATCAGAGTCATTGTTCAGTGCTAGAGCTTGTTATTGCTTATTAAAAACAAGCAAACAACTCCACCCCCTGCACATTCTGGCTTTAAGCTGTGTCTTTTTTAATCTTTCAATATGAAATTAATGACCTCTTCCAGCTGGTTTTGCTCACTCACTTCCTCAGCTAACAACCTGTCCTCCCTTGGGGATGGCTCAGTGCTGTCCTGGTGGTCCTGGGGCTCGATTCCAAGAGCCCTGACCCTCCTACAGCTGGATCCCAGGGTGGGGAGAGCTGCTCTAGGCTGATAAAAGCTCCCAGTTTAATTGCTGAAACTTCTTTTGGACTGTGAAGTTGGTGTTGGTGACCTGCGCATGTTGCACCAGGCCGAGGTTTTTTAGCAAGCTGGTTTTCAAAACTCGATTTCTGGAGAGCTCCAAAGAGAACCAGAAACGCTGTTTGGAGAGGAGGTTTGTGGCTGAGCCATTTGGCCAGTTCAGAAACCTTCTTCTGTCGAGGCATCCCTCTAATTTAATTAGGGATCACCTCATTACACAGAATCAGGAGTGATTATGCCCAGAGTGGTTCAGTGGGTAAGCACAGAATTGTGTCCTGTGTGTGCCCTTTGGGTTGTGGGGTTTTGTTTTGGTGTTTTGTTGTGGGTTGGTTTGTTTGGTTTGGTTTTTTTTTTTAAACTTAATGGTAGCACCGAGTTCTTTTCATGGGGTTTGAGCTGTTGCTGGCTGGTGGCAGATGTTTGAGAGCCCAGTGGTGGAGAGCACTGAGTGCGTGGTGGCCACAGCAGAGGGAAATTAAACCGTGTGGGTTGCTGGGTGTAATGAAGTAAGAACAGAGAGGGGGTTCAATGTGATGCTGAAGCAGTGCCACCTCCCTCAGCCCCATCTCAGGCATGCAGGTCACTTAAAAAACATGCAATTAGTGCATAGCATTGTGGAATCCTGTCATAGCATGGCCCCTGCTGAACCCTGGCAGTAAAAAGGGGAACATGAAAGCAGCAGTGCCACCATTCCGGAGGCTCCACCTCGAACAGGCGACCCCTGACCCTGAAGGTCCCCCTCGTGTGTTCTGTGTGTGTAGTTCCTCTCAGAACCTGCCAAAGGGCTTCACTCGTCCTGCTGGGTAAGGACTTGCTGGGATTCACGTCAAGGGCAGGGCAGAGCTGTGCAGAGGAGTCTGGGCAGAAATCTCCCAAGTGCCTTTGGCCACTGCCTCCAAACTCAGAGAGTTTTGCTGTGAATTCCCAGCCTTGAATCCTGCCTGGCTCTGGCCATGCTGTGACAGTGGTTGGTGCTGCATGTCCTGAACCCAAGTTATCCCCAAAGCTGTCCTGCTGTGCTTCGTGGCAGCTCCAGCTGGGGCTTCCAGTCCTTCATGGCATTGCAGTGCCAACGTTTTCATGGGCAAGGCTGCCAGTTGTGCCACCCTGGGTTTAAATGGGGGGAGTCTGGTGTGGACAAGAAGGCAGGGGATAAACAGAGAGGGTTAAGCTCGTTTCTGGATTGGAAATGGCGCAGGAACTGTTGTGCCAACCTTTCTTCCTCTTCCCTTCTTCCTAAAGCTGGTAAATGAAAGCTCTGTACCAGCCTGTGCTGCCTCCAGTCCCTTCCCATCCTCACCTCTGAACTGTTTTCTCTCAGCGGTGCTGCCTCTGGCCTTGAACCTCCAACCTCCCCTGTTGCTTCAGAATGGGAAGGACAAAGCTTTATTGAACTGAACATCCTCTCTCTTCTCTGGGAGCTGTTTGGAACAAGCCTCTCCCGGATCAGAGCCTGCTGCTTTTGCCCTGCTCTGCCACAGCAGCTCCTGCCTTTTTGATATTCCAGCACAGGCTTCCATCTCCTCTCTGACCAGCCCCTGTTTACTTTGCAGAACACAACGTTGCCATGGCAACAGGTTACTTTTCAAAGGGAACATCTTGTCATTATATTTAATCCACTGCAGCTGAAGAGGACTGAAATATTAAGTTGTTGTTGCTATGGATACTGCTTTGTTACAGCAGTTTCTTTTGTGTCACATTTCATATACAGTGTTGGCTCCTTTTTTTTTTCCCCCCTTTCCCATCGAATAAACACAGGATGCCATTCCATTCTCATTGTAATTGCTCTCACCAATATAATTTAGCTTAAAACCTACAGTGCATTTTAGTTTTCCTTAAGGAGAATTTTCTTTTCCGTCTGAAACCCATTCCTGGGGACGTGGAAACGGTAAAAGATCACGGAACAGCTTGTGTGCCCTTGCAGAGCCATCGGCTTTGTGCCCTTTTAAAATGCCAGTGGGATGTAGAGCAGCCTGCACAGCAGCTTCACTCAGCCCTGTCCTCACCTTTGGGGCAGGGGAGGGTGTGAACATCGTCAGAACATGCTGATGGAAGGACACACAGAACTATTTCCCTCCACATTTCACGTGGGAAATGGCTGGATAACCCCACTGAGTTTCCATGGGAATAGATGGGAGCAGAAGTCCCATCCAAAACTTTGCTTTTAAGTTTGCAGTTGCTTACAGGATCCTCCAGCCCTGATTACTAAATGCTTTATTTATCATATTCACTGTGGTGCAGCTGAAGAAATTGGGAGTTGGGGAGGGGAATATTTGGAGCGCTGGGGTTTTTCCTGTTTGAACTGAAAGCAGCCCAATTTTCTGTGTAGGTACAGCAGCCCTTGGCTGGGGTGCAGAATTGGAGCTGGCACACACTGCTCAGGCATGTTTTAGGTTTGACTTGCTCTGACTAGCAGAGATGTGCACGGCTTCAGAATGAATCCTGGGAATAAAGGGAGAGCCATCAGCATTTTCTCCTGTCAGGTTCCCCCTTCCTTCCTCCCAGGGAAAAAAAATTCTGACACCTTGTAGCTGGAAAAAAAACCCCCACGTACCCTGGTATTTAATGTGTAACTTTGTAAATATAAAATTGATTTCCTGGTTCAGTCGTTGCTTTGCATAACCTGCAAACAAGAGAACAGCGTCAGATCGTGTCTCACAAAAATATGCATTGAGGGGGAAAACATTTTGACATGTCCTCGTTGTTTTCAGGAGGCTCTTGGCATGCATTTTGGAGTGGATTTGCTTCCTAGGAAGGGTAGCATTGCCAAAATATCACAGCATAGGATGGAGTGTTTCAAAGCCGTTGAAACAATGATTTAACAGCTCAGGATGGTCAGCAAGGGGAAGCTGAACTTCACACCCCTATTTAAACACATTTTTGAAATGTTGAGGGGAAAGTGTTCATTAAGACATGCATAAAACCCTCCAGTGACCTCTCTGGCATCAAATGGGATTTAATGCTTGGGGGCAGTTCTTTCTCATTGCTGTTTTTTCTTTGTATCTTAGGAGGCTAAACAGTACCCAGGGTGAAATCAGAGTTGGACCCAGCCATCAGGTAAGGGATTTTGTTTGTATCCCAACATCTGGACATGCTTTTGCCTCTTGATCTCTTCAGATGATACTTATTTAAAATTACATGTGATCAAATGCAGCGAGTTTTTCAGAATCATCTTTAGATGACTCACTTTAGTGAGTTCTTTAGAATTCCCAAGCCCAGGTTTTTCTGACAGATGTGGATATATTAATGATTTTTACTAGCAGAAGTGCTGTTGGGTTAATTCTTGAATAAGACTGAAGCAATATGAGTATCTACTGGAAATTAAGAAGTGCCTTAAGTAGTAGTTTGGATTGTTAAAATAGGAATTAAGAAAGCTGAGTGTGTTCCAACACTGGGAAGCAGAATAAGGTTAAGACTGTAGTTGTGCCTGATATTTTAGTGCTAATTTGAGGGAAATCCTCCATAAGCAATGAAAATAATCTGCTCTTAAAGAGCATTAACATACAGTTTACTGGGGTTCATGGAGCCAGATCTGTCACTGGGAACTGAGTCCTCTCCTTTACCTGTGGAATTGCCTCTGCACTGTCCAAGTACTGCATTTTCACATCCAGGTGATGAATATTCACTCAGACCCTTTTAAAAATGTTGTTTAATAACAAGTGAAAGTAAATATTTCTGGAACCCAGGTAACATTCTTAAGGTTGTTTTGCTTCAGAGGGAAAAACGTCCTTGGCAATTCAACCTGTGGTGTTCTCCCCAGTGGTTATAATAAGGGCACTGTAAATGGTACCTTCGCAACAACTTTCATCTCAAATTGTCGTCTAATATTTTGGCAGGCATTAGTCACCTGTGCTGGAAGGTGTAATTACCAGATGCATTTATGGATGGGGGAGGAAAAAAAGGAGTAGGGAGAAGGTCCACTGATTTAGAATACTGTTAATCCTTGCTTGGTTAGTGTTTTAAACTTGCATTGTTCTCTCCCTCACCTGCTGAGCATCCACGAACAAATGTCCCCAGGGAGAGGATCTGATAGTTCTCAGGCTGTAAATTGGTGTGAGGTGTCATCTTAAGGTGCAGGAGTGGCTGGTGGTTAGCCCTGGTGGGAATTGGGGCTGAAGGTGATATCTGCTGCTCTGCTGTGGGGTCTGTGGAGGTGTCCAAGGGTCTCCTGTGCACCCTGGGCTTTAGCTCAGGTGTTGGATGTGGATCCACTTTCCTCCACCCACCTCAGTGAGCACATGCAGCAGAGTCCAGAAACAACCCTGAGGTCCCCAGTGGGCAGTTTTTTATGAATCTCTTGCCTTCATTTTCCTTAGGTTGGGTGTGTTACAGCTGCTGGAGGCTGTTGTTTGTTGGTCTTTGCTTAGTGCACAGATACCCCAGAGTTCCCTGTGTCATTATGGCAGACAAGGACACAAGGGAAGATAAATGTGCTGTGGAGCTGCAGTTCTCAAAATTCACCTGCACAGGAGGACAGTGGTTTCTACTGAATGTTCTCCTGTGACAGCTTTTGGCTAATTAATGCCCAGGTGGTGGAGTGTCCCCATCCCTCTGGAAGTGTTTAGGGAAGGACTGGACGGTGCTCTGGGCTGGTTGACAAGGTGGTGATGGGTCCCAGACTGGACTCCATGATCTTGGAGGTCTTTGCCAACCTCAGCGATTCTGTGCTCAAGAGGAACTTGCTTTTGGGAGTGACATCCCAAGGGTGCAGGTGGGTTTGAAGGTGGCTGAAGGTGGATTTGAGCAGAGCACCCTGGCTGCCTCGCTCCCACACCACCCTCAGCTGGGGATGATGCTGGCTTATCCTCTTCCACAGGAGAAGTTCAATGACATATCCATTTTCCCAGGCAAGGAGTAAAATAAAGTATAGATTAAAGAGCAGAACATGAAAGACATCTGAACCTGTGACTTGTAATTACTGGTTATGTATAAATGTTGCCTCTCAAATACGTTTAGCGTTGTAAGTATAGGAGGTAATTATAGGGCTTAAAAGCTGTTTCTGAAGAGGCTCTCAGCTATCTCATCTCATAGCAGTAGATGACTAAAGATGCTAATTGGGTCTCTGGATAGAGTGTAATACTTATTTAGTGGCAGGGTTCATTTTGCTGAGCTATCTCGCTTTCAGGAAATGTCTTTGTTTCTCTCTCGAGTTTTAATGATTTACTGAGGATTTAATTTTAAATTTAGTATCACGTGTGTAGGGTTTTTTACTGATTTGAAGTGGGACACATATGGTAGCTGCATTCTTGCCTTCTTTCTTATTAGTATGTTATAGCCTGGCAAGCAGGGTTGTAACAGCATCTTTGTGACAAATGTAATTTCTGTCTCTGAGAGTAAATTGTCCATCAGTATTTGACTTCTGTACAACAGAGGGCTGTGTTTGCAGTACAAAATGGTTTCCTTTCAAGCCCTAATATTTCTGCAGACATGCTTGGTCTGTGTGGTGGGAAGAAATGCTGAATTAAGGGAATAGGTTGGGGCTTGATGACCCAGTTTCCTCATAAACTTTGAAAACTTGGATCAGATAGCTTCACCACCTGTTGTCTAAGTATCTTCCATCTATGAGATCATCATATTGCAGAGAATTTACAAGCTTGTGTATCCTCCTAGCATTAGGCAGAACTGCAGTGTCTGTATGAATTCCATTTTTACCCAGGCCAAGCTCCCCGACCTGCAGCCCTTCCCTTCCCCCGATGGTGACACGGTGACACAGCATGAAGAGCTCGTGTGGATGCCAGGAGTCAACGACTGTGACTTGCTGATGTACCTGAGGGCTGCCAGGTAATTCCAGCCACGATCCTGCAGTGCCTGTGTGCTGCTGGAGGGGGAATGTGGGGTGCTGTGGGATCCGATCCCTCCTTTATTCTCTTTCGGGATAACGTGGCTGCCGAAACGTTTAGTTTGAGATAAGATAGCTCAGATTGGCTGTTGGGCCAACAAGGCATCTTTGCATCAGCTGTGGCTTTTGGCTTTAAAATGCAAAGCCAGCAGTGTGTGCTGGCATGGTGCAGTGTGGGATGTGCGTTGTGGAAGCAGGGAAGGAACTGCTCCGAGTGGAAGAGCCACGACAGCACAGGATTCCTTCAGAGGCTGGACGTTTGGAGCTCTGGTTTGCATTTGAGTTCCATGCACATCTCTGGTTTGCCTGGCAGATTCATAGTAACTCAGTGTCTTGGTAAATTATCTGTAGCTTGCAGGAGTTCAGAGATTGAGGAATCTGCAATTCAAGTCAGGTTTTTGACATAATAAAACGAAGATGACAGCAAGAAGTTTGCTGTGTCTGCCGAGACTCTGTTCTCATGTCTGGAGGTTGTGTCTTCCTTAATTCTGATCAGGCTCTGCTACTACTGCAGTGCAGGTTTTTAATTGATGAAACCCAATTAGATTGGGTTTTAATTTTGAAATAATTATCCCATGTGCTGAGGTGACTCAGCTTTCCATAACCACCAGTGCTGGGTGCCTCATTTTCCTCCTTCCCACAGTATCACGAGGCCCCGAAATTTATGAGTTAAGCTGTAAATGCACTGTTTGTGCCTGGCATGATGTGTGCACCAAAGAGCAGCTGAGGAATGTAAACTCTTTTGCCCTCCAACTCTGCAGGAGCATGGCAGCCTTTGCAGGAATGTGTGATGGAGGATCCACAGAGGATGGCTGTGTTGCTGCCTCCCGTGACGACACTACCCTGAACGCCCTCAACACAGTGAGTACAACTCCTGCAGGGAAGAACAGCCTTCCCATTTATTTCTGGGCTACTCAGAGCCTGCAGTGCATAAAGCAGTGGATGAAACAGCTTTAGGAATCACAACACGAGGCTGATTGTAGCTTGGGATGTCGTGGCTTCCTTTCAAACAGCAGCCCATTTTCTGAGCTGCGGAACTTCAGTGATGAGCTTTTGGGTGGTGCCTTTCAGGGCATCCCAGGGAATGTTCTGTGTGGAAAAACTGCTCAGGTCAGGTCCACCAGCTGGAATTGTGACTTCTCTCAGCTGGCCCCTGACCTGGCAATTGGTCCTTCCATTCAATCCAGCCAGTCTGGGATGTTAACTGAGGTTCAAATGCCTACATTCCCTCTGTAGCATTAGCTTACCAAACCCACTTGCTTTGGGGTTTTTCATTTTAGTTCCACTGCTGTTTGATTTCTTGTGTTTCAGAGGGTGAATCAATTTTCATCCTGCAACAGGCAGGAGTAAAGAAGTGTTAAGATCTAAAATGTTCCCCTGTAATACTTCCTGAGTAAACAGTGCCAGAACTTTCATTCTTGTTCAAATACACACACTTGAATGTGTAACAAGCTGAAAATCCAAGATCAAATTCTGCACCCAAATTAAATCCTTCCTCGTTGTTCTCACTTTGACTTCTGCAAAGTCAGGTGTTGTTTCTCAGTGCTTCACAGAACTGAGTGTAGGAATCCCAGTCCTTTGGTTCCTTTCCTAAAGGTTTTGTGTGGTGCAGATTTTTGTGCTGTTTGGTGAGTGCTGCAGTTCAGTCTCTCTTGCACATCCTCTTCAGATTCTTACCTGGGTTCCATTTTATTTCCTGCCTTTCCTTGGGATGGATGCCACCTGATCCTGCTGCCTCACCTCTCCAGAGCCTGCTCAGTTGTTCCTTAACATCCTTCTCAGGGGCTCAAATTCCTGTTAAGGTCAAAAATCATCAAAGAGGTTTTGGAACTGGAATTTCTTCCCCCTTATCTGTAATGAAAGACTAATGCAGAAAATTCATTTAACTTTGCTGCTTTGCCATCTACTTTAATTACCCCCTTTAATCACTCAGCAGCCCAAGGAGTCTGTAGTTGCACTTGTAGAGTTCTTGCTTCTGAAATTAGATTAGTCCCAAAATATTTTGGTTGTGTTCTTCTGATTCTTTTCTCTTTGTGTTGCACATCTATTTTAGAAAATACTTTCCTTGTCCACTTTGAATTTTTCTAGCAAAGAGTCCTAATAAATAACAGTTCTGTCAGGGATATTTTAAGAAACTTGGACTTATTTCTGAGCACCTGCTTTTTTGACTGACTGAAAACAGTTAAATTTGATGCCCTGACAAAACGGTACCTCTTTTTTATCTTTCACCATCTATTTAAAACAGATCAGATTTATCTGATAAATAATTTGCGAGACTCTTACCTGCACTAAGTTGTGTTTTTGTTTAGAAATTACCATGTGCAACCCAGAAGATGAATGTAAAAGAAACTGATAGGGATATATGATTTCTTATTATGGAAATCCAATAAACTTCAGAGCAGCCCTTCACATAAATCAGCCTTGACAAGCTCCTTTGCTGGTGTTTTATTTATGTAATAACAGGTGCTGTAAGCCCCTAGAATGATTTATTGTTAATTATACCAGATAGAAACGAAGATCACGGGAGGCACAATGCAACAAACAGACACATATATATTTATATTTATATCTCAGCCTCACTGAAATGATTATTCACTTAAACATGCCAGGTAAATTCCAGCTCCCGTGCCTTTGTTTGCCTGTTGGCATTTGCTGCCACGTTTGTCACTGTAACCCCTTAGGAGGGAAATCAGGTTTTCATTTGGAGTTTGTCGCCCTCCTGATGGGTTGTGGTGTCAGGTTGGAAGGGAGGGAGGAGGACACAGCAGCTCCTGCAAGGCTTTCACCACAATATATGGTGAAAAATGAGCCCGGGCTGTTCTGTGGGGGAACGTGAGAGGGTGTGACAGGGTGAATACCGAGCATAAACCTGCTGCTGGTGGGTGCTGTGGAGGGAGAGCTGGGGTAAATCCTGGTGCAGCTCTTGCCCTCCCTCCCATCTCTGTGCCTGTGCCCTCGGGAGCTCTGCCTCAGTGTCAGATGTGGTTTAAGATCCTCTCAGTGTCAGAAACTCCTGACCTCAGCTCTCCTTTTGACCCGTGCCTGCTGGGCTGGGGGGCTGCAGTTCTGTTCTCACAGATCCCAGCTCAAGGAGGGGTTGATTCACTGCTCTCTGCTCGGTTCTGAAAAATTCCAGAGTGATCATTCATTGCCAGTGCTCTGCCTGACCTGTTGTGATGCAGGAGGGAGTGTGAGCACCAGTTCTATGAGACAGCAACCCCTAGACCAGAATCTGGGGGTGTCCATGTGCAGGCTTGGAGTGAGCCTCGGAGGGTTTGGGCATTTTGATGCCAGGATGTTTTTGCTGGGGAAATCAGAGCCAGCAACTCTTAATTTATCCTGACATGGCGGAAAAAAATGGCACCACTTAAGCTCAGGTACAACCACGTGGAGGGAAGACAAAACAATCCTATGCTAATGTTGTGTAAATCTCTCTTTGCTAACAGTGTTGTTCTGCCTTCTCATCACACTCTTACATGGGAACGTGTCATTATGAGTGACAAACATGACAGTGTAATATCAGTTCAAGGAATTTCAGTTCTAACCAAGATGTCACCCAGACAAATTAACTCCCTGTTCTAACTTGCCCTTAGACCAGATTTTCTTGTTCATTAACTACAGACAAGGTTGAAAGCATAAAAAAAAATTATTTAAATGTATGTTAGCATTTCTTATTATTACCAGTTTTCCTTTTGGATGAGTCTTAATTAACATTTACTCTCATGGTTCAAACGAGGTACTGCAGCACTTCAGGGGCCACTGCTCCCTGCCTGGGCATGTTGGGAGATGAAGCCACCTCTAGTGCATGAGACAATCTGGCCACTTTGAATTTCCATTCATCCTTATCCTTGCTCTTAGGGGAAAAACTTCAGCACTTTATTTGCTGGATGAGTCAGAAAGCCTTTCTACAGAAACTGTTGAAACAGGCAGATAAAAAGGGCCAAAAAATGACTGCTGTGATTGCTTTTAAAATTTCTGGGGACTATGCAAAATGTTTGTATTTTCTGGAAGGGTTTTTTTTATTTATTTTTTGTAAGTGCTGTTGCAAGTTCTTGCCCTGGATGTGTGTGGAGCACTGACCATGCCTGCAGTGCCCCCACGGCTGCTTTGCAGCTGCATTTTGGGCTGTTGGGCAGTACCAGTGTGTGCAGAGTGGCTGCATCACAGACACCAGGCTTGTCAACCTTTAGCAGTGGCATCTTAGATCATTTGGAAGCTGTTGGAGCTATTTAGATGTTTAAAAAAAAATTAGAACTGGGGGGAAGAGATGGCAATTGAGGCTTTGGGGGGGGGTTGTGGTCTTGTTTTATCTGATACCCAGCAAGACAAAAGCACCTCCAGGGCCCCTTGTCTTGTTGGGTCTCAGCCAGGGCTGATAAAAATTAGATGGAGCATATTCCATTTCCACAGTAGGGCAAGATGTCCACAGATGTAAGTAATATTCACACCCAGCTGAGATTTGTCAGCTCTGCTGCTGAAGGAAGTGGCCTGAACCACATTTTGTATTAAATCAGGTGTGGGGTTGGAGTTATTGCATCCAAAGATGGGGCTACTCAAGCCCCAGGGCAGCAACCCTCACCCTGCTTTTCATTTTCCTTGTCTTCTCCCTTCTCTCTCATCTTGGGCTGTGGTTTGTCTGTGACCAGTGGTCATTCCATGGAAGAACCGGCACTGGAATGTGCTGGAGTAGGGTCAGATTGGATATTTGGCAGAAATCCTTCCCTGTGAGGGTGGGGATGCCCTGGCACAGCTTGCCCAGAGAAGCTGTGGCTGCCCCTGAATCCCTGGGAATGTCCAAGGCCAGGTTGGAGCAACCTGGGCTGGTGGAAGGTGTCCCTGCCCATGGCAGGGAGTGGAATGAGATGAATTTAAAGGTCCCTTCCAACCCAAACCAGTCTGGGATTCTGTGATTTCCAGACAGTTCAGTAACACTGTCCCACTAGACAGCAGCAATTTTTCCTTGGAGAAAAGGACTCTGGAATGTAACTGTTCTTAATGGACTGCAATTATTTAACACCGTGCCACGAATGCAGCCGAACTCAGATGGGCTTTTCAAGGCACATCATAATGACTGTAATTGCCAAAGGATGCCTTGCTGGAGCAGGAGCTGCCAGATGCAATGCCATTCTGCTCTAAAAAGGTCACAGTAAAAGGGACATTTAAATTAAGTTATAAATTACAATTGAAGAACAATATTTTGATGAGCAAGCCCGGAGATGTCAGAGCTGCACGATGTAATTCATGGGTTCATTACAGCCCAGAGGTGCCTGACAGCTGAGCCGTGCCAGAGGAGAATTTATTTGCAGCATCACAGGCAGGAATGGCAGCTCTGCTCGGGAGCAGGGACTGCAAACCTTGTGGGAATGTGCAGGCTGGATGGTGATGTGCCTGTCCTGGGATCTGGAGTTGTTTAATGGCTGTGGTAATAAAAATGAGGGGGGTTTGGACATGTGCACAGTCAGAGTTTTTCTTTAATGCTGTGATGCAGAAGTTGCTGTGTCTTTTGTTCCAGAGTAACCTGTGTGTCTGTTCCTGTTGTTGCAGACATCAGGTCACAGTGGTGCCAAACAGAGAGGGCAGAGTTAATGCTAAAAGTGGTGATTCTCCACCTGACAGGACAATAATCTGGTGTTTACAGAAATTCCTTGAGAAGTTCAACCAGAAGTTAATGAACCCAGGGGCAGTCATCATTAGCTGTTATTTATATGTTTGAATCTTGCCCATAAAGTGCTTAGATACATTAAATGACTGAAAGTAACAATCAGAGAATGAGCCAGATTGAAACATGTAAATTTAACTCCAGCACTTAGAGAAAATATTTGTCCTTTCTGCTGCATTATCTTGCTCTTGGTATTTATTTTTTAATCTCTCCCCCACCACACCACTTGCTAAAAATAACATTTTTCAGGAGGCTCTAAACCTGTATCAGGTCTGTTTTCACACGTGTGTCTTCTCTGTTATGTGACTCCTCTTTCATGTCTGTGCTGATGGGTTTGGTGATTATTATATTATTAATATAATTACTTGCTCAAAAGTTAAAGCTTGTATTTTTCTGTCGCTGGTTTGGGACAGTCTTGGTGGGCTGCAAAATTTAAGTTTTCTGTCAGGCCAGGCCATTCTTTCTGGGCCTGTCTGGCTCATTTTGTTTGCAGATGGAGCTGCCTGGGCAATAAAGGGCTGCCAGGGAAAAAAAAACCCAGAAAACACGTGTTGTCCTTGAGGCAAAATAAAGATGCCCTCCAAGTTACAAAGAGGCTTTGGCGTCACTCGTGCTTCGGGGAGGGAGCAGAGAGGGAAGGGGAACAGAAGCACCATTCTCTTCAACACTGTCACATTTCCTAAGTGAAAAATCTTCTGGGTACTGCAGTGCACAGGGGGGAGAAAAAACCCAAGCGTTTGCAAGGTGAGCTGGCAAAACAAACAGTGCTCGTTGCTTTGGAAGATGGATTTGTTCCCAGTGCCGGAGTGCAAACAAGGAGGAAAAATGAATGTGTGCCCAGTAGAAAAGGCAACATCTTATTTTCACGCCTGGGAGTGGGGATTGCATCTGCCACAGGAGGTTTGAAGCTGGGTTGGTGCTGCCTGGTTGGTTTGTTTAGGTCGCTGCTGGTGGTTGAGCATCGGGCACTGCAGGCTGAGTTCGGCCAAGCTGGGCTCAGCTCACCCTGCCCCTGGCACAGAGGTGGGAGCTGATGGATTCACAGCCCTCTCCTGCTGTTCCTTAGGGAATTTCACCTGGTCTGAGAGCACCCAGTGGGCTCGGGTGATGCAGCTCCCTGACCTGGGAGGGAGTGCTGGTGGCTCTGGTGCATTGGCACATCCCTGAGCTGTGGCTGAGAAAGGGGGGATCAGGAGGAAGGAATATTTTGGGAGTTTGAAGCCTTGTTTGCTGTGCTCACTCTGCCTGTAATTAGTGCTCCAAGTAGCTGCAGCTCCCCTGGAGGTGCCATCTAAAAGCTGAAGATGAATAGAAGTCCAGTCTGGCTTAGCTTTCTTTCTTGTCCCCATTATATTATTCATGCACTTGTTTTAGTGCAGAAACACCCCAGTTGCTGTTGTAATTTTAGTTGTTGGTAAGGAAAAAAAAAAAGTGTTCAGGCCTCCAGTTAAGGAAGGTGAGTGTGAAAACACACTGCAGGTGTAAGGGCAGAGTCTGTGCCCAGGAGTGACCTTTTATTTTTAGAAGTACTTCACTTCCTTTAAAATTCAAAAATAACGAATTACAGTGACTGGGTGGAGGTGGAAGAGCACCTTCAGCAGCTCAGGATTTGTTCCTGAGGAGAGGAGATCTGAGCCAGTTTGTGTGGAGTGTAACCCAGCACTGACATCGTGCTCAGCCCTCTCGCTGTGGCTTTTGAGTGGCTTCATTTTTGAGAGGGCTGCTCAAGGTTCTGCTTTTCCAGCTCGCCTGGTCCTCTTCATTTGGGACCCCAGTGTTTAGGAACAACTGTTGATCAAATCGTGTGTCCTGGGAACTCAGCTCTTCAGGTGTTAGAAAGGAGGCCCCAAACTGTATTGAACTGAGAGTTCACCAGCAAATGGAATAAATCAGCTCTTATTTTTAATACCTTGAAGTTCACTTGCAAGGATTTGTTTACTGAAGAAAACAGTGTGATTTCTGATAGGTTTTATCCTCCAAGTGGCTTTAGAGACTCCCAAAAGCTGGTTTTGCTGAAGAGTTAAAGACAAGAGAAGCAATATAAGTTGGTGTTCCCTGCTGTAAAGAAACTTTTGAGGGTCTTCTGTCAAATTGTGTGGTGCTCATCAACAGCTCTGAAGGTTTGCTCTGCTCTGTCTGTGCTTAAAAAAACAACCTCCTGCCTGTGCAGGGAAGTTGGGATGCAAATGGTGTAGGAAGATAATTCAGCTTTGGTCATCCCAGCAATATTTCTTTTCAGAAGACACAGAGCAGGCTCCTTCCTAGTCCTTCAGTGCTTAAAATTCCACTCTGAGGACGGGACAGGCCCTAAATCTGCAGTTTTCTATCGAGTTAAGAGACAGAGATGCTCATGGGCTCCATTAATGCTTTTTTCCCCTTGCAGTTGTTTTTCTACCCCACCCTGATTTTTAATGTCTCCTCTCCAAATTCAGAGTGAATGTGGGGTAGAAGATCAGGTGCACTGTAGGCTCTGACGAGCTGCAAGAGTGAGGTGAGCTTGGACATCCCTGGTTGCTCTCAGTGGGTGTTTGTTCCCTTCCACGCTTGCTTTCCAACACCATGGTGATCTTTGCAGTGCAATAAAAATAAAGGGAATTTTCTGGATGGGTAAACTTGACATCCCCATGACTTGCAGTCCCTCCTGTGTGTTAGTTTTTCCAGTTGATTTTACTAATCTGAACAAAAATCGCTGCGTAAAACACAACTCCTTTCGGAAAACACTCTGCTGGAGCTCCTTACAATTTTTCTTGGAATTCCTAATGCAAAAATAATATTGTTGTTAAAGTTAACCAAAAAATTTTCAGTGCTTTATGGACTCAGACATGATCTGGGAGAGGTTCAGGAAGGCAGGGGAAAACACACTTGTTTTAATGCCGATTCCTTCTATAATAAACCCCCAATTACCCCTCAGCCTGTTTAAATCTCACTCCATCCATCGACAGGAAAAAAAAACAATTAGGCAGAGAACATCTCCTGTGGGCTACCTGTGGTGGTTTCTCTCCACATATCAGATCCCTGCTAATTCCATGGAATGATCTGTTGGTCTCCTTTCTTTTTCAGCTACACGAAAGTAACTACGATGCTGGGAAGGCCCTGCAGCGCCTGGTGAAGAAACCTGTGCCCAAGCTGATTGAGAAGTGCTGGACTGAGGATGAAGTGGTAGGAAATGATTTATTCCCTCCAGCCTTTGAAGTTCATGTTGCATCTCTTGATTTTTTTCCTATTTTTTAAATTCCCCCCTCCAAAAGGTTATTTCTGTCAGCAAGAAAAGGGTGAACAGTGGGTTGCACGGGGTAAATTTGGCACAGATGTGAGGTTGGTGGGGCCTTGTTCAGTGTATGGAACTTGATTAGAAAATACATAAAGATGGGCTTAGAAGTGGAAATACATGGACATGGGGGTATAAATTAAAATAGACATTGGGATATAAATGAAAAATATATACATGGGGATATAAGTGAAAAAAACTGGTACAGAGCAAGGTAGAATTACTCATGGAAAAGTGACAGGAGAAAAGTTTGGTTGATTTGGGGTTTTTTACCCCCCTCCTCCTTGAATGGATGAATTTTTCAGGTGGTTGATTGATGAAGTGTTCGAAGGGGTGATCAGAGATAAAAGGGCTGTTTTCTTGTTGAGCTTCTAATAAAGTTGAGATTGGTTAAAGGGGGAAACTGTGGTGGCTTTAATAATTCAGGCAGTGGCCGGGCAGAGTTTTTCAAGCTCTTGTTTCTCTGCCAGCCTTTCAGGAGTTGCTGCAGTGAGTGCCCTGTGCTCGCTCTCTGCCTGTGGAAATCCTCCTGCAGCAGCTCCATCAGGCCCGAGCCAGGCCCCATAAACCCGTGTTTGCAGCTGATTCCATGAGCCAACAAAGAACCTTTGTGGTCAGGAGGCTGCCTGGAGACAGGGAGGGAAGGAGGATCATGTGCTGGCACTGGCAGCAGCCACGAGCAGAAAGCCTAGGACGCTCTTTCCCGATAAGTTTTACGGTTATCTCGTGGTAAAAGTGAGTTTTGTTTATGGAACTGGCTGCTGGGACAAATACTGGAGTGCTCTGCCCTGTGTTTAGGAAGTTTGTGTTCATATTTCAGCCTGTTTTCTCTGCATGCATTCATGGGTAACTTGCACAGGGCCAACACCTTTTTTTTTTTTTTTTTTTTCTCCTTTCCTGTGTAGAATTTTTGCCCCCTCTCCTTGTTTTTTTCCATCAGCTGCACTGTGAGTGCTGTAGCTGCTGCAGCTCAGGGGTTTTCCATGATCAATCCCTGTTAGACAGGGGAGAAGAGAGCCTTAGGAATGGAAAAAACAAAGTTTATTGCAAAGTGAAACGTTCCTGCAGAAGTGCAGACTGTGAGCACGGAGCAATGATCACTGACTCTATAAATCATTGTCAGGCCCAGCTCATTTTATCATATTTGTTCTTGTTCTGTTCCATCCAAGTTTCCAGAAACACTTGGCAGCCCTCCAGCCTCGGCAGAGCCAAAGATCAAACTGTGCTCTTATTTATAGCCAGCTAAGCTCCACCTGCACAGCTCCACGACCTGTTTGTCCCTGCAGCTTGCAGAAAACTCCAGGCTCTGCACTTTGGAGCATTTCTGACACTTGCAAGAGAAGTTTCCTTACTGCTGGCTCTTTGAAACGGAGGGAAAACTCTCTCTGTGTGATCCACAGGCTGCTGAAGAATTCTGTAGTGAAGTGTTTTTCAGAAAATACTGATCTATCAAACCCAAAATCTGGCCAAAACAGTGAAATGTGGGTTTAACTGGTAAATTTGAGAACCTTAACAGTGTGTGCCCTCCATCTCCTGATGGCCAGTGATGAGGAGGTGGAAGCCTCTACTATTGTGGTGGGCTGATAATCCAAGAGACACAATTGTGAGGCAAGTGGAAGACCCAGGTCCAATCCATGTCCCTGTTTGTGCTGGACTTAGAATTAATCTTTTCTTGTAGCCCAGCAAATATCTACTTGCTTAAGCTTTACAACTTGGATAAATAAGCAGATCCCACACCTGACAGAGAGCTTTGGTCAGTTAACCTGAACTGAGAAAGGCTTTGTGGCAAGTGACACACTCAAATCATCATCATAATGATGATGATGATGATGATGTAGGTGATAATAATGAAGATAATAGTGTAGATCACAGCTTTTGCTGTCTCAGTTTTTCCATTCCTGCCTTTCTAATCCTGTCATATTCTCCCTCTGCCTTGCCTCTGGGCCCCCAAGAAAGGTCACACTTCCTTTGTGTTATTCTTAGTTTCATTTTCTGCCAGATTTTTAAGATGAGTGTCAGAACTGTTGCAGGGAAGCTGTAAAGGTTGTGTGGCTGGGAAAGAAAGGAGAGTTGGGGCAACCTCCAGGAACTGGGCAGGTGGTAAAAGCCACTGGAGTGGAGTGTAATCACACTGACTCAGGGAAAGAACTGACTTAGTACAAAACCAGTTCTTAAAACTCCACACCTGCCAGAGCCAGAAATGCCCTGTGAGTTGGTTGCTCTGTGACTTGCACGAGGATTTTGGCCGAGTCATTTCTGCTGTGCTGGTGATTCCTCTTGCTGATTTTGCTGTGCCCGTGATAACCCTTTGTCAGTAGCATTTCTGATACAACACTGTTGCATTGCTCAAATTAATTGAAAATGTGGTTCTTTCTCAAGTTTTTTAACCCTTTCTGTGGCCTCTCTGCTGCCCAAAGACAAAGCCTTTCCTGTCAGTCAGAACAGCTCTGTTGCCCTGTGACCAGACTGTGATCTAAGAGCTGCTTGGCAATATCAGACCTGATTAAAATAAAGCATGGGAGTCCTGTTATTTTTACCTCTGATGATGTGGTTGCAGAGGTTTAGATCAAATTAAACAGAGGATAAAATTGGCCGGTGATTGAATTACATGGAAGGCTTTGTAAATATGAAGACGGAGGTTTGTTGTCTCCCTCATGTTTCTAAACCTCTGGTTATTTTTAAACCTTTCATTTTTTTTTTATTTTTTTTTTAATCCCTCTATGTAAATTCAGAGGCACAGTGTGAAACCCAGTCTTGCACACTGCCTGCAGAAGTGGCTAAAGCAACTTATTTACTGATGGGTCTAAATGCAGCTCTGAGAGCAGCTGTTTCCTGTTTGTCAGGGCTCATTCTCCACCTGACAACATCAATTTCCAGCACTGATTTGACGGGGAGGGCTTGGTTTCTCTTGTCATGCTCATGAATTTACTCCTGTGGACAAGTTGGAGCAATTGTCGTGTATAACACTTTATTCAGGCACACACCAGCACCTGGTGGAATCTCATCAGTGTGAGGCTGCAGTGTCAAGTAGGAAGCAGAGCAGATTGGAGGAGATGGGTTATTTGGGGGGGGGGGAGAAGCCTTGGAGCAAGTTGTGTGGTTTTGATCCAGCTGGTGCCATTTAGAACTTTCCCTCCCCTGAGCTCCATGTCTGGCACGTGGCACGACCCTCTCGCTGCTGGAGCCAGGTCAGGGTGCCTGGGAAAAGGGGGCCCTCAATGTCACTGGGATTTGTCTTCCTTTCAGCACAACCTCAAAACTTGGCTCTTTTGATCTTGTGGCATTTTGGGTGCCAGCAGTCAGAAATCCCTCGTAACAATGGACTGGTGCTGGTCCCTTCTTCTTCTTCTCCAGTTGGGAATTCTTCAAAACTGACCTGGGAAAATTGTGTTTTGAAGCATACAGGTTTGGTGTTTCATGGAGGATCAGTGACAGCAAACCTGACAGTGCCTCTCTTTACTCTGGTGCTTGCCCTGATTGCAGCGTTCTGGACCTTCTGCAGGTTCCAGATCTGGAACCACGATCATTAACTTCCCTCACTTCAGGTTAAACTCAACATCCATATTTCCTGGCGTGCTTTCAGTGGAAATACCTCCCCAGACAAACTGTCCTTATGAAATTTCCACACATCTTTGGGACAAAAATCTTCTGTGCAAAATTGCTCCGACACTTTCCAGGGATGTTCAGTACAATCCTGACCCCTGTGCTTGCTCCAGCTTCCATTTCAGATCAGTAACCCATCAAATGGCTATAATTTATAAAGGATACTTTAAGTTTTGTCAATTTAAATGGCTTTCTCCTCTGGCATTCCTGAGGCATTGGAAGTGTGGAAGGAAATAAGCTGGTTCTGACTGTTCCTCGCCCACCAGCTCAGATTCCATCTCACCTCGTTGTCTCTTCGTCCAGAATGTGCTTTTTTTTCCTCTCTCTCTCTTTCTTTCTTTCTATCAAAAGTACTAAGGAAATCAATAGGGCCTCCAGAAGAGAGGGAGACAAATCAGAACCAAAAGAAGCTCTAGTTTATTAGGTTTTTAATTAAACATGATGAACACATTTTAAATAACACAAAGGCCTCAGGCTGAGCTGCATCTAATCGAAACAGATTAAGTCACCCGTCCACACTTGGGTAGTTATTAATTCTGTTTATTTATGCATGCTTGCTGCAGGCAGAGCTGGTGCTGCTCTGCTGCAGATTATTGCACAGGGATGCTTTTCCTGCATGGAATTGTGCTCCTCATTACCATTCAGATGTTGGTGATGGCGAGGCTGATGGAACAGCCTTTGAAACTCAGGGATGGACCTTCCCAAGCTGAGGAAATCTGGGTAAAACAACACTTGGTTTCTTGGACAGCTCTTCCTTTTCCCCTCTGCACTTTGTTCCATCTCTTCAGAGATGTTAAATTCTCCAAAGGAAATTGCCAAATGTTCCTTGGGAGGGTTTTTTTTAACTTGTGAATCTCCGTGCAGAGCTGTCACTGCCACCCTGTGACATCCCTGAGCACCGGCTTTTATCATGAAATATTCTGCCTTTTAAATATTTTACGTTGCTCTTGATGTGGAGTAGTTGAGGTAAACAACCCTGATTCAAACAACCTCTTAAATTTATGTGCTGGGCTAGTTAATCCTTGCTGGTGCTAAGCCTTAATTGGCCGTGTACATCCATTTACAAGTTCATAAATTTTAAAATATCCACACCTGGCTTCAGCTTTAAACTCATTTATCAGAAAATACAAGTGGAGATCTTTATTCCAAAAAGGACAAGATAGGGAAAACTGTTTTTCCTGCTGTGTTTGCAATCCAGCAGAGCAGGTCAAGAAATTACTTATGCAAAGCCCACGTACTTATTTGCTTGGCTTCTCTGCCTGGAATCATCTTCAAATGTCTCTCATCTGCCCTTTTTGGAGTATCTGCTCATGAAAACATTGTTTTCATGGCTCCCTCCTTTGAAGCCAAGCTCTTCAGATGTGCTGGAAGACAGAGCTGCTTACTGGGGCAAAAATACCCTGAATTTTATTTCCTGTTTCTGTGGCAGTTATAGAAAATGTAATTCATGGCCAGATTGAAACAGAACCTCTGGAATAGTCGAGCGGGGAGGGGGAAATCATCAAGGGAGATTGGAAAAGCTGAGTGGCATTGCAGGGCTGCATCTGACTCATGCAGTGGGCTTAGAAGGTTAAGATATCACTTACTGCTCAGTTTTAATGTTTTATCCACAGAAAATAAAACATTACAGCTTTACAGTGGAGGGGACAGTTCCACTAAATTAACATTTTCTGGAATTTAGAAATCCAGCCCTTTGCAAGTGCGTTAATCAGTAAGAGCTGGAACTTAATTGGGCACTGAGATAAAAAATTTCAAATTGCCAGGGCCCAGTTGGACCTGTGCTCTAAGAAGAATAAACCAGATTTTAGTTTAAGCAAGTGTGTGGGAAGGTCTCGTCTCCAGCTTATTATTAAGTGGAAAAGAACTATCAGCCTTCACAGTAAAAAAGTAACCGGTGAGGGATGAAATTATTCTGCTCAGGGAAAAAAAAGTTGTTGTTTAAAGGTTGCATAAAATCACAGTTACTGAGCAGCTGGCAGGTTCACAGAACACTAAACTGCAGCACAGCTGGAAAACACAAGGTGTGGTAGAGCTTGGAGAGGTGAACTCAGCTGCCACCCAGGTTTCTGGAGGAAAGATAACCATCTTTTTTGTTGGTGATTAACTTGCCATCGGTGTTTGATCCCAGCCCTTGTTTGGAGGGGTCGATACTGCACGTGCAGCAGCGAGTTTATTGTCGAGTCCTTTCGGAAATAAGGCAGTGAATTAAAAATCAATTATACGTGCAGAAAAAGTTTGTGTAGGGCAATCAATTCCGGCCTTTCAGTTTGCCAAAAGATTCCATTGTTTAACCAGCTGTGAAAAGGAATGAATTTTAAAAGCCTCCAGCAAATGAGGGAGCCCAAATGGGGGGAGGGAGGGAGAGATTTAAAACAAAAATTATTTCAGTGTTTCGTGTTCAGCAGAGGCTCGTCAGGGATAAATCTATAAATCCTGTCAGTGACCTTGGCTTCCAAATGGGTGATTTCAGTGCTCTCCCTAATCTTGATCTTCCCCCAGCTGCCAGAGAAGTTGGTGTTTTCTTAACAATACCGTTTTTTTAAAATATTTTATTTGTTTTGTTCAGCTGCCAGATGCTTCTTGATTTGTGGTCTCTCTGCCTTCACGTGGACTATTTTTATCTATTAAGCACTTACCACGTTGCTGATTCCCCCCCCCCCAAAAAAAACCCAACACAACAAATATTTGCCCTGGCTGTCTCCACGCCTCAAAGGGCTCTTTCTGTGCAGGGATGGAAGCGAAACTCCAGCATACACCAAAATAATCCCGAGGCTGCTCCAGAAGCTGCTGGTTTGTTTTCTGGAGAGAGAGGAAAAAAAAAAAAAAATCCATAATCCAGCAGTTTCCCTGTTGCCAAGGGGAAGGAATGTGCTGCCTGGAAGATTAATAAACGGCTGATGGTCGGTTTTCATCTCGTTTTCAAGGGCATCTTGAAAACGGAGCTGCCTTCCCCTTCCTGGGGCTCTCCATCGACTCTCCTGGAGGGAGAAGGAGGCAGGGGGGGACCCCAGCCGTGGTGTTTGTCCTCCCACAGGGCAGGGGAGGGTGGTTTTCTGAAGGAGGAGGGCCCAAAAAGCTGTGCCTTGGCAGTTCCTTAGCAACGGGGCTGCAGTGGGGTCGGGTGGGTGTCTCCCCACTCGTGTGCAGGGAGGGCAGAGCTGCAGCTCAGACAGGGCCTGGGGATGGAAACAGCCCAGCTGGTCCCTGTCCCTCCTCCCATCAGGTGATGTTCTGGTCACTGGCACAGCTCCTGCCTCCAACACTCTGACCTTTTATTCCGATTTTATCTGCCCAGAGATCCGGGAGCTGCTTTAAATATAACATCGTGTTATATCCTGTTCCTCTCAGGGAGGAAACTGAGTCATGGCATTAGAAAGAGCAGCTGCAGAGTGGAGGGATCATCAAAATTCTGGATGTTCTGGCCTCAGTGCTTTTGCCACAGCCAGAAAACCAAGGGAGGGGTTGGTAACTCCTCTCTGGTGGTTGTGGTCGATCTTTTTCCACCCAGTGGTTTTGTTTTGGGGGCGGGAGGTTGTTACATCTTGATATAATTTGCAAAATTGGCCTATTTACTCCCCATTTCTTTGCACATAACTTGATTTCCAGGTTCTGGATTGAGGTTTTTAAGATAATCTGTATTTATTCGCAGTATGATTGACTTTTAAAAGGCTGATAGTGTTAATAAGGTAACGTTGCACAGTTTGCTTCCCCTTCTGAATGCAAATATCACAAATTACCTGGGATAGATTTTCTGTCTCGTGCTCATCCCAGCTTGTGGGACTGCATGAGTTTCTTTATGCTTTTGAAAGTGATTTTATGATTTAAAGATGAGAAATGCTGGTCAGCTCTCTGTTCCAGGTATTCTTTTTTCCTTGTTGTTTTGGAAATGATATAAATTGTGTGATTTAAATTTAGGTTCACCTTCTCTACCAGTTAAGGAAAGGTGACTGGTTTCTTGGCTTTTACTGATGGCAGCATCCAGAGTTCTTGGGTTGATTTAAAGTTATTTCAATACTCCTGTCACTTCAGCAGTTTGGTTGGGTTTATCTGCCTTGCAGGTGGTAAGAAATTCAAATTATCTACAGGATCCTTACCTCCTCAATGCCTGAAAGTGCAATTAGAATATAGTAGCAAAATAATAGTGAAGTGCTTTGATATTTTTTTCATATTAAGCGTGTGATAGAAATCTCCAGCTTCTTTCCAAGTAATTTTGGCTTAGTCTGAGGTGATATAGGTAAAAGTGTTTCCTTTTGTAATACTTGTGCTGGAATTACACTTTATTAAATACACAGAGCCCAGGATTAGATTACTTGATAGGGCAAATGGCTGTTTTATTTCAGAAGGGTTGTTTGCTGTCTGCATGGCAATTTGCTGTTCCTAACAAGAGCGCTTTAAAAACACAAAAGAACCCCTAAAACAAAGCAAGTGCAGACAGATGACAAGCACTGTCTGCAACTTGACAAGGTGGTATTTGATTTTTAAATATTTTTCCCCTGATAGTTTGGGTCTCTGTCTTAGCCTTGACTTTGATTCTGTTTGAACACAGAGCCCGTCAGCCCAAAAAAACCCCAAATTTTTGGCTTTGTCCTCTGTGGTTCTGCCCCACAGCTTATCTGAGAATTATCACTATGGCCCAGTGGCCACTGAGGCAGCACATGACAAAATGCTCTTTCAGGTCGGTGTAGTGACATAATTCCTATTGGAGAAGGGTTGATTACTGTCACAGTGTGGGTGCTCTGTGTGTTTTAGTGCTCAGGGCTTATCTCCCCTGCACAACAAGAATGCCAGAACACCCCTCATTTGCAAGCGCTGTTTGCATGATAGATTTTATTTTTCTAATCTTCCCTATCAACAGCACCGATTTATTTTATTTTTTTTTTTTTTTAAATCCTTCAGATGACATAAAAATGCATTTTAATGAAGCAAATGATCGGGCTTTGTCTCTTCTGTGTATAAGCGGGGCGGCCACATTCAATTAGGCTGAAAAATGATCATTTGTTCTATTACAGGCTGTAACAGAGCGAGTGGAAAACCGTGATCCATCACCAGTTGCTCAGCTTCACGTTACTTAAATCACTTGCCATCCTGTCAGAGGCTCAGAATCCTCGATGGGAGCCATTATTTAATTCAAGTTTGTGGAGGTGTCACTTGTTTGATAATAGGCTGGTTCTGTAGTAGATGCACAGTGACTAAATATTCATCATTTCCTGCATCCATCCAAGAGCCCTAATTAGTCATGAGGGTGGCAGTGCCACAGTGCCATGGGGAAGGGTTTGACAGCAAATAAGGGTTTGATCCGAAGGGAGACTCCGTAACTTGTAGCAGGAGAAGGTTCTTCCCCCAGAGGGTGGTTGGCACTGAACAGGCTCTCCAGGGCAGTGGGCACGGCCCCGAGGCTACCAGAGCTCCAGGAGGGTCTGGGTAACACTCTCAGGGACATGGTGGGATTGCAGGGAGGAGTTGGACTTGATGGTCCTGGTGGGTCCCTTCCAGCTCAGCATATTCCGTGATTCCCTGGATTCTGCTGGAGCTGGAAAGGCCTCGTTCCTGAGCCTGGCTCCTCGTGTCTCACAGAGCCAGCATGAGGGGTTCCCTGTACGTGGAAGAGAACTTTGATTTGAGTGAGGAAATGCCACCTTTTCACAGTCACTGCCCATGGAACAGTCACTGAGTGGGACACTTCTAACCCTTTAAGGAAAGGGCGTGGTTGGCTCAGCTGAACCCCAGCACAGCAGCCCCTTCAAACACCCTCTGTGCTATCCCCTGCACCGTGAGGTTCTCCCTTCCCCTCCTTCTTCAAGTGATGTGTTGATCATGAGGGTGCACTTTAAAGCTCCTGCTCGGTGCTCCTTGCCCAGTGTTGTTTGTGCTTTCGTGTGCCTTGTGGTTTTTGAATATGTTGTGGTAAAGACTCAGTGCAGGAGCTTCTGGCTTTGTGGTTTTGCTTCAGTTTTTACTGGCCTCCTGATATCTCACTTGTTTCCCTTGTGCTTGTTCCACCATGTTTGTTTGGGTTTTTTTTTATTCTTTTGTTCCTTTCCTCCTCCCCCATCCCTTTCACAGCATCCCTCAGATTTATATGGCTTTTAGGCTACGTGGGGAGATGGATCATTCAGGCCTTATGCATTTAGAGGAGCTGATAAATAACGTGGCAGTGCCTTCCCCTCCACTGCACTGGAATAACTTCCAATGCTCAAATCAAACATCCCATTTGCTACAAAGTGGGGAAGGCAATGAGGGCACCTCTGGTTTATTAGGGTGCATATTTCATTTGTCTCTTAGGGAAGGTGTTCAATTGTGTGCAGCAATTCCATGGTCTCAGCACCCCCTCCCCCTTTGCCTCCCTCCCGCCAAAATCCACCTTCCCAGTTTCCCTTCCAGTGTTCCCCCAGCCTGGAGTTTGATTTTGTCATCACCAGTATTTCTTCTCTCCGGATTTGCACACTCAGGGGTCTCTTCACTGCCACTGCAGCCAGGGACAGACATATCCTGAGAGGAATTCAGGAGTTTCCAGAGGTTGCCTTGTGTCATTTTGGTCAAAAACTGGAATTCATATCCAAGTGCCTGAATTCCAGCCTGGGCATCACTGCTGTCACAGCCCTGCTGTTCAGTGATTTACCTGGGAAGCGACCTGCAGAAATACCTACATGGATAATTTCCTTGGGGATTCTTACCACCATTTTGTCTCATTATTCTTGGATTTGTTCATTTGCTCCAAAGTCTGGGGGCTCTTGAAGTGCTTTTATTTGTTTCCCTCTGTTGTTTGCATAAAGTCCCTGTTTGAAGGCAGCAAATCATCTCCAGAATAATTGATAATAATGGTTGAAATCCCAAGGGAACAATATTTCTGCAATAGGGAAATCCTTGGTACAGGTATTTGAGATTTTTTTTTTTCTATTCAGATTGAGGTTTGCAGGTTAAGTACTGAATTTCTTCCATTTACCTGTATTAAAGGGAGATATTTGGAGATGCCATAGGGGAAAGGAAGCACGTCCTTGAAGGGGAACACGTTGTCCAGCTCTTTCTTTTTACTTGCTCTTTGGTTTTGATGTACAAGGACGCTTTTGGTATATTAGCATTTTTAACAGCAGTTTAAAATAACAATCAGAAACGAATCTCTTTGTGTACAGAAAAGGCAATCTGAAGTATAATCAAAAGCTTTCTGTTGTCTGTTGGCAGCAGCCCATTGTTTTCTTTCTCTGGGTCACAAACCGGGCCAGACCTTTGTTCTGTTTAACTCTTAAGAGGCACCTTTAAAAAAAATCATTTATGTAAAAACACCCTCCAATCATTTTAGCTTTAGGACTGAGGAACTGTTGAATCCAGGAGACAAGAAGCTGGAGAGAACATTTTATAAGCATGGCTCTTTGCTGTCAGTGAGGGCACTCTCCAGGTCGGGGGTTTGAGGGGGGTGCCCACAGCAGGGACGAGTCTCACTGTGTGAATCCTGGCTCATGGCCCCGTGGAACGGGGCTGCTCTCTGGAGATCACCATGAGCAGATGTCTGGGGAGGCTGTGGGAGCAGCTGGAGCGTTGCACAGACCTGGATCTGCCTGTCCCACCTGCATAGGTGGATCCTACATCTGTCAGCAGAAGGTCTGTCATGGGCATTTAAATACCAGTCGGCCAGGCTGGTTCCCTGCTGTGGAAATGATGACGTTGAGTAGAGTGAGGAAGTGCTTTCTGTGCAGCTCTGGAGAGGAGAGGTGTGGAGAGTCCTGAGGGAATGTT
This sequence comes from Myiozetetes cayanensis, assembly GCF_022539395.1. Taxonomy (NCBI): domain Eukaryota; kingdom Metazoa; phylum Chordata; class Aves; order Passeriformes; family Tyrannidae; genus Myiozetetes; species Myiozetetes cayanensis. Next base: position 3,062,075 of record NW_026087499.1, on the reverse strand, counting down.
TCCAACCTGCTGGAGGCCCAGCACTTGTTGTTCCCTTTAGGAAGATCCTCCTGCCACTCGCCCCTCTGTGCAGTGCCACCGACCTGGCTGGGACAAAGGATTGCCTGCTCTTCCCACCCTGGTTTTATTAGAGAAAGGAAACTGCAGACTGAGCAGTCTCCAAACAAGAGGCCTCATCTCTCCCTGCCTCTCCATCCCTGCCTCGAAATGGGGGACCATTAGCAGTGGTGTTAACGCGGCCGATAACGCCTGTAATAATCCATGAATTGTTTCTCCAAGGAGGCGAGGTTGTTTATCAAACACCCCTTCTAGAGCTCGGCAAAAGGAGAAAGTCAGGCTTCCTTTTTTCCTCCTGCTGCTGCTTTAATATCCAGCCTGGTTTTGATCGTGCATCAGCTGCTGCTGTGCCACTGCGGGCTGTGCTCAGATCAGGTTTCTCGGTGCGCTGTTGACTTTATCTCGTTTACAGGATCACATTTCTGTTGCCATACGCTGTGTGATCGCAGCCTCCCCGCAGCTCCCTAACAATTAGGAATGGAGCAGGAAGTGTGTGTTCCTCACAAAAGCCTTTGGAGTCGGGTTTTACAATCACGCCCGGAGCAGAGGCGGGGGAGGCACTTCTCCCAAACACGCTCCTGACAGAGAGGAGTCTGTTGTTGCAGCCACTTGGCCGTTTGTCAGCAGTTCCCAGACATCCATCCATCCATCCCTGCATCCCTCCTGCACAGGTTGCTTGGCAACCCGGGCCGGAGCCGGCGCGGGGCCGGAGCATCAGGTCGGGGATGATTTATCGGCGGGGCTGGGCGGTGAACCCGGGAGGCAGGACTGGACCTTTCCCGGGAATGAGAGAGCCTGGCTGGGCTGGGAGCGTTATCTGGGATGTGCTCTGAAAGCACCCGGAGCTGATAGTTAGGGCACAATTAGAGCAAAAATAAAGGCTCCTCGTTGAGACGTAATTGATTTTTTTTTTAATTTAATTTTTTTTTGCTGTTTTGTTTTCTCTTTCCCATCGTGGCTCCCACGCAGACACAGGTACAGTGCAGCAAACCCAAACCAGAGCTGTGCCTGGTGCTTTGGGTGAACCTGAAATCTCTGTCTTTATAAAAATAGCTCTGCTAAAATCCTGATGGGAAAATACAGCTGGGGTCAGCACAGAAGGTTAGCAGCACCCTGACAGCTCCAGGCCTGGGGTGAAGGAACAGCTGAATTCTCCTCCAGCTCTGGAAATGTCTGAGAGCTGTTGTGTCACCTTCAATATCATGTTGCCTTTCATACAGACTTTCTGCATTGATCCCTGGCATTAAACAGAGAAGGGAAGGCAGAGTTTTGTAAACTGGCATTTAGGTAATGGCTCCTGCTGTGGTCACGTGCAGAACTCTCACCCCCTCAAACCATCACCTTCGATAAACTAAATGGAAGGAAAGTGGGGCAGCCTTTAGGTATCAACACCTCAGCTCAGCTCCTTCTGCTGGCTCCGGTCCTTTTCCCAGCACGGTGGTGAAGAGGGGTGGGCAATCCGTGGAGGGCATTTCGACAAGAGCATTTGTGCCCCCGTGTCTGAGAAGGCAAAGAGGAGAAGAAAGGCTGGTGAATCCACTCTGACCTCTGGAACGGGCAATATAAACACTTTATTGAAAATTCCAAATAAATGTGCTCGCAACCCGTAATCCTGCTCTGCATGCAATCTCATTTAGCCAACTGGGTATGCAAATGTGCTATTAATGTGTTTGCATCCAGTATAAACACACAAATCTAATCTGTTTATATATGTCATTTACACACAGCTGTGCTCACGCTCACTTAATACCAATATTTTCAGCGGGGCGAGAGGTACCATGGGAGATCTATTGTTCCAAACAAAAGCAGCACCAGGGAAGGGGGGTCGTTATCAGCGCAGGATCTTTTGGCATTCCCTCGAGGGAGGCTGCCTAATGACTCTGTGTCTGTGGACAGGCTGTGGGCCCAGGGAGCACAGCCTGGGAGGTGCTGTGGCCGCTGCATCCCCGCAGTGCTTTGCTGTTGAACCCCTTCATTGGAGGGAGGGTCTCATTTCCCAGTTTAATTCTCCAGGAAGACAAAGCCATCCTGATTGGGAGGCAGAGCGAATTGTTTGGCTCCTGGAAGCCTTTCAGCTGATCTATTCCTTGTCAGTTTGTTTATGGAGGATACTTGATCTTCCAGGCAGATGGCCTGAGGAGTAGCAAGGTTTTTGTCACATGTGGGTGACCAGCAATGCACTCTGAAGAGGGGCTTTGAATATCTGAGTATAGAGTGGTGTCTAATGAATACCAGCAAAATATTTTGGGGGTTTCCACCTCTTTGAGTAAGAGAACTTGGTGAAAATACGATTTTATTTTCAAAAATACCGCATAGGTTAAAGGATAATTTTGTCTTGACGGAATAGAATTATTTCACTTTAAAAAAAATTGTCAAGAAAGATCAAGAGACCAGTATCTGTGATCTAACTGATTTCCAGTGAGTGGCATCCCTGCCCATGGCAGGGGCTTGTTTCTAGATGAGCTCTAAGGACCCTTCCAACCCAAACCATTCTGGGATCCTATTAAAGCTGAATTTGGGGTTAGTATGTATTTTTTGGCAGTTGGAGTGGGTTTTTTTGGGGGGATAAGAGTGTTCAGGGAGCAAACCAGTTCGTAGGAGGAGTTAAATAAGCATTAAATGGAGATGCTGTGTGTCTGCAGTGGTCAGGTGGATGTTGGGAACAGCTTGGATGTGTGACAGCTGCCTTTTCTTTCACTTAAAGTACCTCTGTTTGCCCTTCCTGCAGTTACTGAGCACGTAGAATATAGAGAGTAAGATACAATAAATATTGCCATCAGTTTCTACCCCTGGCAGGTATATTTTGGTGAAAAAAGAGTTGTGAGTAACACACATCTTTTTGTGCGAGAGACCTGACATCTTCAGGCTGAGTCTCCTTAATGAAACTATCAGGATATTTCTGTTTTTAGAGGACAGTGTCTATCACTGACCTTATCAGCAAATGCCTTTTATTTGCTCTGTACACACATGAGCGAAATATAATGTTAACTCAGCCAAGCTTTTAATAAAATGTGCTCTGCACTGAAATTCAGCTGACAGAATTGTTTGGAGCAGTCTCTGAATGTGCTGCACGTTGAGCAGGAGTTTTGCAGCTACAACCAAATCTCATTTTCTTTGTTTGGAACAACTGCCATAATTTTTCGTCCCCTGAAACTTAAGAAGTAAAGATGCTTTCGTGCATTTAGTGTTTATTTGCTGTTAACTGTTAAAACCCCATAAATTTTGCTACTGTGTGTACTGTAAAACTTAAAGAGGTATATTAAATATGGAAGGTGGTGACAACTTCCATTGGTATCTGCCTCAAAAACCTCAGGCCTTTCCCAAAATGCACTGAACCTATTGCTTTCGTTATAGCAAAACCTTCCATTTTATTTGCTTATAATTAAGGAAGAGGTTGAGAGAGAAGAACTTGCTGTTCTTGGACATAGGCTAAAGAGGGCCTTTTTTTTTTTTTTTTTTTTTTTTTAGAAAGATTGAGAAATAAAGTCCCTGTTTCCTGGATTGAGAAAGAACAGAAGAGGCTCTGTGTGTTTGTAAATATATTGCATTGCACAATGTTCTCCACTCATTAACCATGTGGAAATCATAGGAAGGGAATGAAACTCCACGTGGAGTTTCTTAGAGAAAATACATTTGATCTAAACTTGATTGAAGCATCACCTCAGAAGAGACAGATTAGTAGCAGTGATGAATTTGCAGGTTGATCAGAGTTGTGCTGCCTTCCTGAGGCCCGTGAGGTTCCTGTTTGAAATTCTCAACTTGATTTAAGCAGGTTGTTTGTCACAGCAGTTGTTATTCTTGCACACTTCTCTAAACAGCTTTGCTTTAGATCTTTGGCAGTAGAGCAGCAAAGCAGGCCCCTCATTTCTGGTGAAAAGCTGGGGTGCAGGATCTCAGTGAGCAGCAGCAGCAGCAGATTTCTCCTGCCAGGCTGTAATCCCTGGATAATAGAAACCCTGACGTACACCCTTAACTACAGCTCTGCACTGGCACTGCCATCCCGTTGATAAACATGCCAGCTGAGCTGTGTTAGGCACAACATAATGGCTTTGTGTATCTTGTCATGATATTTGTTCCCTGGGATAAAATATGGGACCTGCAAGTAACACACAGGCAAACATTAACATGCTTGTTCCTTGTTCTCCCTGGGTTATTTATAGCTGCCTGTTTACAGGCTGGAGCAGGGATACTGCAGGATCTAATGCATTGCATCAAATTATAAAATGGTATTAGGAGGCCTTGTGCTGTGGCTGGTCAATAGCCATGGTAACCAGATCATAAAATATAACGGTGTCTGTCGGCACTGACTGCAAGCCATGGGATTTCCTAAAGCTGCTTCACAGCCATCGTTATCCAGAGATTTTTTTTGTTTGTTTTTTTAATTGTGCCACAGTTTGTCATCAGTGAACAGCACAAACAACGATGCTGACAGAACCCTGTCATAAGGAATGTTCTAAAGTTGAACACAAGTGGTGAAATTGAAATGTTTGTCCTAAAAAAAATTGAATTCTCTACTCGTAAAAATTAAACCGTTTGTGCTCTAGAGCCACTTCCACGTCTTATCCAAACTTAGCCATAGGTTTGAGGCTCGTTATTCCACCAGCCCTGTATATTGTAAGACTATTTTAATTCAGCAGCTGTCGCTCCCAGATGCCTTCTGTGAGCAGCTCAACATCTCCCGCGCCATTAAGAGGCAGACATGGAATTTGGTGCATGTCATCTGTGCAGAGGAGAGCAAATTTAATCAGTGGTGTGCAGTCTAGTCTGCCTTGTGAGTCGCTGGAGAGCAACAGGTCACTTCTGATTTGGTGTGCAACTGTTTGGTTCTCTCGTATTTAAAACCATTTCAAGGCCTCTGTTGGGCTTGACTTGGAGAAAAGGAGGAGCTGCTCTTGCTGCAGGCCAAGGGAGATCAGAGCATGATGCCTGAATTAATGAAAGACTAGAATAGGAAGGAAAATTTCAGGATGTCAGATTGACTTGGTTCCTGCTTGGAAATTTGGAATAGCATTTCAAGGTCCCTCTGATTCTGTTATTCAGGTGGGCTCTATTGCTAGGCTTGCATTCCCAGTAGGGATTTTTGATATCCCATGGATTCAAAGGAAAACAGTTTGTCAAAGGCTTTTTTAATAGAGTTGAATCCCAACACAAAACAAATATAAAATAGTTCAGTTAAAGAATCTCAAGAAAGTAAATTAAATGGTCTGTTGGGAATTCAGATGCACCCTAGTAAGTCTTTGGCAAAATGAGGAATCGAGAATTTTGGGTGTTTTCATTTTAGATTGCACTCTCCTGTTTCCCTGTGCTGTTTCACCCTTGGTTGGAGTGTTCCAGCTCTGGTTTCTTCTTACTCCCTACAGCTTCTCCTGTCACCTTTTCCTGTGTGTGCTGTTAACTGATGCTGCAAAAGCACCATCCCTCTGATACAGCCCAGGAGGCAGCGATGGCAGAGCCAGGAACTGAGCTGCATCCTCAAGTTCCCTTTGGATTGCCTGCTCTGAAATGTTTCTTCATCTAGTTGATTTTTCATTCTTTGTGATGAGCTGCAGACAGGAATTCTGCCGCTCTCTGGGATATTGGGAGCGGTGTGAGGGCACCAGCCGGAGGTTTGTGGTGCCAGGGGCATGATCCACCTTCCCCTCAGTGTAATGAGAATTCCTTGGTGACATTCACGTGGTAAAAATGAGGAGCATGTTTGTGCATTAGGGACCAGTTACACACTGTAGGCACTCCATACCTTGCTCTGTAGTTATTTGTGTGACTTCTGCTTTATCAAAATTTTCCATGTTCAGGAGCCCGGGCACCCCCAGTGCTTAAATGCCAAGTGCTGTGTTGGCTGGTTTGAAAGGAGCAGGTGGGTATGAGTAAATCATACACTGGAAGGGACTGTAATCTCCAAGCCTTTACAACTGGTGGTTAATTCTCGTCTCCGTGCCCCCAGGCACGTTCTTGGCGAACTCTGCAGTCTTGCTGGTTTTTGAGGGTCAGGGTTAGGTGAGGATAGATCCCTGTGGGAGCAGATCTGCAAAATAATGTGTGTGAGGTTCCAAGGAGCCTGTTCACTCCTATTGAGGATTGTGGTGGGAGCTGCTGAGGTGCGGAGTCCTCTATTTGAGCAGTGAATGACCCTTTCTGGGATTCCTTATGCCCTTCACAACATGGAAGCCTCTGATCGCTGCCCTCCTCCTTCAAGCAGATGTTTGTCAAAAAGGTGTGATCCAAAATACATAAAGTCAACTTACTTCTTTTCAGGGAATTACTAATTCTCAATTCCCTCCCTTCGCCGGAATATTAGGGCCCTCATACTGAACATCCCTTATCTTTTTTGCAGTCAGTATTTGCTATTTGCCTGTTTCTTTTTATTGGGGAATTACTAATTCTCAGCTCCTTCCCTTCTCTGGAATATTAGGGCCCATAAACTGAACATCCTTCACCTTTTTGGCAGGCAGAATTTGGTGTTTGCTCATTGTTTATACCTGTGTATGATATGTATATAGGAAAGGAAAAGCTTTTTTTTTTTTTTCCCCCTCATTTCTTTTTAGGGAATTACTAATTTCCAAGTCCCTCCCTACTCTGGAATATTAGGGCCCATAAACTGAACATCCTCTACCTTTTCTGCAGGCAGAATTTGGTGTCTTGTCTGCTTGTTGTTTATACCTGTGCATGGTGTTTATAGGAAAGGAAAAAGACCTCCTAGGGGATGACTGGCCTTCCCATAGAAGAGGGACTTTGTTTAGTCTTAAATGTCTGGGTGCTGGCTCTTAAATCTCGTGGTGGTGGATTTTAAGTGTCCTGGTGGCGGTTTTTGAGGATCCTGGTGGTGGTTTTTGAGGGTCCTGGTGGTGGTTCGTGGTGGGGCCGTGCTGGGTGAGAGGGTCGCCACCGTGTCCCAGCGCTGCGGGCAGGGGGTGGATGTCACCCGGCCATGGATTTACCACACGAAGGTGCTGGAAAGAGGAGAAAGGAGGAGGAAGAGGAGCACTGGGCAGGGAGCGGTGCCGGAGGCCGAAGGGTTATTCGGGGTTGGGGGTGTTGCTGAGGGGAGACGCGAGGGGCCGGGGGAGGCGGTGGATGCGAGGCAGCGGCTGCTCGGAGCGAGGAAGGGGAGCCGGCGCCGCTGCCGAGGCCAGGGGCCAGGGCGGGCGGGATCCGGCGGCGGCGGCTCCTCCGCGGCTCTTCCCCGGCTGTGCCCGGGCTCGGAGGCCCCGCGGGCGGCGGGGAGGGGACGGGGGGGCCGGCGATCCAGGCCGCCTTTTGCGGCGCGCCCCGCGGGTGCCGCCCGCCCAGCCCCGCCGCCATCACACGCTGGGCGGCCGCCGCCTCGCGCCCGGCCCTCGGCTGCTCCGCTCGGCTCCGCTCCGCGCCTGGGCTCGGCTCCGCGCTCGGCTCCGCGCTCCCGGGCTCGGCCGCCGCTCCGAACCCCCCGCAGGACGAACACGGGGGGCTCTGCGAGGATTTAACCCCTGCGGCACCTGCTCGGCGGCGGCTCCCGCGCCCCCCCCCCCCGGTCCCGGCGCTGCGCATTTCCCCCGGCTGGAGAGCTGACCCCCGGGGAGGACGGGCTGTGGTGCGGTGTCCCCGAGCTCCGAATGGTGGAAGTTTGACGCGGAAGGGGATGCGGTCGGAATTTTTCGGTGTGTTTTCAAAGCCCTTTTCCACCACTACCCCCCTTTTCGTTCGCGGCCGCCGTGTTAGGTGCGTTTGCTTTCACCGACAGACCTTCGGCTCCCGGCGCTGCTCGGCTCTTGGGCTGATTAACAGGAGCTTTTTTTGGCTTTTTTTTAACCTCTTTTATTACTATTTTTTGCTTCTGCTGACACGCTGTTTTTTGTTATCTTTTACCACAGAAACGTTTTATTAAGGGGTTGAGGCAGTACGGCAAGAACTTCTTCAGAATCCGAAAGGAGTTGCTTCCCAATAAGGAGACCGTGAGTACATTTGGACTTTATGTAATTTGCTTTTTTTCCCTCTCTCTCTCTCTCGCTGCTTCGCTGTTTTGATCTTACGGAACTCTTTCCTTTTCACCCGGAATTCTCTTCGGATAAATTGGAAGGCAGAGCCACAGCCAGACAAGGTAGCTGTTAAAATTTCAGCGCAGTTTTTTAGGTCTTGGGGCACGAAAGATGTTACATAAAATAGTCGTCATGGCTGGACGGAGTCGCCGGGCTTGGGCGAAGTGTATTTATGGGAGACCAGATCTAATTTTAAATTCTGACATTACGATGGGGGGGATAATACATTTGTGTCACCCGGCCGGGCTCAAATGGCATCGGGTAATTAAAGAAAGCCTAAAACAAAACAAGATCTAATTGAATCGGGAAGCCTGAGGTATGTGCCTGCTCCCGTGGCCCTGGTTGTGCTTTAACTCTTCACCTCCCCGGACCGTGGAAGTTCTGCTGGGGAATTGATCCATGGCTTTCCTGAACTTCATGGAGCTTACGTAACTGTCATTCCAGTGAAAATCCTGGCCAGGGCCTCCCAGGGGGAGATGGACATGGAGGAGTGGTCGACTCCTTCAAAGGGAAAAGAGGGTTTGGGAAGCCTTGGGAATCCGGTTACTTCTCCGTTAGTCCTAATCAAGCTTCCCTAAAAGCTTCTGTTTCTGTTCTGCAGGTGTCGTTTCACAGCTGGGAGGGTTTTCCTTGCTGTTCTGAATTTAGAAAGGGGGTAACTCCCTGGAAATGGAGTGAGGCTGTTTTCTAGCAGTGTGCTGGCGATCTGGAAAATACTTATTTGAAGCATAACTGGCTGTTTGGACTTCTGTAGGTGTGGAGTTTGGATGTGCAGCGGGGAAGAGCGTTACTGTAAAAATATTTAACAGTCTGTCACTTGCTGTGGGATGTTTCCATTCTCCTCTGAGATGTTCTTGTGAGACAGTGCTGTGATAACACAGTCTTTTGGTGGTAAACAGTAACACTGAATATGGCAAATGGGAAGGCGAGGAGGAAACAATTGCTGGAGTTACATGTTCACCGATTCTGTTGAGAAAGAAAACTTAATTACTGATCGAGTGTTGGGAGACTTTGCTTCAGTATTCTGTCGGATTTTGAGGCACGAAGGCCCAGTGCTGGAGAGGTGACAGTTTAGCAGGAATGCTGAAAAACTGTGGATCTTAAACAGCTAACAAATCCAGCTGAATCAGTTCTTTCCCTTTTTCTTCCGAATCTCTCCTAGAATGGATTTAGAACAAATTGGTGTTTGCTTTAGAAATCAGTTCTGCTCGTGGTAAGGTTACTGAGAGGCAAAAGCACTCTTGTAAGTTTGCTTTACAGCAACTGTGAAATATATCGGGGTTTTTTAAATTTAAATTCATTTTTTAAGTATCAAATTTATTTTTGTGACGGAGAAAAACATTTTTCAGAGGTGGGGGAAGAAAAGAAAAACTGAAGAACAGAGCTGGGGGCAGGTGTCCGGATTTCTCCACTGGAGCTTGGTTATCAGGCCTCAGGCTTTTTGTAAAAGTTTTGCAAGTGGTGTTAAACCTCGTATAAGCTATCGTTTTACAAGCGCTGTGTTTTTGTTTAATTAGGTCTAATTTTTGACTACAGAGAAGACTAAATATTAAGTCTGAGCTATGGGAAGCATCATGTTGATGGGTTTTTGGGCTCGTTTTTTTAGCCCCTTGTGGTAACTGATCTACAAATAACCTTTGACCTGCAGTGGGTTGTTTATAATCTCCGCTTCCTATTTTTGCCCACAGGCCTCACTTCTGCTTGCTTTTAATTCCCAATCTTCTTCAGCCAAAATTTACAGCAGCTTTGCTATAGGAAGGCTATATATTTGCAGAATAAAGGCTGCAGTAAATATTTGACTGTCCAGCTTTACCTTTCTTCCTTAAAGTGGAATAATGAATAATGTAAATGCCAAGGCCATGGAATTAATTTATCTTTTTTTCATCACCAACATAATTTCAGATACCTTGCCTGCCATTTTTTTTTTATTGCAGTTTGAAGCAGTCATGTAGCAATTCCAGAAATACTAGAAAAAGGTCTTATTCTCCTGTTTGCCTTCCATATTAAGATGAGGTGAAACTCCCCCCCAAAATTATTATGTGGGTGCAAAAGCACTGAAACACCTTCCAGATACGTGTCAGGGGCATTCTTGGAGTGATTTCCCTTAATATCTGAATACATCTAATGTAAGAAGTTTACTTTCCTGGTTACGGAAGCCTGTGGGGAGGAGAGCCAGGGTTTTTGCCTCTGCAAACCCCACCAAAAGTTATTTCTTGTTTATTATCATGATTTTTGTACAATATGTGCCTTTTTTAAACTCTTAAATGTCTGCCCCTTTCACTGGGGGAGGGCTCTCCCCAATATCACCTTAAACCCTGGGGCTGGAACATGAAAAGAGAGGAAGATGAGGAATACAATAGAAATACAGAATCCTTGGTGGAGACCAGGCCTATTTTATATTAAATCAAGCTGAGGCTGCTGTGCAGAAAGTCTGATGAAGATGACATTCTATTTCTTTTCTGGTATTGGAAGGTGTAAAGTGGCCTGGTGAGATGAGAATTAGGCCATCCTGTACTGAATTTCACAAGGGTGTTAAGGAATGTCCTATTTGAGTCGTGCCTTGGCTTTTTTTATTCCTCCATGGTTAACATGCAGCATCTTCCAAGAAAAACCATCTATCTGTCCACGTGTGTTTTAATTAGTTTAACACAGTTTTTCAGCGTTTTTAATTGTTTATTCTAAACGAATAATCACCAAGCCAAAAACTTTGTGAAGGAAAACATCTATTCCATGTCAGAGCTGTGTTTGTTCAGGACTTCACTCTTCCAGTCTAGTTCAGATTTTCACTTTATTTCCACGTTTATGGCCAAGAGGGGTTCCCAGTGGTCACGAGAGTGAAGAGCTGTAGCATTTCCTTCAGGCTTTTTTACACAAGAGGCACAGGAACTGAAATCAGCTCTTACCTGGACATGCCTTGGGCTGAAGTGGGAATGCTGACGTGGATCAAGGAAGGCAGTAGCTTTAAGGCTGGATCAGTAAGTGTTAACCTTCTCATACTCTGGAGAAAAAAGTGCCTCCGTGTGAGATTTTTAAATAAAACCTCTGCAACTTCCTTGGCTTTCCATTGAACTGTCTTAAATAGATCTTCTCCTCTCTTCCAGTGTACCTTCCATCCTTTTCCCCCTTCCTCCTGAATAGTTTTTCCCTTGGTTGTAGCTGTGGTTGACTGACACAGCTGATGAACTGTGCTGCTCTCCTTTTGGTTCATGCTTGGCAGCACTTCTCATTCTGCATGGTAAGCCAAGAAGTAAATTTTGGAGGTTAAATTCACATGTTGTGAGGATGGAAGGTACACAGCTGGCAGCAGTTTTTCTGAGTATCTGATTTGGCTTTAAAAGTGGTTTTCATTCCCCTCCCTTCCCCCTCGTTTTGGGATAATTTGCTAAAACTTTGTGATAATACTGGATTTTCCAAGTATTTAACATTCTGCTCCGAATTCTTTAGGTGATTACACTGAGCTACTTGAATTTGAGAGTTTTAGAAGCACCAGCAGTTGTGATAGGCCTGAGATAAAGGTACTTAAATGCCTCAGAGGCCGGGAATTGCCTCATTGTGTTGATGGAAATAGCTTAACTCTGTGTTGGCTACGTGCAGGAGGTAAATAGAAACACGGAATGAACTTGAGCTTGTGCAGAGCAGGAGGAGGAGGAGGCCAAGCCGTGGTGTCAGCTGTGGCCTGTTCCTCTAAGCCTGCCCTTGTGCTGGTCACTCACAAACCCTTCTGGAAGCCTCAGGGGCGCAGTTTCAGTTGATTTGGACGATTTAAGGCCACAGTCCCAGAAGAAGCAGAATTGTTTCCCTCTGGCTGGAGCTCCTGCAGCCTGTGTGGTGCCAGGGGTGTTGTCTGAGCTGTGGAACTCCAGCCTCACCCTGGGTGGTTTAGTTGGCCCCCAGAAACAGAGGGGGACGTGTGTGATTGTCCCTTGGGCAGCCTTGCAGGGGTTCAGGAGTAATAAAAGTTACACCATTGGGTGGTCATGGCACTTGCTGCAGTTTGAGGGGTGGGTTTGGAACTCCCCTGTCTCTCATGGTTCTGCTGATCTCCTCTGCACATCCTGAGCACTGGGGCTGACACCCATCTGAGCTGCTGGGGCCGAGCAGGAAGCCCAAAAAGAGGACAGGGAGTCTTTGTGGAGGCACCCAGCCCCTGCTCTCACTTTGCTTTGAATTTCCCTGTTGAGCACGTAGGTATCTTTGCTGTGTGTGATTTTTGGTTTGGCTGCTGAGCAAGAGCTGACAGAGTGCAATCCAAAGATCTTGCCCTCTGGGTGGGTGCTCCTTTATTTAGCTTTAAAACCCAGTGTAAACAGAAGTTATGAATGTCAGCTGTTTCCTGCAGATCGAAATACCTGCAGCGTGCTGTGTTTATGCACAGAAGAACCTAAATATGCATCATTTCTCCAGGAAAAATAGTCTCTCTTCTCATAGTAAAATCTTTCCCTCCAAATTAAATGCTGCTGGGACTTACCTCAGAGACTAAATAAGCTGAGCTCTGTTAATGTTAGGAGACAAAATGAGTGCAGTGTGAGCTTTCAGCATAAACTTCTGTTTAATTTTAGATTGGGGTTTAGATAAACAATTTTATTCTTGCCTCATTAATGCTTAATCTTGTGTTACATAATACACAGTATTGGCTTCCTGAGTAGCTCTTAAATATAGTGCAAATGTGTAGTAGCTGAAAGGTCAGTGCAGTTACCATATGTGCAGGCTGGCAAGGTGTCTGTCCTCTCTGAGGACAGACTGTGTGCTCCTCCTGGCAGCTCACAGCCTCAGGAATATTTGTGCAAAACTCCCCTGAAAGGTAGAGCTTCCCCCTCGAGACAATTGTTCGAATAGCAGTTTTCCTTTGATCAAAGGAGGGGGATAATTAGATGAATATCTCTTGGTCTGTTGGTATAAAGTGATTACTTAGCCCTACACTGGCTTTTTAATATTTGCATTTAGTGGTGGAGCTTGTTTGGAGCAGTAGCTGTGGTGTGGGCTCTGTCACTGCTCTGCTTTCCCAGAGGAAATCTATTTTATTTGATGCCATATTCCCCTAATGATGGGATATTAATACACTGCACAGCCAAGGCATATTATTTCCTGACTTGTCGTTGCTGCTGGAGCGTTCAGAAAGGGACAAGCCATGGAAGCCTCTTCTGTTTGAAAGCTGAACCTTTTTCTTTAATAACTTGTTCTAGCCTGGGTGCAGCCAGACCTGAAATTTTCCATTAGAGTTTGAAGCGACTGCCAACATAAACAGCCACTGCTTCTTTTCATTTCATCCCTGCTCTCTGCTGCCGGTGCTTCCAGAGCATGGATACTGCAGTCAGAGGGGTTTGTTCCTGTTAAAACAGGGACTGTGGGCTTCACATTTTTCAAATGATAGCCTGAGACTTTTTTTTTTTTTTTCCCTCTTTACTCATACCAAATATCCTACTGGGCTTCAGTCCAGTTAGAAAAACGGGGCAGAGGCAGCAGTTGGTTGCTTTTTCCTGTGTAAGTGAAACCACTGAATGATTTGCATAACAAACTCTTCTGGAGGGAACATGCTGCCTTTTTTTTTGCTTTTTTTTTTTTTTTTGGGCTGTTTCTGTCGTGGCTGGTGGAGGAAGAACACTGGGTTAATGTTTGACTTCAAGGTAGAGCAGTGCTGAGGCAGCTCACAGCCCTCCAGTTCGTGCTGCTCACCAGGAGCAGAATAAGTGAAGCCAGAGAATGTAATGAAATGCTGAGCTCAGATGGAGATATTCCTGAATTTAAGTGGCTCTGAGCTGAAGGCTGTTTACAAAGGGATGTTCAGGGTGTGTGCTCACTGGGATTCGGTTTGTTGTCAGTTTAACTGTGAAACCGATTGCAAATGCCATAATTTTATCGGATAATGAAGCAGAAGGCCTGGAAAGGTTTTTAAAGAGACACAAAGGTTTAACTCACACACGCCCCACGTTGTCTTTCTCGACCTCTAAAACTGGTTTCAGGTGTTAGAGGTGAGGGGAGCTGCCAGCTGTGACTTGGGCCGCAGTTCCAGCCCCGTGGTTTATGTACCATTTTTATACCATTTGTTCCCATTGCCTGAGTTTCTTCTTCTTCTTCTGACTGAACATGTCCTGGAGGTGCACAGTGCCTGGCTCTGAAACCTTTTCCCCCTCAGGGCCCAGTGCCACCAGTGTGTGATCCCTGATTCGTGCCTGGGTCCATCTTCCAAAGGCCCAAACACCCCTTCACCTCCCTGCCTGTCTCAGTTTTCAGCTGAACCAAGTAAAACCAAAGCAAGAAACTACCCCATGTTTTCGTTTTAAAGCTCTTAAGCTTTCTCTTAAGAGAATAAGAGGATTAATTTTCAGTTGTATTATTTTACTTTCTGTATTCCAGAGGTAATTTATAGTGTCATCAGCTCAAAAGCCGGGCTGCTTATTGGAGTTTCTTACTAAGAAACCTTCATAAATGAAGAGCATAAAAGCAGAAGGTGTATTCGCTGTGCCAGCTGGACTCAGGAATTGAGTTTAGCACGGGCAATAAATCAGCTCTGCACTCTAGTGGCTTCTTTTTTATTATTTTACATTACAAGATTGGAACTCATTGTTTATTTTTCTCTGAAGGTTTAGAGGTAGGTAGGAGTAAAATATTGTTGCGAGTAAAAGAGGGCCATTAGGCAATTGCATCGAGATCTGTCAGAGAGCCAGAAAGGACAATTCCTGCTTTGTAGGGAAAGGTCTGTAGTCAAAGATAGAAGCCAAGATTATTTGGGTAATGGATACAACATTGTCTGAGTCTTCCTCAACAGCTGAGGGAACACAATGCTGCTGAGGCTCCTCAGAGCTCTGTTTCACTGCATTTTCCTTACGTAACTTCTGTTTATAATTCACCATCCTAAGGAATTTTGGTTTGTTTATTTCCTTACTGTGAGTTCTTTTTTTTGCATCGGTGCTGAAGGGCATGTGTGACTCTGGTTAAAATGCTGTTGTTCATCAACAGCTGTATATTTATTCTGTATTTTTCTTTCCCTGTAAGAGTAAAAAAAAAAACAAACCAGCTTTTCTTCCTCTGTGGCAGTTGTCAGATTGTATCAACTACTCAGACATCAACCCTAAGGTCCTGTGAATCACAGGTACATAAAATAGGTACCTGTTAAAGAATTTGTGCAGTTTATTTTCATGGTTGAGTGTCCCAGCCTGGCAGGATTCTTTCCCAGGGCTGCCATGCATCAAACCCTTCATGCTGTTTGTTCCCCATCCAGTGAGTGACTAAACATCTGCTTTAAAACATGAAAATGGCTTTTAGAAGGCAGAAGTAAACAAGTCATCTCAGCAGCAGGGATGTTTGTGGGACATCCTGTCCTCGAACAGTGCTAAAGCCATAAAATTTGAGTAACTCCTTGAAGAAATGGATCTGGATAATCCTGCCTGGGGTCTGATTTTTCGAATGTCTTAAATAGAGAAATACTCTCCAGGTAATCCTCTCTGTGGTGCTCACTGTGTGTATTTACAGTGTGTGTGAGAGAGAGATTACAGTTTCAAAAGGCACTGCAGCACTTGGCTTTGAATTTCCCAGTTCAAGAAGTAAATAAATATAAATAGCTCGGACTTGTTGAGAGCCGTGTCACAGGAGAGTCAGAGCGATCTGCAGAGCAGCTTTTGGTTCCTTAGCACAGACACACATGAAATTAAGTTGCTCAGGTTTGTGTGGGGTTCAGTCAAGCAGCCATTTGGGGCAAAGGATTGTGCACTGGGTTAAAAGAAAAAAAAAAAAAGCTGTGTTGGCAGAGAGCAAACCCTGCTTTGAACGTGTCTTGCCTGCCACGCTGAGCATGAAATTAACTTTCTTCTGACACAACAGATCATTGGCCTTCCTGGCTATTCCTGCCCCAGATGGCACCGTAAGAACGGTATCTCCTGCATCCTTCTGGCCCAGAACCAGCCCCCCAAACCCATTATTCACTCCTAAACACCCTGGAACGTGCTGGGAGAGCAAGACAATACCAGCTCCAGGAGACACATGCACTCATTTTGCCAGTTTTGTTCTGAACCAGCTGTAAAAATGAAGCAGTGCTTGTTGATTACTGGGGGAGGGGGGGGGGACTGTTGTGTAATTTTTTTTGTGGCAAGGAACTACAGATCATGGAATAAACTGAGAATGGGGAGTTAAAATAAAAGCTGTGCCATATGGAAAGGTAAGGCGGTTTGTGGGTACCACTGACTCTGTGAGCCTAAAAAACGTTTAACATCACACTCCCAAACCACCTCCCTTTGCTTTTGTTTTGTTTCCCCTTTCTAGTTCGTTACCTGCAAGAAGGAATGTGTAGGAGTGTGACAGAATTCAGATTGTCAGGGCACAAAGGTGCTGCTGATTCCTTGGGGTGTTCTTTTGGGTGAACTGCTGTTCTCCCAGCGGCAGGGGAGGGAAGAGGCCCGTTCTGGAGGGAGCTCAGGTGGCAGGAGGATGGCTGGAAGTCCCAGCCATAGCCCTGTGCACGTGCACAGCGGTGGGTTTATAGTCAGGGGGTTGTTTCCCTGCCAAGAGGTGCATTTTGAGGCACCTCAACATCTCCTGGTAGGTGGCAGACAAAGCTCCGAACTGTGAAATGCTCAGGCTTTGGGTTTCCCATTCCTGCTAGGGAGTCTTGCAAGGATGTGCCCACCTTTTGTGCCTTTTCCTTGGAGTAAAAGGGCTCTTCCCTGTGCTGCCTGTGCCTCTGGCATTGTCCCAGGTAGAGCCACATTCTGCTGCAGCAGCATCATCACATGTTCTGCAGTAAAGAAATTCAACCCACCTTCCCTTCTGTCTTTCAGGCTGGATAAGAAGGTGCAGGTGGTGTCTCATCAAATTTTGAGTAATCAAAGCAGATTCCACAGACTAAACCCTTTGGCTTCTTGCATGCCTTATTTTTTTAAATCCTAGAATGTTGACAGGCCTTTCCTTCTGATTTAGGTCCTTCAAGGTGGAATTTGTCCTTTCCTCTTTTCCTTGCAGAGCTGAACTTAGAAGCTTTCTGTGCTGGGGAGGTGAACAAGCTGCTTTTCCTGAGTAATCCCTCTTATTTAAGATCTTGGAGTCTTAAGAAACAGACCCAAGTGTTACAAGATTGATGACAAACTCACGGATGCTGATGGTTGGGAAATCCTCCCGGGCTCTGGTCATCTGGCACAAGGAACACTGGCAGGGAAGATGGTTTGTTTTACGCTACCAAACTACAGGAAGAAATCTGGCATTAAAAAGCTGCTGATAAGTGCTTTTATTGCCGTGGTGAAATAGTTTGCTCTTGGGTGGAACAGTTGAGTTGATCCTCTCCTCCCCCAGACACTCTTTCTGGGCTCCCTTTTCCCTGCTGGTGCCCCTGACACAAACAGGGGGTTATTTTGTCCTGTTCCTCCAGACCCTGAGCTTTAAAGAGAGGGGAGAGCACATTCCAGGTTATAAACCAGCTCTTTCCTCCTGCAATCTGAGAAGTCCTCCCTGTTGTTAAACTCCAAGCCTGCTTTGTGCCTGTTGTGTAAAGCACCAGGACATCCCACAGGAACTCTTGATTTATTTTGCTAACTCTGCCCTTCTCTGTGGTTCAGAAACCTCTAATGGCCTGTGAAGCTCCAAGATTTTTGAGTTGAACAGTAGTAGTTTGAAGAACCTTCCCTACTACATGAAAGACTTTTAACACTTTCCACATGCTGGGTTTTTGGCTCCATGGAAGGCTGACCTCCTACAAATGCAGTTTGTAAAGCTGAGGCATCCTGGGCCAGGGTGGTTAATGCTGTTGTGAAATGAGGGTTAGGAAGGAAAAAATGTAATGAAAACTCTGGGCACGGGGCCAGCAAGGAAGATCTGATCAGTGAACGTGTTTCTCTTGCCCTTTGTTACTGTTGAGTTTGATTAGCTTTGTTTCTGGTAAGTTTAATTACAGTTCTTTTTTTTTTATTATTTTTATGGCCGTGGAGGGGATCTTTGCCAAAGCTCAAGTCTTTCATTACCCAAATTGCAGTCAGAGGGAACTGGAGAAATAAATCATGGCATCTTCCCAGCAAACAAACAAACCAAGCAAAGTAAAACCTAAAGAAACCCCATTAAACTGTAAACCCAACCCTTTTCTCTCTCCTTGCAGCCTGTTACTTTCCATCCATTCCTTTCCCTTCCCTGAAGTTTCTTTCAGACTTTGAGGGTGAATAGTGAATTTAGTTTGTACAGTGAGTTGTTCTTAGCCTGGGCAGTGTCTTCACAGGAGCTTGGCTGGCTCCTCTGCAGCTTTGCTGTCACACAAACACTCTCTCCATAGGTTTCCTTCCTTGGGTTGCAGTGGTGCAGTTGGGATGGACAGTGGCTTAGAAACTGGAAGCACATAATGTACAGAAAGAGGAGGGGGATTGGGTTTGGACCCTGGTTTTGTTCTGCAAACCCTTTGCAGGTTGAACTGTGACTGAAAATACGTGCCATAAACCTTGCGCGGTCTGGGTGCTTGAAGAGGACATGAAAAACATGCATTTATCCTAATTCCCACTGGTAAATGAGATCCAGAATGGAGAATAACTCTGTGGGTTGTATAACTGGACCTTCACCTTGTGATGGAGAAGTGCCATGGACAAAGGCCTCCCACCCCCAGTGCTGTGTTCAAGTTGTATTGATTTAACAATCCCAGCTCGTGTTCTCATTCTGTGCCATTTGATGGGATAGATTTTTTTTTCCTTCTTGTTGTTGCCTGGCTATAGAAGGACATTCTTTTTTTGTGAACATAAGAGCTTCTAAAAAGAATTTGTCTGCTCACTGTGGGCATAAAACTCTCTTCCCTATCTGCCCCTTATTTATTATCTCCTAGGGTTGGTAGTCTTTTTGTTGCCAAGCAATCCGTGCATCTCAAGCTTCAAAACTGATTTCAAATGATTCCAAAACCGATTCAAATGATTTTCAGCTAAAGAATGAAAAGGAGGAAGCCAAAATCTTATCAGGTTTGAACAATCAGGGAGTTGTAACCCAAAGCCTGGCCAGGAGATACTTGGAAATCATGCATATACTTTGAGAGAGTTTTATTTAATAGGTGTGTGGCTGCTGTAGAGAAACACGAATATTATGAGCTACTCTTTGTGGTTATGAATGACCTCACTTGCCCTACTCTCTGAATACTTTTCCATGGAGCACATTAATAGTGCTGCTGAAGACAAATCCAGGGGATTGTTATGTGTGTAAGTGAAAACCACCCTCCCATTTCCCACCTCAACCAGTCCCTCTTTTCTGGTCCTTCTCCCATGTTTACACAATCCTGAGTCAGGAGTGCCATGCTGGCATTTACAAATTACCACTGGAGGAGTTTCATTGCTTCAGCAATTAAATAATAGGTAACAAATCCCTCTGAATCACCACTGATTAGCTGGTTTTGTATTTATGTCTGTGCCAAACCAGCATTAAGTTTTTGGATGTCTTTGAATTGCTGAAGTTTTGCTTTGACCTTTTCAAGGCAGCTCTCGTGGAAAAGATAGGGGAAATCTTTAAACCCGAGTTTCACATTATGTTTGACTGCTTTAGTTGTCATCTCAGAGCTGAACATGGGGATGGAACCCTGCAGGCTGTGGGTAAACAGCTTTTGGTGCCCTGTTCTTGGTCTGTCGTTCCACAAAGGTCATGTCAAAATGAGGGGAAACCCCCAAAACAACACAGCCCAAAAATCCCAGACAAGCAGGGACTTCATAATTCAGGAACAGGAAATTCTTTGGGCTGCTGATCTTCCAGATTTTCTTGCTTCAGTCTCTCTCCAGGAGTACATCCTCTCTCCTTCAGTAACCATTGAGTAAGTTACTTCCCAAGTAAGGGAAGCCTTTGCCAGCCTCCAGCCTTTGCAGCTTCCTCGTAGTTGGAATGCTCTGGCAGAAGGAGGGATCAGGAGAGGTTTCTCTGTTATTATTTAATGCCTGTAGTTGAATTCTTGTAGATTGAGCAGTGCAGGGAGAAACCCAGTGGATGGACGTGGATGGGTCTGGTTTGCTCTGATATTTAATGAGACCTGCTCATATCTGGTTGTCCCCAGGTGGAAGGACAGGGCTGATGGGACCTGAAACCATCCATCTACTTTTCTTCCTCTTCTCCCCCACTTCCCAAGGTCACCTTCATGTGCAGGATAGAGTGGGGATTTCCATTTTCTTCCTTCAGCAGAGTTTCTAAAGGGCAGCAGGAAGGTAAGTTCCCTGCTGCCAGGGCTTTGTTGCTCTGTGTTATTTTGCCTTGTCTCCATAATAATTAATGTTGACGTGGCTCGCTTGGAGCCTGCTGGATTCCTGGCAGCTCTGCTGCCCTGCTCCCCAGGGATCTGTTAGCCAGGGGATATCTGCTCCTGGAGATGCAAACAGCAAAAAATAAGTTGCAGGTACCTGCATCTGTGAACAGAAGTGATGTGCACCCAGTGATTAATTCATTAATAGGCTAAAAGCTCTTTTGTTGGGGGGAATTGTGTGAGGCAGTGGAGCTGCAGCTCCACACCTGCTCCAGGCCCTCCTGCCTGTCTGGGGTCGTGGTGGTGCAAATTTTTCTAAGCCTGGTGAGTAACCAAACCACAGTAAAAAGTGACCAGTGAACCACAGCAAGGGCTTTGTTGGTCTGTTTGACAATTTAGGGTGGTTTCAATTATGGGACCACTTTGCAGTAGTGTGTGTGTGATGGATTAGGGAAACATGAGTAACAGAAAACCTGTCCTGCTGCTTTGTGTCTCGGGGCTTTGCTGAGGGGAGGCAGAGCAGAGCCTGTGCTGGTTTGAGGTTGCAACAACAGCCTGTGCTGAGTGAGGGAACGCAGGGTAAGGAGGCCTGTGTGGTTTTAAATATAGAACAGTACCAAAATTTATACACATGGCCACTGTGAGAACTTGCTGTTTGAATTCAGTTGTGTGTGATACTCATTTAGACACCTTTCTCCACTTCCAAAAGTTTCTGACAGTGAATTTTCACAGGTGCTGGGAGGATTTCTGCTCAGCTTCCTTAAGTTTGCACAAACTCCAGATGAGGTGCTCGCTGCTTTTCTCTCCTGGTGTTGTGTTTTGGGTGTAGATGAGTAAGGGGTGGATTCAGACTCCTTGAAATACTCTGCTCCCCCAGGCTGCCTGTTTGCTCCTTGGGCTGCTGCTCAGCAATTCTGTCACTGCTGCTTCAGACCAAATGGGATCCAGTGGGTTGGAAGTGAAGAATTCCACATCTCACCTCTGCAGAGCCCCTTCCCTGCCTTGTACAGCATGCAGTTCTCGGGCACTGAGCTGCTGCTGCTGATGTTTTTACGTGGTATAAAATAAGCAGTGTAAAAATTCTTACATGCCTGAGTTGACTGTCAGGTGTTTGCTGAGCCTCTTGAGTGTGTTTGTCTCTGAAAGATTCATGGAACATTCTAAGGAGATGGTAGTGCTGCTGTGAAAAGCATCACTACAGAAGAATTCCACTGAGTGATTCCAGTTTTTTAGGGCATCATTTTCGGTGGTTCTCCTGTTAGTTTTTGTTAATTTTGTTAATTTGCTGCTTGCTAGCAGCTACTGACAGTACCATATAGACCCAGGGAATCCTGGTTATCCTCACATGCCTGTGGGAATGGACTGAATTTCAGGCTGTCATTTCACACACCTGGCCTGAGCAATAAACAGAGAAATAAATAGAGAAATGACTCATTTACCTTACAGACAGTACCTGCAAGGATGGACCAGAAGTAAATGATATGTTTTAGCAGTGTTACTGTGATTAGTTTAACGAGGGGATAAACCAGGAGAGCAGGAATTAGTTACAGAATGATACAGGAGACACTCAGAGCACCTATGGGTAGATCCAGCACAGTCAAGTGAGTTTTTTAACAGAGAAAATAAAATGTTTGTGGTCTGTCTTCCATGTGCCACAAGGCTTCTTTTCCAGAGCCGTGTCATGTCCCAAATCCCTGTTCCTGCAGGATCTGTGCTTTGGTTGTGTCAGCTGGTTGGGCCATGGGATGTATTTCTGATTAATCACAACTTGTGGCATTTTGATTCTTGGAATTTTCCTAGGGCTGTGACACTGTGGGTTTGTGGTGGGTGGAACAGGGTGCTTGGCAGCCCCAAAGTTGGGCAAACAGCTAGGGAAGAGTTAAGCAGAAGAGAAGGGCTGTGGTGATGCTCTGATGTGGCTGTTGAGTAACTGGGGGTGATGAATTGTGCGGAGCAGCCACGCCTGGCAGAGCTGAGGGGGCTGTCAGGGCACTGCGAGGCTCCCAATTGATGGAGCAGCACACACAGAGCTGAGAGTGTCCTCAGCTTACTGAATATTTCATATGGAAAACGCAGGGATTCTGCATTTACGGACCCTGCAAGGGCACCAAGCACAAAGAGCCTTTCTCTAGCACTCAGCTTGGGAAGGAGCTTCCCTTCCGTGCCCGCTGGACCGAACCAAGTGGCTGCACCCTGGCTCTGACTGCACCGAGTCACCGCTCTCAGGAGGCATCTGAGGAAGCTCCTGAGGCTCAAGGCCAAGCTGGAGGTGCTGCCCTGGGCCAGGGTGATCCCCACAATCAGTGCAGCCCCATGGAGGTGGTGCCGGTGGATGAAAAGTGGGAGATGATGACACAGAAAGCTGGCTCCAGTTCCTGTTGAATGGGGAGAACTGGCTCAGTCTCCTTGTTCCTCTGTTGACCTTCTCTTCTGGCTTGGCTGCTCTGTGAAATGGGATAATGCTCAGCCTGTTCTGTGAAGGTGCTGTGGGGATCAGACCGCTTGAGATTGAGACACTGCTCCAGAGCTTGTAGGAGAAGCTTTGTAAGGACCAGGATGGGCAGGGAAGGGAAGAAAACAGGAGCTGGGGGATTCACAGAAAGGTTTGTCACCTGATGCCAGCGTGGCCTTTCTGTGCTGACCTTTTCCTGCAGGTTTGAGGTGACGGTTCACAGAGAAACCCTTCACAAAAGTTACAGGTGTTTTGTGTCTGCAGGAAACGTTCCTCGTGCGCTGCATGTGGTTGTTTGCTGAGCTTGGCCCCGAGCCCAAGCCCCGTGTCAAACACTGGCCTTGTTTCACAAATAGAAACCTTCCCCAGTTAAAAGGACAAATGACAGTGTGGCCCCACCAAATAACACTTGTGGCAGTTCTGGTTTTCACACACACGTGGCAGTGAAATCAGCACCCTGAACATCCATCTCAGGGTTATTTGCAGCACTGAGCTGCGTCACTGGGGCTCTCCATCTGTCTGGAGAATTAAGTCAGGGCATGGTATGTTTTGCTGTAGTAAACCAAATCCAGAGTGAAGGGCAGATTTTTAATAGATGAAAGCTGTTGTGCTTTATCTAGAGTCACAGGTTGGTAGGTTGGTTGGTTTCCAGGGGGAGAAATCTGATCCAGAAAAGTGAAGTTTTAAAAAAAAAAAAAAAATGCAATGGGGAATTTTGGTGGCTGTTAAGGATGAAAGTGCAGGATGCTTTGTGTGTGGTTTTGTTTGCAGGCAGGGCAGTGTATGGGGCTGTTCTCTGATAAACATGTGAAGATTAATATTTCAGAAAGTTTGTGGCTGCAGCTTTATCAGTTAATAACAGATTGTCCTTTCAAGAGCTGCCTAAGTAGAAACACCTACCAGCCAGCTTTGCTTTCTTTCAAAGGAGGAGCCCAACAGGTATTGATGTAACATCTTCCCTGTTGTTTTGAAGGTCCCTGTTCTCAGTGCTGCTCTTTGGTTTCTGACACCTTGGTGCAGGGCTGAGCACAGGCTCTAATTAAACTGATCCCTCCCCTGCCTGCTGTGGGCACTGCCCCGCTGGGCCCGTGAGACGTGGCAGCAGGGAATCCATGGTGTCGCATTCCTTGCCTTTGGAATACCTGATCAGTCAGTCTCCCCGTTCCCAAGGCCTGTCAGCACAGTCCAGCTGGAATAATAAAAGAATTTCCGAGCTCCTGCTGATGCAACTGGATGAAACTCTGCAGTGTTGATGCCATGAGAAACAGGGCTGTGCCATGGAGGGGGGTCTGGGCTGAGTCTGGTGTAGCAGGAGCTGTCAGGCATTGTTTGATACATAACTATCTTATATATTTTATATATATGATATAGTTGTATATCATTATGTATATATGTTATATACTATTACCTTATATATTGGATTCATAACTATTTATAACCATAGTTATAATATTTATATAGTTATATATATATATATACACACACATTATTTATATAGCTCTGCATATCTAATAAAGCAGTGTAGGAAACATCTTAGTCTTCAGGAGATCACTGACAGGGTAAAAATGACATTTTATTCCTCTTTTTATCAAAACTACCTCAGTCTGTACTTACCTTGTTGAAGGTAAGGTAGAGACAACACAAGTCCAGACCTATGAAGAGGGAAATAATCCTGACTTTGTTTGCAGGAGGGAATTGAGCTTTTCTTGGGTGGGAGAGTGGGTGCAGAGGGACGTGTTTCAGGGAAGCAGAAAGGCAGCTCCAAACGAGCCTGTCAGGCTGCTGTAAGGAGAATGTTCCTGGAGTGGCAGGCTGGCAGTGTGACAGGGCAGTGCCTTGCTGACAGCTTTCCTGGGATATGAGCAGTGCTTTCCCCTGGCACGGGAATGCAGGGCCAGCCCAGCCGAAGGGGTGTTGTCACAGGCAGCCATCGCTCACATCCCGCTCAGGGACGGACCAGACTTCACGGTAAAGCTCAGCAGGTCTGGAGCCATTTGTTCTCTTGCCAGTGCTGCCCATCAGCTGCAGTGGCTCCTCTGTGTCCCTGTGGATAACTGCACATGGAGCTGCAGTTTGGGATGATGGGAGTTGTGCACGGCCAGGGACATGGAGATGTCTTTTCTAACACTGCAGCTGCTTTGTGGCCTGAACGTGCCCAGCTTGTGGCCTGGTGGTGTGAATCACAGCTCTGGGGTGTCTGAGATCTCTGGCCCTGGTGGCAGCTGATTTTTTTGTGTTGGTGGAAAAATAGTGTTGCCTTGATTTCCTTTTTCCTTCCCACTCCCTTTCTCCCCTGCTTACACAGCTCTTCTGCAGGTCATCCCTGTAGTGGCTGTGACAGAAAGGTAAAACTGAGCCTGCTGTTTACCGGCCATTAACAGCATAAACTGAGGCAATGGCACATTTTAATTCATCTCCCTCGGTCAGAGGAGCTGTGACAGCTGTGTCACCTGTCCTGCAGTGCACGTGGCCATGGGCAGGGTGACAGGATTAGTGGCAGCAGCTCCTTTCAGCTCTGAACTCACCATGGTATGATTTGCAGATCCTCAGGAGTCACAACTCTTCAGTCGTGCCCCAAATTACCGGTGCCTTTTTTTTCCATACTCCTAATTGTGAGGATCAAATTCGCTTTCCAAGGGAGCAGCTTGGATTAATCCTTGCTAGAGACACCAGGGCAGGAGAGAACTCTAAAGAGTTAGTAATTTCTTTCACTTTTGAGCTCACTGTGTAGGTATTATAGTGAGCTACAATGAATTGCTCCTTCTAATACTGCTTTACAACTCTTAGCATTGTCTTCTGGCTAAATTTTGCTTGCTCAGGATTTTTTTCCTGACAGAAGGAATTTGAGACTGGAGGGAAGCAACAATAACCGAGGGATAAGCAGCTTACGTGGCAGTTCTCTGTGGGTTGGGGGGGGTGGGAGGTTGCTTGATGTCCTTCTTCAACATCCCTCTTTCCATATATATTCCTCTGATAAACAGGAAAACACTTCAATACTTCTCAGCCCCCCATGCTTAATCTAGAAAATCTCCTGGTTTAGAGAACTGCTCTGGGAGAGCAGTAAAGGAAAACAGCTGTTCAGGGAGCAGATCTGAGAGTCTGTTTAAAATCAGGGCTTAATGGCAGGGACTGGGCAGGACAGGGTTTGTTTGCAAGTTGGTTGCTGTGTCCATAACTCAGCCTGAACTGGGGAACAGGCCCTCACCCTCCCTAAACCCCTGTTAGTGCAGTGTGTGAGTTTTCAGTGATAAGCTGGGGGTTGGGATGAGTTTGGTTGATGCTTTCCAGGTGTAAAATAGATGGGTTTTGTTCCTCCATCTGGCTCGTTCAGATGTTGGACATCCTGTGCTGGTGATTTTTATTAAGAGGTCAAATTCTGTCTGTCTTCACTGTGGAGTCAGGGAGGTTGATAGTTTTCGTCCTGAAACAACCAGGGGTGAGGACTTCAAAAAAAAAAAAGCAGACTGGAAATTGTTGTTTCCAGGGGATCACAGCTTCCATTCCTCATTAGCAGTGAGGGTGGTTTCACAAAGTTTATCTCCTGTACCATTTTCCTGTATATTTTCTGGTGGCTGCTGTTTTTAACTCAGCTTTGTAACAAACTATTTTAAACCCCAGCAGCTCCCCCGTAGGTCACTGCAGAGGGAGGAGGCTGTGGCAGGGAAGGGGAGGGTGTGCAGTTTGACAAGCCAGGCTTTGTGTGATTCGGCCCAGATGTGTTTGGAAAACCTGAAACATCTGGTGCAGGGAAGTGTGGAATGCAGGTCAGTGGTCAGACACATCAGGAGTCCAAAACTGTGCTGCTTGTGGCAAAGCTGCGTTGCTGGGGGTTGTCACAGGATTGGGTGGACCTTCAGTTCTGGTTTTATATTGAAATAAAAGCAGTTAGGTATGACATATGAGAAACAAGTGGCTGATTCTTGCTCACCTTTCAGCCCTTCCTGCCCTACTGAAAATGGACAATCTGATCAAACCTTCAGAATTTTCCATTCATTGGTTTTGCTTCCTTGTTTTTGGGTTACGTTGGCATCATCTCAGTGCCCACTGCCTGCCCAGGGAAGAGCTGGGGTTGGGACTGCAGAGAGCAGTGCAGATCAGCTGTGTTAGTAATCCAGAGGCAAAATTTGACTATTAGAGAGAGGCTGCAGCAACTCAGGGATTGGAGCTTTTTTCCCCAGATGGTCCAAGGTGCCCCAGAGGTGTGGAGTGATGATGTGAGTTCAGCCTGAAGGGCTTTGCCCACACATGGACCAGTGGATTTCGAGTGGGGCTTGAAAAGAGAACCAGAAACTTGTCTGTTGAACACTGGGGGCTCCAGTGGCTCCTCGGGTGAGCTGAGCCAGGAAGGTGCATTGCAAAGTGGAAGCATTTCACCATTTCAGCACCTCACCCTTTCAGATCAGTGAGATGTCATCCCTCTGATCCCTGTGGGAATTCCCAGCTGGGCAGAAGGGGAATTCCCTGAACTTTGGAGTGTTTGTCTGGTTTAGCTGCTGAGGAGTGTGAATGTGGGGGGGGTTGTTTTATTGCCCCTCCCCGGTATTTTAGTGAGAGAAAACCCAGGAGCCTGAGCTCCAAGTCAGCATTTTCCATCATTTCCATCAGTTCTGTGTGTGTGTGAGCCCGGGGCAGCCAGTGCAGGGCTGCAGTGAGGCAGAGCATTGATTCCAAGTGACAATTCACTGGAAATGGTTTGCTTTTAACACCAGCTTGAATTATTGCTGTGAATCAGCTGACCAACAGAACAAAAAAACCCAACAGTTACAACTCAGGAAATGTTTCCTCAAGTATAGTTTGATTCTATTTGTAAAATAAATCATGGAATAATAAAAACACTTTCAAAGTATAAAAGCTTCCTTAATAATCACGAGTTTAATTTCAGTTCTCAGAATGAGCATCTGTACACCTTACTGAGAGGCAGGGGGATTGAGTTCCCTGCTGAATAGTGGAATTAAATTTTTAATACTTTGTTTAAATGGAAGTGATGAAAGGAGAAAAGTGGGAAAGCAGAAAAGAGCTGCTGCCCTTGTGGTTGGAGTGTCCCTCTCTGGTGCACATACACAAATTGGCCTTTTGTTAATTAAAGCTGACGGGCAAACCACAACAAGCAGCAGATGAAATGACCGGAATCCGTCGATATTTTTCTGATTGGCTCGAATAGCTGATTGTACTTGATCTAATTCTCAGCCCCTGTATAAAATCCACGAAGCAGAGGAGCTGCTGTGGCTGGAAGGTTTCCATTCTCTGGCAGCCATTACACGCTGCCAGCACACAAAAAACCACCACTCCTGATTTTCCTTAACGGTCCTTTCCCAAGCTCAGAAATGGATTTTCCTCCCAGCCACTGTCATTCAATTATCACCTCAGGAAATGCACAGATATAACTGATGATCCCTTTAGAACATCCTGCAGTATTCCACTGCTCCCATCCCTCATCTCCCGGCTCTCTCCAGTCATCAGCTGTAACGTTGCCGATGGATATTTTATAGGGTGACCCTGACGGCTGTCGCTTTGAGGATGTGCACAGATAATAAGATTGTGCTTGTAATGAAGGGCAGATAAATAGAAAAATGTTTACAGGATGGAGTGTGGTGGCTGGAACTGCTTTATGGCTTCATGGCTCGCTTCTCTCCCACCCCCAACCCCCATGAAACACTGGTACCTCTGCTTTAAATAGTGAAAATGTGATGGATTTTAGGCTTTGAGGAAGGCAGCGTTGGGATGTAGCACTGAAATGGGTTTTTGTTCCACACCTGAACCCTGGCAGTGCACAACCAAGAAACTTAATTATTGAGCTGCTAGAAAAAGAAAGTGCAGTTAAAGGGATAATGAGTCGGTGTTGGCACCTCCATTGAAAAAAATCCTGTTCTATCTACTGGGCTGCTAAATTCTTATTGTGACAGCACTGGTGGAAAATTGTTCATGGAGTGGGAAGGACATGATCCAGTGCAGACAATACCCTGCCCTGAAAGCTTTCCTGAATAGCTTGCATTTAATTTATCTGGGTATTTATCTCCCTCTGTCCTGGTGTGTGAGCTCCAATGCTGAGAACCTCTAGTTAACAAGAGGCTGGCAGGGAAAGCTGCTGCAGTGGAACAGCTGTGAACCCCAGGACATTGATGTGGCTTGTAAAATGGAACAGAAAAACTGCTGGCTCAAGAAAGCAGCAACTTCTGCCATCTCTGCAAAGGCCTCTCAGCTCTGTCCTTCATTCACCTGCTGAATGTGGTCAGGGGTGAAAACATCACATCAGTGCTGGAGAATTGGGCTCTGCAGGAATGGAAGGGTCCCCCTGTGCTGCAGGTTGGTGGCTGTGCCTGGGCAGAGGCTGGAGGGGGCTGTGGAAGACAAGAGGTGGAGGGTAAAGTTAAATTACTGGAGTTAAAAGCGGTCGAGACAAATCAGGGTTTCTAACCTGCCAAATCTGGGTAGTGTAAGTTGGAGAGGGGGAGCTGAGCAGAAAAAATTCCCTCTAAAATATGTGTAGGGCTCTCAGGGTCTGAACTCACACTATTTTGATAACCTTGTGCTTGATCAAGCCCCAGACATCCTGGGGGAGGTACTTGGTGACCCTGGCAGGGGTTACCCAGTCCTGGAGAGCCACCACTGCCACCACTGCCACGACTGAAACCAGCTCTAATAATTAATAATGGATGCAGCCAACAGCCTGTGAGTTCCTGTGGGGATTGGGAACTCTGTTGATTAACAAAGAGGAGTCTCTGGAGGAAGAAGCCGTAATTACAAAAGCTTTCTCTTCATTCTGCCGTGAGGTGCAGCTGCAGAGAGGGTCGGCAGCTTTTAACTCTGGCTCGGGCCTAAAACAATGCCCCAGTGTGCTGTGCATTTGTTTTGCAGAACTCTTAAAGCTGGTACTTAAATCCCTAAAAATAGAGGGAGGGGAAAAAAGAATTGTTTGCATCGAGCAGATAACGAGGGTAAAGTTCCATAAAATGTTAATTTTCTTATTTCCTACCAGCCCATGCAACCTTAATTACAAACACTGGGGAAGAGGAACAAATGCACTGCATGAACATGGTGAGATGGATGTGGCACAGAGACATGTTACTGGTTTTTTTTTTCCCAGGCTGTGGACAGTGGCATTTGGATTTCTCTGGGGTCTGCTAAAACCATGCAGTGGTAGGAGTGAAACAGGGATATGCAGCTGTAAGAAAAAGCAGCTTGTACTGAGGGCAAAAGGAAGGTGAGGTGTTGAACACTCAGCCAGTGCTGTGCTTAATAAGGATGGATAAGCCTGTCCAATAGGCCTGTGTTGGGATTCTGAAGGAATTTCAGAGCCTGTCACTGTTGGAGCTGCTCACAGAGGGTTAATCAGCACAATTGTTACACAGGATTGATCTTGGCCAGTTTATAAATCTTGTGTCTCATTGTTTCTCCACACTATAAAACTTCAGAAGGATGTGCTGAGACTGAATTTGTAAAACTTGATTGACTTTGTCATCAAATGGAAGCTGCTGTGCAGTGGTGAAGTGTTGCTGTGCTACTGCAGATAATGCTTGTTTGGCAGGAGAGATTATTTACATCCAGCCCGTGGAGTTCTTTTCCTTTTTTCTCCTGGCTTGGCAGTGACTCTTTGCTCCTAATGATTGCATTAATGTGTCTCTTACCACTTCCAGTTCCCATGCATAATTTTTATTGAAGAGTTGGGTTTAGTTTGCACTCACCCATTATGTTGAAGAAGGGCAAATACATTCTCTTGGGGGAATTACAGAAGTGATCTCTGTGTTTAGGTAACATGCACAGTGAAATTATTTTAGTCTCTTCACTGCTTGAGGATCTTTGGAGTGAAATCTTCAGGCTCCAAGCTTATTTTAGCACTCTTAAGGACCTGTGGCATCCTAGGCCTGTGTCAGCTCTGCAAGTGTCATTTGTAGGAGATCAAAGCTTGATCTTCCTCTGGTCTGCAGAGGACTAAGCAGGGTACCAGTTCTCATTTAGCAGAAACAATTAGAAAGCACAAAGCTGTGTCTGATTGCAGGGTTTTTCCACAACAAAATGAACTCCAGAAGATGCAGATGGAGCCTCGGCTGGGTTCCCGGGAAACTCAGTGCCTGTTCCTGTATTGGGAGTAAATGGAGAGCATAAAAAGCCAAGGAAGTGAGCCTGGGCTTCTTACACACCTGTCTCCTCTTTTGATTCCCACTTGGCCAGCCTGTTTGCCAGGAGTTTCAAATAAGAGAATTAAACCAGGGAGCATTAACCTTGCTGTGTGCAGAGCCAGGAAACGGAGTATTAGGGCAGCCAGTCTTCTAAAATTGTAGATAGAGTTCTTAGCAGAGACCAGGGAGACAGGGCTGCATTGCCATCCAGAAGATAACAAATGGCCAGAGGAACTGTGAGGTAAAATGCCCCTACTTCTAAAACATGCCAGAGAACTGAGGCCTGCAGGGTATTCCTTGGAGAGCATCCCATGATTTTTAATAGGGTTTTTTTTTGTAGTGTTAAGTAAAATATTGCTTGTTTTTTAAAAACCTCTCTTAAAATCTCAGTAATGTGTTAGGTTATGCAGGATTCCTGTGCACCCAGGGTGGACATTAATCAGTGCTGCTGAACAAGCTGCTGAGACTTCAGTGCTTAATTGGAGCATGTGCAAACCTCTTTGTCATGGTTGGCAGAGGCACCGAGATGGGGCTTCAGATGGTGGAGATGCCCAAATGCAGCCCTTGGAGCTGCACAAAACTGCTCTTCTCTGCCCTGCTGCATTTTTTTTTTTTCAATCCTTTAACTTGTTCAGACCAGTTCCAGATTTCCTCTTCCCCGGGTTCATAAGGAAGGGCTCCATTGCCAGGGAATCCTTAAGGTTGGAAAAGCCCTCTGAGGTCCAACCCTTAACCCAGCACGGTGTTTGCTACTAAACCATGTCCCCAAGTGCCCCATCCACGTGTTCTTGGAACACTTGCAGGGAGGGTGATGCCACCACTGCCCTGGGCAGCCTCTTCTCTTGGCAGCTCTGGGGTGTGAGATGGAAGGGTCTGGCACCTTCAGTTCTGTCCCCCAGCCCAGCAGTGCGTGGCAGCACTCAGGGTTACTCTGTAAAGTTTTGGGAAGCAACCTGGAGGTACCAGATGGATACACTGGTCTGTACTGATTCTGTACACTTCCCACTATCCAAAACTGCATGTTCTTGATCCCCCCACCGTGGCAAACAAGCACTGGAGCAGATGTTGAGAGCAAGACCCTGTCAAAGCCAGGGATGCAGTGAAGGAGGGGAGCGCTGCAGACTGTTTTTACTGCAGGACTTTACGGGAGCATTAGCTAAATTGAGTTGACTTAATAAAATCTTGATGCATTCCAGAAAGATTGTGAATTCATTAAGGCCACAGCTGGACAATCTGTTCCCCTCTGCTCTGCCATGGCTGGTTTATAGCCATTGAGGAGCGCTGTCATTTACCTTTTCTGTTTAATTACTGTAAAGCTATTCCCCACCCCCATGATTTTTTTTAATTTTTTTTTTCCCCTGGCAGAGCTCGACTCTGGGGAAATTAAACAGCAATTATTATGTTTGCTCACTCTGTTATACCATAACAGATACTTGAAGGTAAGTTGATGTGTGTGATTGGCTTCCATAGGAGCAGCGCTGCTGCAGGGCTGTCAGAACCTCTCCAATCCAGAAACGCACACACAGCCTTAATCCTTTGTTTACCCAAGGCAAGACTAAACACAAACAGGGGGGCACAGCTCGAGGGTTGTGTATTTTACATTTGAAAACTGCTGATAAGAAGTGGGAAGCCAGGACTTGCAGGTTTGTTGGCGCCCCGTGTGAGTGTAAAGGTGTGGAGATGGTGTGGGATGTGGTTTTTGGGGAGCTTGGTTGAGCTGCAGAAACATTTGGGTCACAATAGTGGGAGAGGTCAGAGAAAGGTGCCACATGCCAAGGAATCCATCCCCTCCTCGTGCAGGAGTGCTGGGTTAGGGGGGCTGAGGGACACTCACAGTCTTGTGTCAGCTCTGAATTGCAGGGAAAGTCTCACCACTGTGTCCACCTGCAAGAGGGATCTGAACCACATCTTTCTCTTCCAGAACAGGGCTAAAAAGAGAATAAAGTGTGACTTTTCTGGGGTGGAATGGCCTTGGCAGGAGATTTTTGTCGTGAGCTCCAGATGTATTTTGGAACAGGTGGAAGCTGAGCCGTGGTTTTAGTGAAGAACACCCCCCCTCTGCCTCGTGAAAGTTCAGTGGTGGGAACGTAGGTGTTCTCGAGGAAACGTGGCATTAAAAGCCTGGATGACGCCTCTCATTTTGTTTTATATGTTTCCTGAATGGCTGGGGACAGTTAATCAGATGTTCACATGGAAAAACAGAGTTGTGTTGGCAGAAAAACAGAGATGGTGGTGCAGCAAGTGGAGGTGAGGCTGTTACTGTGAACAGGAAAAGAGGTGAATCTTCTCCCCACAGAGATGGAGAAGAAAAAGCTGGCCCATGATGGAGTTGAATTGATCTGGGAGGGCAGTAATAGCATCTTTCTTGGATGTGGCACAGGACAGAAATTAGAGCTGCTTGCTTGAGGGGTGGTGTTGGAGTAGATGTGTGGGTCATTTCATTGGGATTTTCCTTCTAACATACCAGATTTATTGGTAAGTAAAGATGCAAGAGGACAATTACTGTGTCAGCAACGCAGGTTTCTCTTCCATCATCCGCCTCAGTGGTCTCACCCTTAATTTATCTCATTGGGGGGGTCACTCCTGAGTTGAATCCAGTGCTGCAGTGAAGGGTGGCTCAGTCTGCTTTAACGCTGTGATTTTGGTGTGCTCGTTTCAGCAGTACCCAGTCCCTGGCACAAAACGCTTCAGAGGAGACGCTCGGTGTGTTTGAGGCTCCTGGGTTAGGGCTGTTCCCCGGGATTTTCCTGCTACCCAGAAAATCCCAGCGAGAGCAGCTGCCCCCAGCCCTTCCCCAGCGAGAAACGAGCAACCCCAGGGTGTCTGTGCTGGCAATTACAGCTCAGAGATGTGGGATGTGTTGACTGCGAGACCTTGTGGTGAGGTGAGGTGAGATCACCAGGAACAAAATGATCATTACAGGCCATTCATGTCAGAGCGTTCATGCTTTTCTGTTTGCTTGCAAGCAAAACCAGCAGCTAATTTGCAAGGCAGGCTTTTGTCACAGGGCCTTTGATCAATGCTGGCCTGTGTTAATGTTTCAGGAGGCTATTGATTTCTGCAGCAGCTTTTGTTCCCGAATTTATGTGCCGTGGCTTTCAGCGGCACGCACTCTGCATGTTTGATTAAAGTTCATTTGACTTCTTTGCTGGAAGCTGGTTTTACTCCCTGTTTGGAGAACCAAAGCTTCCCTGACTCTGCTCCTTTGTGCTCGGGCTTGTGCCACCCATGCAGCCACCAGTGAGCTGGGTCTAATCCTGCCAGGCTCACTCCACTCCAGCCTTTAATCCCTTAGGTAGACAATGCCATGTGAGGTAGCCAGGTGGCCAGTAAGATCTGGCATGGAATTTTTTCACTGCCTGACCCGTGTGGGACATGTCCATCATCCTCTGTGTGTGCTTCCCCTCTGACTTCTACTTCAGAATCATTTACTGAGTTGTAGCTGTGCAGTCCAGCATTGAATCTGAAGTACAGGACATTCTTTGGTCGTTTAATCTCTCCAGATTTCATAGTTGGGTTAACTGGTTGTTGAATAAATAGGCTTTTACTTCATCTTTATCTGCGTGTGATTGTGGCTACACTTTTGGGAGCGTCTCAGGGGATAAAAAAGCATTGTGATCATGAAGTCAGCGTTTTTTTCATAAATACACACCATTTCTTTCATAAAGTTTGGTTTATGATAGGAGTTCTTAAACTTCCCTTGGGACCCCATGGCTTCGCAATGTGTAAATTGAGCTCAAATAGGTTCCCGTTCCCTATTTTATGATGGGAGGAGAGCAGATCGGTTTGCACTCAGGTGTCAGAGGACACATTAATTCACTGACATAAAGATGTGGGATTTACAGGCTTGCTCCTTGGTGCTGACACCTCAGATTTGATACAAATGAATTTATAGGTTGAAAGTGGCTGGTTTCATTTGCAAGAGCATTGCATAAGCTCTTGTGCAGAGCTGTGCCTGCCTCTGGCACGGGGCATATCCCTCTTGGACAAACAGTTGGGCCGGGTGGACTTTGAGCCCACTTAGTGCACTCAGTGAAATGGTATTTCTAAAGCAAACACGTGGAACAGGCAGTGGCAGAGCAGGGTGCTGGGGTCAGAACTCTTTGTTCTGTCCCAGTCTGACATAGTTGGGTACTCATTGCCAGCCAGTTTTAAATTCTCTGCAGGAAACACTTATTTTCTTAAATATTTTTATAGTAGGGCTTTTGTGCTTCAGAATCAACAGTCGCAGGTAATGTTTCTCCCACTTGCTCCTTTCTCCTCTTCCTCACCAGTTCCCACTCTGAATACTTGTTATTTTAGTATATAATACATTAATATTGTTTAGGTTCACGGTGAGGATCAGCAGCATCATCCCAATCTGTAGCAGCTCATTAAAAACTACCTATTTCTGCCTGGTGCCAGAAATCACAGTTGTGGTTGTGTTCTCCTTTCTGGCGTTTCTATTTTTAAAGTAGGCACTGATAAAATTCTTGAGCATCTTAAATATCGGCAGTTAACGTTTAGAACAACATCCTCCTTTTGTCTTCAGGGTATTTCAGGGGTACAGGTATTAGTTGTGGCTGTAATTGCTTCTTTGGGAAGGTTTGGATTCAGGTCGGAGTTAACTCCCTGTGCTCTGCCCTGAGCAAGGGCTGCAGGATTTCCCCACGGAGGGAGCAGGCTGAGGTTATTTGATCACATAAAAACAGGGTTCAAAGGACCCCTTTTTGTGGGCAATTCAGGTATGTTTGTTCTGATGTTGATTTTTTTTCATGGGGCTGGTTAGAACTTCTCCGTTTTCCTCTCGCAACTTGAAAGCAACAACACCTTTTACCTCAGAGGCAGACAAGTCGCCAGGAAATGATGGGGATTCAAAGTAAGAGAAAAGAGATTAAAACCACATGCTGTTCTTTGGTTCAGCATTACATCCTCCAGTTTGAATGGCAGCTGCTGCACTTTTTGAATGTAAGCCAGATTCATTATGCTGTGAAATTATCACTCATTTCTCTAGGTGTGCTCTTTTAACTGCTTAATTAATTTAGATGTGGGCATATATATTCAAATTAAAACACGATTTGCTGTAGTAGGGTTGCATTACGGTTACAGACTTGTTGTTGAACACGTTTTCATTCTGACTTTTCAGCTTCTTAAACAGGAACACTGAAAAAAACCTGTATGTGGAGTGTAGGTTGACAAAATGGCAGTGTCTGTTTGGATTGAGCCTTATTCTCTCTGTGAGCAGCAGAGGATTTGTAGCAGGTTTGGGTTGTCTGTTCTCAGAGCTCAGTGGGAGGTTGTGCAGAGCAGAGGTGTCAGGGGATGCTGACAGTGAGACAAGGGCACCCTCTTCCGAATCCCAGGACCAGCAGTGCCAGCAGCATCCATGTGTGGAGCCTGGATATGTGCTTCCCAGCCTCTTTCCTTTCCTAGACAAGGAGTGAAAACCCCTTCATTTACTACTTTTCCTGCCTTGCAAAAGCAAACCAAAGATAATGAGGGTGGTTTTTTTTTTTATTTTCTGTCTTACTGAATAATTCTTTTGTCTGGCTGAAGCACGCCGTGATCGTTCCCAGAAAAATACATGTGTGCACACAGAGAGGCACGAGGGAGGGAGAAAGCTGCCAAGTCAGATTTGCATGTCCCTCTAACATACTCCTTCTGTGTTTGCAGGGAGAACTAATCACCTTCTATTACTATTGGAAGAAAACCCCTGAAGCAGCAAGTTCTCGAGCCCACCGTAGGCATCGGAGGCAGGCTGTGTTTCGGAGAATTAAAACTCGAACTGCTTCCACTCCAGTCAACACTCCCTCCAGGCCCCCCTCCAGTGAATTCTGTAAGTGGGAGCTAAAAGCAATGCATTTATCTTTGTCTAAATGCAGGCAGCAGCAGTAATGTAATGGTGCTGTGCCTTCAAGGGAACGGAGGAGCAAGGAAATGGAGTTCAGGCCGGTGCCCTCTCCCGTTCCTGCACCATTATGCTGGAATGTGGAAGGCGGCTTTGATCACCCAGTGCTTTGTGCAGTTCTTGAACATAAAAGCATCCTGTAAGGGTGGAAATATTGCCCTGGTATTGAATTTCCCTACTCTTTTCTGTGGTGCTGTGTTGTATTTTTATCCAGGCTTATTACAGTAGTGGGAATTGGGAATCACAAAGGAAGTCCCTTCCGTCCTTCCTGGGTGACCCACACCTTCTGCTGGACCTGAGTGGGTGCTGTATCCAGCACTGTCTCAGAGTGTCTTGGAAGAACACTGGCCTTGCCTGGAGCAGAAGTGTCCAAACAAAGAGGAGTTCCCCACCCAAACCATCTGCATGTGCTGCGTTGCACAGGGTTATGATCAGCAACATCCAGATGGAGACAGAAAGTTTTATCCTTGTATAAAAGGCTTTGTATTAATTACCTTGTGAGGTTTAGAGCCTTTCTGTGGACTGAACCCAGCACATTTCACGTGCCTTGTAAAGAAAGGGGACCGTGTGGAAGGCAGAATTTGGGGGGGGTGGAGGGTGTGGTGACATCCATTGTCAGAATTTGGAGAGGGTGGTAGTGAGGTGGTGGGAAAGGGCTGTTAGCTTTTCCTTGCTGAATTGATAGGATTTATTGCTGGTTTCTATGTGCACAAGAAATGAGGATTTGGACTCTACAACTCAATCCAAAGCACTCGGCACATCACAGAGCTTGTGGGTGGAAGGGCCTGTCCATGTGGATCCGACTGCAGGATGAGAATAAAAATCAGTTCAGTAAAAGAACACAAGTCCTAGCCTGGGGTTAGTTTAGCAGTCAGGGCTTAAACACCTGCAGGAATTACTGTGGGAATTATGGTGTTGCTGGCTATTAAATGGGGGCCCTGTGTTAATTTGAAGGGTAACGAGTTACTGACAAATGCTGATGGCAGAATCCATAAGCCATAATCCATAACTATAACCTGCATGTACAAAACATCCTCTTGGAGCCTTTAGAAAACCAGTATTCTTGCATCAAGGACTTCTCTCCTAATTAAAGATTTAAACAGAAGAAGCCAGAGGGGCTTTCTGCTTGTGACAAATTGCAGAGCTGTGATGTTGTGAATTTATTGTGGTGGTGCTTGAAAAACGCAGCGCTCTCAGAAAGAAAGGATTTACTCCTGAGTTGTGTAGAAGATAAGATACAGTTTTTGTGGTGTCTGCAGATTTTCAGTGGTTTAGATGCTGCTTTTTAGCTCACAGCCTTGTAATCTGCTAATTTGCTGTGTACTGCTTGCCACAAAGGAAAGGGGCCCTTTCCATATCCTCCTGTCCTTTGAAACGTGGTTTTGAAACGTGAGTTTGCCACGGGTTGAAGCTCTCTGAGGCCTGAGCAAGGTTTGAAAAGCTGGTAGTGTCCTTTAGTACCTCTCATCCGAAAGAATCACAGCGTGTTTTCCAGAGAGGTCCATTATATGTAAGCATTGATTCTTCCACCCACAAACACATCTGCTCCTGGTTAAATACAGCCAGTGCCTAACAGAGCGTGACATTGGTCCTCAGCTGGGCTGGAGGGTGAAGTCTAGAAACAAAATAAAAATCAAAAAAAGCCACCACAGTGTCTGTTCGTGAAATGCAGTAAAGTAGGTTTTAAGTACAGAATATCAGGTTTTAAATTTGACCATGTTCTAGAGAGAAACCTCTTTTCTCTTGAAAATTGTGTTTTTGGAACACAGCCTCTCCAGCTCACCACGAATGACATTTGAATGACAATTTATCTGGAAATGTACCGTGTTCTGTGAGTTGTGTCACTTGGCACGTTCCTGGAATCCTCCCTTAACCTGGAGGCTGATGAGGTCTGGCCTTGCCTAGTTCGAAAAATCGGAAGTAATGGCTGTGCAAGGCACAGGGTGTTTGTAGGAAGTCACCAGCTATTTTTATTAATAGTTATTTCAGCCAAGTAGGAGGAAACAGAAGATCCTGCTGAGTGTTTCATTTTCCATTTTCCTCTTTTTTTTTGCCTTGTTCTTCACTTGTTCAGTGGACCTGAGCTCAGCCAGTGAAGATGACTTTGACAGCGAGGACAGCGAGCAGGAGCTGAAGGGCTACGCCTGCCGCCACTGCTTCACCACCAGTATGTCCCAGTTCACTGCTGGCTTTCCCTTCTACTGCCTGTTTGGTGTGGGTTCATTCAAGCAGGAGCAGTTTGGGTGCTTGTACAGCAGTTCAGAAAAAACTGTGGGGTTGAATCAGCTAAAACATGCAGCATTCCTTGCAGAGTTAATCAGGCTTTGCCGTTGCAAATTAACGTTGCAGTGACAAAGGAGAACCCTGGGGTAGACATTTATACAGGAATAAACCTCCATGATCCACAGTCTGTGTAATCAGTTTGTGATGTAATGAATCAATATTGGGCTGTGACTGTCACGCACAAAACTTCTTTATGCTGCACCAAATCTCTTCTGCATCAGCCCCCTTCCTGGGGGGGTTCTGAAGGTTGTTTGATGTTTGGGGCATTTGCACAGCATGGAAATGTGAGCCCCAAAATAGGGAAGGAAATGAGAGGTTCACAGCTCACTTCTCTTGCAGAAACCACAGCTTTGGAGAACAACAGCTAGCTGCCTACTAGCTCCCAGGTAGAGCAGATAAGGCTTCTTTCTTTGGTTTCAAAACTGTAGTTTCTCAAGCAAACAACCAGTTTGTAAACTGAACATTGAAGATGTGCAGTGGAACAGGACTAAGTTCTCCAGAAACTTCTCCGACTTTGTTACCCCTTAGAAATGCAGCTTTTAAAGTGATCCAGTGTGCTTGTTGTGGGGACCTGGTGGCTTTGTGTGTTGCTGAGCTGTTGCTGTCCTTGCCTCAAGCCTCCAAGGACTGGCACCACGGCGGCCGGGAAAACATCCTGCTGTGCACGGATTGCCGGATTCACTTCAAGAAGTACGGGGAGCTGCCACCCATCGAGAAGCCAGTTGACCCTCCACCCTTTATGTTCAAGCCTGTCAAAGAGGAAGATGATGGACTCAGTGGAAAGCATAGCATGAGGACACGGCGGAGTCGAGGCTCGGTAGGTTTAACCCTCATCTTGTGGGGGAGAAGGGTCAGACTCCTAAAACTGAGCCTTTTCTCCATCCTGCTGGTTCCACAGAATCACACAAAATAATCTTGAGTTGGAAGAGACCCACAAGGATCATCAGGTCCAACTCCTTAGAAGTGAATGGCCCACACAGTGGATTGAACCCATGACCTTGGCATTTTTAGCACCAGCTGAGCTAATCTCCCTTGGACTGGGCCTGCTGCTGCATTTCTGTGTGGGCTTTGCTGAGGTGGAGGCTTTCTTTGGAAAAAGGAGCTGAAATGTCTCTGCAAGCTCAGATCAGTTATTTCCATGTTTGTAATGCCTGGCAGTGGACTGGCATCGTGAGGGGGCACTTGACAGTGTGTTACAGATTCTGTTCTAGTACGTGTCCTCCTTCCAGCTGGATCCTGTCAGAGTTAAGCCCTTGGGAAGAGTTTTAAAAAATTAGATGCTGTTCATGTGGTCTCCTCATATTACTGGAGATCATATCTCTTCTTCCCTGCAGAGAGCTCTGTGTTGCTTCTGTGATTGGTGTGCCCTGTCCCCGAGCTGTTACTCAGGGTGGAACGCTGGGAGCCTTCCTGTGAGCACATCACTTGGGAGAGCTCTGACAGCAGCTCTGGCTAATTTGATCTTTGATTTGGGTTTGGCTGATGGGAAGCAGCAGATAGATCTCTTTTCCTTACCCTCCCCTCCCTGTCTTTGTGGTCATGATGATATGACCATTGATTCTGAATCTCTTTGTGAGGCTCCACTCTCAGGTAATGTTGGCTCGTTGCTTTTATGGTAGCCAATCATCCCAAAAAACTGCCAAACTGAGAGGGAAACAGCATTAATCATTGAAATAGACTTGACTGTGACCCCTTTTTGCATAACAGGAGCACCACAAACTGGGGGTTTAGAACCTGGCCTTGACTGCTTGAATGCCAATAGACTATTTTTAATGGAACACAGGTCCTCTCCTACCTCGTTCACTCCCGTGTGTAGGCAAACTTGCAAACGTGTATTGAAACACCCTTCTAACCTTATTTCTAACAGACACTGCTAAATTAAATAATCAGCACTTACTGGTTTTGAGTAGACAAATGAGGGATTTGCCTCCTTTGAAGCCCAGATGAGCTTTCAAGGAGAAGTTGTAACCGTGCTCCTGCTTTTTGGTTGTCGAGCTCTTGGCACGAGCGCTTCATCTGCACCCCTGCTGTTAAGGCAGAGGAAATTCAGGAGGTTGGGCAGATGCTGACTTGGATACCCTTGTTTGTGTTGAACCACAGATGTCTACACTACGCAGTGGTCGGAAGAAGCAGCCAGCCAGTCCCGATGGTAGAGCCTCCCCCATCAACGAGGACATCAGGTCGAGCGGCCGCAACTCGCCCAGCGCCGCCAGCACCTCCAGCAACGACAGCAAGGCAGACTCCGTGAAAAAATCCACCAAGGTAACCTTTGCCCTTGCCTTTTGTGTTAGGACAGCACACCTGAGGCCTCTCAGTCAGGCACATGAGGTTGCAGGAGGCTGGAGAATCTCCCCCCTGAGCCAGAAATTCGTGCCTGTGTGGATAAGCAGAGAGTGTCCCCCGGTGCAGCTGAACTGCTGCTCAGTTCCTGTGCACAGAGGGCTGGGTGCTGATCAGACCACTGAGGTAGCCCCACATAACCTTGCTGCTCTCACAATAAATTAATCCTCCCATTTCAGATGCAAATGCAGGCATTAAGCTCAGGGAAGTAATGCAGCTCAGAAATCCTGTATTTGAGACAAGTAGACAGTTTGGGGGATTTTTTTCTTTTCTTTTTTAAGCAGTGCTTAGTCTTTGTTTACAAGGGAATTTGAATATGTGGTAATTGAGGCTACTTCTGTTACTTTTTTTCTGGAGGTGTATTTGTTTGATTTTTCAGAGCAGAGCTGACAGTTGAGTCTGTTTCAATGAATAAAGTGTGTTTCCAAGAGAATTCTAAAGAAACAAAGCCACAGCAAGGCTTGCCATTAAGCAAAAAAGTAGCAAGTTAAAAATAAATAAATAAAAAATAGAAGTCAGAACTGGAGTGTGGAGCAAGTTTTCACATTAGAAAACTGAAAACTTGGCAGAATTAGAAATTAGTTGGGTTTGGTAATTATGTGATGTATAAAGCTGTCCCAGGCCATGAAAGAAGGTAGTAGTCTTATAATAGCTATTCACTGTTAGCCCTGTATTTGAGGGGATCTAAAAATACTCCTCTCAAAGTACCAGGAGTAAAGCAGGACTTTGATGAGGCTTATCTTGTGCCTGTCTCCTGCAGAAGTTCTTGTTCCATCCTCTGTTAACAGCTGGTGTTGGTCTCTGCTAGAAGGGTAACCTGGGCCAGTTGATCTGACATGAGTTCCTGGTGGACTTGGTCCTGCACAGCTCTGTTTAAAGTACCTCTGGATAAGAGAAATGTTTTATTCACACATTTTTCCTATTAGCTTGATGCCTGTTGGGTGGTTGTTAAATACTGACTGTCTCAGCTTCTCCTGCTCCGTAGGAACCCTTCTCCTTTATTTGTGTTCATCGTGGTATCACAGGCATACACTCAGTTTACTCTTGCATTTACACCACTGGTAACTGCTGTGTTCTGCTTCCCTCGTGGCAGAAGATAAAAGAAGAGGTGTCTTCTCCTCTCAAGAACTCCAAGAGGCAGCGGGAAAAGGCAGCGTCGGACACAGAGGAACCTGACAGGTCCAATGCCAAAAAATCCAAAACTCAAGTGAGTCCCCCAGAGGAATATTTCCTCTTAGGAGAATGCTTTGAGAGGGTGGGGGGGTTGCAAACCTGGTAACAAACCGAAAACATGAAATCAATTTAAGCCACAGCAAATTGTAACTTAATCTGGGGCTGGAAAGCAACCAATATTATAATGTGTTCCTTCTGTTGGAAACAGTGGAATGATACAGGGTAAGTCCAGAAGTTGTTTTTTGCTTTGTTTTAATATCAATATCAACCATATAGAAATACACTTGGACTATTTTCCACCCCTTCTGCCCCTAATTTTTTTAATTTAAATTTGTTTTTTCCTGTTCTGTGGCAGGTTAGAAGAATACCACTGGAGT
Source organism: Myiozetetes cayanensis (assembly GCF_022539395.1). Lineage (NCBI taxonomy): Eukaryota > Metazoa > Chordata > Aves > Passeriformes > Tyrannidae > Myiozetetes > Myiozetetes cayanensis. The sequence goes on along the minus strand of NW_026087499.1, from coordinate 3,019,208 downwards.
TCTCTTAATTCAGTGGTATCAAAGCTCAGTTGAAATACTTTCAGGATGTCTCTGTGTATCTGACCAGGTTCACTCTGTGCGTAGGGTCTGGGGATTCTGGACTTGAGCTTTCCATATTAGAGAATCCCAGAATGGCTGAGGTTGGAAGGGCTCTGGAGGTCATTTAGGCCACCTTCTCTGCTCCAGCAGGGCCACCTAGAGCTGACTGCCCAGGGTATATATCCAGGTGGCTTTTGAATGTCTCCAAAGGTGGAGAATTCACAGCCTCACAGGGCAGATCTTTTCCACTGCTGGTCACCCTCCCAGTGAAAAGGTGTTTCCCTGTGTTCAGGGAGAACCTGCTGCATTTCAGTTCATTCATTGCCACTGGCACTACTAAAAGGAGTTGTCATCAGGAATATCCCCTTGGACATTCCTGTTGCCTGTGCTGGGAGGTTCAGAGGGTTCCTGCACTTGAGTGACAGGTACACTGGGGTCGCCCTTGGTGCAGTGGTTACTGTTCCCCTCTCCCTGCAGGAGATCAGCAGGCCCAACTCCCCCTCGGAGGGTGAGGGCGAGGGCGAGAGCTCCGACAGCCGCAGCGTCAACGACGAGGGGAGCAGCGATCCCAAGGACATCGACCAGGACAACCGGAGCACCTCGCCCAGCATCCCCAGCCCTCAGGACAATGAGAGCGACTCGGATTCCTCCGCCCAGCAGCAAGTGCTGCAGGCACAGCCCCAGGTGCTGCAGGCACAGAGCAGCTCTGGCCAGGCTCCTCCAGCCACACCACCCGTACCAGCCCAGTTACCAGCGTCGCTGCCCGCCGTGTCCAGCGCTGCCCCGGCCCCACCGCAGGTGTCCCCACCAGCATCCCAGCCCTCCAGCCAGCCCCAGGCCCCTGCCCCACCTCCTCCTCACTCCCACATCCAGCAGGCCCCTGCTCTGCACCCGCAGAGGCTCCCGTCCCCTCACCCTCCCCTGCAGCCCCTGAGCGTGTCGCAGAGCCAGCCCAGCCCTGCCTCCTCACAGCCCCACACGCAGCCCCCGCTCCACAGCCAGGCCCAGCCTGCCCCTCACAGCCTGCAGGCACAGCCCCTCCTGCCCCATCCTGTACCTTCCCAGCCATTTTCCCTGCCTGCTCAGTCATCTCAGTCTCAGGTTCCCCTCCAGACACAAGCCCCCTCTCATTCCCACTCGGCTCTGCAGGTGACACAGCCCGTCCTGCCCACGGCCACCTCGCTGCAGCAGGCGCAGCCCCCGCGGGAGCAGCCCCTGCCCCCTGCCCCCATGGCCATGCCTCACATCAAACCTCCCCCTACCACCCCCATCCCTCAGCTCCCCACTGCTCCATCCCACAAGCACCCTCCTCACCTCTCTGGCCCGTCTCCGTTCTCCATGAACTCCAACTTGCCTCCACCACCCGCTTTAAAACCTCTGAGCTCCCTCTCGACTCACCACCCTCCGTCTGCACACCCTCCCCCTCTGCAGCTGATGCCTCAAAGCCAACCACTGCAGTCCTCACAAGCCCAGCCTCCTGTTCTGACCCAGAGCCAGAGCCTTCCCCCTCCTGCTAGTCACCCCCCCTCTGGACTCCATCAGGTATCCTCCCAGCCCCCCTTTTCTCAGCATCCCTTTGTCCCGGGGGGCCCACCTTCCATCACCCCTCCTTCGTGCCCCTCCACCTCCACGCCACCCGCCATGCCTGGCATCCCGCTCCAGACTTCCATCTCCACGTCAGCAGCCTCTAGTGGGACGGTGCCCGTGGTGACAGCCTGCACGCTGCCACCCATCCAGATCAAAGAGGAGGTCCCAGATGAAGCTGAGGAACCAGAAAGCCCTCCCCCTCCACCCAGGAGTCCATCACCAGAGCCCACTGTGGTGGATATCCCAAGTCACGCCAGTCAGTCAGCCAGGTATGGAGGTTTCATCAGTTAAGCACTGATTATGCTCTGGTTTTTACACTCCGTGGTCTGTGGAGTAATGAGGTTCAATTAATTTTCTCCTGGCTTTCAAGGAAGCTGCTAGTGCTTTGTATAAGTGTAAAGTGATAGTTGTTTTATTTTTGACATACAGCTCTCAAATCCCAGGCTCCTGCATCTTTCCCAGGGATAAGCTCCTTCTCTTGCGCTTCTTCCAGGTTCTATAAGCACCTGGACCGTGGCTACAATTCATGCTCGAGGGCAGACCTGTACTTCATGCCCCTGGCAGGATCAAAACTGGCCAAGAAGAGAGAAGAGGCCATTGAAAAGGCCAAAAGGGAAGCGGAGCAGAAAGCCAGAGAGGAGCGGGAAAGAGAGAAGGAGAAGGAGAAGGAAAGAGAGAGGGAGCGGGAGCGGGAACGAGAGGCGGAAAGAGCTGCGGTAGGTTCGGCTGGGGCTCAGAGCTGTGGGAGGGGGTGGGTGCTTGGGTCTGACCTGGGTGGTCACTGCAGAATGCAGATCCCAGGAGCACTTTAATGCCTGTGCAGTCGGGTGTTCCTGAATACGGAGATCTGTGTATCCAGCCCACTCTGGGACTGTCTTCTCCTTAAAGGAAATGGAGAGCCTCTGCTCCTGCTCTGTGTCTGGTGTGAGGGGAGCCAGAGCAGCTGGGGAGAGAGCAAAGCCAAGTGTTGACATTTACTTGCAGTAGGAAAACACTGTGCAGATACAATAAATGTCTTTGTGTCCCTTGCACTACTGTGCAGGCACATGAGAGCTGTCTGCTGGGAAAAAAAGGCATCTGAGGGCTTCTTAAAGTTGAAGTGAACTTAATTAACTTCCTTTACGAGGAGATCCAAACTCCGGTGTTGGTATAAAGAGCCAAAGTCTGAACTTGGCTCTGCTTGATGCAAAGGCAGGAGTTGTGCACCTGCAGTGCTCTGAGCTGAGTGCGTTGGACTAAACTTCTCTCCCCCCATTCTGTGCAGCAGAAGGTATCCAGCTCCTCCCACGAGGGCCGCCTCGGCGAGTCCCAGCTCAGCGGGCCAGCACACATGAGACCTTCATTTGAACCTCCCCCGACCACCATTGCCGCCGTTCCCCCCTACATCGGGCCGGACACGCCCGCGTTACGGACACTGAGCGAGTACGCGCGGCCTCACGTCATGTCGCCCACCAACCGCAACCACCCCTTCTTCGTGCCCCTCAACCCCACCGACCCGCTCCTGGCCTACCACATGCCCGGCCTCTACAACGTGGATCCCACCATCCGGGAGCGGGAGCTGCGGGAGCGGGAGATCCGGGAGCGGGAGATCCGGGAGCGGGAGTTGAGGGAGAGGATGAAGCCCGGCTTCGAGGTGAAGCCCCCGGAGCTGGACGCGCTGCACCCGGCCACCAACCCCATGGAGCATTTTGCCAGGCACGGCGCACTGACTATTCCACCCACGGCAGGGCCTCACCCCTTCGCCTCCTTCCACCCGGGTTTGAACCCCCTGGAAAGGGAGAGACTGGCGCTGGCGGGGCCGCAGCTGCGGCCGGAGATGAGCTACCCCGACAGGCTGGCGGCCGAGCGGATCCACGCCGAGCGCATGGCATCGCTCACCAACGACCCCCTGGCGCGGCTCCAGATGTTCAACGTCACGCCCCACCACCACCAGCACTCACACATACACTCGCATCTACACCTACACCAGCAGGATCCCCTGCACCAAGGTGAGCCCAGGGAACTGGGCGGTTCCCCTGGGGGAACCCCTCCCGTGAGCTGTTAGCGTCAGTCTGCCCCGAACAGGCAGGCTGGGACCCCGGGGTTCCAGTGGCAAGATCCCTGTTTTCACAGAATCACAGAATCTGCAAGGTTGGAAAAGGCCTCTGAGTTTATCAGGTCCAACCTTTGACTCAACACCACCTTGCCTACTAGACAAGAGACTGATACCACATCCAGTCTCTCCTTAAACACCCCCAGGGATGGTGATTCCACTGCCTCCCCAAGCAGCCCATTCCAGTGTCTGAACTCTCTCTCTGTAAAGAATTTCTTCCTGATGTCCAACCTAAACCTCCCCTGGCACAGCTTAAGGCTGTGCCCTCTTGTCCATGCTGTGATTGTGAAATGTGTAAGGTTGTAATAACTGAAATGCAGGTAATTTCTGTGAGAGTGAACCACTGACAGTGAAACAGGATGGTAACACCACAGTGATGCTCACTGAGACTCCACACTGTCACTGGGACAGGTTTGCTGCTTTGTGGTTTGGGTTCTTTAAAATAGAGGTATCCTAGGGCAGCACCTTACAGTGGTGTCTGGTGCACAGGGGCAGGGAATTCCCTAGGAGAGGCGTCATGGAACTGGTGACACTGCTGATGCTCGTGGCTGTTACATCAGGAGGTATAACTGGAGATGATGTTTCCATATAGGAACTGACAAAACAAATTGGAGAAAAATTTCATCTCTTCAGCCACTGAACATGCTAACCATCTGGCTTTAGTTGAGCTGAAATCCTCTGTTAAAGTTGTCACCAGAATCATCTAAAATTATGCAGTGGCATTATTTTTATTTAGGGTGTATTCTGATGTCTGGAAATTTTTTACCAGAAATTTTTAATAGCCTCAAAAATTAATTGATGCCTTGCTCATTTCTAAAGCAACTCCTCTAGAGGTCTGGTGTCCTGAAGATGAGGCACTAAGCAGAATTTTCCAGATATATTAGGTGGCAGACCAGGTGCAGTAGCTTCCAAGAAAGGGGAAAAAAAAAAAATCCAAGTATTCAAAGTGCAGGTTCTGGTGCATCTGGTTACCAGTGCAGTGTTTATGCAGGCAAATGCAGCAGACTTTGCCTTGGAGCATCATGCATCAGATGTGCTGGGATAGCTGCTTTGGGGAGTTTGGAGGGAATTTGAGTGCTGCTGCAGAATCCAGATTGTCCAGCAAGGAAGTCAGCAGGGCGTTGTGAGATTGTGAAGGGTTGGTGGGTGGTTACAGGTAGGAAGTGATAGTGCTGAGTGTCAGCACTCCTAAAGCTGTTGTTTGTGGCCGTGGCCTGAGGGTGGTGCAGAAAGCAGAGGCTGGCTCAGTTGGAGGCAGGTTTGCATGCCCCAGGTAGCAGCAGGGATTTGCCACAGATCATGTCTGTACCAGGGTTCTGTTGTCAGGTAAGTCAGTCACTCAGCACCTCTGCAGGTAAGTCTGACACTCCCCAGCTGGAGAGAAATATGGTTTGTACCTTCTGCCTCTCAGTGTAGTGAGAGCCTGGTACAGACAGTCAGCCCATTGCCACATCTCTCTTGAGCGTATTTGAAAGGTTATTTGGCTTTAATATTGGATGGCAGGTTCAAATACAGTGAGGGGCTCCTAAAATGCAGTTGAATGTCTTTAATCAGTTCTTTGCTCCAGAGCAGTGGTCAAGGCTGTTACAATCCATGTGTCTCCTTAGACTGGAGATGAATAAGAGGGCAAAATGACCCCAAATTTCTGCTCTGGACCAGGTACCAGCTGAGGGAGAATTGTGCTAGCTGTGTTACTCCTTTCCCTTGCAGTTCCTGTGCAATCCCAAGGCAGCTGACTGATGCTTTCTTTCCTTCTTTCCCAGGCTCAGCAGGACCTGTTCACCCGCTGGTGGATCCTTTAGCAGCTGGACCCCATTTGGCACGTTTTCCCTACCCACCTGGGACCATCCCCAACCCATTGCTAGGGCAGCCACCTCACGAGCATGAAATGCTCCGACATCCAGTCTTTGGTGAGAGCATTTTGTGGTCCTTTACCAAGCTTGGCTTTGATGTGAGATGTGTTCTTTGGTGGGGGGTTTGAGCCATAACAGGTTGGTTGGTCAGTTCTGTTGGTTTGTTGGGGCAGCTCTGCACACCTCGTGGCAAACAAGTGTCTATAAAATGGGCCCTGTCTCTCTTAGGTACTCCTTACCCACGGGATCTGCCCGGTGCCATCCCACCTCCCATGTCAGCAGCCCACCAGCTGCAGGCCATGCACGCCCAGTCCGCAGAGCTGCAAAGACTGGCAATGGAGCAGCAGTGGTTGCACGGGCATCCTCACATGCATGGTGGGCATCTACCGAGTCAGGAAGATTATTACAGGTGAGAGGTGACCCCACGCTGTGGGAACATGGGAGATGCCTTCGTATTTCTTTACATTTCGTCTTTTTTTTTTTTTCTGTCTGAATTTCTGCCTTTCTCGCTGTGAGCTGAGTCACTGTCCTGGTCACCTGCAGGTACAGGTGAAGCTTTACTAGGACCTGATTGGGGCAGATTGGAAGCAGGGTCCAGATGACTGGAACAAGATTAGACTAGCTGAGTGTTACACTGCAGAATTCCCTCTGATTGGGGTTTTTAGTCTGTTGCTGTGATGGCTGTTTCCACATCTTTTTCTCTTCCTTGAGATCAGTGGAAGGTGGGCAAAGCTTTGTGAAGAAGAGGGGAGGGATTCAATAAGTCCTGGGAAATGACTGAAGGCACCAGGAAGTTGAAGTGTGTGAATGATACAAGGTCCTGCATTGCCAGCTGAGAATGCCTGGATGAATCCTGGGAGTTGTTCCTCTCCTGAATGCTCTGCAGTGCTGATGGTGGAGTGGTTCTGTGTGACACCACCTTAGTTCCTCTTTGGCAGTGACCACTGACGGCATCAGCTGAGGAGAAAAAGCCACCAGCACCTCACAGAGGTCATTCCATGTGCCTGTGGGTAGCCAGGATATCCGGGAAGCAGCATAATCAGCTCCTGCCCTGCATTGCTTCACTCTGATGTTTCCCTCCTTGCTCCTGCTGCCCAGAACTGCCTGCTGGCCTCGTGCCACGGGGACAGCCAGTCTGTCCCATCTGGGACTGCAGACAGGGCTGGAGTTGATGGGCTGGCACTGGGGCTGGTGCTCACAGGTCAGGGGCACTTTGGGGGGCAGAAGGTCATCACTCCCCCCTGCACACGCAGAGTTATCACTGCTGGGACTCAGCTTTGGGCTCCGAGCTCAAAACCCCCACCCTCTGATCCCTTCAGGGCACCTGGGAGAGGTGACAGGAAGGCAGAGCTGGCTCTGAAGTGTCTGACACCCCCTTCCTTCTCGGTGTTAAATGGAGTTTTTCTTTCTCTTGCAGTCGACTGAAGAAAGAAGGCGACAAACAGTTGTAATAAATTATTTATTTGTAACGCTGGCTGTGGAAACCCCAGTCCTTGGGAAGGAGTGGAACATTTTTACATACGAGAAGAGCTACAAAAGGAAAAGAATATCTTATAAAGATTTCTTTATATATTTAAAACAGAAGCAACCACCCAACAAGTAGAGACTTATCAGCATAGTGTTCATTTGTAGAGAAGATTTCTCAAGACTGGTGTGGGTCTCCCTGCATGACAACGTATTCAGAAGCCTATTGGAAATACAGGACTGTGTGGAATATTCAGAGAACTTCCTGCAATCTTGTTTTTTTTTTTTTTTTTTTTTTTCTTTGTTTTTCTTTGTTTTTCTTTTCTTACTAGTTTGTTTTCAGTAGGTGCTAGAATCAGGTTCACAACACAAGTCACTGTGCGTGAAGAGACACTCAATGCATCTATAGCTATTTAAAAAAAAAACAAGGATTGCAAGTAGGTGACATAACAAGCTCTGAATCCAAGTGCTATAATAATAAAAAAAAAAAATCTACTTTTATTTTAATACATTGTAGGAAATCTTCATAATTTTAAAGAGAGCTCAGTTCTGCAGCATGGCTTTTTAAGTCTGTAAATATTAACTTTTTTTGGGTAGAGGGGAGAAACAAAACAAAACAGAACTCCAGAAACGTTTATCTTGATTTTCAGTAACATCACAAATTGTGAATTCCTACCTGGTATTGACAGAATACAGAGTTGATTTTTTAATAAAATATATATATATAATTATCCCTTTAATTAAAGGGAGTGATGGGTATCAATAATTTCAAATGGGTAAAAGCTTGACATTTGGTTTGATATCAACAATAAGCATTAAAGGGATTTGCAGGGATAATGTTGCAAACGACTGTTTCTGTTCTTGGGGTTTTTTTCCGGTTGGTTTGGTTGTTTGGGCTTTTTTTTTTGTTCGTGTTCCATCTCTCTCTGTTCTGCAGATGATTTCTGTTGAGTTGGGTTTCTCAGCAGCACAGATGTCCCTTGGAACCAGCCTGACCCTTTTGATTCCTCCCTCGGCGCTTTCTCATTTTCAGCGTGGCCACAAAAGCACTTCTTACCTTTTGGAACCTCAGCCTAAAAGGACATTGGGTTTAGACTTTATGCAAAAAGTTCAAAGAAATAACCTGTTCTGAAGGTCTCTTTCTGGAAATGTTCCATTGCTTACAGCAGTCCAGCCAGAATTTTGGAGGATGTGCTTTTTTCTTGGCCTCCTGTTTGAGAAGTTCTCAAGAAGAGTGGACTGAGGCAACTCAGTGTCCTCAAAGTCGTTTTGCAAACACCAGTCTGTTTTTTCTCTTTGTCTCTTTTGTTTTTATAAGCAAAAGCTCTTTTAACTGCCACCAGTGTTCTGCATCTCAGGAACTTTTACTGCTTTGGGATTAACCTGATTATGGACAGTAACGTTTACTGGCTCCCAGCTGATCCATGTAGGATAACTCCTGTTGGCTACTGAGGATGGTGAGAGGAGAGGAACACACAGAAGGCCAGTGAGCATTATTCTGGAGACAGCTCTGCTTACTGGGCAGATTTTTTTTTTAAACATTTTCCCCCCGTTTTGCCACTTTTTCTTTGCCAGAGCAGAGGGTGGTGATGTGACCAATGGACATCTGAACATGCTGGTCATTTTTTTTTTCTGCTGGTGCACAACTTTCCCCCCCCCCATTCTCTCTCTTAACTCATGAGTGCTCTCTCTCTGCTGTTGTAGCCTGTTCAGTGTGATGGTTGTGTCCTAGGACTGTTCTGAGCCACCTGTGATAAACTTGTAGTTAATCAGTTGTTGTGGTGGAAGGTGTGGCAGGCACAGTGTTCACTCACCTCCTGCACCTCAGACCTGCCCAGAGGTGGGTGTTGGACAGCCAGTGACAGCAATTCAGATTAAAAATTATGCATCTGTTCTAGGCTCACTTAAGGCAAGAGTGAGGAGGGTATTTCAGCTAATGCTGATCTCCTTTCTCTGCCCTCCATGCCAGATTTCTCAGTGCTAAAGAACTGCAGTAGCATTTAACCCGTTCCAGCTGCTCTGTTTGAAGTCTGTGTGGAGGTCTGAGGAGGAACAGTTGGTGTTCCTGAGGTTGGCAAACCACGAGGTCGGCGCAGAATCAAGGAAGGTGAAGTCTTCAGTTGCTGTGGGCAGCAATCAGGTGAAATGTTTTCCTTCTGAGCACAGGTTTTTTTTAAACTTTTGCTCAGAGCTGAGCGCCCAGAAAGAAGGGTCTGCTCGGCAGGGAGCGCCTCAGTTTGCTTTACAGGTCTGATTAGGCACATTTCAGTTGAAACTCTGCCCTCCTTTTTTTTTTTATACCATGTGGAATTCAGGAGTTTGGGGGAGTTCAGCCACTTCAGCCATTTCTTCTGACCCTTCTCTTTGTTGATTTTTAGCCATAGTTCTTAAGAAAAACGTAATTGCCTCCAATGGTCCTCTCTCTGTATTCCTTACTTTTTCAGCTGAAGTTGGCAGTCTGTTCAAATGTATTGTGTTTTCTTTTTTTCCTTTTCCACAGAAAAGCATTCTAATAATTTATGGGAGTTCTTTTGTTCACATCATTCAGCAAATAAGCACTGAAATTCTTCCACATCAGCCCAATGATTAACTACAACTTTACATGCAGTGGCTTTCTGAAGCCATCTCGGTGTTCGATGCCCTGTTAAAAAACAACCCAGACCTTTCTGATTTTTCTTTCAAGAAATCTCTCTCTTTCCTTTTTTTTTTTTTTGTTTGTTTGTTTGTTTTATTTTTCAGACTTTGCTTTAGTGTTTTTGAAACGTCTCTCTCTTGTTCTATGTCGTCATGGTTGAGCTTGTTTCACTGCACCGTTAAAGCAGAGTGTACATTCTGACTGCTACATTTATATATATCTTGAAGCTTAATGTATATATGAGTAGTTTGCCATGGGATAACACAGTGTAAACAGAGTAGAAACCCAGAAAATCGTGACTTCTGTGTTCTCTCCATTTGAGTATTTTGTAATTTTTTTGAAATATTTGTGGACATAAATAAAACCAAGCTACACTACAGCAGCCAGGTTCTGCCTGCAGGCGAAATGTGTCTGTTGATTGGTGTTAAGTTGGAGGGGTGGGGAATAGTTACTTTCGTCTGGGATAATGTGGGATGCTTGGCATGACCATCCTGTCTGGTTCAAACCTGGCTTTTATTTTTTTCCTTCTTTGGGCTCATTTTGGTTTTAATCTACAGCACACAAACCCCAACACCGTGTCCAGTTCCAGCCCTGCACCCCTGATATGTATTGCTGCTCTAGGCCACGCTGCTCAATTTTGGCATGTTCTCCCATAATTTAAGCAGTCAAATGGGTAAGAATGGATGTGCAAGGATGTGATCCTGTGGGTTTTTCAGTGTACAGTGGCTGAGCACAAACCAGGAGCTAAAATGAGGTACAAGTGTGCAGAAGCTCTCACTGCATCAGCCAGGGAACAGTGCGAAGGTGAGAACTTCTAACCCAGAGAGGACAATGCCCTCATTTCAGAGGAGCAGGAAAGACTCTCATCCCTTAAATTTGCTTGTGAACTAAAGGTGTTCAGAAGACCTGCAAGTGAGAATGAGGCCAGATGACTTAGGGAAGCATAAGCTTGAAATTCAATACAATAACACTACATATACCCCAGTAGAGGAGGTTTTGTGCACATTTTTCCCAGTGCCATTAGGATTGTCTCACACACAAATGGTACAGAACTGGCATCCCCAAAAAACTTAGGGAAATGTTGGGATGCCACAGAGAGCCATGGTGAGTATCCTGGCTTGGTCAGAAGGGAGATGGGAAGGCTGCATTCTTGACCCAGTTCTGCTTTGGGTTTTGATCTGTGATTTTTCTTTTTCAGAAATAGTAGTATAGACTAGAAGAAATACTTTGACTCCAGGCTAATTAGTGCTGTGAGCATCATGAGAACAGTGTCCTGTTTTCCAGCGTGCTCGGAGCAGACAGAGAAGTCTCCGTGACAAATGGCATGAGAGGCTCCTTTATTTATACCCTGTGGCATTTTATGAGGGGAAGGTCAGTTCTTGTCTGCTGGAAATAGCTTCTGAAAGTGCCTTTTTTTTTTTTTCCCTCAGCCTGGCTTGAACATGTGCTATTTATTTTGACATTTCTTTTTTAATTCCTTGTACTTGATGCAGAACTGGAATGGGCTCAGGCCGCCCTTTACTTGCCACAGGTTCTGGAGTTTCCAGATTTAAAAGGATGAATTCTGCAGGGACGGGGCAAAAGAAGACTTTTATTGCTGGGTAAATTGAACCGCGTTAGTTCTTACATTGTGGCCTTGTGTTAATGGGACCCTGGGTGAAAGCTGGAAGCCCATCCGTGGAGGGGCTTTGTTACAGGCACAGAGTTCAGGCAGTGCTGTGTCAGCTGGAACACACAGGCGGGTTGGAAGGGACCTTAAACACCATCTGGCTCCAGCCCCCATCCCATGGGTACCAGAGATCTGAGGAGGAGGAAAGGTGGAGCAGGTGCTTTGAGGAGTTCAGTTAATTGCCTGTTAACGAGGAAAGGTCGCTCAGGTGTTGCTTGTTGTGGGATTCCTGCACTTTGCGGGAGCCCCTGGTGCTGGGTTTGGTGCTGGAGCCTCAAAACCTGTGTGTGAGGGGTGGGGCTGAGGCACCTGAGGGGAGGGCGGGGCCCTTTAACACCTGAGGGAAGGGTGAGGTCCCTCAACCCCTGAGGGAGCCCCTGCCCCAGAAGGTTCTGGAAGCTGCTGAGCGAAGCCCCTCAGGTAAGAGCCTTTCCCCTGCTGAGGTGTGTTGGGTCGTTTTTTTTAGGATAGTTTTCACCTTAAGAGATCAGAAAGACTCGATGTCTGATGGAGGGAAGAGGTTTTGGGGTCCCCTGGATGTACAAGCTGCTGTGCCGCTCGTTTCCTTCTTTAATTAACCCTGATTTTCCTCGTGGTGTTGTCTTTGCAAAAAAAAAAAACCAAAACAACAATGGAGCAAAAGATAAAACTAACATATTGCAAGCCACAAATCCCAAGCAGACAATTCAGCCAGGTTATTGGGTTTTTTTGTTCTTTACAAATGCTGACCTCTGTACAAGTGATAGCTTGCCCCCTTGCAAATTCAGCTGTTCTTTCCCACTTTCTCCCCTAAAGAAAAAAATCCAGTGAGGGAATGTGGCAAAAAAACAACCAAAACCACCAAACATTTATCTGTGTAAGCTCTCAGACGTTTTGACAGAACTGAATGCTAAAAGTCACCTGTGGCACTTGAATCTTGATGCAGCACAGCTTTCTGACAAAACATAGGCTTGTCTTCCTTGGGGCTCACAAATGTGAGAAATGAATCCTCACAATAAATATTGATCATGTCCATTTTCTGGTCAGATGAGTAATGGGAAAGATTGGAGGAAAAGACACCACAAAAAATAGCATTTAGTGAGAGGAGGACACTCAGTGGGGTAAGAGTCACATCCAGGACAGGGTTTGATGGTTGTTTTACACACCACTCAGGTTTTGAAAGTCAGAGTATGTAAATTTTAGGGGCATTAAATCAAGCCCAGCTTCAGTGTAAGCACAAATAACTATCACTGATATTAATGGAGCAGTGTGCTTTCCCCTGCCCCAAAGCACACAGGTAACTCAGCACAGTTGTCCAAGACATGGAAGAGGTCGAAGTGATTGGCTTTGTTGCCCGTTCTGTTCCTCTGGATGACTTTGTTGTGTCTTTCCCGTTCCTGGGTCCTGTTGCAATCCCCGTTTCATTACTCCTCAGCTCTTTAAATATTTATCCAGTGTCCTTACCTGTGGCAATGTCACCAGAAGGAGGAATTCTCTGTGCGGGTGTTGCTCGTGAACACTCCTGTCTCCTGCTATTGCTGCAAGGCTGAGTTTCCTGCACCAGGGAACGTGTGTATGGGAGAGAAATTACGGAATAAATTGATGGACTGGCCTTGGAAATAGCTGTGTGTGCTGCCAGTGGAGCTGTGTTTGGCTTTGCCTGGGGTCTTGCTTTTGCTGGAGCAGACGATTAGTCAAACCTGTGAGGTGGAAACGTCTCTGGCGTTGTTGGAATGAACCCTCGTTACAAAGCCTGGGCAGTTACAGGGATCTTATTCTCGCCCTGGCTGGATTTGTGCTCTCTAAACACCCACCCACAGCTTCGTGGGGGGAGTTTCCTCCCTCAAAGATGAGTTGTTTTAGTGTCACCCAACTGTCCCTTCCATCCTTCCCTCCAGTCCATTCCTTCACAGCTTAATGCTCTTTATAGAGCAAATAAAAACAGGCATCAGCAGCAGTGTTTTAGGAAGTACAGGAGGGCACTCAGCAGCAAGGGAGGACAGGAACACTCCACCCAGCGTCCCTGAGGAGCTGCACTGAGGGTGACACTGAGGGGCTTGTCACAGAGGGAGTGGCTGAGACAACTACTGGAAGTAGGGGTTTGAGGATTAATGTATTTAATGAACACTGCAAAAGGACTCTGCTTCTGGTGGAACTGTTGTATAACTTGTATTCGTTGTTAGGAATAATTTGATGTTAATTCTTGAGAAAAAAAGGCGTTTGTGTATTCATTGTTAAGAAGAAAATTATTGACCCAGCACTCTGAAAACTGCTGTAATAACTTACACAGTAAAATTTCTTGGTTGAGAGAGAATTTAACAGTCAAAATGTCCATTTTGAAATGCATGAGCCCTGTGGGTTTTCCTGTTTTGTTTTGTTTGGTTGGGTTTTTTTCTGTGCAAGGGTTCACTGGGCCCTAAATCTTCCAGCAGACAAACTCCCCTGATACTCAGTGTGTCTTCTTACACTGGTGGTGCCACCGTGTCCCTGGAGACAAAGCCAGGGGCAGCCCTGATTTTGCAGAGCGAGCAGATGCCTGTTTGCAAAGAGTGTGCAAAGGGCCTTGTGATGCAGAACTTGAAATGCTGTGGTGGGCGTGGGGCCACCCTGAAGTGTCTCGCTGCTTGTCATGAGCCAGCACTTAATTAAACATCAGGATGTGCAGGGTCCGTGCTGCGGGTGAGGGCAGCTGGGAAGTGGCTCCACAGCTGCCTCAGCACACGGGGAAGCTTTGTCTGGGTCTGTGGAGGTTGTAACTTAGATCTGAGCTGACCTTCGACTTGGAAGCTGAGCAGAGGCTTCAGTCCCTCGGGTGGCACTGAGTACCAATTAATTCATGTGACAGTGCTTAAACAAACCCCTGACTGTGTCCTGCCTCAGGACCCGTGGCACGTCTTTTCTTCACTTGGCACACAAAGCCGGGAATTTTGTACTGGAAAAACGGGGTTTCCAGACAAGCTCTCTGCAGTTTCTCCCCTTTGTGGTGTCTCAGCTGTCTCTCTCACCTGTTGATTTGCTTGGTGCAGGCTGTGTGATTCTGTTCCACAGCATTCCAGGACTGTGGAAATATTTCCTCCCTTCTCCTTCCCACGTTATTTAAAGCAAAGCTCCTTGGCTTCACTGATTCCTGCTGCAGACAGTACCCGGGGCCAGCAACTGTTGGGAGGTGCCGCGACAGCAATGCCTTCATCTAAATGTAAATGTTGCTGCCCTGCCTCGAGCTGCTTTTAAGAGACTTTTTTTTCCTTTTTTTGTTTTTCTTTTTTTTTCTGTGAGGAGCAGCCGCAAAGTAATGGTCCCAATCAATTTATTCATGTCTATAAAAGGTCTTTTATATGCTTATTTGAAATGTATTGTTCTGGGGCGATAGGACCGCTATTGTTTTTTAAGCAGGTGTGTCAGAGGGAATGAGGAACAGGGAGGATAAAGGAGAAGGAAAGGGAGTTGTGTAAGGCTGAGGGAGGGAGTTGAAACTCCCCTATCCCACCCCCTCCTGTCTGGTTTGAAGGGAAAGCAGGTAAAGATGGGCCACTCCAGAGCAGAGAACGTTTGTTGTTTGGGTGTTTTTTTGCATGTTTCGTATTCCACATCAAAGTGTGAATTCTCCGTGTGTGTCTCCTGCCAGCACCACCCCCGAGTGGTGCCTGGTACTTCATTTTCGTTTGACTCGTGCCTGTTTGAGGTAACCTCGCTGCGTGTTCTGACGGCCAGGGGTTAATGGGCACAGGCAGGTGTTGATGGCAATTTAAGGTGCTCTGCCGATGCATCTCAGTTGTGTAATCCTCCCTGCAACTCCCGGCTTTTATTTCCCTCAAACAGCATTTTGGCATTCGTGACAAATTACTTAATGGCCCATTGAAAGACAAATCTGTCCCACGGGGCTGCTGAGGGTGGTTTTGCCAACCTGTGCGGGCGCAGTTTTGGTTCTGCCTCCAATCCCGGTGCTGGTGTTGCTGTGCCTTGGCTGCCCTGTGTGAAAAAAACAGGGGTAAACATTCTTACCTGCTCTAAATTACAGTTTTGTGCTTTCAGAAGAGCTTTGAAACGATGGATTTCCACCATTTGTGCTGGTGAGACACAAATGGAAGAGAACTTAGTAATGGGTTTTGAGAGCCTCGAATCCTAATGGCTACAGAATTGATAACTGCGGGCACGTAATTTCAGGCGTGATTTAAACCTCGGCCTCTGGGGTTGCCGACACCTCCTGCTCTAATGAGGT
This sequence comes from Myiozetetes cayanensis, assembly GCF_022539395.1. Lineage (NCBI taxonomy): Eukaryota > Metazoa > Chordata > Aves > Passeriformes > Tyrannidae > Myiozetetes > Myiozetetes cayanensis. Next base: position 3,003,671 of record NW_026087499.1, on the reverse strand, counting down.
CCTCTGGTTCCATGCTGTGGGTCTGCCCCTAATGCTCTGCAGCTGAGCAGGCAGTGGGATAATGGTTCAGTCCCCAGTGCTCTTCCCTGCTCCTGACCTGTTCAGCCTCTGCTCTGAGGGTGATCCATCACCAGCAGGGGAAAGGCTGCTGAGTTCAGCTGCATTTATCTGCAGTAATGGAGAGCATTTCGCCCGACTGTGTGATCCCTGTGAGACACAGAGCTTGTTGGCACAGGGTGTGCCCTGCTGCACAGCCCGGTGTTTGCTCTGGGATGCCTCAGGAGGCGAGCTGAGCCTTCGCTGGGACATTTGGGAGTGCGAAGATCTGGGTTCCTAATTCTTATTTACTTGTTAGGTGCGAGCCTTTGCAGTGGATAAAATCTCTCTCTTAATAAGTTGCCTGGGTTTTGCCGGCTGGGGAATGCTGGCAGGCGTCTCAGCTCTGTCCCCACAGCTCTTGGGGATGTGGCTGCCCCTTTTTTAAAAACAGTTTAATGTGCTGTCCCTGCAAGCTGCCCTGCCCTGTGTATTTTCGCCCGTGCCAGACGGATCTGAGTCGTGTGGAACAGACACTGCGGGCCGTGGGGACCGGGGCTGTCTCTGGCTGGGCCCCCGGGGCTCTTGTCTTGACTGATTTTTATTTACAAGCCTTGCAAATAAGCAAACACGAGCAGTTGGCTGATGGCCCTGGCAGCGCGTTCCCGTGCCCAGCTGGACGGCAGGGACTTGGCAAAGCCGCCTTCCCTGCTGGAATGCTGGCCCTGGGGCGGGGAACTCCCTCTGCCTCCCGACGGGATGGGAAGGACAGTGCCATGAGGGGAGACACCATCCCAAGGAGGACCAAGGGATGCCAGGCGAGTTGGAGCTAAACAATTGTCCCGACTGAGCGTGATTTGAGCGCTTCCTCACCCAGGTCTTTCCCTGTCCAGCTCCTCCCTCTTTTCCGGAATCTCCATGGGCTGGACACAGGCTGTGGACACTGAGGGGGCTCCCCGAGCTCCAGGTTGTCCCCTGTGTGTGCCCTGGTACCCAGGGATGCTCCTGATGCCATTGCAGCGTTTGCCACGGGATGGCAGCAGATGCTTGGGGAAAACAGGGAATCCAAACCCTCGCCCTCCAGCGTCTGTTTCCTGGAAAACTTGGGGAACTCCGAAAAAGCAAGACTTCCACACGTAGGGCTCCTATGTAGCAGGGGAGAAAGAGGCCTGTGAGACCTGCGAGTCTGGGGCTTTCCTTGGGTTTCTTTCGTTCTGCAAAAATAAGTTTCTGTGACAAAACTTTCCAGCTGCTTCCTCCTCTTCCCCCCTTCCTGGCTGGGCAGCACCTTTTGGCGCTGCAGAGCGGTCGCAATTCTATTTTAATTTGCTCGTTGCACATTAGGGGCTGGGAGACACGGACCTTTTCAGTGAGCTGCTCACTGCGTGTGTGCACATTGATATCCCCGGGGAATGCAGTCTGGGAATCCTTGTCTGGGCTCCTGTGTGAGCTGCACTGCCTCCTGCTGCCTTGCTTTCCCTCCCTCCAAGGAGGGCTTTTGATGCCCTTGTATGGACACAGGGATATAAACTCCAGGCAGCTGCACTGGGAATATTTGTTTCTTTTAGATGGGCTCCCCCTGAACTTGAAAAATAAACAAGCCACGCAATAATATTTAACATAACCACCCCAGCCATCAACAGCTGTTCTTCCACACCATCCAGCAGCTGGGTGATGGCACAAGGGGTTCCTTCTATTTTTTGTTTGTTTGTTTTGGGGTTTGTTTGTTTGTTTGTTTTTTCATTCTCGTTTTTGGCTGTGCCAGCCCCTCGGGAGGGAGGTGCCTGTAGGTGATGTCACTTGTCAAGGAGATGTGCTGTGGTTGATCAAAAGGAAACGACAGCCCTTCCACCCAGGAAAGAAAGCCCTGACCCTCCATCCCTCATGTGCAGTGGGTGGGCCACTCTTGGCACTCCATGGACAGAAAGAGCTTTCTCTTGTGGCACCTTTTGTCTGGGAGGAATCCTGATCCGTACTGAATTTTGGGAAGCCGCCTGCCAAATGTAGCCCAGGGTACTGGGGTAGCAAAGTCTGTGTTGCATTGGCAGCACAGAGATTTAATAGAATCAAACCCTTCAGAGACAGGAGTGCAGCCTTTCTGCCTCTCTTTCTGCCTCTATCACGACCCTTTCTGCCCCAAGCGTGTCATGGTCAAGAATACTCAGGGCTGTGACTTGACCACCAACACCATGGAACTCCACGCCAAGATCTTTCATCCCAAATCCCAAACGGGGTCACAGCAGTTAAGGGCAGGTTTGGGTGACAGCTCAGCCAGTAGGAGCCAAATTTCCTGGCTGTGGATGATACCCGTGTGTCTGTACCTGAAATATGGATAATACCACGTGTAACTCTTTTTTTTTGTTTTGTTTTATGTAAAGAGAATTGTGGTGAGCTGAAAGTATTTGTGGATTATTTAAAGTAAGTTAATTAAGGTAGTTATTTGTGATGTTAGTGTGTGTGTGTATATATATGCTGAATTTCTGTGGGGGTGTATATATATATATATATGATTTTTTCTGTGGAAGTGCCTCATGGCCTCTGCCCATCCATCTATTCTTCTGGGGAGCTGCAGGGTAGGAGAGGACTCAGCTGCAGCCACGTGCTCTCCCAAGTGCTGTTTGCTGGTGACAGGCCCTGTGAAGGCTGAGGAAAGCTCTGGCTTTAGTTTTTCATTACGTTCCTTGCTGGAGCTCCCATGGGATGAAGGGCGTGGGGAAATCACGTCACAAACTTGGCTTTTAAAGGAAGAAACAGGCTGTGTTTCTGCCTGGGTGAAGTACCCACCGGCACCCCTGAAAGGCAGGGAAAAAACACGTCCCAAGTTCAAGGACAAGGCTGAATGTTGTGCAGGGGCACTGCAGTCAAAGGAGTTGAGCCCAGTGGAGCCTCCAGGCTTGTTTGGAATGCTGCATTCCTGATTCATGGCTGCAAAGGCCAATTTTACAACCTGATCAGCAGTTAATATGTGCTCCTGCGTAGTGCATGGGTGTCGGGGAGCGAGCCTGGGTGTCGTGGATGCTCACAGATGGAAAGCAATCTGGCCACCAAGTGCCAGGAGCGCCTCTTCAGTCCTAGATGCTCAGTCAGGAGTGTTCAGCCTTGTGCTTTTCCACGAGCTTTTGTTTCCCAGCCAGCAGTGAGGAGTGTGCCTTGTCACTCCTGAGAGAGCAGACAGGGACAGATGACCCAGGGACAGGAGCCTGCAGCAGGACCCAGGATCAGTCAGCAGCTCTGGCTGCTTCTGCATTGCTTTGATTCAGAATCAAGGAGGTGGTCTCTCTGCCCCGTTTTTGAGTCTGCTTATGGTAAAAACTGCCCCTCTGGATGACGCTGAGACATTTTGGAAAGGGTGGAAGTCTGTACCTCTTCTATTTGAGGCCAGAAATTACCAACAGCCCTGCAGGTGCCTCTGGCAGTATTCACCAACCAGGGGGAGGGAGAGGAAAAATGGGTCTGGAGAAGATGAGATGATGTCCCTCATATCCTTTCTTTGTGCCACTGGCCCAGACAATTCCACACATGCAGGTGCTTTGCACCTGCCCTTTTTTCTAGACTGCTAAAACCTGAGCCCTGTTGTGACCTGAATTGCCTGAGCACAGAACAACAGTAGTGGGTGTGAAGAAGATGTGTGTGCTGGGGCATGGGAAGAAAAACAGCGTGCCTGCTTTCCAGACCTTCAGCTGGAGCAGGGCAGAGCCATCCACGTGCCAGGTATTTCTCCAAAGATACCCTCAGACCTGGGGCGAGCAGCAGCAAGTCCAGAGGAGCCAAAACCAAACCACCTGATTCCTCCACAGATGGATTTGGAATGAGCCAGTATGTTTGCCAAGAGGGCCTTTTTTGGTTGTCACATTGTCCCCACAGCCAGGTGTGAACCCTGCCAGGAACGTGGGGCAGTTGCAGCGATGCCCTTTGATATTTAACATCTCCTGTGCAAGAGGCCTGTGTGTGTAAGGTGAGAAAGAGCAAGACCCTGGGCCTTCTGCCCAGCATGTGTGTGGCACCCAGCTCTTATTTCTGAACCAGTCTTTGGGGAGGAGATAAAGGACAGGCCCCTGTTCTGCCGTGCACAGCTCCCTCACCCCCTGTGGAAATGCTGGAACTTGGAGATTCCTTCCCTGAATCTGCTCTGACTCTCTTGGCAGAAGGTGGTTTGGCTGCAGCTGCAGTCACAGGTCACTCATTTGTTGCCTCCTGTGAAGAAGTGCTGCTTTGGGCAGCTCCTCAGTTGCTACCAGCTCCTGTGTGCAGCTTCTGCTGCTTGCATTTTAATTATTGCCCTGGAAATGAGCCCACTTGAATGACTTCCTCATGTATCCATATATAAAAACACTTATAGATTGGCCCCCTTTGAGTTGCCTTTGTCTGTATTGACACATAGGGCTGGCCAAGCTATTCTTATCTTTTTTAATGGATGAGAAATGGCTGCTGTTAATCCTGTGTAATGACTGAACTCACTGGGTCAAGTACAGCTCTCTGTTCGCTTGTGTGAGATCCGCTGTACTGTAAATACCTTTTCCAGCATGAAAGTCCCTTTTTTTTTTTGCCATTTCTGATGCCCCTGGTCCAACAGCAATATTGATTTCTTATATGCAGCGAACAAGATTTACTGCTTATTTTCTGGAGACGCTTCCTTGGGCTGCAGTACCATCCCCTTACCTTCCAGAAATGCCTTTTCATTTGGCTTTTCCTTCAAGGCCCTCATCCACTATCCAGCTCCTGGCAAGTCCCCCTTCCCCTTCACCATTCTACATTCATGGCTTCACCTCATCTCTACTTTTGTCCCAAAGTTGCAAAAAAATAAAAAAAAGGGCCCCAACCATGGATTCACCTTGAAAAGGACATCCAAAGTCTGCTTTTTCTGCTGGGTAAAAACTTCTTGACAGTTCTAAAGGCAGAGTAGATGACTGTGAGATCAACAAGGTTCAACCTTGAAGGAGTAATCAGTGTTTTGAAAGGGACCAGAGAGAGGGGAAGAGAAATAGTTCCCCTTAGGTGTCTTCCTTTGTATTGCTTTTTCCAAGCCAGTGTGTACAGGCTTGGCCAATCTGTTGTTCTCTTCTGCTTTCACTGAAATGCAATATTAATTCTTCTTGCTGATACCTGGACTTGTGGGTAAAATACATCTATTCAAGTGCTGTGGTCTTTGGACCATCTGTATGGACACACTGAACCCTCCCTGGGAATTGCAGTGCTCTGGCTGGGTCTGTGTGCACACCAGCCCTGGGGAGACACCCGCTCTAATTAGCAGTGATTGGGGAAGCAGCTCACTCGTTAGGATGAGGGTGCAATAAATAAAATATCAGCAAGGGAAGGCGGGTGAGCCAGGAGATATAAACAGGGCTGTGCAAAAAAGGTGGTTTTTTTTTTTAAAAAGGAACGCTGTGGGGAGCCCACAGTAAAGGAAAGACTGTCAAAAACGCAGGCAATATTCCTTTTGCTGCCTGCCCCTGTGGAATGCCTGGCATTATGCAGTCTGGGACTTCTGGGAAATCAATCCCATGCACATGACTGTGCTTCTCTTTTCCCAATAGCAAGGAAGGATTTCAGCACATGCCAGGGAGAAGACGTGAGAGGCTTCTCTAACTGGCTTGTGTTTCAGCATTTGTTCCATTCATTAAATTAGCCCTTTAAAGACACTGGTGGAGGTGGTTGATGGTTCAGTGCACAGCATGTTTTTATGAAAAGGTTTGTCTGCCATTGCTGCCTCGGCCTTTCTCAGTGCTTCAGCTTCCTCTCTGTAGACTCAGGAGTGGTGTGAAGTTTGCTTTAAGGATTATTAAATGCTCTGGGACCTTCAGTGAGAAAGATCCCGAAGGGGCTCAACATAAAGTCGAGGAAACCACGTTGGAAAAGTTTGTCCATGTGCCCTAAATGAAAAATACGTTGGATTTTGGTCTGGTTTAGCAGCTTGGGCAAAAGACTGCATCAGTGTTGAGAGTGGTCAGATATTTTATATAAAAAAAAAGTGGTCAGACATTTATATAAAAGGAGAGAAAGGGAGAAGAAAACTGGAGACATCGAGGTGTCCCATAATCACAGACATTTGGATCTCAGCACGGGCTGGTTCCATGGGAGAACCCCAGGAGGAGAACCTCGAGTGGGGCAGAACAAGGTCGAGCAAGTCCTTCCAGGGCAAAAGAGCCACTAAAAAATCATTTTGGTGCTTAACAGGAAGGCAGTGAAGCGACTAAAAAGCGGGTGTGATATGCTGAGATAATCTAATATAAGAAAGTACCCTGGAGGCAGAAGAAGCCGTGTTTAAACCCATCAGCAGCCACTGGAAAGCCTTATCAGGAGCAGCAGGAAGTTGGAATAATCAATCCTAGAAGGAACATGGTTCTTTGCTGCAGCAGGTAGAGCTGTGACATATTTCACATCTGGGTAACGTGACTTGGATTATCCTGAGTCCAGCAGCTGGATAAAGCTTAAAAAAAAAAAAAAAAGCCAACCAAAAATAAAAAACAAAACTCAAACCAAAACAAATGAAACCAAAAACCAAACCAAAACACAAAAAAGCAAACTCAAAAAAACAACAAACAAACAAACAACACCAAAACAAGCAAAAAAAAAAAGAAATTTTGACTCTCTGCTGTCCCTAAAGGATCATGTGCCACTTGTCACAAGAGGTCTCTGAATTCAAAGGCTGGGAAGTATAAAAATGCATCCTGCCAAAGAGCTCTGCTTGTCAACTGAACAGCTTTCATGTATCCTGCTAAACTGGCACACAGAGTCGAGGTGCTCTGTTAAAAACTGCTGTACTTGCTGTTGTAGCTGTGAAATGATCCCTGTCCCGTAGGACGCTTCGAGATGTGTGAGGAGAGACCCTTTTCAGCTGGGGTGTTCAGGCTCGTGACACAACTTCAGGAAGGTTTCCCAGCCCCCTGTCCATTGGCAGAGTCTGGTCAGGGGCTGCTGCAAAGGAGGAGCAGCTCATTCCTCTGCTTCTGTCCTTCCTGTTCACCTCCAGGACGGAAATGATGGAAAAACAGGCCGTGGTACTGTGTGAAATCCAACAACTGCCTGGAACCCAAAGCTAGAGCAGATCAAAACAGGCTTGTGTGATCTGCAACCAGAACGTACTCAGGACTCCTGGAGATTAGAGCTGCAAAGTGAAGGTTTGGATGAACCTTGCCTGCCTTCCAGCACGGGTTTGGTGCAAGGATTCCTCTCTGGGTGCTGAGGGTGCCTGGGCTGGTTAGTAAGACAGACAGACAGACAGGCTGGTGCTCTGTGTTGCACTGGAATTGTTTTCACCAAGTGCCTTCCTCAGGCAGGTGAGCACAACCCTTGTTATGTGTGTAAATGTAAATATGTACGTAGGCACAGACAAACAGCTGAATATTTGCGTGTGTCTGTGCTCACAAATACAAACACGTAGAAGAGAGGACAAAAAAAACCCTCCTGAGTGAAAGAGGAGGAGACAGACAAGGCCAGGAGGATCTGGGTGTGTAGTGCAGAGTTGAGAGAAGCTTTTCCAGGCCTGCCAGAGGAAACAGGTAAGACAAACCATCACCTTCAGGGCATGGAGCGCTGGCACATGGGAGCTGCCAGCCAGGGCTCTGATCCTGGCATGATGGAAATGGGACAGAAGTTCAGTATTACCACTGGCTGAGCCCAGGATAATGAGGGCACAGACAGCCACGGCCGGGCTCATTAGCCATTCTGCTGCCCAATTAGGCTAGGAGCTAATTGCTCATTAATGAGACCGTACCTGCTGAGGCAGCCTGGGCTTCCCTGGAACTCGCGGCTGGAGCCGCCGCAGCCGCTGGGGAGAACAGAGGCAAGATCTGAAACCAAGGAAATGGAAAAACTCGTCTGCCGCTGAGGAAGGGTTTTGCTGCCTCTGCCGCCACTCCCTGGGGACAGCAGTTTGATTCCTGGCACCGCTGCTGCCTGAAAGGCACCTCAATTAGCCCCGAGCTGCCACTGGAGGCTTCCTGTTCCTGGCATCCCACGGCCCTGGCACTAATGACGTGGAAAAGGAGTGGCTGGGGCGAGGATGCTCGGGAGCTTTAAGGTGGAGGGTTATCGTGACCTGTATTTCCCTCCTGAGCATCCTCTGGAGAGCAGCCAAGGCCCTGGCTAAGGAGAGGAAGTGAGGTGGTTTGAAACACAGCGATCACAGACAGTGATCAGCAATAGGATGCTGGAAAAAGCAAATTGCAGTGCTCCAGTCGAGCCCATCTCTGCAGGACGTGGGCCCCATCAGCAGCCCTGGGAACATCTCCTGGAACATGAAAGCTGGAAGCAGTGATGTGCTTAACACCACACCTCAGCTGTCTTTTGACACAGGCTTAAACTTATTTAGCAGTGAAAGCTCAGGGACTACATCGAGATTCAACTTCTATGTCCAAAGGTTATCTACACCCCTGAGCTGTCAGGGCGGAACGTGGTGTTCCCCACTTGCCCCAAGTTATACGTGGGAGGGGGGTGGGGATGGAGGCCTCCCCAGAGCAGCAATGGGAGTAATGCACAAAGAAAAAATTCCTGTTTTAGTTCGGAGACTCCCTGTCTCAAAAGGAAGCAGAGAACCACTGGCTCGGGCTTCACACTCCTGTGTCTTTTGGAACAGGCCCACACGGTTTTTCTGTGCAGAGGTGGCTGCAGGAGGAGGGAATGAGGAGGGAAGGAATGCATTTCTCATTATGTGCTGCAGCCTCTCTGCTCTGGCAGCCTGAGAAGAGAAATTCTCTCTCCCTCCCCAGGCCCTCTACCCCCTGCAGCTTGCTGATTATTTTTGGCTGAGGTGGAAAGCACAACCCTAGCATTTTTCCCAACAGGGAGTGACCCAAGCAGGAGGGGAGGGAAGCCTGGGGCTGTTCCCTTTGTGCTCTTTCAATCAATAGCCACACTTTTGCATGTCCAGAGCCCCTTTCCTCTGAGCACACCAAAGAGCTTTTAAGAGCTCTTCCATCTCTCCAGGTCACCCTCAGCTCTGTTTAGCAGAGGGGTGACACTGAGGCACAGTTACCCTCAGTCACACAGGCAGGCTGTGACTTCCCATCTATTTTGTGTGGGCTTTTTTTCCTCATCTCACGCTGTTGAGGGCCCTTGTTCCCCGCTCCGACTCTGCTGTGGTTCCCTCCTGGCTGCATCATGGCTGTTGGTAGAGTTTCTGAATGGGAAGGTTCCTCTGGGTTGTGCCTTCAGTGGTCTCTTAAAATACATCCTTGAAAAGCTGGCTCCCCCAGGCACAGGGGCTTGGCTTTTGAGGAACAGCGCCGTGTGTGTGGGAGTCGACTACAGAAACTGCTTTGGGAAAGCTGAGTGGAGAAGAAAATTGTGGGGGTCAGTGGCACCCCAACGAGCCTGTGAGTGGTGTGTCCTCCCACTCCCAGGCACCAGCACGGTGTGTGCAGGGTTAGGGCACGGTTGGGTTTCCTGGGTTCCCTCTCCCCTCTGCACTCCCCCAGTGCCACAAGGCAAACTCGGCAGCAGCCTGCCTTGTTTCCTCAGCTAATACAAAGCACATGAGGAGCACAGTCAGGCACGGGGACAGCTGTTGGGAATGATTCATCTGGGACACAAACAGGAATCCAGTGCTGGCTGATCCCTGGGCAGGGCCTGTCCACTGCTTCCAGGCCTTTCCAGGGGGTGACTAAAACTCCGGAGTCCCCCTCCAGCCCCAGCAGTGACTCACTTCCTCCAGCCTTGGCAGCAGGGCTGTGCAGGAGGGCCAACTTCGATGTTCTAGGGCATTAAACCTCCCAGACCTCTTCTTCCCCCTCCCCTGCCCCTTCTGAATCCGCCTTGTTCTGCTCTGAGGGCAGAGTCCGCCCGTGTTTGATCTGGGGGACAGGAGGGGAAGCTGCACAAAGGTCTTGGGGTCTCCAGCCAGAAATGAATAGTGTGTTTTAACACATTCAAGCCAGCAACAATGCTTTGGAAAAAGCAGAATATATGTACTGGCTGGGAAGTCACTGAGTGTGTGCAGCTAAAGGGTGGGGGAGATGGCTGCTCCTAGTTTTTGGGGGGTTTTTACTGTTTGTTCACATCTCTTGCTGGCCCCTGTTGATTTCCTGTAGCCTTCCAGGATGAATACAGAGTCTATGGATGATAAAGGCTGTCTGTGACGGCCTGGATTGGATTTTACTTTTTCCTTCTGCTTGTCTAACAGATTTAGTGCGTGTTCCAAAGTCTGATGTGCTTTGAGGCAGCAAAGCCTAGAATGGCAAGGCTGGAGCATCCCGGGGTGTTTGGAGTCCTGGCTTTGCACCAAGGGCAACCTGATTTTTCCTGACCATGGCACACCAGATCCCAAACTCCCAGGATTTGGCTGGCATTTGGTGCAGGCTGCCTGTACCCCGGGCTTGCTGGTCTGTGACCCAGCCGTCCGTCTGCTGCTCCTGCCGCTCTCCCCGTCTGTGTGCCAGCAGGCTGGGGGTTACTGGAGCAGAAGAGACAGGCTGAGGGTGCCACAGCTCTGCCAACAGCAGGCAGAGCAAGTGAGAGAGGAGCTGAGGAGCGAGGGAGCGTGTTCCTCCTTGACCTTTCCGAAGGCTTGGTAACAACACCTATTTGGAAAGACCCCCCTGGATCCAGGCACTCTCTAAAGCAGGAGGGCTCTGTTTTAGGAACGCTGGCTGCGTACGTGGGAGGCTGAGGCAGGGTGGGGAAGGATGGTGACACCTGCTCCCCTTTTGGGCTGCTCCTGTCCCCCATGGCCGCGCTCCAGAGCCATGTGTCACCCGGAGGAATCCCAACTGTGGGACGGGAAGCCTGGACGGCGCCGCTGCGGCCCCAGTGTGGGGACAAGCTCTGAAATTGGACCCTCTGCCCCTCTGCTCCAGCAGACTGTCCTGGCTGCCTGAGCAGCCAGAGCTGGCTGTGTCCCGGGGGGAATTGCAGGGCTGGTCACTGAGGTCTGTTCCCCACACAGCACCCCATTGTATCTGCCATCCATCCTCCTCCCCTCCTTCCCTCGCCCTTTGGCACCGGCGCTGCCCCTGGAGCCGGGCCGGGCAGGTGGGCTGTTGTCACCGGGGCTGGCGCAATATGGCACGGCTGGAAAGCACCCGCGTCTTCCCTCCTTCCCCAAACCCCTCGCATTCCTGCCGTGGCCCCCGGGGCTGCCTGGATACCGCCCTCAGCTGTCACGGGATAATAGCGAGGAGCCCTAATTACAAACCTCCCAGGCTCGGCCAGAGGGGGCCGGGCGGCTCCATCTGGATCGTCTCTCTGGGACAGCAGTGGGATCGACTGGGAGGGGAGGGAGGGCAGCAGAAACGCTGCGCAAATGTCGGGGTACTCGGAAGCATCCAGAGACAGGAATAATCAGCCAGCTCCAGGGGGCACAGGGCTGGAGGGAGGTTTATGGAGTGGGGGGGGGGGGGCTCTGCAGAGGGATGTAATGAGATGTGCACGGCTCAGCCAGCCTGGCACAGGGGAGGGCAGATGGACCTGATCCCAGAGCATCTCCAGGGGTCTATCCATCAATCCCTCTTGAGCTCCCACTGGACTTCCTGCAGCGAGGGGTGAAGCTAAAGAGGGGTTTTTTAGCTGTAGCATCTCCAGTGGAGCCTTTTGCAAGACCTGCAGCATCTCCATGACAAAGCACCGAGTGTGCACAAGGCACCTGCAGGGAGGCATCCCCTGCTGCCTCTCTCCAGCCAGCTGCCTCCTCAGGGAATGGGCACCTCCCTCCCAGTGCTGGTGCTCTCTGCTTTCCCTGGTGGCTGGAGTTGTCTGCACTGTAGTGGTGCTGCCTTACTCTTAAATGATGAGGCTCATTTTAGAATTCTCTGACAGAAAAGGCCTCTTGTCCTGGAGGATTTTGAAATGAGAAAGGATCAGACCTCCCAGTATTTCACCCAGATCAGGAGATAAGTGTGGACAGGGGATAAAAGGCAGCTGAGAGCAGAGAGGGCAGAGATATCCCGAGGGCTGGGAATTGTTGAGCAAGAGGCAAAGAGAAGAAGTGCAGTTTTTTTGTGCTAGTCCATGCTGTGTGGGTGCAGTGGACCTTTACATCTCACAAGCTCGTATTTAATTGCTCTGTAAGCCAAGGACAGCAGTGGGACAGGTCCTTCAGCACTTCTCCAGGTGATGCCATTTTCCTGAGCTGAGAGACCCGGTTCATTTAAAATCTGTGCAGGAACAACACGGGCGACTCTCACGAGGCATCAAAGGGTCTGGAGTGCGTGGCACAGGCTGATCAGTCCTCTCGGGGCTAATGCAGAGTGGCAGCTCTCCTGCTTGGCTTCCCGCTTGTGCACAGCCCCCTTCTCCCCCCAACCTCCCCTCTCCCTGGCTCCCCGCAGGGCTCTTCTTCCCGGGAGTTATCCCAGGGCAGCAATGTGGCACCGACCGCCGCTCCCGCTCCTCTTCCCGCCGGGTTTAACCCAAGGTCAGGCAGCATCGTGGCATTTTGCAGCCTCGTGAGTTCTTGGGAGATTTAATTTTCAAAGCGTTCTTTCCCGACAGTCCCCCGGACGGGCCTTGGCCGGGGTCCAAGGGCCCTGCGACTGCCAAAAGGAACCGCACCGGGGGCCAGGCCGAGCAATAACAGCTCTGTTCCAGAGAAGAAAGGAAAGCAGAGCAGTGGGGAGGGAAAGGGAGGGCACCCACGGCCCTTTTGGCCCTAAGCAGGCTCAGCGATGCCTTCAGCAAAGCACAACCCACAGCTGACACGGGAACGAAGCACACGGGGATGGGGTGCGGGTGCACAGCCCTGTTCCCTCAAAACAGCTGCTGAGGAGCTGCTGCCCAGCACAGAGGGGGGTGTTCGTGGTTACAGGAGGAAAGAGAGATTTTTTTTTTCTCTTGGAAAACAGAGGCAGGGCTGCTCCTGGGGCTTAAGGAAGCACTGGGCTCACCAGCGTGGCCATGGCCGGATAGCACATGGAGAAACGCTGGATAAACTTCTGTCCCCACTCAGCCAGTGGGCTTTGCCAGAGACCTTAGTCCTGACCTGTAACATCATCTGCTGCTCCAGCCCCAGGCTCTGCCAAACATGAAGTTCTTCCAACCTGATTTGCTACCCTGGCTCTCTGAGTCCAGAGAGACAGCCCAGCCCTGATCCGTGCTGCCTGCTGTTCCCACGCTGGATTGCTCCCTTCTGTCCTGACAGACCCCCTGTTTTCATCACTGGGAATCCACTTTCAGTTTGTTTCATGGCTGGGAATCCCCTCTGGTTCCTGTGACTCCAACCTCCTCCCCTTCACCCCAGTTCCTGCAGTTTCTCTTTTCCTGGGGCTCTCAGTTTAGCACAGCAGTTCAAACAACAGCTCCAGGGGTGTCTTTGCAACAGCCCTGCCCTGCTTTGGGCCCTCAGAGAGGTGGTAACAGGCTGATGGAAGGGACCAGTAAGTACCAAAAACGGGTGTGTTTGATGGTGAGGGGAGGCCTGCCAGGGGATTATAGAGTGCTCCAGGATGCGGGATGTTGGATGTGGTTTTTGGAATTGTGGGGTTAGTAAGGAGGCCATACAAGGTGAGAGTGATCATGATCCTTTCTAGAACCAACCCCCACTCCAAAATCTGCTGGTGTTTACATTGTGATCCAGGTACTGTTATTCACTGCCTGACCACTTCCCTTCTGGGCACACTTTGGAGTGCAGTTTTGTGTTCTCTGGCTGTTGTCTCACCTGAGCATTCACTCCCTGTTGCCCAGGCTGGGTGAATTTGCCTTTCCCAGTGCCATCTCCTTTGGCTGGACTGTGCCAGGCCAGTCAGGGTCTGCACCCAGGGCTGCACTGAGGATGGCTTTTGTCCCTCTGTTTGTACTTTGTTCTATTTACAGTCGCAGCAGCAAGGCAGGAATTAGGGAAGGAGAAGTTGGTTATTTTAGATGTTGCTGGTCACAAGCCAGCAAGCTGGGAAGGCAGGGGGTGTGGTGGGGGGGAGGGTGAGGCAGGGGTTTACTAAGTCCAAAATCCTCTCGTGTTTCTGTAGGCACGAATGCAAAACCCAAACCAGAGGTGGTTTTGACCTTGTAAAATGAAAACACGACGACTGAGCTGCTGCCAAACCCAGTCCCAGCTGCCTGTGCTCCAGTCTAGCTCTGGTCCATAGTGCTGCCATCCCTCCTGGCTATCCTGGCAGGCAGAGGCAGCAGGAAGCAGGAGGCCTTTTCTTCCCAGATGGGCTTTAACACTTGCCTGCAGCAGCCAGGGGGTGGGGTGGGGGGAACTGTCTCAGATGCTCCCAAACCTCCACTCTGTAATCACAGCTTCCTCTGGAACTTTATTGTGCAAACCTACCCTGGAACAGGCTCTGGAACCACGTTTTGGGCTCTCCAGCGGAGTTAAAAGCAGGAGCAGGGAGTAGAGCTGCTGGATTTGTTGGAAGGCAGAGAGGCCAGATGGTGACAAGGAAGGGGAGGGGAGGAGAAGGGGAGTTTGGGAGGGAGCAGCTCCATATTCCAGTTTCCATTTGAGGCTCTGCTGCCATGAGAGTGCCCTGACAGAGGCTGTCTGTGGCAGGATGCAAGGGGGTAGGGATGGGGGAGATGAGGGGAGGCAGATGGCCATGGCCATGGCAGCTTTGCAGGAGAGGGGTGTCTTTGAAGCTGTTTGGGTCTTTTTGACAAGCACCAACCATAACACCTCTGTCCCCCTACAAAAATGGCACTACAGGAACTGAAGAAATGTTATTTGTCCCAGTGTTCCAGGGAGGATGTGTGGATTTGAGGAGATGCTGTTGGGTGGAAACATCAGAATTTGAGGCATGAATTTGACTGCTCCCATATCTTAGGTCTTGTGGCAAGACTTTTGCCAGAATTGGCACAAACTGAGGCTTTATCAGCAGGACAATTGTAAAATGTTTACTGGCTTTGCATCCACCCATCCTTAAAGCAAGTTCAGGGAGCAAATTCTAATGGAGGGGAGACGTGAATGTGACCCAATGCCTACTCCAGAAATGTATTTTGGTATATTTTCCTCAAGCAGTCGGTCTGTGCATGGGGTGTGTGAGATCAGGACCTGTTTTTGTCCAGCTCTGGCTTCAGCCCTTGGTGTTTGTCTTCGAGGAGGATGGAATTTCCTACTGAGCACGTAAACAGCACATTTGAGCAAGTCAGGCCCTGCATGTGATGCTGGAAGTTAATCCGTTTGGGATTTTTGTTGTCTACATATAATGCCCCTTTTTTTAAAAAAAAAAAAAAAAAAAGGGTTGCAAGTCTGGGGAGGTCTTAGCTCTGAATGGTAGGGAAGATCAGCTATAAATAAATTTATGACACAGCTACTGTATATATCCAGAATGGCTCTAATTTTCCTGAAGACTGCAGCAAGTGGTAGTTTAAATAAAAAAAAAAAAATCAGGGGAAAGGGGAATAGTCTTCCAAAATATGGAACACCTCATAAAGCTGGGGAGGTAGGAAACAAGTTGAGCAGCCCCAGCCATGGTTCAAACTCTGGGGAGGCAATACTGTGCAGTACATAAAGCCCAGGGAGTCAGCTCAGGATGCCAACTAATGAGCTTTTTAATTAGCTGCAATCGCAGGCGAGGTTTAAAGCCCAAATAAGTGAGTAAATTAAAGATTTAAAAGGCTGAACAGAATCAATGAGGGGTCGGCCCTTAAAATATTAAAATGGCAGAGCAGTTCCCTGTACAGTGAGGCTGCAGCAAAGCTGTCCCTTTAAGGGAGCAGAAGGCTCCGGGTTTTCTGGTCCTGTGGCTGGAACATGCCATGTGCAGAGATCCATAAATCATCCTGCCCTGGGAGCCCAGCAGGGTGTCCGTGTGTCCTGGGACCTGCAGGGCGCTGCTGCGGGCGGGGGGCCCCAGCCAGGCGCTCCTTTGGGCAGAGCTCTGGGTGTTTCCCTCTCCAGCTGCATCCCGTGGGGACCACGGTCAGGAACCCTGCAGGCAGCTTGGAAACCTTCCCTCCTCTGCTCCACAGCAAAGGGTGGGATTGCAGATTGCACCAGCACGCCCTGGCTCTGAACCCTCAGCAAAGCCCACTCACGCTGTGGGGAGTGGTGGCAGCGGGGGGATTGTCCCCACCTCCCAAGCTGTGGTGCCTCTCAGGACCCTTCCAGCCGAGTCCCTGGCTCCTTCCAGGGTTGTCTTTCTCTGTTTTACTGTGGGGTGCTCTGTGACCATTACCCTGTTGTCCTGACCCTTAATCTGTGCCTACCCATTGCTGTTCAGGGGCCCTGAAGATCAGATTGCCACCTCCATCCTTCCCACCTGCAAATGCAGGAGGGAAGCGACTGTGGGGACAGTCTGATCCCAAATCATCAGAATGAGTCCCTTTTCCCTAATTATACCCAGGGACCAAGACAGGGCCCTTGAGGTGTTCAAGATCTCTTTACCTACAATATCAAGAGCTGTGGTCCTGTTCACAGGTAGCTCCTCGGGGATGAGTGCACTTGTACTCCTGTGCTGGACACACAGAGGAGAAAATGAGGAATTCTATAGGGAGGGATTAAGTTTGGGGACAAGCCTAGGTCATCCCCCTGTCAAATCTCAGCCTGGCAGCTTTCTCTTGGAGAACCACCGTGTATCCAAGGTGTCAGTTTAAATCTGCAGTGACTGCACGAAGGCCAGAAGTACTGCAGTGGATTTGTGTGGGTGCAAAAGAATGAGAATGTGTCCCCCATCATTGGAGATCATTGAGAAATTAAAGGGCATGGCTCCTGTGTGGCATTAGGGTTATGCACTAGTTTTTGCAGCTGTTCAGACTTGCAGGACATCCTGTTTTCTCCTATCTTTTGTGGCTCATGGTTTGGAGGGGAGCAAAATTCATTTAAGAGTTAAAAAAAAAGAGTCACTGAGGAAATTAAAATTTTAGGTCCATTTTATTTGAAACTACTGACCTTTTGGGATGCTGGAGCAGCCTGGGCTGTGCTACACAGTGTGCCTTGGTGTTCAGGTGTCTGTCACCAGAGCTCTTGTTGTGGTGGCTGTGCAGTGACACAGGCACCCATCTGCTCTGACACTGGTGGACTGTTGGGTGTTCAGGGGAAATGGGGCATTGCTGGCAACAAACTGCCACCTTTTCCACTCCCCATGTAGAACACACATGTCAGAAGCGATTCAAAATCACCAGGATGTCCCCTTGTGCCTCTGCAGGCAGGCAGAGCGAAAGTAGAGGCTGCTCTTCATTATGCTGATGCTCCTGGCTGCCCTCAGGGAGGGAGAATGCTAAACAACCTCAGTGCCCCAAGCACGAGGTGCTCTGGAGAGCCAGGTAAGCCAGGATCTCTCTTTTAGTGCCACTGTCACATAGGCAATGAACCCCTCACAGTGTTTGGGGTAGAGGGAAATGATGCTTGGTTAAGGTCTTCTGTCTGAAGATCTCAAACAGCTTTGTATCAGTTGATAAAGCCTTACTTTGCACTTCCAGGAAGATAAATCTTACTGTCCTAGGGGGAGCCTGAGGCAGAAAGAGGTCAGAGGGAGGCAGTGACAGAGTCCAGAAGTTCTGGCACCCTCTGCCCGGTGTCCAGCTCTGGCAGCTGGTGGAGCACTCCTGCCTCTCCCCGAGTCTGATATTTAGCTGTCTGAATTTGGAAATGCCACGGGGGCCAAATGGGTTTGTTCAAAGGAAGATTTTCTAAGACTTGTGTAAAAGAGGGGAGGAGAGGAACCAGAGAGGTGGGAGGCACAGAAGAATCCAGCCCCCAGTGGCCTTGAAAGCAATCTGCAAGTGAGTGCTGTCTCCATGCTGATGGATTTGCTGTCACCTCTCCCTGGCATGAGGTGACAGATTTCTCTGTGGGATGAAGCCAGAACCAATAGCCATCCATCACTGGGAGGACAGGCAGGAGCAGCAGGGAGGCAGGGGGGAAGAAAACAAGCCCTGGCAAAATGTTGCTCTGCCCTCCTTCCTTGTCAGTTCTGGGTCGTGGGGAAGTGGGTCTTCTAGAGGATGGAATACTGATGTCCACTGCTGGAAGGATGGAGGGATTTGAGCCTGGGGACAGCACATGCACTTGGAGGGAAAGCTGCTGCCAGAAGGGAGAGTGCTCTGCTTGGGAGACTCCTCTTGGGAATGTCATGACCACATTATATCATGTTGCATTATGCTACCCAGACATGGGGGGAAGGCTCCTGGAATGGAGATGGTATTTTTGGCCTGGCTGTTGGAATTCCCAGCAGATGGGAGGGCTGGGAAGGGCACTGCTCTGTCTCAGCTGGGTCAGGGCTCTCCGAGAGGCTCTGCCAAGGTTCTGCCAGCTCTGCCTCCTCCTGTGCACGAGCTGAGGGGCTCTCCTGAACTCCCCACGTGGCCAGGAGACTTCTCTGTACAGCTGAGGTTAAACTCCAGCAAAGGTGGCACAGACTGGAGGGCAACATTTTAGCTGGAATTCAGGAGATGCTTCTCTGCTTTTGGGCAACAGAGTTCTAGAGGGACCTCCAAGTGATGGTGCAGTGCAAGGTTAGTTTTAAGATGAGTCTTGGTCAATTGGAGACAGGGATACAGCATCTATCTGTGATGGGAGGCTGCAGGGACAAACACTGGAGGGCTTCTTCTGCCCTTTATAAATATTCTCCTTGATGAAACAACCACAGCTTCCAGGTTTTGATAGTCCTGTCCTTGTTTTTACCACTCCTTTGTCATGTGTAAGTAAACACCAAGGAAGTTTGGAGCATGGATTTTGCATTTGGAGAAAATCCAGATACTTCTCTATATAGTAGATAAATAAGAGAATAGGCCAGATATGTGAAAATATTTCTATATGCCTGACCATCCCATAAAGCCAAAAGGATAAAGCCACTTCATCCATTTGGATGTTCTAAAATCCTGCTAAGCGTGTTTCTCAGCCCTTTATAATCTAAATAACTTGGTAAACCTGACCCTCTCCCCAAAAAATCTCTATATAGAGTATTTATTTCTAAACTACTCTTACAAGGAGTTAAAAAGGGGAAAAAAACACCCAGCTTTTTGCTGAAAAGCAAAGAGCACAGGAGTGTCCCTTTAAACTGAATTAGCATGCACAGACCCTGGGCTGCTGTTGAAGCTTTGCTGCTCCCAGGCCTCAGACTTTGCATCTGGTTTTTCATTTCCAATAGGCTAATGTGCTTTGACACTGCACCCCTCTGGGAAGTTGCTGACAGGCAGTGTCAATATTTCCTTCAGAAAAAAAAAAAATAACAACCCACAACCCAAACCAAAACACAGCCCTCTGTAGTGTTGCTTTTCAGAATCAAATTATGGAGTGTCCAGGCTGGAAATCTCCACCTGGAGGGAAGGTTCCCAATGCATTTCCTGCATCCCTGGAGTAGATTTGTTGTTGTTGTCTTTTCCTTCTCCTCTTCAGAAAAGAAAGGGAATGGGAATATTCACTGTCATTTTTGGCAGCTGCCGGACTAGGTTGTACTGTCTATGCCAGGCTGTTGTGCTGTCAGCTGGAAGTGCTCCAATATGCAGGAGTCAGGCACCCAAAACCTGGAGGTTGGCATGAAAAGTCAGGAAAATTAAAGGCAGACATTTGGAGGACTGCTTCTTCTGACTTTGCTTGTTGTTGTTTTACTTCTTCCCTTTGACGTTCTAACAGCTGTGCCTTCAGATTTTTCTATAAACTCCAAGGCTGGGAATTCTCCTGGAGAGTGAGGAAGATACAGGTCTCAGACATAAGCACTTGGCTCCAGGAGGGAAGGCTTTGTGAAAACCACTAAATATCCAAAGACTTTGGTGATAAAGCACAAGTGTTGACAGCAGCTGAGCTGTATTTTCCCTGGGGCTCTGGGGGTGCTGTTGGGGGGAAGGAGAAATTCTCACCATCCTTTTCCTTTCCATCTGGACAACCCACAGCCCTGCCCATTGAAAGAGAAGGGAGACAAAGGACACATCCTGACTCCCACCTGGGACACACTGCTGGCATCACTGGTGGGATTGCTCAGGATCCAATACCTGTCTCATTTCTTGGTAGTCCTTTTCCCTGAGTTCCCATAACCCTCATGCAGGTGAGCCAGACAAAAAGGCAGCTCTCAGTAGCCTCACTTTTATTTGGGTTATCGGTGCAACAGTGAATCCCCTGCTTTGAAAAGGGCCAAGGTGAATTTCTTGAGCTTATATGGTTTATGTAGAATTTTAAATAGCCCCTTGTTTGGCAGGGAGCTGTTTACCTTAGAGCTGAATTAGCAGCACTGGATTAGCCAGCTATGGTGCTGTTTTGCCCTTAAGCAGACTCGGAGTAAGCTGCCCAAAGTCAGCCTTATGAGGCTTTAATGGCTGGTGTTTGGGGACCGTGGGGGGGATTGTAAAGCCCAGCACCACCTCCCTGCCTTTATTCCCCTCAGCAGCAGCTCCTGTGGGGCTGTGTTGGCTGGTCCCACAGTGGGGACTGTAATCCCTGCTGAACTTGCAGCTGAATCACCATCTGGTCCTGGTGATTTACCGTCTCTGAGTTCCTCTGCTCGCTTCATAACTTCCTCCTTGGAGAGCTGGGTGTCTGCTAAGGCCACGTTCTGATTCCCCGTGCAAAGGGCTTCCAGAATAGAAATCTCTCCATTGTCCTCCAAGGAAGAGACAAGATACACAATTAACTTTCCTGCTACTTCCTTTCAAAGGGGCTGAGGGTTTATAACCATGCACACATCCTTCTTGCTGCTTATTTATGTGTCCTTCTGGCTTCAGAGAGCCTTTATTGCTAAATGTATTTCTTCTCGTGTTTTCTTATTAGCTACTCTAATTTCCTCTTTGAAACTCTAATGACATGGGTTATATTCTAAATGGCCACATATTAAGGGGACAATTGTCTTTCTCAAGGATGCTGAGAAAATTCTACCTCCCCTTAATCCCATACACAGAATTGTTGCAGTGTCCAAAGTGGCTCAACAATTAACAGGATGGTTTGAATTCCACCACAGACCCCCTTTCTTCATTCTCTTTTCTCCTAGATCCTTATGACTAAGGATCTAAAAGAACTTAAAGGAAAAAAAAAAAAAGCAATCCTGTGGTTACTGCAACCACATTATGTTGTTCCATTTGAAACAATTCTGCAACACAACACCTACAATTTTTATTTCTGTTCCCTAAGTGAACACCCAGTGCCTGCACCCAAACATAATAACAACAAGGAACAAAAAAAAAAACCCAGAGATTTCTCTTTGTGAAGAGCAACCAGGCCCATTCCTGGTCCTCAGCACTCCCACGCCAACTCCAGCAGGAATATCTGGTGTGGATGCACCCTGGAATGGGTCTGGGTATGTCCATGCTGGGCATTGCCCAGCAAAAATCTCCTCCCTATCCCTGAATGAGCTAATCCTGACCTGGAAAAGAGAGAGTGCCTGTCAGATATTCTACCCTAGGTAATTACCTAATTACCTGAGACAGGCATTAATTACCCTGGGTGGATGGTCACACAGGACCGTGCTGGTTCTGGGCTCTTTGGGATGGACAAGCTCCCGTGGGGCTGGCTGTGATATTTCTATTCAGATGTGCTCTGCGATCCCCTTAATGTATCAGGACCTCATGAATGCGGAATTAATTAACTTTCACTGTGATTTCACGGCTATTTAATGATCTCTTTGTTATGGGTGGAGAACTGAGGCACGGAGCAATTAGGGATTGTCTCAAGGTCACCCAGAAATTCTCTGGGAGAGCTGGAGGTTGAAGCCTATCAGTGATTTCTCCTTTGAGCCCTTGTGGGCAGGTGCATCAGCTTGGAAGGTGCATCCCAAGGATCACTTCCTGCATTGTGGTTTTTGGGGGGTGTGTGGGATGATCAGCTCTCAGGAACTGTGGGTTCAGTCAGAGGCTTTTTGGATAAGCCCTGGCTTTGGCACTGCAGCTCTGTTCAAGTGCAGGAATGAGATTAAAGGTGAAGTTTCAGCCCGGAGCTCAACCCCAGGCAGGACAGAAAATAGAACCAAGTGAGGTCTCAGGGTTTTTCCCCAGCCTGGAGATGCTCTGTTGGCCAGAATGTCACTTCTGATTTTATTTGTGCTGTTCTGTCGTCCTTTCTCATTAACCCCTTCTCCCGTGTGACTCCTCAGCCTGCACAGAGCTGTGCCCTGCAGCCCACGTGGCTGCTGGGGGAATCATTCTGCCTCTCTGAACAGGAATCCCCAATATGTGGAGTTGCTGCTCTTCTCTCAGGGCTCTCCTCTAGTCTTCCCTGCTCCTCCTTGTTTACATTTTAACTATTTTGTGGCTCTCCTTTCTCACAAGACCACAGTCTATGCCACCTCTCCCCTTCCTAACGTCAAATATTCCTCCTTCCTACTCCACCTCCTTGCCACCCTGCCTTGAGGATGATGGTGGGGCTGGAGCCAGGGGTGGCAGACCTGTGTGCTGGGCCAGTAACAGAACTTGCTGTGTGTTTGGACAAGCTGAGTTTTCTCTTCCTCCCTGCCTGGTGCAAAGTGTGCCAAGGGGGAAACTTTGGAAGTCGCTTATTGAGGCTTCGAGATTCGGTGCCTCCCCACTGCCCCTCAGCTCTTCCTTCCCAAGGCAGTGGCTGCTGCTGTGCTGGGTGGGCTTGTCAGAGTTTTGGTAGTGCCTTTCAGGTAGGTTCTGGGTGCGTCTTCCACTCCATCTTCAAAGCACCTTGCAGATGTGACAACACTCTTCCTGGGAAGATTTGGGTTAACCATTTCCCCCACTTCTGGTATGAAGCAGGTACTGTGGAAAAAGGCCACTGTGCCCTGTGTAACTGGGACCTGGATGGGAAAGAGCTGGAATTTGCTGCTGCCCATAGAGGAATCCCTAGGTTCAGGCTTAATGTAAATTATTAGTGAATAAGCCCTGGAACACTCCCAAGTAACAGTGTAGGCCGGTCTCACGCTCACTGAAGCTGAAGGAATTGCATCACCTGGGAAGAGGGAGAACCTGCTGATCCCGCTGTTTGGTTTAACTGTGAAGGGAGGGAGGTTCTTCTCCACCAAATGGCTCTTGCAGGCGTTGCTGGTGGTGAGAGGAGCAGCGTTTAGAAGGCGTTCCCAGCACACCGAGTGGCCCGGGGTGCTCGTGTGACTCTCCCTTCCCGAGGTGTCCATAAGGGGCACTGCAGGGTAAGGAATGGGGACACCACACTGGCCCCAGAGCGAGGGTTTGGCATCAGAGGATTCCCCCCTGGGTACAAATAACCCAAATAACCATGAAGGGCTGTCTGCACTTAGGGTTTCCACGGTGTGGTAGGAGCAGGGGTGGAACTCGCCTGGCTGTGAATGAATTAGGTAATAAATGTCTGTCGTGTGCCTTGTCACTTGTCCCCTGCTGTTCTTGTCTCTCCTAACAGAACTTTGAGAGTCAAGTGACTGTAGGGCAAGAATGTACCAATAATTCTGTGATGTGAAAGCTGAGAAGCACAAATGAAAGGATGTGGATGGATGAGGTGGTGTGTTTGTGTATGGTACCTGTGTGTCTGTGTTACTTCACCTCTGTTTCTGGCACAATCTGATATGAGCACAGGCACTCAGTCCTACAGGTATGGATGGGTGCTCGAGTACCCAGGAGAGAGCCTGTGAGGGTGTTTAAGGACCTGTATTTGTGTGCTGAAGTCTCTGTAACCTTCAAAATGTGGGGCAGAATGACAACTTCCTTAGGGAGCCGTGGCTGAAAGGCACAGTGCAAGGCATGTCTAAAGGAATTTTAAAAGCAGAAATGCACTGAGTGCATCGTTATCAGCGTTTTCATTCCAGAATTCCCAGGGTTTGCTGCAGATGCAGTGTTTTGGTGGACACAGAGGAGTTTTCAGTGGAAGGCTGATCCCATGTCATTACAGTCTCAGCTTCCTTTTTCCCTGTTTCAGTCAGATTGGTGCACACACACACACACTGGAAAAGTTCTGTTTCTCTTGCAAGATTGGCCTCCAAAGAGTTAATCCATGCAAAAGAGGGGAGAGGAAGGGGCTGCTCTGAATTTCTGTTCCCTGGATTCCAGCCATTCCGCTTGGGCTTTGGCTCAGCAAGTCTTCCAATCCTCCCTCCTTGCCCTTTCCTCCTTTCAGGCCTTTCATGACAGTGGAAATCTCCGTTCCTTGGCTCTTCCCAGTGGAAGCTCCACTTTGGAGCAGCAGTAAATCTCTTAGTGCAGCCTGGCCAGCTCCGCTCTCTCAGGAGGAGGGAGTCAAGCCTGGGTTATCACCTGCTTGTGGTCTCATCTATCACCTTGAATTGCGTTGCAGGATGAAATTACTCATCCAAAGCTAATGTTAAATTTAATCAAGTCTGGAGCAGGGAGGATTAATGGGCTGTGCACGCTCAGGCTCACGTCTGGCAAAGGGGCTGCGACCCAGGCCAAGTTTGAAAAGCTTGCTGGAAATTGGGAAGCCAATCCCAGTTGGTAGGGTAGGGAAGGCTGCAGGAATCCTGCATCCCTCTGCAGGAAAAACTTGGCTTGTGGGACCAGCTTCCTCCTGGTGGAAGCGGAGATGACTCCTCATGGAATCACTCTGGAGTTTATCCAAAGGGGAGCAGTGTCTCTCCTGTGCTCCTTGTGTAGATGGAGCAAACCAGGGGAGAGGAAGGCTTTTAGTAAATGACTGTACAGGCCATAAATACATTTGGTGAGGACCAACAGCATCTGTGTTGTGCCTGGAGAAACAGTCTCTGTGTAAGAGCAGAGCCTTGGGGGATGAAGTGCGTGGGATGTGTAGCAGTTGCAGAAGTCAGATGTCAAAACCCAGGACAAAGAAGCTCTTGGAGCTCCTCTGAGCACCTGCTGGGGGATGCAGAACACTTGGCAGGACTGACCTGGGGCTGGGAGCTGGAAGTGTGGGTTCTCTTCCCTGCTGTGCTCACTGCAGTGGTCTGGGACGGGCTCTGGGAGCTCAGTGGGGCTTCATCTCTCGTGCTAAGCTGGACTGGGAAAGTGGGATGTCACAGGATGCCCTTCAGCCTGAAAATCCATGAGCATTCCTGGCCTGCAGCAGTGAGGAGCTGGAGCCTCTGACTGCTCTGTGCCTGTGGAGTAATCCAGGGGTGTGAGCACTACAGATATTTAGCATCCCTGGAGGGCTTTGTGTAGGAAGCACTTGACAGAAGCCAGGCCCTCACCAGTGCCCTGGTGACAGGCCTGAATGAGTCCTGTTGCTGTGATGGGGACACTGGGGTACAGAGTGGCTGTGGGTGCCAGGTGCTCTGGTTGTGCCCTCGCTCCCACCCCAACCCTTGGCTCACACTGCCTTATCACCTGACAGTGTTTTTCAAAATCAACAGCCTCATAAAGCTTTTCATCATCTGCTGCAGATGCCATGAGGAGCCCATTTATTACCTTCACGGGAGGGGAAAAAACCAAAAAAAACAAATGAAAACCCAACCTTCCCCTAACCCGCCACAGAAACCCTCTCTAATAAGTAAAGTAAATGTGTTTGAGGGGGTGGGTAGTTCACCCCCAAAGCAAACAGGGTATTTCTCTCCCTCTCTCTCTCTCTCTCGGGTTTGGCTAAAAAAAGCAAATAAACCACAGAGGAAGCACGTCATGGTGCAAACCATAACCAGATGGTGTGGGTGAGAGCGTGGGAGGGGAGAGGGGGTTTCTCCGAACAGAATATGCATGTGAAAGAGGAGAGCTACAGAGAAAGGCACTCACCAGAGAGACCTCTTGTTTGTGTGAGGGTTTGGGTTGCCCCCAGCCTGGCTGAGAGTCCTCCCTGGGGGAGTACTGGGGGAAAGTCTGTGACTGAAACTGAGATTTCCGGGGGCTGAGAGTGGAAAATAAAATAGGGCAGGACTCCCCGGAACCAGCAGCAGCCTGAAAAACACCTCACTGAGCTCCTTTCTTCTTCTGTCTCATTGCCCCATGCTGTCAGGTGCCTCTCTCGCTTGCCACCCCTCTTCTGAGGTTCCCAGAATTCCATTTCTGTCCCTTCTCTCCCTGCACCTTCCCCTCACCTCTCCTTTGCGTCGGGCGAGGTGGAGAAGGAATGCTTTTCCCCCCATGGTGGTGGTTGTGTCAGGTGGTTTGTGGCAGTGGAACAAGCAGGGCATTCATGCTGGACACTGCTCTTGCTCCTTTTATAATGCAAATCCACTCTTGCAAGGCAGCCAGAGCTGCTGTTGGACCCTCCTGCCTTCAGTGCTGGAAGGAAGGGGGAAGTTCCACCATGCAGGGCCATGAACCAGCCCAGCTGTGGTGGAGCCTGCAGGCTCACTGGGTGAAAGGTCCCCTCCTCCTGCCCCTTCGGTCTGGCTCAGTCTTGTCAGC
Organism: Myiozetetes cayanensis; assembly: GCF_022539395.1. Taxonomy (NCBI): domain Eukaryota; kingdom Metazoa; phylum Chordata; class Aves; order Passeriformes; family Tyrannidae; genus Myiozetetes; species Myiozetetes cayanensis. The sequence goes on along the minus strand of NW_026087499.1, from coordinate 2,977,592 downwards.
GTGTTGCAGGTCATTTTTTTGGCACGGGGGATCAGGCAAAAACATGAGCGTGAAACAATTAGAGACCTGGCTCAGCTCGGATGTTTTGTGCATCCATGTGCTCACATCCTCAGAAATGTCAGCAAACAGCCTGCAAGTCAAGAGTGCATCCCTGTACATGTTATTTGAAGCATCATCAGGATGTGGACAAGCTAAGCAGCAAGGGAACAGGCCTTAGGACTGCTTGAGAATGTTCAGCTTCCACGTCGGCCACAGTTTCCCCAAAAGGCATCAGGGACAGAAATAATAATAATATTTTGAGAACTGTCCTCGAGTACTCCTCAAATATTAACCCTTGTTCTGCCTTAGGCAGGAGGGATGAGCGTGGCCACTGCAGGTGAGGAAACAAAACGAGAGGCACAAAGAAGTGAATTGCCCAACTGTTCATATCACCAGGGTCAGGAACAGACAGCTGGGCAATATATGTGAGGAGCTGAATGGGTCTGTGTGAGGTACATGCACGGGAAGGTGAGGGAAAAATAAGGAAAAATGTGTGAGAGAATGATCAGGACAACTGAGTGAGCATCAGCAGGAGGGCCTGTGAATAAGACACGGCTGAGAGGAGCCTGAAGAGGAACGTGGTGTGACGGGAAAGCACCCTGGGACAGTGGATAAAAGGGTGTAGAGAGGAGGTTTATGGATGCAGGATGTGGGAATACAAGAGGCAGCGGTGGTGAGGCTGCAGAGTGGGGTCTGCCAGGAGCAAGAAGAGTGAATGGGGCTGGCTTTGGACAGAAGCAGAGATGCAGACTTGAGGATGAAGATGGGGATGAAGGTGGAGTGAGCATGTGCAGGTTTAACAGAGGGAAGAGAGGGGTTGTGCAGGGTTTGGGAGGGTTTGGCTCGTGCAGTGCATTCCCAGGGAGAGCCCCGAGTGCCGTCCTGTCGGTGTGAGTGATGTGGCTCCAGACTGGGAGTGGGGGGGTTTGCCCCGTGGGTACAGCAGAGTTATGCATTTTCCACCCACAGGAAAGAGCTGCTGCAGCTCTGCTGGCAAGAGGGAGGTTTGGGCAGATCAGCTTCGCCAACCAGAATGACAAGGGAAGGGGAGAGGAGAAAAAAACCCCAACACACACAAAAACCCGCCTGTTTGTTCCCCCAAAGCAGAGAGGTGGGTGTTCAGCAGCCCCACACACACGCAGACAGTGACTCCCAGATCATTACCATGTCTGCAGAGCAGAGCTGCAGGCTTTAGGCATGCCAGGGATATTTTTTTCAACAAAATAAAATGCAGATTTATTTTTTTTTTCCCCCCAGTAAGCACCCGTGTTAGCTTCTGCTTCCCTCCCCAGTTCCCACCCTGGCAGCACACAGGCAGCTCCCATCCCCTGAGTGCTCAATTACTGCTGCTGCACACTAGTTATGCACCGTGGAGTAGCTTGAGGGGATGGCAGGAGCTCTGGAGAGAGTGGGACACGGGAGGAAATAAACACCAGCAGCACTGCCAGGATCTAAAAACAGTGCTACTGGAGCAGAGAGAGGGAGTTCTCTCCCTGCTTTCATCCTCTTCCCCCTCCACTGGTAGCGCTGGGGAGGTGTTTACAGCTGTGTTTCCCTCCACCATCCCCCGAGGGGTGATGTGACTCTCCCATCGAGGTGGGTCCCCAGACTTCTCGGGGTGGGATGTGGCTCTGCAGCAGGGAGTGGGGCTGAGCTTGTGTTCTGGCTCTGAGTGAGGGTGTGGGCTGTGTCTCAAGGGATGAAGGATTTCAGGAGCCCCTCTTTGGAAGGAGAGCAGGAGTATGGCTTGTCTTTGCCAGCTGAGAATGGGTAGGTGCATGGCATGTCAGGTTTGTTCTTTGGGGTCTAAGGGTCTTAGGGTCACAGTGCAACACTTCATGCAGTTGGTTCCTGGTCTCTGCAGATTTGCTCTTAGACAGAAACCTGCCCCTCTCAGTACCAACTGCTATGGAATTAACACCATATCTTTAGGACCTTGGACCCCATTTCTGTTCCAAACTTCTCCTGCTTCTCTTGACTGTGCATGTGTTACTTAATCCCTGCACTGGGGCCAATCCCCAGGAGCTACTTGTGGAGCTGACACTGAGGCAGAATGTGGCTCCTAGCCTGTAATCCCTCAGAAATACATATCCTTAGGGGGAATTCTCCTCCAAATCCAGACTGTATGGCTTAGGCTAATTGCTGGCCAATATCAGCAAAAAGCATTGACATGACGTGGTGTTCACTACAAGCCGTTCCACAGTCATCACCTCAAGTGAACTCTCATTTATTTAATGGCTAAGTTGGATTTTCCTTCATTTGAGTGTTTGGTGCTGTTAGGAAGAACTTTTTGGTTCTTTCTGGTTCAGTATTCCTCATGCCAACTTTCCCCACCTTTACACTGTCCCTGAAAGGTGTGAGGGGGGGTGGCTGCCGAATCCAGCCCTGTGTCCTGGTCCATGGGAAGGGTGTTCATGTCCCAGAGGACATCACACCAGCCCTCCCCCCACTCCCTCTTGGCAAGGGGTGGGGCAGGAGAGAGGACAGGAATTGTAGAAGGCAGTTCTGATGAAATCCATCTCCCTTTGCTGGCCCTCCTCGTGGAAGCAATCCCATCAAAACAGAGATGCAGATGGTCTCACCCCTGGAGCCAGTGCCTATGTCAAGAGCCTTAGAAATGTGAGACCATACCACCAGTGAAGTTCAAACAGCCCTGAATATCTGCTGTCAACACTGAGGAGATTCCCCCACCCTCCTCTCCCTTTTTTTTTTTTTGTAGTTCTGATGCCTTTCTTGTTTTGTTTCTTTTTACTTTGGTTCTGTATGTTTTGTTTTCTGTCTTTAGGCTTTCTTAGGGGCCTAGAGAAAGACTGATGAAAAAACAATCAGTCCTACTTGGATGGCCTTGATAAAGGATAGAGATCCTGTTTGGAGATCACATCTGGAGGGGGGTTTTCTAGGGATATCTCTGTATCTCTCTACCCTTCCCTCCCATGTTCTTGGCAGTCTTGGATGGGCAGTGAACACAGACAGCTGAGTAACCCTCTCACTCTTCTTAGCTTTTTCTTTCTGGTTTCTGAAGTAATAAATGGCAGGGATCAAAATAAATCAGTGTACGTAGGGAAGAATCCAGAGCATTTGGACATGCAACAATTCAGTGAATATTCGCAGAAAGAAAGATAGAGAATTAATCAGATCAGCAAGCAACTATGAATCTAAAGGAAATATAATAACCATGATAAAATTCCTGATGCTGGAGCAGCGTGGAGTTTAATCACTGGAGATTTTGAAAAGCTTGTGTATGTTTTGAGACATTTTTATTCTTTCAGTCATGTCTTTTGAGATAAAAAGTAATAAGCTAATTAAAATGTACCCAAGCGTGGCTGTGAGTAATAAGATGAGAGTATGGACATTAAAAAATCCAAACAAACATACATTAAATCCTTTCATCCAGTTCTGGGTGTACAGTCATGCTCCAAACTTTCTGAACGGTGGTGATGTCAGCGGGAACACAGGATTCGTTAAATGCTTGAAGGTTCCATCCATTCGTGGGTCAGACGGGATTCAGTCACTCTGGAAGGGCCTGTTTTGCACTCGTGGTGGTCAAATCTTGTGTGGCACAAGATGAGACTCAGTAATCGATGAGGAAACTGAGCCTTAATAGAGTCTGGCCAGAGCTGCAGAGTCCATGGATCAGGGACAGGTTCAGAGACAAGAGGCAAGAGCAGCAGAGCCATGTCAGCGAGCAGGAATCGTAACTCTTCACCTCTTTGCAGGAAGGGGCTGCACCAGGAGCTCCATCACTCTCACTCAGAGCGTTGTTTCCATTTCCTGCCACAGAGGTGAGAAAAAGCCTTCACACTGCTGCCTCCTCCTCCTCCCTTGGCCTTTCAAACGCCCTCTCCCCACCCCAGGCTGCTTTTTGACACAGGATGTGCCCCCCGAGGAGGATCTGAAAGACCAATTGTGATGAAGGGGTGCCCCCCTTCCCACACACACACTGGTGATCTCCTGCCTGCTCTTGGAAAGAAATGCCTGGTGGTTACAGTGGTTCCAGTAAATACCCAGTGAGTAGGTAGGTAATTTCCATACTACAGACAAGCCTCAAGAAGAGGCATCCCCAGGGCTTGGTCTGCAGCAGAGAAATCACCTCTCGCTGTCACGGGCTGTGCTCAGTCCTGGGTCAGCTTTGCTCAGTGTAGTTTTGACCCTTGCCTGCTGTAAGGCTGCTGAACCTGCTTTAAACCACAGATGTCTGAACTCACAGTGAACCTGTTGGGAAAAAGGTGTTTTTCCAGTGTGGAATGGGGATGGGGACAAGTGGACATGCAGAGAGCTGATGTCATCCTCGTGCTCTTCAGTGAAGGAACTGCACCCTACCACTGCTGGTAATTTCTGTCCCTTGGAAAACTCTGCTCCAGCTCAACATCTGGTTTTCCAAATGTCTCTGCAAGGCTAGGGGATTTTTCCAAGTGCTTTTCCAGCTCAGTTGGCTGACTTGCTCCTGGAGGTCAAGTGACTTGCCCCCATAGGTCATGCAGCAAGCAAGCACTTTGATCCTTGTCCCAGCAGATGAGATCAGCTTGAGGCTCTTCTGCTGCCAGTGGTGAGATCTGAACTTCAGGCTTTGGAGTCAGGGCGTTTCCAGGATCCCAGATCTCCGTGTGCCAGACACTGGAAGGACTGTGGGGAAAGGCTCAGCTATTTGCTTCAAATCTGACCTGATCTCAGGTCCGAAAGGAGAAAGGCTTATTCTGTAAATGTATTGAAGGTGTGATCTGCCGCCTGTTCTATCCATCACTCCATTCTTTTCCCGCAAAGTTTAGACTCTGCCTCGCTCCAGCACTGCCTTTCAGCTGCAAGGGGTTTGGTTCTATGGCCATGTGCCCTGATGGGCCTTCTGGAGCTGCTGAACATTTGGCTCCTCCTGGAATTCACAACCCTTACTAATAAATGTGCTTCAGCTCCAGCAGCATTTTGAGCAGAAGGGCAGGTCAGTCCTTCTCAACAGCAAGGACTAGTTCAGCCAGCTGGTTTCTCCTGCAGGATACCCACAACAACATGCAGGCTCACGGGGCTGAGTGGGTATTTCTGTGCTGGGAGTGGGTTGGAAGGGTTGGCTGTCTGCACTGAAACTCGTGCCCTGCAGCTGTGGAGGCCACTGTTGTCCCCTCAGAGCCAGGCAGTGCAGGTGTCCTCTGTACCCTCCTTTCCCATCCTCCTTGGAAACCTTGACACCATGAGGAAGGCTGAGTGAAAATTAAAAAGCGCCGCCTGGCCACCTGCCAGGAACATCTTAATGCATAAAACCTCCTTCTGCAGGCAGGCAGGCTTGGATGAAGCCTAAGGTATTCCAGCTATTGCTGTTCTTCCTCTTGCAGCCCTTTCCAGCATCCAGCAAGGGGAGCTGAGAACCTGCTGCCTTCCCTTTCCCCGTCACAACTGCATCAGGCTGTCCCCAAGTAAAGAGGCAGCATCTCTGAGCAGTTCACAGCTTGCAAGGGGGCTGACTCCATCCTGCTGCATTTGCTGGACCGGGAATCTGATTGGGAGAGCTCTTGGATGGGAGCCTGCACACCGAGGGGCCTAATGTGCTGAACAGCTGGGGCAGGGCCATATTTCACATCCACACTCCACTCCCAGGCCACTTGCCCTGTCCCCTGTGTCTCAGGAAGGCCACACTTCCCCCTTAGTGCTTCCCACTTCTTCCAGCATGGGAGCATTCCCTTTCAGGAGGTCTTTCCCCCCCCCAGCCCAGTTTTCAAAACTCTTATAATTCCTTCCTTTTTTAATCCCCTTGGGGGGTTCCTATGGAACTATGGGGGGTTCAAGGTCTCTTGTTCAACACTAGGTTGCCTTTGGGCAAGTTCTGCTATCGGTTTCAATAGGTTTTTGGTTCCTGTGAGTTTGGGAGCCTGAGGAGGGTTCTGGGGAGAGAATTCTCCTCCAAGCTGTGTTTTTCCATCCTTGTTCTAGGCTCAAGTCTTGTGCTCCTCCCTCAAGGTTTGTATCAAGGACGGGATCTCTGTCAGGGAAGGGAAGTGGTGGCACACGGTGTTTCTGGCCCTCTGCAAGGTCTCAAAGCCATCTCAGTTGCCTCTGCGGTGCCAAGAAGGGAGGCAGATGCTGATAAATTCCTATCTGAAAGTTTTATTTGTAGTGGCTTCTCTGGAGAAATACAGTTTTGTCCTTTTCTGCTTCCTCAGCTACTGTCAGGGAAAGGAGAGAGATGCTGTAGGTGTGAGATCTGCAGAGCAGGTGATTCCCAAATTAAGGGCTGTCCCAAGCACATGAGTAGTAAAATAACTTCTGTTATTTTATGTTAGAAAACAACACAGAAGATTGAAGCTGGAAAGAAAACCCTCATGAGCAGCACCACAGCTTCCATCTCCCCTTTGGACTGGGACGTTAAAGCAGCACTTTTAAAGTTCCTGTGTTTAGTGCTCCTGGCACTCAGCTTGGCAAGGCTGTTTGCCTCTGGCCTTGGCTTTTACATCAATTTTAGTAACTTCCCATTCTGATTATCCTTTGACACCGATACATGCATGCACATGAGAACTCACATCACCCTTCCACACAGGCAACGAGGCCCATCTTTGAGATGTCTCCAGAAATTAGACTTTAAATTACCTGAACTCCTGTCACACACGTTGGGTCCTTCCTGGCAGCGTGAGGATGGCAGATTCCCCTGTCTCCTTCGGTAGCTGAAGAGCCATCAGGAGACTGAGGAGAAGTGAAATGGCTCGAGGTTCACCCAAAAATCCAGTGACAGCTGGAGGACAACCCTCAGGATGCCCAGCTGCCCAGGGCCAGGCATGTCTCCCCGGCACGTGGGAGATGTCAGGAAGGAGCCCTGATTTCCCTGGGGCCCCGTGGCAGGCGGGTGGGGGATGCTGCCCATCATTTTCCTGCAGCACAGCCACGTTTCCACCACACACATGGAGCTCCAGGGCAGCTTGCAAAGAATGCCATTCATTCATGCAATCCCCCCCTCACCCCCATCGAGGGCAATGCCCCCAAACTGGGGATTAAAAACAAAAAACACAACAACAACTACTGGGGGGTTTGCCCATTTTTTTGCTCCTCCCTTTCCTTTCCCTACCTTCATGCTTTGATTTAAATTTTTTTTAAAAAAAAGGCTTTTCTGCCTTCCAAAATGCAGCGGCACAGTGTAGGTTGGCCTCTCTGAGCCTTTGCTGGCCAAATTATGTGGCAGTGGTGCTGGGAGAAGTGGGTAGAGAGGGGACAGAGCTGCTGCCATAAGGCTTTTTTTTTCACACTTCTTGCCAACATAATCAAAATAACTCACTTACACCTAATAAAATAAAATGCAGAATCCAAAAGCCTTCCTTCCCTCCAGCGGTTTGTCTGGATCCCATTCCTTGAAGCTGAGCTGAGAATGCAAGAGGAGAGGGGGTTATTTTGGTTTTGTTGTTAATTTTTTCTGGAATGAAAAATACCAACAGCAGGGCAGAAGGTGCAGCTGATTTCTGACACGGACAGAAGTTGAGTGTTCCTAAAGCTGCTGCTTGATGGGGACCAAAGTTAATCTTTGGGGTTTTCCTTTTCTTTCTTTCTTCCTTTCTCTCACCCCTTTTCTTTCCTTTCAGTTTAGTCTTTGCTTACCACAGACAGGTGGGGTTTATCCCCCTCCTTCTCTGCTCTAAATATATGTGTGTGTGTGCGGTTTTCCAGTCAGTCCTGATATGCCCTTCCCTTTGCTCTGTTCCCATTTTTCCAGCTGTAAATCTCCAAAGTGCTGGACAGGGAATGTGGGAAGCATCAGCACTCCTTTAAAGTGTGCCAGGAATGACCAGAGATGATGGATCCAAAGGTGCTAAAAAAATAAAAGAAAGCATGAAGGCAAAAAACTCCCCATGATGCAGTGGCAACCCTCTGTGCTCATGAACTCCTTTGCATCCCCTGCACATGTAAATTTTAACAGTGAAAGGGTCAATTAAAATGCAAAATTCTCCTTTGAGCGGGATGTGTCACAGTGAATCAGGGTGTGGGGAGTGTGAGCACAGCTGTGACCACACCAGGAGCCCCCCTGCCCACCTTTGCAGGTGACACTTGTACCCCTGCAGATTGACTCCAGGGGTAGGGTGGGATGTGAGGGAAGAGCTGCCATGGGGAGGCACGTGTGGTCCTGCAAATCACCCCACTAACCTGTCCCAGAGCTCCCCAGGGCCCATTTGGGATGAAGGACGGGTTGAAGCTCCTTCCAACTCTTCCAGTAAATCTTCACTGTCGTTCCCACAAAAGGAGAAAGTGAGAGGCAGGAATATTAATGTGACTCAGCAAGTCACTGATAGAGTCAGTGATGGAGCCTGTGGACACTGGTCTTGGTATTTTTGTTTCTTTAGCAGCAGAATTATCTACTACATGATTTATATTCATGTTTAATGTGGGGTTTTTTACTGTCATGCATATTTAACAGGCATCTAACAAATGACTAAATCCCATAGCCTGTGCCACTGCAGCTATGAAAATATGCAATAACCCAATGCCTCTCCTCTTTGTTTCAGATTTTGGCTAATGACAGAGAGAGAAGAATCCTACCCTTCAAACACAGGTAAATGCCTGAAATCTTTGGGGTCTGTGCATATGCTCTTTAAGGCACAGGTTGTCCACCTTTATTACTGGCTAAATTATGTCTTAGAAACTGTTATTTCCAGTCCCATCAGATTTTAAAAATGCATATATTTAAAAAACCCCACTAAAATTGATAGACAAAGGTGACATATAAAAGACAAAGCTGCTGTATGAATGAAGGTAAAGGAATAAGCTCCATATGCCTACCTTGCAACCCCCAATTATTTAAAGAGGCAGGTGCAAAGTAAGTGGGAAAATTGAGAGGGCTGATGAAAACCCAGGTCTCTTTAGATCATTACAGTATGGAACATCCTTGAGTGGACCAGAGTTCTCACCCAAACCTGTAATTTTCAAGTAATCTCTGAGGTTTGAGTGTTGTCATGTTACTACCAGCAGTAGCCAGCACGTGGGAAGGAGGCAGCAGAGGGGTTCTATTAACAAAATATTTTCATCAATGGCATGTTTAAAAGCTGAAGCTTCAGTCATCCCTCATGAATCCCTGTGTGTGTCAGTGGCAGGAGAGTGAACAGGTAGCAGAGGAGGGAAAAAGTCTGATCACAAACAATTAGAGACACCGGGCGAGGAATTTGCAGGTTGGGGTGGAAAAACATCAATGCTCAATTCTGTGTATTGAGCTATTACATGTAAGTTATTATTAACAATATAATTACTCAGCTCAGGTGCTGGTGGCAACAGATTTCATGTGACAAATATGCCTCCAGCATAACTCAATTCTCTCCACTGGTGTTTGACCAAGGACAAATTAACTTGTTTATGTCTGGGAAAGATTTTGGTAAAGGCCTATATATACACCAAAGCCTATATATACCAAAGGGCCTGGAATGCTGAAAAGGGAGGGCAAGATGAACATAATTGTTTTACAGAATATTCCTGACCCCTCACAGTGAACCTTTTGGCACAGGATTCAAATATGCCACAGTCAGATACACAGGTAGTAGCACTGATTCTCTTTGCATTCACCATCTCCACGTAACACTGAACTACCAGCTCAATTTTCAGTATTGAAAATACAGATTAATTGTTGCTTTTAACCTGTTGCAGCAAATCCATTGAGATGCACAGTTCTTCAACCATTACCAACACAGTCCAAACTCTGTCCTCTTCCTCACTATTGCAAAGCTAGATTGTTAAACAATTTTGGAGAAATAACAACAATAGGAAGATAGCAACAAATCAGTTTTATCTCCTTAAATATCAGGGAGGAATGAATTTCCTTAATGCCTTCCACAACAGGCTGTTACCGTGAAGGAGGGACGATGCTGGCTTGCTAAAAAAAAAAAAAAAAAAGGGAGGGAAGGGGATGCAGCCACTGGGGAAGCTCTCGCTCCCTAAATCTATTTCCCATCGACTTCTTCGCAGTCTCCATCAGCCCAGGTGCCCTTTGGAGAAGTTTTGCTCCGGATACATCAGAGCTTTGCTGCTGTTACTAAGGGGAACCAGACTGGGCTGGGCTGGGCTGGGCAGGCAGAGCAGTGCCGGGGGCTCCCTCCCTCCCCAAATCGCAGAATCATTCGGGTTGGAAGGGACCCCTGGAGCTCATCCAAGGCAGAGTCACCTGAAAACAGGTGGGTTTGGAACGTGTCCAAAGAGGGAAACTCCACGCCCTCCCCGGGCTGTCCCAGGGCTCTGCCACCCCCTGTCCCAGTGCCACCCCCTGTCCCAGTGCCACCCTCCCTCGGCGTGCAGAACTTCTCCCCACGTGTTGGGGCGAAACTTCTGTTTTAGAACCCAGTTGGAAGGGACCCCCTCAGGGCAATGAACTAATCGGCGTCAGTTTACGGCCATCCCTCCTCGTCCCGCCGCTGGGACAGCAGTGGAAAGGCTCTGGCACCGTCCTCCCTCCGCCGCCCCCTCGCCCCCGCCGCTTCCAGGAATCCTCTCCCTCCCCCGCCGCGCCGTCTGGGGCCGGGGAGCGGCTCTGGCACCGCTGCCCGGGAGATGCTCCTGCCCGGGGGAGAGCCGGGATGCCGTCCCGGGATAAACAACCCCCGGGGATGGGCGTGCAGGGGAAAGAGGGAAGGGAAAGGCTCGTTCTGCAGCGTTGCTGTGATGTAATTACGAGAGGTTTAAATGAGTGTTTTCCTGCTGGAAAACAGCCGCTGTTGTTACACTCCCTCCCTCCCCCGAGCTCCGCTGTTCTGGATCACCCGATCTATAGGTTTGAAATGTCGAGCCCAGTGTAGGCGCAAAGATTCCAAGAATCTAATTTTCAGTCTAAAAGAAAATGCTTTTAGAGAAGGAGAGAGAGAGAGAGAGAGTGGCTGGCTGGGTTTCTGCTGTGCTGAGAACCCACAGTTCCCATGTGAAAATCAGCTCATCCTTTCTCTCTCCCTTTATAGGACCTGTCCTGTTCTTGCCTGGATTCATCCCTAACTCAGTCCCAGTCCACAGCAAAGTTGGGACCGTGTCTCCCCAGCAGCCATCCAAAAGTGTCAGGGCTGATATCCCCACTTCAGAGAAGGGGAACTGAAACATGCCCGAGGTCACCCCAGGAAATCTCCACCAGACTGGCACCTGAATCATTCCTTCTGGACACAGAAATACTAATTTCATCAGCCAGCATCTGAGCAGAGCCTTGAGTGGTCTGGCTGTATGGAAGATGTGGGTATTCCTGGTGTTGGTCCTGCTCCTTTTTAAGCTCAGTGGTGAATTTCATTGGCAGTGGAATGAGATCTAGCCAAGTATTTTCTTTGGGTTTGGTTCTCTCTTCATTTATGTTGTTTTATGTAAAACTGATGTAAGCAAGGAAAGAATGAGGCTTTTTATTTAATTAATTATTTTATGAAATAGTTTTTGAATTACTATGGAATTATGCAGCAAACATGCTGTTTCTCGTAATAGGCTGGGATATCTCAAATGAATGTCTTACCCTTTTTTTTTTTTAATGCAATCTTTTATTTCTGCATTCTTTACAGCAGGAGCAGGAGATAATGGGGCTGGAATGCCCTTCTTGATTGTTCATGTTAGTTCTCCGTGTCAAGCAGGATAAAACTCCAACTAATCCTGCCATAAATTTAGATATTCCTAATCCTTCAGTATTCCCACTTTTCTTCAGGCATTAGGCGTGTAATCAGCCCTGTGCCAAAAAAAGAAAATTGAAGAAGGAGTTGGGACTGTAAGCAGCTATTTAAAAAATGAAAAAATAAGTACAGGCTGCCCAGTATTGCTCAAGTTCAGATGGTTTTAATAGCTCTGCCCCCAACCTGGCTCTGCAGCCCCTCTGCACAGGGAAATGTGTGTTTGGGAGTGCAGGGATCTCTCCTGGGGCTGTTTGAGTACTCAGTGCTCTCAGTACAGTGATGCTCTGCCCCCTCCCACTGCAGTGCCCATTAAAGGTTGATATCTGCTCTTTGCAGGGTGGAACTGGACAAACTCCCCCACTAATGCACTGGGAGCTGAGTGGCACTGGGAGTGTGGCTGAGCACAGGAGAAACCCAAGAGTGGTTTCAGGCAGGAGGGGACCTGTTGGGAGCTGCTGCCTCACCAGCAGGGGCCCAGTTTTCTGGGCTGCACCTTGTACAGGGGGTTATCCCCCTGCTATCCCTTCCTCCCCGTGGAGCTGAGCTGGGGACTCTGTCCTGGAGGCCTCCAGCAGAGCTGCCGTTGTCCCAGGGCTTGGAATGGGAGCTGTGAAGGAGGTTCCAGGCAGGGAGGTGCAGCCACAGTTCCCAGGTATGGGCTGGAATGATGGTCAGTGCCTCTCACTGCAATTCCTGCACCATCAGGGCTGCCTGGCTGAGCACGTGTGGGCTCTTCCAGCACAGCCATCCCTGTTTTTACCTACTTAGGGAACCACCTCTGTGCACCACAGGCACAAAGACACTGGCCTGGCCTTACCATCAAAGGGTGTTTTCTCCCACTGGGAATGCTCTCTGAACCATATATCTGACATGTCCTTCTGGCTTTACAAGCAGCCAGCTGGTTTGAGTGGAACACAGCCACACAGCTCCCATCTTTGGGTTTATAAACACCAAAACAGACAATGGAGACCAAAAAAAAAAAAAAAAAAGAAATAAACAAACCGGCTGCTTTTGATTAGGAGCAGTCCTTCAGTCTGCACCAAAGCACTCATGTTTGCTTAATGGTACAAATAATTAATCATGTGAAAGTGGATTCCTGGACTGGGATAAGATGGCTGGACCTTTTTACTTGTTCCCACAGGTCCATTTCTGGTGGGTTCCACCGACATCTTGCTGGTGTTCTGTGGGGGGCAGAAATGTGCAGGGATGAGTGAAATGGTTCCTTTGTCATCAGGCAGACCTGGATCAGGCCCCTGTGTTCTCCAGTCAGTGGGAGGTTGCTCCCTTTCGTGCCTGGGTGCTGCTAAAATAAGATTTTGGGATAATCAGAATGCCTTGGAGGAATGAATGGTGTGATGTGTGATTGAGAAGCGTCTGTGCTGTGGGTGCTCAGGTGAGGGGTGTAGCTGTGGACAGTTCTCACTGCCCTCAGACTCTGCCAGAAGGGAGCGACAGTACAAATGCAAAGTGTTCAAGTTGTTTCTCTTTTCCTTTCCCCTGCAGAGAACCTGGCCCTGGTGCTGCTGCCATTGGGACTGTGGAAGAGCAATCCCACTGGTGTCAGAGGATTTCCACTGACATAAATCTACTGCAAGCAGGAGGACCATGGGGCTCCACACTGGACATTTTACAGGGTGAACATGTGGACTTCTCTCAAGCAGAGGCTGCTTCTTTGTCCTTGCTCTTAATTTTTTCTTTAATTTGCCCATTATCCAACTGTAAAAGTCAGAATTCTATTCCATAATGTCTTCCATAAATGCAAATGGAGGTGGGCATTAAAATAAGCCATAGTTAAGCGTTTTAGAGAGACTTTTCCACTTGCCACTGATAATCCCTTCCAAATTGGCAATCATATTTGGATTTTGCTCTCCATAGGCAGGCAGCTTTGCTGGAATCTATCGTGATTGATAATGATAATTTTATTAATTACTTTCACAGCATTTTGAAGTGTTGCTGACTTCATGCAGAACAAGTGAGCTCTTACCCAGAGGAACTTTGCAGCAGAGGTATGTCTGATGAAGAATATTGAATTAGGCTGAGATGTGAGTCCATAAGCTCAAGCTTCCTGTTCTGCTTTCATACAACTTCAGAAACTCCCACAATAACCAATAATAATGATTACCTAATTAACTGCAAGGCACAGTTGCAATTTCCATCCAAGATCATAAAAACCCTTTGGGAGGTGGATTTTGCAGATGTCGACCTGCAGCACGGGGGCTGAGCAGCTTGATTCCTGTCAGACAACCTGGAAACTGCAAAGGGAATCACAGGGCAGTGTGGGGTAAACAGGGACTGAATTCATGCTGTTTGCAGCACCATCCAGGGCCTCATTTTGGTGGGTGGCTGTGCCACACAGTTCACCCACTGGCCAGACATCCTTCCCACACTGTGCCTTTTGTCTGTCTTGCTCTTTTCTCTGTGACCCAGAGCCCTGGGTCGTGTCTTTCAGGCATATCTTTGAGACAGGTACTGCCAGAAACTTAGATCTGGCTGCAGGGCTTTTTTTTTTCCTTTTTTTTTGTTTTTTTTCCTGCTGAGCAAGAGGGTTGTGCTCTCAGCAGCCTCACAGGATAACCTTACACCTGAAAATCTGCAAGAGCAGAAAGGTTCTGAGCCTGATGAGCAGTGATGGCAAATGCACAGCTCACACACAGTCAAGCGTAGAGTATCTCAAAACATTTATTTAGAAGGAAGCATTTACTGCTGGTCCCCTTCTAGACCATTCTGTTTGTTGGTTTTTTTTTTTTTTAAAAAAAGACATGGAAGGAGCTTGTCTAATACAAATGTATTTACTGTAGGTTTTCCCCTCATTGTTTCTGGCAGAAGGGCTGGAGAGCTGCGGTCGGTGGCACCGCTGAAGGACGTGTGGGCAAACACACAGTAAGTTTGCTACAGCAAATATTGCAGGATTTCCACCAGAGGCAAAGCAAAATTTGTCAGAGGTGCTGCAGGTCAAGCACAGAGTTCTGCCAGGCTCCCCATCTGAGCAGGAACAGAGATCCAGGCAGCAAAGGGATGCAGAAAAGGGGACTGACTGACTGACTGGCTTAGCTGCCTGCCCAGTTGAATTTAGTTACCTACTTATATCTGTTTTTCTGTACTTCCTGGGTTGCCTCTGCATTCAGGTCTATCAGGTTGGCTCTTTCCCAAATGCATTTACATTCACATAAAAAAATAAAAGCCTTTTGCAGGGCTAGAGCTGCTCCTTCCCTGGAAAGTCCTAGAAGTTCATGAGTAAAAGCCAGAGACTCTCCAAGAGATGTGAGGAAAGCCATTTGTCTCCAAAATAATCTGGGGCAAGAAAGCAGTAAATATAATCAGACTCATCTACAAGAGCAAGAGTTTGAGAATACTCTGGGGAAATAAGAGAGGTTGGGGCTCTGCTCAGTGAGACATCTGTGACCAACTAAAAACATCCTGTAAATGTGTGTGTCTGGCAACAACAGGGTAAGAAAAAGGCAAATATTTCTAGACTGGCTTTATCAGGTAGAATTCCTTGGGTCATCCACGGAGCAGAGGGGAAAGAGCTGTAGAATTAAAGAATAAAGAACGTCCATGGAACCCAGCACTGCATCTTGCAAGGAAGCAGCCCCTTCTAGAGGGGCTGTGCAAATGCTTCCAGTTTCCTGGAGAGCCTTAATGGGAGAGCTTTCTTAGGCTGTGTTTGTAGCACCTGTTGGAGCCTTTATGTGTGAGATGTAAAAAGTTTTTAATGTGCAGCAAACCCAGAAATGCTCCGAGATACTGTGATTAAAAATGCTCCCACAGAGAGAAAAATAAAAACAACAGCCCAGGAACTCCCTGATGAAAGATATTTATGTCCTAAGTTGTAAAACTAGCCAAGCTCTCCAAAGAAACAGCAGTAACAGAATTTAGCTGCTGGAACCCAAAGATGCATTGTTCTGATTTAATAATTAATGTGGAGTTAATTGAGGCTTTTACTGCAGTGAAACAGGATAAAAGAACCCTGGCAGTGTGGACACCAGGATTCTCTGACAGCAAGTTCATTCTGCTCCCCTGTGACCCCTCCTCACTCCCACTGCCCCCCTCCCTTCTCCTTCCCCCAAAAATGGGTGTGGGGTGTGATGTTTCTGCTGTTCCTTTCCCAAAACAAGGGGGCTGGGAAGACAGTCCTGGAACCATCTGGGGATGGAGGATAGGGCAGCCAGGAGACAACCAGGTCTGCTGAGTGGAGCTTTCCTCCTTCCCTCTTCTGGGCTATTATTTTCCATATATGCTCTGAGTTGGGAATAACTGAGCCGTGCAGCACAGAATGCCTTCAAAAGGCAGCAAAGCAGAGGGAGGCACGGGGAGAAGCTGGCTCTGTGTTATCTTCAAGAAAGTAAATAATGACATGGGTTTATGGCTTACAATTTAGTGCTTTAGAAATTGAGTCACACAGAACGTACCCAGAACAAAATGGCTTTTTAACCCCTTGGAGTACATGCAATGTGAATAAACACTACCCAGGTTTGTTGGGGGAAAACGGCCGAGTTTTGGTGTCAGGGCTGTTGGTTACCAGAGAATGGACTGGTCAGAGAACCCTTCAGATTAGGGTGTGGCTGCTGGTTTTAGATCCTCTGGAAGAAAGGCTGGTGTGCCCTTCATCAATCCCTTTTTTGATTAAATACTAGTTTTGGTGAGGAGAGGGCAGGTCAAGCAGGGGCACTGAACTGGAGTTTTGGCCAATAAACCTTCATGCACACACAGAATCAAATTTATACACAAACACTGAAGGAGTTTTACTTCCTTCCTCGTCCCCAGCCTTGTTATTCAAGTGGTTTATTAGGGAGGTCCCACAGTGGTGGCCAAAATTACTCCAGCAATGCTGACCCAGAGTTCAGTTCTCCCTCACTTCCCATTTTCAGTTGCCACTTTCTGTTTCCCAACTGGAGTCTCTGTGATTTGCATCCCTTGGCACTTCCAGTAACCATCACCCTCTCCTCCATCATTCTGCAAAGAAAGGAGGGAGTGCCTTATCCATGCCATGACATTCCAGCTGGGGCCTTGTAGCTGGAAGTGGGATTATACTGGAAACGTGGGAGAACCTTTGCCCATTTTCCCATTCAGCACCTGCCTCTGAGGTGGAACTTTTTATTTAGGTTTTCCCTTTATTATTTTAGGTTCACTGAACACAGGGAGTGAAAACTCCTGCTTGGAGCAACAAGGGAACAAAGCAAAGCTCCTCTGCACTGCTGATGTTCGATGGGATCACAGCAGGAGTGAGGTAAGCAGCACTCCTTTCTCACTTGGGAAGCTTTGAAAATGGAATGCTGGAACGCCGGGTCCTTTCCTCTCCAAATGAGTGGGGTGACATGAAAGATTGCTAAGCTTGCAGAAAGTGCTTTTTCACCACCTCTAAGCCCTGAAAACCACCCAGGACGTCATCTCCAGTGTCTGTGCTGCCCTTGGAACACCTGTGTCCAGACCTCCCTTGAGTTTCCATGCTGGAACCTTGACAAACTCACCCCTTTTCTGAATATATAGTTTAGAAAATGAAGTGTGTCACACATCTACTCCAAAGCAAGCACATCCAGGAATCTACTGCACTCCCACCTTCTGCTCCACATGGATTGGGAGGAGTTAGGGGGTGCTGCCAGGGATGGAGTTTGCACAGGGAAGCAAGGTGGTAAACTGCTCCTGCTCTCACTGTGGATGCTGGTTTGGGATCTGGCAGGATCCAGGGCACACACATTCTGATTATGGAACGGGGACTCTGGATAAAGCCACACAGCCAGTTAATGTACCATCTAAAAACTACTTCTGTACCCTGAAGAGATTAGTGTCTGTCATTTGGGCTTTTACTTTAGAGCCTAATAGCTGGAGATTTAATCCCTTATTCAGAGAAGTAATTATTGCTCATATAAATAGGTCTGTTGGAGTCAGTGAGCTGAGCTCCCCGAGGGGAGGGATAGTCACTTTTACCAATCCAAGTCTCCACAGTGTTGTGCAGGGAGTGCAGTGCTTAGTGCACCTAGGAATGGTGGAGTGGCTCACACTTTCTCAGTGGAAATGTGTGGAATCACTCAGCTTTGGGTGCTGACTGGGGACAGGGCACTTCTGGGGCTCCAGCTTCACGGGGTAAATCCATCTGCATCAGCCCCTTGCCAGGGATGGCTGGATGGCAGGACATGGTTCTTCCTGAAATGGTTCTTCCTGCACTGTGAGCCTGCTTTGGAGCTGGGATCTGAGTCTCCAAATCCCCCAGGGAGTTGCCACAGGAGCCCCTGGCGGGGTTCTGATGAAGGAATCTGGAGCTGTAGCTTTGCCCACTGAATAGAAACATGCAATAACATAACTTTTAACTGCTAAAATAAATACATTAGATGCGACTTCTGGGGTCTGAAACAAGGAAGGTTTGCAGGAACTCCTAATGTGTTGTTTCTTCCCTGCCTGTACCAGCTGGAGCTGGGTCTGAGGGGGCTCCTGCAGCACTCACACCCTTGTCTCAAAGAGAATTCCTGGCAGTGGTGCTGGGGGTGTCATGCCAGGCCAGGAACGAGCCATGTGCAGCAACAGAGCTGTGATTTCTTCCTTCCTCCCACCTCCACGTGGGGGGACTCCATCAGCCATCAAGTGAAAACACTGGAGCAAACAGCACATCTCTGAGGGTGGGAAAGGGGATGCTGGGCACTTGGGGAGAGAGGAAGGACCACGAAGAACAAAATCTGAACATATAATCATACACTTCTTGAGGCTCCCACGAACCTATTTATGTGCCTGCTGCAAGGGAGCACTGGAGGTACATTCCTGTTTATTAAAAAAGGGATACTTGTTTTCATCTGGGTGCACGGTGCAGGTGGGGTTCAAACAAAAGGAAGGTGTGTGGCATGAGGATCTTGTTTTGTGGTCACTGTTTCCAAAGAAGCCAATTGTAAGAAAAAAAATCCCCAAACAACATGCACCTGTGGGATATTATTTATTTGCATCCCATCGTAGCCAGAAGCCCTGTCACAGATTAGAACCACAGTGCAACACACACTGAGCTCTTGCTCCTCCACAACCTGTAAATCCTTGTGATTGTCTTTTCATTTCTGGTTTTAATTTTGGTGTTTGTGGTTTGGTGGGTTTTTTTGATGCTGCTTTGATTTTTTTTTAAAAAACATTGTCACTCCCTCTGGAGTTTTGCTGATTCTGCGTTTGGGTGAGATTTTGAACTGCAGTTGGTGGTGCTTCAGCTTTGTTACCATTTAAGATAATAGCTGGTCTAGTTCTGACTTCTGTAGGAATGGAGTTAAACCAATCTTGGTAGGTTTGGAAAAACCATTTGGAAGCGTGTGCCAAACCCCTGGAGGGTTTGCCTTTTAGAAACACAGAAATGAGGAGAAAAGATTTGGTCCAGTGATGCAGTCCCGAAACTGTCCGTTGTGTGACCCAAGGCAACTCATTTCATTTCTCTGTGCCACAGTTTATCCATCAAAGAAAACAGGGATAAGCTACAGAATACCTATTTATCTCTTGCAATAGGTTGGCAAATCTAGTAAATGTTGGTAATAAGCTTTTGGGCCTGTAAAAGTAAACAAAACACAGGATTATTTACTCCATTCACATTTCCTCTTTCACATCATTGACACCCTTATGGTGCTATTTGGAATTACTGAGACAGAGTTCAACAGAGCCTTGATTCTGGCAGGGGAGAGGTTCTAATGTGACTCAGATTTGGAGCTTCTCTTTTATTTGCTTAGGCAGTGGAATGAAGTCTCGTTGGGCATGAACCCCAGGCAGGTCACACTGACCTGTTCTCCTCTTCTCAATCCCATCCTCACACCAGTAGATGTGACCTCTGTGTGCTCACTGCATCTGAACCTGTGTGTGTTTTAGGGAGGTGGAACTCTAAAGGTCATGGAGTAACCATATAAAGCTCTAGGGAAGAAATGAACAAAAAGGACAAGGAAAGTGTTTCCTTATCACAATGAGAAAGTGAAAACAAATCTAAAAAAAAAAAAAAAGAAGGGAATTAAACCCACACACACACACATTCTAGGAGCTGGACTGGAGGCACACACAGGGACACCTCTGGCTCCCAAGATTTTATCAGGGCTGTGGTTCTGTTCCCCTCGAACCTCAGACTGGATGAGGAGAGCAAAAAAACCCTTTTCCTGCGTTGCAGGAGAGAGGAGACTGGGAACTGAACAGAGTGTGGGATGTAAGAGCAAACTGTAACCCAGTGAATTAGTCTTAACTATAGCGAAAACAGCACTTGTGTAAATGAGGCCCCCGAGGGCCGATAACCGAGCAGTAAAATGTTACAGGAGGGAAGTAAGTCAGGGCTATAAACCCGGGAATCAGGAGCAGGGAGCCGGGAGCTGAAGCATAAAAGAGGGGAGATTAAAGGATGACAGATGAGGGCTGAGAAGGAGGCATGAATCCTTCCCAGCCTGAGGATTCAGATCCCTGGGGCCTGAGGATGGGGCTGCTCCTCTGAGGGCAGCCAAAAAATGACTGAGACACCCACCCAGGACCTGTGAGCAGAGGAGAGGAGTGAGGGATGGATGATAAATAAAATAAGGAAATATAATCAAATCAACATTGAGTGTATTTGATTTAGGAGGACACCAATGAATAGAGAACGGGAGGAAAGCAGCAGGGTGAGAGTTGCTGTAGGATAGGACTGTGGCTTGAGTGAGATATAGTGCAGGCCCTAAATTATCATCATCATTATTTTTTGGCTGGGCTGTGCTGTGACATCAATACCAATTTACACTCTGGGTGAGTAGCACTTACTACCTTCTTGTCTTCATAAATTGTGCATTGTCCTTATTTATTTGCTTCCCTGTCCCCCTTCCTCTCTTCCTGCCTTGCCTCTCTCCTCCTTTATAAGCGTGATGGGGATGGTGCACCCTTGCTATGCCCTTGATGATTTTGACATTTAACCCCAGTTATGGATCCCCAGCTCCACTCCCTTTTGAGGCAGGTATTGGAATGCTTCCTTTCCTGTGCTACAAAAGGTTGGCATTGCTCTTGATGGGTTTGGTTTCATCATGCAGCTGGTATTTCCATGATAATTCATGCTCCTCACGTCCAGCCAGGAGCTGGCACGTTGGCTATTCTGAGTCAAAGCCTCCTTCTTGATATCACACAGAATTTGTGTAAAGATCACAGTTTTTATACTCCCTGTCTCTCCAAATTTAGGAAAGCCACCCCATATTGTGAAGTCCCATGAAAGCACTGCTGTGGCATCACAAGGTGTCTTCAAAATACCTTCATTGCCAGGGAAGGGGGGAAACTTATTCTCTGTCTTACAGACTGTCAGATGGGCTTTTTAGGTTCTCCTGATCTTTGGTACAAAGGAGGGGAGGACAGCAACAAGGGAACAGAGGATGCACTGGTTTAAATGATGGTTAATGCTAAACCACTGGATTTTACACAAAGAGCTGAGTTCTGCGTGTTCTACTGCTCTGGCTTTGTGACTGGGTCAGTAATTAAATGAATTAGACAAAGTCCATTTGGAAGTGAATGGGTGCCAACTTCCTTTCCCAGTTTCATTTGAAAGCCTGACAGAAATTAAACTGGAAGGAGTCTGGTTCGAAATACAAATTCTTTTTCAGCTGCTTAAAATCACACCTTGAACTGCTCTGATATCCCTCAGCATATGGGACAGCCCTGAATCTCCCCATGAACTGAAGTCTGGCTGTCAGAGGGGCAGATGGTAAAGCTGAAAGTAGGAGTTCTGAGAGTCACCTGTCTGTGGTGTGGTGGGGGACAGCTCTTGGCTCAGCATGGGGCAGGGGGGCAGAGCTTGTACTGAGTGGTTTCTTTTCTTTCACATTCACCCACCCAGAGCTGTTCTCCTACAGCAAAACCCAGGGAAGGGGGTGAGAATATCCATCAGGGAGCAATCCCATTTTGCTGGGAGGGGATCTCTGTCCGTGTAGGCACCACTGGTGCATGTGAGGGTGCAGAAAATGCAAAACTAACAGTGGGAAACTCAAGAGACAGAGTGAATTTGGGCGTGCCTTGGTCAGTGTGTGGTACTTTGTGTGACACACAGGCAGTGTCACTGTCAGGGAAAGGACAGAGACTTCTCCTGTGCTAAAGGATTACAGATTTAATCTAACAAAACCTGCTCCCCTTTGCAGGAGTAACTCCAATTCCCAATTCTGCACCCAGCTGAGTGGCTGTTACTAAATACTACAAATAGAATGTTTCTTCCTGATTCCTCTGTGATCAGTTCATGCTCTGATGCTCACAGCCATCAGAACACAAAGTTGGGAATTTGCTTTCCTTTGAGAATCTCCTTTGCTGAAAAGAAAACAGAGAATGTATAAAGAACCTTGGTGCTGGTGCCTGCCTAGAGGAAACAGGCAACAGAGGGATACACTGGGAAAAGAAAAAAGCCAGTGACCTTATTTAGGGGTAGTAGATTTAATAATCTCTAATGGAATTACTGGTGAGGAATCTACATGCTCATCTCTTTCCTGTAAAAGGTTTTTTGCTTGGGTTTGTTTTTGTTTTTTTTTCTTTCCTTGTCTCTAGCCTGCCTTGTCCTGCAGGGAATCAGCCTGCAAGCCATTCTCCCAGGAAGGCAGCTGCATGGTGGTACCCCAGCTGTAAGGTCATGCCCCAGCATAATCCATTACGAGACAGTGAGCTGGAATATGCTTAACCCTGTACAGGTGCACAGGGAGGGAGAAAAGATGGATGCAAGGAACTTTTTTTTTTTTTTTTTTAACCTGTGCAGGGGCAGGGAGGAGGCTCCAGCTCTGAAACTCCTTCCACACGCTGTGTGGTGCTGTGGGAATCTGTTCCAGGCTAGAACAGAGTCTTGCCCCAGGCACTGAGCCTTGGGGAGCAGCTGCCAGTGCTGGGTCCTCCTTCAGCTCCCCAACCCGCCCCACATGAGCAGAGATTTGCAACTGCAGCTTTTCCTGCGGTTGTAATAATGCAAATTAATTGCCAGGACGCAGCAGAGAAAGCTGAATCACCTGCCCAAGCAATGGAGCAGCTCCTTCATTTCCATCTTCTGCCTGCAGAAAGGTGGAGTAGGAATTAAAATCCTGGGGGCTGCAGCTGAGCCATGGGAATATTTGGAACTTCGCTGTTGCTCTGTGGTTTGGTTGATTTGGGGCAAGCAGGAGATGTGGACCTCCCTGGTGCCCCATGCAGAGTGGCATGCCTTTCTTAAACCCTGCAAATATCCTGGGTAAAGACTGGGTGAAAAGTCTGCCATGGGAGATTTTCCTGCAGGGAATTTTCCGGGACTTGTTTGGTGGCAAGGGAATCTCCCTACAGACAATGACGTGAGGGCAGGGTCATTTCAGTTCTTATTGATGGTGTGATCTTGGACAAATATGAAAGGATAACTTGGCCAGAAGTGGTAGCTTGGTGGGCAGTAGACACCCCACCCCAAAAGACATAAACCCAGCAGTGTTCACTTTCAAGCTTGGATTTTCCAAGGATGAATGTTGAGAAGATGAGATGTGTGATTAGTTTCACTACGTTAAGGGACTGCAACCCTTTTCCTGATGCAGACAAGCACCAAATGAACTTATTTAAAATTCATTGTTTAGTTTGAATCTGTACTGAAGAAAAACGACTTTCCCCTATTTCGTTTCTAAATCTCAGTCCACCTAAAACCTCTGTACAGTGGCCCCATTGTGTTCACTGCCACCAGCAGTGAGCAGTTCTTAGCTGGATTAGTTCCTTAGGCCCTGATCCAGTGCTGGGAAACTTTTCTCAGGCATTAGCTGAACCAAGATCTGGACTCATCTGGGTGGAGTTGTTTGTAAACAGCACGTGTGGCCACTGGTTGTGGCTCCTGTGGTGCCACCAGCCTGGACCAGGGCAGAGGCAGATTTTTTGTGCCCACAGCTGGCTCACCCCAAGCTTCTCACGCTCCAGAGGCGCAGTGACCTCCACACCCCCTTCCTGGGCTTGCTGGCCGGGGTGGCAGGACTGTCCCTGGGGCCGTGGGGATGGCTCCTGCTGTGGACACAACACCTCTCTGCTCTGGAGGCCCTGAAACATCCTGCTAATCCCAGGTCTCACAGCCCAGCTTCTCCCTCCTGCCCTCCCCGTGACCCCAGCGTGGTCTGGGGGAGCCACTGCTCCCAAAGGTCACACATAATTCATGTGGTGTCGTGCTGTGTCATTCACCACGAGCCACTGCACTGAGATGATGAATGGGGAAGGGTCAGTTGGAGCTCTCACCCCAGGAACAAATTTGTGGGGCCACCACTGTCATTTTTGCAGGGTCTGTGCAGAGCCCTCTGGGCTTTCTGCCTCAAGAATGAACAGCTCATCCCTGAAAGGAACTTAGCTCTTTCCTCAGGGTTCCCCCCCCCCCCAACTCCAAGAGAAGGGATGAGAAGCATTTGCAATTCTGTAAAAATTATGAGCACAAAGGGTAATCCATCTAATTGAGAAGTAGCCTCCAATATCGTTTTGCAAGGGTTTATAATGTGGCACTGAAATTGCTGAAACTTGGCATTCAAAACTCATCTAGGGAGGAACTCTCTTCTTTCCATCTCTCTTTTTAAAAAGATTATTTTCTCCCATCATCTTGGACCTCTTCTGCTCCACACTATTCCTCCCCCCCTCTCCCCTCCACCCCTAAAGTTATAATTCCTGGTGGAGTTTCTCAGGGAACAATTACTCCTGAGAGCTCTGAGCTCTGCCATTTTTTTCTCCCAGTGGGAGATGCATCCCAGCATTTTTCTGGAACTGAAAAAAAAAAAAAAAAAGGATACTTTCTCAGGATTTTCTTGCCTGAAACAAATGCACAAATGGTGCAAGGGATTGATTTCTGCAGTGCTGTGTTCTTTTGTACCCATGACCTACATGTTAGTTAAATCACGTCTGATGAGAGCCCACAAAAATGCCTTTAAGACAATTAATTTCCATTTTAGATCAGAAAATAACCCTGTTTACTTAAGGGCTCTACTCCCTGGCTATAGCAGTGTAATTGAGGCCATATAACTGCACTAAGCTGTGCTAGAATAAAACCTGTGCCATGATGGTAGAGCTGCATCCTTTTAAGGGCTGTACAGATAGAACTGAGTTCTTCTCTCCTCTCCCTCCCAAATATGATATTTGGTACACCAAAAAACCTTTGGAGGGCCATGCCTGTGAGATAAGGGATTGATCTGGCTGCCACCTCCTGGTTTTCAGTGTTTCTCAGCTGGCACAGCAGGAGCTGGAAAGGCATGAGGGTTGGGATCCCAGGGCCAGTGTGCAGGGAGTGCACTTGTCACTCATCAGAGGCTCGAGTTTTGGGGAATCCTCCCTTCCCTGCTGTGTCAGGGGAACCTCTGGGTGAGTTGTGGGGTGGGCTGAGTGGGTGACTCTCACTATGTGTGTGAAGTCCCTATGAGGTGTGAAGTCTGCCACCCCTTCTTAGGCAAAGTCCTCGGTGAAGTCAATGAGAGCTTTGCCAGGGTGAGATCTGCCACGACCCTTTGCTCCCTCCTGGTTTCTGTGCCTAAAATTCCCCACACTTTACCTCGCTGTCGTTTTTTTATTCACCTCTTTTGGCACCCTGTCCCTGGCCAACAGGTTCTTGCACTGGGATGTGCTCAGGTGAAATTACCTCAGACTCTACTGGAAAGTTTGCCTGCCTTGGGTCTGCACAATCAACACAAAGCCCCTTTCTCATGTTTCTATAATGCCAAACCAGCTTAGATTTTAATAATAAAATACTGCAGGTATTCACTCCACAATATGGATTAGGCCCCGCTCAGCTGCTTAGGAGAAGCAAACATAATTTAAATGGCAGATAGTTTTGTCATTTGAAAATTAGCTACTCTGTATCTGAAATAACCCTCTTTTTTTTGTGGGTGTTGGCATGGAAACAAGTACAGCCTGCAAGTCCTTCTCCAGACACCTCTGTAACTCCAGTAGAAGTCAATGGGAACATGTGGAAAGGCTCTGCTGTTCTGAAAATCAGATGTCAAATAGCTCACTTTTATCCTCAAAAAGTACCTGATTTTGAAAATTAGCTTCATTCTGAAGAGAGTCTTTCTTGAAGTAGTGACTTGGAACAGTTTGAAGTCAGGATGTGTATTTAGAGGTTGAACATTTCAGGCATCACAGCTCCTTCCATCCCGGGTAATTCCTATGTATGCCATTTACAATGAGATCCAACATGTCCTGCGTCCAAGTGGACACAATTCCATGTCATTAGGGGTCATTTATCTTTATGCTGGAGCTGAACATTCCATTGTGCTTCTTTTCTCAATCCCTGTAACACCGAGTAGAAGGGGACTTGGATAACCTTGGGAAGTTTTGTCCCATTTTTGGATCAGTGTTGAGTCCAGTCAGATATTTTGTAGATTGCTCCTATGCTTAATTTTTTAATGCAATGCAAATTGAAGAGGTGGAAAAAGTCTTCTCAGTGTATGACTTGATGATATGGGGCACAAAACACCATCATTTTGTGATGAGAAGTGATGGCACTGAACTGAAATGTCATGGCTTGAGATACAATCTGTCTTTCCCTTCCCAAAATGATTTCCAGGAAGGCAAAAGTGAAAGTTAGGACCATGATGATAAATGAGTGAGATTTTTAACTGTCTTGTTGAAATACAGAAAGCCTTTCCTCTTACATAGGAAATATTTTTAACTGTTTGAAAATGAAGCCAGAAGGAGGGAAACCTGTCAGGTCAGACAAGGTGGTGATTAAAACACACTCCTAGTCCTAATGGAGTTTTTAACTAGCTGGCTTTTGTGGGATTGCATCAGATCTGCTGATCAAGGGAAGTGCTGACAGAGGGGAAAAAGGAACCTGCACAGGGGAAACAACTTCCATCATCTTCCTTGCTTTCCCAGGAAACAACTGATGTCTGTGTGAGGGAATAGGAGGATAAAATGCTTTCCCCAGTTCCACCTCCTCCACAGTGGGGGCCCATTTCCCCTAAGGATGGTCCATCGTGCTGAAAGGGGAGGGATGAGCAGAGGACACCAGGGGTTTGAGGGATAAATGGGGAAAATTGAACCATGAAAATACCTGCTTGGTGCCAAAGCCTGTCTCCTGGGAAAGGTCTTGCCAGATGTGGAGAATCATCTGGCAGATGTGGCTTGAAGGCTCTGATAGTGACTTCATCCATTTCCCACACCACCAGTGCCTGGAGAAATCTTTGCTGCTCAAAGGGAGCAAAGATTCTCCAAGGACGTGGCACTTGATGATTTAGCAGACTTTTTCCTACCATCTGTACCTGTGTGTCCAGGGGTCAAAACAGGAACGTAAAAACCTCAGGATGGAAGCCTTTCGTGGCTAAAATATCCTGAAAATCACCAATAGTGATGTGCAGATCGCCAGGAACGGGGCACTTGCCCCGTGCTGGCACCCTTTGAGTGGCAGCAACACATCTGGCGGCCCACGGGTGCCCTGTGTGACACCGCCCCGCTGTCCTGAGAACCACCGTGGGTACAGGACGGCCGAAGCCCAGCGCTGCGAGCTCTGCGCGGCCAACTCCGTGTTTTGATTCTGGCTCCTTTGCGAGGCGCCCCAGGGGTGCTGTGCAGCCCACCCGTGCCGGGCACACTCACTCCCGTGTGCCCGGCTCTCCTCCTGGCTCCTGCCGCGCTCCTCCAGCCTGGAATGCTGCGGGTGGTTTTCCCAGCGAACCCACCCGTCCGTCCGCATCCCAGCGGGGCGGGAAGCCGATTTGTTTTGGGGTCTTTTTTTTTCAGCAGGGTCGTGCTTTTCCAGGCTATCGCTCTTTTAATCCTCCCCCTCCCTCCCTCCAGCCGAGCTCCGGCCGCCCGGGGAGCGGCGTGGGCGGCGGGCGGGACGCGCCCGCAGCGCCCCGGGGGCGGCAGCGGCGGGGCCGCCGCGCTAATTGGAACGTGTCGGCGGCTCTGCCGCGTCTCGGCTCCGCCGCCGGGGCCGCTCCGACCGCGGCGGCGACGGCACAGCATCCCCCGGGGGAGGCGGAGGGGGGGCCGAGCGGCGCCAGCCCGGGCACAGCCCGCGGGGGCTCCATCCCTCCCGATTCCCCCCGCCCGCATCCCGCCGGGATGGCTCCGGGATGCTGCCCAGAGTGCATCCCCCCCGCCGCGGTTGTGGTGATGATGCAGGAGAGCAGGAAAACCCTCCCCTAATTCCCAGCCCCATTGTTGGGTAGTTCTCGCGCCGTGGAGCCGTTCCCAGAGATGGCGCTGGGATTAGGGGAAAACCTCTCTCCCGCGCTGTTTTGATTTCATGGGGGAGATAATCGGATTACTCACCCAGTCGCTCTGATGTAGGGCCGTACGCGGGCAGGACAATACGGTATTGTTTTGTCTCCCCGTGGATTCACACACCGTAGCCAGCATACACCTGGAAACGTTATGGATCTAGAGCATGTATTTTTTTGTTAATTTTTTTTCCTTAAAAAATGATCTCTAGTCCCCACAGAGATTAAAAGAGAGCCCTTGCCGGGGGGGGTTACAGGTCTGCAGGAAGGGCACGCATGAAATTATTGGGTTGGAAGGTTTAGTTTTCATGCTTTATGGACCTTTTGTGAGGTCAATTAAAAACTGAGCTGTGTAAATTTTTTTATATATGTGGGCAGTAATCCACAGTCCAAGAATGTGTATTATTCTTCCTGGTTGTATTGCTGAGAATGTGCACTGTGGGCCCCATGGAGAAAAATTAAAGCAGCTGTTTCCTACTGTGGTGAAAAGTTTAGGGAAGGTGGGTCAGTGCATGGCTTGGTGTCAGAAACTCTTATCTATGGCTCTCCTTTAATTATCTAGGCATAAATGTGACGGTTTTGTTGCCAGTAGAGTGTGGCTTCCAGAGGAACTGGGAGTATCGGTTATACTGGGTTTGAAGATAAAGCTTGCATCAGGTTTGGCTGTTAAAGTAAGGGGGAGATGCAGATTTGGGATGAATGAAATATTAGGGAGGAGATTCAGAAGGACTATTATTATTATTATTACTCTTTTTTTCACAAGAGCTGTGGGTGCTTATCCTCTCAGTAAATAAGGTTGTGGCAGGTGCCTAAATGGAAGCACCCAAGTTTGAAATTTGCCACCTTCCTGGCTCGTTGTCAAGGTCACAACAGCTCGTGACAGACCTGGAAGCAGAAGCCAGGAGTTCCAACCCCTGAGTCCTTTTTCCTCAGGCAGGAGGGAAGGGAACCATGGAGCCCTAACTCCAGGAAGAAGTACCACAATGAAGATCGTGCAGGAGCCAACTTAGATGCCTGGAAGGGAGAGGCACAGAGCTAGAACTGCAAAGATGAAGGACCTCATTGAACCTGAAGTGCCTCATTAGGTGCAGCACAGCTTGTGCTTGCACAGTGGTGGCTTTTTCAGGAGATACGTGCGAAGCTCAGACTGGGAAGAGTGGGAGAAATTACAGAAAACAGTCCCCCTCCCAGAGATACTGAAGTCAAGCATCACATATGAGGAAGAGAATTGAATTTAATTATTTTATGCTTAGTAGTAACATGCGTGGTCCACTTTGGAGCAGTCTGGTCATGTGTAAAGAAACGGAGTTGTTTGTTTTCTCTTCCTGCCTCTTGATCCCAAAATGCCAAATGCTCGCTCCGTGCCTTTGTTTTTCCATAGGCAAGTTGAGGGTAATAAGTTGATTTCTCTGAGTCTTTGTGCACAGAATTATAAGGCAGCAAATATCCATCGGGTTGAACGCTGGGAAGTAAAAACAAAGGCGGAATAGATAGAAGACATTGATTTGGAAATTCAGCCATGTATTGAAATATTCAAGAATATTGAGTAGCAAAATGTTTTGATGAGGTTCTTGGTATTTTGAGGGCACTGCTCCTAAGGAATGTTTTGCTGGTTTGTTTTTTTTTTTATATTACTGCCATGCAGATCAGAAATCACACCAATATTTGCCTGTGCTTGGGTTGCTTCCCTGGCTCCCCCCAGTACTCTCAGGAAGCTGAGACAGGACCGTTTGCCAGGTGTTTCCTGAGCTTTGGGTGATGGTTGGTATCGCTGTGCAGAGGAGCACCAAGCATTAAATCCATGGCATGCTGTATACAGGGGAGGAAAAGGAGAGAAAGGGATCTGGAGAAGGACATCTGCTGGGTGTGCTGACCTCTTAGGAAGAGACTGACTGAGGGACTCGTGCCAGAGTCGCTGCTCCAGAGCGGAGATTTCAAGATGTGCAAATAGGAAGTGCAGTGTTCCTTTTAAAGGGTCTCAGCCACGCGTGCTGCTTAATTTATCTTCCTGACTGCTGCTGCCCCGATAGCATTTGGCCTTGCAGGGCCATTTCTCTGTTATTATTCAGATTAAGCTGGCAAGGTTTGAGCACCGGATTTCCAGGGGCTCGTTTGAGAGTGGTTTGCAACCAGAATAGGAGGAAGAGCTGTCAGCCTGCTTTTAACCTTTAACTGGACGCTGAAATCCAGGTCTGTGTTGGCCGTCAAGTCATTTCTTGAGGTGTCTGCCGCTCTTAAATCCATGGAAACTCCCATACGAGTCCCTGCCCTCAGCATCTTGTCATTGCTTCGCCAGGAACTTGAAACACTTCTGCAGTTTGGCTTTATCTTGTGTGTAAGCGCTGGTTTTCAGCCAGGTGTCCCCGTGAGGGATGGGATGAAGGAGTTGGGGAGGGCGTGGAAATGTCACCAGGTTGGTGGGGGGGGATCATCCAAGAGGCAACGCGGAGACAGCGTTTGACAAATCCCGCCCAGGGCACGTTGCCAGCTTATTTTACAGGAAGCACGGCCTTGGCAGGTGTTGATGGCAGCAAAACAAATTTGCAATAGGTTGTGATAAAGGGAGTTCTCTTGGGAAGTGGAGAAGGGAAGCGATAAATACCTCAGAACTGCTGGATCAGAGGAAGAGCGAAGAGGGGCTCGTTGGAGCGCTCGGGCACCGTCCTCCAATGCACCCAGCGCTGTGAGGCACTGGGGGCCTGGCCAAAGCCTAAGATTTCAGTTAAGGGTTTGGGTTTTTTTCCAGTATTTTTCTCTCCAAGGGTAGAAATTCCTGACAGGAATTAGCCCAGTCAGATAGAGCCCTGGTGATGCTCCTTCAGCAGATCATGAGAGTTCAGGATGGACGTTTGGAACATGACATGAGCCATGGATGCTCTGGCTGGTCCCCTGTAGACATGAGCACCCTTTTGAAATGATCAGTGAGTCACCAGTGCAGTGTGACCAGCAGAGACAGGCCCAGCTCTGAGCCATCAGTCACTCTGGAGCTGACAACACACCCTCAGCGTGTGCTGTGCCAGTCCAGGATCCCTGGTTATAAATCCTCTGGGAATGGAGGAGCACGTGTTCCTTGGACCAACAGGGGTGCCCTGGGCATGTCACATCCTTCTGCTTCAGGAATCTGGGAGGGAGAGCAGTGGGCTTTGGGCTTTGTGACCAGAGGAGCGATGGGAGTTGCCAGTGGAGCGTGTAAGGAGAGAGCAAGGTGAGGTGGATCCAAGGCTGCTGTGAATGGGTGCTGCACAGAGAAGCTCTCCCAGCTGGTGGGTGCTTCTCTTTCAGTGGAGAGAAGGCAAAGCTACTCCTGCACCTCCTGCCTCACTTCTCTGCAGAAGCTCATGGTTTGCACAGCCCTTGGCAAGTGCATTTGCAGCTGCCAGATGTGCTCTGTCGCCCCAATCTGTCAGTGCTGCTTCTGAAATTTAGCAGATGTTGGTGCAAATGTTCCTGGGACACAACTGGAAGAGCCATCCTGAATGGAGAAGACCATGAGGCTGACATATGGAAAGGCCCAAGAGTTTGGGTGTGGTTTTATATGCACACTGCTGCATTTAACAAGACAATTAGCATCATTAAAGAGCATTTCAGTGCTGTGTGTCAGAGAAACAAGGAGGGTGTTTTGATGGCATTTAAATGAGTTTTAATTCTTAGTGTATTTCCCTCACTGAACTTCAAGTCATTTGGAAATGTGAAAGAAGCATCCATTTTACAGATGAGCATCGAGGCATTCTTATAATTCACCTGCTTAAAGCTCCAGGAAGAGCAAGGCCAGGCACTTCCTCAGCCCCAGCCAAGACTCAAACTTCTTAATCTTCAGCTGGAGGCACAACCATCTTGTGTACGACCCAGATCTGTGCCAGGACTTCCCTCCTCTCCTTTCAAGGATGTTACGAATCCCAGTCTCCTTTTATCCTCACGCTGAGATCCACACACGCAGTTTGCTTCCAAACAGATCTGTGACAGGAGCTGGCAGGATGGTGGAAGCCTGTCATTTCCCTGCTCTGGGTGTCGTCAAAGAACAGTGTTTTGCACTAGAAACGTCGCTGGCAAGTGGCCTGTCACCAGCAGTGGCTGCATGCAGCCACAGCACAGGGCACACCTCCCCCTGCTCCGGTGGGCAGGAGGCCTGGGAGAGAGAGGCAGTGCAGGAAGGAGCTGGTGTAATTAAAGATGGAATAGCCATCTTTGCTGCCTTCCTCGTGCAGCATAAAATAAGGCTGAGACTGAGGGGCTGGCTCCTGGCGATCTCGCTGTGGCAGCATGAAAAATGAGGAGGAGTGCGATAAGAAACTAATAATTTATGTTCCAAGCACAGACTCACACCAGTGTGGAGGGAAATTCATGCCAATAACTCCTACTAACTCAGAAAGGCACGCAATCTTTTATTGCACAAATTATTAACGACCAGAAAATAAATGACTCTGTAATCAGATTGGTGCTGCCGGCGCTTTTTCGTTTCTTCTTTTATTTGTATAAATTCTGAAGCCAGTCCACCCCTGAAGCTGAGGCAATGGGAACTTGTACTGGCCCAGTGCCCTGCCTGACAACAAGAACAGATTAAACAAGGATGAAACAGGAACGTCCTGGTATCTCGTTGCCTATCAGAGATGGGTTTGCTCAACAAACATTTTCTGGCCCCTTCAGCAGTAACGGCTCTGTAGGCACACAGGGCTCTCTGATTTTGGGACTCCACTGCATAATGATTGGAATAGTCCAACAGCAGCATCAGTGACAGCTCCCCAATACCTCCTCTGTCCCTTTTCAGGGCTCCTTTCTCCACGTCCTTCCTTTGTCCTTGGGCTGTTGCTGTTACATTCCATGTGCTCCTGCTCCGGGTTTTCAGCCTTTGTGCTTAACGTTCAGAAGTGCTGAGCACCTTCAGCAGTGACTGAAGTACTCAGAGACTGGGGGGTCTCAGACCCTCTTAAGTCAGGCCAGGGTGAATTTGGCCCTTGTACTTGCATGGGGAAAGGAGCACGAGGAGTTGCTTTGCTTAGGCAGAGTCCATATGGAAACAAAGCATGGAACATTTTCCCTACCACCAAATGGTCGCATCCTGTGGTCTCTCTTGAATTAACATTTTTATTGTGATGATGAAGAGTGAAACATCTTAAAGGGGAAAGATGATGACTTCTGGGTTTGCTGCAGGTCCCCTTCTGGTTATATAGTGCTCTGATGGGTGACAGTGTTCCTGTACTAGGTGGGAGCAGTCAGGAGTTTGGGTGTGACACCAGAGCAAAGTGAGGAGTTTGATTGATTGTGGGTTAGAACTACATGATCTTTAAGGTCTCTTCCCACACAAACCATTCTGTGATTCTTTGATTTGGGCTTGAACTAGCAGCTATTTGCAGGGACACACAGGGTGAACTAGAACAGTCAAAGCAAAACAACTTTGAGCCCACAGGTAACTTTGGACCAAGATCTGAGCATCGCTTGAAAGTTACCCTGATAACATACTGAACCTAAATCTTGGTCTGGCTTCCAGCCTGGGAGATACTTGAATTTGAACCTGAAGTTTGCAGGACTTGCTGCATCCAGCCTGGGGGCCAGCCCAACCCTGTTTTGAAGCCCAAGTCTGTGAGTAGCGAGGCTGTTTGGCCCTGGGTCCAAAGGCCCACATCTACAATTTCTGCAGGTTTGCTCTGACTCAGGTGACCTCCACAAACCAGTGTGACCTGGCTTAAGCTCATTTAAGCCCCGTGTTTAAGGTTTGTAGGGTGATGTTTCTTCAATAAACAGGAACTTGAAGGCCAGGGAGTTTCTCTGTGTGTGATCAGGAGCTGCTGGTCTGCATTTAGTCCACGCATTTTTCAGTTGGTGGGGGAGACCCATATGTGAGGCCAGGCTTTTCTTCTCGCCTCCCATTCACCCCCCCTCCCTGTTTTGATTATGTGAACCATATGATAAGGGAGAAAAGTGTTTCTATTGTTAATTCAAGCCCATTCGTTATCAGTGGCACCATCTCCCTGATGGCTTCATCTGAATAGGGAGGAGGGGGGGAATTGCTTTCCCTCTCTCTCTCTCTGTTTTTATGGTGAGGGGGTGTTGGTGAAGGCGACCACAGCCGGGCTGCAATAATGAATAATGTGCAGATTGTTCCCGGGGACTGCAAGTGTTTTATTAACACAGGTTTTCTTAGACTGAATGCCCAATCACCACAGAACCATGAAACTCAAATTGCCTTACAGCTCTCTCATGAACATACTTTTAATCTCATTGACCTGTCGTTATACTACAACACATAAATCCAGATTTGGTGATCTTATGTCCAATCATAAATTGGGCTGGCAGACTTCCGATCAACAGAATAAAACTGTCTCCTCTGAGGTGGGTTTTTTATTCGTCAGTGCTGCTCCAGCAGACGGGGTTGGAGGTACAGTCAGCTTTTCTTAATGAACTATTCTTTTAAAAAAATGGAGGGAAATAAGAAACCCACCGTGAAATTCACAGGAGAGAGAAGGGGGGGGAAAGCAAGGTGGCGTTTAAATAACATTAACTTTAGATATAAACTTAGAATGTGGAAACCCGTGAATAAAGGGGTGTTGGCTTCTGCTAACATGGAGAAATGATAGGAAAACAGCAGAGTTTGTGCAGTGCCATCTCTGTTGGATGCAGAGATGTCCACCCTCTCCTCAGTGTGGCTTCACCCAGGGGCACATTATTGCTGCTGAAAGAAACCCCTGCCTGGAGGCAAAGAACAGCTCAAGTTCTGCATTCCTCAAAACGTGGAGACCTTTCCCCAATGTTTCTAGAAGGGTCTGTGGTGGAAGTGGCTCATTTAAAGAGTATTTCAGTGTCTGTGGGGTGTCAGGAGGCGAGAGCAGCACGAGAACCTGAAGAGTTATTGCGTTAATACACATCAGGCAGCTGTACCAACCTTGACCTGCACACTGGGCAGGCATGGAGTGCCCTCTGCTTAGCCCCTGGGCTGCTCCTCTTGCTCTCAGAGAGGCAAAGCAGGACAGCAAGCCCTGGTTTTGGATAAAGGTGCAACTTCTGGCAACTGCTTTCCTTCAGGTGCAGCCCCTGGCCCTGGCTCGGTTCCACTCAGCACTCCGGCCTCGTACCTGTAACAATTTAGCCACAGTCATTTGAGGAAATAAAGCACTTTTGGACTCCTTCCCCCAGGGTTTCCTGTCCCTACAGTAATTTTTTGAAGGCCTCCGTTTTCACAGCGCTGGGATAGATGGACCCCTAAAATGTATAGCCAATTACACAGTAGAATTTATTAGACTTTATCCTCCGGGGTGGGGGTGGGGGAGAAGGAAGCGAACTCTGGAAGGAAACCCATGGCAACTGGAAATGTGAGTGTGAGGATTAGAAGTCCCCATAAATATACCTGACTTTGCCATCTCTTTTAATTAAATGCAAGTCATGAAACACGGGCAAGGGAGTGCGTTGGTGACAGGGAGCAGCAGAGCTCAGAGACAGGGAGGAAGAGTAAGGGGGGAACTGGCCTGGGGCTGAGAGAGAGCAGAGCCAGGGGGGTTAAAGCTACAGGGGTGATTTAGAGCAAGCCCTTCACAGCAAGGCAAAGGGAAGTCTACTTTCACTCAGTTATTAATGTTTCCTGTTTTATCTCCCCATCTTCACGGGTTTAATTGTAAATAATCCAGCGTGCCGCACTTCTCCGCTGTGTTTTCCTCTCCCAGCCTGGAGAGGTGGTAAAAGAGAAGATGCTGATGCTAACAAGGAAAGAAGGGGCAGGGGAAAGGTCTGCCCCCTCTAAGCTTTGCCTCAGGGCTGTGCAGCTATGAATTGTGACGCTCTCTGGGCCTTTTGCTGTGATTCACTCAGCTTCTGAGGCCTCCCTCCCTCAAAATGATGTGCCAGGATTCGGCTTCTACGAGCAGCGGTGCTCGGTTTCTCTCCAGATATGTGTGGCCCAGAGGGCCCATGTGTGAGAGAGACCAGGATGAGGTACTGTGTTAATTCAGTCCTCCTGTAAACAGCTTCCTCATTTTCTCCCTTCCATTTTTCCAAGGTATTTTTCCTTCCCCAGCTCTGTTTGCCATCGGTGATCTCCCCCCGGCACGTACTCCATCAGCGCTCCTGAGGGGCTTCTGTGGGGAGGAAATAAAGCCCCTAGTTCAGCACTATCCATCTAATATCTTCTGACTGCCTTTAATCATAGCGTTTTCCATTTAATTGGGAAGGCAGGCCACACTTTGCATATTAATACAGCTCCTCCTAAGCATTAAAATCGTGGCTGGCTGGGATGTGTTACACTGGGGCTGTGAACCTGCTGGGTGTCCTTTAGCAGCTAATGTTTGAATATTTTCATCATCCAGAATAATTCAAATCTAGAGCCCTGCCATCTTTGGGAATAGCTGTCCCTGGCTTTGAGTTACAGTGTCACCTGCATGTGAGGGACTTGCTCATGCCTGGCATTAGCAAATTCAGGGGAAAACCGGCCAACAGCTCCCCTCTTTGGGATGTTTCTGCTCCAGGAGCCACATCCAGCCTGGAGCCTGGATTCCCCGTTTCATTGATCTTGCTGATGGAACTGTGAGCTGTCCTTTAACAGAAACAAGAGCACTTCATCATTCCCAGTGCTTGGTTATCCCTGGGCTGGCTGGCAGTGCTGGCTCTGGATCACTGTGCCCCAGTTGTAACACTTGCCCAGGTGCTTGTTAAGATCACCCCATCGGTTTGCAAGGATTGTTTTCCTGTTTTGAGATTGCTCCCGGGATTTCCAGCCAGGATTTTGGAAGGGGGACAGCGAGTGGTGTTCTAGTTATAAAAGTCAGTTGGATTTTTTTCCCATGGCTCTGAAAAAATGACAAAATAGAGCCAGATCTGGCATTGCTGCAAGTTATTTTCCTTACTGATCTGTCACTGTTCCTGCAGCATGTCAGGAGCCCTCGTCGTTCCTGTTTTTCTGGTCTAGCAAGAGCTATGTCATTGTGCCTCTGTCTTGACCTACAGTTCCCTGCAGACTTCATAATTATGGCCTTCTTCAAAACAGACATCGCTTACCGTGCCAGCAGTTGTCACAGTGTGGAGAAGTAGATCAAAATCCATTAGGGAACAAGAGGTGGCTGGATTAATTTCCACCTGAAATTTCAATTAAGCTTTTTCGGTGCGGAATTAGCCTGTAAGCCAAGCCTAGACATGATGACTCTGGGGTTTGAGTCTTAGATTTTCAGTCTGGTAGGAAGAAATGAAGTTTTCTTGGGTTCCAAAGCCTGTGGCACTGCTGCAGATGGCTGAGCGGGGCTGTGGACGGCCGTAAATATTTCAGATGTTGAAAGCCACAAATATGTAGAGGTTCTCCTGATGTTAATGTGTCTGATGTGCTTAAAAGCTGGAGATCCCACTGGAAACAAGTCAAAACAAATCTGGCAGGACGTCCCCAACTTCTGGCACCTGCAGTGCACATCTTGAAATGTGCCCTTCCACACTGTCAGCGTGTGTGTAAAATTAGATCCATCTGCACTAAGTGTGCATACAGATCCATACAAACTGTGTGTGTGTGTGCATCCACATGAGCACAAACCCACTCAGCTCCTGAGGAGCCTTGGGAGTCCCCAGAGAACCCACTTGTTTTGTGTCACCCTTATTTCTAACCTCACACACACACCTCTCACCGCTTCCCTTCAGCTCAGGATCTATTTTCTTTTATTATCCTGGCAGGAGACGAGCTTCATTAGGGGAGTGGAGTCTCTAACAAGGATGGGGAATGGCAACAACAAAAGGATGCAGCAATACAAAGTTATGTCAAAAAAACCTTTACAAGAAAAACGGCTGACATTAGAAACGGGGGGCATTAAAAATTCAACACGGCTTGGGGCGGGGGCAGGACTGTGGAGAGAGAAACAAATAAATACCCAGGCTTTAAACTAATAAATCCTTTTATTTGGGAGATGCATCAAACCCTGCATGCTATTAGAACTGGTTTTATTTCTATTACTGTTAATAACAATGATAAATACATTTTTTGCTTGGATCTCAGTGTGGGCTATCAGCATTTTAAATACACATTTAACTGGTGAAGCAATCTTTCCCTTGTGCTGTTTCTGCTGCTGATATTCATTGACTGGGAAGTCTCTTTCTTTGTACCCAAAATGGAACTGGCTGACTCAGCCAGCAAATAATTTAGGGTGGATCTTGCTCAGTAGCCCCAGTTTAGTCAGCTCTGTACAGTTATTCCTTTGGCTCATCAGATACACCAGCAAATCTAGTTATCCCTGGGATTTTCCAGTCAGGCTCTCTGGGAGAATCAGTTGACCCAAACACACAAAACCCACCCAAAATGTGGACTAATCTGCTGGTTACAGATGGATCAATTTGTGCAAGGAGTTGAGCAATCCAAGTCTACCCATCAGGACTTGGAAAGGCCGTTGGATTGCTGTGCTGTCCAAGCACTGGGAATCGACTTCTTAGTCTGCCCTGAGCATCTGGCCCTGAAGACCTCAAGCACATATTTATTTCCCTCCTTCCCTGCAAATTGGCAAACACATCTGTATAGAGTGAAATTGGAGCACTAATCCTGGTCTGCAATTAGCCAGAATTGGAAATTAGAACTTCCACTTCTGTCTCCTGCCTCATTAGAGAGGTGCAAATGTCCCTGTTCTCATCCCCCAAACGCAGGACAGTGGTGGGGGTAATTCTGAGAGTTCAGCAGAGGCCCAGAGATCAACAGTCTGACCAGTCTTGTCCTTCTGACCTACACTAAATCCACGTTAAAATTGTGATTACTCTCACCCCGTGCAGATAAACAGGCAGGGGGGATTTTCCAGGTGAAGAACCTCTCGTGTTGCTGGTTTTATCTGCTTCCCAGGCAGTGTTAGCAGATGCCTCTGGGTTGCAGCACTGGGTTTGGATTTTCTGTAGTGGGGGCTCTGGCTTCCCAGCTTCTCCTCTGTGTCAGGTTTCTCCCAGTTTTTACAGGGCTCATTCATACTGTTGCAATTATAGAATTTTACAGACTTCCACCAGACCAGTTCTACCCACCTTTGGTTTTAAGTGCAGTTAAAAAAAAAAAAAAAAAAAGACACAGTGATGCACAGAGGTTACAGATGGTTCTGGGGGAATGCCAGAGGTCTGGCAGGGTGTGGGGACAATGGGATTCCCCTGGGTTGAGGGCAGTTTTCCTCTATTACTTTTGTGCAGCCAGCATGAAAAAAATGGGGAGAAAAAAAACCCTCCCAAATTCGTGAGTCACGTGGTAGAACCAGCAGCATAACCTCTCCTAAATTCAGCTTCAGGTTAAAAAGGTCCCACAAAACAAAGGAGATAAAACCAGGAACCTCCTTTCTCTGACACTTGCAGCTTTATTGCTGTAGAAGCAGAAGCAGCAGAGCCATGCTTAATAAATCCTGGGATTTGGGAAGTATATCAAACTCTGCCTGGTATTAAAACAAGTTAGAATGCCTGGTGCTACTGTCTGCTGTTCTTGTGACTTTCTGAATAGCTCCAACAATCTGCCTGGTGCTTTGCACAGGCCAGGAAAGGAGGCTCCTACCTGCATCTTTCCTCAGCAGCACGAGATTGGGTATTTAGAGCTGTGCAGGTGGCAGATTTTTGATCTCCCTTTATTAAAACTGAAGAGAAAGGGTGAAGTTACAGGAAATCTGCAGTTTCTTGTGGCCTTCACCACACCTTCCTTAAGCAGCCAGGCAGCCCTCCAGCAGGTGAGGATCTCTGTGGTGGTGGTGTGGAGTGCAGACAGAGTTATCCTGCTTTTTTTGGAAGCTCCAGGAAAGGGAAGGGGACACTTGTGTGTTGGTGTAATTCCTTGATTTGTTCAGGTGACGTAATTGCACCCAGAGCAGAGGGGGGAAGCTTTGGGTACAGCCAAGAATGGGAGATGATGGGGGGGAGGGCTTTAAACTCCCACTGCAATGTCATTTTGTGACCCTCTGAGCAGAAAATACCTGCACATGTTCATTCACTGGCCCTCCATGTGCAGCAGGGCAGGGAGTGTAGGGAAAAGAGGTGGTGCAGGGAGGCTGGGATCAATGTGTTGACAGTAACAACCACCTTTTCTATCTGTATTTGCACAGCTGTGTGTGGATGTGTGTGCAGGCTCTCACACGCCGTTCTCCTCTTAATATTATTCATCCTTATTACGTATCATTATTCTTTATTATGATTTATATGCCGTGCCAGGGCTTTATGATGATTTATACCCCTGTCCCCAAAAGAGCTTACGGAAGGCATCACACAGCAAAAAGACAGCATCCCTGGGCAGGGGAAGAAACATGGCTTTCTCCCTCAGCAGCAGCTCTCATTTGTCTTCTCAGCTATAAAGAACCTCATTCCTGGGTTTCCATAAAAGGATTTGGGGGTTTTTTTTGGGGGGTACCAAGTCTCCAAGTCAAGCTTTTATCCAAAGTCATGGTCCCCAATTCCTTTGCTGCTGAGTGTGAATAATGGCCAGTAGTGTCTGTAGCAGTTCCTTGTTGTTGTCCCTCCCTTCTCCTGCTTATTCTTCTAGATCTTGATTTTCTCCTTGCCTATTAAAAGAGCTTCATTTAATGATTGCCCTTGAAGCAGGCTGATCTTTGTTCTGTTTGGGGAGGAACCTCCTGGGCTGCTTTACAACAACAGCTTCACTCAGTGCCGCTCTTTAAAATCAGTCACAAATGAGGGGCATCTCCACAGCTCCAAACATCCCAAGAGGCAGCATTAAATTTGGGTACGTATATGTAGCTAACAATGATCAAGTGCACAAAGCTTTCTAAGTTGCCAGTAATGTTTCAGTGTTTACCTGAAGGAACCTTAGCCTATAAGGGACTAGGTTTTGAGCAGAAAGATGCTTGTTTTGTTGGTTGTGTTACTTTGTTGAAAGACCTAAAGAAGTGTCCATGTCTCCAGAACCCTGGAAATTTTCTCCTCTCTCTGGTAAGAGGGTAACTCAGCTCCCCAAAAGGCAGAAAACTGGAAGAAGGAACCTGCTCTGCAAGCTAAGTTTAGAATCTTCAAAGAAATGTAAAGGAGACTGGAGCTGTCTCAGGACTGAGTATCTGGGGAGCCACAGCAGGTGGCAGAGAGAATAGAGGGGACATGCATGACCATAGGAATAAGAATCCTGTGGTCTTTCCTTAAGAAAACGTTGCTTTTTCCTTTGAGGTGACTGAGGTGATGATAACAAGGACTGTGATTGTCCTTGTTATGCCCCTTGTTGGCTTCCTCTGTTGATTCCTGTCCATTCTGGGATCTCGTGTGGAGGTTCAGCCCCTCAAAAATCCCATCCCCACCACCTCCTACTCTCTTGCCCCTCTCTCCTTACTGTGCTTCTAGGATTTTTCCCTGAAGGCACATGGGAGGTGGCAAAGCTCTCAGCAAACAGGGATTTCCCGGAGCTGATGTTAAGGAGGGTCAGATTTGGTGTGTTACGGGAAACCCATGACAACCCTAAGCACAACAATGCCCCACCCTCCCACTCCCTTACTGGTTTAGATGATGGTGATGGAGACAGCCAGGGACGATCTCTGTTGGGGAAACGGGTCAGGAAAAACTTGTGGGCCATTCTGGGGTTGGGAGCACAGCAGTGAGCGGTGGGAAGTGTGGGTTGATGGCATAAATCATCTCTGCTGGGTGTTCAGCTCTGAGTGCAGCATGGTGTGGCTTGTGGAGCCCCTGAGATGGAAGAGTGCCAGTGAGGAGCAAAGTTAACCAAAACCTTCAAATACATCCACCTCCCCTGTGGCAGAGCAAAGGAAACAAACTCTGGGCTTAGGTTTCTGCACGGAGCTTGGGTTTTTTGATCTGGCATCCAGCTTGGATGCCAGAAGTTTCTAAAGCTGGCCTGGAGTAACTCTGATCCTATTTGAAACATTGGCAAAGCTCACGTGGAATTCAGTAATGCAAAAAAAAGAGCAGAGTCTTGGAGTGCATCAGCAGCTGTTTGGGACAGGGACTGTCTCTTGTCCTTCGTGCAGTGCCTCGTACAATCTGGTCCTGGGTCTGGGGTGGAACAGCAGTGAAAATGATTAATAATGTTCTGTGAGTTGATCTGGGCTTAGGCAAGCACACACGTGTGCCCTAAGTCTGTGTGCACGAGTATGTGTCACAATCAGGGAGCAGCAAGTATTTAATCACAATAAACAGACACATTGTCTTCCCTTTTCCCGAGGAGCTGGTCAAGCATCCAGCTACTTTATTTATTTATTAAATATCACGGGAGATAGTTGAGCAGCAGGGGAGCGCTGCTCTGTCTCCCGAATGGTGATTGCCATCAGGCTGCAGAAATCAGTCATTTCTGGCAAGAAAAAAAAAAAACAAACCTGTTTGGTGGGTTAATGATGCAGGGTAAATACTGACAGTGGCCAGTGGTCTGAGCACACGAGACATGACCTGAGGGAATCATAGATTCTGGGGGGGCTGTTGCTGCTGCTCCTCTGTAATGTGATTGCTGCTTTGTAATGGCTTCAACTTCTTCTCCTTTCCCCCCTTTATCATTATTGACCAAGGAGCACCAGTAAGGCTAGAGAATAAATAGTTCCCTGATGGTTAACAACAGGCTCTCCACCAATTGGAATTCAAGCTGTGCTCCCTGTTATATTCTTTATAATCACACTTTATTGCATAGAGCGGAAAATAAAGCATCTATCTCTCCATTTCCCCCCCCTCTCCAAACCTCCCCTCCCCACTTTTCCTCCTCGCTACCCCTGGGAAATTGGGTGCTGCCTTCTCCCGGAGCAGGTGAGAGGAGGTTGAATATGCTCCAGCGGGACGGGGTGTCCCTGCAGACGGGGAGCTCACCGGGAAACTCATTCCCAAGAGTGCAGGAACAAACACCCCCTGTGTCGATGTGCGGGACGGGTCCCGCTCGCACCGCGGCCTCGGGGTGGGGGCAGCGACATCTCCCCCATCCCGGGATAGAAGCAGAGACATCCCCCCCCATCCCGGGATAGAAGCAGAGACATCTCCCCCCATCCCGGGATAGAAGCAGAGACATCCCCCCCTCCATCCCTCAGCTGGAGCCGCCGCAGCCCGGCCGGGGAGGCGACTCGGGATGCTCAGCGTTGTGTGTGCGGTGCCGGGGGCCGCCGGGCTCCCCTCGCCCTGCCCCGCCCTGCCCTCCATCCCCTCCGCCAGCCCCGCCCGGCCCCGGGGCCGCCCCCGCTGCCGCCACCACCCCCGGCGGCGCGGCTGGGATGGGATGGGACGGGACGGGACGGGACGGGCGGCGGGGCCCGCCTGGCTCCTGCCGCCCCCCGCCTGGGGCCGGCCCGGGGCTGGCTCCAAGGCTCCCGGGGGCGGGAGGTGATGATTTTCCAGTGGGTATTTGTCTCAGGTCAGAGTCTGCGCCGCCCGCCGGGCTCCGCGCCGCGCTCCCCGGGTTATTTATTACCTCTCCATCCCCGGCGGCAGCGCTGCGGCTCCGGGGCTGCTGCCAGCAACCCGCGGCGGCGGCGGCGGAGGGGGACCCGACCGGGGGGGTTCCCGAGCAGCGACGGGCCCGGCCGGCAGCGCTGCTCCTCGCCGGGATGT
Source organism: Myiozetetes cayanensis (assembly GCF_022539395.1). Taxonomy (NCBI): domain Eukaryota; kingdom Metazoa; phylum Chordata; class Aves; order Passeriformes; family Tyrannidae; genus Myiozetetes; species Myiozetetes cayanensis. The sequence continues at coordinate 2,934,418 of NW_026087499.1, read as the reverse complement.
GCCTCATCCCTGTGCCTTGTCCCCGCTCAGCACCGGCTCCGCTGTCCTCCCGCTGCCCGGCTCCGGGAGCACTCGCTGCTTGGTGAGGGACAGGCTTTTGGAAAGGCTTCTCTGAAGGGTGGAAGAAGGGTGATGTTAAAAACCGCTCTGGATCTGAGTGAGAGGAAAGGGAACCTGATGTGTTTCTAGTCGTGATTTGGGTTGGTGGAGCTGGAAGGCACCGGTAGGACAGAGCATCCCAAACTGTGTGCACCACTTAGCTGAAACTCCTGGTACCCCTAAACATGCTCGTCCCTTCCTTACTGATGAGCTCAAGAGTCAAGCAGGGGGGGAAATTCGGCCTTGCAGGCTTCCCATGCCTTCCCAGGGCTGGCAGAGCCTGCACTCCAGGAGCACTGTGGCCTCTCGGGTTCTGTAGCTCGGCAGAGCTGCTGTGGAAGGTGGATTGCAAGAGGATGGGGCTGTAGCTCCCCTCAGCTCTAGGTTACACCTGCAGTGTATGACAGGAGTGGGACAGTTGGCCTGGGACAATCTTTGGAGAGCTCTGGTGGGTGTCTGTTTGCCTGCATGAGCTTGAGCAGGGCTCTGACCCCCTCCCATCCTACCAACCACGCTGCCTCTGATGCAGGATTACTCAAAATCCACAGGCCAACGCTGCTACAAGATTTACATTTATTATATTTTTTGTTGAGTCACTGTATGCAAAGTTGGATATTTAAGATAAAACTGAGTGCATTCCCTGGGCTGACCTTATCTGCTGTTACCGGCTGGGTTGTGTTCCTAGGATACCTTTAATCTGAGGATTTCCCAGTGCTTTCCAGACCTTCATTAACATTTCGCCCTTATTTCAGCCCATTTGTTTCCTTGCATGCAGATTTCTTGTGAGCCCAATCAGTTTGTTTCCTTTGGCACTAGCCAGTGTGACCAGGGTCCCTCCGTGGATTTTGACGCTGTGACTGCTCTGCATGTTGGGACAGGAACACCACACAGCAATCAGGGAAAGGCCTGATTAGCTGGTTGACTTTGTCAGAAGGAAGCACCCTGATCTGTGGGGAATTGCTGTGGCATGTGGGGAGGATGGCCTTGCTCCTGTTTGTGATGGGGATTCCAGGCCCAGCTTTCCCTTCTCCACCTTTTGGGCTGGTCTGTCCCTTGGGATGGGAAGAACAGATGCTCAAACCCAATGCCCTGATGCAACTCCAGGGTCCCCACAAGTGACAGGCAGGCAACCCACACTTCTTCTGCGAGGGCAAACAACTCATAATTCAGTCTTGCTCCTGACAGATTGTTAAGGTGCCTTTCAGACTTACAACTTCTGTGCTGCTGGCAGGGTGCATTAGTCAGGTCAAAAAAAGGTGGGAACTAACAAGCAGAAGTTCTTCTCTCAGTGAATTGCACCTCTCTCATCCTGGTCAGAACTCCTTGGGCACAGGGAAAAAAACAGAAGCAAAGTAAATATTAGTTCTTATTTAGTTCTTATTTCTCTCTTATTGTCCCCCTGCTTGTCTGCATGTCTGGGATCCCTAGAGCTCCTGAACTCTTTTTTTTTTCCCTCCCCCTCATCCCCACTCCCAACCAGTCCTGAAAGGCTAAAGGACCACTAAAATCTAGGATGTGACAGGGTCTCCTGGTACAGGCAGTGATGAGAGACACACATGGAGGGGAACTCAGTGCTCTGGAGGCAGAGGGGACTCCCCACATGCAGGAGGGGAGCCAGGGAAAATGCTAACGAGGGAGAGGTGCTCGGGAGCTGCTAATTATCCCACGCTCCAGCTTGTTCTCATGAGAGCTGGGAAACTCTCTCTTTGATCCTCCTGCATTTCATCTTATAATTGGATGGGGGTTCCAGATGTTGCTGCTGAGCATTTCAGGGAGCTGATGGAACGATGTGTCTTGAATCGAGGGCCTTGGACAATCCCACTCACCTTCCTCTCCCTGCTTATTGCCAAGATTTATTTGTCTTGTCTCCTGGATGGCCTGTTCTTTGCCATAGACATCCTTAAGGTCTCCTCTCTTTACTCAAGTTTTGTGGAGATCAGAGCTGAATGTTTTATTTCCTCCTGCTCTGAAGAGGTTTGAATTGGATTATGTTTGTGTCTCATCGCTGCAGTTCTGTATGACTGTTCCAATAAACAGATTTACTGATTTTGGTAGCATTTAGTGGTAGCTGCTGCAGCAGCAGGTCTGAAGCTCCAAGAACATCGATGCAAAGGGAACTTTGAATTTTTCATTGCAAACATACATGTTGAAAGCCTGATTCTGGCATGTGAATCTTTTCATGAACAGTACCTCCAACCTAAGCAAAACAACTTGGGATGTAAAGATGTTATTTTGGCCAAAAGTTGCTTATTAACAGGCCACAGATCAAGGTATGAGCAGAAATCAGCTGGGGAGGAGTTTTCCTGCATCTTCCATGAGGAAACAAGGCAAATCCTTAAACACCTGGTCTTGCAGAAGCTCTGGTTACAAACTCTGACTGCACTGCAGGGTTTCTTGGGATTTCCAGAAGAATTTCTCCAACAGTACCAGCAGAATGGAGAATGACAGGGACTGAGAAAGGTCTGTTTGCTTGGAAAAAGTTACCAAATTGTCAGTGTAGTTACAGTACTGCAGGCGCATTGCTGTGCTAATCCCCATAACCAAGGACAGATTCTCTGTTGCTTTTGGAGCTGAAATTTGGGGCTGGTTTTATGTTTTTGTGTTGGTTTTTTGTTTGTTTGTTTTTTGGGGTTTTTGTTTGTTTGTTTGCTTGGTTTTTGTTTGTTTGGTTTGGGTTTTTTTGTGTGTGTGTTTTTGGTTGGTTTTTTTTTTTTTTTGGAGGAAGGGAGGAGAAACAATGGGAGGCTCAGCCCAGAATAATATGGATACAACATCCCTAAACAAGTCCATTTTCCTGGGTTTGCACTGCTTCTCAAAGTTGACACTAGAAGGGCCACATTAGTTTTATAAAGAGAAAAATAAATGGCTTAATTTGCATTATTGTATTTCAAGAAGGAGAGCAGAAATCTGATTAAAATTAGATCTAGGATTGCATAGGTGTATACAGCCAATGTGTGCACGTGTGCTTCTGTGCACAATCCCACAGATCACTCCTAACAAACACAACATGTTCCTGGTGGTTAATCCAGATTGGGACTTGTTTTCCATATTCACTCTGCAAGAACTGATACAATCTTTGGAGTTATAACAAAAATACTGAATGCACTGGAACAATGAGCATCATTCTTGCAGTCAAATACAGCAAATTCCCTGGTGAGTTATGCTGGGTCTGCTGTCTTGGGTATCAGTAGGAGAGAGGGGGAGAATCTTGTACTCAGTAATTCATGGATCCACAGAGGTTTTTTTTTTAAGCAAGCAATAATTCTTTGGAAATTAAGGCTAATTAAAAGCAATACCATCCTTATAAATGCATTCAGTTACTTTGTTAGGACAATTTGGTATTTGTTTCCTATGCTGTTCCCATGAGCATCCTAATCAGTGTTTTGCTGTAATTGTGATTAGAGACCATACCACAGAGACAGACTCCTTAAAAACTGGGTTGTGTTAGACTTGAGGGTCTTCTGGATATTTACAATGGATTAGGCTTTTTCATTTTAGGGTCAGTGGAGTACAGAGTAGTTTCAGGTTAATGCCAGCACTGCTGGGTGCAAAGCACTGGGGAGAAACGCCTGCATGCTTGATGTACTTAAAAGGGAAGACAGGAACCTGAAAAAACCTCTCTCCCCCCACTCCTCATCCTCAGTAATCAGCCCCAACTTCCTCCCAAGTCTTTCCTGATTAGTGGGTGTGCTGGAACCCAGGTTTTTTGCCCCCTTCAGCTACTGGCACATCTCTTGGTCCGCTGGGGCTGAGCTGGGAGTTCCAAGTGGCTGCAACGTTAAGAGGCTGAATCTGCTCCCCCAGAGCCCAAACACTCCAGCAGCGTCTCTCTTACCCACTGATAGGCACAGAACCTCAGATGGATATTTTGGTTCTTCCTGTCTTTCTCGGGGGCACAAACCAGAGGAAAAAATAGCTCTGTTGTTTACCCGGGTTCTGTTTTCTGAGGGCATATCTCTGTGTGTGACAGTGGATGACCCTCAGTGCCAGGCTGTCACCACTGCTGTGTCACTTGCTGCAGGGCTGGAGCCTTTCCCATCCTTTCATCCCCAGCTATGGATGGCTCTGGCTACACACAACACATGAAAGGAGCAGTACAACGTTCAAAATGCCTTTTTTGTCCTTTCCTCTTGCTGCAAAACTTTAAAACTTTGTGACAGTGGAGTTTTCCAAGTGTGTGCTGGCAACTCATCCAAGTGTGCCTTTGAGTGTGAACAGGGAGTGAAAACAGCTTGTGCCATGTCTGGATGCAGAGCAGTTTTGGCAAGGAAGATGTGTAACAAACAAAACCCTTCTCTCCTGCTGTGAACAAAATAGCTATTTGTAAGTATTTGTCAAAGAGTTTAGATGAACAATTTTAGGGCATCAGGCATTAAAATTACTCGTAAACTGCTTGCTCTGACATTTCTGCCTTTGCCACTTGTGGTGTGTTATGGCTCACAATTACCTGGTTTTGCTCAGTGATTGAACTTACTGAACTTGAGAAGAGCAGAGCTCTGGAAATCTACAGGATGAGATGGAATGACTGAGGAGCAGAAGGAGCAGAAAAGTTGCTCTTCTCCAAGAAACTCAAACCATCCTAAGATTCAAACGTGTAAATGACTTATTTACACTTTTTGTTTTTGAAATTCCCTTTGTTTTGTTGTCCCTTTTTTACATCTTATCTAAGTTTCTGTTTGATTAAAGGCCTCTGTTGCAGTGTAGTCATGGCAACAAGTTTACACGAGGGAGTCTGTTTTTATAGGAATGCAGGATTTAGAAGAAAACTAAACCAAACCCAAACAAGACAAGACTTCATATGGTCCTGACCCAGCAGTTACTCAGAGTGATGGAGGCATAAGTGAGGAGTGCAGAGTTGTCCACGTGCATTCTGGAATTTATACAAAAAACTTCTCATTGCTGTAACAATAATTGTTCAGAAAGAATTCCTGGAGGAATTTGCACAGCTTCCTAGTGGGGTGCAGTTATGCCAGTGGAGAGGAGTTGTATGCTAATCCCATCATTACCAGGGCACTGACTACTCTGGACCAGTTTCTAGAAAACAGGAGAATTACAACAATACAAAACCTCTCTGCAGAGATACCCAGTGCTTTAAAGACTTTAGAATATGCTGGCTCTAATTAAGGTGCTTGGAAGCTGCAAGTGTGCACTTCAGCACCTCCTAAATTGGTCAAGGCAGGTCCTACCTAGTCTTTAATTTGACCTTCCTAGCACACATTAAAAGCAGTCACACCTTGACTGCACCAGGCTCTTGTGACACATCACTCCCAGAGGATTAGTTAGCAAGGTTCCTCTGTCTCACCTAAAAAAGGGGCTCTGTGCACAACGTGTTTGTGTGAACCTGTGAATTAAGGGATTAATTTTTTTCCTGGCAGTGTTTGATGTGAGGAGGGCACACCTGATGTCACCTGCCTTTCAGTGGTCACTCATTTTCTGTTGTTGTAACCCAGCAATAGATTCCAGCCATGCACACATGTATTCTTGGATATAGTCAGTTTTTTGGTGTTTCTTTTTGTTCCTGTGATGGTAGGAGGAAAGGCAGGCAGGAAGTTGGGGAAGTGGAGTAGGAAGGAGTGTTGGGGCACAGCCAAGCTTTAGATGAATACAATCTGACCATCATTTCAGCATCTTTTGACACAGGGGAGTTTTTCTTAGCAGTGGAGCAGAGCAGCACAAGGGCTTTAGGAAAAAGTAGAGTCTGGTGGGTGATTTCTTCTGCATCACAACTCTGAGTATTTCACAACAGTTACGAATCAGCAATAAATAACCTCTGAGGAGGGAGGAAAAGGGGAGAAAGATGCATTTTTAATTGTAGTATGCACAAACAAGTGTAGTTCATGCAGAGAGAAGGACATGGGAGCTGCTCAACAACTGGAGATGCAAAGAAGGCAGCTCTTGCCTTAGCAGTGAAGGGTCAGAGAACAGTTCCTGTAACAGCAGCTTTGATACTTAAGGCTTGTTCCATTGGTGATTTCTGTAAATGATTTCTTTTACATCATGGAGGCATCACTTGAGTGTAACCAAACCTGCTTTCCAAAACCTTTGCAGAGAAGGGCAATCCTCGTGCTGAGTTACAGGGGCCTGGACACTGAGGAGTGAAAAAACTGCCATTGGTTTTACTGGAAATAGGTTTGTGCCCTTTTAATTTAAACTTCTTCTTGTGGAGTGTGTGTGTGCAGCAGCATGCAGAGGTCTCTGAGCCACAAACCAGGTGATTGTTTGACAGCACAGCATAACCCCTGCACCAGCTGGGAGAGAGAACAGTGTGTTCCCTGCATGGCAAGTTATTCATTATTTAGGAGAACGGAGCAGCTGGTTTAGAATTGGAGTCCTTGCCTCCAAAATAAAACTTTCTCCCCGACAGACATTGAATTCCTCTATTTCTCTGAGTTCTGGTCTACTTAGACTGGTCACAAAGCTGGACAGGGCACTGGTAAGGGAGGTGATTTGGAAGAGGCATTTTGTGAATGTAGTTTGATAAGAAGAGAGTTTCTTAAGCCACCACTGCCTGTCCCAGGCCATCCTCCTGGAAGCAGACAGAACACCTGCATCAGGTAGAGATGCATGCAGTTCACAGCTCTGGTTTGTGTGCAAGCCCATACTACCATGACACTGCTTTCTAGAAAAGCTGAAAAAACCTCAGTTCCATGGGGCTCCTTTTCCACTCTGATAAAAGGCAGAATCAGTGGCATTAACCAGGGTACAGCCCAGCAGTTCCTGAGAAAGCGTTTTTTTTGGTTTTTTTTCAGAGGCAAAGCCCTTTCCAGTGTCCTCCTTCCCAACCCTCCTCCCCTGAACACCCACCTGTGCCCTCCCTGCTGTTGCTCTTGCTGCTGGGCTGTCAAAATCTCTCTCCTAATGAAGCAGTCTGGCCTGAGGCTGCTATTACCTCCAATCCCAGTCCTGCTGAGCGTGGCTCCGGCAGCAGGGTTGGTGTTCCCAGGCAGAGAGCACAGAGCTGGGCTGCACCTGGCAAGGAATAAAAGGCAGAAAGCAGAGAATCCTGGCTGTTAGACAGTCCTCTGATGGCCTCTGAGACTGTGGAAGAGGCATGAGTGTGGTGGCTCTGTGGTCTCCTCCCCTGGGTTTTGGTAGGTGCAGCAACTTGGTAAGGATTGTTGCTTTTCCTCACTGGTGTGATAAATGTCAGGGAATTCTGTGGAAAGAGAGGGAAGTGTGGGGGGAAGCTGCTAACCGGAAGTCCCTAAAGTCTAAACACCCCAACTTCTTTGGGGGGAACAACATGATTCACTGGATACTGGATTCACTGGATGCTACACCAGTTGTTGAAAGACCTGGTTTATTTTCTGAACTGTTTCAGTGTGCAGGACAGAACTTTGCTGGCATAGCTGGTTGTGGACTGTAAGAAAGTCATGCTACAGACCTGCTATGACAAGATCAGCAAGGCCAGTGCTGTAGGTGCAGCTGTGCTGGCAGAATTTTGGATCTTCCTTTAGCTTCCTCAAGTGGTGCCAGAGATGGCACGTGTGGCATCTGTGCTGGGTTCCTGCAAAGACAGAAGCCCTGGATCAGTTTCTGGACTCAGGCTGCTCATTTCCCAGGGTGTCTCTCTCCTCCCAGCCTCAACCTGTCTTTCCTGTAAAGGGGCAGGGCCTGCATCTGCAATGAGTTTTTAAAACACAGCTCGAAGAACCTTTGATCTCAGTCAGAAACTCAGAGGTTTACTGAAACACGTGTAAATACCAAGTCACACTTAGGAAGTTTTCCCTTCTTTTCTGGGTTGAATAGTGAAGGAGTATCTAGGGTAGAGTAATTTGTCCATGAAACTGGTGATAGAATATAGAGGAAAATCTTTCTTCCTTAAGTGTAAAAGACCTGTGCTTGAAGCATTATCTCTACTTGGAAAGCACTTTACAGCACAGGTAACTCTTTGCAGTTGTTGACACATTTGACCTGAGACACACAGGCTTTGCTTCAGTCCAACACGATGTATTCTCCAGAGGTGGAGGACTAAACGTTGGGAAATGATCACTATTTACTGTGTTTACTGTGGTAGTGCCTCTGTCAGCAAACTGAGATTCATGCTCTCACTTTGCTGGGTGCTGTGGAGACACACAACAAAAAGACAGAGGTGATTCGTGCCCCCAGACTCGAGAACCTGTTCCAGTCCCTCAGTGTGGAATTCGCAAAGCGTTCCTGGTTCTCTCTCCAACCACGTGTGCCTGGATTTGCTCAGTGCTCTCTGATCTGCTCTCCAGTGGTGAATCTGTTTACACTAATCCCGAAAGCTCTGCTATTAAGAGAGTGGAGCTGAACAACTTCAGACTTCTGCTGGTCTCAGCTCAGACATCCAGACACAGCTCTTGCTCTTTATTACAGCGAGGGCTCGTTAATAATTTTAGTGCTGATGGGATCAGTCTGAATCTTTTGCCTCTTGAACACTCCCAAACTTCACAGAGTTCTGCCAGAACCACCTGTATGTGAGAAAGGTGTTCCTAGAGGATGGAGGCCAGCCTTGTCCTGCTCTCCTGGAGGAATCATGGAGACTTGCCTTTGGAGAAGGCCATGGCCAAGCTCTTCCTATGCTTGGAGGTGAAGAACAGTAGCCCTTGTGGCTGTAAAAAACAAGGAAGGCTTTGAGAAAAAATACCCACTCCCTTGTAACAAGTGAAAAGAAATCAGGCCCGTGAAGCCAAGTTATAAAGGGGATGGAGTCAAGGGAAGTCTGAAGTAGATCTCAGGGCTCTGCAGAGCCCAGTGCAGTTCTGGTGTGCCAGGCATGAAAGTTTCTGGGTGTGTAATAGTGAGCAGTTCTCACTCGACCTCCCTCCAGAATCCTCTCACTTCCACAGAGAATATCTGTGTCTCCCAGAGCCTCTTCCAAGCATTTTCCTTGGTTCATTAGGTGATAATAGAAAGTGATTTTCCCCCTATAATCTTGAGCAATCAGAAGCATTAAGAATAAAAGCCTAAGCCTGAAAGCCTAAATGAGAGGGTTTGATGGCTATGTGAATCTGCCTCCTTCACTGCAGCAAGAAGCAAGGATGGATCCCAGAGTTTGTTTCTTGAGAATAAATAGGCAAGAATCAAGGATCAAGTGAACAAGTGTCAAGAGAAAATTGAGGGTTGGGGCTTAGATTCCATTCCCAGATCTGCTGAACCCCAGAGAGGCAGTTTCTCTGCCTTCACTGGTAGGAAAGCAGTAACTTTGTCCCAAAAGTGGTCCATTAGTAGACTTTTTGTACAAAGAGAGGGTTACCTGTCAGCTGAGAGCTGGAGGGCACAGAAAATAACTCAGGTGGTGGTCTTTCTCCTGGTCTGTGAGTGCTTGGAGATGATCTGGGAGATGGTGCTGAAGTGGCAGGGGCAGTTACTGCTCAGAAATGACCCTGCCAGCTTTGCCAGCAAATCCATTTCTCACTGTCTGGAAGGCAAGTTCAACTTGCCACCACCTCCCCCTGTAAGCAGGCAACTCAGGAGAGACAGCCTGGGACAAAGCTGAGAACTTTTTTGTCCTGGGAACTCTGAGACAGAGCCCACACAGAACTCATGTTTTGCCACCTGCTAAGACTTGTGGGCCATATTTTTTGCCCTGTGTTTAACGGGATAATTTATTTTTATTTCCCTTCTAGGTAAGATTCTTCCTGCCCAGTCGATTCCTACTCAGCATCCAAAAGGTGGGGAACCCCACCTTGGTGATGAGACAAATCTCCGTAACAACCACACAACTTAATTTTGGGCCGCGTCGTCCTCTCGGGGGGGGGCAGCTTCGCACGGACCTCCTGCCGCGGCTTGCGCTGGAAAACAAATTTACACCGCGTCTCCCAAGTCTTGCCCCATCCCTAGGTGGGAACGCGAGGGATGCAGCCTCTGCCTTCCCGAGGTACAGCACAACGGGAGGCTGCCCGGGGAGAGCGAGCAGCATGCATGGGGAGGGCACCCGGGGATGCAGAGGGATGGGCAGCATCCGGAGGGGTGTCCGTGTCCCCTGCGGGGCCGGGGGAGCCCCGGGTCCCCCGGGCTGGCGGCAGCCGGCGCTGGCCCCGCCGTCCGTCGCTCACCCCCCTCGCTGCCGCCGGCGCGGCGCTTCCAAAGCGCCTCTGCTGTTTAAATGGGCCAAGTTAGAGAAGCGGCGGCGGCGGCGGCGGAGGGAAATCTTGTTTGGTCAGAGTCTCCGAACTGTGCGGTGACTTCTGAGCACAGATCAATACGTGTCTGTCCCGGCTCGGGGAGGCGGTGGGGGGTGCCCGCCCGGCACAGCGCCGGCTTTTGGGGCTGGGGGGCAGCGTTGTGGGGAGCGCAGAGCCGGCGGGGATGTCACCGTAGATGTCTCTGTGTGTGTGTGTGCGCGCGTAGAGCTCGATCTGTCTATATGTGTATGTATATACAGAGAGATACGGAGCGTGACACCACGTTTCTTAAAAAATTTCGCGCAGGAGTGGAAAATTAAATAACCAACTCGCGGGGTGTGTGTGTGGGGTGTATCATAAAAGGCTTCGGTGGGAGCGGGGCGAGTCCGCACGGCGCAGGTGAAGGTGGGCGGCCCCGGGGAAAGTTCGCCGCCGCCGCCCGGGTGTCTGGAGCCCCGCGGGCAGAGCCGGCACCGGCCGGGGCTCCGTCCTCCCGGCGGGCGCCGGCGGGGCGGGGAGGGGTCGCGGGGCGGCGGCGGGGGCGCAGCGTTTAATTTTAATTCTTGCATATAAATAAATAAACCAGGTGTCAGTTTAAAGGAAGCGGCGGGGAGGGAGGGTTGAAAGGGGGCTGGGTGGGCGGCGGGGAACCCTCCAGCCTGGTGAGGAAGGTGGGTCGATCTAGGGGAATCAATAAGCTTTTTTTTTTTTTTTTTTTTTTTAAACCAAAATAATGTCTACGGCAGCAGAGACCTCTCCGAGATGTCAGGTATTAGTCCGGAGGGGCAGATCTGCGAGCCACACAGCAGCTCCTGGGTCTACGGTACATTAGCCTCTCCGTGGGAGAGGGATCCCAGACAGCTCTGCTGGGGAGCCAGCCCAGGAGATTTGTTAGCGGGCTGCTCCGGGGGATACCAGCCACCTCCGGCACCCGAGCGCCAAAGGTGCTTGTGCTGCTGCTGCTGCTGCTGCTGGCGCATTTCATCCAAACTCCAGCCAGAGCGGGGGCAAGTTGAACCGGAGACATTAGAGCCACTGTGCTTTGGAGAGACGAGGGCGCGCGGGGAGCGCGGCAGCACCATGCCTGCTATCAAGAAGGAGCGACTTGACAGGGAAGAGATGGCCCTGGCAGCTTTTAACCAGCCCATGGAAACCTTACCTGACTATCTCGCCCCTCTGGCCGCCGCTGCCATTCCGGTGGTCACCCCGCACCCGCCGGCTTACGACCAGATCTTTGCCCACCGCGCGTACCTGGGCTTCCACGAGACCCACCACCCCCACCCGCACCACCCGCACCACCCCCACCACCTCCCCGAGGACCTGATGCTGGAGAGGTTTTCCTCCATCCCGGATTTCCAGCCCTTCTTTGACAACGGAGAGCCTTGCATCGAGGTGGAGTGCGGGGAGAACAAGGCGCTGCTCTACATCAATAAGTTGTGCCAGGGGAGCAAAGGACCCTCTATCCGGTACCGGGGAGAGTGGCTCACCCCCAACGAGTTCCAGTTTGTCAGCGGCAGGGAGACGGCCAAGGACTGGAAGCGCAGCATCAGGCACAAAGGTAAAGGCACCGCTCGGCGTGTGCCGGGGTCCGCTCTTCCTCAGCATCCTCCCTCTCGCCCCCGTGCTCGGGGAGCGGGATCCGAGGGGGAGCTTACGGTCTATTAGCGCCCGCACGGGGAGAGCTGAGCCCTGATCCCCTGCGGCCGTGCCCCTCTCCCCCGCGCACCCCCGGCCCCTCTCCGCCGGATCCCCGCGCCTCGGTACCGGCCAAGTTTTCCGGGCGATTTGGGAATAGTTGTCCTTTTTTTTTTTTTTTTTTTTTTTCTTTGGCTGTGGCGGGGAGGTGTTGGGTGAGGAAGGTTGAGCGTTGATTTTTTGGGGGTTGGTGGGGGAAGCTCCTCTCTTGCTGGAGAGAAGTTTCATTCCGGAGGTTTGAACAGCGGGCGGACCGCGGGGTCGGGGGCTCTCAGGGGTTCGGCGCCCCGCGGCGTGGTCGCCCGCCCTGCGAGCCCCCGGCGGTGGCGGCGGTGTCGGGCAGAGCCGGCGCCGCGGGGAGCGGCAGCGCAGCCCCGGCCAGGCACCGGCGGGGCGGCGGGCGGGGCGGAGGGGGTGTTCCCCTCGCAGCTGGGTGGTGCGGGACCTCCGCGGCGCCGGCGGCTGCTGACGGGCGCCTGCCCTGCCTCCCTCCCTCCCTCCCTCCTCCCTCCGCGCCCGCCCGAGCCGGCGCCGCAGTCCCGGCACCGCGGCGGAGCTGCTGGTGCGGGCGGCAGGTGGAGAGCGGGGCCCCGGCGGAGGAGCGGGGGGCTCCGCGGGGCAGCAGCGGGGGCGGGCGAGGAGAGAGCGGAGCCCATGCGGCACGTAATGAGCTCTGAGAGCTGGATGTGCCAGCCCTTGGGGGGGCCGAGGAGCGATTAGGAGGTGACTGACACCTCGCCTGGGTTTATTGATCGCCAGAGCGCCGGGGCATCGCTTCGGGCCGCCGCGCTAATTGCCGGTGCTCCCGTGCGCATCGCTCCCGTTTCTTTTATTACTGGGGCTCCTGCTGCCTTCGGGAAAAGCTCAATTCCTCTGGGGTGAGTCAGGAGGACTGAGGCGCAGTGGACGGAGGAGCAGCGGGGAGGCGCCGCGTGGGCTGCCCCGCTCGCCCGGCCGTGCCCCGGGTGCGTGGGCAGCGCGCAGCCTGCGGGGGCTCGGCCGGGCTGCGGGAGCTCCTCCTGCCGCGGCTCTGCCCTGGGTGTGCGGGAGCTCCTCCTGCCGCGGCTCTGCCGGGCTGCGGGAGCGCTGGCACCAAGGACAGGCAGCGGCTGCCGAGGGCTGCGCCGCTGCTTCCTTCCCTCCGCGGGTACCTGCGGGGGAGAAAGTTGGATGAAGCGGCAGGCGAGGGTGGGTGCTGGTAGGCAGGCAAGGGGAGGGGTGTGTACAGGGAAGCAGACGCATGCACCCCCCTCCCCATTCCCCCCCCTTTCCCTAAATACTTTCCTTTTATAAACGTGCTGATCCTTTTTCTTTTCCTTCTGCTTTTTCTTCTCTTCTGCATATAGGGAAAAGTTTGAAGACTCTTATGTCCAAAGGAATCTTACAGGTACATCCTCCAATCTGTGATTGCCCTGGGTGTCGAATTTCGTCTCCAGTGGTAAGATTATTGTTAAACTATGTGCTTTAGCTAAGACATCTTCCCTCTCCTCTGCCTCCTTCCCTTAAAAGAAAAAAAAAAAAAAAAATCCCTTTGCTTCTGTGATCATGAAACCGTGATCTCTGAGGGTCGTCGAGTCTGCCAGAGCCCTGCTTGCACTGTGAGGGTTCCTGCAGTCTAGGGAGAGGCGAGCAGGAGAGGAGTTTGGAAGCAGAGCAGATGGGAAGAGCAGTGTTTGACCTGAAGGAAGCAGCAACACAGCGTGATTTTTTGGTTTTCAGGGGGAGCTGTCTGTGTGCAAAGGCAAATCGTTCAGGAGCCTCTTCCTTATTCCCACCCCTTCATCTTTGTGTATTGTGCAGAGGTGTGAAAATGGCTAAATAAAGAGAAAGGGAATTGTAATTGCACCCATGTGTTAGAGCCAGAACAGCCACAGTTTACAAACCATCAGTGAATTTGGTTAGATGAACTTCATGAGGAACGAGCTCATCTTAAATGCTTACAATTTTAACAACATTCATGTCACAGATCACAGTTATGGGTTTTAGAGATCTTTCCTTCCCAACTTTGGAGTTCCTTGTGTATTCCGCTGTCCTACCTTTATCCTGAGACTTTCAAAATCTCTCATCAGCATCTTCATGGAAAAGATGTTGATGCTATAAATAAAAAGCTGCAGAAATCATAGTAAAGTAAGGCTTTTAAACAGTTCATCATGTATAAAAATAACCATAAAGTACAATAACATCTAACCAGGAGGACAAAGCTGTTGGTTTGGTGAACTAAAGCAGGTCTTGGTTTGAAAGAACAACCATGACTTAAAACACTGCCAGTAGTAGCACTGTGGAAACAGATACAGCTGAAACCAATCCTTTTAAAAAAATTTTTTAATTGCTTCTTTGGGGTCAAGTGGACAACCTCTATCCACACGCAGTGTCTTTATGGTTTGGCACGACAGATGGAATTGTGAGTTTGTATCGTTCCTGGGTAGTATCTCTGTGCTTGCGTGGTTACATCCACATTCCCACGGGAAGGGGCTCAGAACAATAATCAGAGTCCCATGAATTAAGTGTGAAGGTGTCTTGCCTGTGGGCTGTGCAGCAGCAGTCCGTGCCACTGGTTCTGTTGCAGCATCGCCGCGGTGGGTTAAACGGGGTGGACTGAAACCTGGCTGTTCCTCTGAGTTGATGGGGCAGGGTGTGCTGTGGTGTGATCAGCTTCCTCCAGCTTGGAGTTTGGCGTGTGCTTTGGTTACCAGTCGTGCGGATCAGAGCCAACAACCTGCAGACCAAAGGGATGTGCCACGGTTGTGGTGGGGTTGAGAAGTGTCTGGCCAGGTGACACCGTCTGCTGGTCACTCTTTTGAGTACCCAGTTGCAGTAGTTGGTAGCCCAAAGGCCATACTGTGCTTTCCTAGCAGCAGCATTTTTAACAGTTGTGCAGGGATCTGTGCATTTCCAGGTGGGAAGGCAGCTCTGCGTGGAACAAGTGTCGGGTAGACTTTTTAGAACTGAATTTGAGAAGTTCGGATAGAGGGAAAAATGAGGTTTGGTGTAGTTTTGGGAAAGGAGAAGTAAATCGTTCCGGACTTGCCTCCCACTGCTTCCCCAGCTGGAAGGGGGTTTTGATGTCAGAATTTGCACAGCAAGGCCAAACCCCAGTGAGGACTTTCATCAGAACTCTGTTGTCAGTGCTCGCTGCCTTTCTGTGCTGTAATTCGAACACGTATCTGACCAAAGGACAATTCCACACATTGGACCTGAAATCTTTTGCTAGTGCCTTGTCAGCTACGTGCACTACACATTCCAAACTCAAGCACTGCCTTTGGAAGAGGGGCAAGCCCAGCTGCTTGTAGGCGTCTGCCTCTCTCCCCATCTGCTCACCGCAGGCAGCAAAGGGAGCGCTCCAAGGGCTCCAAGCCCGGCTCTTCCTTTGGGGAGAGGTGACATCCAGTGTATCCCCCCCAGCCAGGCGGGAATAGCTTGGGCTTTAATCACCGCATCGATGGCTCAGCAGAGGCCCTGCCTGGCTCTCCTCCTAGCGCTGCGCGGAGACACGAGCGGTCTGCCCATAAAGGAAACCGCGCCGTGCCCCCAACCCCGCGCTGGCAGGAGCCAGAGCCGAGCCGGGCACAGCCCCCTCCCTTCCTCCCCGAGGGCTCTGAGCTCCTCACCCGCTGTGCGGGGTCCCCGCAGGGCAGCCGAGCGCGGGGCCCCCCCCGGGGCTGGCGCCGCGTCCCCCCCCGGCCGTGCCCGCGCCCCGGCCGCGGTGCCGGCGGTGCCGGGGGAGCGGCGCCCGCCCCCCGCCGCCCCGTCGCAGCTCGTTTGCTGCCGCAGCTGCAGACAGGGGCCGGCGCCGGGCCCCGCTCCGCCACCGACCGCCGGTTTCCTGCGAGGCTCAGGGGAGAAAGGAGGGGGGGGGAGCGGCCGCGTCGCGCCGGCCGCCCTGGCGCCTCCTCCCCCCGGGCCGCGGCCGCCCCCGCGCCGGCATCCATCAATCAGCGGGGGGAAGGCGGAGGGAGGGAGGGGGATGCAGGAGGGCCCCGCGGGGTCGCGGCGAGCTCGTGGGGGATGATGCGGAGAGAGCACCCGCGGGAGGATGGGGAGCGTGTCCCCTGCGCGCTGCGAGGATGGAGGGGCAGAGCCGTCCTTGCGGTCACGCAGCGGTGGGGGAAGCGGTGGCTGCCCCCGTGCTTTGTGTCCCCGGCCCCCTGCACAGAGGCTTTTCAGGTCAGAAAGGGAAGAATGGCGCAGGTCTGGGTCTCTTCAGTTTTACGGAGGCACAGGATGCTAAGCATTCTCGAAGTTAGGTTGTCAGATGTGAACTAGGGGTCTTCCCCCCAAATTTGTGCTTGTCAGTTCTGGGCAGACACAGTTCGTCTTGTTTGGAGCCCTGCATCGATTCCAGTCTATTCTGGTGAAGCCCATTCCCCACAGGGTTCACTCTGACCCATCAAACCTCCCTCTGTGCTCCGAATACCACTCATGCATTTTCTCCATCTCTGCTTTCAACCCAAAGCCAGGGCAGGTCTTGAAAGTGGCAGTGGGCTTTTATAGACAGAGGGAGGGGGAAACAGCTCTAAAATCTTTATTGCTAAATGAAAATAACTTCGATTTGCAAAGTCCAGCATTGCATATCCAGGATAGCAGCAGAAAGGCATTCCTTAAGATAAATTTGATTGTTTGCCCTATCAGACCGTGTGTGACCCTTACTGTGTTTCCATTCTAGTAGTGCTGCCTTTAAAAGTGAGTTAGGACTGACTGGACATTGTCTGCTCCTCATCCTCTTTTCCCATCTGTTCTTGGACAGGGTGTCAGTTTGAAAGGTGGCCCATGTTGAAGTTCAAGGTTCAGGTCACAGGTGAATGAGGGAAGGCCGGGTTCCCCGAAGCTATTGTGACCCGGCCCTATTCAAACAAAACAAAAACTACCATAGAACGATGTTTGCTTTTTGTCCCCTCTCCTTCATCGCATGCTGAGACACATGGTGGTTGTGCATAACTTGGTCACTGACAATGGTAATTCATTTGCTTGCTGGGGCTGTGTTTTGCTCTTGGTTTGATTTATACGTGATTCTTTTTATTTGCTGCTTTTTTTGCTCTTCGTCATCGTCGTTGTTTTCATTTGATGCCCCGAGGTTAAGGCGTTAGTCCAAGACTTTGTCAGGGATGGAAAAAGTAACTGTCTGCTTACTTCTAAAACTGAATGCCAGTAAACAGCAAAGCCTCTTGTTGTTTAGCCCCAAGGTTTCTGAGCGTTCTCCTGTTCCCTGTTTTGGGGTGCAGGGGTGGAAGGCAGCTCTGTGTCACCCCCAGTGAGTGGCTTTGGGTCACTCGTGGTGTTTGGCTCTGGCTGGAGCTCCACTCACTGCCCTTCCCCACTGATGCCCTCCTGGCTGCTCCACAGGTTTCCTGGAGTGCCAGGAACTGCACAGGGGCAGAGAAGGGAGAGATCCAAATTTAGAGACTGGCCCAAAAGAGCAATCTCTCTCACTGGACATGAGTCTTTCATGAGAACTTTCCTATGAGAAGAGGACTTTGCCTGCTGGAGAATTGAGTTGGCTGCCTGTAGAGGCAGGATTAATTCTGAAATTTCACTGTTAATGGAACAGATTAGAATTAGGTTCGTTTTTGAGCTGCTGTTGGCTTAAGGATTGGAGCTGGAGAACGTTGGGGTTTATGTGAAGGGGACTGTTTTCATAACTTTGCCTTTGTGTCCCGGGGGGCTGCCTTATGAATGTGGAAAAAGCCCCTCTGTAAAGCAGACTTATAAACCTCTTTATCCCCCCAAGGTCTTTGGCACAGTCTGTTGATTTTTATTTGTGGTTTCATGCTGATTTGGCTTGTTGCTTTTAATCCAGTACATTTTAGTTTGGGTTAGTGTTTGCTGGAGGTTTTTGAGTTGGTTGGGCTTTTTTTTTTTTTTTTTTTTTTTTTTTTTTTTTTTTTCTTCTGTTTTGTTTTTTAAAGGACTTGGCTCAGGTGATTTTTAGCATGTGTGTGCTGCACTGCAGACTTGTGAATTCAACTTGAATTCTTAACAAAAGTTTCTTCAAAATCTGTCAGATTTCACCTTTAGGGAGGAACTGGAGATAAGATATGTCATGGTCTTAAATGGGGTGAGAGACTCACACATCCCATCCAGGGATGGGAAGAGGCGTTGAGTCTGAGTTCACAACCTCAGCTTGCAGGGCTCTGTGATCCGAGGGCAGTGGGAAAACTTTTGTGTCAGCCTTTTCCTTTCACAGGAGAGTCCTTAAAATCAACTGGGTTTGGGTCACAGAGCGCTTCACCCAAAGGGGATTTCCAGGGGAAAACTGGCAGCTTGAAAGGGGAATCAGTGTGGCAGTGAGAGGTGCTCCTAAATGTGTTGTGCTTTGGAAATTATTCCTCATGGTCCTCAAACGCTGCTCCTGACCGGGGCACTCAGCAGTTGCGGGGTGCCCGCTGTCAGAGGGTTTGGAGGGCGGGTGTTGCACCAATAAAAGGGCTGGTTATTGTTTCCCACAGAGGCAAAACAAACCCAGATCAATGGCACCAAGAGTGCCAGCACAATACCGAAGGATTTAATTTTGTGGATTATTAAATACCCTCTGGAAAGGAAAATATTAATTGGATTGCAGCCTTGTGAGTGAGCAGCAGAGACGTATGAGCAGCTGTGGCTTAGGAAAATAATTTTATCTTACAATGGGCTTTAAGGAGTTCCAAGTGGGGGAGGTTTGCCCTCGTGCAAGAGCTGTGGTGAAGATTTCTGCTGTTGCAGAGAGCAGTGATGAGGCACTGGAGGCAAAAGGGATGTGTGATGGGAAGGGCAGAGGAGGATCCATGTGTGAGTTTGGTGTTTGGGAATAACAGCCCCGAGCTCTGAAAGAATATTCGTGCTGAGGTTGGTGTGTGTGAGGGATCCTGCTTGGAGTGAGCAGATTTCCTCCTGGGATTCCATAAAGGCTGCAGAGGGGGTTTCCTCACCCCACAGACATTTGCATGGTGTTGGTTCCCTGCAAGGGTCATTTCTGGCACTGAGGAATCCTGTTCTCTGGTGGGCTCTGCTGTAGGAAGAGGGAGTTTGCGAGCCCTCAGCCCCTCTGGGATTAAGTTTGACCCACAAAATCAGCAGCTGCAGCCAGAACTCCTTGCCTGGTGATTGGTGCTGTGCTGCATCAGGTCTAGAAAATCTCCTGCTCTGAGAAAAAGAAAGTGAAGCATTGGAAGAAAGATGGACAAATAAATATATAGGAGCAGGGAAAGCAACATCATCTTATTAGCACTGTGTCAAGGGCAGTGTAAAGGTGACATAGGATAAGTAATTTTGCTGTCAAAATTATTTAGAGATGTCATTAAACTGCTTAGGGCTGTCTCTGCTGCTTCAGGGCACAGACACCTGGTTTTAATTTGCAGTGGTCTGTGTCCAAACTTGCTGGCCTTATTCAAAGGGAGCAGTGCTAATTTGGAGCCTGGTGGCAAATGCCTTTGGTGAGCACGGGATCTGAATGGCCAGGGTGAGTAAAGATCAGAATTAACTCCCTCATAAACTTTGTGCATTTAAAGCTATCAACTAGTTGGAGTCTGCAGGGATGATGAACTTTTCAGATGGCTTGTTCTGGTTCAGTTATGGGACAGAGAGAAGAGAGAAGCAGTTTCCCATTGGAAACCTGTTGGAGGTGTCCAAGGCCAGGTTGGACAGGGCTTGGAGCAACCTGGTCTAGTGGAAGGTGTCCCTGCCCATGACAGGGGGTGAAATGAGATATGCTTTAAGGTCCCCTTCCATCCCAAACCATTCTGTAATTCTGTGATTGACCCTAGATTTTGGAAAAGAGACCCACTCTGTTTTTATTTAAGTATTGCTTGGCCAAAATATTGTGCTTGCAAAATCACATTGTTTTGGACTATATTTTTCTTTTTCTATCAATCATGTTTGTTTGGTTTTTTGTGGGTTTTGTTTGTTTTTCTTTCTCACCCCCCCCCAACTTCTGCATTGTCTTACCCTGTTTCTCTTATGCCCAGTCGATTTCCATTATCTGGAAAACATCTTGCTACGCAGCAGATTCTTGTTTGGCATCTTTGCCCTGTTCCCTCCCCTTCTTCCTTCTGTGTTTTGAAACATTGAAATGCATCTTCTTCACTTCTCCAGCTGAAGAATCACCATTCTCACCATTTCAGGGCAGTTTTTTTCTGTTAGGACAAGCTCACCTTGCTCACCTTCCTGACTCCTGGCAGATGGCACTGAAGAACTCATTATTGTAGGGCCCTCTGTCCCAAACTCAGTTTTCCAGCTGAGGACAAGGAAGGACTCTCCTCAAGAGTCAGTTAATGTAGCAGGAATCACGTACAGTTTTGTAAATAAGCAGTTTTTGTAAATAAGAATGTCTTTAGCACCTCTGCTTTACTCTCACACTGCTCTAGAGTGAAGGTAAATCTTCTGTGCACACCACCTGCACTGCTGGAGCAATGCATTTCCTTCTTGTTATTTTTGGCTCTGTTATTTTAGCCAGACCGGGGAGAACAGAGAGGAAATTACACATTCCCCTGGGTCATAAATATAATCTGATAAGGGCTTTTCTTGTAACAGTGTCTGAGGATGAGGAAGGATGGATGGAGGGAATTCCCAGGCACTGAAAGGTTCTTGCTCATTTATTTTGCCTCCAGTCCACGTGGAAATTGTAGCTTTGACTTTATTTTGCACGTGTATAACAGAAGCCCCAGAATGGGGGAAACACCATCAAGCCCAAATTTGCCCCGTTCTTTGATTACCCATACAAAAATATTCCTGCACATCAAATCCCTCGTTTTAAGATGTCAAGATAGCTTCAATCACTGTGGAAAGCAGGCTCTTTAATCTTTTATATCTTCAGCTAGAAAGATACTTGCAGCAGCATTGCCAACCAGCTGGGTCACTGGAGGCAGAGTCACCTTGGTGCAGCATTTACAGACATCAGCCAAGGCTCTTGGCCCCATGAGAACTCCAGAGAACTGGGAAGCAGGAAAACTTGAGAGATTTTGGTGGTAGAAGAGACATTGGAGACAGCCATTTGGTCTAGAAAACACAGAATCTGAACTATTTCTACTGATGACACTGGAAAAACGTTGTGTGTTTGCCTGCAGCTGGTTCCCAGTTCAGTGCTGGGAGCGCTTCAGGTAATTCAAAAAGCAGCTCTGGGATGCTGAATGGCTTCAGTTACCTCGGGCCTGTTAATCACCACAGCTTCTTAGTATCAAACTTCTTCTTTTGAAGGCAGGCAGAGTGCTCTGCCAGTGGAGTTCTGGGAGTGTCTTACCCCAGGAGCTTGCATTTATCCCCGAGCCTCTGGGGCAGCAGCGAGGAGCACATTCCACCCCAGTGGTGGCTGCTGCTCTGCCTATCTCTGCCCATCAAATTGCAGAAACTCCCTTGTAACCCCGTCCTTCCTTTTTATCCCGAGATGGATGTGATAGGTGGTACTTGGGCTCTGTGGAAACTGCTTTTGCTGTGTTGCCAGGGCAACCAGAGATGGCCCCTGAAGACAGGAAAGGGCAAGCATTCCTTTCTGCTACAGTCTGGAGCATCAGTGATTGAATGAGATTAGATAGAATTAGATAATCCTGAAATTCACAGTGATTTGACGCCAGACCTTTATTTTATAAGTAAAAGTACCAGCCCTTATGGTAAAAATGAATTCTTTTAGATCAATAACTTTTCCCGCCGTTCGCCACAGCTGCGATCCTTGAGATCTCTGTTTCTGTGACAGGGGGGAACCACACAGACCTGCCTTTTTATATTTATTTTTATTTATTTATTTCTTTATTTTCCCCAGGGAGGACTATGATATCAATTCCTCTTTTATTTCCCCCTTGTGATTCGCCCACTTAACCCCAAAGTAAACTTCCAGAGGAAGGCACTGCAAGGTTCTTCAGTTATGGTTCAATGCACTTGAGTTTACAATAGCAGGGTTACTTAAACACTGTACACCATTAGTCTGGAGTATTTTACAGTGTTTTTTAAAGCCAGTTAAAGAATGAAAATGAGTTGTATGTTGTCAGTGGCCAGGTAGCTTTTTGTTCCTTGGGTATTTCATTGCCTAAAAGTGTCGGGACCTCATCCATGCCCCTGGCATTTACCTGCAGTGGAATTGATAACATCACCTTCAGACCTAAAGTAAATGTGGGTTAAAATAGGTGAATGCAGGATGGACTTTGATCACAATCAGGCAAGATTTACATCCCTTTAACTTTGTGGACTTGTTTTTCATCTTTAGACTGGCATAGCTTGTGTCAAAACCTAGAGGACACCCAGCAGAGCATGGAAAACGTGGGGTGTTCTGTTCCTCAAGCAGTTTTGTTTCTTACATTGTTGGTTTTTTACATTTGTTTGTAGATTGACTCTTTCAGGGGGCTGGTTTATATACATATATATATATATATATTTTTTTTCTTTGTGGTTGTGGTGCTGTCCCAAACACCACTGCTGAGGGTTTTGCAGGCACAGTGTGATCTCAAAGCAGACAAGGAGCAGCCCATCCAGACTGAGAAGGCTACTCTTTATAAGGATGCTTTTAATTCAGAATTAAAACATAAATACGTTTGGGTTGTTAAGCCTCAAATTACCAATGGGATGCCTCGAAACATTTTTTTGGCTTGAAATTTATGAGGTGGTCACCCACAGGTCTGTGGATCTGGGCTTGTTTGTATCAGCAGTGTGGATCTGGTTTTTTTGAAGTCTCACCTTGCTGTGATGGATCTCTCAGAAGTAAGTTCAGTAAGAGTAAATTCTGTGAGGCTGGTAAATATTTCTGTCCCCTGGTGTGTGCAGAGGGCAAAAATCATCCTTGCTTTGGGAGGATTTAGTTCCCCCTTTGATGTCTCTGCTGTTGTCTTTAAATCACCATAGAATCTGAAAAAAAAAAAATCATGTGTAAAGGATATCTGAAATCATGTGCTCTCTAAGTTGCTGTGCTTTGCCTTTAGCAGCGTGATGCTGAAAAACCTGCATCTTGAGAGTTGTTTTTTGTTGTGGTGGGACTCCCCTAACCTTCTGGACTGCTTTTCATACCAAACTCTGGAAACAAGAGCGAAAACTAAATTTTTTTCCCCCATATCACAAGGAAATAACTTCCATGCAAGAAAGGGCAGAGGAGGCTGAGAAAGGTTTGTGTGAGAGTCCTGTGGCTTAAAACCAAACTCTGAATCGATCTGTCCCGTGTCTGATTCCACCCTCACAAGCAGGACAACGGGACATGGTGGTGGTGGAGTGTTTTTAGAATCACAGAATCACGGAATGGTTTGGGTGGGAAGGGACCTTAAAACTCATCTCATTCCAACCCCCTGCCACTAGCCCAGGTGTCTTGGTACATGAGGATACAGGAGGTCTGAATTCTCACTTGTAGTGCTTTTATTTCCCACTCAAAAAGTTGTGTGGTGTAAGATCAAACACCTTGCAGAAATCCTAGCACATTAACCTGGTGCTGTTGTCTCAGCAAAAAAGATATATTAGTTTAACATCTTTCCTATTAACAAGCTTTAATTTGCATAAATTATATCACCCTCCCTTAATTTATTAGGACTTGTCCAGTTCCTCTATTTCATTATTTCTCCTGGGGGTTATAAAATTACTTGGATAATTCTGCTTATGCTTTTTTAAAATACAGTCACAGTTACTGTGTTTTTCTATTTACTTTGTATTTCCTCATTGTTCTGAGGCTCATTAAAAATCTGAGTGAAGACTCTGGAGAACTTCCCGGGATAACTATTCCAAGAGTCTTTGAGAGCGAGTTATCTAAATCTGCTGACTTGAATCTATTACCACTTTAGAAGATTCTGTTTGGGAACCTCCTAATTCACTGCTGGGTTGAAGAGTATTTCATATCCATACCGTACCAGAGCTGGCTCTTTCTCCCGGCACAGAAAGAAAAATATTTATTGAATATTCTTTTTTTTTTTCAGCATTTCTGGTGGTTCTACCGTTCCCACCTAACAATGGGCCTAAACCATCATTACCTTCTGCCAGTTTACAAACCAGCTTGGAGTGCTCCAATGAATGAAAGCATTATTAAAATTACATGTGCAATTATTGAAGGTTAAAATCTCCATAGTGGGTGGGGAAGGACGGGCCTTCCCCACTACAAAGGCCCTTCACTGCACGTTGTGCTGATGGAATATCCAACTGTCCTAAAGTCTGTTACTCCTTAGGATTTGCTTCATGTCTCCAGTGGGATTTCTGCCTTTTTACCTCCTGTTCAGTGCTGGTTTGAGCAGAACCCCGGGGTGTGGAGCAGCTGGAGGTGCACTGAGCCTCTCTGGAGGGGCTGGGAGGGGCTGGTGCTTCCTCTCCGTCCTCTCCACGTGGTGTTTGCTCCTTGCCAGCCCGAGCTTGTGGGTTTGGGTAATGAATAGATGTGTTGGGCTGCAAACAAATGACCTCTGTGGCTTTCTCGTGAGGGCCAAGCCTTCCCCCCACCCCCATGCTGTTCCAGTTTTACTCTCTTGTCTGCCTGCTTTGGTTTTCTCCTGATCCTTCAGCCGAGCCTTCCAGTCTGCTGGCAGATTACGAAGCGAGGTGGAATCTGAGTTGCCAGGGGATGTGCTCACGTGTGTTCTGTCAGGGCTGCAGCTCCTTAAGCGGCCACATCCACCTTCCCTGGGCGTGTGCCCTGAATCCTCTTGGGAAGGTGTCAGCACAGGGTTGTAGGTGCAGGAGAAGAGGTGGGCATGGAACCCTCACCTTCACTGCTTGCCAGAAGGACTGTTATAGGAAATGCCCTCTTGTCCACCTCCCTCTTCACTCTTGCCTTCATCTGTAGACAGAGCCCTCCCCAGCTCTGGCTGGCACTGAGATGCTGTGCTGTTAGCCCTGCCTGGCATGAAACATCTTGATATCCTACGAGCTGTGAAACTTGACATATGCTGAGGCAGTCACAGGAAGAGAATCTTCCCTCAAAGCTTCCCTGGAATGTTCTGACAGTATTTAATCTATCGGGGTCTGCTGTGTCATTCAGGCTGATCCCAGTAGGCCAACGGGTTAGAATCAATAATATCCTTGATCAGCAAATAATTCTGCCTTGATCAGACAATCCTGGTAATTAGAGCTGAAAAAGATGCGTGGCATCACCCAGGCTGCTCCACAGAGCCCTGGGAAACGTGCTGGCATTTCAGTGTGTGTTTCTTGGGGCTTTTTTTTTGGCTGCTCTTGCAGTGCAGTGTTAGGTGGGCTGGGCTTTTGAAGGAGGGCTGTGTTGTTAATCCCAGAGAGGGACCAATTTTGGGTGCTGCGTTCTTTTTCCTTATACTATGAAACCCATGAAAGGGATTTTCAGTCTCCAGGGATCACTCAACCTTCTCCTTTCAGCAAAGGCTGACCAAAAACAGAAGCTCTGCAGTGGCATCACACTTTGGTGTGATTACTTGGGCTGGCCAGAGGGACCTGAATCAGGATGAACCCACCCCGACAGCTCTTTGGGAGGGAGAAGGTGGACAAGGAAAATACTTCCTTTTATACAGCTCTTCAGTGGCGGCTGAGAGCATTTTTAGCATTTTTTGGTTTTGTTCTGTGGCATAAATTAGAGCATCTCAGGGCTGGCTGAAATGGTTTTGCAAGTGAATGTGTGGGGAACGGTGGCAGGTGTGGGGAGAAGGACCTGAGCTGTCATATTGCAGAGAGCTCATTAGATCTTTGAAACCGAGGAAATAAAGCTGGGTTTTGAGGTTTTTTGTGCCTGTGTGAACCCATCAAACACGATGGTGGCTGCTTGCCTACAAACAGATTAGGTTTTTATTGCTTTTGCCACCTCTGTGATGCTATATATAAGGCCCAGCTGTACTGTATATATAGCCTCATAAATCTGCTTTATGTCAGTGTGAACTTTGATACATTTTTATTAATATCACACTCGTGATTTGGGTATTTAAATATGCATGGCACATACAAAACTATTATTTAGCTTATGCTTATTGTATTTAATTGTTTTAGATTTATAGGACACCTGTCATTGGCTTGTAAGTGCCATGCAATTAATTAAAAATACAGTCAGAAACTCGAAACTGCCCTTCTGGCCCATCTCAGTTATCCCTCTCTTTTCAACTCATGGCTTATCCACCACGTGTGTGAGTTGTTCCAGACAGAAAATTGGGTGAGGGGGGAAAAAAACCCCTCAGGATCCTCAGCTGAAGAACCTTAAAGTGAATCCTTCCTGGGTTAACAGTGCAGAGAATTGTACCCAAAGTTTAGCTGGGAAGAAGAAGGAGGGGAAAAGGGAAAAGGAAGATCAGGGGTTGGAGGGTCAGCAGCTCACATGGCCCCAAACCTTTGCTCACTGAGTTCTCCCTCTTTGTGAGCTGCTGTGCTGGCCCTTCCTGCAGGGAGCCCTGGAGAGACCTTTCCTCCTTCTCCCCGAGTACCAAAAGCCCTGAAACAAAGGGTGTGGGAGTTAATGCTGTGTTAATCCCAGTGGGATACCCACGAGGTTTGGAAGGGAATGTGCATTAGCAATGTCTCAGCTCTCCCTGCCAGCAAAGAACTATCAGGAAACACTCCCAAGGAGCTGCTGGGGACTTGCAGAGCAGGCATAGCTCCATGCAGAGTGTGTGCTGGCTCCTGCTTCCTCCTGCCCTCTCTCCCCTGGCCATGGTTATCAGTAGAATCACAGACACAACATTATATTGGTTATTATTTTTTTTGGCACATCTGACCCACATACCCCATAGGACTTTGCAGCCCCTTTGCATGTACAGCAACTTTAAAGTTCTTTACCAGAAGGCCCAGTGAGAGCATTTCCCCAGCTTGGATGAAGCACTCCTGTCCAAAGCAGCCTTGAAATGTATTTGAAATAATTCTCTTTCCCTGTTACTGCTGAATTAGCCCTTAATAGGCTGCAGAGAGCTGCTGCAGAGTGCAGGGTGAGCTCCCTTCCTGTTGCCTAAAGGTCAAGTGTAGCCCCTTTCTGCTGTGTGAGATGAGGGTGTTATGAGTAATTAATTTTTAAAAAGTATGTACTTCTCTGAGGCACCAGAAATGCTGACTGAAACCCAGAAGGAAATAACAAGAGCAGTTGCAAACATGGCTCAGAAGAAGCTGTTTCACTGTGTGAAATACCCACTGCTGCACTTGCAATAAAATTAGCAAGAGGGGAAACAGGAGGTAGAGAGGAGCTGTCAGATATTTTTACAAGTGTCTTTATTGAAGAGGTCTTGGGGCCAGGTTTTGTTCCTTGTTTATACAGCACCCAGCACCTGGGGACTCCCAAGCTGGTGGTGGAGCCAAGGAACACAGAGTCAGGATCCAGACAGGAGCTCTCTCCTGCCTCCTTTGCTGTGTTTCCCTGTCACCTGCCCCCTGTTCTCCCTGCACATGGAAGGACAGCAGCACAGGACAGAGCAGTCACCAAACTTTTGGGTCTTGCTGTGCTTCATTTCCTCGCAGAGAGGACAATATATAACTTTATTGCCAAGAAAAAGCGAGCTGTGCTGCAGCTGCAGGTTGACAGCTGAGGGAAAGACAGGAATAAAAACTCTGAGGAGGAGATAACAGGTGAGAGGCAGCAGCTCAGGAGCTCCTGCTGCATGTCCTTGATTTAAAAAGCAGATTCACTGCTTGCCTCGTGCAGCAGTGGTGCCAGTGCAACAGATCTGCCTGAAAAATAAGGTGCTCTTGTGTGGTATCCCTCCTCCAGGGGAGGTGGAGCTCTCCTAATCTTCCCCTTATCCCTCTTCCTGGGCTCTGTAAATAACATCTCAGGGAGCCAAAGGGATCAGTGGCTTCCCAAGGAGGCCAGAATTTCTTT
Organism: Myiozetetes cayanensis; assembly: GCF_022539395.1. Lineage (NCBI taxonomy): Eukaryota > Metazoa > Chordata > Aves > Passeriformes > Tyrannidae > Myiozetetes > Myiozetetes cayanensis. The sequence goes on along the minus strand of NW_026087499.1, from coordinate 2,906,851 downwards.
CCACCTAAATTCCACCTTGGCAGCCTTTGTGAAAGAACCTGCAGTTATTACTCATTTAACTCCCATTTTTAAATACTCTTCCTTGCCTTTCATTTACCTTTCCAACTTTAAATGTGATTTCAGAGGGGATTGAAAAATAGAGTTCCAGCTGGCACCCAGTGTCCAAACAAACCCAGACCTCTGCCTGTTGGAGGGCCTGGCATTGCTTTCCTCTTGCTCTGTTTGGGAATGACTCACCTGCCTGAGCACAGTGCAGAGGAAGAGCCAGCTGAAATGTCTGGGGGGATTTGTCCATCTGATCCCTATTTATTTAAATAGGGCATTGAGTTCTTAGGAGCTGCCTCTCGGACCTGATCTTGTGTCTCCAGAACCAATGGGTGTAAGATTTTAACCCTGATTTGATTAACTCTTTATTTTGGCTGTTTCTCCATGTATCCATCAGAATTTGGGGTTGTGCTGTGGGGTTTGGTTTGGTTTGGTTTTGCCAGTGCAGAGACCACACCGTGGAGTTCAGGCGATGTTGTGCCCTGCTTTGACATTTGGATTTTGCTTTTGTTTTGAGCTGGAGCGAGGGAAATCCAGACAAGTGGTTCAGATCCATCTGGAAGAGACTGAATTCCCCTCCTTGTGCAGGGAATTCCTGGCAAGACAGTTGCTGAGCTGCGTTTGCATTAGGGATCCCCCTACCAGTACCATCCCAGTACAGCAGATAAACTGCAACTGGGCTGGAATCCCTGCTCGTTTTCTGTCCCCTTCATCCCTGTGGCCCTTGTTTGTCCCCCTGCCCCGGGTGAGAGTTGCTGTTTGCTCTCCCTGTGGGGTGGGGTGAGGTTGAAAAGGGCTGTGTGGCAATGCCCGCAGGGAGCCCCAACCCTTCCACCCCCACACCCTGCCCTGGGAGGGACCCAGACGGGCTGGGTGACTCATCTGGGGCCGGCTGGATCCTGGGGCTGCTTTTGGGGAAATGAAAGGCCCCCGGGCAGGGCAGGCAGCTGGGGGTGGTGGCTGTGCTGCTTGGCCTCTCCTTCACTGAGCTGTGAAAGCACAGGGACCTCGTAGGGTGAAGGGGTTTGGTTTTTGGTTGGGTTTAGGAGTTGATGGGAGAGGGGCACTGAGGGAAAAGTGGAAGGAGCAGGGAGGAAGGCTTGGCACACCTCTGCCTTCTGCATAAGTGCAGCAGGGCCAGCTGATGCCGTTCTGGGACATCTTCAGTGCCACTGCAAATGTCCTACAGAGCTGGCATGTAATGACATCCAAGTCCCTGACCTTGCTGTGTCCCCTCCGAGCTGTGAAGCTGGTGAGAACACCAGCAGAGGTGTGTTCCAGGTCTGGAGGGAGCCACTGACCCAGCTGTTGCTCAGCTCTTTCTTCTGAGCTCAGCTTCCAAGAGTCACTGTCACAGCCCAGACCACTTGGTGTCCATCCTTTGCTCTGTTGGTCATAGCTGGTGCAGGGACTCAGGAATCTCTGGGGAGTGATCAGGGAAAGCAAGCCTGTCATCAGGAGATTTTAAGTTCAGTCTGCAAGTGTCCAGTAAATCAGGAACATTTGAAAATCTGTGACTAAACTTTCTGGGTGTTTCGTGTTACCTGAGCTGCTCTCTGGGACAAGGTCCTTGCAGGAAGAAGAGCTGGAGTGAGTTGTGGTCTGGAATCTTTGTCTTGCTGTCCAAACTAGAATGGAATCGACCCTTTCTGTCTCTGGAGAGCAAAAGTCAGCTCTGCTGTTCAGGGTTTCAGTGGCTCTAAACGTGGGTGGGGATAAGACAGGGAGAAGAGAATCCCCTCACTTCTCTACCTGCTCCCTGGGAAATGCAGGGAAGGTGCTGGATTTTACCTGCCCCCTTCCCGTGCCTCCTGGACACGCTGAACACAGGTGTGCCTGTAGGAATGTGTGAGGACATGGGTGTGCTGATGGCACCTAAATTTAGCAGCTCCTGCTAACCTGTCAGGTGCCTACTCACTCTCCCTGTGTCAAATCATGGATGTTACTCACTTCCATGACTAATTCCCTATGGAAGGCCCTGAAAGAGGGTTAGAAAGCAAGTCCTCTGTCGCTCCAGGGCACAAAACATTATGTCTTTTCTTATTTTTTTATCCAAATTTGGCTAATGAGAGGAGAAACTCCTGTGGATGGAACTTACCCTGAACTGGAGACAGGGATTCCTGGGCAGGAATAGGGCAGGATCATGGACAGGATTGGAACCGGTGGTTTCTGCAGGAGGAAGATGGGATGGAAACGTGCCCAGGGTGGGATTTCACTTTCACTTTTAGGGACTTCTCCAGTGCAGCTGCTCCCTGGTAAAACAGAGCTGCTTAGCAGTGCACAAGAGGATCATGTGGCTTCTGAGGAGTCTGTGTCTCGTGGAGCTGCAGGGGGATAATTGGGATTGGCACAGAGTGTAATTGGTAAAGCTTGTGCTTGGCTGGGGTTTTTATTTTAACAGGCCCCGAAAATCGCCAAGTAAATAACAACTCAGGGCCTTAAATTTGCTCTGCAGCACCTCTGAGGACCCAAACACATCAATTCAAGAAGGAAGAGTGCCACCTATTGAGCCCCATGTTCCCCCTCCTCCAGGAGGCCTGGGACAGGTACAGCAGTACCTGTGCTCATCCAGGGAAAGTACCATCCAGGTACTTTCCAGGCACAGCTGATGGGAAAGGAGCCCCAGGCTGGGGTGTTTCACTCATTTTAGTGTACACCCTAAAAAACGCTGTGTTTTTTAGTTTGATTTTTACAGATGTGCAGCGTTTTAGTGTCAGCTGCAAAAGCTGCCATCAGCAAACACCCGAATACAAATAACTTGCTCCTTTTCTGGAGGGAGTTCTTGTTTTTTTTTAAAAAAAAAAAAACCTGAAGGAAACCTACAAGACTTACAAATAGTCACAGGCAGGTTGTGTCCATGCAGCTTTGTGTACAATAGATGGATGATTTGTTGGCATTGGATGAAAGAAACCACTAGACTTGCTTCAGAACAAGTGCTGGTGTGTGAGCAGGTTTGTTTTGTTGTGTGACTGGCTGGAAGTCTCTGTCCATGGTTTCAGTGTTGCTGGAAGCCATGTAAGACCACAGTGTCAGCAACTTGGCAGCCCTTTCCCACCTTCAGTGCCTAAGAGGGGAGATACCATTCCCAGATAAAACGTTTCACCTTTAAAAACTTCCTCCCACCCCATTGTTGTCCAATTAATTTTGGCTCTGGTTTTCACTCCTGTGAGAGGTCAATTTTTTTTTCAACCTTCCCTTTGGGATTTCTTTTATTTATTTTTTTTTTCCTTTCAGCTTCTTGTTTCTCATTCTTTTGATGAATTATTTACCTCTCTTGTATTTTTTTTTTATATTCTCTTTGTGTTTACCTTCAAAACATAACAACTCCCAACACTCCCTGCTTCATTCAGCGCTCACTGGGAAGCCACTGTATTTGTTGGTTATTTATTTCCTGGTGTTATTTTTATATACAAATGTATTGTAAATCGTGTGGTATCACCTTGTGTTGCTCCCAGTGTGCTGAGCCAGCTGGTTGCATACTTTTGTGAGGAGTTGTGGCTTATCCTTTGGTGTTGTGGCTTATGTTGGCACACAGGGTTTAAGGGAATCCCTGGTTGTGGGTGCTGCCCGGCCGTGGTGGACGATGGGCACCATCCCAGGGTGTGCAGGACACACCTGTGAGCGAGCAGGGATTGCTGGGGTCAGGACAAGAGATGCAAACACCAGTGTCAGATCTCCCTTCAGTTCCTCACAGATCTCAGCTTGGTTTCTTTTCCAGGGGTGCGCTGGTTACTGAGTGGTGGGAGCCCCAAATTTCGAGTTGGGACCGTGCTGTTCCACTCTTGGATCCCTGATCATTTTAGCACGTGATGGTGAGCAGGTTGTCCCACCATACTTGCCCGTGTCCAGATGATGATTCAGAGGTAGAATCATAGCCTGTGCCCCTTTGTGGAAGAGCTGCAGGCCTTGGAGTGAGAGGTTATGGACAACTGCAAAGTGCTGTTACTGATACCCCAGAGCTGGACTTTAATGTTTGCTCCTCGTGTCAGCTGAGTGAGGAGAATGGGTTTCACAGTGTGATTTCAGGGACTGCACCCTGTGAAGCTGATAATCAACCCCGTTTTATTGTCCTTATCAGAGGTGTTGTGATGCCCACAGCAGGTCATCTGTCTGACACCCCATCTCTTCATACAAAGCACTCGGAATTTCGGTGTCCCCTCTCAGCATTGGGTTCCCTCTCTCCTGGCCCAACCAGCACATGTCATCTGGCTTCTGAGTAGGAGTGGGGTGTGAGAGCAACTTGATCTCCTAGCACTGATTTTCCTGTCGAGGTGGACTTTGTGTTCTGGTGGGGCTGTGCAGCAGTTAAACCTTGGAGCCCAAGGAAGCATAGCACAGAGTGAAACCTCTGCACACTAAACTGACAGGCTGTGGGAGATGCACCCTTGCCTGGAGTGGCTTCTGATGGAGGATGAGTGTCCCCTCAGTCATGACATAGCTCTCTGTGGGGCTCTCAGCTGTGCAGCATCTCGATGGACCGAGGGCATGTCAGTCCTTAGCAATGCCAAGAAGAAGAGAGGGATCCCCCCACCCCCCTTCCGAGTCAGAGAAGCTGATCAGGAATTTGGCAAAGCCTTCAGCCTCATGCCTGATACTCTCAACCTCTCTTTCTGTTCATTAATTCCACTCTGTGCTGCAGCTGAAGAGCACGTCTTAAAACTCCAAGGAGGCATGTCTAGTAGTTGTTCAAAATCAGTTAATTTTTTATTGGATTTGAAGTCAGACTTCATGGGCCAAACCCGCCCCTGAGGACTGGGGATGGGGAATTGCAGGCAGCCGAGACTTATTCCACATAATTGACTTTCCCTTCTCTGTCCACCCTCACTCAGATTCACCTCAGAAACCTCCCTGTCTCTGCCTTTCCTCAGTGCCAAGGCTGAGGCCTCTCTGTCCCTCGCAGCCTCAGCCATCAAGAAGTATTAAATTAAACATACACATCACAGCCCTCGGGCTATTAACCCCCCCCCCACACACAAATAAGCCTTTGTGGCCTAAGTTAGGCTTGGACCCTGGTCTGGCCCAATTCATTTCCACACCTGCGGGGAGTGACCTTCAAAACTTGCTCCAGGCTCTGTCTCAAAAGTCGTTTTCTCATTAGTGGAAGTGAAATGTATTGTGGAGCTGTTGCTGTGGCTCTGCACCCTTGGGGAGGTGAGGGCAGAACAACACTGCACTCCCTGCCCACGAATCACAGCAGGCCCCCTCGCTCCCAGCTGGTTTTCTAGAAACCCTTCTACCCTGATTCCCCCTCCCCTTTCCTCCTCAGTAACATAATTAAGATTAAGGAAAGGCCTTGCAGAGTGTCCCCAAAAAAACTGTGATGAGCAGAGGATGCTATTTCAAATGCTTTGGGCATCTGGGCATGCTGGTGGCTCACAGACTTTTGCCATCCCTGTCCAGGACCAGCTCAGTCCTCTGTCCCCCCTGATTCCTTCATCACTTGGCCTTGGGGCTGATCCCAGGACTGAGTATCTTTTAAGCCAGTACAATTTATTCCCATAGCAAACAGGCTGTAGAATTCCTTGGTTTAGTACCAGTGTTTACTTCCAGCTGCCATCTCTCTCTGTAGTAAGGGGAGAATAAAAAAAAAAAACCACCCCAGACCCTCCTGTTGTGCTTCGAGTCCTTGCCATCCATCACCCAGGGGTCACAGTAACTGCAGCTCGTACGCTCAGGTCTCGAAACCTGGAGGAAATCAGTCTTTGTTACACGTGAAATAAAGCAGTCTATGGGGAAAATAACCATAAATGTTCATTATTTGTACAGGAAAATCAATTTGTAGGCCAATTGACCAAATAAAGTAATACAATTTGCTGGGAAATCCCCCAGGTGTGGCAGGCAAATCACGGAGCGGGGATGGAAGCGGCGGTTTGCATAGGTAATGTGTGGTGGTTTGGGGCCGGGAGGGACGTGGGAAGGGAGACAAGGCTTGAGGAGAGGGATAAAACTACAGGAAAGGGGACCTTGAGCTGTGCAGCCTGTAACACGAGGAAGGTGCTGCTGTGAGGTGACAGACACGACCGCTGCTCGTTCTCATCTTGTCGTTCCCTGGCAAATCTTGTGCGAGTCATTTCCACTGCGCAGGCTGTGTGTGGAGTGGAGTCAGGTAATCGCCCCAAAATGACTTTAAGGAGGAGCTGTGAGTCCCTTGTCAGGGGTAAGTGCCACGTGCAGGGCTGGCTGGTGCCGAACAAAGGCACCCCCAGCCCCTTGACGGGCACTCTGTGCCTGCACAGCTCTTTGTCACCGGTGCACGGTGACACCGCTCGGGTTGGGGAAGCGAAGGATCAATTTGTCAGCCGGTCTCTCCCAATTATCTGAGCCACATCCTTTGTATTTCCTTTGTGGAGGCTCTGTGTGTGTGTGTGTGTGTGTGTGTGTATGTGCAATGTGAAGGCAGTGGGATTGGGAGGGAGAGAAGAGGGGCAGCAGCTTCAGCTGGTTTTCACTTGAAAGGATGAGTTTATGGCCACAGCACCTGAGGGCACTGCTCAGGTATTGCAGCCCAGTTCCTGGGATTGTTGAAAGGGGGGCACAGAGCTGTTTTTCCATGCTGGATGTGAATATATTTTCCCTTTGGCTTTGGAAGTGCAACAGGCAGCTCCTGGCTCTGCGGTGGCCTCTCTGTGTGACTTAATTCATCATCTTACTTATCTTCACCATGCTGTGAAATGGACCTGCTGCTCCTCACCAGCCTTCCAGATGTGTTAAATCCTTTAAATAACAGGAGTTTATAAACACACCATGCTTTCCAAACAGAAAGTGTTGTGTAATGGCAGCGTAGCAGATGACAGCTGGCTCAGACTCCACTGGTTTTTGGCTCTCTGTGATAGGGAAGGGGCTCCAGGGAGGCCTTGGCTTCACTCCTGTGCATGCAGCAGGTGTCAGAGGGTTTGGTTTGTAAGAAGGGTCCTTCCAAACCTGGATGTCACCTTGAACACATTCTGTTCAGCCAAACTCTGCCCCTCGTGCCACATCTGTGAGTGAACTGCACCTTTCTCTGTTTTGCTTTGGTGTCGACAGTTTATGATGGCTCCTTAAACACCAGGCATTTTTTTTTTCTTTTTTGCAGAGTCTGAATTAATATTGGTGGTTTTCTTGTTTGCTTTGGATTTTCAAGGTTTGCCTGGGCTGAGTCATCCACGGGGAAGCTTTGTGGGCAGACCTGGCTGTTGCTCACCCGTGAAGTGGCAGCTCCCTCCTCAGATATTTCTGATCTGCTCTTCGGTGCTGGGATCAGGCTTTGGAACACCACAGGATGGGGATGTTTTTATATCTTTATCAGCCCAACTGGTCTCTGTGCAGGTGTTAAATGAAGGCCTGAGCTCAAGGCTCTTGAAGAGGGGTGTCTGCCATGCAGGGAGGATGTGCTGGGTGGTCCTGTCACGGAGGCAGATGTGGCTGGTTTTTGGCACCAGCTTCCCTGGGGAACACTGGGATGTAACTCTAAGCTCTGGTTACTCCTCTCCGCTGTGTGGAGCAGCTGCTGTTTCTCTGCTCTTGTCAGTTTGGTTGCTTCAGTTTTGAGGGAAACTGAGGGGAAATAAATTCTTTTAAAGCTGAGAAACGTTGCCCTCTGGTTAGTTGCCATCCCCTTCTGCCTGTGACGAGAGTGGTCCAGCTGTGGGGATGGACAGGAGGTGATTCTGGGGTCACTGCAACACCAGGATGCTCGAGGTGAGCATGGCTGGGTTGGGGACTGACAGTCTGCAAGCTGAACCATGAGCTTATGGGGTCAAAGTCACCAGTGGTCAGTATTTTGATTCACTTCAGTATTTTGGAAGCCCAGCTTTTAAGGATGATGTTGGACCTGGTGTTTCCAATAGAACCAGCTGTGGCTTTCAATAACTGCAGCAGCAGCAAAATCTTCTTTCATATGGACAAGAAAGAAAAGAAAAGGAGGGACTGAGGCAACAAATCCAGGTCTGTCTGTGCCATTAGGTGAAGATAATAGAGAATTTTCTTTGTAAAACACTCTCAGCTGTTCAGATAAAACCTGGTTTGGTTTCTGTTACAGCAGCAACACACATTTGGGGAGAAACTTAACTTTTTTGTTTGATCCTGTGAAAGTTGCTCTTTAAGACAGTGAAGGCTTGTCAAAAAAATGAAAACAGAACTCAAGACAGAAGTTGGAGCCTGCCCAGTGAGGAGTTGCAGTGGCTGGTCCTCATTCTTGTAGGGCTTGAACACAGCCTGTGTCCATCTCCTTTTGGCTGAGCAGGCTCTGAGCCACACCTGGAAATCCAAAGGATCCCAGGTGCTTTAAGTGTCTCCAGAGCAGAGTAAGAGTATAAAGCCCAGTCAGATTCCTCTTGATGAAGTATTTCAGACTTGCTGTGTTCTCCTGGACCTGATGGAATGAAACTTTGGAGTGGAACATTTGCACCTGGGGGAACGATGGACCATTATTTTGTTCTCTTGTTTTTCTGCCACTCAGAAGGTACAGCAGTGAAGTGAAGGAAGAGAAGGGGAAATGTCTGAAAGCATCCGTGCCCTTTCTCTTCTTGTCTTTTCACCAAACAGGAGGTGCAGGAAAGAAAAAAAAAAAAAAGAAAAATATGTAAGTTTTGCCTTTGTTTAGGAGGTAGCAACAGTGTTCCACATCCTCAGCTGGTGTAAGTTGACTTTTGCTCCATTAATACTGACTTACATTGCCTGAGGACCTGGCTTCACATCTCTGCTTCCTCCTTTGCAACCTCACACTGAAAGGGACAAGTCATTTGATGTGGAAACAGACACAGAAAACAAAGACTAGGCCACTTTTCAGCCTTCATCCAAAGAGTTTTTGAAAATGGGTAGCTCCAAAGGCCTGATAGATTTTCTCTCTTAGACTTATCTCCCTTCAAAGACTGGAAATTCCAGTTGGCTCTTCCAGAAGCGCACGGCTCTCTCTCTATTAACAAATTATCCTTTAGGCTTTATAATTCACTGAGAGATAATAAATGGGAAATGTTCCCTTCTGTTCACAGATCTTGTTCATCTGTTTCTTTAGGGCTTCAGAAAATAATGCTGTTAATATTGATGGGAAGAGCTGCAGCTTCGCTTCTGGAGAACTTTTCTTTTGGTTCAAAACGTTCGTATTTTCCCCCATTTCAGCAGCACCTGCAGCCCCGGTTCCCTGCACAGCCTCAGGCTCCACACGTCATTCTCTGCCCCAAAGAGCTTCCAGTATAAACAGGATAACCCATATAAACAGGATGGAGAAATAGGTACAAGGGAGGGAATGTGTTGGTGATGGCTTTTTATAGCGGGAGACTGAGCGCGACGAGGTCAAGTGAGTTGCTTGGGATCGCACAGGGAAATTGTGGTTAAGGGTAATTTTCTTCTCTGGTGAACTTCACTTTCTCTCAGAAGATAAAATACCCTAAAAACGAGCCTGGGCTCTTTGTGCTGGAGTTGAGAGCTTCTCTATAAACCAGTGGATGACAACTTTAAAACCATTGATGAGGAATTGTCACGTGGAGCCCTTGAGAGCCTGCTGGGGGACAGGTATCCCCAAAATCTGCTGTCCCCTGGTGACAGCTCTTACACCTGTGTGGTTATGCTCAGCTGCCTCCTCTAGAACTTGGCAAACCACTTCCACCAGACTGTGATGAAGAGTGTGACCCAGTCCCCAAAACCTGCAAGAGTCTCCGTGCTCTGTATCACCTTCATTTTTTTCTGTCCCTTCCTTCCTGCTCCCTCTGTACTTTGGGCCATCCCTCCTGCTCTGGAACAACTTCAGTGTAACCCTGGTGTCCCTGGAAGGAGATGATGAGCAATAAACCTGTCAGTGGCCAGGTGAAAGGGCTGGACTGGGGCTGGCAGGGAGGCAGGAAAACACCGCGGAGAAGCTGCCGGCTGTTGTTTTATTCATCTGTTCATTACTGAACACCAGAGCAGGAGGTGGGATGAGAGCCTGGGCACCTTCCTCTGTCTGTGACCTCTGTTTTGATGGAGATGCTGGTAAGCTCAGGGCAGCAGAGCTGTGCCTGGGCCGGATTTGCTACCGAAACAGTCCTGGTAGCAACGTTGGGCTAGAACAGCTAATGAAGGCCCAGGGGAGAGGGGAGGATTATCTTGGAAGGCAACTTGACCCTTTCTTAGGTGTTTACACTAATCACAGCTGAAGGTAAATGCAAACTCTGTCAGTTATTCTACAGGGGGATGTGTGGTCTCCCTTGCTGCGTAATTTCCCTAATTAAAGCCATTTGAGTGGGTTTATTATTTGGAAAAGTAAAAGAAAAATATTCCGGGCTCTCAGAACCTCCCCCTTTCCTTTTCCCTATCTTTATTATCAATAAAAAGAGGGAGAAAATGCTGTCTGGACTCGAGGATTTCCTTCACATATGGAAAAGATTTAGAATCCTCCAGCTCCCAGCATTGGCAGAGCACAAACCCTCCCCTCTTACCTCCCCCCAGCATTCCCAGTCTGCTCCCTGTATTTCCCAGCTTTACGTATGCAGAAGGAATGCATGTGCTGGTTTTTTGTTTTTCCTACAGTTGTTTTTTTTTCCTTTTTTATCCAATAGTAATTATTTTAGAGAGTTGAATCACAGGCACGTGAATCATCTTGCAAACAGCTTTGATATTTGTGTGTGTGTGTAAATTCTTTGTGCATTTGCATTTCTGTGCCTTTTTTATTATTATTTTATTTTTTTAATGGTACTGACTTGGATTCCGGAGAAGTGGTGACTGCAGGGACTGCACCTGCTCATGTGCTTGGGTCAATTCCCAACGGGATCAGATGTCCAGAGTTTGGCTGGCAGTTAATGTGGACCGGCAAAAGCTTTGCTTTCACGTACATTATATTTTTGTTTCTGCCTCGCAGCTCTCGGAGCAGAGGCCTTGCCATTGCTGGGATCAATTAAACGCTCACCAGGGACTCTCTCTCGGCAAGGAATCTTCCCTTCTCTGGCTGACTTTGAATGTCACACCAGGGCGTTCAGCTGTTCTGACCTTGTTGCAGTAGCTCCCAGGGCAGGAAACCTTTCCTAACCCTCCCTTCCTGTCTCTCTCCCCCAAGTTGGTCCCATGCTCTCTCCGCCCGTCGTTCCATCTGCCAGCTCTCCCAGGGCTCTTACGCAACCAGTTTGGATTTTGGTGTTCTTGGCTGGGGAGGGCAGGGCTCCTGGGGAGAGTTCGATGGGTGGGTGGGGGGAAAGAGAGGTTTTATTTTGTGACTCTGCTGACCTCGTTTAGCCACGTGGAGAGGGATTTTCCCCCGGCTCTCTGGAAGGGAAGAAACATCCCCACTGTTTCCTTTTCCATCTTTCCGATGGTCCTTGCCTTCCAGGGCAGAATGATGGGGCTCCCAGGCTTCTCCCCTCGGGTAACCTGCTGCTGTCCTCAGGTTGTTGGGTGGTTTTTTTTTTTATTTTAATTGCAGTTGAATCTCTGGGATAATGGGTGACTTGAAATAGCGTGCTGGTACCCATCTGATTTTTTTTTTTCCCCGGGGAAAGGAAATATGCCTGTCTGTGATTTTTTTAAAAACAAAGCAACCCCCCACCCAGACAATACTTTGAGAGGCAATGAAAGCAATTAATGGTGTCAAAAGACCCTGGGAGGGTGAAGTGGTGAGTGAGGGAGGGCTGGGCTGACGCAGGAGCGGCCGGGAGGGAGCTCGATTGTCTGGGGGGACGGAGGGTTTATTGACTCAAACTCCAGCTGTGCTTCGTTAGCTGGAATCATAGCCCACAAAATTAATCTTTAACAGTGTATGAAGGGGAAGGGAGTCCTGATGCACGAGGCAGTTCTGCAGTGCCCTCAACGCTCACCCTCTCAAAGGGCTTTGGGGAACTGCAGGAACGTTTTACTTTCTAATTCCATTGATTAAAGAGCGGGTGAGGGATGTTGTGTTCCCCACCCCTCTATCCACAGGGTAGGGGGAAATCCTCTTGCTGTGAAAGGAGGGTGCAAGCCTGGAGAGGTTTCCCCTGAGCTGAAGGGAAACACTTTGGTTGGGCTTCTCTCAGGCCCTGAAGGGGTTTGTTGGTTTGCTGCAGGTTTGTTATTACCTGTGCCATTTGACTGTTCCACCCACAAACAGGTCCTCAGTGGGGGGGGTCCCAGGCTCCCCTTGCTCTTAGGGACATACTCTGTTTCTTACCACTGTCTGTCTGTCCTCCTGGACTGGGCAGCTGGCAGGCTGGCTGTGCTGGATGAGCCCTGAGCTGTATTTACTGCTGTGTGTACTTCATCTTTTTGCAGGGGGTTCTCCCCCTGCTGGGACAGCTGCTGGCTCTGCAGCCCCAGAAAATGCTCCTTTCTGACTCACTGGCCAAAACAGTCCCACTGGTTTAAAGAGGCCAGGTGGCAGAGCACACCTTCCTCCCCACTCTTCAGGTGTGTAAAAATGGGGTTATTTAATGGGGAAGGTCGTGTCCCAGGTGCCTGGCTCTCACAGTGTGTGACTGTTGGGTTTGGGTTGTTTTCCCAAGCATAGAATCATAGAATCATGGAATGGTTTGGGTTGGAAGGAGTCTTAAAGATCATCCAGTTCCACCTCCTGCCCTGGGCAAGGACATCTTCCACTGCCACCCACATACGAGCTTTTCAAAGGCGAGATTATGAGGTTTCCATCAAAAACCTGTAAACCCTAATGTACCTCCCCATATCTGGGGCTGCCAGTGCAGTGTCTGGGTGTGTTCTTGGACATAACCCTGTAAGTGCAGACTTTACTGCCTGCTGCCACTTGCCACTGGTAGTTGGTAACCCTGAACTGGAGTAACTGTGGGTATCTGAACACCCTGCTCACCTCTGCAGGTGCATTCCTGTTCTATAATCTGTGTACAGCTGAAAAAGGACTTCAGCAAAAGCCAGGAAAGATTCCTGTGTGTTTTTTGGAATGGTTTTTTGTTGTTATTTGCAGCTTGGACCAGCGCCCTTTCAAGTCAATGGAAAGGCAATTGATTGTAGCAGGTTCTGGGCCAGGCTTCTGGCTACCTTTGTGCTTAATTTAAAAGTAATGTGTAGCTACTGGTGAATGCCTCTAAACAGATTAAGGAAGTGCAATTGATTCAAAACTGACTATAGATGAATATAAAAGGCAAAATTGATTGGCTCAGTCTATTTTAATTTTCTGCGAACCTGAGAAACGCAGCAAATAAATAAATAAAGCACCCCAAACCTGATGGCAAAAATGCAAAGTACAGAGTAAACAGAACTTTAAAAAGATGCATTGCTGGGGCTGGAATGCTGGGTTTTACAGGGACACTGGAGCCGCTGTGGTTTTGGTTCCAGTGCCATCCTACAAAAGCAGGGCAGGTCAGCTGTGAGCAGAGGTCGCTGCAGATGCAAATTCTCTTCCTCCATTCGTGCTCATTTATTTGTCTTTTAAGGGAAGATGTGTTAGGTGTTACCTACATAGGTACATCTGCAGTGTTTGTATATCAAATACATAATGTGTGTGCATGTGCAGCAGCTTTAGGTGTAAGGATACAAGTCACAGAAAGGCAAAGAAAAAGCACCCTGAGGAGCAGGGGAAAGGGGGGACCCGTGCTGTGGCCTGTGGGTGCTGTTTCTGTGCCTCCCTTTTTTGCTGCACTCTCACTCTGCTCAGGGTTGACGAGTCCCTGGGCAGTCACTGAGACCTGCTAACTGCTCCAAGGTGCCATAATGGCCATGAAATGATTTTTAGTGTCTGATCTGTGCCGTTCTCTTTAGCCTGTGAAGTCACAGCAGAGAGTGAATTGCGATAATTCTGGAGCGGAAATGCCCCCTCCCTCCCCGTCCCCTTTAATTGCCACTCCTGAAAAATACAGAAAGCTTTGGATGAGGAAGCTCATGCTGGTAAATGACAGAAGTCTGGTGCAAATACTGCCCCTCCTTGCTTTTCCTTTCCATCCCCTCGCTTTTCCCTTTCTCCCTTCACCTCCCTGCTGTCCTTCTGGCCCTGAGTGAGCTCGTGTTGCTGAGATGATTTTGGGCAGGGGATGAACTTGGTGCACATTCTCTGTTTGCAGTGGAGCAGGAGAGGGGCAGGGGTGGAAATGCAGCTCCTGCACGAGGGTTGGGGACACACACAATGTGTAAAGTGCGTGTCTTTCTCCTTGTGGATGTGTTTTCCCCTTTTTTATGCCAGCTTGGCCCACTGCTCTGCTCTCCCTTGGGTGTCTGCTGTTCACAGACAGCTGCATTCGTGGCTTGGACCTGCATCAGAGTGGGAAAGCTCTAATGTGGCTCCTTGGGGTGATGCCTTCCAGATGGATTTAGCTAATTATCACAGCGATTAGGGCTCCCCTTAATGAGCACAACTGGAATTTATTGACAGAGGTAAACAAGTTTTTTGTTTTGTATTTGTGGAAGGTTCTTAATTTATTTAATTAAAAGAGCACGGGCTGTTCCATCACTCAGCATTCCTGGTTCTCCCCTGCAGAGACTTTCTGGCTTTCCCAGGACCTTTGTGTTTTGCCAGGTTTACTTGGGAAGTTGGAATGGATGTTTCAGGGAAACTGTTGCTTAGTTCAGTGTTACTCTGCAGTTACTCGACCTGTTCCATGCACCTTTCTTCCTGTACAAAGCACGTGCACAGAACTTCACTTCCCCTCGCTTGTGGTTCCCATCCCACAGCCTCCCCGGGTTTCCAGTGCTCATCTTCCACTGGAAGTGCTCTTGTCTTGCTCAGTCACAGATGGAGCCAAACACCCCAATCCTAAAAACCTGTTCTGTCCCAGTGGGAGGTAAAGCCCAGTCTGGCTTAGGCTGCACTAGGCTTGTGTCTTCTCGTGGATCAGGCACAGAGGCTGCAGGGACAGTGATCTGTGATACATCTCACTGCTTGAGGAGGAGAGGAGGTTGGGACCGGGGTCATGTTGTGCCAGGCTCTGTAAACGTGAGGAAAAAAGGCTCTTGGGAGTTCTCTTCCTGTGTGGTTGTGCCATGTCAGCAGTGAGTTGGTGAGGGAGCAGCACTGAGGGACATCTCTGCAAGGCTCCATCCATCTCAGCATGCAGATGAGCAGGTGGGAAGTAGCCTCAGTAGTTCAGGTTGAAATTGCTGTGGACTGTTGAGTGGTGTGAGAGGAACCTGCTGCTGGCTGGCACGGGCAGTTTTCCCTTTAGAGTCAGAAGTGCTCTGGATTATCTGGATCATGGCTTCCCTGGGCTACTGGCAAAGGTGTAATTGAACTCACTCCACTGTGTTAATGTGCGGCGTTTGGTAGGAAATATTCTGGAGAGGGAGCCCCTGGTGGTCTAGGGGGTAAAGGCGCCGCGCTATCACCGCGGAGACCCGGGTTCGATTCCCGGTCAGGGCCACTCCCGGGCAGGTGGGGCTCGTTAGCCCTTAAAGGCAACCCACCTACGTCCTAAGGACCTCACTGCCACTGTCCAAGCTCGCTTGGCCCCGGCAGATGAACCTTAGGATTAAAGGGTGGGCTCAGTTCCGCGCACACTGTGTCTCACCTAAAAAATCCAATGCGCAGGCTGGAAGGTGGAAAGACCTTCCCCGGATCTTCGCTCGCGAAGACCGGCCATTATTATATTTATATTATTATTCTGGAGAGAGAGACTGGTGCCTTATTCTACTGCCATCTCCCTTTCCTATCGATGTGGATCAGACACAAGCTAGGAATTAAGAGATGGGAGAGGCTGGAAGGGCATGACTTAAAGAATTAGATACAGATGTGCCTTTGCTGCAAAGCCTTTTGCAAAGTGAGCAGGGTCTTTGCCCATCCACCCAAACAGTGGGAACACTGTCAGGGTCTGAAAGTGCTGCCTTCTCAGGGCAGCTCTTTGAGAGCAGCTCCTTGGGTTTGAGTTTCCTAACCAAATTCTTGTTTTCTTCTCTCCTCCTGTTGCCCTTTCCCATTCCAACCATTTCCAGAACCGGGGCCGCCTGGCAGAGAAGAGAACCATCCCTTTACCTCCCACCAGGATCCCGAAGAAAGAGCTCACCTCCATTTTCTCGCATAGCGACGACAGCGAAGAGAGCGACAAGAGCAATGGTCAGCACCCCGAAGTAAAGCAGGAGGAGGATCTCCACATCAGTATCATGAAAAGAAGGTACTTTCCTGCCAGGGAGTGCTGAAGTGCAGGAGCAAAGGCACAGAGAACTGGGCAGCAGGTGACCAGCCTTTGTGAGCCAAGGCTCAGAAAGAGTAGTTGGGTCTTCTTTTTCTCTTTACTCGCCCCTTTTTGGGGCAAGGAGGGACTCTGTGTGGCCTTGTGTTTGCCCTCTAGGCATCTGGATTTGCAGACTGTAGATTGTGCTCCACTCTCTGTCCAGTGTCCTGTGTCTCTGTGGCCAAAGAACTGCATGACCCAAAAAGTCATCTGTGGTCTCAAAGTACCCAGCGGTGCATGGGTCCAAAATCCTGCTTTCTGCTTTCACTTGTCCCTAAATTCAGATGTAACATAAACTGGATAATTTAATGTTGGGGAGCAAAGTTTGGGAAGGAATTTGCAGCAATGTGTGGTGTTTTGTGTCCTGAAAGTACAAGTGCCAAAGAGCATCCTGAGAACCTCTCTAGTAGTGGTGGAGTTGCAGTAGGAAAGAGTAACTCAGGTGAGGGCTTACCTCAGTGCTTACATACTTTGATCCTGTTTTTCCCACTACCACTCACATTTCTCCTGGAATTCTCCTGGAATTTCTCCTCTAATTGTGAAATGAAAGGAAGAGGAGAAGTCAGTTTGTTTTAAGTTATATTATGGTTACTGTCATTTGGGCTCTCATGTGTGGTCCACGAGTACTCCACAATATTCAGCTGCAAAATTCTGGGTTCTCCCATCCCTCTGAAAAAAATAGGAAGTTTAGAAAAGCTGTAACTACAGGAAAATAGATACCTAAAGGCACTGTGCCTCAGCCTCCCATGCATATCATTGCCACTCATCTTGATTGTCATCTCCCTCTGATGCATAAAATCACTCAGATTCTAAGACAAGCCCTATAAAAACAGAGGAGTGGGAACTGAAGGCATGTAATTGCTTTTCTTATGTTTTATGTGTTTCTTGCCTCTGAGAAGATAAGCTATTTCCCCCTTACCTTCCAACAGATGCTGGTACATTCAGCAACCAAGAGCTTGGGAGTAGGGAGAAAACAGCAGAAAAACAACAAAACAGCAACCAGCTCTTCCCATAAAACCCTCCTGTAATTAAAGCCTGGGTTTATCATTGCAGCTGTCCAACAGCCATGTTCCAGGGTTATCTCTTGGAAATGGAAGGGTGTTTGGGGAATGCATCTGTGCTCTGTGTGTGCACAGGAGCCACTGAGGAGAGGAAACCCTCCTAATCAGTTTTGGTAAACTGCCCTTCTTCTCCTGCCCCCTTTAATTATGCTTTTAATGCTGCAAAATTATAGTGCTAGATTGTCTCATTAGGAGGGAGAACAACATGATAACTGTATAATTGATATGCTGGGCCCCCCAAATATAAAGTGCTCTTATCTTAAATCTTTAATTACTGTAATTGCTTTGCCTTGTTTATTAGGAAATGAAGGAAAAATACTTAGTGGTTATTAGGCAGTGGTCCTCCAGCTTGGCATTGCCGTGCTCTCCAGTAGCTCTCAATCAGTGTGTCTGAAGGTCTCTTGTTTAAGCTTTGTCTTGTTTCCTTAGAGGAGGACAGGATTCTTAGCAGGTAGATTAGGCTCTAATTGCTTTGGTACAGTTGCTCTCCTTTTTGTTTTCCCGGGAGCTCTGATGCAGAGTGTGTGTGTGTGTGTGAGGGGAAAGCTGGAATAGCTGGAGCAAACAGGGCAGGCAGCATTCCTGATGAGTGCAGAAAGACGGGAAGCAAAGAAATTCAGTGCTTGGTGCCCAGGCAGGGAACACCCACTGCTCCAATCCTCCAGCACTTCCAAGCATTTGGCCCCTTGGGAATGGGTCCCCCATCCCTCCTGTCCCAAAGAGGGGGAGGACTGGCCGTTTCCAGCTGTTCCAGAGCCATGAACAGGGAGTTTGGCCCCTCTCCTGCTCAGCCCTGCTGGAAGGAGCAGGCTCTGGCTGTGATCCCAGTGTCATTAGCAGGCAGGGAGCGGGGTGGAAGGTGGGATGGGGCTGGCTCTGGAGACAGCCCAGCATAAAGGCGAGACAGCTCAGACACGACAGCTGGGGCCCGGCAGAGACAGTGCCCCATCTGCTTTCTGCTTTAATTCACCTGTTGTGGCCTCCCTGATGGGCATGGATTGGGCTGAGGGTTTATTGTCCCCCACTGAGAGGAAGAAATAGGTTAAACTGTGGTAGGAAAACAAGGTCAGGGCCTGAGCAAACCTGTGCTTCCCTCTTTTGCACCCCTGGCTGCCCCCCCTGCGTCCTGTGTGCACGTCCCATCACAAACACCCACGTAAACGTTACTGCTTTGAACACTGGTGCCTTTTCTGCCTTCTCCTATTCCCAATTTCATTTGTGTTGACTGTTTTTCCTTCCACTGCTGGCACAAGGGAATCCTTTCTGTTACTCTGAAGTCTGGGGATCAGAGGAGTTGCAGGCTTGGTTTCTTGGCCGGTCCCTCACCTTCGCCTTTGACACCGATTTCCTCTGTGATCTTGCCCGTGGTGGTGGCCTTCAGAGGAGATCTGAGGCTGAGGAAACCCACCTTGGCAGGTTCTTGCAGTCCTAGAAAGGAGCAGAGACCTGTGGCTCCTGCTGAAGTCAGTGCATTCGGTGGATGCCAAATGATTTCACAACCACGTCCTTCCAAAACTGTGTCACTGTGCTGACACAGACTCCAGGCACTCAGCTCCAAGGGTTATTGGGACAATGTTGCAGAGGAAAAAAAACCCCTTTTTTTTCTTTCTTTCTTCCTTTCTATCAGATTTCAGCTTCCTGAAAATCTTGCTCTCTTACAACACTTGCCTACATGCAGCAGTTGCATTGTCTGAACTGCCATGGTTAAGCTGTCCTGACTCCTGGTGAGGATGTTTGTCTGGCTGTGAACATCATTCTTCCTATGGGGAAAAAGAATGTTAACAGTATTGGGCATTTCTTGTCACCTGTACAGTTATTTTAGTCAAAACAATACTGGCATAGCAGCACTGCTGCAAGGACTATGTAGGGCAGAATTCAGATAGAAATTTGGTCTTCATTAAGCCTTTCTCCTTTCTCACTAAGCTGAACTAAAAGTTAAGCCAGTCTTCTCTTTTGTTACCCATCTCTGGGTTACCCTAGACACCAAATAAGACATGCAGGGAAGTGGTAGGGCCACCATCCCTGAGAGTGTTCAGAAAATGTGTGGATGTGGCACTTGGGGACACAGATTAGTGGTGAACACAGTGCTGGGCGAAAGGTTGGGCTTGGTGATCACAGAGGGCTTTTCCAACCTTAATGACTCCCTGATTCTTGAGTTGGAGACTACAGATTCCACTGCTCTGCAATAGTTTGGAGAGCATTAAGTGCCTTAACACTCACAGGGAGATTCCAACCAGCACTGATAAATGCATTACCTCAGCTCGGGAGCTTTTCCACCCTGAGGTGAAAACTGCCTTCAAGGATATTATGTTATCCCAAGAAACACCAAGGAGATGAAAGCCAGTGCAGCCAGAGAATAAGGTTCAGCTTTAACAGTAAGATCCTCACATGCTGTTGGATTTAAGCCCAGTATTGTCTTGTGGGTGCATGAATTTCATTTCTATTTTAGAGACTGGCCTCTTTCATTAGTATGGGAGGGGAGGGAAAGAGGAGAGGAGAAATGCAGTCAGAGCATCTGAGATTTTAACAGGGTGGGTTAGGAACAGCTTTAAATCCCCAGCAAAATGCGGTGGTGTGGCTCAGAATAAGAGGCAGTAATGCTTAAACACCTGTTAAAATGGTGAAAGTTTTTGACCTGACCTGTCTCTGAAGGAGCTCTGTGGGATATCAGTGAACACTTACACTGAGCTGAGGAATGGGCAGGAGAGGTGCAAATGGATAGGTATGGCAAAAATGCCTTTGAAATTCTTTTATTAAAAAAAAACAAAACAAATCCAAAAAAAAAGATGATTGGGAGCAAAAGTAGTGGCAGATTGTACAATGAGAGCACACACAACGGGCTGGGTTCCTTGCCAGATAATGATCTGAGATAAAAGCCATTTTGAGGAGAAATAACAAAAGCTGTCCTGTAACAGAGTGCCTGTGAAACGAGAAGCAGATTTCTGAAGAACCTCATCCTGCCCTTAAGTCCTTTGTCCTGTTTTTAGGTCACTTCCCCCCCCACTTCTCTGGCTGTGTCAGCAGTATGACCCCAGTGTCTAACACCTGGCATGGGATTAGGGTTATTTCAAACCAGGGAAGAGCATTTGGAGGGAAGGTGCTTACTCAAGGAATGGTGGGACACTGTCTCCTTGCCCCTGTCCACACAGGAACGTGGATGGAGCCCAGACAGGACAATTTGCCCTCCCCTCACCTCTCTGAACAGCTTTCCAGCCTTCCCCTCGCTCAGCACCCATTTTCTAATAGGGAAATTACTGACCTCCAGGAAGCCTTAATGACTGGCACTGTCAGCCTTCCCTCTGCCTGCCTCCCTAAGTGGAAAGCTATTTCCCACCTCCCATAAGGCTGCTGCTCTTTGACTCCCTAATTGATTGAAGATCAGACCCCGAGCACCCCCCATTATGTTTGTCACATGCACCTGCTTGTGATTCAGAGCCACGAGGTCCCAGTGCCTTCCCAGCTGATGTGCACAGAGCTGCCCTCGCCTTCCTTCTCTCTCTTGGCCTCTTCCCAGAATGCTGGGATGAGAGCTGGGTGACATCCCTGCTCCCTTTGGAGCTCAGTTTTGTGGCAGGGTGTTCCACACCACACTGCTCTTCGCCTGGGCTGAGCTGACAGGGCTCTGCCAGGCACTGCACGAGTGGAGACAGACGTGACAGGGCAGGGCTCTGGGCTCCAGAGGGACTCAGGCTCTCAGATTAGACTCGACAGCCCTTCTCCTAATTGCCAGGACTCGAGGAGAGGGAGGCAGGGCCCCTCTTGTGGCTGGAGACACATTTTGCTGCTTTGTGACACTTCTCCTTCACAGCTCTCTCTGGTTATTTTCTATCAGTCCCTCCTTCCTCCCTCTGCAGCTCTTTATTTTCTCTTCTCCTTTCTCTTTCCTCCCTCCTTCCCCCTTTCCCTCTGAACCGTGCACCACTTAACAACAGTCACTGTATTCAATAAATATATTAAAGATCCCTCTGGGAAGCAAAGGCTGGACTTGGTCCAGAGTGCCAGGAAGGCTGTCCCTGACCTAATGAGGACATAGATTTGAGGGAGAAGAGAGAGAGAAAATGGCTACTCACTTCTCAGGGATGCTGCAGGATAAAATATAATAAACAGCAAGAACTCCCCTTCTTGTCCAGGAGGGAGATAAAAGACCTGCAAGAAAGGTGAAGTGTAAGAATGAAGGGAAATGAAACCTTGACACACAAGTGCTCTTGGCTGCTCTCCATGTCTCCTTGTATCTGATATCAGTCCCATGGTGGAGAATAACCCAGATGCCCCAAGTCCAGGCTTTCAGTCTTGCTCTAATAGGGCCATTCTTCCAGCCATCCTGGA
Source organism: Myiozetetes cayanensis (assembly GCF_022539395.1). NCBI lineage: Eukaryota > Metazoa > Chordata > Aves > Passeriformes > Tyrannidae > Myiozetetes > Myiozetetes cayanensis. The sequence goes on along the minus strand of NW_026087499.1, from coordinate 2,885,373 downwards.
TGAGGTTTCTTGAACCCTGCTCATTGCCTGCACGAGCTTCTTAACATCTGAAAATAGCCTGACATGGATATAGGGAGACTCTGGAAGCTGAGACAGTGAAATTGTGAAGAGCAAGGAGGAGAGAGGAGCCAGCTCTGTCCATCTGACCCAGCATCCAGCAGAATGGCTCCTGCAGGTCCATCTTCCCAAACTGCTCCCCTGCAGCACTGTGAATTCCATGTTTCCATGCACGATGGTGGTACCCAGGGCATGTTGAATTCCCAGTGATCCCGGTGGGGTTGGGCTGTGCCCATTGCACAGAAATTCCTTAATTCTCCCTTTTACCAGCACTGTCCCTTCAGGGCAGACTCCTAAACCAGAGGATGTGGGAAAACCTTGTCAATATTTTTCTCTTCTCTGTGGCCTAGAAAATTGAGAGGTTTGGACAAACTCCATCCAAAGGAAGTGTTGGCCTTATAATTAAGGGGGAGTAGGAAGGGACAGTTGTGGGCAAGAGCTGGTGCTGTAATGGGTTTTTCTGGCAGTAATGACCTGTTCCTGTTGCTGGGTGCTGCCCAGTGTTCCTCACACTCCATAGGATGTGTCTGGGTCCCTGGATTCCTGCAGTGTGTCCCTGGGACAGCACAGGGAGCAGGTTGGCCATAGTGCAGGAGCTCAGCTGGGAATGAGGGTGACAGGATGTTAGGGAGACACCTGACTCACTGCTGGCCCCTTCCACAGGGCCACTCTGGTGCTGAAATCTTGCAGGGACCGCTGGAGTAAAAGAGAAATGTCAGGGAAGGAAACAACTTAAAAATTTTAAAACCTATCCCAGCTGCTCTCCAATAGTTTTCCACCTCTGCCACTTGCTTTTCTGGGCTGGATTCTCATTCCAGTCCAGGCTCCAGAGATGCCTTGAACAGCCTCAAGACCTTCCCGTTAGTATTTTTTGGCTTCACGTACATATATAAGCAGTTTAATTCTTTGCACAAGCCAAACCCTGACATTCCAGCCCCTCCTGATGCAGCAGGTACTGAATTCCCCCTCGGACCCCCTCCCTGCTGACCAGGCTCTGCAGGGAGCTGTTCCTGTGGGACTCATTTGGTCATTTTTATGGAACACTTAACTGACCACACCACATCCAGGCCCTCAAGGTGGGTGAGGAGGTGGGAGAGAAGCAGCAGCTGCAGCACCTTCCCTTCCCTTGCCCGACCGTGGTTTTTATTTCCCCGCCCCTGCTTTTCTGTTATTAATTTGTAAGGGACTGGCTCCTGCTCACCACTCTTCATACAACCCAAGGACAGGCTTGTGTAGGCGATGCTTTGCAAATTATTAGTAATTTGATTTCAATGGGATGAATAACCTGTTAAAACAAGATGTACATTAGGCTCAGAAATCTTAATTGGTGATAACGGCCCAGTGCAGTGGAATGAGTGTCGGTTCTGCTCCCTGTCCCTCCCTCCTTCCCACCCCCCCAAAAAAAAGAAAAGATAATGAGAATTTAATTTCATTCTCACCTATTCATTTGTCTAAATATGAGTGTTTAATTATCCATCTCGGCAGATGGATGTTTCAGCCTCGGTGTGGATCCGAGCCGGTCCTTTGGGATGAGCTTTTCCCTCTCCCCCCCCTGCTTATCCCTCTCTCACAAAGTGCTCTTAGGCTTTGAAGTTGAGCTGAACTGAGTCCCACCACGAGACAGGGCCTTCACCTGACCCTTGGGATCGCTGCAGGAGCTGCACAGGCCACGGGAAGGTACATTTTTATGGAAGGCTGAGATCATTTCACCCTCCAGCCTTGTGCCCCCTTCAGCAGTGCCACGGCTGGGAGGTCCCAGGATGTGGTCAGGGAGCTGGGAGTGGTGACATTTCCCAGTGTGGATGGCAGCTTTTGGATGAGGTGTATTAGCTGGTATAGTATGGTTGTATTTCATATATATATATATAAAACTTTTAGGTGTGTGTATATATATATATATGTTAGGTGTGTGTATGTATATATATATATATATTAGGTATATATATACTTTTTATATATATCCGTTTATATATATAAATAAAAATAAAAAAATAGGTATAGGTACATTAGGTATATATAATATAATGTACTATATTGTAGTATAATACATTATTGTATAAGTCAAAGAAATGTTGCAACCCTGCTTTGAGGATCCTTCCTGCTTGAGGATCCTCCCAGGATGAAAACCACCTTTGCCCTGCCAGGTAGTGCTGTAACAGATGGATGTGTGCTAACACTGTGAGCTCCAGAGAGTCCAAATATGTGCCAGACTTTGACCAGACTTCAGCTCATGGAAGTGTTACTCAGTGGCCCACTTTGGCCTGTCCTTTCCAGAAAGTTTTCAAACATTTTCTGAGTTTTAACTTGGAAGAGCAACTGTTCCTGCTGTGAGCTCAGGAGCTGAGAAGAGCCTGCTCCATTTCTAGTCACAAATGAAATGCTGGGAAGGTGGAAAGCTGGGATAGGTTTTATAAACTGGTATATATGAGGAAGAAAAATAGGAAAAACTAGGCTCATGTGGCACTGCTAAGTAGAATTCTGAGAATGGCTTTATTGGTGGACGTTAATATCTATAAAAAAACTATTCACCCCTAGAAGAATAACCAGACTCCCTTTCTGAGCCAGACCTGCAGGAAGAGCACAAAAGCTGTGCCATCACATTAGTAAAACCGGCAGCAGCAGCATGTCTTGGACGTGAAATTATTTCCGTGCTAAGAGTTGTTCTCAGGTAATTTCAGGACTAGGCTGGAGCAGGAAAGCACTTAAACAGACACTCAAACCCGAGTGAAGCCCCATCGACTGCTCTGGTCTCGGTGAAGTGTTTTCTGGCCCAATTCACAGCCCATTCAGATCGGGGGAAGGGCTCTCTCTTACTCCAGCAGGTTTTAGGTGAGGCTCCTCCTGCAGCAGATGCTCTGCAGCCACGCACTGCTGCTGGGGGCAGAGGCAGGAGCTGCTGCAGGGCTACCCAAAATGTGCAAGAGGTGCATTTGGTTTCTGCTGCTCGTGGATATCTGCAGCCCTTTGGGAAGCTGCATCTGCAGGAGGTGATTTGCCTGCCCAGCCAGGGTGCAGCACGTTCCCTGGCAGGCTCTGGGAGGGTTTGTGCGAGGACAGGGACTCGCTTGCCAGGCTGCTCTCAGATGGCTGGGGTTGTCATCAATCACCACGACATAGTGGAGACACAGTGGTGGTCACAGACCTCCCCTGAGCCAGGGGAGATCAGTGCTGCTTGGTTTTGAGAGGAGACACCAGACCACAGAAGGTCAAGCATCCGCCTTTTCCCTCTGGGCTGGGGTGGATGCTGTCTGGTAGCAAAGGGGGAAAAAGAAATCCATCAAAAAACCAACCCCCTTGGCTGCTCTGTCTTAATTTAGGATATTGTTCATCTAGGATCTGCTATTGCTGCTTGTCAGCAGGCAGAGTGACAGAGTATGTGAAATTAATTTCCGAGGTGGGAAATTGCTAATAATTTATTTACAGCTGGGGCGGGTGCGGAGGAGGGGACACAGCACAGACAGATTTGGGTTCTCTTCATAAAATGTCAGTGCTGAGCTCGTCTTGCTTCCTCTGAGCGGGGCCTGGGAGTTGAGAAGACGTCCTGCAGCCCCTCCACCTCTTGCATGCAGCAGGGAGGTCTGTCAGTGCTCCACAGCTCACCTGGGGAGTGTGTGCAGGTGGGCTCCTCGTGGGGTTTGGCTTTGGGTGGGCAGATCTTTTAAGCAGCAAGACATGCAGCATTCAGCCCGTGCCACTGACCTCTCTGTTTGTTTGTTTGTTTGTCTGTTGACAGGATACACACCCACTGGGATTTAAACATCTCCTTCCGAGAGACCTCTTGCAGGTACCATTTTGGGGCACCCTCTTTGTATGGTAGGCTAAGAGTTTATGATATGGTTACTGGCATATGGATGCTGTGAGATGTAAATGAATGTTTCTGTCGGTGCTGTGGCGTTTTTTTTCTTCCTCCCTTTGTTCCTCATTCTCCCCTTGCCACCTACCCTCTCCTTTGTTTTTATTTTGGGGAAAGCTGTTGGGGGGAAACAGCCTCTTTTATGCTGGAAGAGAGGATTGGCTTTGTAAAGAAAGCCCATTATTAGTTTTGATATGTTTACTCTGGTCCTAAGAAGGTGAAAATGCTTAAATGGAATATGAATATTCCTTTGTGACCTCTGGGCCAGCTGATACCCTGAGCACGGTTCATTATCTTTATATGTGTTGCCAGCAGTCATGAACTTTTCTAATCCTTCAAAAACACAGCTGCAGAAATTTGCACTAGGAAAAAAAGCAAACTGGAACTTTGAAATGTCTCTTTTACTCTGAATTGCCAGATCAGAGTGCAGTAGCTGAGCCTGGCAGGTACAAGAAAAATTAACCTGTGGAGCCAAAAACTTCTTGGGGAGCAGAGAACTGAAGGAGGGGGGAGGGTGCAGGACAGTCCAGGGTCTGGTTCTGTGTGTGCTTCATACACATGTGGCCACTGTAGAAATCAGGAGCTGCTCTGCTGGGCTGCAAAGAGCAGTCCACTAAAACCTTTTGTTCTACTAAAAGTAGTTTTGGATGCTTTGTGCAAACCTCCTGTTCAGTAAGAGACTGAAAAAAAGGTAGGAAAATACTACTACTACTACAACTACCAGAGGACCATTTATAACCCAACCTGTGGTCTTGGAGAGACAAATTCCATCTGTTTAGCTGAGCACTGGAGTATGAATTGGGCCCAGTGAAGGTTGTGGGGAGAGAAGGGTGGGAGATCCATGTGGATCATACTCTCTGTGGGGAACAGCAAGGGCAGAGGTGTTCACTGGTATTAAACTAAGCCCAGACTTCGGCCCTGAAGCATAAACCCTCATCATTCCTCAAATTTACAACGTTGAGAGTACAAAGCCCACCCTGTCAGGGAGCTCCCAGAGCCAGTCCAGCAGGCACAGCTCACCCAGCACTCAGAAAAGCAGCCCAGGTTTGGGACTGGCAGCCTTTAGAATAAAATCCCGGGTTTGTTGCTATGAGCTTTTGGGACTCTCAAATACAAAAGGATGGATTCCTTCCAGGCAGACCCTTTCATGATAGATTTCAGCCCAGAGCAGAGTTTTATGGCTGAGTTATAAACTCCTAAAAGGCAGGATTGGAATGGAAGTGCTGACAACGGCCTTAATTAATGGCCATGTGAGCAATGATTCTGCACAATGGCAACTGAGGGTGCCAACACCTTTGGAAATTAGAATCTCTATCATAAAAAAAAATTAAAAAAAAAAAATTGAACTTGCAGAGCATAGAATAAAATAATGGTCTGATTTTTATGTCAAGTACATTTCTTGGGCCTCCTCAGCTGAACTGTTTGTCTCCTTGCAGTTCAGCTCTCTCCTGCAAGAAACCTCAGTAATTCCTCTTGGGAACAGAAGTTTTGTTTTTGCAGATTGAAGGGTTAGTCCAGCTATCAAAAACCCTGCCCATCCAGCTAGTCCAGGAGCAAACAACCCATGTTATGCTGAGTGGCAGAAGAAGTGATTTGTGTTCATGTGTCAGTACAGGAAAAGGGTTTATGTGTTTAAGTGACCTAAATTGCCACACAGCCCTGTAAAACACCTAAAATCCGTCATGGCATGGCAAAAAGGTTTTGATGACCTTTGTTCTCAGTGGCCTGCATGGCTCAGCAGGTGGGAGCTACCTGGGTCATCCCAAACCCGTGCCAGGGGATCATTCCAGTGCACCCCCCCTGCAGGAGTGCACAGCAGCCACCACGGTGCCTTAAATCCAGCAGGGCTGGGAGCTGCCACCTTAATTCACCTGCCTCTTTGTCCTGAGTTTGTCTTTGATCTTCCTTTCAAGTTGTCAGAGGATGCCTGGATTCATTGGGTTCAGCCACCTGAGAGTTGCTGTATGCACTGCCCTGGATAAAAAGACATTTAACTGGGGACAAATTATTCTACACACAAAGAACCAAAGGCTCAGGATGGGGGAATTGTCCTGGAAGGGGAGATTGGGATCTCTCTGTGTCTTGCCAGGTGCTTTGCTCCCTTCCCTTTTAAGCTTTGAAGTTAGTACAGGTTTGAGTTGATGTTTACAGCTCATTTTCCTTCAGAATCTCCCCTTCAAGGTGGAATTCCCTTGTATGGACTTAACTGTTCCTGGAATAATTTGCTGAAACACGGTAAAGTTGGTCAGGGAATGATGCCCTTCTTTTATTTCAAGACAAGCCTGTCCAATTTTAAAACAGTAAACACCAGGTTAAAGCCTGGTCTCTGCCACAGCAGAGGATTACCTTGCTGAGGGTGAGGCATCTCATGGAAATAAACCGTGGAATGAAAAGGAGTTCTGGGGAGGAAAAGGATTTTCTTGCTATTTGTTGCTACTTGATGTCTCGAGGGAGCTGCAGGGAGGTGAGTGAGGAGCAGATAAGAGGCCATGTGTGTTAACACCACATCCTGAGGCAGCTCAGGGTGGAATAAATGCTTTGCCCACCTGAGAATTTCAAGGCACTGTCAGTGCAATTAAAGCCAGCCCCGTTTCCAAGGAAGTCAAGGGTTGTTTATGCTGCCCATGTAGGAAAGGAGATTGGTGGGTAATTTGGTTAGAGCTGCATTGCAAAGACAAGGAGCAGAGCAGAGAACTGGGGAGGCATCAAGATGTGCAGCCCAGGCTTTGGCTTTTGGCTGCACGGTGAGGAAGCTCTGACAAAATCCCCAAGGGAACCTCTCTGCCTTCAAAGTCCTGCACTGGTGCAGGTGTAAAACAGGGACAAAGGCAAGAGCCCAGAGCAAATAAAATGCATTTAACAACCAGAGTTTAAACAGGAGATTACAGTGGTGTGTACCCAGCCTTCCTGGAGGGACAGAAATGTATTAGGATGTATTTTAGACAGGCAGACATTTGGTCAAGAGTCTGGGGATCCATGTGTGCATGCATGTTTAAATCTGACTAGAACATCCTTTTTGGGTCTTTCCATGTTGATTTAATCTGGGCATAAACACTTGCTCAGCCAGAAATGGGTTTAAACAGCAGTGCTGAACTGCTTAAACTGGAGTGTTGGATGTGCAGGTTTGGCTGGTGTGGTACAGTGCACACCTCTTAAATAACTGCATTTAAGGAGCAGCAACAAGGCAGGTTAACTAAAAAAAAAAACAAACCATGGAACAAATAAGGCTGAGTGGAAAAAGCAGGTGAAAAATACCCGGGAAATGGGCTTTGGAAAGATACACAGGGAGAGAGAAGGAAAACAGGACAGGAGAATTGAAAAGTCGGTGGTTTCTGAGCATGTCAAGGCTGATCCTGAGTCAGCAGAAAGCACTGCTGTGTGACACAGGTAACGTTATCAAGTGCCAGAGCATCCTGCTGCTCTGCCCTTTAAGGATTGATATAGGGTGGCTTCTGGGCTGGGCTGTTTATTTATTTATTTATTTTTCCTAGCGAGCTCTTGCCTTTTAATCTCGGAGACCTGAAATAGGTAGGAAAAGGTCACAAGAAGTTTTTTTAGCGGCTGGAAGCTGGGTGTGACCCCGTAACACCCTGCAGCCTTCAGTGTCTGCTGCTGACAGAGCTGCTGCTCGTCAGATAAGGGCCTTGAAGTCACAGCAGACAAACCAGACAGTGGCAGAGGAATGAGTGTCTTCAAACAGGGACCTGCCTTTGCCTTTCTGTGTCGCTCACTGGTCCTGCCTCGTAGCCCCAGCTGGGAAAGCTGGTGGTGAGCTGAACCACCCAGGTTTTGCCCACCTGATTTAAGTCAGGGCAGGGGAGAATGGGGAGATACCAGCTGTGTGTAGACCTGCAGAGCTGTTTCCACAACTCAAGGGTGACTTTGGAGGACAATTTGAAGCCAATTCTTGACTCTGGGCTGTTGAAAACTCAGAGAGATCCCAGTGAGATACCACAGGATGTATTAACCATTGACTGGCATTGGTGTGGAGAGGACATTTATTCAACACAAGGCTGAATTCAGCCCTCCCAGAGTATTTCTGCTGTGGTTTTGGGACAGAGACCGCTTAAGGAAATGTTTTAATCCTCGTCTTGGTGGAACATCCAAAGGACTCTCACCTTTGTAACTGCTGGAGCTGTGAACCAGGACGTGCTTCCTGCAGGCAAAGCCAATAAATACAAGGAAGCTCTTGGCTAATGCCATCCCTGTTGGCAGTCAAGGCATGGCTCTGTGGACACAATATTGTTGGAAGGAAAAGCCTTTCCAGCTGGGTGAGCTGGGTTTGTTCATCAAACAGTGCCATACCTGTTTGATTTTAGACAATGGGCGCCCAGCGGGGAGATGGACGTGCTCTTTTTGTTTAACTGGGAGAGGAGAGGTAAAGTAAATCCACACCAAATCCACCCCGTGAAGAGACATTCACAGGAATGTTCTGTGTCAGTGAAGAGCAGCTGGGAAGGTTCAGTCAGGGAGTAGAAGCCTCCATGTATTCCTGTGCTCCACACAGGCTGCTGGCAGGACATTCCCCAAGGTCCGTGGGAGTGGGTGAGTTGGGCCTTGGATTTTTAAGGAATCATCCAGAGCAGAGATACCTGAGAGGCTTTTTCTTCTCCCTTTCTTGTAGGAATAAGGCCAGACAAGGAGAAAATTAGTACCTGTTGGAGTGCTGAAGAGTATTATTTAATCTGAGTTAATTATTTCATCATTATTTCATTAGCAATACTTTTTGCTTTTACATTCATTCCCAGGAAGATTTATTTGGCTATAGGGGTGGGTTAGGGAAAGGAGACCATTTATGGACTAGCAGAGATTGAAAGAGTAAAGGGAAATAGGTAGCTGATAAACCAGTTTTAGCTTTCATTTTAAAGCTAGAAGGATACAATTATATTTCAAATAAAGGTGAGAAAAGCTGTTAGACAGCTACAAAGAAGAAGGAAAGTTTAATCAAGAGTAATTCTGTTCATGTTTATCCCCAGTGTGTTGTATCTGTCATAGTAGGGGGGTTATAATGGACCTTTTGTAGGACAACCTAAAGGATTCTGGATAAACTGAAGGCATCTTAAGGCCTTTGTGTATCATTGAGACACACGTAGGCTTGGATGCAGCTTTGGGAAGAATTCTTGATACATTTTAACTCATAGAGGGATCAAAGACAGGCTCACATCCATCTGCTTTTAGACCAAAACTTCAAGGGCACATTTGTGGAATAGGAGATTTTCTGACCTCCCCCCTCACACCCTTCTGTGAGACTGAAACCATTTGAATGTGTCTGTCCTTAATGCTTCGGCCGTGTGAGTGATTCCTGTAGATCATCACTCCCCACTGTTCAGTGTCTAAACTCGTGCCCTGTCACCCAATTAAAGCTGCTCATCCGAAGTATTTTAATATTTCATCAGTTCAAAGCCGGCAGCTTAATGAATTGGGAAAATGAGGGGAATTTGGGATATTTAAAGAGCCCCTGTCTCCATCAGGCACGGCAGCTGCGTGTCAGCCACACATTCTTTGTGCTGGCCGAGCAAAACATTCCTGTTTGTGCTTTTCTGAGGAGCCCTGGAACGCAGCATCCAGACAAATCCAAAACTTCAGGGATATCTCTCCTCCCCATCTCCAGTCCAGCATCACTGGGGTGTAATTCCATCTTATTTTTATTTATGGGCTTGCAGAGAGCTGAATGACAGAGCAGGATTACAGTAAAAACATCTTTATACTTATTTCCACCTTATTTTGGAGTTGCCAGCGCTACTGATCATTTTTATGAACTGTCATGAGCATTAATGAAATTTTATGGGCATTTTGCTTGGGACATTGCAGGATGATTAATTTGTTTTTTTCGAGATCAGTCTGCAGGAAGATTTAGGGCTGTTTTGCCCATGGTTGGGGTTGGGATTTTCAGGCCTCTCAGTTCCTTCCAGTTGGCAAAACTTATTTACCCCTCCTTCCTCTTTTCCCAATCCCTTGTTTTTCCCCTTTCTTTCATTTTTTTGCCTGTGTCTGATGGGTGACATCTCATCAGAAGGTGGAGATACCTTAGAGGCAGAGGTGGGGTGCTGGTAAATTGTTGTCTGTCAAGGTCAATCTTAGACTGATGTCTAAGAAGGACAGAGAATGACCAAGAGGTTTGTTTTTTATCAGTGGTGAAGTTTTAAAAGTTATCCAAAAGTTATCCAGTTTAAAAAATCGATAACCAAAGGTGGCCAAGAAATGAGAGGCAGCTTTTTTTTTCCTGAGCTTTGCCTGCTGGAATTCATGCTTCTGTCTCCTGTCTAGAGCACAGAATTCCCATGGGGAACAGCTTACTCCTGTGCCAGCAGAGGTGGGTGGGAGTTTCCATTAAATCCAGGCTGGATTCCTGAGTGCCAGGGACAGTCTGGGACATGAAAGTGCTCTTGGACACAATGCTGGGGGCAAACCAGGTATGCGTGCTCCAGGTTTTTGCAGCAAGTAGGGAAGTTAGAGGTGAATTAGGGAAGGAGGGAGAGGGAGCCAGCAGGTGCAGCAGCAGAAGGTGTTTTTCCTCCCAGCGGTTCATGCAGTGGCAGGTCAGGAGCTGCCCAGCTTATGCCTGGAGAGGTCCTGGAAGTGGGATAGGGGGGAGGCAGCAAGGCATGGAGAGGTCTGGAGGAAGGAAGGCAGCCCCTGTGCTCCTCAGAGCTGCACCCCAGGTGCTGCCCTGCATCCAGCCCTCGGCCCTGGGCTCGTCTGCCCCAGCTCCGGTGGAAAAGCGACCCCGGGCTGTCAGCGGGTCATGCTGCCTGCTGTGCACCAGGGAAACCAACTCTGCTGCTCCCCCTCTCACCCCCAGCCCCTTCTTCATTAGTCACCCGATCAGAGCCTTCAAATCCTTGACCCAAATCCTGCTGTGCACAGCTTTAGGTCTTATCCTGCGCGGGCTGTTTGTCCACTGGGCGACCTGCGAGGGAAGGTGTTGGCTGCGTGCTGTGATTAGGGAGGTGCTGGGGATGTTTTGAGCTGTGTGCAAGGTGATAAGCAGCAGTGAAGGGAGGAGGGGGCGAGCCCTTGATCGGTCTGAGCTGCCAGCTTTCCCTGATCCACATCCCCATCTCCGTTTCTGCTGACTCAGTGACCCTGGGTTTTACTGCTGGGAGTGTCAGGCAGTGACCTTGCCTGTCTGCTCAAGGACCTCTGGCACTCAAAGGCCATGCCAGGGCAGAGCAAGGCATGCTGAGGAGAAAGTTATTCTGCAGAATTTCTCATCCCAAGGTGGCTCTGCTGGGCTGGAGGATGGTTTAATCCTGCACTGGTTCGGGTGCTGTGTATGAGGCAGGGAGGCAGAGCTTGTGAAATGTGCTTTATCTCATCTAGTTAGGAAGGTTTACATCCCAGTAAGGAAGAAGCTGAGAGGATTCATCAGCTCTTGGGAATAAATGAATGATTTTACTCCCAGAGCACTCACTTCATTGTGGGCAGGGTTTGGAGATGGAGGATCTCTGTGTTTGCTCCTTGGTGGGCAGGGACAGGTCACATTTTTTTGCCAGCTCAGACACAGGTCACACTTCCCCCCACTCCAACCTGCCACTATTGACTGGGAGCACGATGGGGTGATTTCCTGACAGATTCTGTGCAGGAGGTCAGAGCAGGGAGATATAACAGACCCTTCTGGGGCTTAAAAATCAATGAATCTGTGATTAAATGGCCCACAGAGCCTGGACATTGCAGGTTAAAGGAAAAGGAGTGATATTGGTGGCATTTTATGTGGGAGCTGCATTGGGTGTTGCTCTTGCAGCAACCTTCCAGGACCTTGTAACGACCCCCCAGATTTACCTGCAAATAGCAGGGGAACAGAAGGTGGATTTATTATTTTTTTCCCGGGAGCTAGACTGGAATGCATATGTTTCCTTGGAAATTGGTTATTAGTTTTTTTAAAAAAAGGGTGACCAAAAAATAGGAGAGGTTTTGAGCTCTTATTTTGCACCAGTCCTGACATCCCGTGGTTGTGCTGTTGCATAAGGTTGTTTCTCAGAGCTATAATGATGCAACGGTATTTATAGACCAATCTGGGTTTTCCCTTTAATGGCTTCCATAAAAAGCTCATTATTCCCTTTGCACAGCCACTGATTTACATGCCTGTCCTGTCCCTGGGCGTGTGCTCCAGTTTGGGCAGCCCTGAGCAGCACACTCCCACTGGCTCCTGTTGCTAAATCATGGACTCCTCTAGGTTGGGAAAGCTCTCCAAGAGCATCAAATCCGACCCTTAGCCCTGTCCCCAAGTGCCACATCTCCTAAATCCCTTCAGAGATGGTGACTCCCTGGGCAGCCTGTTCTAGTGCTTTATGACCTATTTAGTGAAGAAATGTTTGCTCATATCCAAGCTGAACTTCCCCTGGTGCAGCTTGAGGCCATTTCCTCCAGCACCAGTGACTCTGGGAAGAGCCTGGCTGTGATTGTTGGTCTGATCCTTGCACCAGGAACTTGCCTTTTTGTGACGGTGAGGAGAGAGGAGAGGAGGTCAGCAGAGAAGGAGGAGAAAGATCACTGGTGTTTCTGCAGGTTGTGGTGGTTCTATCATCTCCTTGCAGCTGATTGTCAGTCCTGGTGTATCAGCCTGGCCAGGCACGGATGGGTGTGCATATGGTGCATGGAAGGAATCACTGGAGAGGAAACAGTCTGTGAACCTGTTACCTGAGCCAGGGGTACCACTGAAATTCATCTTTGAGCTGGAATTGTGTCCAGTCAGGCTGAGAAAGAGGGAGGAAAAGGAACCCCATGTGTTCCTCAGAGTGACGTGGGTGGTGTGGAGGGTGCACAGGCACAGACCTGGCCTGGCCTGATCAATGCCCCTGTGTCTTTCCCCCTGCAAGCCCTGACATTCCTCCTTTTACATATTGGATTTCTTTTTCTTTATGGTAGGGAGGGGCAGAGGGTCGGGACAGTTTTATAGCAACTGTATTGATCAGTAAAATTTAATATAATCCCTGCACTTACTGTGTGATCGTTAAGGGGATGGAGAGCTGCTGAAACATATTTAAAAAGAAATATTTTCCAGTTTTATTTCCTCCCATGTTAATTCCTGAGTCTCTCTTCCCTTCCAAACCTGGTATCAATCTCCCCCTTTGCATCCCTTCAAAGATTTTTGACTGGGTTTGCTCAGCTTGCCTTTGATTTGATTAATTATTAGGAAAAGATTTACTCAGTCTGGTCCGGTGCTGGATTCCTTCGTCATTTCCTCAGCTGTCTTGCAGTCTCTGGGTCTGTGCAGATTTTGTGTCTGCTGGGAATATCACTCCCTCTGTTTTTATCTCAGCTATATCTGGAGCTCCTGTTGCTGAAGGACCAGGTGGCCTCTGGGTGTCTGATGCCTCCCACTCCCACCCTGCCTGGTGCATCCCCGAGTGTGTGGAGAGCAGCAGCACAGAGCTGTTTGACTGACATTCCAGTGAAGTCTGGGCAGGAAACTGGAGCAGAAAAATGACAGCTTGAGCTCCAAACTTATGCTAAATATCCTGACACCGGAGCAGCCTTTTTTGGGTGCTGCTGAGTGGGGCTGCACTGCAGGTGAAACACCTCCTCTGCAGGGTGACCTGCACTCTTTTTGTGCCTCACACCAAGCACAGGGATGTTACTGTGTGGGATCCTGCAGCTCAGAGCGTGGGCAGAGCAAAACCCTGTCTGCCAGCAGGATGGAAAACCTCTGAGAGGCACCCAGGGCTCCTGGGGCTCACCCTGCGAGGAGGACGGGGCGTGGAGGTTGCTGTTCTGCTGCCTCCTTATTTTGGAGAGGCAGAGTTGCAGCAAACTGAAAGGCAACCACTGTTGAAAATTATTTAAATTTTGACCAAATTGTCTCCTTCCCCTCTCTTCCCCCCTCCCCTCTCTCTGCAATCAGTCTTTGCAGTCACTTTGAGCAGCGCCTTGCGAGAACCAGCAGACCCTGCGGGCGCCTGGCTGCCTCTGCGAGATGCAGAGACTCTGACACTGATTTATATTTTGGTTAATTGTCTCCATCCATTAGTCTCCTCGTCCTTCTCCTTGTTAAAGATGCAGTTGCTGCTAATGTCTGTAAATGAGACACGTTTAAAAGGCATTGCTCCCAGCCTGGATCTGGCGCAGCACTAACTGGGAGCTGCCGCCTCCCGAGGGTCTCAGGGTGGTTTGTGGCCCCCAGGGACAGAGTGGCCTGGGCATCTGTCTCACCCCAACTCAAAGACCAGGAGTCAAAGGAGCCAAGAGCCTGAGGTGTCTGTCCCATCTGTCTCATCCCCTCCAAAAGTCACTGCATCCCAGCATGCTGGCAGGGTTTTTTTCCAGAACGGGGCTTTCAGCAGCTGTAAGGGACTGGTTTGCTGAGACTGAGAAGAGGGAAGTGGGGTGAGGGTCCAGCATGAGGACCAGGGGACAAGACAGGACCAGAAGGAGACTCAGAGCAACAGCTGCTGGCTTCAAACACTGCCAGTGGGAGGCCTACGGTGCAGATGTTGCTCAAAAAGAGAAAGATGATTGTTCCCAGAAGTCAGTCAGAAAGGATTGCTGCATGTCTGGTTACCACAGCGTCCCTGGAAGGGCTGGCTCCTAATTCATTTATACCTCCCAGGGGATGGCCCCAATTAGCAAATGTGACAGTTCAGTGGCAGTGCCTGTGATGGACTTCTCCTTGCTCTGGCACAGGTTGGGGCTCATTAGCTGGGCTGGATGAGGGGGCTGGCACGGCCTGTGCCAGCAGGGATGGCTCTGCTCGTGTGGCTGCTCTGCAGGTGCTTCTCTGCAGCTCCTCGGATGAGTCAGTGGATTGCTGTGCCATCCTGTCCCAGACAGGCACCTCCTGGTGTGGTTGCTGTCCCTTGGGTGCCTGTTCCTGACAGCAGCTCCTGGAATGGCCACGGGTGGACCATTACACTGCCATTACCGAGCGTCTCATCGGGGCAACCAGCTTTGGGGAGACACAGGACCAGTTATCCCATTAAACACAGACAGGGCAGCAATCAGGGCACTCGTAGAGAACATTAGCAGGGTGGGTTTTTTTCCCTTCCAGCAGCAATTTTTGCAGCCATTAGTTACGAGTCCGTCTCGTCACTGCTCTGCAGGGCGAGCTCCGTGTCTCAGAGCCTTGGGATGTGACAGGGATTTCAGACTCCCAGCTCTGGGCTGGATCTGAGCTGCAGTTATCCATGTGGTCCTGCCTGTACTCCCAGAGTCCTCCACCAGTGTTTGTTGGGTTGTGGCGTGAGATTTTTGGATGAGAAAGACTTTTTTTTTTTGTTATTCCCCGGACCTACCGTGGATCCTGCCTCCTACACTGAGCTCCCCTGCAGCCTTGATTTGTTGCCAGTGGAGCAGGTCAAGTGCACAGTGTTTTCAGGGATCCCCTCCAAAGGTCAGGGAGCCATTTTGTTAAGAGAACAGCTCTTATTTCATGTTACATCCAGTTAAAGGAGCCTTTTGGACTTGGCCTTTGCAGCTTTGTGGTTGCTGCTTGCAACATCCGTGGTCTGAGCTGTGGTGCTCGGTGAGCTGCTCAGTTGCCTGTGGCTTGGGCAAAACCCTTATCACAGCTTCCCTGCATTCCTGGTAAATGGATCTCTTGCTCCTCTGCCCTCTCTTCATTAGGATTTGAAAATTGCCCAAGCCATAATAATATCCAGCCACTTCTCTGGCTGTTGCTTTTGGCAGCAGGGCAGAGCCTAGCGGTGGAATGGGAATCCTGTTGGATGGAAGCAGCTTGCAAAAGCTTGGGACATTCTTCTCAGTGGATAAATGGGCAGGGAAAAGGTAGGATATATATGGGATGTTTGCTGGGCTGGTTGCTTCTCCAGTGCTACGTGCAGCACAATAATAGACAAACACACAATCACCACTGCCAGCTTTACTCCCTGTCAGAGTGCCAGCCTTACAAATCCTGGTGCTCTGGATTGAGGTTAAATGTGTGTTGGATTGGAAGTTCAGGCTCAAAAAACCTTGCAGTTCTGCAAGATCTTTCTTAAAACTTTGCCCACCAAAACAGCAGAATTACCTAAAAAAGGGGTCTTGTGATCAGAACTTTGATCATCCGGAGCCAGATACCGGAAAAAAAGTCTTAGGAGATTGTCAACAACGTGGAGTGACTTTCCAGATTGAAAGGAAAAGCTGGATGTGGCCAACCCTCCACGTGCCCTCTGGAGTCCTGACAGGAAGTTCTCATTTTCTGCCCTTCATTTTCTGGAAGAGCAAACCTTGCTGCTGTGGGATGGAAGTGCCCTATCCATCCATCCATCCACCCTCAGGACATGTTCCCCTGCAGCTTGGAGTCACACCTGTATTCCTGCAGGTCCCCAAACCATTTAATTACTGAACCCCATGCAAACTGAGCGTTGCCACGGCGACCTGCAGCCCTAAGAGGAGGCTCTTTGTCTCCTCCTTGACCTTTCAGGAGATCTGTATCTTGCTCGAGCCCCCTTCCATAATCCGGTTTTTAAAATATAATATTATGCTGCTGGAAGGGATCAGACCTTTAATCTGCTTGTGTGTGCATGTGTCAGTGCATGGCTGGGGGTGCTGCTTTAGGGCACCCTGCAGGGTCCAGGGCCAGACAGGCACAGCACAGGGTGACTGCCCTGCTGGGGCTGCAGGTGAGCTCCCAAAATTACTGCCTTTGGCACACAGATGGAGGAATCCTCTTCCTCTCCATTCCCCTGGTGTGGGCTCCTTCCAGGCAGGCTGTGCAGTAATTGGGCTTTTGCTGTACTTTGTTGGTGTCCCCAAAGGGTGTGTTCTGGATCCTGACCTGAGGTCCTGCAAGCTGGGTATTCTTCTGCCTGTTGTATTCCCTCCATGTCTGTGAGCTGGGCTCTGATAAGTGCTGGGCAGGGCCTCTTTTATGGAATGTGGGAACAAAAGTCTGGAGCCAACAGGAATGAGGAATAACAGAATAATGGAGTGGTTTGGGTTGGAAGGGACCTTGAAGACCATCTCATTCCGACTCCCTGCCATGGGGAGGCCTTGGACACTTCCAGGGATCCACAGCTTCTCTGGGCAACCTGGGCCAGGGCCCCACCACCCTCACAGGGAAGAATTTCTTCCCAATATTGCATCGAACCCTGCCCTGTGGCACTAGGAAGCTATGTTTCTTTCTCCTGTCACTCCAGGCTCTTGTCCAAAGTCCATCTCCAACTCTCCTGGAGGCATTTTAGGCCCTGGAAGGGGCTCTCAGGTCTCCCTGGAGCCTTCTCTTCTCCAGGTGAACCCCCCCAGCTCTCCCAGCCTGGCTCCAGAGCAGAGCTGCTCCTCTGATCATCTCGGTGGCCTTCTCTGGTCTCGCTCCAGCAGGTCCACGTCCTCCCTGTGCTGGGACCCCAGAGCTGGATGCAGGACTCAAGGTGTGATCTCACCAGAGCAGAGCAGAGGGACAGAATCCCCCCCCTCCAGCTGCTGCTCACTCTGTGAGGATGAACCCAGGACACGGTTTGGCTTTTCGGGCTGCGAGAGCAACACAACTGGGGCACGCTGAGCTTCTCACCCACCAACACTCCCCAGTCCATTCCCCACCCAGCCTGTATTTGTGCTTGGGAATGAGGAGCTGGGGACCAGTTAGTCCAAGGGAACTGGAGCAGGGGGTGTGGAGCCAACGCTGGCACTGATGGGGCACAGCTGCTCCCCGTTCCTCCCAGCTGCGGGTGTTTGGGCTGCTCTGGGAGGAGCTCAGGGCCCAGCCTGCCTGCAGGAGGACAGCTTTTCAGGTTGTTGTTTTCCCTGGAGAAACGTGCTAGGCTGTTCCTGGGGTTTTTATGGCACGTGGAGGAGGCAGGGCTGGGGTGGGTGTTTGCCTGCTGTGGTGTCGGTGATGGTGGTTTGGCTGAGCTGTTCCCTCAGGGCTGGGGGAAGGCAGAGCCTGGGCAGGACTGAGCTGTGAGGAGTCTGGCCAGGCTGGAGTTACAGCTGATGCTTCTCAGCTCCTGGTGGTGCAGTGTCTTTTGTCCTGCTGGACCAGGACAAAATTTTAGGGCTGGGAATGCAGCTGCAGTGGATGTGCAAAAAGAGGTGGTTTCTGAAAATTGCTGTTACCTGGGCAGAGCCCTCCTTCCTGGCTACATCTCTGAGAGCTGGTGGAGTACTGGAGGAACTGAGACTCAATTAAAAGTTAAACTTTCACTCCCTTTATTAAATGGCATCGGGATGAAAGCAGTTAGTTGGATTTTGTGGAGGTTCATGGAGGTCTCTTATTAAAATTATGTAAGTTCACTCTCTTGTGCAGTCCTGGGTGAGGAGGAGGTGGCAGAGCTGTCAGCTGCAGAACCAAAGCTGGTGTTTTGTTCTGTTATGGTGGCAGAAGAGTCCTGTGGGTTCAGCAGAGCCTCCTGCAAGTGTGTCCCTTGTTAGAGCCCACACAGTCCCTGCAGTCTCATTGCAGCTGTTGCCTTTGCTGGGGCAGTTTGGCCACCAGCGCTTTAAATAATGCTGAAATCCTTCACCTATGCAGAAAGATCTCAGTTTTTCATTAAAAAAGTCTCTGGTTACCTGAGAACCTTCAGTTCTCTTTTCCCCTGCTAAGGCTTGAGCCCCAGCTCTGTGCTTCCCCCTGAGCCAGGTGGAGAATGAGCCCAGAACACAGAGGCAGCCTCTGCTCCAAACCTCCTGTGCACCAGGGCAAAAGGAACAACTCCTGGGGACAGTTTGATGTGTTAAAAGCTGTCTCAGCCTGTTTGCTTTATCTTGAGACTTCCTTCCCTTTCCTCTCAATGTCACCTTGGTGTTCAGTTTGCCGTCTGCAAAGGTATTCCAGCGAAATCCTGTTTTCCTGGGATTCTGCCTAATTGTGTGGGCAGACTGAGTGGAGTTCAAAGCCTGTGGCTGTGCCTGTGAGGCCCGTGGTACCTTCTCCTGTGTGGAGTCATGACTTGCTAATGCACCTTTGCACGCCATCATAATTTTCATTTTAAGAGCACGGAAAATCTCCTAAAAAACACAAGAATTTTGGGGAAAGGAAGAATACCACCTCTGGTGTGGTAATGTGTTTCCTTCCACGTGTTTTTGTTTGCACTGGATATATCACAGCTTTCTGCACTCTTTTTTAAAGAGTTTTGGAGAGCCCGGTTCAGGAGCTGCTGTGCTCTCCTCCAGGAAGATGGGGTGGATAAAACAATTCCTCCTCGTAGCTGAACGTGTTTACAGTGCTGTGGGCTCGACTGGGATGCAAGACACCCTGCAAATGCAAAAGATGTAATTATCCCATTTTTCTCTTCCTACTCCCTGCCTCTCTCCCCCTGCACTCGGGGCTCCTCTCCCCCGCCCTTTCCCCAGCGTTGTGCTGATGGCAGCGTTTATCTGCATTTGTCCTCTGTCCCTGACATCCAGTTATTGATTGGCATGATTAAAAAGAACTGATAATCACTTCACATTAATCCCATAAATGACTTAAGACACCAAAATATTTGCATAATGCATCTTAAAAGGTGGCAGCTAAAAGAGGATAAGGCCCAAAACTGCTTGGCACAGGAGAAATGGGCTTCCCACTCACCTGTGGGCTTGCTTAAGTAATTAGCCTTCTGCTTGCATAAGGAGGAATCTGAACTGGTTTAGCGGAGGAAGATGCAACGGGTGCTCAGAGGCTTTGGGATCTGAGCATCCCTTCTCCCAGCTGAGCCTGGGGGCGGGAGGGGTGAGGGGGAGCAGCGGGAATGTGGCAGCGGCTGCGGGAGCGAGCGCGCGGGGCTGTTTTTGTCTGCGGCATCCTGTGAAAATCTGGAGCCAGACGCCCGCTGAAAGTACCTCTGTCTAAAGACTTTCTGTCATAAACTTATCTGATTAGCAGGGAGCTAGACGACAGATTAGCCCCTGCTCTCCCAGCAGCAGGGATGGGCTCCCGGGAGCGCCCGGAGAGCATCCGCTCCCGGCGCTGGGAGCCTGGAGGTGGGGGAGCAGCAGGTGGGGAGGAGGTGGAAGGGAGGGGGGGGGATAAGAGGGGGATATTTAAAGGAAGATCATTGCTAGGTAATTCTGCAGATAATGCACCCTCCGTGCTGCCCTGCTGGTCCCAGGTGAGGACACTCTCTGCCACCAGTGCGTTGGTGTCATGTGCTGCGTGTCACAGCAGCACAGAGTGGGTGCACTTGGCATGTGAGTAGAGGCTGGGAGGGAGCTGTGGCTGTGGGACTGGGGGGGAGGGAAGGGGGGCAATATTGCTAATATGTGTATTTTTTTTATAAGTGTCTCTGGTTCTTCTGGTTGTCATCTTCCATTTAGAGGGGGGGGGAGGAAGAAAAATAGCCACATCTAGCTCGGGGCAAGCACCTTGTGCTGGAAGGATGGGGAGGGGTTTGACATATTCTGCAAACAAACAAAAGGGAAACGTTCCAGCATTGCCAGTTAGTGTCGTGTTTTACCTTGTTCTTCCTCCTCACTGTTTGTATATCGTTTATTCAGAAATACTTTGCAAGTGGACAGCGCTTTGCAAGCCAAAAGCATTTGCCACTGAAATGCACTATCTGCTACAGTGAATGCTTTTTGTGTTCTCCCTCTCCATAGAAGGAAAAGAAATAGAAAAAAAAAAAAAAAGACTAAACCAGCCTACTTAGCAGCGATCTAATGCGAGGATAACAGGCAAAATAATGCTGAATTGCTCTAAAACATTTTCTTTTCCCAGAAGGAAGAGCATTGTTTCAGGATCTGTTAGAGGGAAGAGTTGAGAATTAGTTTTGTAAATAAATCTTTACCCTCAGCTCTGAGTAATGCTGATGTCCAGGCTCGTGGTGGGTTTCTCTCTAAAGAGAAAAACTATTATTCAATCAAATCAGTCTTTTGTTCCAACAGCGATGGAATGGAAAAACTTAGTTTTTTTGAGAATAGGAGGGTGGCAACTGATAGAAAACTATCAGTTATTTTCAGTTCAAGTTTCCTATTAATTCTGGAACAGACCTGCCAATTCCTGCACTTTCAGTTTTTCCATCCTAGATGTAAGTCCTGGCCCACGCAAGTTATATCTGGCAAAACTGAAATCAGGAGCTCTGGCAGCTGCAGAGTCCTTTATGGGAAATGAGAGTGCTGGCTGGGAAGGGGACTTTTTGCACTTCTCTCCCCAAAACTAGAGGAGGTTACCAAGGGACCCCGTGGGTGGGAGCGGGGGAGAGGCTTTCTTGGAATACAGCAGGGGCAGACAAAAGGCTCTTGCCTGTGCACACACACACACACACACAGAGATGCTCACACACACAGAGGAATCAATTATGTGGTGGCAAATAGGATTTCCTTAACTTGGTGCTTTTCTGCTCTGTTGCAGCCGCGATAACGACCTTTCCACTATCATCTCCAACCTGCACCAGAGCCGCCAGCTCGTTATGCCAGAGACCCAGAGCCGCTGTGAATTCAAGAGAAACAGCATCGAGGTTGGCCTGGGAGCAGCAGGTAAGGAGCTGGAGCAGGTCCTGCTGCTCTGGGTTTGTTGAGTACCCTCCTCTCCCTTCGTTTTTCAGCGGCTGGTTCCTTTGTGTTACACCCCGTGAGTGAGCTCTAGGAAGGGGTTTTTAATGTTCTGGCTGAAGATTAGCGTGGAAAGGATTTCGTGGCGATGGTGAAGCCCTTCTGAGATCCCAGCCCTGTGTGTTATTCCCAGATCTAGTGGTCTGTGTTAAAGTACTGGCAGAGGAGCTTGCGCCAGCAGAGGAGTGAAATGTCCCCAGGGCTGGTGCCAAGTGAAGCAGAAAGGCCTCGCAGAGAGCATGATTTGATTTGTAATTTCATTAATCAGAGGTTCCCCGTGCTGCTGCTGTGCCTGCCAGCTCCTTTGGGAGTGTGGTGGCTTGGTTTTGTAGCCCTGCCTGGCTTTTTTGGGGCAGTTCACCTGGTTTCAGGTTAGTGTGGTGACACCAGAAAGGCTCCTCTTGGATCCTTCACTGTGCCCCTCTGGATGTCAGTGAGGGAGTGTGGGCAAGGATGCTCTGGTTGACAGTTGTTCATCAGTCAGCAAGTGAGGCTCTATAATAAGCTGGAGATCTGTTGATTGCAGGATCTTGGATTTGTCCTTGATTATGAACAAATGTTGAGGAGAAACTGGGATTTATGTTAGTTTTGATATTGACTGATTCCTGTCCTTCCATATCAGAGCTGGATCTCTATGTGTGTTAATACAGACCTTTCCTGAAAACCTGTTTGTGGATTTGTTCATGGTTTTTTTGTTAGCCAATGGGCAGCTCCCAGTCTTTGCTTTCACATCTTAATCTTCATATTCTCATTATTAACAGATTTCCTTAACAGCCCCTTTTCCCTGCACAGCTCCAGGAGCTCCAAACTGGCCAGAGATACATTTTTTTTGCATGATCTTACTTGAGTCTGTATGTCTGTGTGTCAAAATGGTTTTTAATACTGTTTGCTTTACAGAGAAACTGCTGGGCTTGGTCAGTGTTGCTGGGATTCTTTGAGATCCGTGGCATTCCTGAAGTGCAGAAGGGTTCTCCTCATTCCCATCCGTGCTAGGCAGTGGAAAGGATGAGTGAGATGTAGAAGCCCTCATTCTTATTTGCTAGAGTTGATGCTGGAGGTTCTCTGGTTAGTTTTTTAACCTTAAGAAGCAGTAAGAAGTGGCCTCAAGCTCTGCCAGGGGAGCTTTAGATTCGATATTAGGAACAATTTCATCATGGAAAGGGTTGTAAAGCACTGGAACAGGCTGCCCAGGGCAGTGGTGGAGTCACCATCCCTGGAAGTGTTCAAAAAAACCAGGTGGATGTGGCACCTGTGGACGTGGTTTGGTGGTGAAACAGGGTGGTGGTGGGTTGATGGTTGGGCCTGGTGATCTTGGAGAGCTTTTCCAACCTTAATAATTCTGTGAAGGAATTCATAGCACAGCTCAAGCATCCAAGGAGTGTTTGAGTAGTGAAAGAGAAGAGGCTCATCCACACAAGAGGCCACCAGGCAAGTGACAAAGCTCTTCAGGACGTGACAGATCTGGTGTGTCCAACAAGAGCTGATCTGCAAAAGAGCGAGATGGGGGGGTTGGTGGGGATATTGTCACATGTCCCCAGGGACAGTTTAACTCTGATTTCCACCCCTCTCTCTGGAGCCAGCTCCCTCTCCATGCTGGTTTGATTAAGGGAGGGCTCATTTGCCAAAGTCTCTGCAGGAGCTGCCAGCTCTGAGTGCAGAGCTGGTCCTGTGTCACCTCCCAGGCACACAGGTCAGGGGAACAGAAGCAGAACGTGCTGGGCTTTGGAGCTGATGCCCATTGCTGGGTTTGTGTCTTGGTTCTGTTTGTTTCTGCTGGCAGGGGAAAAACAACCAATTGCTACGTACAGAACGTGAAGAGAGGCAGTGCTGGGTTAATCTGAAGGGCTGGTTGTTGTTTAAACCACTTAGTTACAACAATAAGGGGAAAAGAACCTTGCCCCCAGTTGTCTTGCTGTTTGCACTGTGTGCCCCTGAGAACAATACTGTGTGTTTGGGTTATGAGAATCTTCCCCTTCCAGAAAGGCATCTGGAGATAAACAATGCTGAATAAATGATGTTAATGCCATCACTCGTGCCCATCAGCTGCAGTGCTCTCAGAGGCACTGGGGGATCTGCTGCTAGAATGGTTTCTGATGCTGGTTTTATGGTTTGGAGTTGGGCACATGGTGCCAGTCAGGGGAGGTGGAGGTTCCAGAGGCTGCTCTGCTGCTCCAGCTGCTCCATCCCCCATGAGCTGCTGGAACAGGATTCACCAGTCTCTGTTCCTTCTTGACTATGGCTGACTGGAACATAAAAGACCTTTGGTTGGAAGAGCAGCACTGATTAATATCCTTGGAAGGCTTATGGATAACTTATAAGTGAAAACAGGTCACTCGATGTCAATGGTGATGGTTATGTTTGGGAGCAGAGAGACTGAAGGGATTAGTTTGGGACAGCAGAAGTTGGAAGACTTGGAAAATAAATAACTGTGCCCTGAAAGACTCAGATAGGGTTTGGCCCTGCCTAGAGCAGGATTTAATAACCCACTTGGGTTGTGCAATAACACACGAGGTGTTTGGAACAATAAAACCTGGAGGAGGTGCAGTCTGGGGGTTTGGGACAGCTGGGACCAAAAACATCACTGTGTTTTGGATCTGGTTTTGGGCTGAGAGATACTCCCTTTCTAGGGAAGAGAGATTAGCAAAGCCACTTAGGTGCTGACAGGTCTGCAGGGCCGCAGTTGTGGGGAACACATGTAGAACCCACCCAGAAAAATAAGCTCTGGTGATTCCCAAAGCTCCCAGGACGTGAATGGTCTCTCCTCATTCGACCCTGCAGGTTGATTTCTCTGCAGTGCCCTTCTCTTGAGCTGGTGATGTGGGGTGGGAAAAGCTGGAGGTGCTTTCCTCGGTGCTAATTAAATTGCAGTCACGATGGGGATGCGTGAAGTGCCAAGGGGAGGAAGAGAGGGAAAAGTACATGTGATGGGGTTTGTGCTTCCTCAGGAACAGGCAGAGGCAGCTGCATGGGTGAGATTTGGTAAGAGGCTTAAGAACATCTGCAAAGGTAGAGGAGTGTTGTTCCAGTGCCTCGGGGGGAGCAGGCACGTGGGAGGGGAGGGCAGGCAGGAGCCTAATGGGAGTATAAAAGTCGCTTCCAAAAGGATCAGATAAAGGCAAGGCAGCAGCCAGGGCACAGCACTGGCACTGCAGAGGGGTTTACCTTGAGAGGGGATGATGGCACAAGGAGCTTTAATCTTAATTGAGAGAGAGAGACACACACACACACAAGGATGAGCAGAGCCAGGGCTGCCTGACAAAGGCACAGCAGCAAAGCTGACGGTTTGCACATCAAACAGGGATTTAGAACCCCTCTAAGCAGCTCGTGGTGTGGCTGTAAACAAGTCCAATCCCCTCTATCCAGTTTGGCTAATGCAGTCTGCCAGGGCCTGCGTGGGGTGGGGGGAGGATGGAGGAGCCTCGTGGGGCTCTGTGGTTCACAAGAGGCAGCACAGGTGCCTTCCCCACACCGTGTGTGTGTGTGATCTCACACTGCTTTAGGGTTTGAACAAGCATCTTTTGCAACAGAGTCCTGGTCCCAAGGCTCTGAGTAATTCCTCTCCTGGAAAAAAAAAAATCCTGTTAAATTTGTCCTCTTTCTCTCCTCAAATACCCTCTGTTCTGCAGCGCCACATTTCATGGCTTTCCAGTTGCAGTAGGACTATTTGCATGGATAGAAGTGGAGGAATGAGGCTCACTGATGCTAGAGGAAGGTGGGTAGATCTTCCCTCTCTTCCCTCTGCCCCTCGTGACTGGAGGGAGTGGGCTTGATGTGGATATTGTCTGAGAGGGCACGTAGAGGAGACGTGGCAGAGTGTCAGGTCTCGCTCCGAACAGCCGGCAGATCACTGTGGTTCTGCAGATAATATTTGGGATTGGTCATGGATTCAAGGTCATGGATTCAAGACCCCTTCCCCAGTGATTAGAGGCTTCCTTGGCTCTGGTGTGGGAAGCAGCAAAAAGGCCAGCTTTCCAGCAGTGCAGAGCTCCCAGAGAGCTTGGGCTTTTTCTAGGGGTTATTGGTTCAACCTGAAGGAAATGACAAACCCTGAGAGCCTTGGCCTCAGAGCAGGGGTGTCCTCGAGTGTTAACCAGCGGTGATTCCTGTGGAAATCCCACCTGACAGGGGGAACATGGCAGTTGTGTCCCTTGAGGAGTCCCACTTTAGGAGTCCTGCTCCACTGGAGGCCGTGCATGGTGCTTTTGCAGTCCTGGAAAAACGATGTTTTGATCCACACGTCTCAAAAACTTCACAAAAGAGATTTCTCCCTTCTCCCTGTGTGAGGTTATTTGTTCTGTATTAACACTCCTGTCTCATCATTCCACTTGGTGCTCTGTTGACTAAGCAAGGGAGAAGGAGAAATTTTAGGAGGAGTGAACTGCGAACAGCTTCACATTTGGGAATGTGGAATTTTTGTTGACAAGGCTGTAGCTCACAAGGTGGATCCGGGTGTCTCCTCTCCTGCGGGCCCATCCCCGAAATTCCGCGTGCCTTTTCCCAATGACCCCGTCTGGCTTGGCACTGAGACCTCGAGCTTTCATCTGCAAGGGAGGAGTTAATATTGGGGGATGGAAAAGAATTGGGATCAGGGATGTTCCGGCTAATGGTTAGAGACAGAATCACAGCGAACGGCTGTTCTCGGAGCGTGTGATAATGAGCCGGGATGCAGACGTGTTTTCATTTAACTAAGCCAAACAACAGGGGGAAGAAAAAAAAAAAAAAGGCAGCAGCCTTTATTGGACTGCTGCCTTAAATTGAGCAGAAAATCAGCACCAAATGGGCATCCAGGAGCTGCAAGCCCAGGCACTGTTGTTTATGTGTTTTACCATGAAGGACAATTGTTTACCTAGGCAACGTGAGGGTCGGGGCTCTGTCGGTGCCCTTCATCCTCTTGGCTTGGAGCTGGAGGACTGTCCTCTCTTTGTGCTCAATTTAAGTTCATTTTTATCTCTCCTGAAGCTTTGCAGGAGCAGGGGGTAACCAGCACCCTTTTGTAACACAAACAGAGGTTCCTGGGAGGTGAAGGAAAAAATGGGAAAGCCCAGCATGGAAGCGTTTCCTTTTGCTGTGCCCTGCAGCTGCCTGGGGTTTTGCTGGTGTGAGTGCTCAGGTTTTATTCTTGGCTTTGTCACTGCAGGGGGAGAAGGAGCTGAGGAAGTTCAGTGCCCTGTTCTTAAAGCTCAGTAAACTTAGGATTGTTGAGACTGGAAAAGATCTCTCTAAGAGATGTCTGAAGATCTCTCTCTAAGATCCCTGAGTCCAGCCTTGGCAGGGGTTTGAAGTCTGCCCCTGGTGGGAGAGTTCTTGTAGGATGGCTCTGCAAACACCTTTGGGAAGGTCACTGGGGCGTTTCCAAGGTGTGTTCTCCCTCAGTTTTTTAGGAAGGAGGTGCCACACCTGGACTGAGCTCACCATGGCACCTTGAGTGTCCAAGGAGTCTGTCACTCTCTGGAGCTGGATCTACCAACTCATGGCCAGTCCATGTTGCATCTCCAAAACCGAAATAAACCCTGACTCCTCCTTCCTTGCCTTGCGGCTCTGGGAAGAGCAAGATTATCCTGCTTCCAAAAATAACCTCTTCCCGCCCCCTGCCTCCACCTCCTTTGCCAGGTGCCTCACAGGCAGCTAGTAAGGAGCTGGAAACAGATCCCTGGTGGTGTGACACTTCCCTGATGTTATGTATGGATATCCAGAGTGGATTGTAACGTGGCTCCTGCCTTGTCCACTCTCACTGCTGGGTGGCAGAGCTGGCAGCTCTGACCCTGCCACAAGTCAATCTGATGCCTCAGAGAGGCAGAGTTTGGCTCTGCTCCAGCTCCAGGGCCTGTGTGTATCCCGTGTCACCAGGTTTGGGGGCTGTGGTTTCAGAGTTGGTCAGGGAGTCAGCAGTACCAGGTGCTTCGTCAGACACGAACAGACTTGGGAAGAGTTGCCCAGGGATGGAGGTTTGGGCGTTGGGAAGATTTTATTAATGATTTGCTGTGAGCAAGAAGAGGGTCAGCTGCCTATTCCACTAATTTTACATCTCTGCACAGTCTTCTTGTTCCCAATTGCTTTTCTTCCCTTTACCCTTCTCTCCTTTCCCTCCTCCTCACATTCCTTTGGTTCTCAAACCTTTCCTTCCCCCCCCTCCTTCCTTTTCCATGCTTAATCTCCATCTCACCCACACATCCTTCTTCCTTTCCATTTCTCTTCCTCTTTTATTTCCCCTGTCCTCGTCCCTGCTCTCCCTTTCCCCACCCTCCCTCCATCTCCGAGCTCCTCGGGAAGAAGACAATTTGAAGGCTTTTCCTCTCTGCTCTCAGCTGAGAGGCTCCTTCCCTCAAGCCAATCAATGGCAGCCTTTCAGCCCCGTGGGGCTTGGCAAACATTAGATCAATAAGTTATTAGCACCATTCTGTCAGCTGTAATGTGGAGATTGATCGGGGCCGGGGCTCCTGCACGCTGCCTGGCACTTCCCCAGCCTGATAAAGATGACAGATTAAGGGAATAAGAAAAAGGAATTAAGGAGTCTGGCTGTCAAAGCTGTCACAGGCTGGAGGAGCTGGTGGGTGTTGTGGTTTGTTTTTTTTCCAGGGGCTGGATGAGTGCAGTTGGACATTTAGGTGGTGCTAAGGGGGTGCAGCACCACCAGCAGCTCTGCTGGAAATCACTGTCCTCAGCCTTGGCTGCTCTAAAGAAACACTGGGAGGCTCGTGGAAGGAGCAGCCAGGGAGGTGGAGTGGCTGTTGAGCACCCAGGAGCCTGCAGGGGAGTGGGGATGCTGTCCCTGCCCCGTGGCGTGGTTGGGTGATGTGTGGCATTCTCCAGGGCTCAGGGAGGTATCTGTGCCAGAGCAATGATGCCAGTTCTCACAGCTTTTTCTCACAGGCACGTAAATTGAGGCCATAGGATCTTTGCCCAAAGGGGTTTGTGGTTGGAAGGGACCTTAAAGATCATCTTGTTCCACCCCCTGCCATGGGCAGGAACACCTTCCACTGGACCAGGTTGCTCTAAGCCCTGTCCTTGGCCTTGAACACTTCCAGGCATGGGGAGTTCACAGCCTCTCTGGGCAACCTGATCCGTCCTGGAACTGTGCTGAGGTCTTCTGATTTATCAAGCTTTCCCCTTCTCGTGTCTTACCCACTAGAAGATGCTCCTTTCTAGAGCACATGAGTCTCCCAAACCCTGGACTTCCAGCCCACTCTCCCATCCTCGTTCTTTAAATCTTTTCTGGAAGAAAGTGGGGATTCACAAGTTTGTGACTGCTAAAAAGCCTCTCTGCAGCATATAAAATTAATTCACATCTCTCTCTTAAGTGCAGTATATCCTTTCCATGAGCGTTTTTCATACTATGAATATTTACCACCTTTCTGTGGCTTGGTGCACGCTGTAAAAATGAATTTTGAAAGAACCTGGGAGACAGGGGGATGTTGGTGCACCTTCCCCAACAAACAGCCTCGTTGCAGACAGGCAGGAGGGTGGTTCCAGCATCACCTGCACCTCCCTCACTCCTTGGGAACTGAAATGTTGGACAGTCCTTTCGGGTGCTTCGCTCCAGCGAGGCAAATCAAGTGAGCACGAGGAGGTGGGAAGTAGCAGGATACTGTGGATGGTAGGAGGAGGAAAGGCAGATGGCCTTGTGGTTGGGAGCTGAGGAAGGGGATGCAGCCTGCTTCCCATGCCAAGGAAAAGGATGGTTGGTGTGTCACACATCGGGAATGCTTCTACTCAGCTCCCTCTTTCGTATGTGCTGGGGTCAGCTCGTGTTTAGGAAGGGGTTGGTGATGCCAAGCCTACTTTTGGGGTGCTCCTGTGTAATGCACTGAGATCACCAGCTGATGCTCACTGACTCTTGCCTACTGGAGCCCTTCTCTGCCGTTGAGAGGAGTGGCTGCACGACCAGTCTGCCAAAGTTCTCTCCAAGTCAGCAGGAAGGAGAAAAACCTTTGGTTACTCAATATTGCTTCCTCCTTGCTTTGTACTAAGAACCCGTTCGTGTGTCCCCTTCCTCCCTCCCCTTCATTTCCTGCTTTTCTTCCTGGTCCTTCCCTCTTGTCACAGGGAACTTGAAGTGTGATGCTTAGGGAATGTTTGCAGACGTGTTGGTCTGGGCTAGGGGGATATTCCTGAGCCAGGAGTGCCCACCTTGCTCTGCTGTTTGAGCTGTTTGTGCTGTCAGACTGACACAGCAGCCAGCAGAAGGAAATGCTCCTGTGCTGGAGCACTTGCAATCTAAATCTAAATGACATCCAGCAAATAGATAAAGATGTGGGGACATAAAGGAGCAACGAGATAACCCAGTGCAGTAACTAAGGTTTGAAGCCTGCTGCCTGCCATGTCCCCAAAACCATTAAGCTGACCTGCTGGGAGGAGGATGCTGCCTTTATTTTGCAGCTGGTTTGACATCCCCTTCGCAGTGACATTCCCTCCTTCCTTGCTAGAGCTGTCCCTGCCCCAGGAACTGGCATGCACTTGCACTGTTCCAGGATTCCCAAATCCCAGAAGCCCACTTGCTGCTTCCCTTCCCCCAGCTTCCCTGATAATTTTTATTTTTTTCCCCCTATTCTTGTTGCCCTCAGTTAAATTATGCCCGTTATTCCCATGACCTTGTGCTTCCCCCTCCCTTTGTTCCATTGATTCCCGCTGGCAAGGGCCGGTGCCGATGCACAGCCGGATTCCACACTCTGTGAGCAGGGACTGCCTTTGTTGGGAGCAGCTCTGGGCCTGCTGGGGCAGCTCCTTACAAAGACAAGCCCATGACTTGTGGGATTGAGTCTCCAGGGTCCCCACAGACCTGTCAGGTTCGGCACAGGGACGGGCTGAGCAGCTGGGATAGAGCTGGGATGGAGTTGTCTGAGCAGAGCAGCTCCTCTGGTGGGAGCCTGGTTGTGCCAGAGGGAAGGGGAGAGCTGAATAAATGCCAAGACATTTCAGGCTGGTCAGTGGGGATTGTCATCTTCAGGGTTTAAGTTTGATGGGGGAGTTAATAGCGAGGGAGGATGTTTTCTTCCTCTTAAAATAATGGGAAAGGAGGTGGAAAAAGGACTCTGGTCTGAGTAGATGTTGGCTATCTGAGCCTGGGTGATTTCTCTTGTAAGTTGGCTCAGTTCTGTGTTGACTCAGGATTTCTGGGTCCAAGAAGCTTTCAGAGCAAACCCAGTGCTATGGATAGGGAGCGTGAGATAGGTCTTGATCTCTTCCCCTCGTGCTGGAGCATCAACACAGTGCAGAAGAATTTGGTGCAGTCCCTCAGCTGTAATTGGGACTCTCTGTAGCCCACCCATTTAGCAATGTTAGAGGGGCAAAAATGTTTGTGACCACCTGATTCCTGTCCCTTCTCCAGGGGAATTCCCGTGCTCAGTCGCTGTTCTCACCATGTGTGTCCTTGGTGCATCTCCTCTGCTGCAGATTCCCATGTGAAGAGTGGAGATAAAGTCCCTCTGTCTTTGGGGAAACCTAGAGATGGATTTTCTAATCTTCCCAGACTTAGGCTCCCAAGTCCTCTCTTCAAAGCTGATAAGGAGGCTTGGGATTCTTAGATGTGTTGGTGAAGATGACTCTTAAGCCACCCAGCCCTGCTGAGTGCTGGCAGGCTGAGGATTAGAGGCAGTGCAGAGACAAAATAAACCCCACATAACCTGGCTTCCACACAAGCTGGGTTTATGGTGCCATGCCCACATCCTTTCTCCTTATGGTGCAAAGCCATTGAGGTGATCCCAGTTTGTGGGGACAGAAGTGCTGCCCTCCTCCAGCTCACCTGCTTTCCAGGCCTGTCTCTCTGTTCATGCTTCACTGTAGGAGGTGAGTGCTAAGAGACAGGGGAAAATCCACTTTGATTTCTAGAATCTTTGGGGGAAAATATTTGACTTTGCTCCCCAAACCCTCCCTCTGGATCACTTTCTGGTGCTGCCTTGCCAGGCCAGCCAGGAGCCTTGGAGGTAATGTGGGATCTGGGGACCTGTGTGGGTGGGAGTGTTTTGTGGCCAGGGCTGTGTTGCACTGGTGGCAGGGAATGATCAGCGTTCTTGGGGCTTCCCCAAGCCCTCCCTTCCCTGTGTTATTGCCTGGCCCAGCTTCATAACATTACAGTTCTACTGATAATGTCGTTCGTTTTCAGCTTTGATATTAAAACCTGCCCCGATTTGGCTCCTTTTCAACTGAAATGCTTTGCAGAAGGCAAAGGAGGGGGAAGAGGCAAAAGCAGGAATTTGGGGAATAAAAAAACCAAAGCCCCCATCCTTTAAGGTGAGGTGTTGGCTTTTGCAGGTGCATGGGCTGAGTAAACAGCCGTCCTGGGGCTCTGTGGTCCATGAGTGGCGATGTACTCGATGCACAACCTGTCTCTGTGAGGGTGGTGAGACATCCAGAAGCTGCACTGCCAGCTCATTTGCAAAACAGATTTGGTTCTGCTGCTGCTGCTGCTGCTGCAAAGTCAGGGGGAGATGGACTGTGGCTGCTCCCATCCCAACGTCCTGGTTCTTTGTGTGAGCACAGGGGAGGGTTGGACGAGCGGCACGTGGAGATAAAGGGATGAATTTAGAGTGCAGGGCCCTGTGTTTGGCAGGTGTCAGTGGCCTGGCAAGGCTGTGCACGTGGGTTAAGCTGTGAGGAGGAGAGGATTGGTGCTGTAATACAGGCACGTTGCTGTTGAGGTTGTACCCCGGAAACTGTGAGTTAACTAAATAATTAATGAAACTGGGACCTGCCTCTTCCCTGCTTTGCAGCTAAGGAGGCAAAGATGGGGTATGACTTCTAAAAACACTGGGCTGGAGCTCAGAAGATTGCTGTTCTGTCTTGTGCTCTCCAATTGACTGGGTAAATTTGGGGGTGGGTTGTTATATCTTTGTGCCTCCATCCTGGCTGCTGATGATAATTATTCCCTTTGCCTTGCTTACTGTGTATCTTGTTGATTTAGTCCCCACACTTTTGGGGCCAGAGGCATCTCTGCCACATTGCAGGGCTTTACCTGAAATGAAAAAAAAAACAAACCTGTGAAAGAGGAAATATTTCATTCTGTGATGGAACTGACTGCCAAAAACACTGCTGGGGGGGCAGCCCAAACACAGACCCAGTGCATGGGATTTGGTGCTGTGGTACAAGGTGAACCCGAGATGCTGGAAGGATCATCCTGGGGGTTACATCACTAATGTGGGATCTCTCTGGAGGACCAAGCCAGGGGCAGGACACCTGTGGCAGGATGTCACACAGGTGTCACACCTCCCTGTGTGCCCAGAGCTGGGGGTTCTGGAGGCTGGGGGCGGGGGGGCACAGGTCTGAGGGAGTTGGTGCTGTTTCAGAGTTCCTGCATGATCTTGGCCTTCCCCTGCACCAGTGCAGCTGCCTGGGAGGGAGATGGGGCTTGCAGCCTGTCCTGCTGACGTGTGTGGGAATAGTGGGAATAGCAGGGCACGGCGCGAGTCGGAGCGAGCGTCTGCTGGCAGATGGGCCCGGGGGTGGGAGTGGAACAGCGGGAGAGAAGCAGGGATGGGGGGTAATGAGGTGCCTTGGCAGAGCTGTGAAACCAAGGAATCTTCACTGCTCACATTCCAACTGCTGTCACATGGAACCTGGTGCTTCTGTCACCAGTTCTTTTCCATGGAGTCTCTTCCTGCCTCTCAAAGCCCTGGTTGGGCTTTGCTGCCTCCTGGCCGGGGCTGGGAGGGGCGAGCAGAGCAACGGGACTTCTTGTTGTTCCAAAAGCCACAAATCCTGGAGGAGAGCACTTCTGGGGAGGATCTGTGAACTTGGCCTCCAGCGCTCAGGGTTTGCAGCATCAGACTTAGCGTTTCCAGGAAAACCAACATGAAGAATGAAGCGTTCCGTGGGGAGGGAGCTGGTGCCTCTCTCTGTGCTCTGTGGCCAGGTACTTTGGAGCTCTGAAGAGTCTGAGACTGTCTGTGGCTTTGCAGGAGTCATGTGAAGGGGAAACTGAGGCAGGAGGACTGATAAAATTCAAATGTAATGGAAGGGCTGACTCAGCACCTGGGATGTGAAGTGCTGAGAGAGCTTCAGTGCCATCACTGGCTGACTCTGGCCTTTCCCATCTGCTTTCCAGTTGCCACTGTTTTGCTGTACTTCCTTTGCTCTTGGTTCTGGATGGTCTCAAGCCTCTGCAGTCATCCCTTGAGTGCCACTTTTGTTCAGGGGCTAGGTGACAAGGTCATGAGATTGGAGACTGGAGGCAGCCTGTGCTCTTTAAAAGCTTGAAATGCCACTTGGAACTTTGCAGAGCTCCTGGATTGCTCCTGGGATATAGAGGAGGGCTGGCAGGGCTGCCCTGGGCACAGGGACTGGCTGCTTCTCTGCACTCAGCTGTGGCAGCCACAGACCTGTGCCCTGGATCTCTTGCTAAATGCAGGAACCTGGGCTGCTCAGCTGAATCCCGGGTGATGGGGAGTGATCCTGAGTGCAGGGGACAGTTGGCTCGGCTGAAAATGTCCCCTGGAACAGGAATAACGTCGTTGTTGTTATAAATAGGACCGGGGGGGGGGTTTGTAACCTTCCTTAACCCACACATTTTGGGCAGATTGCAGCAGCTCTGCCTGTGTGTCCACACACAGGCAGATATGACCTGTTCTCACTCAAACATGGTGCTTGTTTGTGAGATGTGTCTTTTTTTTTTTTTTTTTTTCTTTCCCTTTTAAGATGCTGCATCTTTAACAAGCCCTTGATAGATGAGAATTTGATGCTTGCAGTGACAAACAGGCTCTTCCTTCCTGCCCATATGCACCATCATGCTTTCAGTTTCCCCAGCGTTATTATGGGAGGATATTGATTTTAAATCTGGTCGGGGATGCTGTAATTGTATATTAGATATTTTCTGTTGGTCTGTAGGGCTGCAGTAATGCAAAAGGCTTGAGTGTTTCCGTACAATCCAGAGGGGGAAGATTGCTAAGGACCTTGAGGTTTTGAAGGAGGAGGGGGGGAGAGGGAGGGGGAGAGACTGAGGGAGAGAGAGAGAGAGATACTGTGGTAGGAAGATTCAGAGATCTGTTGTGCCTTTTTTTTTTTTTTTTTTTTTTTGGTGTGTTGTTTTTTTCCTCCCCTTCCTTTCCCCCAGTTGCTTTGCATCAGGGCATGAAAGGAGTGGAAACACCGGGGGGACAAAAGGCACCAGAACAAATGATGAAACTCAGTAAGGAAATCAACTGGATTCAGAATTTATAGCTTTAAAACGTTGCATTGATCAGTGTGCGAATAGTCATTATGTGCTTTTGGGCTGCGTGATTAGGAAAGCAGATCAAGGCTCTCAAGATGATGATTTTTTCTTAGTTTTTTTTTTTTTTTTTTTCCCCTTTCTGCTTGTAATATATGTGTGTGTGTGTGTGCCTGTGTGTGTGAGAGAGAAGCATAAATACCAAAGTCTCTCTGGTCGCTTCTGCAAAGAGGGGAAAGTACAACCTTGTCTGATACTCAGGTTTCTCATCTCTCTTCTAGATGAAATTTTAGGCAAGAGAAGAGTATGTTCTCCCAACAGCAGCAGTGAGTGTCCTTTAGAAAGCAAGAAAGCCAGAAGTGAGTCCCCAAAGGGTAAGTGCTGCTTCTCCCTCCCTCCCCCATCCCCTTCCCCTTTCTTCTCTTTTCTTAAGAGTGGAACTTAATTGAAATTAAGGAGAGGGGAGGGAGGGAGGGTTGCAAGAGGCTGCGGTGTGGGAGCCGTGTCTGGCACTGAGGGTGCATGAGGGAGGCGACCAGGGCTCTCTGCTTTCTTTTATCTCCTCGGGGTAAAGGGGGAGGCTCTCGGTGCGAGCCTCTTAATTAGAATAATTGCTTTATGATTAAAAAAAAAAAAAAAAAGAAAAAGAGCAAGCAAGCTGCAGCCCTTGAGGTGGATTTTTAGGGGTGTTTCCACTTTTCAGGCAGAATGTCTTGATTACATGTTTAATATAAAGAGATACACGCAGGCTTATCGTGCTGGCATCTGTTCCTTTAAAGGGAAAAAAAAGAAGCCTGTCAGGGAGAATAGGGCTGCCTGGTTCTCTCTTATGCGTTTGTGGCTCTGTTCCTATAGAGATGGAATCTGCAGAAGGTTTCTCTGCTCAGGGATTTATTTTTATTTTTTAATCTCTTGGTTTGTCTTCGGGTTCTTTCCCGTAAAGGCGATTTTTAAACTTTCTTTAGGGCTGGCAAAGTGGGGTGGGTAATGGAGCCTGCAGTTAATGAGTTTTGTCTCCAGGTTGGGTAAATGAGGTTTTGCAGGCCGTTTGCTTAAAGGCTTTGTTGTTAAGTTCAAACTAATTAGCTGTCAGTAACACCCGTCGGGATCCCTGTGCCCAACCTGCACTCTTTGCCACTTAAAAAAACGAAAGCAGACTCTGTTCCATGGGTTTGGAGTTCAGCTGAGACTCTCTGAGGTGTATATTCTCAATAACCCATCCAGGGAACCTCAACAGGGACTTTTTGCAGCAATTTGTCCTAAAGCTTTCTTAAACTGCGTGCTTTATGTTATGCTTTATAAAGATATATTGTGGGGACCTGTTCTGCATCCTGATTTCACAGAATGTTCCTGTACATTGTTTCTTGTCCCCAAATTACGATCTGAAGGCAGCATACTCTGAGAGGATGTTGAGTGCTGATGTTACTTAATAGAATATTGCCAACATCACCTGAGAACATACTAAATCT
This sequence comes from Myiozetetes cayanensis, assembly GCF_022539395.1. Taxonomy (NCBI): domain Eukaryota; kingdom Metazoa; phylum Chordata; class Aves; order Passeriformes; family Tyrannidae; genus Myiozetetes; species Myiozetetes cayanensis. The sequence goes on along the minus strand of NW_026087499.1, from coordinate 2,849,453 downwards.
TCTCTTTCATGTAACCCTCTCCTGCCTGTTAACTCTTTTGTACCAGTAGAAGTGCCTTGGATTTTACTGGGAACCCTTTATACTGCTACTCTTTATCTGTTTTCCTTGATTTGTTTTCATCTGCCCTGTTCCTGTTACCCTTGAAATGTTTCTTGTGGATGTGCAGGAAAATTCCAGCAGGATGCTTTGATAGGTTCCAAAACATGTTTGTTATATCAAGACTTGGGATTCCTGTAACACACTTGACACTTTGCTATTTCTGCTGAGTTTGTATCCTTTGGAATTCCAAGACAGTTCCTTCTTAGGAACTGAATCCAGGTAACAGCAAACCTGCGTGGCCTGGCTGAGAATGAGCTGAACCTTAAGCAAGCTGTCTGAAACCAAACTACTGCGTTTGGATTCATCCCAGTAAAGTGGCTGAACTGGCACAAATGGATTGGTTTTGCCACGGGAGCAGCAGGGTCAAGTGATCTCATTCCAGTTCTTTCCTCTGGCCTTCCCACAGTTTTTGTTTACTGGGGTGGGCTGGGGGCAGTGTGAGGCAGGTGAGGAGCCCTTGGCTTTGCAGGATGCACTTGGGATCTAAATCCTGCTCCTTTGCTCCCAGGGACTGGGAGATTCCCTTCCAGGGGTTCCCAGGAAGCCCCGAATAAAGAAAAAAAGTTTTGTTTTCTGCTCCCGCTTTTCTTCCCTTGGAAATCCTTCTCCTGCCCTTTGAAAGAGATGAGGCAGAGTGGAAATTTGGAGCTGGGCCTTTTAGTGATCTCCCATGTGACCTGTTTTTATTAGATCTTTGGAGAGCCCCTGTTCCCTCCAGTGCTGTGCAGGAATTTAAGCCTAGGCTGTGCCGATGCTGGAATACCATTGGAATAGTGAGGGGCTGAGACTTCTGTGCTTTGGGGGTCTTTGTCTACCCACCCCCTGCTATGAAAAGGGGGTTAAAGGAGAGGCTGCAGCCAATGTTTCTGTCTTTAGGCCCAAACAGTGGCAGCACCTCCCAGCTGAGAACTCCCAGGAGCCTTCCTGTGCTGCTGTCAGTCAGGCAGCGTTCCTGTGCCATGGAGGGAAACGATGCCCGTGTCCCCAGCTCTGGCTGGAAACAGAACCATCCACGCTGTGTGACAAGCCATTTTCAAATGGGAGGGACCCTAAAGGCCACTCACCTGGGATTTGGGAACTGCTGCAGTGGAGCAAAGTGCGAGGTTGTGCTGGAGCCCCAGGCTTGGCTGGGACCCAGAGTGCAGTTTGTGATTTAGGAGTGGGAAGGGAAGCAAGGACCGGTTGGAGTTCTGGAGCCTGTGCAGCCTCACGCTGTGCTGCAGTAGGAGCTGGGTCTGCAGTGTTCTCTGGGACACAGCCCTCCTTTTCCTCCAGCCTGGTGGTCCTGTGCCTTGTGCAGGTGCTGCTCCTCCACATCCCGCATCCCCTGTGGCGGTGACCGGCTCCAGGCAGGACTCTGCCCCTCTCCACCACACGCTGCCCTGGGAGCAGCTCTTGCTCTCCATCACACACTGCCCTAGAAGCAGCTTTTGCTGGGGGCACAGCTGCCTTGTCTCGGGAACAGCCTTTTGAAGAGCAGGAGTGACCCCATGGCACAGCTCGTGCTGCCGTGGCCGCGCCTGACAAGGCGAGGAGAACAGAGGCAGCCAAGGGAATCACTCCCGCTCTCCGACTGAGTGAAAAAACACCTGTAGGGCTGGAAACCCTTCCAGCGGGGAGCAGCCACCTTCCCTTCCCCCTCCCCAGCTCGCAGCGTGCGCTCCAGAGATCAAAAGAGAGCCCCATCTCGGTGGAAACGGGGCCGCGCCGCTGTCAAACAGAGCAGAACGTTCTCGCGTCTAATATGGAAATGGGAGCAGTATCAGAGGCTGGGAGCGAGGGCTGTGCTGGCAGGTCACGGAGGGAGCTTTCTCCTCTCCCCAGGAGACAATTCCCCAAGTGAAACCCTGGCTCTCCCGCGGCAGCAGCGTGTCTGGAGATCTGCTTCCCCGATACCCCGGGACGCGGAACAAAACCGAGGGATCGCGGGACAGGAAAAATCGGCAAGGAGCGTTTTGGTTCCCGTTTGAGCTGCTGAAAAATGTATCTGGTAGGAGCCTCCTCGTTTGGGAAGGTTGGAAGCCGGGCTGGAAGAAGCGCTGGAAAACAACACGTAGGGAACAATATTGTGCTCACCCCCTGGGGCGGGCGATGAGCTCATGCGCTGCTCCCTCTCTGCCATTCTCTTTTCTTTGCTATTGTGGATCATTTAAAACAAAACAAAGTCTTGCTGCGTCTTTGGGTGATGAACCAGACCAGAACTGGAGCTGGACTGCAGCTGAGCAATTCAGATCCAGCCTCTGTCAGTTTGGCCCCTCTCCTCCTTGGGGCAGCTGTCCAAATAGGCCAAATAGAGGAACAAGGTTTGGCCCCATTCTTGCTGAAAACTTCAGTTGCTTTCCCCCCAGACCCAGACTGCTGAATGTTGTGGGAGTGGACACAGCCCCCCCACCCCCTTGACCCTGGCAAGAGAAGACCCTAAAGCTACTGCCCAAGACCTGGCCTTGAGTTTGCAGTGAGATGCATTTGCAGCAGGTTCCTCGAGCTTTGACTGGGGTGGAATAAAGGGAACCTTGGCCTGTCATGGGTTTGTAGCAAAGGAGAAGGGATGGATAGGCTGGAATTGCTTGGAGAGGATGGACCTTACAGAATTCTTTGGAAGAGGTTGTGCAGCAGTGACACGTCCTTCGGGCTGCGTCCTCCAAGAGGTCCCTGTGGCTGTGCCATCAGTGGTGGCAGAGGTGGGCTCCCCTTGGCTCGGGTGAACAGGAGGGGGCTGGTGGAGAGCATGAGGGCCCAGCAGATGCTGCCTTGGCTCTGCCTTCCCACGGCCCTGCCAGAGTCCATTTCACACCTGGCGGCTGGAGGAGATTTGGCGAGATCAGTCTCCCGCATTACCCCCGGTAATGACAAAAGCAGACAGCAAAGCTTCAGCAAAGCTGGAATTACTGCTGGCTGAGTCATGTGAAATCTTCCAAGTTTTAAGTGTGGAAATCCAGCCTTTCCCTGGGCTCCTCCTTCCTCTTAGCCTTCCCTTGCCACCCCCATTCTCCCTCCCCTCCTTGCACCTGAAATCTGCTCTGCGGCTGATCCGATAGAGTTTATGGTAATTAAGTGTTATTAAATCCCCTCCCCCCCCTCCCTTTTCTTTCTCTAATGACACAGCTGTAGGGAGGGAAAAAAAATCAGTGTTTTTCTAAATCAGGTCTGTGGCATGTGGCTTTGCTCCTTAGACCTTTGGTTAAGAGCATCAGAAGGGAACTGAAACCTCGTGCTCCTGCATCCCTGGGGGAGGTGGCAGGAGTGGTGAGAGAGCAGAGGAGGATGTGGGAATGTGGCCCCTGGGAGTGACTTGGAGGGAAGGGGACCTGGAAGGGAATTCTGCCCACCACTCCCCTGCTTCCACCAGGGGTGTCTTGCAGGCTTTGGGTGCTGGAGGAGGGAGTGGGAGGGAGCAGGAGTGGCTTGGCTGTTGTCCAGGGCAGCCTCTCATTTTGGGGTCTGGCTTCTAGGGGTGAGGCTCACGGGCCAGCGTGGGAACCCAGCTCCTCATCCCAGCCAGCCTGAAGCAGGCTCTGAACCTGTGGTTGCACAGGAAGCCAGTGGTCCCTGAGATGCAGATGTGTGTCAGTGGGGTAGAGATCCGTGGTTGCAGATAGAGCCACAAATTGCTGTGCTGGAAGGTTGACCTGAGCTGGAGGGGACTGACTGAGGTAATTTCCCTTCTGCAGAGGAAGAGTGCCTTGGGAGCCAGTGGATGCAAACCCAACTTTGTGCAGCTCAGGCTATTTTAAAAAATAATAATATTATTTGTTGTTGCTGCTGTTGTTGTTGTTATTGCTGCTGTTATTGTTGTTATTCCCTCCTACGTTTTGGGGAGAGGGTGGCTTCATTACAACATGTGAAGGTTTCATCCACCAAAATCTGAGCCCTGTGTGCTTGGCTGGGCCATGGGTTTGGTGTCAGACAGCCCGTTCTGTGCAAGGCAGAGGTGACCCAGTCCCTGGGCTGCTGTGGCAGGGCCACGTTTTACAGCCACTCTGACTCTTTTCTGGCTGTTTTTGTCTGCCACAGACTTATCTTTTCTGATAGCCAGCTCAGGGGGCTTTGTCTCACCTGGGAGGGATCCACAGCTCTTTTCTCCCAGCAGGATGGCCAGTGCCTGTGCATTCCTCACAAACTGTGGTGCAAAGCAGGTGTCCTGTGTGCTCAGAGCCACCACCTTGAACTTGCAGCCAGTCTGGCAGCAGAATCACCTGCCGTGGTCCCTGGGGGAGTCTGTCAGTGAAATGAAGGAGCACAAATCCTGGGGCAGGCAGTGGGGTGGTCTTGTCACTCAGTGAACACAGTGGTGGTCCTGTGACTGCAGCGTGGGGGGAGCCCATCCTGCTCCCTCCCTTCCCCTCCGCCTGCTCAGATTGTTACTGGGAGTTCCTCTCTGAGTAATGAAAAGGCTTTGCCTGTGGGGAAGATCCGAGATAAAATAGTGTTAGAGCAGCCAAGGCGGAGAGTGGTAATTACTCTGATTTGTGCTTACAGTAAACAGAAAGCCTCTGTGGTTTTCTCTCCCTGACTGTCAGGCTGGGATCCCTCCTGCCCCAGGAGCAGGCAGGGCCTTCCTCAAAGCACCTCCCTCCCTGGGCTCTGCAGTCGTTCCGGGAAGATGGATAGGGAGGCATGCTGGGTGTGATTTTAATGGCCCCAGGGTGCTCAGCCACACGGTGCAGATGTGAAACAACCTGCTCCTGAGACTTCCCCAGCAGAGCTGGGCAGGTGGATGTTGTCACTGCCAGCATCACTTCCCTTGGGTGACGAGCATCTCTCACGTTTTTGTGCTCAGGAAGGTGGGGGGAAAGAGGTGCATGTCAGGCCAGGTATGAGCTGAAAAAAGAACTCATGTCCCCTGAGATGGAAGGGTGAGAATTCACTGAACTCTTCCATCCTCCCTGTCTCCTCTGCCACGTTGGGGGTACAGAGCTTGCTGGCAGTTTTGTGTTATTACAGCTTGGTGCTTTAGGAGGAAACAGAAAAAGCAGCTGATGAGTTTTTTGGGTGATGGGGGCTTTTCTGTATGTAAGTGTACCCATGTTTGGAGGTTTAGCAGGTTGTTAGGTGCCTTTTGACCACATACAGTGGTACATCTCGAGCACAAGGACAGGCTGATTTGGCAGCTTGGTACATCAGGCTCGGTGGGAACACTAAAGAGTTGTGGGAATTTGTGCTAATATCCCTCTAACCCCCTTATCTCTTTCTTTTTTTGCACTGTCCCTGTACTTACGTGATTTTTCTGCTGCATATCTCTCTGGAAAACAAAACAAAACAAAACAAAAGACCCAAATCTTTCTGCTCTTCAGAAAACTCCCACACGCCTCTGCTGGAGGACTCGGTGACTCAGATGACCCCGGAGGAGCACTACAGACGCATGATGTCAGCACTGAATGAGCATGGCACCTTTGAAGAGCAGCAGCAGCAACGTCTCTACCAGCTGGCCAACAGCATGGCAGTGCCCAGCCATGGAGGTACAGGATCTGCAGATGGGAGGAGGGGCCCATGGTGCCATTTGGGATAAGTCTGTCAAGGTTCCCAATCCCCCCTGTGTGCACCTGGTGGGGATTGATGGGCTGCAGTGTTCCGTGTTTATCATGCAGTGAATGCAAGTGGTGCTAAAAGGTGTCCTAGAGACACCTTTTCTCCCACCATCTCCATGGGGGCATCTCCCCTCAGCCATCTATAAGTGCCAATTCCTTCTGTAGCTCTCTGGGGGATACGCATTTCTTTACTGGAATAGATTTGCTACATCACAACTGTGTGTTTTGCACTGGTGCTGAGAGGGGTCCTTCCTTTGTTTGGAGGGTTTGTGTCAATGTGAATATTCAGAATCTCTGGTGTGAGGCTTTATTTGGGTCACGGTGTGGAGCAAGGGGGGATGAGTGTTGGCATAACACAGCAGGGGTGTGAGATGTAGACAGTGCCAGACACTCCTGCCCTTTGGTGATGGAAATGCAAAGAAGATGTTACCGCCTTCCCCCGGGGCTGGAGTGGTGCCCTTGAGGGGATAAGTGTCCTGCAGTGCTGGGATCTGAGGGGTCCCGTGTGAATGGAAGGATTGCTGGTGTGTTTTCCCTGGGCTGTGGAAGGAGCTGGCTGGATCCAGCGCGTCCTGCGCTGTGCCTAAAGGGGGCACCAGGCAGTTACAGGATCTGCCTTGGATCCACTTGGGAGGATGCAGGATCCAGGAACATTCCCTCCATCGGGTTCCTCAGCCCACCACACCTTCCCTCAGGGGAGCTGAAACTGCTGGCACCGGCTCAGCTTCACCCTGAGTAAAGCCAAGCCTTGTTCCGAGTCCTGTGCTGCAGGAGCCGGGGGTGGGGGGAGTAACTCAGCTCTCTGGAGCAGGCAAAGCCAGGGAGATGGAAGAGGTGATGCTGTTCCAGCCTTGGAAGCAGAGGGTCGAAGCATCACTGAAAAACAGTGCTGTGCAAGGATCTGTCCCCCTTCTGCTTCCTGCCCGAGAGTGTGGAGGGCTCACACGGTGAGCCGGGGAAGGAGCAGGGGCAGCATCAGCAAAGCATCCAGCAAGAGCTGGAGGAGAATCTCTGGTCTCATGTGTAAATCCCCGGGGCTCCTTGTTAGGTTAATGAAGAGGCTGTCTTCTTTTCCACTCTGTTTGATTCGATTGGCTTCTCTGGGGGCAGGAAGGCGATTCCATTCGCTGTGGAGCGAGGATTCGCTTATCAGCAAAGGCAGGGCACGGACCTGTGCTGAGGCACGACCTGGTGAGCGTGGCACGTGCTCTGCGTGTGGTGTTGAGCTGTCCCGGGCATCTTCAGAGCTGCAGGGCTCCTGCAAAGAGGGTACATGGGTACAGGGCCATAGGGCTGGGGTTTCACATGTTCATGTGATGAACACAGAGGAGAGGACACGACAGTATGCACAGGTTGAATATTCAACTGTGGCATTCAGATGTGGACCCTGTAGAACACGTGTGTAGACCATACAACAGAGCAAATACACAGCTCAAAATGTGTGTGGTGTGTACCAGTGCTGTGACAGGCAGTCATGACAGACCACCCAGCCTGGCATTGGATGGCTGCTGGACTCGTGGACATGTCCATCCCACCAGCATGTGCTGCAGAACAGCTGGGATCACCCCCTTCTCCCCCGTGGAACCAGCAGAGTAGCTCATTACGTTAAGAGCCTGACGTATTTTTATGATTATGACAGAATTGTCTCAGCAGCATGTGTAAGGTGAGGGGTCACACTGGGGTTTTGGGCAGGCAGGGGGAGAAGAGGCGCCTGCACGGACAAGACTCGCTCGTGTAACACTGACAAGACAAAACTTGGTGTATTTTTGGATTGTCTCCACACCACAGGGCCCTGGTTGGGCTATAAATTATTAGTACAAAGCGCAGTTTATCTGCGGGCTCACATGGAGGCACCAATAACATTAATAATTTAAAAAATGTTAATAATTTAGAAAAAAAATATTTTTTTAATTGCTTTTCAGCCTCTTCCCCCCTCCCCTCCTCCGCCCCCGTTCTCCCAGTGGCATTCATCCCACATTCTGAATTCAGTCTGTCTCCGTGCCTGGAACCTCCATCCGCCAGCGTCCCACTGTCAATCAATCTGATTTCCCAACTGTCAGAGTGCAGGATTGTAAATAACAGATCCTAGGGGAGAGGGGGTGGGCCTGGGCGAGGGCGTAGGGGCGCAGGGGAGGGGAGGAGGGGGGAAGCGGCGAGGAGAGGGTGGGTGTGCAGGGGGTTGTTGCGGTCATTCAGGATCAATGCAGCTCCTGGAACTGGCTGCACGCCAGACTTCTAAATTACAGGCGCTGTGGCGACGAGGAGTGACCTGGGTTTTTCAGATAATTAATTTATAAACATTTCGAGGTGCACGGCCCCTGGCTGGGCGAGTTCTCTGGGCTTTTTTTTTTTTTTTTTTAACGTGATCCGATGGGGTTTGGTGTTCCTTACGTGCCCCTGCAGTTCAGAAACTGTCATTTTAAGGGCTGTCCCCTCAGCTGGGGGTGGGGGACAGGGATTGTGCACGTGGGAGTGTGGCTGGATATTCAGGCACCGGTGCCTGCCTTACTGCCAGCAAAAACAGCAGCTGTGCAAGTGTTTCCACCCCAGCCACGGGGCTTCAGCCCTGACCATCACCAAAATGTTGGATGATGTGACTGAGGAAGCTCAGGCTGGGCTAATAGAGATGTGAGTTTCTGGTATTTCCAGAACTGAAGGAAAGCAGCATGGTGGTATAAAGGAAGGCAGGGAGATGGGAAGTCTGTCATCACCAGGGTCATGCATTGTTCTTACGGTAACCTGGCTTTACAAATTCCGTTGTGGGAAGAGGAGGGATGTGCTGCTGGACGTGTGGAGGGCTTTGCAATCTCAGTATGCAAGCTGATCCTGCCCAGGGTGTGTGTTCACTGAGATAAATCTCCTGCTCCTGCTGTCCCCAGCTGTGTTTTGGTTTCCTTTTGCAGCCTGGTGCATGATGAGCACGTGAGGGAGGTCTCCTCTGAGTATGCTTTTGTGTGTGTGAGTTTCCTGTGTACTCTGTGAATGGCAGCAGAGGTTTTGTTGTGGGATATAAGTTGTGTATGGGGTGTTTTTATATAGATACAGGGACTAAGGGAGTCCTGATGATTAACTGGGAGAGAGGAGCACTCTGGAAAAGCTTCTCTCGGTGTGCCTGGTATGGGTGCCCATGTCACCAGTGCTTCTTGTTCTCTGAGCAGTAGCACATCAGCTGTACCTGCATCACCTGCTCCTCCTTGGGGCTTGCTGTGATCCCCTTTAGTGGTGCCTGAGGTGATTGTGGCTATGCCTGCACTGTCCATCACACAGCCCCTGTGTGGGCAGCTTGTCTGCGCTGACACCCGCCCTGGAGAGACTGTACAAGTGTATAACCTGTCACTGCACAGGTGTCACTGTAGGGTGACACAGGTCACAGGTTCTGCAGTGGTACCAGGGCAGCACAGGTTTAATGAGGGGCGCATTTCTGACCTGCAGCTGATGTCTGATGGAAGTGTTGTGCCTGAGGCTGGAGGGGCCCCTCCTGTACCCCGTCCTCCTCTGCTCTGTGGCCAGGCCCTTCCCGTTCCTACAGCAGAGCTGTGCCAGGCAGGTACAGACCCTGCAGGGCCAGCCCTCACCCCTTGCCCAGGTGAGGCCACAGCATCCCCCAGGATGTGGGTGGCTGACTGGGGGGGCCACCATGTTTGGGAAAACAGCCCTGGGTGCTCCAACTGCTGTGACCCTGCTGCCAGGCTGTCCCTGGGAGCAGGGATGTGTGTTCCTGGGCAGGGAGTCAGGTGTGGATTAAGGGGCTGCCCAGGGAAGTGTGGCCCCCTGTTCCCTGCATTCAGCAGCAGCTGGAGGTGCTGGGCTGTGTTTTCGGGGTGGATGCTGTCCCGACGGGGGCAGAGCACACGCGGTAAGCTCCGCGGCCCCCGGGGGAGCCCCCATAACCTCGGCGGAGCCCAGCGGGGGCTACGGGGGGCGGAGGGAGCGCGGCAGGGCCGGGGCAGGTGCCACCGCAGCTCCGCTCAGGACCGACCCGGAGGCTCCGCGCCCGCGGAGAGGGAGCAGAGGGCAGTTTGGGGAGATCCTCCCCGCATCCATCCATCCATCCATCCTTCCCTCCCTTTTTCCCCCCTCCTTCCCTCCCTCCTTCCCTCCGGCAGGAAGGCAATTAAACAGCAAATCCAACCCCCCCCTCCCCTCCCTCCTTCCCTCCCTCTCTCTCCCTCCCGTAGTTGCACAATTTCCTCCGCTGCCAAACTCCCTCGGCGGCGGAGGCGGATCCCGCCAAGAGCAGCCCGAGCCCGCTCCGCCGTGTGAGTACCGGGGCAGCCCCTGCCGGAGCCCCGGAGCCGCGGGGATGGATGGCACGGGGGGGGCATCAGCTGTCGCCCGAGGGGCTGCGGGCACGGCCGGGAGCAGCCCCGGGGCAGCGCTGTCGCCCGCGGGGAGCCCGGAGCATCCCCGGAGCAGCCCCCGCGGCGGGGACGGGCGGGCAGCGGGTGTTTCTTCTGCCCGTCCATCCGCGGGGCTGGGGCGAGGGGAGGGGGTTTGTGCGGGGGGTCGATGCCGGGGCAGGCAGCTCATCCCTTCCCTCCTCATCCCAGATCTCCTGCGGGCGCGGCAAGAGGTGGCGGCGGCGGCGGCGGCGGCGCGGAACCCCGGCGCGATGGAAGCGCACATCCCCTCGGCCAGCAACTCTTCCAGCCAGCGGAGGAAGCAGGGCCTCCCCCAGCACAGGGACACCCACTTCCCCGAGAGGTACCGCGGGGGCGGGGTTTGGTGGGGGGTGTGGGGCTTCGCGCCGGTGGCACCCTCGGGAAAGGCTGGGAAAGGCTGGCAAGGGTGTCCTGGGGGTGCAGGAGGGGAGGGAGCGCCTGGGCCAAGCGTTGGAAGAGGCTGCCCCGGGAAGTGGTGGAGTCACCGTCCCTGGAAGTGTTCGAAAAAGTTGTGGATGTGGCGCTTTGGGGACGGGGTTTAGCAGTAGACAGGGAAGTGTCAGGTTAACAGTTGGACTCAACTGTCTTGGAGGGCTTCTCCAGCCTTAAGGACTCTGTTGTTCTGTGCAGTGCCCAGGGGTTGGGCAGGGTTGGTTTGCCCAGGTAAGGTGTGAGTGTCTCCCCTGGGTGTTGTGCAGGTGCAGAGGTTGGTGGGGGGTGTTCTGTCCCATGCTGGGGTGTCTGTATGGAAAAGGGAGTGATAGATGCTTGGGCACATGTGCATCCACATCCAGGTGAGCAGCTGTCTGGCTGGAATGATCCCAATCCTGCCCTGGATCTCCAGAGCAGATGCCACTTTAACCTCTTCTTTGGCCAAGAGCAAGTTAAGGTGTTTAACTTTGCAGCATCCCTGGATGAGGAGAGAGAACAAATGCTCTCAGATGGAATAGAAAGAGAAGTTTTCTTTTTTTAAGGAAAAGAGGCACAGCTTGCCTTTACCACTGCTAGGAGTGCTGGAAAGCTGATATTCCCCCCACCCTCCCTTTCCCCCCAGGAAATTCTAGCTCATTTATCTTGCTCTGTGCCACGAGCCATTCCCTCTGCAATCAAGAACTTCAGAGGGAAATTAAATTAAAGCTGTGTGCATTTCTGACACACAGGGATAGCAGAGGCGGGAAAGGGCCACAGGGATGCAGAGGCTCAGGATATCACGGGACAAGCCGTGAAAGACTCTGGTATTCAGACTTTTTTTGGCTTTCCTGAGGGGGTGGGTGCAGAGCAGGCTGCACATCACTTCTGTAGCACGTGTATGTATGTGTTGAGTCCAGAGTTTCCCCCCCACATTTATAGCCTTGGAGATCCTTCTTTTTTTTTTCTTTTTCCCCTCCTGTTTTCTCCTTCTGTCCCACCAGTGCCTTTGCAATGTGTAGGGGCTGGGCAGACCCGGTGAACCCTTCTCCTCCCGCAGGGTGTACTTTGGCTAACCCGCCTCATAAAGCGCAGCCCGATCCGTGCGGGTTGCAGGCAGACCTGTGAGGAATGCAGGGATCCACGGGTTTCAGCACAGCCAGTCAGCAGGAACATTTCTCCAGCGCTGTGTGGCCTGGAGAGGTGCCAGGCCAGCCAGAGGCCCGGCTGGAAAGGCATGTACGGGAAGGGTGGAGGCTTCTTACGGGGAGGTGCTGCTCGCAGGAGGGGCAAACCGAAAATGGGCTCGGTGTGCATCAGACCCAGGGGCACTTGCCACTGCCAGGCAGGTGCTGTAGGTAATGGAGCTGGGCTAGGCCAGGAAATCTGGTTTGGGAAAAGCAGAGAGAAGTTGCTCACTAGCTCAGGGGACAGAGAGTGAAGGCCAGGAGTTGATTATTGGAACAAACCACTACTTTTCATCTTGATTCGGTTCTCCAAGCAGCCCTGGGAATAGTTGCATTGGTGTGGGAGCGAAATCCTGGCGAGCTGAGGAGGGGGGAGGAACACACAGGGGCACAGCCTGCCTTTGATGTCGAGAGAAACACCTGTGGGACCTTGGAATAGGTCTGCAGGAGTCACTCAGTGTCTCAGTGTCCCTTGTTGCTCAGGTCTCATCTTGAAAGCAAGGTTGTAGTTTGGCATTTGGGAAGGCTTTTGAGTGGCTCAGTTTCAAGAGCAGTGCAGTGTGGTTAAGTTGTGTGGAGCAAGGATATTTGCACCCACTTGTAAAGGTCTGGTTATTTGGCTGTGAGCAAGACCAGCCCATGGCTGTGTTGGTGGGCACGAAACAAAAAAAGCTGGTTTTTGCTTGTTTTTTTTGTTCACTCTGTGGTCTCGTTTCTGTCCAAGAGCTTGCAGGCTGAAATAAGGCTCACAGCAGGTTATCAACCAGGCTGTTGTTTTCTCCCAGCACTCCCAGCTCTGACTCTACATCCAGGACCTGCTCTTATTCCTGGGCAGAGTAATTCTCCAAGGAGCTTTGAGACAAACCATGTTGAAACATCCCCCTGGTGTGGGCCTGGCTGGGCACATCCTGTGCTCCTTTCTTCTGCCATCCCAAGACATGGCAAGACCAGGCTGTTTGTGTTTTCTGCAGCCACCTGCTCCGACAGGGAGGGTGTGGTGAGGTCCTGTGTGGCCAACCTCCTTGGCCAGGCTCTCAAGTGTAAAAATCCTTGGTTAGCAGAGCTGGGGAAACCTGCTGGGAAATGGGAAGCTACCACAGTCATGACTTGGTATGGTTTGTGGATGGACCCATCTCTTGGAGTGTCCAAGGCCAAGCTGGATGGAGCTCTGAGCATCCTGCTCTAGTGCATGGGAAGGTGTCCCTGCCCGTGGCAGGGGATTGGAACTCGATGATTTTTAAGGTCCCTTCCAACCCAAACCATTCTGTGATTGGTTCACAAGGTTGTTAATTCTCCCCAGAGCTCTGCAGCCACCTGAGCATCACTGAGGGTCCACTTGCATCCCTCTGCTCCCACTCAGAAGTGACCTGTTTGGAGCTGTCCTGTGCAAACTGATCCTGGCTGTTCAGCCAAAACCCCCACAGGTGTTTTTAGGAGTGCCAGGAGAAGCTGTGGCCGTGTGTTATGACACAGTCAAGTTCTGTGTGGGGTAATTTCTCCCTTCCATTCCCTGCTAGCCTTGGGTTTTGTGCTTGTCTGCCATGGTCTTTGTCAACAGGGTAAATCACAGCAGCCTCTGTGCACCTTTATTATGAAGGTACAGAATTTTCCAGAGGTTCAGGTGGGCGCTGACAGAGGAGGAGGCAGTGGAAGAAGCTGCTTCATGTTCGTAGGCAAAACTGTGGGTAGATTTACAGCGTCTCCTTTCCCAGGAGCAGAAGTAATAACACATGATGCAGGGGGATGTGAACTGTTTGGCATGGTGTTAAAATTCCATTTCAGCTTCCTATCGGGAGATCTGTGGGGATCAGGTCAGCTCTCAGGTGCAGCAGCTTTGTGGGCAAGAATAATTAGCCACTTCAACCATTATGTCTGGCAAAGCAAAGGGGGGGGAAACCCACACTGGTGACCCAGTTTTATTCATCAGGGCAGTGCTGATGTTTTTGCAAAGACAGGAATGCAGAGAACTTGCCTGATAATGAGGACTACACATACAGTTTTTCCCGTTTCCAGGGGTGAGGGTGGGTCTGAGACAGGGAACAGTGGGAAGGTGGGTGTGTTCAGACATCCACCAACTAATTATCACCCATTTTTGCTGGTCAGAAACAGGCTGGGAGGTTTAATGACACTAAGGACAAGGCAGGCAGTGAGTAGTGGCTTTGAGGGGATGATGCACACATGTACACACAAACACATGGATGTGGATTTTCTTGGACCAGGCTAAAAGGTCCTTTTAGTGGCATGGTGGCCACTTCACCTCTTTGCTCCAGCAAAGAGTTGGTAAAACTGAGACATCTTGCCAAAAGTAGACTCAGGCCACAGGCAGGAGAACCCACTTGGTTTCATGGTTTTGGTTTCCTAGATCCTTCCTAGATGGATTCAGACTCGGATTACGGAGTGCCAGGGCCTGGTGGTTCGTTTGAAAGGATTGTTGAGCTCAGCGTTATAAAAAGACTTGGAAGAGGAAAGGGAACAGCTAAAAGGTGCCACTGTAGCTGCTCCAGCCTGGAGCACTTCCCTCCTCCAAACTGCTGCGTCTCCTGCAGAAATGGCAGATGTCTGTGCCCTGCAGAGCTTCTTGGATCCCACCCCCTGGATCCTGTCTCCAAGCTTTGCTGGCAGAGCGCTTGGTTTCGCTGGGGTCGTTTAGCCTGGCATGTTCTCACCCAAGGTGCTCGTCTGGGTGCCTCTCTGCGAGCAGGCTGGTGTGTGTGTGTGTCTGGAGCCTGGGGGACACTTGTGTTCTCCCCCTGGAAGGAAACTCTTTCGTGCCCTGCAAACAGAAGGAACTGACTGGGTGGGAGCAGTGGGGTGAAGCTCGCTGGCTGAATGTGATGCATCAGGTCTGGGTTAGGAGTTGGGCTGGGGTGGGGATGGGGACCTACCCCTCTCTCGAGCCCGGTCAGAGGAAGGGCAGGAGTTGAGGCAGGTCCTTGGTACAAGCCCTCAGCTGGCTCTGGGGCTGTCTGTATCCAGCATTAGGGGCACTCCAGGACCACAGGCAGTTACAGGAGAAGGCAGGAGGAATGCCAAGGAATGAGAAAGACTGCCTGCCTGAGATGCCATCAGCATCCTCATCTCCAGGGTCCTGGGAAGCTGAGCCCTTTGGCTGGAGTGCTCTGGGAATGGGAGCCACAGAGTCTCAGAGAGGCTCTCATGGCCCTTCCCTTGCAGAGCTGACAGACATCGTGCATCAGCCAGAGGCTTTCTCTGAGCAGAGATGTGCCCAAAATACCCAGCAAGGGTTTTTGGATGGAGTTCTTTCCATCTGCTGTTGCTATGATTTGTTCTTTCACCACCTAATTCCTCCCCCCTGTTTTTTTGGAGGCTTTCCTTTTCACTCCTGGCTCCTTGGGCACATCCTCCTGTGCTCTCTGGGCACTGTCTCTCCCCTCCTCTTACCCACTCCAGCCTTGCATCCCCCTCTCTGCTCTGAATATTCTGATTTTCCGATTTTGCACTGGAGGGATCCTCAGCAGATCCCAGCTGGCTGAATGTTATGCAGAGCAAAGGCCAAAGAGCTTTGACCTGATTTAACTAATTTGGTTTTAGCACCAGTTTGGATTTTGAGGGAGTGACTTCCCCGGGCAGCACAAACCAGGCTGTCTCTCCGTGTCCAGACCTCGTTGCTGCCCTAGAAGGGCAGCTCCAGCGCGTGTCTTTTCCTGCCTGGAAATCCCAAACACCATTTTTAGAAAGTCCCTTTCATTTTATTTATTTTTCCCTTCCTGGCACAGTGTCTGGGGATGGCAGAGCAGCGAGGAGCTGTGTGCTGCCTGCCTGCCTATTACCTCGGGTTTAAAGTGTCTCTTCCTATCAAATGCAGAGCAGGAGAAAGCAGAGCTTTCATGCATTCTTTTTTTTTTTTTTCCCCCCCTTCTTCCATCCGTTCTAAATTTATTTCCATGCCTTGCCGGTTTCAATCTGCATTTCCTGACCCTCTCACATCTCCAGTCACAGCCTGTGCTCCGAGCCTTCCCTTGGAAGCTTGGATGGAGTCAGGGGGGGAGCATTGCTCTGGGCTTGGGAGGATATGATGGGGTTAAAGTGAAAGGCTTGGTTTTAACAGTATAATGTGTAACCCCATAATGACTTTAAATATTGATTATTTGAAGGCCATTAGTGCTTATTGTTAAAGAAAAGTCAATACTTTTTAAGCCTTGTGAACCATTTGTCTCCTGTTAAAGGACATATCAAATTTAGCAGCATGCAGTGCAAATCCCCTAATACCCTGCTCACAAGCCTCCAGCTGGCATATTAGGGGGGGAAAAAAAGAAAAGGGGGTTGGGGGGAGGAATATGCAGTAACACAGAACTGCTCTCTGCAAGGTAAGGACAAGGCTTATCAGATATAATTGCCAGGGGCTAAATTCAGGTTCTCAGAATATGGGGCTGTAATTCTGCCCTTTGAGTGGTGGAGGAAGAGGAGGAAGGAATTTAATGGAGGGGTTGAAGGCTGGTACATACCTGGGAAAGGATGCAAGGATTAGTGTTGTGCTGCATGTCTGTCTAAAAGCACAGCAGCCTTTGTTAAAGTCTCCGGGGCTTTTTACTCCTCGGGTTGCCAGTTCTTTTCCAAGCTGGCTTGGAAGCAAATTGGCTGTATCTGCACCAGGCAGCCTGGGAGGGCTTCCCAGCTCCGTGCCAGGACACGACCTGGTGGTACTGCCTCCCTCCTGTGCCAGGTCTGCGTGCCAAATACCAGGCAGATGGGCTGGGAGGGAGCAGTGGCAGGCTCCAACAGGTTCTGTGTCCAGAGGGTTGGGTTTGTGGGATGGCAGGAAGCGTCTGTCCAGGGTCTCACACGGAGGTGAGATGCTCCTCAGGGCACTGCAGCAGGAGCTGTGGAGCAGCAGGATGCCTGCAGGGAGAAGAGTCCCTTGTTTCCTAAATATTTATGAGCACGCCTGCTGGCTTTTTGAGCTCTGTGCTGCTGGGGATTGATGCTGAGTGTCGAGGGGGACAACAGGAGAGGTGCAACGACCCCTTCATGTTGGGCCATCTGCAGCCTCCCTTCTCTGACTTCAGGCCGGGCTCCAGAGGTGTGGTGTGGGACCTTGGGCTGCTCTTGTTCCTTGGCCTCACCAGCAGTGCTTCCCTGTGGTGGGATTGTTTGGTGGGGAGCTCCAGGGCTGCTGAGAGGACAGTGCCAGGGTCTCTGTGGCACGGTGACAGCACGTGTGAATGCACCTCCCTGAATTTTCCAAGCCTTTGGCATGTGTGGAACGGAGGCAGCACCTGACTTCTCAGTCTGAAGTCACCCCTGCTGTGCTCAGCCCTGTTCCTGCCACTGGGATTGGAGCCAGGAGCTTTGTCCCTTTGCTGCATCCCCTTCCCCACCCGGGCACCCCTCACTGGCCAGCCCAAACCAGGGGCTGATCCCAGGCCCCAGAGGGCAGGGAAGCTCCGAGGAGAGGTCTGAGGGAATGAACTGCAGAGAGTCTCAATCAGATGTGAATTCCTGAGGGATCAAAGTTATGCCCATTAGCACAACATTAAAGCATAAAAACAACCTCTGATAAACACCGGGCTGCCACCAAAGAGGGAACCATTTATTTTCCGGTGCTCGGTCCTGATCCCCATCAAACACTGCCCTTCCTGGGCACAGACTGTGTGTTCTTGGCCAAAATCAGGAAGCTCCTTTGTTTTTTTTAGCATCCCCTTTGGGCTGCCCCCACCTGGGGCTTCGGGACCCTCCTGCAGGACCCCCCTTTTCTGCATCTTGACGGGGGCGAGGCTGCTCGCCCGGCCACCGAACGGGTTAAAAGCGACTTGATTTCCCTAAATTGCTTCTTATAAAACGAACAGCACGTCTGCCCGGGCTCGTCTCCCCGTGATTACAGCTAATTACGATCGAGCGGACACCTCGGAGCCCCCGTCACGCCGCTTTAATTGTCCGTTATTCATCCGCGGGCTGTCCGGGGTGGCAAAAAAGCACTTGGCAGCCCCGGCGACCGGGGGGCCTCGGCTAATTGTGAGGCCTCGGGGATTAGGGCAGGTGATTACACACTTCATGGTGTAATTACATAAGCATCGCTTGGCTGCTGCCCCGGCTCGGAGCCGAAGGTCAGGCGCTGCGTTACCTGAGATTAATTGGAGCTGCCAGCGGAGTGCGAGGTGCTGGCGGAGCGGTTATACGATTAGCATTAACATTTCAACAGCGACCGATCGATCCGTGGCTCTCCTCCAGACACAGCGAGCTGTGCAATTAGTTTAGAGGAGAGCTAGGGGAGGGAAGGAGGAGGAGGAGGAGGAGGAGGAAGAGGGGGGAAGGAGAGCCGTGGAGGCAGCCAGGGGAAGGGAGAAAGGGGAGGAAGAGATGGGCGAGGGGGTAAGCCAGGAGGAATTTTGGAGGGGGATCTCAGCCGTGGATCAGCGTTTTGTAGTGGCTGTTGCACCGAGTGGGGGTAAAACCACACTGGGAACATCTCTCCTTGCCCACCTCACCCCCTAAAGAGTCCTTATCTGGCTTTTCACGGTGTTAATCCAACCCCAACCGCATGGGACAGCTGGGAGTCCTCATCCCACCCTCCCATGTCACCCCCCCTTTTGAAATGGGCAGCGTGGTTGTGCATGTGGTCTGTTTGATGCAAAGTCACAGGCACCTTCTGGCTCCCTTTCTCTTGCCCTCCAGTCTCTCCCGATGCAGATTTTACAGGGAGATACTGTAAAATGAAAATAAACGGCACAGCACTTGGCTTTGCCTCTGGATGCCCTGGTGAAGGTAATAATGTTGTAAGTGGCCATCAAAAGGAATTAAGAGACGTGCAGCCGGAAAGCAGATTTGCTTGCAGGCTCCCAGGGCAGATTTGACTAATGGAAGAGACCTTGGCTCTTATTCCCTTCCTGCCTTTTTTTTTTTTTTTTTTTTCTTTTTCTTGCCTTTTTCCCCCCCTGCTGCAAGCAAGTGCTACCTGCCTTGCTTCTAGGCATTGTCCCCTTCCCACCACTCAAACCTACCTCCTCCAGCTGACTTACCACCTGGCATCTGCTCTGCCCATTCTGACCAACATCACCCACCCCTGCTCCAGCAAGGCTCCTTCCCGCTGGCCCCATGGCACTTCCACATCCACCTCTCCTGCCTGTGCCTCCTGAGCCGGGGCCCTTTGGATGGAGCCTCCACCAGGTTTTCAATGTACTCTTTTAATTTCTGATTTCTGCAGGGAGATATCGCACCCACCGCCTCTGCTCTCACCCCAGAACGCTCCCCACATTGCCCTGGGGCCCCACTTGAGACCTCCCTTCCTCGGGGTGCCTTCGGCGCTGTGCCAGACGCCAGGTGAGTGCACAGGTAACGTTTGTGGGCAGCCAGGGCGGGCTGAGACAAACTGACCTCCACCCAAACAGCCCAGGCACACTTTCTGTGTCTCCCCCTGACTGTTGTGCTGGCTTCACCCTGGTTTTGCAGCAGTAGGAGCAGTTGCTTTGGCTGCCCATTTTTAGTCTCCACCAACCTCCCTGTGTCCTGTGTTTCAACCACAGGCTGTGCTGCCGTGGGAGTGAGGATGGGCTCTAGAGCAGAAAGCAGCACTCAGTTGCCCTTTCCTTTCTAAGCCAGCCCTCTGGAGAGCTGGCCTGAAGTAGCAAAGAGTCAGTGCTGAGATAAAATAACCCCAGAGTGCTGTTCTCTCTGTCCCCAGGTTACGGGTTCCTCCAGCCGGCACAAGCGGAGATGTTTGCACGGCAGCAGGAGATGCTACGAAAGCAAAACCTGGCCAGGTGAGAGTGGGAGAGGGCTGGATTTTTCCTTCCTTTCCCATCAGCAGTGGAGTGGGTGCTGTGTGGGGTGAGTAGTGCCCAGGTGACAGAGCAGTGTCCAAGTGAGACCAGGGGAAACACTGTGTGGGTGTGGAGCACAGATAAAGTGGGACTGACACACAAAATTCTCCCAGAAGGAAGAAGAAGGCATGTTCATCTTGTGGTGTTGGGTCTAGTCCCATGGAATGCACCATTAATGGCATAAGGCAAGACCAAATACTCCCTTCACAAGCAAGGCTGGCAGCATCACATTATTTAACACATTAAGCCCAACCCAAGACATGAAAGTAGCAAGTCCTAATACAGGTCATTGCTGCACTACAATGATCACACACTGTAGAGGAAAGTCCAAGCAAAAAGTCTGATGCTCTGTAACAGGACATTTAAAAATAACTCTATTTGGAAAGGGACCTGGTTTGGAATATTTTCACACTTACTGCACATTTGTTCAGTAGATCAGAATCTGCAGTGGAGAGAGAAAAAAGCTACCAGAAGAAAATTCACACAGTCACAAGAATGTTAATATTTGCTCTGAAAGATCCCCTAGCCCTGTCCTGAACCTCTCCATGCCCACCCCTCCCACACTGTGGTTTTCTTAAGGCTGAGGGCACCCTTAAATGAGGTGGCTGAGGTGAACCAGCAAGGTGGCTCAGCGAGGATGGGGGCGAGTCACTGCCAACGTTATCCCCTCTGCCTCTCCCCACCCAGGTTGGAGATGTCGGCCGAGATCATCCGCCAGAAGGAGCTGGAGAACCTCCACCGCCAGAGGCTGCTGGCCGGAGACCCCCTGAGCCTGCACCCGGGGCTGCCCCCGGACCACCCGGCCCTGCGCAACGTGCACGACATCCCCGAGGGGCACCCGCTGCGGGAGGAGCTGTCCCGGCGGAACGCCATGCTGGTGCTGCGGCACAACAACACCCCGCTGCTGTCCCTCAACCCCGCCGTGCCCGGCGCCAGCTCCTCCACGCCGCCCAAGGAGCAGCCCCGGCGGGGCAGCCGCAAAGCCGCGCAGCACCGCGCCGAGCCCCAGGGCGCCGGCGAGGCCAAGGAGCCGGCGGAGCCCCGGGCGCGGGACGGGGCCCAGGACTGTAACGACGAGGAGATGAAGGACTCGGAGAGCGACGCGGACGTGAGCGACGAGAAGCCCGAGAGCCTGAAGGCCGAGGGCGGCGGCGGCGGCTCGGCCGCGGAGCTCAAGGAGTGCAAGGAGGCGGGCAAGGCGTGTGAGGGGGCCAAGGAGATGGGCGAGGCGGGCGCTGCCCAGAATGCCCCCTGCAGCTCCTCGAGCGCAGAGTCCCCCAGCCATCTGCTCGGCCCGGGCATCACCAAGGCCGAGGTGAAGTACCTCCCGCCGGCCTCCATCCCGCCGCCTCAGCCGCTGCCCTTCGGGTTCCCCTACACCATGAGCCCCTACTTCCACGCAGGTGAGTGCGCCAGGCACGTGTTTTGCAGCTCTTTTCCCCCCACACACCCCTCACCTCTCGTTCTGCAGTGTGGTTGCAAGTTTTGCTTTCTCGACTTTCCGTCGTTTTCTTCAAAAGGAAAATTTTGGGGGTTTTTTTTTCGTGTTAAATGTTGGGATGGGGTGCCCGGGGGAGGTGGTGGAGTGCCCATCCCTGAAGTTGTTCAAGGAGCGTGGCAGTGCTCTGGTCTGGTTGACAAGGTAGGGATTGTTCAGAGGTTGGACTCGATGGTCTTGGAGGTCTTCTCCAACCTAAGTGATTCTGTGCTTCTCTTCAGGGAACCAAAAACCTTCTTTTAATTAATATGAAGGACTTGTCTGTTTGCAGTGAAGTAAATCAAGGGCAAAGCAAAGCAAAGAGTGGCCAGCAGGGATGGAGTGAGCACATGAGAAGGGAAGTCCCCAAAATGATGGACTAAGGGATCTTGCAGTTGCTTGGGCCTCCTTTGGCATCTCGGGCAGACACCAGTAAATTACAGAGAGCTTCAGGGAGAGGCAGCAACAGCTATTAACAGCTGCAGGGAGCTGTCAGAGTAACCACTGCTGCGCCCCTTTTCCAGGGCAGAGGTGGATGGGCTCTTTCCCCTGCCTGTGGTGTATTGCTCGGTGTCACAGGCACTGGGATAGCTGGATTGGTGCCTGTTGGGTGGCACAGGCAGGCAGGGAATTCACTGTGGTCCCCACTGGCACAGTTCCTTGGGCAGCAAAGGCACAGCTGGAGCAGGGTGATGCAAAGCAGGGGGGTCTCAAAGCCTGGTAGCTGGGCAGGGCAGGGTGCCAGGAGCCAAAATCTGCCTCAGCTAATTACTTGTCTGAGCAATTAGCAGGAGGTGGGACCTCCTGCCTCATGGAGGAGGGAGGGGGTGTGGAGATGGCATGTGGGTCTCTGAGGCTGCCTGTTCTCCGTGCAAAGAGCGGCCGTGGCTGCGATCGTGGCTGCCCATCACTCATTAGAGCTGCCTTCCAACCAGGGAGGAGGAAGTGATTTTTCTGTGACAGGCAGGTGGCCAGGATGATAAATATTCCTGCTGCCTTGGGCTGCTGAGGCTTCCTCGCAGGAGCCTTTTTCTCCCGGCCATTAAAAGGGGAAAGGCGCGGCTCCGTGGTGCTCGTGGCTTGTGTGAGGCTCTGCAGGGAGGCCTGGGATGTGGATGGGTTTCCTCCCTCCCCCCAGCAATGTGTGAGTTACTGTAATAGGCCATTTATTATTATCACTTCGAATTTATATCACCGCCGTGTCTTGGGGCCCCGGCACAGATCAGGGCTGTGTTTCACTGCCCGCTTTTCAGGCACTTCTGATTTGTGGAACCTGTTCCAGGGCTGTAGGTCTTTTCCTGAGGGCTCTTTGGCTTCTGGCTGGCTTCACACGGTGCTGGGGCTGTTAATCCTGCCCGCCTGCGGGGTTCAGGCCCCGTTGTGCTCAGCTCCATAGCAAAACCTCTCACCTGAAAAGCCTTGGGAAGACAGGGCGTCTTGTTCGATGCAGCACAACGGGTCGATGGGGGAGCTGGGAGTCCAGCAACTGAAATATTGAGGGTTTCTATCGATCCAAGAGCTGCAGCGATCCCAGGGCGTGCTGGGGTGTAATGTGTGTCGGTGGAAAAACATGTTCCTCTGTGGCCCTTGGGGAGCACAGAGCACCTGAGGACAGACAGGCTGGACTGAGCCCACCTCTCCCTGGCGCCAGACAGTTCC
This sequence comes from Myiozetetes cayanensis, assembly GCF_022539395.1. Lineage (NCBI taxonomy): Eukaryota > Metazoa > Chordata > Aves > Passeriformes > Tyrannidae > Myiozetetes > Myiozetetes cayanensis. The sequence continues at coordinate 2,826,935 of NW_026087499.1, read as the reverse complement.
TGTAGCCCTGTTCTGCACAAAGACTGCTCTTTAGGCCCGGAGGGATGTGATGTTGTGCCCTGCACTGGAGGCTGGAATGATAAAGTGACCACCTAAGCAAGGCAGGTAATGTGGCAGGCCAAGAGGAAGAGCCGAGAGGGAGGAGAGGAGAGGGGGTTGGGAAGCATCCAGCTGAAAATGACCCCTGAGTTTCAGGCAGTTCCTCTGGTCTTCCAGCAAAGGGAGGCTCCCCTGGAGGCAGAGAGCTGTTTTCTGTCCCTACTGGGAAGCATATCGATGAGGCAGCCGGAGCCGGGTCGATTCCCTGAGCTGCCTTCTGGGGATCTGGCGGCTGCTCGATGACCTCATCTCGTCAAGGTTTCAGCAGCCTTGCTCCCCTCCTCCTCCTCCTCCTCCCTCCCACCTCCCTCCTCCAGCCCCGTCCTCTGGAAAAGGTGAAGGATGGAGTGTGCAGGAGGCTAAAATCCTTCTATTGATCTGCAGTCTGGAGAGCAATTAACGCAAACCTTGCCGTGCCGCTCCGTGACCTCTCCGGCGGGAGGGAGGGAAGGGGGTTGCAGGCACAGGGAGAGGGGTTAGAGAGTGGTAGCAAAACTGATTAAAGCCATAGGTGGGCTGGCTTCCATGGGGGTTCGCTTTGTTGTCTCCCAGCTGGCACCTGGGTTGTCTCCTGCGATGCCAGGAGCACGGGCTGGGATGTGCGGGTCCCGCTGCAGCCCGGCTGGTGGATCTGCAGCAGAGCTTTTCCCTGGCTGGGACGGCCAGAAGGTCTGCTCCCCATGACCCCCTCCAGCCTTTGGCTTGTGTTCCTGGAGCAGCTGGATATGAGGAGGAGGGGAGGGGAATTATAAATGGATTGCAGCATGGGTGGTGAGGGCTTTTACGTGGACACCTGTCCACACGACACCGGCCTGGGACGATGGATTCTTTCCAGTCCCCACACGCTGGGCCCCATCTGGTGAAACGCTCCATAATCCATTACCAGCCTCTTGGACCATCATTTATCACGGGGCGAGACAGAGGAGGCCTGGCAGGGAATGGATGCTGCCCTTTATGCCTCCTCGCAGCCCCGCAGCAGCCGCTGACATGTCATTATTATAATCGAAGGTGCGTCCCTTCCAGCCGCTTGGCACCTATTTGTTATCATTCTCCGAGCTGCCAGAGCGGGCTGAGTGGATGCAGCCACGCACAGGGGTGGGAGCAGACGGTGCATTATCCTCCCAGGGAGGGACAGGAGGAAGGACAGGAGCCCTTCTGCTGTAGGGCACCGTAAAATTGGAAGGGACCGGTGTGCCCAGGGCTGGACCTGCACTCGTCACAAGCCAGATGCACACTGAGGTGGAGGGACCGCTGTAATCAGCTACAGAAATCCTTCTGGGGCTTGTTGCTGGTGGCTTCAGAGCTGAGGTGGGAGCAGAAGGGCAGGGGGACACCTGGACACCAGGCTCTACAACCCTGACTGCAGGGTGCTGAGTACTCACAACAGAACCGAGCCTTTGGAGATACCAAGGCTGAGCTCTTCTCCAGTCACTCCTTGATTTTTGGTAGAGAACAGGGGTGTTTTGCCACTAATATTGGTGGAAATAGGCTTCCACCCTCTAGATTTTACACTCTGTGGCACAGAAATTGCTAACAGGCCAGAACCCAAAGTATTGGTATTAACCTTCCCCCTTCCCAAGAATATTTCCACCAGTAATTCCCTGGTACAAATGGGAAGGGAAAACAAACTCTGTGTGAGATAAATATTTTGGCCCTATTATATTTCTCTGTGTGTGGGTATGTAGAAAATATTCCCATGCAGTGGATTCTGCCTTATCCTCAGTCTGGACACAGCAGGCTCTGTGTGTGTGTATGTTTGTGGGCATCCTGACCTCTCCCTTCCTCCTCCTGGGGCAGGAAGGAGACAAAGCAGAGAAAACCACAGAGGAGGGGAGGCTGCTGGAGGAACAGGAGTTGTTGGCCCAGCTCTGCTGGCTGTGCCAGTGATACTGAAAGTGATCCCTCATCCAGTGGGGTTCCAGGATTGCAGGCACCTGTGCAGGAGAGGGATTCCTCCTCTCTGCCAGCTGTGGGAGCAGCATCTGGGCTAAATCCCTGCCCATGCTGGTGGGGACTGACCAGCCCCTCTCTGTGCAGGCTGAGCTTAAACCCTGAGCATAGTTCAGGCTGGCTGGCGACTGGAGGGTTCATTCCCAAGCACTGTGTTGCTGGAATTCAGTCCTTGGCCTGCTTTTGGAATAAGGAAGTACCTAATTTTGAAGCAGTTGGCTGTTGCAGTCGGATCCCCTCGGAGATGCTCTGGCTGCAGATGGAGGTGTCTCGCCCGAGCACTGACTGTGCCTGGAATAATCTGAGTTCAGTTTCCCTTCCTCTGTTTACCAGGCTGTAGCCACCCTTCCAAAACGGAGGAAGAGAATTCCACCCCTCCCCTCACCCTGGAAAGAAAAATCCCCCCCCCAACAAAGTGACAAAAAGTGAGGAAAAAAAATAGCCCTCGGCCACCTGAGCATTTTGTGAATTTTAACACAAGCAGCTGAGAGTGTCTCCTGGAAGGTGGAATGTGATAGGAATGGGAATGAGGGCTCGTGTCCATCTGTCTGTCTGGTAGCTGGGGGTGACAGGGGGAAGGACAGCTCTGCTGGCCCTTGGGCAGTGGCTTCTTCCTTCACCTCCTGTGCCGATGGGCTCCTGCTCCCAGGAGAGCTGGTGGTTTTCTGTTATCAGACACACAAAAGTATTTGAAGGTTTTTCTGGCTGGAAAAAAAAAAGGTGTGAAGAGAGTGAGGAGCTGCCCGGGCTCTGGCAGGGCACAGGGGGGTGAGGAGGGAGCAGTGGGCTGTCCCAGGAGCAGCAAAAAGAGCATAGTGAGTCTGATCTTAGGCTGGAGGGGAGGGAACCTGTGCCTGTGGGAAGGAAAGGATGGGAAGGAGGTGTGAAAGGTCTGCTGGTTGCCCGCAGTGAGTGCCCTGAGAGTCCTGGGCTGATGCAAAGTGCTGGAAAGGAGGGCTGCAAAGGTGTGGCCGAGTCCCTGGAGCACGGTGGGGAGAGAGGGATGGGTAGAGCTGGCAAAGGCAGCAACTTCTGGGCAGGATCCCAGACTTGGGTGAAGTTGGAGGGACCACTGGAGCTCAGTTGCTCCAAGCTCCCTGCCCAAGCAGGATCTCCTGAAAAAACATTTTACTCTGGATTGTGTCCAGAGCCCTGGGGAGTTCCTGCCTCTCCCTGTGGCTCCAGCCAAGACATTCTGGCACTGGAGCTGGCAAACTTCTGCATGCACTGGCTGTGTGTGCAGGGGCAGTTTTGGGAGCTGTGGCTGGTCCCAGTGGCCCCTCTCTGTGAGGCTGCTGGTCCTGGAGCAATCAGTGCCCCTGGGGGATGCACATGGACTGCCCAGAGCTGTGCAGGGGGTCGGGGGGCCGTGGTTTTGGGTGAAGGAGACGGTGCTGTCACCTTCCAAGGAGGTGGTGGTGGTGGTGGAGCCCTGGGAAGGGCACAGAGGGTGAGGCTGGGAAGGGAAGCGGGAAGCTGGGAGCGGAAATGGAGTGGAAATGATTACATAGCGTCTGCCTGCTCCTTGGGCAGGCTGCTGTTGTTTTTAAAAGCATCTTATTGGCATGATAACTTCCTGTGGAGATCCTGTGCTTTTCCTGTTCCCTTGGATGTGCCTGGAGCTGTGGTGTGTGGCTCTGCTCCTTCTGCACCTCTGCCTGTGCCTGTTCCCTCTGGCCTGCTGTGTTCCCTAGGGAGTTGGCTACTCCTGGTTCTCTGGGCCTGTGGTCCCCACCATGACTTTGTTGGACCCTGCTTTACCTTGCAGGGTAGGACTGTCCCACCTGCTGTGGGCAGGGATGATGCTGCAGGAGGTTACAGCCACAGCCCTGTTCAAATCCATCAGGGAAAAAAACCCTAAGCCCACAGCACAGATAATTTTGTCATGACAGACCACTGGGAGAAATATTTATTTCTGGTAGTGTCCTTCTTCGTGCCCTGAAGCAGAACAGTTCATACCCCTCATAAACTCTCTACCTGATAATCCTGGGTAATCCACTCCCCATTTTTTATTTATTCCCCGTGCCTCTCCAGCTCCTCTCCGAGTCCCCTTTGGATTCCTCCCTGCACACACATCCCATGCTGTCAGGCACTGGCGATGCAGGGGGGTCGGTGTGGGGGGCTCCTCCACCTTTTTTTGGAGCCCATCACCTTCCTCGGTGCTGACAGGGCTGGGACCTGAACCGCCCTTGCGTTTGGCAGCGCTGACACCTCGGCTCGCCCCGAGCCCTGCTGTCCGTGCCCTGTCACCCATCACACGCCTGGCCAGGAGAGATGCCCGCCAGATCCCGGGGCAGAGCCACCCCTGGGATATTTCAGGCTGGGCTGGGTTGGAAAGGAGCGATTCCCACCGCACCGGGGGCCTGTTGTCATTCGGGGCACGTCGGCAGGAGAAGGGCTGGGGGAGAGGAACCCACAGGGCAAGGCAGAGTTTTCCGCTTTGTGGTGCCTGTGGAGAAACACTCCTTCAGGGTTTGTGTGGGGTTTTTTGTGTGTTTTTTTTTTTTTTTTTTTATTCTCTTCCTTCCCCTCCCCCCTATTTTTTCTCCCCTTGCAGCTGAAGAACATTAAACACATGAAATGCATTAGCTCGGATTTTTCCTTCTCCCCCTCGGCCCCCCTCCCTAAGCCAGGGACCTCCAGGAGGAAGAGGCCTATGAATTGACCCTGCCCAGTGCTTTAATTGACAGGTCATTAAAGATGAATGTGTGGCTGGAGAAAAATATTCAGATTGCAGGCTAGTTGTTGTCCGTGTGGGATTTTAATGATTTATGTTTCTTTCTCCTCCCCTCCTTCCTATTCCCCCCCCCACTCCCCATCCTCCTCGACTCCAAACAATCCAGGCACCATGGGAGGTCTGTTTCTGGATGGTGAGGAGAGCCCTGCGCTGGAAGACATCAGCAAATGGACGGTGGAGGATGTTTGCAGCTTCGTGTCCAACTTGTCTGGCTGCACCGAGTACACTCAGGTAAATCTGAGCAGGCTCAAGAAGGTCCCTGCAGGAGGAACATCCTCCCTGTGAGCCCCCTTCTCTCCCTGCCTGTTGTACTTGCACTGCCCCTCCCAGGAGGTGCATCTTGGAGCCCTGCAGGGCTTGAAGCTCTCTGGGTTTTTTTCCAAGGGGATTGCTAAACTTGCTGCTGGTGAAGAGCTTGAGAAGGCGTGTGATCAGTGTGCCACTGAGGGAAGCTCCAAGGGCTCGGATTCCTGGGCAGCTTGGGAAAGGATGTAGTGTGCTAAGGGAGGGGACTGGAAGTGGCAGAGGTAGAGAGGCAAAGGGCCAGAGTTCAGGACAGTTCAGCCTTTCAGCAGGGGCTGAGAACAGGTCTGGAAAAGGGAGGATGTTAATCCCATCCCAACATGCTTTGTTAAAACCACCTGGAAAGCCAGTGCTGCTTTGGAGCAAACAGCTCTGCTGGGGGAGAGGAAGGGAAGGGAATGTTTGTTGTGGAGACTGGGGGACATGTAACTGTCCCCAGGTGGAGTGACAGGGATTTGGGCTGTGCTTGGGAGTGGATCAGGATGAGTGGAGTGCCCTTCCACTGTGGTGTGGTGGTTTATCTGAACCAGGCCAGTGCAGGAATCTTTAACACCCCCCACCTCGCAGCAGGATCTCACCCATTTACACCTTCCACGCCATCCTGGTGCACCAGAGGGGGAGGAATCGAGAGCTGGGGTTCAGCAATCTCCCCAGTGCATTCCAAACAAAAGGTTTTAGGGAGATGGGAGCTGCTGCAAACGCCCCCCTGGCCGCGTTGCTTCGAGTGGGAGTTCAAGGCTTTAAAAGGTGATGTTTTTCGTGCCACGGTTGGGTGTTTAACAGGTTGGGGTTTTTTTTTACTGTGTGAAAATGAAAATGCCCGTGCTCAGGGGTGACCCAGCTCCATGGCTCTGAGTGTAGGACTGCCTGTGTTCCCTTCTCCAAACCCACAGCTGCCGGGGAGGTCTGGCACTGCTCTGCGGGCTGCTCCCGCCAGCAAAGCCCTGCAAGGTTTGGGTGGAATGCTGTGCATTTTAGAGACATGGTTCAGGCAAACCAGGAAAAAAAAAACTTCAGCAAGAAATAAAAAGTCGCCACGGCCTGGATGGTGTTCAGCTTTGTCTCTGCAGTGGATCTGGGGGACACCCAAGGGGATGCTTTTCCCAAGTTAAGGCTTTTTGTGGAGTGTTTTAGTGCCGAGCGAAGGGAGGATTTTTGGCTTCTGGCCACACTGGCTGCAGAGGAAGGGAAAAGAAACTGGTGTAGCAAGTTTTGCTGGGTCAAAAAGCAGCAGCATGTGCTGCAGCCCCAGCCCTGAGCTGCTCTGCTGGAGGAGGCCAGCAATAAAAACCCCACTTGGCTCCAGCAGCCACTGCCAGGCTCCAAAGGGATGGCTTCAGGCTGTGGTTCTGCTGCTGGAAAAGAAGATATTGGGGTAAATTTAACCCCCTCTCCCATAGTGGTTAGTAATAGAAACACTGTGTGTGAGCCATGGCATGGAGAGAGGGCAGGATCAGCCCCACAGCTCATTTGGGGGAGCATCAAATGTGAGCTGGGGCTGCAAAAACGCTGAGGGGGTGTCGATGCAGGGAGGAAAGGCAGGTGGGGTAGCAAGGAGAACAAGGAGCTGAGTGACACCTCCCAGAGCTGGTGGCTGAGTTACCAAATTTACTCTTGAAATGGAACCTCCTGGTGCAAATAAACACCCCGAGGAGGTTGTTGGGAGCATCCCCTGTGCCGTGTGTGAAGGATGGAGCAATAAGACCACACAGCCAGACCTTAACCTTGCTAACAGGACACATATTAGGTGGGAAACTCTTGCATGACCCTGTCATTTGGGATAGATAGAGGCAAAACAAAGGTGGTTGATTTTTTTTTTCCTTTTTAATAACGTGTTAAAATGGTGCAGTTGTGCATGGCTGGAGGTATTAATGTGTTGATGTGAAACTGCTGCTTTCTGAGACTGTACCAGCCCTGTTGCCATTTGTGTGTGCACATCACCAGGTCCTGCTTCCCTCAGCTGATGGGGAGAGGGGAGAGAGCCCTGACATGGTTAATGGCACTGCCTGAAGGCCAGGTCACCCTGTAGGATCCTGCCACGCTCCGTGGTCCCACTGGGCTCCCTCCCTCAGCACCGTGGCACTGCAGTATTTCTCAGTACCAATACCAACTATTTATTAGTATTTATACTAATAAATATTGCAAGATTTATTGGTATTGGGGGGGAAAAAAGCAAAGGCTGAGTGTTAAAACAGAGCAGTGAGGAGGAATCATCCTCCCTGATCCCTGTGGGTGTGCTGGGAGCAGGATGGGCTGCACTCTCCAGGCTGCTCGAGCGTTCTAGGGGTGGTGGGAATACCTGAGAGGCCAAGGAGGAGACAGGAAAAAAAAAATACAGAAGTGTTGCACATGAATCCAGCTGACCTGCAGCATGTGCTCCACAGATCTGTTTATGTATTTTGCCTGGAGACTGTTTGGGAATTAGCAGCTTTGAGAAGGAAATGCATGAGCAATCCATCCCTCCTTTTCCATGGCATTTGCCTCACTGAGGACCGCAAATACTTTTGGAGTCTACTGGGTCAGCTTTTCCCCAATATCCACACAAGTGTGAGTGACCTAGGACTTGCCAAAATTTAATTTTTCCCCCTGTTTTCTGCCCTTTTTGGGGTTGGGACCCCTGGGCGTGTCACTCTTCTCAAATCTGCTGCCAAACACTGGGCTTAGAGTTGCACTTGGGGCAGCTGGTTTGGGTGCTAAACCTGGGATGAGAAACTTCACCCCCCATTCCAACATTAAGAAAAAAAAATGGGGGAAAATGACCGTAAACACCTCTGGTGTGTAAATATGGCCTGACCTCACTCTTGGAGCTCCCCTTTTCCACAGTGCCCTCCTGTGCCAGGGCAGGACAAGGGCACCAGGTGTGTGTCAGTGGCATTTCTGAGCCTGGACCTGTGCTGTGCTTCCCTGCAGGTATTCCGAGAGCAGGCCATCGACGGAGAGACCCTGCCCCTCCTGACAGAAGAGCACTTACTGAACAACATGGGGCTGAAACTGGGGCCTGCCCTGAAGATAAGGTCACAGGTAGGAAAAAAAAAATCTCCTCTGTGGCAGCAGAAATTGTCCCCTCACCAGAATGGGGCTGTCAAGAGACAGGGTTTGTTGGATATCATTTATCAAGCAATAATTTGTGTTGCGATTCTGTCTCAAGAAAACTCGATCCTGTCCTTCAAAACGTTCCATATCCTCACCCAAATCCAGTCACAGCTGTTTCAAAGGAAGAAATGTCTCAGCTGTTGAGCCTTTCCCTCCCCAGTGAATAATGACCCAGCTCTTGCCCTTCTCTGCTGTGCCAGGAACAGGCCTCTCTAACATTTTTATCTCTTGCCAGTCATAACTTACCGGTCTTGCTGATTTGGCTGCACTGGAAGTGCAAATTGTAGTGGTTGCATTAGTCCAGTTCTCTTTTAGGGGACTGTATTTCCTCCCCAGCACAGACTGGTTTGCTGTTGTGCCTTTTTAGCCATGTTTCTTCTCAAAATACATTTTTTTCCCCCCCTCTATGGTTTTGTTCCCAAGTCCCTGCCCGTAGAGCTTTGCTGTCCTAAAATGACTTTGCTGTTCTCCTGCCTCCCTCACAGCCAGCTGTGGTGATTTCCATTCCAGTTGCCTCCATTTCCCCTCAGTGGGACTCAAATCTAGGAGAACATCATCTCCACTGGCTTCATTTTTTTTTTTTTCTATTTAATGTTCAGGAAAAAAAAAAAAAAATCCCTTGTGACACATGTAAAGCACAGGCTGTGCTGTGTATTCCCTAGGGAATCGTGCCATGGAAGTGGCTGTGACTTGCCATGTGCACAGGGACACTCACACTCCTGGCACGGGTCCCCCAAACCCACAGGGCTGTACATTGGTTATATTATGTTAAAACAATGAGAGCAACTTTACTACTTTCCCTCCAGCCCTCCCTGTTTATGAGGGGGCTAATAAAAAGGTTCTGTGGGCAATTGTTCCCCGTGGGTCGATTCAGGAGGAAATAAAACTCTTTATGTTTCTCAAAAAAAAAAAACCCAACCAAGAGGACGTCAAATAGCTCTCAGACATCCCGAGATGGGCCTTGGGGTGTGGGGGTGGGGGGAATATGAGATATGGGCTGGAACTGGAAAAACCAGCTTCAATTTAATCAATAGTGTTTAAAGGTCTATAATAAGGCACGGCTGGGGGTGGGTAAGTGGGGAGCACTGATGCTGCTCGCTGAATAATGTGGCAGTTGTCTGGGTGGAACACCAGCCTGTGTTTTTGTTTAAGCTCAAATGTGAACCAGCTGTGGAGGTGCTGGAAGGCTGTGGGGCCTTTGGCCCTTGCTGGGAGGCAAGAGCTGCTGCAGGAGAGCTGGCTGGGGCTGCAGGAGGGAGAGGTGCAGGCTGAGAACTGCCTGGGCAGGGAACAGCAGCCTCCCTGCAGCAGGATTTTTGTTCTCCCTCTCCCTGTGTTGGTCCCAGCCCCCCCCTTTTAGGAGCAATTCCTGCTCTTCCAAAGTGGACATGGTGTGCTGTGCCATCAGCAGGAGAGCACTGTCCTGTCCAACTGTCCACCCTGTTAATGCAAGGACTGAAGAGGTTGGAATCAGTCAGCCCTTCTCTCCTGGGGGTGTCCCAGCACACCTTTAGCCTGGAAAATGAGGACTCAGGGCAGAGCTTGTGGCTCCAGCAGTAAAACAGAGCTGGAGAACACAGGACAGAGCCCTGCAGGAAAAGAGGAGGAAGCCCTTGGTTTGTCTTCGAGGTGGATTGGGAATGGTGGTGCTTCCTTCCAGCGATGCAGCAACAGAACCACAGAACGGTTTGGGTTGGAAGGGACCTTAAAGCTCAGCTCATCTCATCTCTCATTCCAACCTCTCTACCACAGGCAGGGACACCTCCCACTAGACCAGGTTGCTCAGAGCCTGGAACACATCCAGGGACGATGGGGCATCCACAGCTTCTCTTTATTTGCAGTTTGGATACAACCCCTGACCTTACCCACGAAAACCCATGGGATTCTCTAGGCCGTTTGTGCGCGTTTTTCACCCTCTGTCGTTTATCCCGCAACTCTTCAATTTTTTTTTCCCCCTCTCCTTTATCCACAGGTGGCCAAGCGAGTGGGCAGAGTGCTGTACATGGCAGGCTTCCCCATGGCTTTCCCCCTGCAGCCCCCCGGGCTGCGGCCCCCGGAGCGGGACGTGCCCACGGCCGAGCTCCGGCCGGCATCCACGGGCAGCGTGGCCTCCCCCTTCGGCAGCGGCGTCCCCTCCTCTGCCAGCCGGGGCTCCCCCAAGCAGGAAAACGGGAATCCTTCCCTCCTCCCCGGGCTCAGCGACACCGCCAAACCTCCGTCCTAACTGCGGGGACGCCTCCAGCTGCTTCTGGGACTTTGGGGATCCGGTGGGACGAGCCGAAGGATGCGACGCCAGAGCCCTCCCCGCCGGCGGCGCGAGACGCAGGAGTGAGGGAGGAAAAGGGAGGTTTTAATTTGGGTTTGGTTGTTTTTTTTTTTCTTTTTGGGACGAATTTGCTTTTTTTTTGTTTGTTTGTTTGTTTGGGAGAATAAACAACACAGAGAAGATTTCAAAACTGTAAAAAAGAAAAAAAAAAAAGATATAGGGAAGGAAAAGAAAATGATCCAAAGATGTCGTGAGACAACGCAAGTGAAGAGAAGGATTGTGGAGGATGGCTGCAGCATTCCTGTTCCCTTCCTCACCCAGAGATGGAGAGCCCTGCACAGGGAATGAACGCTGTTCTTTGCCTTCAAAGAATCCTGGCTGTCAGGAACTCCTGGGTGTGACTCCAAGCAGGGAAGGGGAAGGGGTTCTGCTCCTCCCAATGGTACTCAGCACCCCTGAGCAAAGGAAAACAACCCATCAAAAAATAATTTAAAAAAAAAAAAAAAAAATCACACCAACCACCTTCCCAGATCTCTCCTCCTCCCTGGAAACTGTGCTCAGTTCCTCATTCAGGTGTCTATGCATCTCTAGCGACTTTGAAAACAATACCAAAGACAGACAAAAAGGAAAAAGTAATAATAAAAAAAATAATAATAAAAAAGAGGAGTTAAAAAAAAAAAAAAAAAGGCAAAAAAAAAGAAAAAAAAAGGCAAGTTCCCGTCCATGTTTACTTCCGTGCGGATGGTACGGCACCGGCTCCGTGCTGGCCTCTTCCCTGGCACGGGGCCCTGCCAGCACACAGGAGAATGGACTCTGCCTGTGCTCCAGCCCTGCAGAGGTGTTCTGGTTTATTTTTTTTTATTCCCCATTAGATGTTTTGTTTCAAAGAGAAGAAGGCGAAGAAGAAGGAGGAAGCGTGTGCTCGGGTGGGATGAAGGCTCCCAGCCTCCCTCCTCACGCGTCCAACAGACTCATTTCTACATCTGGGGTGGGGTTGGTTTTGTTGTTGGGTTTTTTTTATTTTTTATTTTTTTGTTCCTAGGGTTGGATTTTGTTCTTCTTGAAAGCCTTGTTACAGAGGTGGATGTAGTTGCACATTCTGGCCTGCTGTGGACCATGAGACAGAGCCCTGGGACGGGGAGGGGATGCTGGGGGGGTGTTCAGGCTAAAAAACAATGGGCAGAGTTTTTACTACTGTGAATGAGCTGGGAACTCCTGGGGGTGACCTCCTGTGACTTGTACAGTTGTGAACAACAATCACATGTGGTACTTTTCTCTCTCTCTCCCCTGCCCCCCTTTTTTTTTGTTCGTTTGTTTTTGGTTTTTTTGGTAAACGTTGCACGTGCTACCGTTTTTTTCTTACAAAATAGCTTGGTGGTACATTAGCTTCTTTATATTGTAAAAAAAAAAGGAAAAAAAAAAAGTCATCATCCATCACATCACGATAAAAATGCTTTCCAGCAATCAATTTAAATAAAAAAAGAAAAACACTTAATTTACAAATGGTACCTGGCTTTAACCAAGAAGTCTCTCTCTCTCTTTTTTTTTTCACTGCGGCCAGTGTGGGTGTCCAACAAGACACAAAAAAATAAAAGTGTATTTTATATTTAAATATTCTTTTTTAAAAAAAAAACATCTTGACCTCTTGTGGTGTGCAGGTTGCCTGGAAGGGCACGGGGAGGCAGCTATCACAAAATGGAAGTGTTTCCTGCATTATTAGTTTTGCCTTTCCTTATTCCTGCCTGCACGGTCTCCCCAACCCAGGGAACTTCAGTTTGAAGTCACCTTCTGTAGCACACTTAGAGCCAGCCAGCCTGAGCTGATAAAGGCTTCCATTGAAGCTACCAAGCTCTGAAACACACTGTGCCATCCTTAAGACCTTCTTGGCAACAGGGTGGGTTTTGGTGAGGACCCCAGAGCAAGATAAGGGGTGACAGGGGTGGTTGGTGGACCAGAGGGGAGGAACCTTAGCCAAAAAAACCTTGTCCTTCCCTTGCTCAGCTCACTTGGCAGGAGCTGAAACTGAACCCTGTGCTATTTAAAGCAGCAGATTTTTAATGAGGGCTTTTTTATTACCTCTGCTGAGCAGTTTTCACTGGCCTTGACATGACCACAGTTTTATTGTTACCAAAAACATAAGTGGTAGAAAAAATCTGAGAGTCCCAAGTCGCGTCTCTGCCGCGTCACTGAGTGAGTCCTCGGTGGCACCTGGGGCTCCCACCCGCCGTGTTCCCGGCTCTTACCCCCTGCTCCAGGTGCTGAAGGCTCAGGGAGTGCAGTCTGTAAGGGGTCAGCGTGGAGGGGAGGCTGTGAGGGAGCTCAGTCATCATCTGAGAACGCCAGGTCCTCCACGATGTCCTCCCCGCCCTGGGCGAGCTGTTCCAGGTCGGAGCGCGACATCCCTCGGGGGCAGCTCCTCTGCTTCCCTGGCCCTTGGGAATCCTGAGCCTTCCCTGCCTTCCTCTGGGGGTGGAGAGAGAGAGAGGTGTAAATCCTGCCTTCCTGGGAGCCAGCGTGAGGCGAGTCAAGGCAACTCATGACTAATTAATCCCAGACACTCATTAATTTATTGGCGCCGCTGCAGCTCCTGGAGCGCGGCAGGAGAGCCCTGCAGGGTGTGGGTACAGCACTGGCTCTGAGGTACCCGAGCCCTAACTGGTACACCTGAGGCAAAAACACACAGGAAGAACTGGGGGGAGTTGGTACAAGACAGGCAGAGCCTCCAAACCTTCATCCCTGCAGGCTCAGGTCAGTCCTCCCTCACTGGAGGTGTCGGGCTGGGCTTGGAGAGCTGACAGGAAGGAGCTGTCACAGGTACCAGCAAACCATTCCATGGGCAGGGACATCTTCCACTAGACCAGGCTGATCAGAGCACTCTCCAAACTGGCCTTGGACACTCCCAGGGATGGGGCAGCCACAGCTTCTCTGGGCAACCTGTGCCAGGGCCTCCCCACCCTCACAGGGAAGAATTTTTTTCCTAATATCTAACCCAACCCTTCCCTAGAGTCAGTGTGAAGCCATTCCCCCTTGTCCTGTCACTCCAGACCCCTGTAAATATTCTCTGTCCATCTTTCCTGCAGGTATTGGAAGGCCACAATTAGGTCACTCCATAGCCTTCCCTTTTCCAGGCTGTTCTTCCAGCTTGTCCGAGTTCCCCAGCAGGCAGAGAGGGAAAACTCTCCTCCTTTCCCCTTCACAGCACTGTCAGAACACGCACCAAATACCCATCTATTCCTGGTGCTGGGGTTTGGGTGTGCTTGCCAAGCCACAGCCATCTGCCACATTCTAAACCTGTCAGATTTTGCTCTCTCTTGGACTCTTTTCCCCCTCCCCAAACCAGCAAAGAACAGTGCACACAGGCACTTCTGTGGCTGCTCCCCACAACCACACATCACACTCAGAGGCACAGCGAGGAGCAGAACCCTGGCACTCTGACACACAGGCCTCAGCAGTGGCACAAAACCCAGTAGAGGAGCCCCACAGCAGCCCCTGGCAGGGGCAGCTTCCCCCTGCTCCATCAGCTGAGGGGCTTGGCAGGCACAGGCACGACCGTGGTGGTCGTGGCAGGGGATGGAAGGAGAAGATAACGCCCTCCTCAGCTGCACAAAGCCTGGCTCGGTGTCCAGCACAGCCCTGGTGACAGAGCTGGCAGCTTTCTCATTTAAAGAAAGCCATTTAGAGCTGCTTTCTGGCCTCTCAGAGCACACTGACCTGGCAGCCTCTCACTCCAGTGCCCACCACTCACCAGTTCCAACTGGGCAGCAGCTACTAATGGGCAGGAGTGACCAGGACCAAGCCCAGAGGCTGGTCAGGGGTTCTGTGTCCACACACTGTCCAGTGCAGAAACCCCAGTGAATGCAGGGTCTTGCACGTGGTCTCCTGTCAGTCCTGCCCGGGGAGGAGCTGCAAGTAAAGGGTTACCCTGTGCAGCACCCCGTGCCCCAGGCATGGCTCAGATGAAAGGGGATGTGCACCCTGCACGCCCCACCTGCGTGTGACCTGCAGGGAGCCTCCAAGCAAGGTTTGTGATCTCCCAGCAAGGCTTCTGTACCCCACTGGGGTGGGCTGGAGTTCGTTTGAGCCTCGCTGCAGGAGGCTCCTGAAAAGAGATGAAAGGGACTGGGGGCTCGTTAGAGTGAGGCCTGAAAAGATCTTTTAACCCTTTCTCTCCTTGGCATAACTCAGAACTGCCAGGCCTCCCTGCCCAGGGCGTGTGTCTGTGTGTGAAGTCCCTCCTGACACCCTCAGCTCACAAAAGAGCAAAGGAGCCTTCAGTCACCAGTGCTGTCAGGAATTCCCTTCCCCTTTGCCCAGCTGCTCCACTTACCATCTGACTCACTGTCTTCTCCCAGTTCTTCCTCATCCTCCTCCTCGATTTCGTAACTCCCTTCTTCGTCGTCATCATCCTCACCATACTCCTTGCTGCTCTCTTCTGAGCTGTCATCTGATGCCTGCTTGGCTTTGCCTTTACCTGCAAAGCATTTTTACTGGGTGAATGGAAAAGTGAGGAGCAGCACACGTGCAGGGAGCACATTCAAAGGGCAAAGAGCTCAGGAGTGCCAGACAGGCACTCCAGGGGATATTTTCTCCACATTTCTCACACGTGTCTCCCCAAAAGCCACGTCTCTCTTGCACCAGAGGCCCAGAGAAGGATGGATTTAATTTCAGAGGCACCTGCTAAAGGCCAGGAAGGCCAGGACAAGAGTCAGAGAAATCAGCTCAGAACCCACAGCAGGGTTTTACTGCTAAAGCCCAGGATCTGCTGCTACCTGGTACTTACAGAGCACCACTGGCACAGCAGCCAAGTGTTCATCTTAGATCTGCCTGCCCTGCTCAGAGAGACAGGAAAGCTGGACAGACTGAGGGGTACAGTGAGAAGAAATGAGCCTGCTGAAAGGAGAGGGAATAAATCCCACAGCTGAGAGCAGAGAAGGGCTGGTTCTACTGAGAGATGGTGCCTGTGTTACACCCACCTCCACCTTCCCTGGTCAGTGCAACTGAGCACAGAAGGGTTCTGTGCACATCTGGTTCAGGACACCCCCCTAAACCTCTCCTAACTTTGTTCCCTCTGTTAGTCACGACAAAAATGTCTAGGAACAGGCACTGCTGCTGAAAATTCCCTCTGCAGATGGCAAGCTGGGTCCAAGGGAGCCTGGCAGGAAGGGTTAAGAGCCTCTGGGTGCTTGGCCTGTGGGAAACCATCCACTTCTGAGCCTCTGGACCCAGATTTCTACTCATGCTGCAGTGGGGGAGTGCTTCTCCCCTCTCCACCAGGCTTTTAAACGACAGAACACAAGTCCTTGTACAGAGGGAGCAGCAGAACCAGCTGCTTCTTGCCTCCTTCCATCCCTGAGCTTACATACTGCTCAAGGACCTATTTATTCACACTTCAGGCTCTGCTTGGAACCCGCCAGTACATCTTTCTCACTCTGTGGTCCCTGGGCCACACCACAGAGCCTATTTTTTGTCCCACCCTCCCTGCCCAGCAGCTGACCTATGCTGCTCACTGAACTGGAGCCAGAGCCATCAATAAGCTGGCTGCCAGCATTCCCAGCTCCCTGTCACCACCCTGTCTGCTCTGCTCTCACCCATCTGTCAGCTCTGCCAGCACAGTTCCCCCCCTTGAGGGATGGGAAGCCACATCCCACGGCTGGAGCTCCCAGGCACTGCGAGCTCTGGCTCCACAGGAGATGGATTGCAGCGCTGTCCACTGCACCACATCACAGTGATGGGCACCTGAGCAGCTCAGGAAACAACCCAGGGCACGCTCTCATCCATCAAACACCGGCCAAAGCACCACGAGATCCGGCAACCAGCTGAGCCCAGAGGATTCGGCAAACCAGGTGTGGGCAGGGATTGGGTCATTCCTGCCTGCTGTGACACAGGAATTTACTGAATTTCCCCAGCCTCCTGCTCAGCCCCTGCCTCCCCTCACACACAAGTCCCACCATTCCACCTCCTGAGGCACAAGTGCATCAGTGAGACCCCAGAAGACAGTGCTGGGAGGGGCTGCAGGGAACCACTTCTGCCCCCCTATTCCTCAGCTCCCAACAGCCCACAGCAGGAATTTTCCCACTGAGAAAGGGCCACAGTTCCTCTGGTAGGAAATGAAAAGGCCTGCCCTCTCCCTCCACACCCCTGGCCCCCACCAGTCTGGCATTAAATTGATGTAATATGATTAGGCGAGGGATAAATGAAGAAACCTGTTCAAGTTCATTAAGGCTCAGCAACACCTAATGTGGACAGATCACTCATTACTGCCAGGCCCGGAGAGACGCTCCCTCCTCGCCTTTAATTGCCTCATGACGAGGCAGCCCAGCACCTCTCCCGGAGCCATTAATGATTTCCAGCCTTGCCTTTCCTCCCAGCTGGTAAATGAGAGGAATGCAGGTACCTGCCCACCCCCCACAACAGGCTGATCAATCCACGCTCTTTCTCCCCCCCCAAGCTCCTGGTTCTTTGCTGCTCAGGTGCTTCCCAAAATGTGCAAGCTGGGTATCTCCCTGCCTAGATCTCTGCCATGAGCTGCTCAACGTGTCTCTCTTGCAAGTAGTTTGAGGCTGATTCAAGATGAATTGAAGTCCTACCGTTGTCCCAGACTCTCCTTTTGCCTCTTTAAAGGAGAGGAGATTGTTATGCCTTCAATCTCACAGGTAAAGAAGCAGCAAAGACACAGACCACAGCAGCTGCAGGGCCTCCCAAATTCCCTTGCATCTGGCCACCCAGGAAAACAGTGCCCACAAGCACAGGGAAGTGCAGCACTGGCTTCTCTTGACAGTCACTGAGTGCAGAGCCTGGCTGGGAACATCTCACACCCCACACAGAGCAAGAACAAGAGCTCATTGTGTGCGTCTCCCAAGACACAGACGCTTTTCCAGCCTCCCTGCCCCTTGCCCACTGTGGAGTCACAACACTGCCAGAGGGGACTTCACCCTGTGCCACCACAGCTCCACTGCCCCCACCCAGCACCTCGAGACCCATGTGGGGCTGAGCACAGTGGCTCCCTGAGATGGAATATCCCTTCAGGGCTGTTCCCTTCCTCCAGAAAACACCCTGCTAAGGACAAAGGCTAAGGAGAGGTGGCTGGCCCGGGAATGTTGGAAGGCCAAGCCCACCACTGGCACTGCAGTGCTGGTGCAAACTCAGGACTGCACAGCACAGCTGTGGGACCCAAACAGAGCCCTTGGATATCATACAGACCTCAGTGCATTCTGTCACCGTGGATGGCAAACCCTCAGAGCTGCCAGAGCCTCATGCACAGATGGCACAGCACAGGCCCAGGGTAAAGCCACGCCTGACACGTGGATTGCAAACCTTTCTCTCTTTTGCTCCCCCCTCCCACCCTTTGCCAGATCACCTACAAAAAAATCCCCTGACTTCAGCCTCAAGCCATCAAACTTCTCCAAGCTGTTCTTCCTCCTGTGCCACAGATGCCTGTGAGGGAGAGGATGCTCACCGGTTCTGTGGCACGTCCCAAGGTTTATCCTCACACCTCACCCTGGGCCCAAGTCGCCCTGTTTATGAATGACAACGCATTTGGAAAACCTGGGGCATCCCAAACATTCCAAATTACAAGAAGAACGTCCAGGTTTATCCTCAAGCTCTGTGGTGAACTCCTCAGGCAGGTTCCACAATTTACTGTGGCCCTCTCGTGGCCACAGCCAGAGGGTGACATCACCCACGCTCTCCAGGTTTGCTGGGCTTGTCAAGAATACTTGGAATGTCAGTCACCATCAAGTAAATCAATCAGAAGTTCATGCAAGGAGAGGATCAAAGATCCTCCTGCAGGTAGCCAGCCCCTACCATGCACAGAACCTCTCCAGCCAAACATCCCTTGCTTTTTGGGCTCTCAGGTTGAGGTCAGTGTGTGAGACAAAAGGAAAGTGCCAAGGGGATGAGACAGGTCATGCACAGAGAAAGACTAATGCAGGGCTAAGGCTTTAAAATGAGATGGACTGACAAAGCAGGAGAGGGAGAGGAAGATAAAAGCCTCTCAAACACCATCATCCTGTGGCTCTCCCTCCCTACCAAGTGTAGCTTTTGAACCCACCATGGCCATACTGACCCACATCAGATGGAATTCTGGACAAGGAGAAGGCAAGCCCAGCCCCAGCCCTGTACCTTTTACAGAGAATCCACTATTCTCCTCATCAGAGTCACTGTCCATCTCAAAGAGGTCCTTGAATTCCTTCTTATCTTCCTCCTTTCTTTCATCCTGCTTCTTACGCCTGATTTCTGGGAAGTTCAAGTCTTCAAGCTGGAAAAAAAAAAAAAACCAAACCAACAGTAAGAACAACCTTAATTTGTACTTTTCAACACAAAATACAGTGTTTGGACTGGCTTTGCCCAGCCTGCCAAGCCCAGCGAGCTTGCAGGCAGCACAATCAAGACAGACTGTGCTGGTCACCTCTGGAGTTCCACCAACACCAAAAAGCTGTGACAGCCACACCGAGGCTGCCTTTCTGGGGGCAGATTTCAGCAGGGTTAGATGGCAGGGATGCTAAAAGGTCTGCCTGCACCCCCCATCACTCGCCCTCGTGGAGATCAATGGGCCAAGAGCCCCCTGCTGCAGACAGCCAATATCAATGCCATTAAGCACTTGCCATTGACACCACCTCACTGCTCTTTACACCTCTCCGGAGGGGGATTAGGGGGAGGATTTACTTGCAAGGGCTCAGGCCAGCAGGGCAAAGATAATCAGAATGCAAATTAAATCCCAAGTGCTCTGGGAACATCAGCTGCCCGCTGCCCTGCCTGGCTGCACACCCCCTGGGAAGCACTCAGGCATTAGCACACATTAGCTTGCTTGGAAACATTCACCCCACGAGTAATAACTCATTTGTGCTCCCCCCACACCCCCTCAGACCACCCCTCAGCCCTCCTGCGAGCTTCTCCCCACGGGAACAGCAGGGAAGCACAGCCTGTGTGGAAGGGCAGCTCTCAGCAGAGAGAGAGAGAGAGAGGAGGACGGGGATGGGGAGAAGGGACAAGGGAGATGGAGATGTGCATTTGCTCCCGCAGCCAATTCCAGCAATTTCTCCCAGCCTGTTTCACGGTTATGGTCCCCAGCTGGGCAATATTGATCCTGGGAGCTGAGCACTTACAAGCAATAACCTGCAGCATCGGGATGGAGAGTCAGGAGCTGGGCAGAGAAGGGGAGAGGGGAACAAATCACCGGCCACCATTTGCAGGGGCCTAATTTTAAATCATCTTCCCACCTGCTCTTTTTCCCCACTTGGAGAGGCCTCTGCTCCCACTGGCCCTGCTGGGAGGGTGTGTGAAGGGAGCAGCACAGGGCTGGCTTTCCAAACTGCAGTCATTTCATGCCAGAGAGGAGAGACTTGGGAAGCAAAATGCAGCAAGGGCAGTGATCCAGGGGCACTGCCAACCAGCTGCCCTCAGCTGACCCAGTGACAGACTGCCACCATCCCCTGCAGAATCACAGAATGGTTGGGCTGGAAGGGACCTAAAAGATCTCATTCCACCCCCTGCCATGGGCAGAGACACCTTCCACTAGCCCAGGTTGCTCCAAGCCCTGTCCAACCTGGCCTTGGACACTTCCAGGGACAGAGAGTCCTCAAGCCCAGCAAGCCCCACCACGAGACACCCATTCCAGAGGCACCCTACAGTTTTGGGTGACCATCAGTACTGTCTGAACTCAACCTGAGCACATTAAAAAGGGCCTGGTGTTGAATCCTGCTGAGTGGTGCTACCTCCAGCTTTGAGACACCCCAGGACTGCACCTCCAAATAAAGGCACCCAAACCCCTGCTTGGCATGGAGTGATCACAAAGCAAAGGAATGAGGCTTGCACTGAGCCACAGCTCAGAGATACGGGCTGTGCTCATCACACACAAGCAGTAATTAGGTAATTTGGGGGCCAGTCTTTTAATCCCCAGCTAGAGGGTTACTATCTACTGAGTCTCACGAAGCCGATTAGTCCACATCCCATTAAAAACCATTGGGAAAAGCAAATGGAATGGGCAGACAGGGTCACTGTTGTTATATAAGGCAGGGCTGCAGCTCAGAGCAGCTGAGAGAGACAGCCTGATCTTTTTTTTTTTTTTTTTTTTCTCCTGTTATTATTTTTCTCCCCCAATGGCTGCTAATGGGACATGGATTTTCCCATCCCTAATGGGCCTCATGGTGTTCACTCTCCTGCTGGGGCTCACAATGCTGCATCATTAAACTACCAGTCCCCACCGAGGCACACAACAGCCCCATTCACCAAGCAGAGATGCCAGGCAGCCACGGGCCTTTCCAAGATTCTGACTCCAAATTCTGCCTCTCTCTGCAGTCTATCTGCTCAGCCCACTTTCTGCAACAGAAAACAAGCCCCTGTCACCGTCTTTCACGCTTCCCCCTGGTTTCTTGAGTCTTGCTGTATGAAAGCAATGCCCTTTTCCACCTCAGCTGGTCCTGCACACCCCAAGGAGCTCCAGCTCCCCTCCTCCACTTAATAGAATAGAGGGGTTTGTCTGCACTGAGGGCTGATCTCTCCCCTTGTGAAAGCTGCTTCAGTACCAGGAAGGTGTCTAATCACACCAGCAGGGCCAGTTTTGGGCAAAAGATTAACCCCACTCACAGCCATCACTTCTTGCTGTTCCTCAGCCCTCCCTCCCAGTTTCCTTTCTGCAAGGGCCACGTTCTTTGCCCAGCACACAGCAGTGCTTTTTGTTCCCTCTGCATGGCTGCCCTGGGGGTTTCAGCCTCCTGCCCTTCTCTCAGGCTGCTCTGCAGTACTGAGCATTTGTAGGATCTCCCAGGTCTCCTACCACGCCCTGGGACTCGTCTGGGAGCCAATCATCCTCATGTCCCATCGATTATTTTAATTGTTCCCCAGCATACACTGGAGACACCAATTATATCTGTTTCCTGCTGCCTGGCCAGGAGCCTGGCTCAGCCACTTTCATTGCATTAGCATCGAGACAGCTTTCCTTTGGACTCCTAATGGAGCTCCCACCCCCTCCTCCTGCATCCTGGAGCGCCCAGGGAGCCTTCCCTTGGGCAGGAGATGTGGGAAATGGTAGTCTGGGCACTCCTGTCCAGACAGAGAGGCCCACCTGACAACCAGCCACCCCCACCACCCTGCTGCCAGGACAAGGCTCTTGTCTTCCCATGGGCACAGATGATGCCCAGTAAATCAGGGATTTAAGCACTTACCCTTTCTTTGCCACTGATTTCCAGTTGTATCTCCTTCTCTCTCAGCTTCTTCCACTGAGTGTAATACTTGGACAGAGGGGTCCCCTCCTCTTTGACCTGCTTCTCCCATTGCTCCTGGGGAGAGAAAGGGTTACAAATTTAAAGGTTTTCAAAGCAGTCTTCCACTTTGGCAAACACAGGGAGTCAAGAGCACAAGGTTAAGACCCTTTCCCAAACCACATTCTCCCAGCTTATGGGTAGAAATTGGCAACCACAACTAAGAATGCAAAGAGGACTGAGTCTGAATTCAGTTATTTAAGCAAGTACTGAGTCAGAAGTGGTTGTGACTGACAACTCTCCTTAGGCAAAGCAATGCCTGAGCACTGCAGGGAAACCAGAGGAAGCCAAAAGCTGCAAGGGACAGGTTGGACAATGAAACAGCTTGATAGTGTGATGCCAAAGCACAGGACACCAGTGGCACTGAAGGACAGCATGAAGTCCTGACAAAGGAGCATCCATGGTGGTTTATATGATGCATTAGCTTATGGAAGATCAGACTGTTTCAGCATGAAATGTGGGCTCCCAGATTCCTACTTCTGTCTTCCAAGCGAGGCCTGATTCTCTGACAGCTCACAAGAGGTTCTCCTAAAATGAGTCAGTGCCCCCTGGGATCCACTGTTACTCTCCTGGCCTTGAACATTCACTTCTGCTCTGGCTGCAGTGAGAAGATGCTGATAAAGAAGTCAAGTCAGATGATGCAGCTGCTGCAATGGGAAAGGAATTACTTCAACTGAAACTTGAAGGGAGGAATAAAAAAGGGACAGACCAGAGGAACTATCAGGACAAAATGTCTATTCCCTGCTCCTTCAATGAAGGCATCTGATCACCTGCTCAGTGCTTGCTTTTAATTCAGGAAAACATCACACAAGCACTTACAAGCTTCAAGTACCAAAAATGTCTGATTGCCTGTTCCCCCTGTTCCATGGCCAAGTGTTTATTTTTCAAACAAACATTCCCCTGCAGGGTCTTGGACTCATCCCAGCCTGGATAGAGCAGAGCACGAAGAAGTGAAGAGCCTGTTTTCTGCTGTCCAAGCTGGGAGAACAAGGAGGTGCAAACACTCTAAATGGTGGGAAGCCAATTAAATGGTTAAAAATTCTTTTATGCTTCAATCAGTTGGCATGTCAGTGCTGAAAGGGGGTGCTGGTATGTCATATCAGAAACATTCTTCTTAACCTGCCAACTTCCTTTTACTAAAAACCCCCACAGAACTGTTACCTGGATCACCAGAGAGCCCAGAGGCTTTGCATTCCCCCACAGTAAAAAAGTCAACCTAATCTAAGCAGAAAAGACATGCCATATAGTAAGCAGGAATTGAAACAGGCAGAGGAGAAAAAGAATGAGCAACAGGAATAAAGCTTAGCATAGATACACCCAAAGGTCAGCAGAGATCCAAAAAAAGAGTATCCCGAATCCAGGGCTGAGCAAACTCCAGAGCTCTGTATGTGTGTACACAATGCTCCTGACCGAGGGTGAGAATGAAAAGCCAGACCATCTTCACAGCAGAAAACACAGCAGCAGCTTGAATATTCTTCAGCAGGTCTCAAATCAACTGCTCCTGGGCTCACAGGCTGCAGCCTGTGAGCCAAGGCATGGGGAGAAGGTTGGTTGAAGAGCAGGACTGTGCACAGAGCCCCCAGCTCACACCAATAACAATGCACTGGGAAGGGAAATGCATCAGTCTCCACCAGGTCCTGACTTGCCCCATCCCTGGGAGGGAAGTGGAGATGATCTGTGGTCTCTGCTGCTGGTACCAGGAGCTGAGCTTGGCAATTAAGCAGCGCCCAGCTCTAGGGGCACATTTATGCACCTCCAACGGGCACCATCCACCCTGCACCGAGCCAAACACGCCCTTTCTGGGAATCTCAGTCCCAGACTCCCAAATGCAACCCCCCCAGGGCTGTTTGCAGCCTGCCTGCAGGGCTGGAGCCCATGTCTCCTGCCCAACAGCTGATGTGCTGACGCCAGCCCGCAGCCCCAGCACGGCTTCCCTGCCCATCCAACCCACCCCTCTGGCCAGAGCAGCAATTCCTGAGCAGCACAAAGGCACCTCTCTTATAGATCAGCCTCGGATCGTGCTGCCAGCTGTAATCAGGTAATTTGTTGATGCTGCTTGGTATGGACAGCTTCTGAGAAAGGCTCTTCTTACACAGAAGGGAAGTGTTTGTTCTGTCTGATACAGCTCTTTCGGTCTCTGGAACCCAGAGATAAAAAAGACCATTAAAACAATCCCATTTGTCTAGTCAGAACACCTCAGTGGGAATTTTGAGAGAGGGGATGCCATCCCAGCCACTTGGAATTCTCCTTCTATTGCAGCTTTTGCATCACTGTGCTGCCAGGGAACACCCAGCACAGACCAAGCCCACAGTGCTGGTACCTGCACAGCAACAAAAATATCATCCTCCACCCTCCAGAAAAGCTTTCAATCTGGAATGTGAGATGGGGATGAAGGCAGAAGGTCTGGAAATCCCATGGAAATGAGGCAAAGCTTCCCACCAGCTCACTCCCTCACCTCCACTTTCATTACGCGTGACAGCCTGAGGGGCTGCACTGCTCTCAAAACGAGGGGTCCCCAGCTCAGCACGGGGGTCTGATGGGAAGCCCAGCACACACTGCAGGGCCTTCTCCTTCCCTGCATCTTTTCCTGCCAATCCAGGGCTCACACCAGTGCAGAGGAACCAAAAATCACAGCTGCACATCAAACATCTGGATCCAACTTCAGCTGCAGGCTCCACTTTTTCTTGGCTCCCCTTATAAAGACCTTAATTGTTATAGTAACCTATTAGCACTGTGCTCTCAAAAAAAAAAAAAAAAAAAAAAAAGCACTGGCTTTTCATTCTTAACAATGACAGTAAAAAAGTAAAGTTCTCAAAATAATAAGGAAGAAGTCAGGCTGAACACATCTGGTGTGCATGAACCTCCATACCAGAGTTCCTGGGATGTGAGGAGGGATCCTTCCACAGTCCCTCCACGTTAAGTTAAACACTGCAACCCCACAGCACTGAGTTCAATGCCCAGGCCATTTCTTCTTTAGAACAGTCCCTCAGGTAAAATCCCCCTTCCAAAGCACACCCACCACCCTGTAATTCCCAGGAACAGCCGCGTTTTGGGCACGTTGCCGAAAGAATTAGCTTAGAATTTGGGCTTCCACAATGGAACAGGGACAAATGCATGGGAAAACCAGAGAGCATTTGCTTTCAATTGCTCCTGCTGGCAAGGGGGACATGCACATACCTCCCCTTCCCTCAGCCCTCCTTCCCTTCCCGTCCTTTCTCTGGCAGTGTTTGCTCAGGAGAGGTGCCAATGCCCCACACAGCTTGGAAACAACCCAGCCTTCGAGGGACACTCCAAATCATTTTGGGAAGCCCAGTCTCCATAGGAGCTTTGGCCCTTCTTGGGAATCTACACCATCTGCTTGCAAAGGTGTAAGGGAAAAACACGGGGCCCAGCCTGGGCTCTGGGCACAAAAGATAAGCCACTGTGACTTTTCCACCCCACAGAAGTGCTGAGTGGGATATTTCCTCCGCTCCCAGGAGCACTGATATCCCAGTAAATGAAGGGAAGGCTCCCTTCCTCCCACAGGACACCACCACAGTGGTGCAGAAATGCAGCTTGCACGGGCAATCCTGGTGTCCTCCATGAGCAGCACTTCATACATTGCTCTATCCCCCGAAATGGCAGAACATCAGTCCCCAAACCTGCTCGGCAAACTGGTGTCCTTCCCTTAACCAACCTCCTTTACTCCAGGCCATCAACTCCTGTTGATGCCACTCCAGAGCCAGCCCCTCCTGATTCACACTGATGTCACCCAGACATCCCTGGGAAAGCAGGTGCACCAACCAGGAGACACCCAAGGCAGCAAGATGTTAAAATACTCACTTGGTTCTTACACAAGGGACTGCAGCCAGAGCTGCTGGGAAAAGCAGACAGTGGCAGAGTTGTTGGAAACTCTGTTTTTGTTTAGCTACAGACCTTCCCCAGTTCACCCATTTCATGGAGAGCCTGGGAGGTTGAAATCTCTGCCTCTGCAGTGGGTGGGTGGTCACAGCACTGCCCACAAAAATACAAACCAACAAACCCCAAACTGCCTCACTCCAGACGGGAAGCAAACCAGTCCAACCCAGACTGGCGTTTACAGAACCAAAGACTGCTTAGTCACGTCAAACCCAGTTCCACCAAACCCCTTAATCCCAGAATAGCACTGCTGTGTCCTGGCACTGACATGCCAGGATTTCAGTGGCTAATTTTCCTGCAGTCTCTGCCCCTCAGTGTCTGCAGACAAATTAGTCTGCACTGCACTGCTGCTCCGTGCTCAGCTCCATGCCAACGGGTGGAGCCTCCAATGATGCAGAACTCGAGACTTTCCAATAAACCATGTGGCCACAGAGACTGCTCTGACCCATCAATTACCTTGCAGACAGAGATAGTTTCACCTCCCTCCTGCCAGGCAAGGAAGAGTCAGTCTCCCTGCTTCCTCTCACAGAGAGGACACAGGCACAGCTCACCTGTTACCAGGCTGGCCAAGGTGGCAGAATCCCCCCATCACTTTGGGCACCTTCCTAATCAGGGATGGGGATGAAGAAAGAAAACTTCCCAGCAAAGCAAGGCATTTCCATGCATGTGTGTGCTTTACAAATCACAGAAGGACACAATTTAGGGGCTCGTGTTTTCCATGAGGCTCTTGGCTGCTCAGTCCTGCCGGGCTCGGCTGTTTGTGAACATCTGCCCCACCTCACATGCTCCTGTTTCCAGGATCTCCTCCTCCTCCTCCCCCCTGCCACAAGCCCAGCCCAACATCCAGAGCCTGGCTGCCTTTCCAGGAAGGCCACATGGAAGCAGCAGGACTCACCACAGCCTCCCTGCTGGCCACGCCGAAGGCGGCTCTCTGGCGCTTGCTGGAGATGTAGGCAGAGTTTTCCTGCAGCTTCTCCAAGAGCTGCCGGATGGGCTTGCAGTAGTTGGCAACCTTGCACTCCTTCAGGAAGGATTTCAGCTGGGAGGAGGAAAAGGAGAGGAAGAATGAAAGCAATTTAAGAGTTTCCATAAACAGCAAAGAAAAAATGCATTTCCCACCCCCGGTGACAGCACGGGGCATCTTTTCCCTTTAATTCATCCCATATTCCAGAATATCACCCATATCAGGCCCAGGGGTCCTACCTCCCTGGGCTGGGAGGGTGCAAAGAGCTGCAGTGACAGGCCAGATGTTTCTATGTTATCCACAGCAGGGGCCTTGCTCAAAACCAGCTCTTTTGCACACTTAAACACTGCTTTGTTCTGGAAAAGATGGATCAGTGGAGTTCAAGCAGCCAGGAGGAAAAAGTCTGTGCTCTTGGGGCTTCAACTTCCAGCTGCTGTTGCAGTTACAATAGCTCTGTCTCCTGCTCTGTCAGATAATGAGGAGGACTGTGGACCAGATGTATGGAGACCAGGAATAACAGTGGATACTAAATGGCCTGAGGCCTAGGGAAGCCAGGATTGGAACGGGGAAAGCTGTCCGTGGGGAACATCAGTCGATGTTGGGATGGGAACATCAAATACAGCGGGCTGTGGGTGAGGCTGATGGCTGGGACTGAAGGCAGAGTTTGAAAAGAGACTTAAAACTGGGGTGGGGGTGTGTGTGGGCTGGGAGTCAGGGCATGGTTTGGTGGGAAAACTTGGTGCTGCTCCAGGCGGGTCAGGACAGAGCCAGCAGGGTGAGATCTGCTCCATGTCTGAGTGCACCAACCCAGCTCCAACTGGCACCACTGGCTTTTCAAGGGTTCAAACCCACACCCCCACCACACAAAAATCTACAGAACAACTCTCCAACACCACTGCACTGCTCTGACACCTCCAAACTAAAAGCTGAGGCAGCAGTGGACGATGCTCTTGACGACAGAATGAAAGATGGGGGTGTCCACATTGACTCATGCCTTGAATTCCAGTTTACTACTCTGTCTGCTAACAGTTTTCACCAACTCCAAGACAAGCCTCTGGAGTGCTGTCCAAATTCTGCAGGCCAAGCTCTTTGCTAGACCCATATATAAATACACACACACACAGACACACTGCACAGACACTTGATTTAGAGAAAGAGATCCAATAAAGCAAAAGAAAATGGTTAACCACAATGGAACCTTCATCTCAGCTGGGGCCTGCAGATGCTATCATGATAGAGATAAAGGGTTTCCAGTCAGCAAATACATTACTGCCTCCCCTACTCATGGCTTCAAATGTTCTGCCTCAAAAGACAGAACTGGGGGAAGGAAGAAGATGTCTCCCTCCTGTCAAGCCTTGGCTTGATCTTACATGCCAAGTGGGGAGGTATTAAATGTTAATCAAGAGGTGACAGTCACACCCAGCCCCTCTCTGCCAGGGCACTGCTCTCCTGATGGGTATGTTGCTGCAGGACCTGCTGCCTGTGACACACATGGAGGATCTCCCCCATTAACCAGCAGCAGGGGCTTCCCTTGTCCCTTTATCCCCAGCACACACCCACCTGCCGTCACACAACCAGCTCAGAAAAATGGGAATTAAAGCAGAGACCTTCCCTGCTTTCCACAAAGCACACAGAGCCCATCAAACCAGTACAAAGAAACCATCAGCAAAACTATTCTTCTGCTGATGAAGCTCGTCCTGCCCTCACCAACCCCCCCCCTTTCTAAAATATTTATTTTTCATAGGTGCTGCATATTTATCTCCACTGAGAGATGCATTTGTCATTCGATTTATCTCACTTGATCCCCACAGCTGCAGCCCCAGATCCATTTCATCCGCTGCCACATACATTATCATTTTTCTTCCCTTGCAGAAGTGTCACCAGAAATCCTGCGAAATCTCAGGCTCTATCAGTGCAGTTTGGTGCTGTGTGTTTGCTCTCACAGCCCTGTGTGCTTCATTTCTGCTCCCCGCCCCTTCCTCCTCCTCCTCTCTCCCACCCTTGCAATCCCTCACAGTCCCACCACTATCTGCCACAGATATTAATGAAACGTAATGAGATCTCAGTCCTGTGTTAAGAGGCGGGGAACACAACCAGGGAGGTAAAAGAAGATAAAGGGCAGAGAGAGAGAAAAAGGGTCTGTGTGTGCCTTTTCCCGCTCTGCCAAATATAAGCCATATCTTTCCAGAATAAAAGCAATCAGAACATAAATGTGTGTGGATATATGTCATTAAGATCTCCCATCCCAGCTAAGCAGCTCTGTGATTAGTGGGATTGATTCTGTCCAACTGCCAGCCTGAAACACCAAAGGTTTACGCAGGCAGAGACCACAGCAAAACCCCAGCTCCTCTTACTGTAAGTGATGCAGGGAACTAGAAATGATCTGAAGCGACTGGGCATGTCCTGCAGGGAACCAAAATCATGCCCAAACCCCTGCTCACAAAAAGCAGAAGGAGAATTGAACTGGGGACAGAGTGAGCAGCAGCAGGAGTGGCTGCTGGCAAGGCAACCCAGCCCCTCCTGCCCTTCTGTCTCGCTGCAAGCCAAACCTGGATTGTGCCATCTCCTGCCTCCACCAGCACTGCCTACCCCTTAGCAGTGCCAGTTTTGCACCCCCCTCTGCTCTGTGATGCCTGTCAGGGCTCTAGAGGAGGGAAGGAGCACCCAGAGGCTCTGCACTGAGCTCCTCACCAGCCCCTGGAGGCAGTGACCACCACGGGGTCGCCCCTGGGGCAAGAACGGCAGCTTTGAACCATCTCTCCTCGTGGTCGCCCCTGGCTCTCCTTTCCTTTGATCTGCCGGGGGTGCTTCCTGCCTTCCAGGCAAGGAGGAGGTTGGAAAGTTGAGTTTGAAGGCAGTTCAGCCCAGCTTCTCCCAGAGCCGCTGACCAGAGGAGGAGGAGCAGGAGGAGGAGGAAGGCAGCCCTGGCCAGCTGGAACGCAGCCCCCGCGCCACGGCGCTGAGAGAAGCGTGAGCTCACCAGGGAGGGAGCGTCAGGACAGATGGATTTTTACAGTTAACTGGAGCCGCTCCAGGAGAAAAGCCTCTCCCCACCCCACACGCCTTCCCGAAGACTCCGAGATTTTGGGAAGCTAAACCTCAAGCACCCCAGGCCGGCAGACGCCACGAGGCTGCGGTCGGTGGCAGCCAGAGAGGAACCCGATAGCATCAATCCTCTGCAGGAACCCAGGCTGGTCCCAGGGTGTGTTTGGAAGCCACGGGGTGCTCGGTGCCAGAGGGCCGTCAGCCGTTCCTCGCTGCAGCCAGAACATCGGCTCCGACAGCTCCGACGCTCCCAACAGCTGCTGGCTGGGAGGAGAGGGCCTCGCCTGCTGCCAAAAAAGCGAGGAGCACGCACAGCCAGCGAGCACAGGAGCTGCTCTGATGCACAGGGAGGGCCTGTCAGCTCGCATTAGCCAAGGCAGCCCCTGCCAGGCAGCACTGGGCCGTGCCAGGCTGGTGGCCCCAGCCAAGAGCCGTGTGCCTGGCAGATGCCAGGCTGCTGCACGCACGGAGATCTGCCTCCCAAACAGCCCGAGGGGCACAGCCACTGCCCCCTTGTCAGCCAGAGGTGTGACAGCAACAGGGTGTGCAGGCACACAGGGGCTCGTGGCAGGCACCGAACAAGCAGGGGTTCAGGTCCCCAGGGAGGATGGGACAGCGGCCCTCTGCCAAAGCTGTGTGACACCTGAGTCAGGACAGAGAGGGCTGGAGGAAGGCAGGGAATGTGTTCCAACATGTTTACACTGAATACTGCTGTTTGCAGCTTCCTCATGAGGGGCAGCACTGGATCTCTGCTCTGTGTGGCCGGCGACAGGACCCGAGGGAAAGGCTGGAGTTGTGTCATGGGAGGTTTAGGTTGGATTCCAGGGAAAGGTTCTTCCCCCAGAGGGTGGTTGGGCACTGAACAGGCTCCCCAGGGCAGTGGGCACAGCACCAAGGCTGCCAGTGCTCCAGGAGGGTTTGGACAACGCTCTCAGGGACAGGGTGGGATTGCTGATCCTCATGGGTCCCTTCCAACTCACAGTATTCTGTGATTCAATAATAATCTTACTGTTCAAAGCAGAGAGGTCGTGGCTCATTCGAAACTGGAGTCCCTCAGCCAGCAAGGTATGAGGGAAGGATAATGCACAGTAGGGATGCACTGCACTACTGGGCAGTTTTATTGTGGACAATAAGGCACAAAACCATGGAAGTGGCCAGGAAGAGCATCCTGCACCATGGAATGGCAGGGGAGAGGCAAAGCAGACTGCTGTGAGGGGCAGCAAGGAGGAGGGATGGAGACAAGAACTGCACTTGTGTTGTGTGGAGGGACTTGGGGAGAAAGTGCCCCGGTGGCTGGAGAAAGGAGGGAACATTGCCATCTTGTGGAGAGCACCTCAGGGAGGATGAAGGCAAGGAAAAGCAGGGGCTCAGAGCACAGGTGCTGCTCTGAGACCACACAGCACTTCAGACAACTCTGAATGCCAAGAACTCACCTGAGTTCCCCATCCCAAACCCCATCCCCACAGCAGTCATGCAGCCTCTGCTCCACTTCGGCTCCCAACAGAGTGGCAAACTCCACAGCCACTTTCACCTACCTTCAGCCTCCTACTTCCATGTGATGCCTCTATTCCTCCCCAAGAACTCCCCAAAACACAAATAAAAATTAAGATTAAAAGGTAAACGGCTCTCCCCTCATTTTGGGGGCCACTGTGAGTTCACTGTTAGCCTCAATGACTTTATCCCTGCCACCCATGGCGTGACCAAGAAGTGTTTCACACCTTACCTGAATGACAGTGGGGAGAACCAGCTCTGGGAACCCAATGCTGTGGGCTTGGCTGTGGAGATACTCAAGCATCAGGTCATAGAGCTGGTCAATGAGTCCATCCTGAGCAGGAGAAACAAAGATATTAGACAGGAACCAAACCCTACAGTGCCCAGGTTGGGAAAGGAGTCTCCAGCCTTATGGGACAGGGCACAGAGGTCCCACAGAAGCTGCTGAGGTCCCACTTACTCTGAAGGCCTTTTCCTGCAGGTTGGCATTGGAAAGCTTCAAGATCACAGCAAAGTTTATAGGCTTAGAACTCATTCTCCCTGGCTTCTTGTTGAAATCCACTTGTTGAAATACCTAGAGGAGAAAAAAAAAAATGACTGTAAAGACAATCACACCACAAAACAAGGGAGGTGTTCACTGGCAATAGGAACTAATAAAAAGAAAAATAAAAAACCGAGCCAGCAATTGGTAACATTTGCATATCTGATGACGACCACTGAGGGGATGAGGAGCATATCCTGTCCACCCACACTTGTGAGCGCACCTCAAGAGCAGCTGACAGCTCCTCTCCCTGTGCCCAACGCTTTTAAATTGCACTCCTGAGCAGGAAATAATTTCTATTCCCTCTATGCAGCAGCAACACATCCATCATCAGACCCCAAGCAGCCCAGCCAAGGTGGGGATGCAGCACACACTGATTGCTCGAGGGCGAGGTGAGGAGGAAAGGGAGGGTGTTCAGGTCACACCGGTGCCCCGGGGCCAGAAAAGCACGGAGACGACTATTGATTTTCTTTTTTTTTTTTTTATTTGTCAATCCAGGTTATTTGGAAGGGAGGGACAAGCTTGGTGGCTTGTGAAAACAAAGAGCCCTTGCCTAGGGAATCGATGCTATAAACCTCGTTATGCACGGTTATTTCTTTGGCCAAAACAGGAGTATTGATCCCCGAGGTCAGACACATTAAAGCTGAGAGGAGTCAGCCTCGGTGGGATCCCAACATGCCTCCAGGCAAGCAGGGAAACGCAACCAGAGGCTTTGGAACTCACCCAGGAGGAGCTGGGGAGCCGGGTCAGGACATGTAGGGAAGGGGGAAAAAAAATGTGGTTCCCATCTTAAAGGACTGTGCAGAACAGGGAGACTGAGGGAGAGCATGACTGATGTCTAGGAATCCTGTGGCAGGGTGGGAAGGTGGTAATGAGGGACTAGAGGGCCACAGAACGTCACAAGGCAGCAGTTTGGCTGAAGTGATAACCACTAGCAGACAGAGGAAAGGACAGGGCAGCACAGGCAGGAAGGAGAAGGATTTTTGGCACTCCCCAGGCTCACAGATGATTTCCATGTGGGCGGTGGGAAGGGAGCTGGGATACATAATTTACACTGCCAGAATGCAAACCAGAGAACCAGCTCTGCACCACAGCACTGCCCCTGTGTCACCCTATCCCCTTTTCCTTCTCTCAGGCTCTAGGAAAAGCCTCCTGGCATCTGCTTTGATCACCCCAAAGCTGGGACATATCGCTGGGCCTGCAGCTTTCCCTCAGGTCTGTCAGTCACTTCTGTCTCCCACTTCACTGAGGGAAGGGCTCAGCCTAGTTAAGCTGCTCTAGTTAAGGCAAAGTCCAATTTTACTGTCAAGTCGCCCACCTTTCTGCAGAAGCTGGTCACAAACATTAAAAGGTTGGAAGTCACCCTGCAAGTCACCTCAAACAGGTACGTCAGGGCCATGTCCAGCCAGATCTGGGGATTTCCTGGTTTTTTTCTGTGTGGTTTTTTCCCCTCCAGTGTATCTAAGTCAGGCCTCCTGTGTTTCATTTTCTGTGTAGTGCAGGACACTTATCTGGGTGTATCAACTCCTCCAAACTTCACATCATCTGCAAGCTTGCTGATGGTGCCACTCTGCCCCACTGTTCAAACCCCTAATGAATAAGATAACCAGAATCAGCCCCAACATCAATCCCTGGGGTGGTTGGTTGGCCTCTGGCTGGATTTCATGCCACTGATCAGAGCAGGAGCCTGGAAGTTCAGCCAGGAAATTCAGCTTGTCAATACACCTGTCTGCTTATCCAGCCTGCAATTCATCAGCTTGTCTGTGAGGAAGTTCTGGGAGATGGTATCCAAAAAACCTTGACAAAAAGAGAAGACAAAGAGCACGCACTGCTCTCCCCTCATGCACTGAGCCAATCCTCTCAGTGCAAAAGCCCATTAGAGTGGTCAGGGCATGATTTCCCTCGACAGCCCCGGTACCTGCAGGGCTGTGATCCAGAATTTAAGAGCTGCAATACAAGGGTGGAGGGAGGAGAATGAGGAAAAGGAAAAATAAGTCTTCAGTTGGTGCAGCTTTGTCTTAAGTTCCAGTTTTTCCTCTCAGTGTAAAGGAGACAGAGTCCATGTCTCATAGAAAACACAAGATCTGTGTTTTAAACAGAGCAGTGTTTAAGTGTATGGCAATGTCCAGCTTTATCTTCACATCAGCTGATTTTCTGCAACACATTCCACTGCACCCTCCCATATATGTTGCTCTCCAAGCCCCTGGCAATTTTCTCCAAAACAAGACTCCAGCCATTTAAGTGTCAAAGTGAAACACTCCTGCCTTCCTAAGCATGTCAGGGTTAACCTACTCTGCCATCCCTCAGCAAGGGAAGCCAGGTTTAAATTGGCATGCAAAGTCTGCCTGGGGGGAGATTTCTACCTTGTCTATCCACACCTGCCTTCCAGCGGATGAGCCACCAATTTTCCTTCTGCAGAAGCCAGTGGCTGTCACACAATAAGTGAAGTGATGAAAAAAAGGAAGATTGGGATCTCACAGGCCTTTCAAGGGGAGTAACAGTACAAAAATAAACCCCTGCCTGCTCTTCACTCTCTCCCAAGCCACCTCTTCCTACCTAAGATGTAATTTTAGCAAGCTGCTGCTTTTGCTCCATCTTGGAGAGCAGAGTCAGAGAGGAGACGGCGTTGGATGCCCACGCTGGGGAACATCAGCCCTTGTCAAGATGCATCAAGCAGCCAGCTCTCATTTCCACTGGCAGGGGCTTGGGGAATTCCTGTGCCTCTGGGAATGAACAAATGCTCAATCTGTGCCTCCTGAACGTGCAGCAGCAATGGGGCTGAGGAAAGAGGCAGCAAGGATTTGGTTTCCTTGGTGGAGAAGGGAAATGCAGAGTTAAACAGTCACTTCTTACACAAGCAGCTTCACAGAATCTACACGCTCAGGCCATGCAGAGCCCTCTCCAAAAAGTGCACAAAGCACAGGGTCAGGAACTCCACAGCTGTTCTTTTACTGCACTTGGATCCAGCTGAAACAGTAACAGGGCAGTTTTTCTCCTTCCTATCAAATGGAGCATTATCCTGTGCTGGGAAGGCTTCATTCCACTTCCCAGACCCAAATCACGCTCCCCAAGTGCATTCCTGTTTAGCACCAACATATTGGTCACATCCTTCCATCCCATGATGGTTTAGATAAAGGGCTTAAAGTGGATTTTGGGTCATGGCATGGTGTAGGATGGGACTAGTGTCTATTGACCTGGTCACTGCTCAATTTGTGAGCTGGCAGAAACAAGTTTATAGTCAAAGCACTATGGTTGGGCATCAGAGTGCAATTCTCCCCAGTATCACCACAGCCACCTTGGGACTTTGGACAGGTCACTTCCCACTTCCTGCCATCTCACCTGCACAGCTGGAATACAATTCCAGCCTGAAGACAGCTTGTGGAGACACTCTAAGGGTTCTAAGAGTGTTCAGCCACCTCTGTGACAGAGAGGAAGAGGGAGTTGGGAAGAGATGGAAGGGAACAGTCCTGAATGCTCCTGGGAACTCCACAGATTATCTGGGGGATCCCTTGCAGGAGACAGACAAGAAGAAGGGAAAGGCTGACAGCTGCAGGGAGATTTGAGAGTTTAACATCGTGACAGTTACAGAAATCACGGGTTATAGAAATTAAGGCACACATTTACCCTGCCCCCTTCTGTCCCTTGTCACCACCACACCTGGACAAGCAGAGCCCAGCAGTGCCTCACAAACACACCCAGTGGGATGGGATGTGGTTGGGGGCTGGTGGAAGCTGGGAGGAAGCTCAGTGCAGTGTGGGAACATCTGGCTGGGGCCCAACACTCAGATTAGAGACGAGGTGTCAGGGCCAGGACACGAAGAGGAGGGGAAAGGCCCCCGAGGGGAAAAAGTTTTATCTTTACAGCACTAAAAAGTAAAAAGCAGAGACAGGGGAGATGCCTCTCTCACAAAATCTGGCTGGCAGAGTTTCAAACACTCATGAGCAAGGGGAAGGAAGCAGGGGAATGGCAAAGCCACACAGGTCAGGGCTGGGGGGCAGGCAGGAGGAGGCTGATAAACATTGCTGCCTTCCGCAGGCTGAGGATGTGGTTTGCAAGGGACATTCACAACAACCCCAAACCACAAAGGCCTCTGCTTCAACAAAACCTGATTAGGAACGAGCCTGGCTGACTCAGGGCTCTTATTATAGAAGTCTCCCTCCCTCCTTCCCTCCTCCTCCTCGGTGTCCAGCCTCATGCCGACCTCCTGGGGCTGCTGCATTCCTCACCCCGCCTTGCTCACACTTCTTCAGTGAAATTTGGCTGCAAAACTTCTGTATTACCTTCTCACAGCAGCAAAACTAGAAGGATTGATGTGGAGAGATGTCAAGTGTCTGATATGTGGGAAAGCTGGATGGTCCCTTACTAGCAGTATTTCACCAAACATACTCAATTTTGCCAGGTTACACTCACAGAGATCTTTCTAAATTTTTTAATTCCTGAAGGGCTTTTTTCTTCCATTTCCCTTTGTCTGCAGTTCGGAAGAACTCTTCCTTTTGCTAAGACATGAACACATCAGCAGGAT
Organism: Myiozetetes cayanensis; assembly: GCF_022539395.1. Lineage (NCBI taxonomy): Eukaryota > Metazoa > Chordata > Aves > Passeriformes > Tyrannidae > Myiozetetes > Myiozetetes cayanensis. Next base: position 2,790,769 of record NW_026087499.1, on the reverse strand, counting down.
CAAGAAACAGCTTGGGGAGTTACTGCAGCCAGCTCAGCCTCTGAATCTCTTCCTTGGCAACCCCTGTTTCCCACTCCAGCTGCATCAGTGAAACCACCAAGGAATGTATTTTTGCACCCAGGTGCAACTCACAGGCCAATGAAAGTTTAATCCTACTTGCCCACCAAACAATACATTGTGTGACGCTGTTTGCCAGGGATTTCAGGGGAGTAAGCAAAGTGGGCAATCTCAGGAGCTGCTGGTGGGTGTAGCGAGTGTGTTTATGGGGCAGAAGGTGTCAGCAGGAACCAAACTAACCTCCAGGATAAATGGCAACACTGGGATGAAGGTCCTGGTGTTCTCAGACAGCAGGGTAAGGGCACGGATGCAGTGCATGCGCAGAGGGTAGAAACGGTTTGTTGGTACCAGCCTAGAGAGGGGGGAGAAAGAAAGGATATTAGGCCAAGTTTATCCAGGAACTGCACCTGCAGCATTCAGTGGCACTCAAGAGCCTTTCCTACTCTGCTGAAGAAAGACAGTGTCAGTACTGCACAGTAAACTGAGCTATCCCACAGTGGGAAATAAAACTCACACGTTAAAGCTGTAACACTAACGCACAAACTCCTCCAACCAAGGCGCAGGTTCCCCACAGCTGCTGCTGGGAGAAAGTGCTACAAGGGCCTTGCAGATGAAGTTTGTCACTGATGCTGTTCAGTCAGGCTCAACACTTTTGGCTCTCATCCTCCCAGCATGGGGAAAGTGGCAGGAACCAGCAGTGAAATGACCATCTAAAGCAGCGAGTTTGACCAAGGAAAGAGCTCCCCCAGCACACCAGAGGAGGAAGAGGTTTCTCTTCTCAGGTTTTGTACTCACAGAGTTTATGTTGCCACTTGAACAGTGACCCTCCCAGTGTGGAAGGTCACAGGGGCAGGAGCTGGACTAGCAGTGACCAGCACATCTGGAAGGACAGAGTGGGAATGAGTGACCTCCCACAGCCACATCTGTTCAGCTCTCTCCATCCCTCCTGGGCTATTCCCCATCTCCTTCAGAGAGGCAACATCTACATTTGAGCAGCCAGGAATCAGCATGGAGGAGGGGGAAGAGGCCAGACTTTCTTTCACCCACATTTCAAATCATTTCACACTCAGATAGTCAGGCTGAGCCAGCTCCCTTTGTCAGGCTGGGACTGAGAAGGATCAGCTCCCCCAGCACCACATAAGCCAGGAGCAGAGGGGAGAATGGAGAGCAACCCCTCAAACACACCAGAGCTCATTACTGTACCACTCTGGAAGCCTCTCACTCTGAATGACCTGCACTTGAAGGCACGGGTGCCTCCAACATTAACAAGAATTTTGGTTTATTTTTTTTTAAAAACACAGTTCACAGATGACAGGTTCAAGCTGATAAATGAACCCCTCCCCTCCCCAAAGGGCTTGCTGAGCAATCCAAGAGAGCACAAAAAAAAAAAAAGAAAATGCTTGACCAGGCACCATAAATCACCTGCATCTCCCCCCCCTTCCAAATAGTGAAATAATTATCATTGGATCCATTATAGAAATAAATCTACTTTGCACCCCTGATCTGGCACCACTGGAGATGACGAAAGCCATTCTCAGGAATTAATTGATCGAGGAATAAACCTGTTAAGTGTATAGATTTACTGTAAACCAAGACCATTAATTTTAGAGTGCGTGGCAATGCAACAATCTGCTCGACATCCCAGTGGTGGGATGCACAGGGAATACAAAACACAGCTGGGTCCCAGCTCTACTGAGGGAGGTCCGACTGCCTCGTCACTCCAGGGGGATCAAAGTGACTCACACTTCATCTCAGTGGAGAGCGAATCCAATGTCTTTCCATCACCGTGTCCTGGAATGCCTCCTGTACTTCTCCCAGGACACAGGCTGGGGGGTTGGAACAGCCTAAAACTTCCCAAGGGTTATTTTTACTTGCTACAGGTCCTTCTGTTACACTCCTGGTGACCAGAGATGAAGCTTCTTTCAACATCAGCCTCTGCCCCACCAGGACAGCACATCAAGGGAAGCTGCTCAGGGACACTAAGGCTGTGCTTGCTTCCCTACGGAGGAAGTTGCACCTGCTTTCTTCCCCATGTGTGCTGAGAGGCTGGAATTTAACAGGCACCAAAAATCCTCATTTAACTAGACACCAGGGAGGAAGTTCCTTTTTATAGCTTGGGCTGCAAGCAAAGTAAAAATGCAAGCAGATATGGACAGAAAACTGCTTTTGGAAAAGGGATACCAGAATGGGAGATCCTACAGCAAAAAAAAACAACCAAGAACTTGGACAGATGCAAGCACATGGATCAGAAGGAGGAGCTTACAGACTGAGGAGGCACACAAAAGGCCAGGGTGGCACCTGGAATGATCAGGTCCCACAGCCAGACAGACACACCCCGTGGTCACCGTCCTTGTGCTGGAGCCAAGCGCCACCTCCTGGCACAAAGGGCAGGAGGGAAGGGGACTCTCCTCCCATCCCTCTGGATAAATCACTCCCCCACACCAGCAGCACAGGAGGAAGAAGGCGTTCCAGATGTTACACAGCATCCTGCCCCACCGAGCCACATCATTCCCACATCTCCTAACCCGCTCCCTTTCTATATATCCCAGACACTGGGTGGGATCTACTTCTGTTTTCCCATAGAATCAAAGATTGGTTTGAGTTGGAAGGAACCTTAAAGATCATCCAATCCCATCCCCTGCCGTGGGCAGGGACACCTTCCACTAGCCCAGGTTACTCCAAGCCCTGTCCAACCTGGCCTTGGACACTTCCAGGGATGGGGCAGCCACAGCTTCTCTGGGCAACCTCCCCACCCTCACAGGGAATGATTCCTTCCTGATCTCTCATCTAAACCTCCTCTCTGCCAGTATGAAGCCATTCCCCCTTGTCCTGGCACTCCAGGCCCTTGTAAAAAGTCTCTCTCCACCTTTCTTGTCACACAGTACTTGGAGCTCATGCCAAGCAGCCCTGCCCATCCCTGATTCCACCAAAACTGCTGCTCTTGCTGAGACTCACCCAATTCACCTTTCCTTGTCCCCAGATACCTGATTTATCTGCCTGGACAGGTAGAAAACCGCTCAGATTCCTCCCCAGGACACCCAGAGCCCCGCAGGAGCAGTGGGAAGCAGCCTGGGGATGCAGGGGGAGGGGAAGAGGGATGTTTGCATACTCTAACGATCGCTTAAATCTGCTTATCTTCACCACCACTCGGGAGTTTTTCCAAGAGCAGGCGGGTGGCGTTTTAAAGCTGAGAATCTGGTTAACAGAGCTAACAGGATTTTGGAGATCACCAGAGATTCTGAAATTCCCTCAATGCTCGTTATTAACAGCCGTTTCAAAAGCACAGAAATTTCTGTGTATGAACTGAGGAAAGAAATTCTCAGCAGACGTACTAAAAATAACAGCCGAGTCCTAGTTCTTCAAATTCTAACAAAGATGCACCAAAAATGCATCTTTTAACTGTGTTTACAGAGCTGGAGGTGAGGTCTTGATTCTGCAGTTACATCCTGAAGCAAGACAGAACATTTTCCTTGCCACTGTGTACAGCTGGGAAGGTAACAGTCCAGGCTATTCAGACTGACACTTCCCTTATACACAGAATTTAGCCTTTCCCACCACCTAAACACACAACACATCTTTGGCTGGAATGCTTCAATCAAAAGCAGCTCTGAGTCAACTCCTTACAATGCAAGGTTAAATCCGAATCACGTAACAGTAACACCCCTCAGCAACTGCTCTGCATCAAGGAATGGACAAATATGGCAAAGGGAAAAAAAAAAACCTCCTACTTACTTTATACAGCCAATGATGACCTGTGTCAAAGGATAGATCAAGGGCTCCATGACCTCACTGGGATAGATGGTGCTGAGAACACGACACCAGAAATACAGGCAGTGGATATATTGCCAGTTATAAACAGACTGGAAGTTCTCCTGCAGGAAAGGGAAAAATAAAAGGCACAAAACTCTGAAAACTCGCCCTGCTTTCTCCACAAGACTCATTTTATGCAGGACACCCTGCACTGCTCAGGGAGGAATAACCATCATTGTACTGTCACTCTGAGAGCAGTGGCTGAGCCACCAGCCAGCAAGTTCAGATGCTGCATTGGCAACGTTGTGGTTTGGTACAAGTCACTGCCTGAAGGAAATAATATACATAAAAGCAGTCTGGGGGTGTTGCTCAAGTTGGCTCCTTTGAGAAGGAGTCCTTAAAGGACACACTTTCCAAAGAGCATGCATTCCCCAAAACAGCATGAACAAAGAGGGGATAAAACTCAACAAGGTGCCTCAGCTCCCACTTGTGTTTGTTTCAGACTTTCAAGGCCCAGGCCATCTCTTCTGAATGGATAAGAAAGATGCACAAGTCCTGCAACAAGGACAGGAGCCCCCAGCTGCAGCCACTGGACCAAAGCTTGCAGGGAGGATTAAAGCCAAGCCACAGCTGGACACAGCAGAGCTCTGCCAGCTCTCACCAGGTCACTGAGATGCACCAAAGAGCTCTTCTCAGCTTCTCTTGCACAAGGACAGACAAGCAATCTGCTCCTGTAATCACCTTCCACGACCATCCACCGCTCCATTTAAATAGGCTTATTGCTTGGATTTGTACATTTTGGTTGTGCTGTTCTCATTTCAAGTTCCACAGCCCTCCCCAGCTGTGAAATCAAGTGGATTTAGTTCTTGTCTGGACCAGAACTAAGGGTGTAAGAAGCCAGTGCAATCCAATTAGGGGATATGCAGCCCAGACTTCATTTATCTCTGCTTATTTATCCCCATGTCTGAACAGCCAGGAGATTTAGCTGGTCACCAATCCTGCAATGTTTGGGGGCAGCTGAACAATTAATCTATTGGGGTCTGTTTTGCTAAACACAAATAAAGCCAGGATTAGCAATCTGACTTAGATTTCCGAGGTCAGACTGGAGGTGGCTGAAACCAGGGCTGCTCCCAAAAGGTCTGAGCTGCTTTGTTCAATTAAGTCCTCTAAATAGTGCAGACTTTGCAGGAGAGATGCACACACCAAGGTGGTTCCTAATCTTCCTCTTTACCTTGAGGTTTTGTGACAGAGGCTGCAAACAGCAGCTTCAGAGTGGAAAAAGGGTGCCCAAGGCACAGGATGGGAAGTGCATCACAAACTCCTGCAGGTGGGGAGAGAAAAGTGACTCCCACCCTGCAGTGGGCAGGGACACCTTCCACTAGACCAGGTTGCTCAGAGCTCCATCCAGACTGGGTTTAAACACTTTCAGGGATGGGGCAGCCACAGCTTCTCTGGGCAACCTGTGCCAGGGCCTCCCCACCCTCACAGGGAAGAATTTCTTTGGTATATCTAACCTAAACCTCCTCTCTGTCACTTTGAAGCCATTCCCCCTTGTCCTGTCACTCCATGCTCCTGTAAACAGCCTCTCCCTCTTTCTTGTAAGCTCCCTTCAGGTCCTGGAAGGCCACAATCAGGTCATTCCAGAGCCTTCTCTCTTCTCTCCTTCCTTGTTGAAATTCTACCATGGGCGACCCTGGAGCTCCAGCCCCTTGGCTGGGTGATGAAACGGGTCAGACAAGCGAGGCACCACCAAAAGCCTGAAGGGATGACTCCAATTTCCCCTCTCCACACATTCCCCTGTAGGAGGACACACTCCTTCCACGCCCAAGAGGCACCCACCTTCTTCTTGATGGTCATGGCGCTGCGCAGGTGGATGGCGAGCTGGCGGATGTAGATGAAGGCGTGCTGGTAGGAGGTGTGGGTGTCCAGGGCGTACATCTCCGTCAGGGTGCGCTGCATGAAGTTGATCATGGGCAGGACGTTGGGAGAGGTGAATCTGGAGTTCTTCACAAAGGCAATGTACATTTGCTGGGCAGGGAAGAGGAGAAGATACAACCAGGTAAAAAAAATGCGGCGAGAGACGTTCTCACGCTGACCCTCCCCACTACCCAGGCGTGTCCAAACCAGGGGGGAAAGTGTTCCTTTTATAAAGAAATATGCAAAAGTAATAATCCAGCCTGCTCCTTCTTTAGGGAAGACAGGAAAGAATCTGTTTAGCACAGAGCTCAGAGATGTCCCTACCACTGTCTGCCTGCAAGAAGAAAACATTTGGTTTTCTTTGGGAGAAGGCACTCGGGATGGTCTGAGCCATCCGTGGTTCTGGCTGGGCACAGTTCTCTTGCTTAGGTGCCACTGTCACAGAAAACTACACTTGGGAACTTCAGGTGAAAGATCAGAGCAGCTCAGTTGTATGGCAGCACCTCAGGAGAGCCCTGAAGAATTTGGAAGATGAGTATTGGCCCAGTAGATAGATCACAGCAGAGATCTTCCCTGCTCAGAGTCTCTGTGCCTCCAGCAGGAAGGGCAGCAGTAGGAAGAGCAGATATCACTCTGACCTAACAGAATTTCTGCCTTGTTTAATTTTCTGGACATAACCAGCATCATCTAATAGGCTGCAGCTCTTGAATGTATTTGCACATAACATGAGAAAGAAAATCTGCAGATCAGAGCCAGTACCAGGCTTACCTTGAGCAAGGGACTTAAGTAAACCTCCTTCTTGTAGCGGCAGAACTTGTTCAGCACAAGGAAGGCCAGGACTCTCACTGTTTCCTCACCTGTGCTCCACAAAGTAATTGTTTGCTGGGATAAAACAGAAGGATATAGATAAGTGAAGGGACAAAGAGTTCCTTCCTGGTTACACACAGGCCTGAGCTTCTCTCCTGCACAGCAAAACCAACAGCACTGGTAGCCCTTCTGTCCTTATACTCCTAGCTGTGAGACCTCAGAAAAAGGCAAGGTTGGTGTTTTCACAATAAATAAACTGTCCAAAAGTAGCACCTCTGAAAAATACATGCACTTATTTGTGTGGCTGAATACTCTGAGCACAGGCACCAGCCTTGGATGTGACTCAATCACCCAGAGATTCACTTGGCCTGTCAGGAAGAACCTGGTACAGCAGGACCCCGATCATGGCCGATGCCTCCAGAAACCAGTTACCTCATCTGAACTAATGAACTCCACAGAACATCAGAAATATTTCCGCTGCAGGGCTGAAAAAGCCTCCTCAGGAATCCCCACAGTGGCACTTAGCAGACTCCAACACCTCCAGATATGAGGTGTCCCAGCCTCCCACCCCTGTACTCCAGTCATCTTTGCCATCAAAGGGTTCCCAGCCTCATTTAAATGTTGCCTTGCAGTGGTTTTTTTCATTTAAATGTCACCCTGTTGCCCTCTTCATCTCTTCCACGCCTCCTTTGTTGTTCTTAATGCTCAGCAGTTGTGACTAAGTTTCTGTAAAAATATTCCACCCCCAGCTCTGGAGAGGGAAATGGTACCACAGCGCTTGGCACACAGGCAGCAATTACTCCATCTGTGAGGAGGCAGCAGACAGCTTCCCAAAACACCTCCCTGCCACTTAGGAGCAGCTACACAGAGCCACCTCCCACTCACCTCAGCCTAAGAACAGCTCATGGCACCTGGGAGGCCTGGGAGAGAAGCAGGAATCCTCTCCAGAACCAATAGCAGAGCAAGGGAATAATAGTACAAGAGAATGAACTGTCACGGGATCCAGCCCAAATTCCACAACAGGCTTGTCTGGAGAGGGAAAGAAAGTACCTCAGATCCAAATGACACATCACAGCACATCCCCTCACCTTGAGAAGGGCACGGCACTGCTTTGGGAAGGATAAATAATAAGGCACTATGGAGTTGACGTGCTGAAGCACTGCTGCACCAACCGAGGCTTCTGTCAAACAGGACAGGAGCTGTGAAGGGAAAACAAAGTAACAACCCCATTTAGCATGCAGTCCTCACCACCTCTTCCTTCCCCATCTGTATTTTGCTGCTTCCAAGTATTTCTGTGATACTAAAGGACTGGAAGACCAGGCTTTGCTAGGAGGGAGCTCCAATAAACCCACGAGAGCTGTCTCAGGAAAGGAGCAGACACAAGGTGGGTTAAATAACTGCCCTGAAAGCACATCATCCTGGCAAATGTGAGCTGAGCTCATCACACAGAGCCTCATTTGTGTGTGCTGCAAAACCTAAGTTTATATGCAGTTGGAGGCACCTTGCAGATGGCATGACACCAACACCTCTGTCATCTCCCTCAGTCTACACAAGGCTTGGAAACAAAACCACCTGAGCTGGTAACATACTGGATTGCTGCGGGATTTCTTAAGGGGAAGCTGGAATACTATTAGGTACCAAGAGGTTTTACCTCAAGGAAAAGGTAAGACAAACTATTAAGAAACAGTATCTTTGTATTTCCAGACTGCTCAGCCCAGAGCCAAACCCAGAGATGTTGCAGCTTCTAATGTGAAGACATCCTAAGTTCCAAATTAATCTGAGAGAGGTTCTGCCTGATGCAGTGCCCCTCTGCCTGCAACCCCAGCTGCTGGAAGCAGAGGCACGTTGTCTACTTTTAATTTTCTTCCTCACCCCCCTCCCGCACTGCAAAGATTCTGGACTGACCAGGTCTCCTCTGCAAAGTCCCTCACACACCAAAAGGAAAGGAAAGGAGATATTGCTGGGAAACCACTGTGCCAGAAGAAGCCCTGTGGTGAAGGCTGGCACTGAGGGCTCTCAGAGTCAGCACAGGAGCAGGGATTGCTCCAAGGCACTGCACTGCCAGCTTTTCCTTGTCTACTGCAATCCTCTGCTGCTGGCAGGAGGCACCACGACTTGAGAGAAAAAAAAACCCTCTACTGATCAAAATGTCCTTTCTGCTAAGTCATTCTCCAGCTTACAGCTAGGAGACACCAGCACTGGCTTTCTCTCCTTGCATCCCCTTCCCTCAGCTTCTGAAGAGGGAGTATTTCAACACTTCTTTTAATATTCTAAATTTGGGGATGCATGATGAAGCAATCTGGGAAAAAAAACAAACTGGGGGCAGGAGTTTCCTTCAGAAATAATCCATGAATTGTATCTCTAACACCAGAAATCAGCTATTCTGGGGATAAGCTAGAGAGATGGGGCATTAATATCTATGTCCTATGTGAGGTATACATAACACCTTCTTAGTATTTATCTCAAAAACTGGCAAGGTCATAGTGCCAAAAACTGAATTAACAATGCAGAATTTAAGAGCACAGCACTGCAAGATACTTTAAAGCCTATTAAATATTAATTTGTCGGACAAATTAAGACAGAAACAACCACCAGAATGTTAATCCAACGCTTCTTTACTGGCTCCCTATTTTGACCCAACAGACCTGCAAATTGTTAGCTGGACCCAATGCTTCCACAAGTCAGGGAACTGGATGGACACACAAATCCCAGACAGGCAAAAGCCCACCTGCCTCATCCCAAAATATCCCAAACAACAGCCCAGCAACAGAATATGATGACATTTCTTACTTGTATGGTACAGCCAAGGTACACTTTTATGTCCAGTCGCAGTTTGCCCCAGAGCGGGCTGGTGGAAGGGAGAACCATCCTGGAAACAAGAAACAGTTGGGTTTAGCTTTAGAAAACCCACCAAATAAATTAGATTTCAGCAGCCACATGAGCAGTGAATTCAACTCTTTGATACTGCCAGTGAGTAACAACTGCTTGCAAAGCACGAACTGAGGAGAAGCAAAAATTATGTCACGGGTGAAAAGAAAAACCCTGCTCTGTAAAAACTGCCTGGAGCACAGCAGTAGGAAGTTCAATTCAAAGAGCTTCCAAGCTCTCTCTGACCCTGCAGTTCCCAAATCCCCTCACACTTACTTGGCTTTCTTCTTTGGGGCTCTGGGAAGCAGCAGCTCCTGCAGGTAGTGGAAGAGGTCCCGGATACAGAAGGACACAAGGGCATTGAACACTGGTTAAAACAAAAGTCAGCAAAGCACTGGTAAATCATTTTCCACACATCCCTGGCTTCTCAGCTAATGTGAAAAGAGCTCCCCAGAGAACTGAAGCAGTAATTTCTGTAGCAGAACTGCTGTGTTTCCCCGAGCTCCAAGAAAACACCAGTTTGCCTTATCCCAGAGTTTTTTTATCTGAAGAATAAGATTACAACCGACAGATTTTGGCACAGAGGCCAAAATTCTCCAAGCAAACAGCACCAAGCACTGGGACACCAGAAAAGATCCCACTGCACAGACTCACCACCAGGAAGATAAGCTACTTAAGTGAAATGAAGCCTGTGAAAGGGTAAGTTAACTCCAGCCAGTGCTTATCTCCACTCTCTTCCAAGAGCTGAACTGCCCCACAAAATCATTTCCCCTCCCTCACAGGTGTGAACAACTCACCTGCGGTATCAGTCACTTGGAACTTGCTGGGATCACCCCCACTGTCTCCTTTGGTGGTGGCTACAGCTGCTTTATAGGCTTGAGTGATTTCATGGAAGAGCCTTGGTGTCAGATTTCTCTGGGGGGAAGAAAGAAAAGGATTGCCAAGGAGAAAAAGGAAGAGATCTTCTAAAATTCTGAAGCACTTGAGTATTGGAATTCAGTCTAAGTTTGATGGCAAAAACAGCTCTGATATGAAGGATAAAGGTCAGTACAGTGTTAATAAACACCAGAGGCCTTCATCTGCTCTAAAATTGGTTTTTAATTGGCTGGGGGGTTGAGAAGCAATCAATCAGTTTCAAGTAATTATCCAATTGTGATCTTCCCTCCCCTTAGTCAGAAGCACAAGCCATTTTATTACTACTTAAACCATGAACACAAAAGCTCTTGGAGCCTTCAAATGCACAATGCAAGAGGGTGAAAAAAATCAAAATTTCATCATTTTGGCCTCTTCTGAGCCACACATTTCTCTAAGTTCTCCCTCAGATGCACTGCAAGCACTCCAACCTTGCAGTACAAGGAAAATTGCACTGAAAACGAAAAGCTCTGGGAGCCTGAGACATAAACCTACTCTGCAGGTTTTTGTCCAAGACTGCCTGGAAAAGATCAACTTGTGATTTGTTAATGACAGATGGGGAACTGTGTTTAAAGGAGGACACTCAGGAGCTTTGTATTCCAACTCCCCTGCTCACCTGTGCAGCTTTTTTCCAGTCTTCAACCATTTTCAGGCTCACAGAGATGAAAGAAACTCTCTTCCTTTTGACTTTTTCTTGTTCTTCCTCTTCCTCATCATCTTCATCACTTGCTTCCTAGAGAAGTCACAGCATGACTGAGAAAAGGTTTAGACAATTCTTTTCTGGCCCCACCTCTCTTTTGCTGAGCAGCTACTGAAGAGGAAGGCAGCTCTGATTTTATTAATGCTGTTACCAGTGCTTTGTGTAAAGAAAAAATTAAATTAGAGGTATTAAAAATTGAATTAAAAAAAAAAAGCAGCTTAAGCTGTGCGGTTTTGCTAAAACATCAAGGTGAAAACACATCACTTGAGGCAAAATTATTATCGGGAAAGACGACACAAAACCAAAATAAAAATTCACTAAAAAGAAAATGCACTCCAAGGCTCTGCTTTGACAATCTTTAACAAACTCCTCGTGCTCAGTTCAAACCTCCAGCTGATTTCTGGGATTACAACCTGTGAATGAGCTTAAAAACTCCACGTGACAATAACTGAATTAATTGATTCCAGCACTCCAAAACATGCCCTGGTACCTCCAGCGTGTCAGGGGGTCTGTGCAGAGGCTCCTCCTCATCTGAACTGTCTGAGGCATCAAAATCCAGCAACGTGCGATCGTTTTCCTCCAGGAACTTGTAGAATTCAGGATCTCTGTCCTTCAGCCTGGAGAGCTGATCCTTGTGCTCAGATGCCTTTCCTTTCCTCCTGGGGGAGTAAGGGTTAACGTTAATTAGCATTTATCCACTGCTCAGACTTTATTCGTGTGTATTTATTAGCTTTATTCACAAGCAGCCCCTGGTCACTGAGGCACAGCTGGGGCTGATTTGGGTGGTGATGATTTATCAGGGCTGTGGCCACAGTTCTGTGCCTTGTCTAACACCTGGAGGACTTGCAAAAGGTCCTTTTCATGAACCACTAAGAGAATCTTGACAGCAAGACATCAGGCTGCATCTGTATGCTGACCAGAGGTCGTGAAAACACCTTGAAAAACCAAAATAAATCTGCTTCTCAGTTGGTCAGAATTACTCTCAGGAGCTTTTGTAAAGAACCCTGAAAGCTCTACCACCAGAAAAACCCGATAACGAAAGCTCAGTAAAATTTGTTGCACCAAAGAATTTGTTTTGTTACACTCAATAATTTGTGTTCTAATAACGATTATCAGTGATTAAGAACTGCTTCATCATTCTCTACGCTGCAGACAGTCCAAACCCTCTCAGTGAGAGCAAACACAGAGAAGCTAAGGAAAAACAAAGCAAGTTTTGCCTGACTCCAGCACACCCTGTAAAAGACCAAAAGCACTTTTCCCCACTGCAGTTACTGACCTGACACGATAAAAAAACCCAACTGTCCTGCACACTGAGGCGTTGAACAGCGCCCTTTCAGACACCTCTGACCCAGATGATGATGAACCTGTAGCCTCTACAGCAGAGGCTGCAGCGAACCCAACAATCATTTAGGTGGGAAAAGCCCTCCCAGCCCATGGATCCCCCTGTGCCCCATCCCCACCCTGTCCCCCAGCCCAAGGAACGGAGGGCCACGGACACCTCCAGGGGTGGGGACTCCAAACCTCCCTGGGCAGCCCCTTCCACTGCCTGACAACCCCTTCCCATGAGGAAATCCCTCCTGATGTCCAACCTGACCCTCCCCTGGCACAGCCGGAGGCCGTTCCCTCTCCTCCTGTCACTTGTTCCACGAGAGCAGAGCCTGACCCCCCCCTCTGCTCCCCGCTCCTGTCAGGAGGGAGGTGTGGAGAGCCAGAAGGTCCCCCCCGAGCCCCCTTTTCCCCAGGCTGAGCCCCCCCAGCCCCTCCCGGGGCATCCCCACCCTCACCTGCCGGGGGCCGCCATTGCCGCCTCCGCCACGCGGCCGCCGCTTCCGCTCCCGGCCTGCCCCGCGCTCAAACCACGCCCACTGATCCTAAGCCACGCCCCGTTACCGCCTTGGCCACGCCCCCTCTCGTCTTGGCTCCGCCCCCTCCCCGCGGATCCCGACCTGGATCGGGAATATCGTGTCCAGATGGACCGGGAAAGCGGTTTTTCCTCTGTGCTGGGCGCGCACCTCGAGTGCTGTGCCCAGTTCTGGCCCCCCCCCAGTTCATTGAGGGGCTGGAGCGGCTGAGGGACCTGGGGGGGCTCAGCCTGGAGAAGAGGAGGCTCAGGGGGGACCTTCTGGCTCTGCAATCCCTGACAGGAGGGGGGAGCCGGGGGGGGTCGGGCTCTGCTCCCAGGGAGCAAGGGACAGGAGGAGAGGGAACGGCCTCCAGCTGTGCCAGTGAAGAGTCAGGTTGGGGATAAGGAGGAATTTCTTGGTGGAAAGGGTTGTTAAACATTGGAAGGGGCTGCCCAGGGAGGTGGTGGAGTCCCCGTCCCTGGGGGTGTTCAAGGAAGGACTGGCCGTGGCCCTCAGCGCTCTGGGCTGGGGGACAAGGTGGGGACGGAGCACAGGGTCGGACTCGATGATTCCGGGGTTTTATCCAAACTCAAGCATTCTGTGACTCCCCGTTCAGGCCACGCCCCCTCAGCCACTGATCCCGCCCCCTCCCGTGGCTCGCACCCAGAGGGGCGGGGTCTGCTCTCCTAACCACGCCCCGTTTCCAGCCAGACCACGCCCACCCCGCTGGTGGCCCCGCCCCTCGCCCCCCGGTCCGCGGGGCCGCAGCGGGGCCGGTGCCGCTCGCTCCGGACCCCGGACCCGACACGGACACGCGTGCCTGGCCGTGCCGCGGGGTTATTCCGGGTGACGAAGGAAGCCGCAGCCGCGGGGGCCGCCCCGGCTCGAGGAGGAGCCGCCGCTGCCGCCGCGCACCTGCCCGCCCCAGGCCCGCCCCGTCTGTGCCCGCCGCGGGGCCGGTGCGGGTGCAGCGGCGCCCCGCAGCATCCCCCGGGCTGGGCCGTGGCTGCAGCGGAGCCGTGAGTACCGCCGAGGCACGGCCCTGCCGCCACCTCCTCTTCCTCTCCCTCTTCTTGTCCCTCTCTCTTTCTTCCTCTTCCTCTCCTTCTCTCTCTCCTTTTTCCTCTCCCCCCTCCTTTCCTCCTTCTCCTTCTCCTTCCCTCTCTCACTCTTCTTCTTCCTTTTCCTCTCCCTATCGCTCTCCTCTCTCTTCCTCTTCCTTTCCTTCTCTTTTTCCCTGTCCTCCTCCTCCCTCTTCCTCTCCTTGTCCCTCTTCTTCTTTCTCTCCCTTTCCCTCTCCCTTTCTCTCTCCTCCTCCCTTTTCCTCTTCCTCTTCCCTTCCCTGTCCCCGGCATGGCCAGGGGACCCGGACCCTGCAGGAGGAGGGACAGCCAGGGGGCTTATGGGGTGTGGGGCAAACCGGAGGGGTTACTGGGACGTGGGGGGGACAGGCAGCAGGGGGGACCCCCGAGAGGATCTCCCCCCTCCGCTGCTCCTGCGCATCCCTCCTGGGAGGAGGGCAAGTTTGCTGTCGGGGTCGGGGAGGGGGGACCTTTGGAAAGGTTCGGTACAACCGGTGCCGCTTCCAAAACATTTCCAAAGGTTTGGAACAGCCGGTGCCGTCTCCAGCCTCTGCACCGCGGCATCCCCGTGGCCGAGGCCGGCAGCATCCCCGTGCTGAGCGTGCCCTCCTTCCCCTGTCCTCTGCCGAGTCCTGGAGAGATCCCGCTGGTGAAGGGAAAAGCCGCAGCTCCGGAGCCCGGGGAGCAGCCGCAGAGAGGGGTCTGGCCTGGCCGCGGTGTTCCTTGCCCTCGGTGGAAGCACACGGGTATCAGTGTTTCGTTGGTGACGGGGGAGCTGAAGGACACGGGGAGAAATGTTGCCTCGGGTTTTCTGGAAACTTGGGAGTCGGGGTTGGGGGTGGGGGGGGAGCGGTGGGAAGTGGGACGCAGCTTTTTTGTGGCCTCTGCAGTGACTGTCAGGGCAGAGGGCTCTCCTTGAGCTACAGCATCGCTGCTGCTGCTGCTGGAGCTGGTCCTGGAGCAGCAGGCCAGGCAGGCAGCTGCTTTGGTACTGCTGGCTGAGCAAATGCCTCCCTCTCCAGGGAATGACAGCCTTGGGACTTTAGCTTCCCCACGGCAAGGAGGGGTGTCTGTCCCTGCTCTGTGTGTCCATCCCTGCTCTCTGTGTGTCTCTGCCCTGGCCACCGACCAGGCTTTGTGCCAGGCTCAGACTGCAGAAGCAGTGGCCTTGCTTTGATGGGCTCTCTGCACGGGAAGAGAGCTCTCCTTTGGCTTCTCCTTCTGCTGTCCCATAGCACCGTTTTGGGGGGTTCTCCATTGCTGGAGACCACCAGGAGGGAGGTCTGGAGTGATTCTGGAGTGATTCAGCAACACGTGGATATTTGGGTGCTTTTGATCCCAGCAGTCTGGCCTTTTGCACCAGGAGATGCTGCTCTGTTACAGCTTTGCTGTTTTGGGGCTCACTAACACTTCAGAGGACAGTGGCCTTTTGGTTATGATCCCTACAGCTAAACAAGCATCTCTGTGGAATCTCCTCCCTCTGCATCCCAAGTTTCTCTCCTGGCCCGTGAACATCTGCTGGAAACCCTTTATTCAGCATAGCAGTGAGTAAGACTCAGGGATGTTGGGTGTAGAGATCTGAGTTTCCTTCCTGAGCACTGACTGATTAATGAATCACAGCAAATAGCATCTAATTCAGAGCACACCAGGAGCTGGCAGGCGTAACAGGCACCTGCTCTCTTGGCTTGATAGCCCAGGATCCAAATGGAGTTGCTCCACAGCATCTTGGGTAGCTGTGGATGGTCCCTGATGCTTCCTGTCAGCTGAGGTCAGCGTGGTGGGGGTGGCAGTGGAACGTCTTTGTTCTGCCAGCAAAGACAGTGGCCATCTGCCCTTGCTCCCTCAGCATCAGTCCTGGTCTCTGGAGGTGGAGTGGCATGTGGGAATCAAGGCAGCAGTGCTCTGAAGGCTGGAGACCTGCTGGGGAGACTGTTCTGGGTTCTGGGCTTGTTTTGCTGCATTTCAGGCTCAGCAGCTTAAAAAACACTGAAGTCTCAGTGCTTCTGGATTTCCTCAGGTGCTGGAGCCCTGCCTCCAAACCCTTAGGCAAGCTGGGCTTGGGAGGCTCGAGGGGCTTCATCCTTTCTGTCTGGCCTGCTGGAACTGGCTGCAAACCTCTAAAGGATGTGACTCCTCAGGGGCAGGAATTCGAGCTCCTTCAGCTGAAATTCCCAGGGCCTTGGCAGGCCCCCAGTTGTACCAGCAAGCTCAAGGCCATTATGTCACGTGCTCCTCATAGCTCAGTTTTCCTGTATGTGGCCTGTGCTGCTGCCTGCCAGAAGATGTGAGGGAATTCTCTTGTTTTCTGGCTTGAAAACGGGTTCCCACTGCTCCACAGTGTGAAGCTCAGAGCTTGTTCAGAGGAGGAGATGTGGATCAGGTCTGGTACGTCTACGCTGCCAGCCCACACTACAACAGGGGCTGGCAGGAGGCTTTGTAAACCCTCCAGGAACGTGGTGTGGGTCCTGTGGAAGGGGTGAGCCAGGGTGCAAGGTGGTGACCTCCTCTGGTGACCTCCTGGTCTGGAGAGTCACTCATGGGCAGCACTTGACGAGCAGAATTATTCCACGTCTCGCCCGTCTGTAGAAGATGTGCCTGCTTGTTTGCAGCCAGCAGATCCGAGTGCTTTTTCCTCCTTTCCCCGCTTCTGGAGCCGCCAGGCCAAGCTGACCCGTGTCATGGGGTCAGCCTTGCCTTTAGAAGCCAGGTTGGTGTCTCCTGCTGGGCCTCCCCAAATCCGTCTCTCTTGTCTGACATCAGGGCACTGCTGAGCACGAGTGACCTGCTCTGAACTGCCCCACCTCCTCGAGCCACCATCACCTTGCACAGCAGACAGGTAAAAGGGCATAATCCCTCTTTATAAACAGCTGCTGGACAAGGATGTTGCAGGCAGAGAGGGGGTTCCTGGGCAAGTCTAGGAGCCAGGAATGTGGAGGTGCTCGGATACAGGCTGCCTCCAGTGACCTGAGCGCTCTCATCTTGTGTTTACCTGTCTGAAAAATGAGCTGGGGACAGAGATGTCTGTCATCCAGGGAAAGGCAGAGCCAGGAATACCACAGTGATGGGCAGTGCAGCTGAAGATGGTGATTAGCACTGCTGCCTGGAGAGGGGATTTGCTTTATGCCTGTGTGTGGAGGTTTGGCACTGCTGGTGCCAAAAAATAGCTCTGGGTGCGACAGTAGCTCCTCTCCCGTGCCCACTGGGGGACGCTGGGAAGGGGGAATTAGGACACAACCCACATCTTCAGTCCTTGAGAGAGTCAAAGGGCTCATTTCACTTAGGCCTTGGTGTGCTTTGTGCTGGACTGGAGGAACTCCTGTGTGACCCCAGGGCAGCTGGAGAACTGCACGTTTTGCTGAGCATCTCAAGGCATGAATCCATTTCCATTTCTTGTTCCTCCCTAACCTGTGAATTCAGCAGTCCCAAACCCATTCGGGTCCTGGCCCTCACAGCCAATTACTTGAAAATGACCCAAACCTTAGCACAGATGCCTCTAAATCCCTCAAGCATGGAGTCCTGCTTGGAGCAGCAAAATAAGGAAGGAGAAAGCTAAATTTGAGGATGTCTGCAGGAAGAGCTGCTGCCTTTGGGAAGTGAGGGAGAAGGTTGTGTACCCAGGTGGGCGCCAAGCAGGCTGGATGCCCCTTCATCTCTCTCAGGTATGAGAATGTCCCAGTGCATTGAGGCTCCCTCCTCCCACAGCTGAAGCTCTTCTGAGCATGACTTGAGAGCAACTTTGAGCTGAGCTTCCAAACAAAGCTCCCCAGGAGTACTGGGGAGCGAGGCTTTAATTAGAAAAGACCTCCAGCCCTCCTGTGTGCACGAGGGGGCCGATTGATTACAACCCACTGAGTTGCTGAAAGGCACCGCCGAGGTCAGTGTGCTGAATGCCCTTCTTGCCTGGAGCCAGCACTGTCTCTGTGCTGTAGAGCTGGCAACTGCGTGCAGCTTTTCCCCGTCCTCCCCACCCCCTTTGCCAGAGAGGCTCCACATCCTCTCTGGCAGCTTGTCACTTCTCTGCAGATGTCTAGACAGGAGGATTCAGTGCGTGTCAGTTATGCCTAATTCATTTAAAAAAAAAAAAAAAAAAACAACAACAACCACCACACCAAAAAAAAAAAAAAAAAAACACCAAACCCTACTGAGAGAGCTGGGGATTCTCAGTCCTGCAGACTCAGCGCTGTCTGCGGTGCCCCGGTGCTGCCTTCAGGCTGGCTCAGAGCAGATTAATCCCGTGGATCCGCAGGAGCAGCGAGTGCCTCGGCTCCCACCCGCAGCAGGGGGGCTTGGGGAAGGGCTGGCAGGGCTGGCAGAGGGACCAGCAGGGAGGAGAGGAGGTGGGGAGAGGTGTTTGGGGCTGGGTGTGTGCTCATCCTTGCTCCTCGCCCTGCTTGTGTGTTCTCAGCTCCGTCAGGAGCTGGCAGAGGGCTCCAAGGTGTCCAAGCCCTCAGTCTGGGCTGAAATTACCACCTTCCCACTTCTAGTGTCCCTCCTGAAGGCAGAGCTCCCTTTGCCACGTTGTGTCACGCTTCCCATCAACGTTTTCAGCCCTGACCCCTGTCCAAGGTGCAGCTGCAAATCAGCCCTTGCAGGACCCACAGTTCAGAGCATCTCGTTCCCTGGTCCTGAACCGGCTTCCTCCCTCTGCTTCCTTCCAGCTGCTGACTCTCCTAGACTGAACAGGCAATGAACCTTGTATTAGAAAGGCTGAATGTGAGCTGCTGCACACTGTCAGTGCCTGCCTGAATTCCCTGGATCCAGGCAAAGCCTTTACAGGGCCTGAGGAGGGACTGAACCCCGAAGCATTGCAGTGAGCAGATTTTTCTACCTGCATCAGTGACACTAATGTGACATGCCCTGGTGGGGACAAGTGCCTTGGATTTAGTGCCTGCGTTGCATCTGAGTCCAGGGCATATATAACTGGATGATTCCCAGTCCACTTTGCTTGTGTTTACTGTGGGGAAGGGAGCAGGAAAGGTAGGAACACAATATGTTTTGTAATAGGCAGGGCCAGGCCCTCTGAAAGAAGGAAAAATTTGGGATATCCAGGCTTGAGGTGTAAGGGCAGTGTATATCTGCTGTAGCCTGTGAAAACAGCCCTGGCATCTGATTATTGATGCAAAAATGCTGCTAATTGTCTGGTAGTTTTAAAGCTTCTGCTTAGTGGGCTTCAGAGCCACGGAGGGGTTCCACAAAAGGGTCGGCTCAGCCAAATTTGGGGTCTCCACAAAGCTGTAAGGAAGGTGAAATGTGCGGTGAGCTCAGCTGCATCTCTGGATGCTGGCACGAGCTCCGTTAATGGCCTTACAGCTCAACAGCCTCTGTTGTTACTGCCAGCTCAGCTGTTTGTGTCCCTTGGCTGTGGAAGGGAAAGGAAGAGTCTGCAGGAACACAGGAGCACGTCGTCTTCCCAGCCCTGCTCCCAGGAGGGAAGTTGTGCCCGCCCCCACAGCTGGGCAGGGCTTTGCCTGTGCCCCCCCCAGGCTGCCCCAGTCTGCTCCTGCACGTTTCAGTTCTTTGGGGAATGCTGGACTGGAAAACGGGCTGTGAATCCTCTCAGAGGGGATTAAAAAGGAGAATTCTGATTTCTGGTGCAGGGGAGATGGAGATGCACTTGGAAGGAGTGATTGCTGCTTGTGACTCCACTGTGATCCCCTCCTTCCCCAGGGATCCATGCTGTTGCTCCATCCCTGGGTGAGTTCTGTGCTGTTGTGGGGCCACTGCTCTGGCTCCAGCACTGGGAATGGAGATCTGAAGCTGCTGGGCACAGCAGAGTAGCACTGCCAGCAGCCCCTGCCTGCCTAGGGCTGAGCCAGAGGAGGTCTGCAGGCAAAAACAGGGACCCCCAGTGCCCAGGAATGAGGGGAGGGCAGCACTTCTGTGGGAGATGCAACGATGTGCTCACAAAACAGGGCTTTGTAAGTGGCTTACTGGGATATCAACACGGGGATAGGGCACCCGTGGAGGTGATGGATTTAAGGATGACTGTGTGTCAGGCCTTAGGGCATGGCAATGCCTTGGAGTAGGGGATGTCCCCTCATCCACAGCAAAGCCTCGTCCCCAGACATCTGACCAGCTGCACAGGATGTTTCCTTGCAGTCTCCCAGCTCGCCTGCCAGACACAGAATCCCCATCCAGGCTGTCAACAAAAAGCCATTCTCCAGGGCCTTCCTGGGGAAAGGGCAGGCTCGGAACTCCTCCCTGGAGGATACTCTGCTCCCTGTTTATTGTTCAGCACACTTCTTTTCACTCCCAGCAAAATATGGGTTTTTTTGTGCGGAGAGAACAGGCCTGCCTTTGGGGGCAGGGATCATTTGCATTAATTAACAGAGCTGTTATGCATGGCCACGCTCTGTCGCATGGAAGCCAAACAAACGCCTCCTTTTTTTTCCCTTTCCCCCCCCCCCTTTTTTTTTTTTTTTGCCATAACCTCCGAGTTATTACAAGTCAGGCACCGCATCCGCTCCGGCCGACGCGTGACACGTGCGTTCCTTGCTGCTGTGCGCTCCACAAAAGTGGGCTTGTGTTTCCTTTCCCCCCTCTGGAGCTCTGGACACTGCTTCACTGTCTTCTGTGGTCCAGGCACTGTTCCCCATTAATTACATCTTAGCAGGCCTTCATTTCCTGGGAATGAAGTTCTAGCAAGGAAATAAGGAATATTTAGTGCTGCCAGTGGGGAGTTCAGTGCTGGGAGCAGCATGAGTAGCAGTGAGGTGTTCCTTTCTGTTCCTTTCCTTTTCCCCCACTGGTTATGTATTCTGATCCATTAAAGCAAAAGAGCTCTGATGGGAACAAGTTATTGTGGAGCAGAAGGGACGGTGGGAAGTGGGACTGAAGGGGCTGTACCCACTTCAAACCTTCGACCAGCCCCATGCCAGGGCTTCAGGAGGGGCTGGTGGGTAGGTGAGTCAGAGCTGGATTGCTGAGGCTGCAGTGTGGCTGCAGCCAAAACCCATCCAGCAGAGCTGGTTCAGGCTGCCTGTGGGACTGTCCCCTGGTTGTGGGGATGCTCATGGAGCCGAGTGGCAGTGGGGTGGCATCTCCCTCTGGCCCTGCTCCCTGCTTGGTGACATCAGAGACCAGATGACAGAGAGGGGGTGTAGGTCAGGGTGGCCCCTCAGAGTCCCAGTGACAGCAGGGAGGTGTGCCTGGAGAGGGGATGAGAATCATTGCAAGGAAAGATAATGTCACCCCTTGTCATCCTGCATTTGTACTTGCCCAGAGTCACGCAGTGACTCAGTGGCAGGGCTGGGAAGGGAGCCCAGCGCTTCCGACTCTTTGGAAACGCGTTTGATTCCTGCCGTGCCAGTGCGTCGGCCGCAGCCACCTTCAGCCTGCTGTGCCCTCTCTGTCCCTCCCCTGACCGCTGGAGCCCAGCTTTGTGCTCCTCTGGGGTGGCAAACCTCGTCCTCACAAGTCTCCCAGAGCACAGGAGGAGAAATCCCACCTTTTCCCAGCTCCTCTGCCCTGTCCTGTGTTGTCCCCGCGCTGCTGTGGAGCTGGGAGCTCCTGTCCCTCACTCCCAGCACCCTGGAGGGATGAGGCGAGTGCTTTAGAGCTGGAACACGACTTAAATACTGATGGGGATGAGTATGCTCAAGCAGTGTGTTACACAGAGAAACCAGCTCAAGCAGATGAGGAAAACCCGTGGGCTTGCAGCTAGGGATGGGAATAAAGGTGGGAATGTGGGAATAAATGTGCTCTCTGCCCTAAACCAGCTCTAGGAAAGGACCTCTGGAGCCCAGGCAGAGATGTTTATAACTATAAACCTCCTTTGTGAGGGCATCTCTTATGTCCACACATGAATTAAGAGAGAGAGGGTGTCCTGGGGATGCCGCAGCTTTCCCAGGGGTGTGGGAGAAGGGCAGTGACCTCACGGGCCCTTCTTTCCTGTCAAGGGCACCGTGGCATCCTACTCTCACAACTGGAAAGCATCAACAGGCATTGCCTTTGTTGTGTGCCCCTGAGCCTTCCCCGCTGCCAGCGAAATGAGGAATCTCGTATCACACAGGATGATGCAAATAGAAAAGGGCATCGCAGGCTCCTCTCCGCTCAGGAAACATGTTTATTCATCTTTTTTTTTTTCCTCCCCCAGACTCTAGTACGTGATACAACCGCTACTTAAAACAGGAATAGATGGCTGCATCCGTGGCTGAGCAGGCACAGAGCGGTGGGTTTCTATTTTTAGGCCCGGCACGGCGGGTGGAGGTGTGAGGGGAGGCTGAGGGGATTCTCTCGCCGCAGGGATGCGGGGGCAGGCGCACGCGTGCAGCACACGGCCTTATTTTTTATTCAAGCTGCCTTTTTTCTCCTGCTCCCTCCCCCTCCTTCCTCCCGCTGCTCAGTCATTCCCTCCTCACTCCCCCACCTTTCGGGTGATGCTGGCACGGAGACAGCCAAACGCCTTTGGAAACAGCGGGAGCAGCCTGGGTGGAAACTGTGTGGGGAGAAAATGTCTCAGCACAAATAAATGCCCTTGTTCCCTGATTAGGCAGTTTTTGGGTTTTTTTGTAGAATCATTGAATCACAGAATGGCCTGGGTTGGAAGGGACCTTAAAGATCAACGAGTTCCACCCCCCTGCCATGGGCAAGGACGCCTTCCACTAGCCCAGGTTGCTCTTAGCCCTGTCTAACCCGGCCTTGGACACTTCCACAGGGATGGGGCAGCCACAGCTTCTCTGGGCAAGCTGTGCCAGGGCGTCACCACCCTCACAAGGAAGAATTTCTCCCCAGTATCCCATCTAACCCTGCCCTCTGGCAGTTTGAAGCCATCCCCCCTTGTCCTGTCACTCCATGCTCTTGTAGAAGTCCCTCTCCCTCTTTCTTGTAGGTTCCCTTCAGGTACTGGATGGCCACAATTCAGTCACCCCAAAGCCTTCTCTTTTCTCTCCTTCCTTGCTGAAACTCTAACACAGGCAGCGACAAGGGGATCCCTGGAGCTCCAACGCCCTCACAGGGAAGAATTTTTTCCTAATCTCAAACCTGAATTTTCTTCTTTCAGTTTGAACCCAGGTGAGCAGGACAACATTTCCCTGGCAGGGGCTGGTTCGAGCTGTTCTTGCACAGGGTCTTCGAGCAGTGCTGGGGGTTGCTTGGGGCTAGAGCTGTTCCTGCCTGGCTAATACTTTGTTTTTCCCCCCATGCCAGAGCCGGTGAGAAGGGGAAAACCCCCCCAGCTCCCTCCTGCAGCCATGGAAGGGGGTGTGCAGCTCCTCAACCGCGACGGGCACAGCATCTCCCACAACTCCAAGCGCCACTACCACGATGCCTTCGTGTGCATGAACCGCATGAGGCAGCGGGGGCTGCTCTGCGACATCGTGCTCCATGTGGGCACCAAGGAGATCAAGGCCCACAAGGTGGTGCTGGCGTCGTGCAGCCCGTACTTCCACGCCATGTTCACAAGCAAGTAGAGTCCCCTCTTCGCCGTGGTCGGGCTCTCCCCGCCCTCCAAACCCTCTGCTCTCTGCCAACCCCTTCGCTTTCTGCCCTGCTCCCTGTTCTCACTGCCCTGCCCTATGGAATTGCAGTGCCACTGTGTCTCATTTCAGTGAGGAAGTGCAGTAATATTCCTCTTTTGACTCCCTGCCCTGAATGCCTGTGCCCATAACCCCTGCACAGGTGTCTTGATGCCCCTCCTGCAGAGCTGGACCCTCTTCCCTAGAGCACACAGCTGCTCCTCCTTGCTAAGAGAGGGGCAGAAGACCTTCCTGGGCTGCTCTGTGGAGGCTTGGTTAGACCCTCCTGTGGGGAAACAAGTCCTGCAGAGGGATTTTTGCTCATTGCTGTGTCTGTGTTGCCCCAGATGAGATGAGTGAGAGCCGCCAGACGCACGTGACGCTGCACGACATCGACCCCCAGGCCCTGGAGCAGCTGGTGCAATACGCCTACACGGCTGAGATCGTGGTGGGAGAGGGGAACGTGCAGGTAGGAGCTTCCCCCCCCAAATCCCTCCCTTCCACAAAGCTGTTCTGTACGAGACTCGCCTCCTGGGGACCCTTCTCTCCTTCTGCTCAGCACTGCCAGCTGTTTTCTCCATGAAGGCAGCTGGATCTAGCAGTGGTCAGGGAGTTCACCTGCTTCCCCGTGCCCAGAGGTGCTGGGAACGGCTCCTCAAAGCACTGTGCAATGCCCAGGTCTATTCCTGAGCACCTGCCATTCTCCTGGCCCTGTGGGGTGTTAGGGGTGTCCTTCTCAGCTGTTCTTTACCTTAGTTCTCTTGGAAACAAGGAATGCTCTCTCCTTCCCTGCGCTTGTGTGCCTGAAGGCGCTCAGTAAACCTTGTTCTGCTCGTGGCTTGCAGTGAGACGAGGGTGAAAATGGTTTCCTTGCCCTGGAAACTCTCTTTTCCCCCCTTCTTTCCCACTGCCAGACACTTCTTCCTGCTGCCAGCCTGCTTCAGCTCAATGGTGTGCGGGATGCTTGCTGCAAGTTCCTGCTCAGCCAGCTCGACCCATCCAACTGCCTGGGGATCCGGGGCTTTGCTGACACCCACTCCTGCAGTGACCTCCTCAAGTCTGCTCACAAGTACGTCCTCCAACACTTCGTGGAGGTGTCCAAGACAGAGGAGTTCATGCTGCTGCCTCTTAAACAGGTGAGGCCCCTGATGGGAGTGTGAAGGTGTGGGTGCAGCAAAGCTTCTCGTGCTCTGTCCTGGAAGGCGCAGTCTGTGCGTCAAAAGCCCAAGGAACCTGCACTGAGGGGACAGGGTTTGGCACGGGAACACACCCAGGTTCTGTGCTTTGGTCCTCTCTGTTCAGTGGAGATATATGTGCTTTGGTTCTCTCTGTTCAATATGTGGGAAGATTTCTGTCAGAGAACTTAATCCCATGGGAATTAAGGATGGGAGGGTAGGACGGAGGATAATTTTGGTCACTGGTGCTTGCCACGTGAGCTCTGAGCACACAGTCCAAGGAATAAGTCCTGCCTGCCCTGGTCACGTAGCTGTGATGTTTAATTCAGAGCTCAGCTAATGTTTCCTGCTGTTCATCATGTGTCAGGATGGCCCCTGGCTCCTCTGCTGTGCCCTGGCCAGGAGGCACCCCCGGTCCTTGCTCTGCATCACCTGACCCTGTGTGGCCCCTCAGCAGGATCCAGACACCTCCTTTCACCCCTTCTTGGGGCAGGGGGTGCGTGGCAGCGAGGGCAGGTGCATATCTCCACCTGCTCTGGCTCCACAGTCCTTGCAATGAGTGCTCTGGGACCAGCCAGGGCACTCAGGTCTGTCCCATGAAATATTGAAGGGGCCTGTGCAGGCAGAGTCGTCTGCCTGATCTCGCTGACATTGATTGGAAGTGTCAGGAATTGCAGCAGCTTCTGCCACAGAAGGGGGGGATGAGCTGGGGGGGATGACTGAGGGCAGAGCTGTCTCCACACCAGCTGCACCTGCTGGTTTGAGGGACCCAGGGCTGTGCACCCTTGAGCCACCAGTGTGTACAGGAGGCAGGGCTCTGCCTCTGGCAATGCTGTTCCACTGGGCTGGTTCCTTGGAATGTGTGAATGTCTCCTCTCCTCCCAGTCCATACCAACCAACACTGCCCCTTCCACCCTGCTCTGCAGGTGCTGGACCTCATTTCTAGTGACAGCCTCAATGTGCCATCGGAGGAGGAGGTGTACCGGGCTGTGCTCAGCTGGGTCAAACATGATGTGGACAGCAGGAGACAGCACGTCCCCAGGGTGAGTGTGCTGGGGAGGTGGCCTGGATCTACCCACCAGCTCTGAGTGTGCCTGGGCTGGGTGGGGACACGGCTGGAGGGACGTCAGATCACATCATACCATTTCCAGTCCAGATTGGAAGGCACCTTAAAGGTCCTCTCATTCCACCTCTCTGCCATGGGCAGGGACACCTTCCACTCTCCCAGGTTGCTGCAACCTGGCCTTGGACACTCCCAGGGATGGGGGAGCCACAGCTTTTCTAGGCAACCTGTGCCAGGGCCTCACCACCCTCACAGTGAAGAATATCCCACCTAAATCTCTCCTCTTCTAGCTTAAACCTGTCCCCCCCTTGCCCTATCCCCATCCAAAGGCCTCCTCTCCCCTCGCAGCTCATGAAGTGCGTCCGGCTGCCCCTGCTGAGCCGGGACTTCCTCATGAGCAACGTGGACACGGAGCTGCTGGTGCGGCACCACTCGGAGTGCAAGGACCTGCTGATCGAAGCCCTCAAGTACCACCTCATGCCGGAGCAGAGGGGGGTGCTGAGCAACAGCCGGACGAGGCCGCGGCGCTGCGAGGGGGCCAGCACGGTGCTCTTCGCCGTGGGTAAGGGAGCCCCCTCGCCCGCATCCCCGACCCCATCCCGGGGCCCCACGGGCCGGGTTTGCTCTGTTTGCCCTCCCTCCCAGGTGGAGGGAGCCTGTTTGCCATCCACGGGGACTGCGAGGCCTACGACACGCGGACGGACCGGTGGCACATGGTGGCCTCCATGTCGACGCGCAGGGCCAGGGTGGGCGTCGCGGCCATCGGGAACAAGCTCTACGCTGTGGGCGGGTAAGGAGGGCACGGGAGGTGGCGGGGGCGTGAGCAGAGCCCGCGGGGAGAGCAGCACAGAGCTGCCCCGGGAGCAGGGACAGCCAGCAGAGCCTCCCCAGAGCTCACCTCTGGATGCACCATCCAGGATCGCTGGGGTAGCAACCCCTTCCCCGCCCTGTGGTTCGGAGCTGCGAGTTCACCAGCTCTTGGTTTGGTGGTGGTCGTGTCCTGGGCTAGCACAGTCCCCCATCCTACCCCATTTCTCTCAGAATCACAGAGTGCTTTGGGTTGGAAGGAACTTTTAAGATCTCATTCCAACCCCCTGCCACAGGCAGGGACACCTTCCACTAGCCCAGGTTGCTCCAAGCCCCGTCCAACCTGGCCTTGAACACTTTCACAGGGATGGGGCAGCCCCAGCTTCTCTGAGCAGCTGCTTCTCTCTTTTTCTCCCAACAGCTACGATGGGACCTCTGACTTGGCTACAGTGGAGTCCTATGATCCTGTCACCAATTCCTGGCAACCTGAGGTGTCCATGGGCACCAGGAGGAGCTGCCTGGGTGTAGCAGCACTTCATGGGCTTCTCTATGCTGCTGGGGGGTACGATGGGGCCTCGTGCCTGAACAGGTAGGGGATTGCCTTGCTACAGGCCCCTCCACAGCTCGTGCATGCAATGTCCGTGGTACTGGGAGCCTGGGAGCCCTGCTCCTCACCCATGGACTGACCCCAGGGTAGATGTGTTGCAATCCAACAGGGAAAAACTGTTGGGTAGCCCTCTGCCACAACAGAACACAGCCTTTGTCAGTTCTTCCCTCCTATTTTCCCTGCCTATTCCCGAGCTTCCTTGGGAGCTGCCCCTGAGGGCCTGTGTCAAAGAGCTTTGACCTGGGCTTTTCCAGTGTCACACCTTATGTTCCTGTGTCCCTGCCTGCTGCAGCGCAGAGAGGTACGACCCTCTGACAGGCACCTGGACATCCATCGCTGCCATGAGCACCAGGAGACGCTACGTCCGGGTGGCAACTCTAGGTGGGTGATGGCACGAGGGCCTCACGGACTTCTGTGCGGCCTCTCTTGCATTCCTGGTGGTTCCTTTTGACGTTCTGTCCTAGTTCCTGCCCCTTCTCCCGAGATTCCCTTAGCTGTGAGTCCCTCTGCCATGTGCTGACACGCTGCCTGCCTCTGCCCTCCTCCTCAGTGTCCTGAGGAACTGGGTTTCATCACGCTCTGTAGTCAACTCCTGAGGGGCCCCACAACTTGTCCCTTTGTGCCCCTTCAACTCTGGAGCAAGGGGCTAGCTCCCCTGTCCCTAGAAAAGGAAGGGACAACCTTACTAGTCCTTCAGTATGAAAGCAGGACAGTCCTTTTGCTGATGAGCCAAGTCCCGCTCTCACCCAAGCAGGTGCTGGACCTCCCTGGGGATGCTCCCCGCCTTCCCAAGAACTGCCACACGGTGTCCCAGTGTCCCTGTGCCTCTCCCCTGGCCTGTTCTCTGGTTTCAGCTCTCAGTGCTGACTCAGAGCTTCCCTCCCCTCCATCCCCAGCTCGCGCTGTGCCTGCCACAGCCAATACTGGCATTCCCCTGCTCCAGCCTCCACTGCTAAAAATAACCCGTCGCTCCAGCAGGGAGCACTTGCAGCTCCTGTGATGAGGAGGTCAAGAAGCAGCAGGCAGAGGAGTTCTCTGGGAAGCTTGGAGCGTGGCAGAGAAACTGCCTGATGAATATTTCACAACACTCAGTGCTGGAAGGGGAGGGGAGCCGGGGGAGCCCTGCTGAGAGGAGCTTGGCTGCCTGGGGCACGGGAGGCTCAGCTCATACCTGTGTGGGCACCTAAAGGGTGGTACCTGGAGTGCTGTGGGACCTGTGTTGGGACAGGGACCATGTCTTTAGCTAATTCCAGTGCCTGTGTGACTGTCTTTGCAGAAGGCAACCTCTATGCTGTTGGGGGATACGACAGCTCATCCCACTTAGCCACGGTAGAGAAATATGAGCCCCAGGTAAATACAAGGGAGATTTTGATAAATTTTTCCTTCTCCCCTCCTCTGGGGTGCCTGAAAGGGCTTCAGCCACTGTGCATGACTGTAACAAGGAGTGGGTATCAGCCCCTTCCCGAGATTTTCCACAGGGACAGAGAATCCAGGGCGCAATCCCGAGCACAATGAGCCAAAGTTGATCCATGCAGGCTCTGAGATACCACTGCGAGATTTCAGCCACCAGAACACTCTCTACCCTGTTGCCTGTAGGCCAGCTCGAGTTCTGTAGGAAGAACAGTGCTGGTACATGCTCTGAGCTGTTTCCAGCTTCCAGCTGAGGTCCTGCACTGTGCAGATCCAGTGTGGTGAACGGGGAGTGTGGCAGGCTGGGGACATGTGTTGGGCCTGGGGACTCACAGCTCTGCTTGAGCAGGGGAGATTGCTGCAAAAAGATCAAAGGGAAGTTTTTTCATGAGCTGTACAGTTGTACAGATCTGAAATAGATACAGCTCAACCCCCATGACCGGGCTGGGATTCAGCTGTGACACGACTGGTGGCCTGGCACAGGGATCTCTGTGCCCCTGGGATGGCAGGGCTCCTGCCAGCTTCCACAGCGCTTTCTGAGCCACTCAGCAGAGTGGAAGGGAAAGAAGTGGATTCCCTCCAGAAATCCTTTTTGGGGGAGGACCGTTATGCCAGGAGCTGTGTGGTTAGAGCAGGACCAACAACACAGGGCTGATTTGGCCAGGGATAGGTGAAAAATTATTGTTCTCCTGGCTGGTTTGAACAAACATCGCCTGTTCCCAGATCAACACCTGGACACCCATCGCCAACATGCTGAGCCGCCGGAGCAGCGCGGGGGTGGCCGTGCTGGAGGGGATGCTCTACGTGGCTGGGGGCAACGATGGGACCAGCTGCCTTAACTCTGTGGAGCGCTACAACCCCAAAACCAACACGTGGGAGAGCGTGGCACCCATGAACATCCGCAGGTAAGGAGCTGTGCCCCGCCCTGGCGGCAGCAGGAGCGGGGATCCCATCTCGCCGTGCCTCGCTTGGCGCTGCAAACCATGAAACTCCCAGGGTTTGGCTGATGCTTGTGACTGGCTGCACACAGGCAGCCACGCTCCTGCTGCGCTGAGAGGGGCTGGAGTGCGGGCCAGGAGGGCAGAGCAGGGGTGTTCTGCAGAGGGTTTTATTCCCAGCGGTTTGTGTGGCTGTGAAGGTTGTTCCGCTGGCTGAGCCCATGGAGATGTTGCTGGGGCTGTGGGAGAATTTAAGGCTTGCAAATCTGAGGATTTTGGGCTCCTAGAGTTTGTCGTTTAGAGGTGGCGCTTCTCCAGTGGCATGAGAGTGGCAGAGTGAAGGGGCAGACCTGAGAATCTGTGCTGCACTCTGCTTGAACTCCACTAGTTCATTTCCTCTGGGCGACTGTGGGGCCGGGCACTCCTTCTGTGGGGCCGCTTTACCTGAGGCACTGAGCTCCCCTTGCACCCCAGAGCCTCACCCCGCTGTGGTGTCTGCGTGGTCCTTGCAGGAGCACCCACGACCTGGTGGCCATGGACGGGTGGCTGTACGCCGTGGGTGGCAACGACGGCAGCTCCAGCCTCAACTCCATCGAGAAGTACAACCCCCGCACCAACAAGTGGGTGGCAGCGTCCTGCATGTTCACCCGCCGCAGCAGCGTGGGGGTGGCTGTGCTGGAACTCCTCAACTTCCCTCCCCCCTCCTCGCCCACCCTCTCGGTGTCTTCGACGAGCCTTTGACAAAGAGTCAGGACGTACCTTACCTCGAGGGGACGACGGGGGTGCCTGGCAGGGCTCTAGGCCGGCCCCGAGGGGCAGCCGGTCGCTGTAGGAGGGGAGCGAAGGTCCTGGTTGGTGCCTGCAGCCCCAGCACTCCTGCGAACCCCGGAGCTGTCCCCGCTCTTGGTGCACACATCGGACCAGCACCACCACAGCAGTTAGAAACGTGCTTCCTGGACGGGCACCCTCGGTCGGAGGGCGAGGAGCCGGGTGCTCTCCGCTCCGCTCAGACTCATCCCACCGCTCGCCCCAGAGGGCTCAACGTCTCCTTTGGGGAGAGGAAAACTGTAAACCATTGCTGCTTCTTGGATTCACGGGATCCAGCCGGTGCCACACACGATCACAGCCGGCCTTGGAGGCTTCCAGGAGCCCTGTGGGGTGGCCGGGGTGGGCAGCGCTCCTGCCGAGGACACGGCGAACGTGCAACCACCGCTCCTCTGAATGTCACTGTAGCCAAACTCTCTACCAAGCCTATCGTGCACTGTTAAAGACTCTGAGGCCGCTGTATGGTTCTCAATGGTGTCTCATTGATGCCTTAAAAATACACAAGCAGAAGAAGCCCAGCTGAGGGACAGGGCCTGGAGGAGGTGAGGTTTGGAGGCAAATCTGGACGTAGCGCCCTGAACCCTCCAGTGTTTCCATGCTCTGCTGGCCCCCACCTCATCCCCCAAGATCCCAGCCAGCCATTGCTCTGGGGAGTCCCAAGGCAGGCAGATGGGTTGGGTGACCTTGTTGGTGGCATCCATGCCATCAAAGGACTGGGTGGCTGCCTGCTGTCTGCATGTGGTCCTGGCTCAAACTGGGAACAGATTGACCTGTTTGCTGTTCCCCTCTCTGCAAAGCAGATTCTGGGTTTATGGAGAGGTATCAGTTCTTTGAGAAGAACAGTCCAGCCTTCTAAATGAGGAGGATTGCCTGGCATTACTTCTTTTGGATATTATTTTTTTTGCCCTTTTTTTATTTGAATGCTAATATTTTAATTTTTAATGACTTCATATCCCTTTGTTTTCTACGCTACCCTGGTATTCCCCATCCCATCTGCTTCTAAGGCAGCAGAAGGGATGCAATTACTTTTCTCATTTGTTGAGGAGATGATGCCTGTGTCCTGGAAGATGTTCTCTCTGGATGTGTGGGGTGTGTGCATGTGTGAGATACCAAATGTGCAGCGAAAGCAGCACGGAAGAGACCATTTGCAATTAGCGACTCCCTGGCAATTAAGCAACCACTTTAATTAACTGAAGGTTGAATAAATTAGTACTGCAAGTCACAGGCCTATCCTAGACCTACCTGTGCCGTGGAGCCTCTGGGGTGGTGTTTTCAGTGCGTGTGCTGTGCGTGTGAGCCGTGGACTGAGGCACAGATCAGGTGTTCTCCACATTACAGAGGAATAACTCAACCACTGGTACCTCAATAGTGTTCAAATGTAGCGTTGGGAAAACGGTCTAACTGTTTGGAACTAATCCCTTTATCCCTTTTCCCCCCTGCTCCTTCTCGTTTCTCATTCACAGGGCTCAGATTTCACTCGTGGTGGGGATTTGTTGGCCTGAATTTTCAAGTGGCGAGAGATTTCTTCTTTTTTGGGGGGGAGAGGGGTGTGTAAAAGGAGAGTTTGAGATGAAACAGGGACTCCCCAGCTTAAGACAATTTTTTTGGCGATCTGACTTCTCCTGGACAGATGCCTGCATGTTTTATGAGCCCACTGACATGCTTTACAAGCCCACTCACAGTGCCTCACGTTGGGCACCTGAAATTACCAGCAGCTTCTGAAAACCTGAGCTGCTTCCCTCCCCACCCAGTCCCCAGGGACAGCCTGGTCTTCTTAGGCTGAGGAGGCCTTTTTGGCTTTTAGAACAGAACTCTAAATTTGCTTTTTGTCCCCCTCTCACTTGCCCAGCCTGCCACAGCTCAGCAGCTCTCCTGTTCCTCTGTAGTGCAGAGGGGTCTGTGAATGTCCAGGCTCTGTGCAGGTTGTCTCTTGGTCAGTGTGGGCTGCCCTAAGAAGGTCAGATGAATCTGCTTTGTTCAAAGTCTGCTCTGTTTAGTGCATGTGCCTAAACCTGAGTGAGGTTCAACCCTTCCCATCCCATTCCTAGAACCAACATCAGGATTTTACTCTTCTGCTGGGCTCGTATCGACTCAAGGTGCCCCTGGCTCCAGGGTCCTCTTGGAAGGAGGATCAGCCCAAAGGCCCCATGGCTGTGCCAGAGGTGGAAGGTGCTGGTGCTGGGCTTAGCCTGACATTCCAAGATCCTGCTGAGAACTCAGCAGGAGTCAGGAATGGCAAAAGGAGAGCGAAGCCCAGCCAGGCTGCTGGAGGGAGCATGGCACGGCAAAGAGGGGCACTGCAGGGCCAGGGAGGAACTGCTGGAGGGGAAACAGGGCTGGTTTCAAACAAGGAATGAGTTGTTATAGCAGTGGTTCAGCATCTGGTCCAGCTGTGGCTGCTGTAGCGTGAAGGGGGGCTGCTGCCTTGGGAGCAAACCCAGAGGGAAGCGAGAAATGTAGCAGCTGGGGGGAATTTCTGTGCCATGTGCCCTTGGCCTCCTTACACTGAAAATGGTGTGTGATGCTGCCCTGCCTCCCGAGGGTCAGGGAAAGGGGCAGTGTGACTCCTGGCCCCTTCTTGGTTGGGCCCTGAGCAATATCCCACTGAGCCCGTCCAGCAGAACCCCGGGGAGGAGGGAGCCTTTTTGGTGTCTCTGATGTACTAACTATGCAGGTGCTCACTGTGCAAGAGAGAGAAGGGAGGAAAGGGCAAAACAGTTCCCCAGCAGCCTGTGGGGGTCCAGAGCACCCCGACCCACACTGTGTGGACACGAGGTGTCAGCATCTGCCCTGGGGGATGCCAGGGTGGAATCGCTTCTGGTGCTGCACGTCCCTTGCTGAGGAAGAGGAGGAGGAAGAGGAGGAGGAGGAGGAGGAGGAGACCTCAGAGGGGGCGTGTGTCTGTGTCTGTCTGTCTGTGCGTAGTACCCTGTCTGAGGGGAGGAGAACCCGTCAACTCCTGTGTGTGGCTTCTCTGCCAGTCTTAGTTCGTGGTGTCTCACCCAAAACGTTTATCTGTGTGATGTCCCATGTGAGCTTTTCCCAGCGGAGGGGCATCCCCGAGGAGGGGGGCTCCAGTTCTGCCCAGGGACCCCAGTGTTGGTCTGCAGTGAGGCAGCAAAGCCAGGCAGGACCCCCTGCCCTGACGAGGGTGCAGAGGTTCCCTTGGTCCTACTGCTGCTGGGCAGACCTGGTCCAATCCATGTCAAACCGTCGTCACTTTGATTTCTCTGTAAGTTATCCGACTTATTTATGTGGAACTCTGTTTCTCGGAATTTTTTGCACTACATGGGATTGGGGAGGGGATACAAGCAATAGAAGCCAACATGTACAATAAAGACATTTTCTTGAATACTGGATCCTGCCTCTTGCATCCTTCCTTCCTTCTCACTTCTCTGGCTCACTCTCTGCATTGCCCTGGGCAGAGGAGGGGAAGGATCCCCAGGCAAGGATGCTCATGGAAGGCCGATGGTGCTGGATGCCTGGGCAGGGGGGGCTGCTCTGCTGTGGACAAGGGGCTTCATATTCCCAGAGAGGATGTTTTGTGCTGGGAGCGTCCACCACTCTGCCCACATTCCCTCTAACGCAGAGAAAGAGCAGGGCAAAGATGCTGCTGGTGGTGGAGACCACTGGGAAAAACCCAACTCAATGCATAGAGGCTTCAGAGGGCAGGCTGATTTACACCTCTCCCTGCCCATTAAATTCCAGTTTGGTCTCCCTAGGACTCCCAGTGCTGTTGACAGCTTTTCCTGCAGTGGAAATGAAAACCAGATGAGAAACATCCTCCTGCACCCCCAGCTGCCACACGCAGCTCGCCCAGGGGCTGGACGGCCCCATTCTGCTTCCCAACTGCTGCCAGTCCCTGCTTCCCAGGGGGGAATGTCGAGCCCATTTCACGGTGTGGGGAGTGCAGGGGGTGAAAAGAGCAATGAGAACTGCCTGGCAGCATCCCATGGGGCCCAGGAGGGAACTTTCCCATGCGTGTGTGCCGCGGTTCAGCCACGATGCCGCGCGGTCGGAATGCCTGGCCCTGCCCGTGTCCCCTTTCCTGCTGCTCTCTAGGCTCCTGCTTCTGTCTGGGGCTTCTATAAATAACTGCCGTGCTCCACAAGTCTTCCTGAAGTCTGGAGGCTGCTTCCCTCCAGTTCAGGTTCTCCTGGAAGCAGAGCCAGTGTGCCCTCGAGCTGGTGCGCCCAGCACGCAGAGAGGGGACTGTGCTCAGCCACTGGGCACACCTGGCCCTGCCATCTGTGGTGGTGCCACTGGTGTCCCAGCGAGCGAAGTGATGTGTATTTGCAGGACCTGCAGTGGTTCTGTCACCATTCTGAGCTGTAAGGTTTTTATTTAGAACAAACATGCTGGAGGAACGGCACGTTTCTGGTCACAGTCTGACCGTGTTAGCCACGGATCTTAAGAGGAATCACACTTTTCCTGAATAAAACACAGTTGGTGCTGTTTGCTGTAATTTCTGATCTCTGCCAGGAGGTGCTGTGCTGTCAGATAGTCGTTTCCCAGCTGTGCACAGAGAACAGAGCTCACAGAAGCACCCTGCCATAAAAATTAGGGAATTTCTGACCGGGGCCCTCTGGAGGGGTGTCCTGTTGCTTTGCTTGGCCAGGAAGGGTTAATGGATTATATGACAGAAAGGGGAGGGGAACAAAGAGCCTGTTTTTAAAGGTCAAAGATGGGGAAGGCTTGGAGAAATTTTATGGCATATCCGTTATCAGCTGCTCTCTCTGTGCAATCACCTCTTTTGGGGAATATGTTGATTTTGTTTCTGCAAGGTAAGATGCAAATAGAGTCTAACACACCCAATATGTCCATAAGACCTCACATAGCCAATCCCAGTTTGATTCAAACAGATTGTCTAGGAAAACATCCTCTCCTGGTTTTAAAAATCCCCTCTTGCAGAAATCACCTGGGACTCACCAGGTGCTCTGGGAGTTGTGGTGGTAAAAAATAACTTTTCCTGTTAAAATGCACGCCGTGTTTCCAGCTTCAGCTCGTCCACCTTCACTTTCTCTGCACCCCTCCTGGTTCTGTGCCCCAGCTGTGTGTCCCAGGTGTGTTCCCCAGGCTGGTGCTTCCAGCATCACCACATCCCTGCAGCCTCTCCGCTGCAAGATGGAGCTGCTGGACTGTCCCTGGGAATGGGGAGGAGGCAAAACCTGCTCCCTGCCCTCCTCCCAGAGGACAGGCCATGCTCACAGTCACTGTTGTCTCTCCCTGGCTGGCCAAGCCTATAACAGATTTATGGATTTACAGCCTTTGTAGTGCTTCAGAGCCTTCCTAAAGTAACGTGTAGATATGTCACATCACGTGTTTTATGGTAATTGCTTGGGTCACTGTTATTCATATTAACTAAATCTGATCCATTTTTCGAATGTGCCATCAATCAAATTGGTTTGACAAGATCTAATTTCCACAACCCCGTGTTGATTTGTATTAATTACATTCTCCTCCTGTAATCCTTAAAGTTAATCCAACTCCCTCACAGCTGTTACATCATTTTCCCAGGAATCAGCGTCAACTGACAAACCTGTAATTAACTGGGGTGGTTGTTTTACCCATGGAAATACTGATATCCCTGTTAACTTATGCAATTTCTTTGCAAATTCCGTGGGGCTGCAAGACTTCCTGCAACCCAGAACCTTTCTGTTCAGGTCTTTTAAACTCTTTGATGTGAATTCTCTGGATTTTCTGATCCAGAGCATCTCAGTTTTGTGTTTACTTTTTCACAGCCACCTGACCACGGAATGAAAAAGGGGTTTGTCGTTCCCTATGGCTGTAACTGCCTGGTTTTTTTCAATCCATTGCACAGAAATATTTACCTTTTGTTTTGTTCATTAACTACTCATTATTATTATTTATATTTCCACGCAGTAAGGGAATCATACCATAAATTTTTTGTTTACCTCCTTTTAAAGCGTTTCTTCTACAAATTTTACCTTTGTTGATCGTGCATCTCCTTTCGCTCTTCGCTTCCTCTATCAAATCTCCATAATTCCTAGATTTCAGTTAGATTTCCCCTATTTATTTCCTATATTTTCACACAGCTTATTTATTTTTACACCTTGTTTCCCGTGTTTTCACACAGCTTATTTATTTCCACACCTTTAACCCGGCTGCTTCTTTTTAACGGACGCCCATTCCGAGCGCAGCCTTTTGAACCCTTGAGCACCCCACCTTAAAGGTTTTTGTTAATGCTTAAACAACAACCGCCAATATTATCTTATTTTCCCCCGTCCAGGCTTGAAGGGTGATCGGATTCCCTCCGGGAAAACGCTCCGGATGGGTTTATTAGTGGCTGCAGCTCCGTGCTGTCGGACAATAAGGAATGTTCCTGCGCTGCACCGCTGGGTTTATAATTCCGTGGTTAATTCCCCGTCACAGGGAACATGTACCTGGCTCGCCCCTCCCAGCGAGCGGGGCGGGAGCAGGAGTGGGAGCCCCGGCCAGGGAGCTCAGCCTGGCTCAGCCCACACCCACTCGAGTCAGGGCGGGCGGAAGGGAAGGGAGGGAACGCCGGCGTGACACGATCCCACAGACAGAGCGACTTCCAGCTCCCCACGGCTCCGGGCGCTTCCCGGCGCTTCCCGGCATGGGGAACATCGCGTGTGTCCCGCAGGCACCTGGGGGCTTCAGGAGCTCCTTCCGAAGGAAGCCTTCGCTGAAGAAAGCGTGAGTACCCTCGTTGCTTGTTTCGGGATGGTTCTCCCGTGGGGCTGGCTTTGCCCCGTGGGATGCACCGTGCGGATCCGGGCTGGCAGCTGAGCCCCTGCTCGGGGAACCCGGCGGTTCCTTCTTCATATTTTCATATTTCACGCTCGGTGTTTCATGGTTTTGTGGGGTGCTGGGCAGCGCCGGACGGGATCAGCTCGCCCCAAGCGCCTGGGATGGAATCCTCTGCCGGCAGGGAATCCCAGCTTCCCAGGGGAAACAGCAGCCCCCAAGGGAAACAGCAATTATTTAATTTTGTTTTGATAGTCGAACTCCTCTCTGCGGGACAGGCAGGGCAAGGTGCAGAACACCTGATACTCCTTGTTTTCGCTGGTGGTTTTCTTTCTTCACAACGCCCCGAGTCGCGGTGCTTGTTGGGGAAAAAAAAACTTTCACGCTCTCTTAAAAAGAAAACCCCAAATCCCAGCGCTCTGACACGTGATTTGAGCTGTGTTTGTAAACCTGAAGGAGGAATAACAGAAAATGTCTGTGAGACCCTTTGGGGATTTGGGTTGGCCAGGGCAGCGCTCAGGTACCAGAGCCATGGGTGGTTGTCCCAAAAATAGAGCTTTCCAGGGAATGCACAGCAGGCTTCCCTGCTTTTCCACTGCCTGTGCTCTCATCAGTGCAGTCTGCCAGTACCAACACATGCACAGAGCAGATCCCTCCCCATCCCGAGCACTCTGGGCTGGAAAGGGGCTCTCTTGGGAACCAGGGTGATTCCCTGTGAAGCTGCCAGCCCTGTCTACACTGTGTCTGTGCCGGGCTGTGAGCCAGACCCCCTAAACTCTGCAGGCTGAGGGGTTTCTAATCAAGAGGAGACACTAAACTGTCCCCTTGGTCTCCTGTGCTGCCATAAGTCAGGAGCAAACCTGTAGGAGTCTGTGGAGCTCCTGTGGGTTGAAAAAGATCACTTGGGGAATTTGGGCCCTGGAGGGCTGACATCCCACCTGCGGTGGAGCAGCCAAGCCCCAGAGCACCCCCTGTCCCTGCTGGCTCCCGGCTTCCCACACTCAGGGCTCTCCGAGGAGATAAGCCTGGTTTCTGCTGAAACAAATGCTGCAATCTGAGAGTCCCATCAAGTGCTGGGAAGCCCCAGCAAAGCGGTCCCAGTGCTGCTCAACAGCACCAGTAACGGCGTGTTAATGGTGTGTGCACGCAAAGGAGAACCGGGGCCCTGGCTGGGAGTGGAAGGAAAGAGAGAGGAAAACCACAGAGGCAGAAATAAAAACCTCCTTGTGAATATCCGTTGGTGTATCTGTGCATGTGCATCCCCACTCCAGGGGTTCTGGAATAGCTGTCAGGGCTGGATTTGGTCTTCGTGTTTTGCAGGGGAACATCTGGTCCCTCTGCTGATTCAGAGACACAGATGAGCCAAACTGATCGTTTGGTTCTGCAAAGACCTGTGAAAAAACACAAAGAAGCAGCAACAAGTGCAGCACAGCCCCCCATTTCAATTCTCCCAGGCTGTTTATCAGCCCTTTGCTGAGCTGGGATGATTAGAAAGCCCATGACAAATTGCTTGCTTAGTTTTTCTGGCTTCCTCATTTCTGGGCAGAATTCTCTGTGCTTCAGCCTGTGTTTCCACGTGTGTTTTGATTTGGGTTTTTTTTTCCCCCTCCCTTTTATAGACAAAACGGCAAGAAAAAACTGCCCAGCTTTTTTGGTCTAGAAGGAGGGCAGGAGAGAGACACGACCACAGACAAAATCCTGCAGTATATTCCAGCAAAGGCAAGTACAAACACATCCAAGCCCCTTCCCTGCTGCTCCAAGAGTTTATTCCCACCCAGCCCAAGGACAGCACTTAAGAAGGACGATGGGTCTGGATCTGGGGGCAGCAGCAGGTCTGCCTCAAAGGGCTGGAGCCCAGGAAAGGATGAGCCCTGTGCTCACACAGCAGCAGAATTACCTGCCCCAGGGCCCCCAGGAAGGTGTGGGGGGCACCTGCCACCAGCCAGAAGGTGTGATGGGGTGGGAGGGTCGTGCTGGGAGCCGAGCAGGGGTATCTCACACCCCACTTGGCTCTTGGTTCTGCTCTTTCTGGGCTGCCTTGTGAGGGAAGGGAAAATCCGAGCGAGCATTCGGAGGTGGAATGATTCATTCCCACGCCGGGATGAGATGGAGTAGGCAGTGTGTCAGCAAGGAGCCCTGGGAAGGCAATCAGGAAGGGCAGGTCTGTCTCAGGCACGTACCAGCCTTGTGGCCATATGGCCCATTTCCCAGCACTGCTCAGGGAAAGCAGGGGTGAAGTGATGAACCCTGGTGTGTTTTCTCGGTCCCTCTGGGCTGGGACAGGGATGTGGACGGAATTTTGGGATCCTTTAGGGCTGTGCTGAGCAGGAATCTCTCCTGCTGCATGGCAAATAGGCTGTGTGGATGTGGGGAAGGGGAAACTGAGGCAGGGACTCAATACCAGGCAGAGGGAATTTCAGGGAAGGCATGGCTCCCTGTGGGAAGCAGTTAGCATCCAGAAGGGTCAGGGAGCAGAGCCCAGGGCCCAGATGGATCCTGGATGCTTCCCCTGGGGAAGCAGGATGAGCTGTCGTGTTAGCAGGTCCTGGACAAGGAATCCTGCAAGAGGACACAGCAAAGGTCACCGAGAACTTATACATTCGGGAACACGAGTGTGGGATCTCTCCAGGGAAGGAAGGAGGGTGGAGCAGTTGTTTAGATGTTACCCTCGCCTGGGGCAGCTGGGATGCAAGCTCCCTGCTCAGCCACAAGCTTCTTGTGTGGCCTGGAGAGGAAGCCTTGGCTTAGACCCTTTCCCACTCCTGTATTTTGAGGAGAACCAGGTGCTGTGGGGCCAGGTCAGAGAGCAGCCCTCAGCACAGGACTCTGATGCAATCTCCGAGGAGATGGGATCACCAAACCTCTGGCCAGGGCAGGCAGCTTGGGACTGGGACAGGTGACATCCCTGAAAACCAGCCCCCTCTGGGCCTGGCACACACAGCCAGTGCCTTTTGCTCCCACCACCCTCTGCCCTGATTCCCACACTTCCCAGTCATGGCTCCTGTGGAGCCTCAGCAGAGGCGAGGGGGGAGGATGTGCCAGAAGAGCTGTGCTTCTCATTTGCTTCTTTTATCATTAAACAGCAGCCTTCAGAGCCCCGGGGCACCAGCCTTGCAAGGCTGAGCTCTTCCTGCTGCCTGGGCTGGTGATTCAGCTGGGAGTCACTGGGGTCTGCAGGTTAATTAGTAACTTGCTCTACCTGTAGGATGAGGCATCTGAGACAGAGGGGGGAGAGAACATGTCAGGGCACTTGCACTGCCAGAGACCAAGCCCTGGGAGAAACCAGGTTGCCAAGGATCTGCTCTGCCTGGAAGCCTGTGGGACCGCTGAGCTAACGGGAATGGGGCTGGTCAGGATGGGGCTGGGGGAGAAGGGGGCTGGTCCCCAGCACAGCCCAGCCAGGGGAGCGAGCAGCTGGCTGGAGAGCATTCCAGGGGAAGGACAAATCCCTTTCTTTTTGGCTGCACACTCTGAGGCATCCCCGTGGTTTTGGGGATAGCATGTGTCGGGGGAGCCTGCAGCTGGAAGGGCAGATTTCAGGGATATCTGTGGTCTTGGAGTTGCTCCCATGTTTAACCACTAAATCCACCTGCCTTCTCAGTCTCACCACAAACCCTCTCAAGCTGAGGTCGCTGGATCCTTTGTTTGGGAGAGGGAATATTCCATCCATCTTGTTTCTTGCCACGGGAACAGTGGTCGTGGAAACTCTCCCCCCTCACGCGGGAGGATCCCTGTGGAAGCTGGCAGGTTGGCTGAGCTCTTTGCCAACAGTGCTGCTGGATTCCCAGCTCCCAGGTTGCTTTTGCTCCTTTGGTGCCTTATTTATCCCCTGGAAGTTTGGCTGTCACGTTCCAGGGTGCAGTATCGCCCAGGCAGCTGGTAGCCGGTGTCGTTCCTTATCTCCGTTTCCATAATTTCATTCCTTCATCCTCTCCCCACTCCCTGTTTCTGGTGGCTGCCCTTATCCCAGCAGTGTTTTGTTACTGCTGCCTCAGCTGCTCTTTGCTCTGACAGTGGCTTGTGGCTCAAATATAACTTTTTCCGACGCTGGGCTGCCTCAGTGAGACTTTTAGCGGGCAGCCAGCGGGTTCTGTTCCAGGTCTGGGAAAGCTGGAGGGAGCCTTTGAGCAGAGAAAGGGTTAACTGGTGTCCTAAAAAGAGCAACCTAAATTGAGCAAGGCCCAAGCTTTGCAGGTGAAAGGGCCCCACTGACAGCTCTTGGCTCCCTTCGTTCCCGGTTCACCATCGGGAGCGCTGTCCCTGGGAATGGCTGGCAGAGGGGTTAACCTCGTGCCGGAGGGGTGAGTCACAGAGGCCCCAGAGAGACAGAGCCGGTGAGCTGTGCTGGTTCCTCATCCATCACGGGCACACGCAGCTGTCTCCCTGGCACAGGGAGCCGGCAGCGGGCACACGCCGGACGGACGTGGGGACAGCTCCCCTGGGGTGATGGAGCTGTCGCTGATCCTGCTGAGCCCTCGCCCTGCTCATCCCTGGAAACGCTCTGTTTGAGCCCAGGGCAGCTGCATGAAACCACTCCAAACCTTCCCTCTCCCAGCCTGCCTTTGCCTTTTGCTGGGGAATGCATGCCTGGAGCCTGTGGAGCGTCTGACCAAGCTGATATTTAAGACTCCTAGGCTGGTGTGTATCCCAGCCACTGTGGGGAATCCTTCTCCCCAAGGAAGTCAACCAGGCCCACAGAAATAAAAGTGTCATTCCCAGAAAAGCTGCAGGAGGAGCCTTTCACCCCTGGGATTTGTGCAGCATCCAGGCAGTGTGACAGCAGTGCTGTGCCACAGGGGTGTGGGGTGGAAGGAAGAATTCCCCTATAACCAGGAAATC
Source organism: Myiozetetes cayanensis (assembly GCF_022539395.1). Classification (NCBI taxonomy): domain Eukaryota; kingdom Metazoa; phylum Chordata; class Aves; order Passeriformes; family Tyrannidae; genus Myiozetetes; species Myiozetetes cayanensis. The sequence continues at coordinate 2,748,981 of NW_026087499.1, read as the reverse complement.
AGGGAAGCCCCCAGCCCTGCTGTCTCCTCTAGTGTCTTTCCCCAGTGGAAGGCACATGCTGTGTTTGCTGAGCCTCAATCAGTCCTTGTTCCAGTGGATTTGATTAGGATGGGAAGAGGTCTGTCCGTGGAACTGGGATACCCTAAAAGTAGGATGTGCCTCTGCCCTCGCTCTTTCCCAACCCAGAAACCTCACCTTTAGGTCAGTGTCTCCTCCCAGCAGTAACTGAACCCCAGCTCCACACTGGCATGGAGACCCAACAACAAACAGCCCATCCAGGGCACCTGCCCAGGGTGCCTTTCCGAGGAATCCCTTTTGGGAAGACATTCTGGGAGCGTCTCTGCCAGACATCACCTCCCAATTCCTCTGATTTGTTTTCCCTGTATCCTTGGTACAGATCATTCAGAACCAGGAAAACCAGAAAGAAAACTTGGACCAGAGGTTCCCCAGCCTGTTCAAGAAGGGACGAAGGAAAACGACTGTCAGGAATCTGGGAAAAATGATCTATTACTCCAAGGTCAAGTTAAGGTTCCAGCACTGCCAGGTACAACTGAGGGACCTGTTTGTGGGTGTTTCTCTCCCCAGGTATGGCATGGCCCTGCAGAACTGGGAAGTAAAGTGTAATTCTGGGAAATGTGACTCATGGAGGCTCCCTTGGGCTACTGCGTGGCCCTGGGGATGTGTTGTCATGTGGTGCACAGGTAGCAGCTCCTGCACCTGCTCCCATCCCTGTGGGCAACTGGGATGTGCTTCCATGCTCCTCTGCTGGGCTGGCAGCAGATCCACCAGCAGAAACGTGATGGTGGCCCTTGGATGAGCTTTTCCTGTGCAGGGATCAGCCTGAGATGAGAGGGAAGTCGGGAGAGAGGTGTCCTGAGATAACCCCCAGAACGTGTCTCTTCTGCAGGAGGTCAACGACTGCTTCTTGGAGCTGTTCCAGTCCTACCTGTTCTTCCAGTCCATGGGCTCCAATGGACTCACCCACCAGGTAGGGCATCACCTGGATGTGCCAGGACAAGCACTGGGCACTTGGGTGGCTCTGGGCAGATGGGCTGGGACAGGGGGCTCTGCTCCTGGGGCTCCACTGGCCTCCTCCAAGAGATGTCACCACGTCCCTTCCCATGGGAACGCGCCCTTCCAATGGTGCATGCCAAGATCCCGGCAAAAGAGGGCATTTTTTTCCCCAAGGCCTGCACCCAGACAACCTCAGCTTCACCTGAGTCCTTGGCCTTGCCTGTGGGGAGAGATAGAGGTGGGAGAGGGGCTTGTGCAGGGGCTCCCACAGCTCAAATCCCCACTGGCCTTGGTGCCTGTGGTGGTCTTGGCCCTGCCTTCTGGACCAAGGGGGAGTTTTTCACCTGCAGGCTGGACTTGATAATCTTAGAAGACTTTTCCACCACGAATTAACCTGTGGGAGGAGGTGGAAATAAAAAGCTGAGGGTAGCACTGGGGAGCTCTCCTGGCAAACTGCCCATCAATCTTTTAACCTGATGATGCCGATGAATCACAGATAACAAGAAGTCACAACTGTAAAACAAGAAGCTCTGAATGTGCTCTCCCTCCACAGGAGTGAGTAATTAAAACTGAGCATGTGTGTTTTGGAGATGGTTGCAAAAGTTAGTTCCTTTTAGAAATAATTCACTGTCTTGCAGGTGACTTTATGTTGATGCAATACATCAGTACAACATCTCGAGTCACCCACCAACCAGCCTTCAGCTGAAAATTCACATGTCAGGAGACAAACAATATTACCAAATCTCCTGCCTGCTTTATAAACAGCTCCTTAGTTTATTAATTCGAGGGGAATTAAAAGGGAATTAATGATCCATTACTGGCCCCGAGACATTACAGACATTAGAATCTTTTATGGGGCTTGTTTAGAAAGCCCAAAACAGGGAGTACAAACTTGCCACCTGTTCCTGTGCTTTTGTTATGGTGGTATTCTGAAGATCCAGGGTGTAGGAACCAGACAGCTCACTTTTGCTTTATGGTCAACTCCATCTTCTGTGTTTCTTGTGTTAAACCACCGTTGTTCTGCTGAGGTTTCTCTTGAAACTGAAACTGCCAGCCTGGCAGAGGATTGCTGCAGCACTGGCCCCAGGGAGCTGCTGAACCTGCTTCCTTTGGGCAGTGTGCTGGACCCAGAGCCCAAATGTCTCCCCTCAGAGCCACGTTTTTCAGTCTGGCACTGAGCCACAGCAGCCTGGGGGTCTGGGCTTCCAACCTCCCGCGGCAAAGGGGCACCGACTGCAGAGCTGCCCCCAAAATAGCAGTGTGCTCTCCCTCTGCAGGAGCTGCTGCCCCTGAAGGAGCTGAACGTGTGTGAGGTCGAGGCTGGGAAGGGCCCTGGGCAGCAGGATCACCACACTTTCCTCATCACAGGTGGGTGCCTCCTTGTTTGCTTTGCACAGAGGGCAGGGGGTGTGTGGATCAGGCTGTCTCTGCTCTCTGGCCCACCCTGACCTAGTCCCAGGGAATAAACACTCTGTGAAAAGAGGCTGCAGGGAGCTGGAGCTCTTCCTTCCTCCCAGAACTGACATCTTTCTCTCCAAGGCTGCTCTTAAACGCCTTGGGCAGTGATGCCCAGGGCTGGCACAGGGAGGGCAGAGGATGGATGGTCCTGTGTTCCAGCTGGTTAATACTGAGCACTCATGGGGACAGTTCCCTCCTCTGTCCAGTTATTAGAACGAAAAAAAATGGCATAAAACCTCCTTCTCCCAGCTCTCCATATAAACCCCAAGGGCAGGGAGTGACTCCAGGCAGGCAGGGCACTGTAGGGCACAGTTCAGTGCCCAGAGGTGAGTTGCCTCCACAGTAACACCAGCCTGGTGCTGTCAGGACCCTGTGGCACTTCACCAGCTCTTCCCTCACCAGCCTCCACAGGCTGCTTAAGCTTTTCTCTGAGTGCTGTTGCTTTACAAAAGGTTTCCTGGGATGACAACCTCTCTGCAGCTTGGAGAGAGGCTTCTTTGGGCTTAGTCATTGCTGAATTGCAGACATAAATGACAAAAAAGGAGATGGTACAAACGACCCTCTAATTTTAAGGGCTGCTGAGTTGTGTTGTGCTGTACCAGGCAGGGCTCTCCAACCCTTTCTGGGAGCCTGTAAAACAAAGGAAAACTTCTTCTAGGTGTAACCTGTCAGGGGCATCTGCTCTGGGCTAGGGGGGACTTGTTCTGCTTGTATGAAAACATGCAGGAGGGTGGCTGGGGTGGAAAATTGCCTCCAGCTTTGTAGGGTTCCTGCCCTGCTCGGGGGAACAACAAGCCAAAGCCTTTCAGACAGAGTGCTGTGTACAATGGGAAGCAGTGACATGAAGAAACCAGGGAGGCAGTGATGTTTAGGATTGCTGGGAGGTCAGTGGAACAGTTTTATTGTCCTGCTGGAGCGGGAGGAATCAAGGCATGGAGGGGGTAGGAGCCTTCCCGTGTCCTCACACAGGGTCAGGGTGGAAATCTCTTTGTCTCATGACTCTGAGACACAACAGACAGGCATCCATTCTCTTGTGAAATCCTGTGGCATCTGTAGTTCCCCATAACTGCACTGCCAGGGGTAGTTCAGCTCACTGGAAGTTGTTGCAGGATCACTGGAAACGTGGAGGTGGAGTGGAGAAGGAAGCCCAGTCCACAGACACTTGGATGCCCAGGAAATGCCTGACACCAGATTACTGTAATGGATTTGGAGTCACTCAGGGAGTCTCTGCTCCAGCTTCCCCACCTCTGCTTTGTTTATGCACATTTGTTTCAGATCATTTCCTGAAAGGCAGAAAGTGTTTCAAAGTCTTTAATGAACTGTTGTTTATAAATAGTGCAGGAATTAGGGTACTGAAGAAGGGCAAAGTACCATGTTTATCCCGTGCACAGGCTTATCTCAGTACTTCCAAGTCCCACAGAGCCAGATCCTACTGAGCTTGCACCAATCAGGGTTTTATGAGACTGCTGGTAAATTATTAATCATAACATACATTCTGCATCCTGCCAGAAATGGTTATTACCGTCACTAGGTCATGTCTGCAGCGAGTAGCAGAGGGGTGTGTGAGACTGTTTCGCTCATGCTATTAAATGAAGGAGGCTGGAAACATCAAAATCAACAAGATGTAGGGCTGTTCCTCCCTTCAAGGGTATGTCTGAGGTCAGCTGCAGCTTGTCTGGCACAGATTACGTTTGGTGGAGCAATAAATAAAGAAAGCTACCGGTGTTCTACATACCGAGCGCCAAAGTGAAAGCAGGAGATAGCGTGGAACTTTCTGATGAGTTGTGATAGTCCCTGCCCACACAGGTGCTTCTCACAAACTGCTGGGGGTTTTCAAAGCTGAAATGGGTGTGGAGTTCAAGCTCGACTTTTGTGCTGTCTTTGAGTTTTGTTCTTGGCCTGGTTTGGTGTTAAAATGTGTCTGGTGGTCAGAGCCTGATGTGTGTGAGAAGGTGCAGGAGCACTCCCAGCAGCCTGATGTGAGGAAATGTGCTACAAGAGTGATGGGAAGGACTGGAACATGACGTCAACAGAGCAATGGTCTGCTGGTGTGACGTGCAGAGTGCAACACTGCTGATGGTTTATGGATGTTCCATGCCCTTATCTGCTACCTGCTCATCCTGTGTCTCACAGGTCCTCGGCTGAACCCCCTTATTGTGTTCTGCCCCACTGAGTCAGAGCTGAAGCAGTGGCTTTATCACCTGGAGAAGCAGATCCAGCTGAATGGAGGTGGCCTTGCCTTGCCCTTCGTCCCTCAGGTGAGTGTCTCACAGCCACGTGCTGAGCTGGAGCAACCAGGGAGGCTGGGATGGTTTCACTTTGGAGCTTGCCTTTGGTGTGGCTTCCTGTGCCAGAAGGGTGGGAAAAAAAAAAAAAAAAGCAACTTTGCAAGAGGTGTTTGATAGCCATTGGCAGGGGAGGGTGGGTGCTGAAAGGAAGACCTGCCACCCATGGGTACCACCAGCACAACCTCCGAAGGGTCAGAGGTTTGGGTCTGGCTCGGAGAAACTCTCACGCATTTGGGTGCTTGTGCAACTCCCCAGAGATGACAAAACATCTGGAGGAGGAGACTGGGACCTAGAAAACAGGACTGGATTCAAGAGACTTTCTCTCCCCATCTCTGCAGGGTGTTTTAATGCCCTCCCTGTCTCCATCCTCCCACTTGTCAAGCAGAGACATCTCCCCCTGAAAGGCAATTTACGGGCGATGCTTGGTAGCAGGGGTGATTATTCAGTCCCAGCTGGAAGACTGGCTCCTGCACTGATTTATTTATTCTTTCCTGCCTCTGCCACACTTAAAAAGTGCCCTGAGGAGGGCCATGCAGTGGATAAACTCGGGGGAGGACATGTCTGCCTGCTGCTCAGTGTGCTCCTGTCCCTAGAACGGCTGGCAGCAGAGCTCCATGGGGAAGGACGAGCTGCGGTGGTGCATGCAGCACATGCCTATCCAGGGGTGGAGTGGGACTCAGAGGGAATCCCTGGGCCGTGTCCTCTGTGCCTCCGAAGTGAAGCTTCAGCATCTGCCATTCCAGGTAGGACACACGTCCCTGGGGAATGACCTGCAGCTCAGGAAAGGGGAGGGGTGGAGTGACTAGGGCAGGCTCCTGCCCACCTGATGCCACTAATCCAGCAGGTCCCAAGGGTCATTGTACACCCATGTAAAGGGAAAATGGTTTCTTCCTGCTCCTGTGGCCCCGCAGGGGTGCTTGGGGACAGCACAGGCACATGCACAAGGACCTGCAGGACAGGGCTGGCAGCTGACCCAGTGTCACTTCACCAGCTCTTCCCTCACCAGCCTCCACAGGCTTTTTAAACTTTCCTCTGAGTGGTCTTGCTTTATAAAAGATTTCCTGGGGTGACAACTGGGGTCTGCAGCTTGGACAGAGGCTTCTTTGGGTTTAGTCATTGCTGAATCACAGAGTCGAAATCCCCAGGAATCTGGCAGGAATCTCCCAGCTCAGGGGAGCAGCTTGGCCCTTTCCAAAGCAATCTCCCGATGCAGGGAAGCAGCTTGGCCCTTTCCAGAGCCCTTGCCCCAGGATGCTGTCAGAGCAAAGGGCTCTCACATCCAGTCCCTGCCTGGCTGTTCACAGGCTATTCACATCCCTCTCCCTCTTTGCTTTCCAAGGAGCAGCACGACCGGGTGTTGGTGCTTTATGCCTCCACACTGGTGATAATTTCTGAAGAGCATAACGGCTTCTGTTTTAAGGTAAGTTCATGCTGGAGCATCTCCCTGCTCTCTCTCACCCATCCACAGCAGCTATTTCAGCTCTCCTTTGGCTTGTTTCTCCCCTCCACCTGTGTTCCCTCGTGCTCCCTCGTGTTGGCAAGGGCTTTTCCAACTCCACGCTGCCACTCCCGTGCCAGCTGGCAGGTGAGCAGGCAGGGGGGATGTTGCAAGTTATCTTCCCATGAGAAACACCTTGCCCTCCTACAGAAGCCCAGGGGGAAAGGAGCTGGCTGCCAAGGAATCTCTGGGAGGAGGGAGGCTGGCATGTTTCGGTGTGGTGGTGCTGGCAGAGAGCCTGGCTCTCCTGCTGGAGATGGGAGCTGGAACAGCCCCAGAGAGCCCCTGAGGGGGGCTTTGCTTCCCAGGCTCTGTGCCACAGGGACCACGTGGAAGCGGGGAGCATGCAGGCAGCACATCTGATGCTCGTGGAGAAGGGCACAGGCAGGGAGGAGAGGCTGCTGCTGGAGCAGGGTTTGCTGCTCTTTCCCTCTGTGTGGAGCCTCGGGCATGGCAGCAGAAGGGACAGCAAGGATGTGGAGATCTGAGTGTCCCAGGGGATGCAAGACCAGCTTCTCTAGTCTAGGGTGCCTTGTGGGAGCAGTGCTGGGAGCCTCAGCACAGACAGGCAGTGGCACTGTGCAGTCTGAGTGGCCCTTAAAATCAGACTGCCAACACCCACCCTGGCACTTGGTGACACAGTTTAGTGGTGAACGTGGCAGTGCTGAACTTGATGATCCTGGAAGGCTTCCCTAAACTTAACAACCCTGTGGTTCTGTGCTCTTGGGCATCACTGTGATGGCTTATTAACAGCCCTGTGCTTTCTGGTCCCGTTTCTTCCCGTGCTGGAACAAATGTGCCAAAAAGAGCAGTGAACTGTGTGTGAACCCGCGTGTGGCAGCACCGGCACACGGCAGGGCAGAGCTGGGCTGCTCCCCCAGGGAACAGCATCCCTCTTAGTCACTGAGAGAGCAGCCAGTGACAGGGGAGCTCTGCAGAGACCGAGGGCTTGTGAAATCCAGCGTGAACTCGCTGGGGTCCTTCCTGTGGTTCCGCATCACGCAGGACGCTTTTAACTCAAGGGTTACCCACGAGAGGACCTGGGTAGGCATCTCTGGAGAGGAGATCCTGTGCCTCAACAGGAGAGACATGTCCAGTCACAGCTCTCCTCATCCCCAGTGCAGCAGTGGAGGCTGTTTTCCAGCAGCTGGTGGCTGGTGTGACACACCTCAGACAGAGCTTGTTTTCGGGAACACGCTGTTTGCAGCTCCTGGGAACGGGGCACCGCGTAAGGGGGCCCTGGGCTGGGCTCTCTGATTAGCTCATCTCTTTTGAAACCTTAAACCAGCTTTGTCTGCCCCTGTCCATGCAATGTTCCCTCTTCCCACGGTGCAGGAGCTCTGGTCCCGGGGCTCTGCACAGCCGGGTGCAGGCAGGAGGTGATTCACCAGCCTGTGACACTGCGCTGGGAACCTGATTTTCCACAGGCGTGTCAGGGCACAGGAGCCTTCTCCCAGGGCTTCTGCAAATTAACTTCCCTTCCCTGCGAGCAGATGCTGAGCCCTACAATTTGTGTGTGAGGGAATAGCCCGGCCCTTTTGTTCTTGAGCTTCATACAAACCACAGGAGCTGCTGCTGCCAAGTGTGTGTGTGTGGGACAGGGAAGGGGAAGGCAGGGGCTGAGCCTGCCGGGATGGGGCTCACCCAAATCCACAGGCTCTGGCTCACCCCTGGTGGGAAAAGGCCCTGGGCGAGGTGAAAACCAGCAAGGGGGGGAGCTGCTGGAGGGGCAGGTTCACACCGTGCTCGGGGAAGGCTGGAGGGGCTCTCTGCAGCCCACGTGTGTGTTCTTTGTGGGATGCTGCTGCGCTTCCTGAGGTGCGACTCGACCCGGAGGGCGTTTCAGCCTCCCCATGGACAGGGAGCTGTTGTTTGAGGGAGGATGGAACACCAGGCACCAGGGGAAGCCCCTGTGCAGTGTGCCTCGGTGGCAAGAGGCTTACTGGGCTGTGCTGGTGGCAGGGATCTTGCTGGGATGTGCTGGGATGTGCTGGGCGCAGCAGCCATGCAGCACCTGCACCAGCCGAAATGTCAAACCCCAGCAACGGGGAGGGGAAAAGAAGGAGTCAGGGAGCAGTGCACGAGCTTCCCAACCAAGGTCAGCCTTCCTGAGCTGCTCAGCCTGTAAATCACTGCTGGGGCAGCAGGAATGCCACAGGAGCCTGCCTGTGCCCCCAGGCTGTTGCAGAGGCAGCTGCCACACAAACCACGGACACCCGTGCGTGCTCCGCAGCTCCCTCACGGCAAAGTTGTCACGTCGGCCACATTCCCAGAGCCCTTCCAGCTGGCATGGCTTGGAAGCGAGGGCAGGGTGAGGAGTTTCTGCTAGACACCTCAGTTTTGCAGCCCCCGAGCTTAGGCAAATGAATCCTGACAGGTTGCACCTTTTGGAGAGGGCCTTGGGCGAAGTGACAGACAGGGCTTCGTTCCTGCTTTTTGTGCATTTCCTCCACTCCCAGGCATGGAGCAGAGTGCAGTGAGATGAGAACCTTTTTTTCCCTGAGCACTACCCAGCCCCTGTGCTCACCATCCTGCCCAGGAGCTGCACCCAGGGAGGGCTGTTGCCACCAGCTGCCCCTGCCCAGTGCTCCGTGCCCAGAGACAGAGGCAGGGTGACATCCAGGTGAGGGGAATAGGAACAGGAGCAAAAATGCCACGTGTTCCTTGTTCTCCCTCTGCTCAGAGCATGAGAGAGACGAGAAGTAAAGGGATGAGCTCATCCATGTGATGTTTCCAGCACAGAATCTGCTTCAGTGGCTCTCCCAGGGCTGTTCCCGCCTCATTTCTGTAAGGAAAATTTACCCCAAAGAAAGAGGAGCTCTAGATCTGAATTCAGTGCTTGACAAACCCCCTTGGCCCTTCTGCCACGTTGCCCATCACAGAGAATTAAGCTGTCAGCGGTGACACTTGAAGGACATGTGGCAGCAGGGCAAGAGAGGGGCTTGGGACAGGCAGCCCTGTCCCTGCCCACCCCACAGGTCACCACAGAGCCTGTCTGGCACAGATACGGGATGGCCACGGGGTGATGGCAGAGGGGACAGTGGTGGATGTGCATGAAAAGCTGCAGGGCCAACAGCACACACGGGGTCTTCTAACTCCAGATTTTCCAGGGACAGGCTGCTTTAGCCCCCAGCTGACAGGGCAAAACCCCCGCTCCCCTCTCAGGAGTGGCAGTTCACAACTGCGCCTCTGTAACACACGGGCTCGGGTTTCACCGGCTGGCATTTGCCAGGCTCAGCCCTGTCTTTGTAAGGCTTTGCAGGGAATGGATGGTGGGCATTCCTCTCGGCAGGGCTGGAAGTCCCAAGTTATCAACCGAAGCCTCGCTCAGGTCCACGTTTGCGAAGTTTTCCGGAGGAGTCGGAAATTTCAGCCATTAAACTGCTGAAAACAGAACTAGGAGGGAAGGGGTGGTTTTCCAAGCTCAGGATCTCAGGAGGGGCCTTGAGAACAAAGCTGTCTCCCACAGTCATGCTGGCTCCAGAGGCTCCATTCCTGCAGTAAGGCTGCTGGTGGGAGAACTGGAAGCAGGAAACACCAAGCTGGGACAATCTGCTGGAGACAGAGCTCTCCAGCAAGCCTGTGAGGGTACAGAGGCCTCCAAACCCTCACCCACCTTAGCAGCATCTTGGGTGTGCCTCCTGTCTCCTGCAGACCTGGCCTAGGGGATTTAGGCTCTGAGATTCCCTATACCCCACCAGGGGATCCCAGCCATGTTGTCCTTCCCACAGTGCCCTATGGCACGGACTGGGAGATCTGCTCAGCCCCGTGGTCCCAATCCTGCTTCTTCTCTCTCCAACAGGGCGAGCTGCCACTCAACGCCATCCAGGTGCTTTTTGAAGAGAACGAGAAAACCTCCTTTTTAATCGAAGGTGGGTGTCCCCACCCCACAGAGGCTCACTGGGGTCAGGTTTGCCGGTTTTGCCGAGCTGCTGCGGCCCCTTCTCAGCTGTGTGAGAGTTCCCAGGCTCTGTGAACTGCACTGCCTGGAAATCTGGGCCCCTCAGAGCCCAGGAGGGTGTGGGGAGGGGATGGAGCGAGAGGGTTCCCACGGGCTTCTCCAGGAAGCACCAGGGAGCCAGTGGAGCCCGGTAAGAGCAGCGAGCGCTGTTTTCCCAGGCCGGCTGATCAATTCGATCCGGGTGAGCTGCCGCAGCTACGAGGATTACCAGGAGTGGCTCTACTGCCTCAACACGGCCCAGTTTCGAAACGCCGACTCCTCCCTCTCCGGATCCGAGAGTTTCTCAGGATCAAAGCCGCCACACCCCAGCCAGGTAGCAGTCGCATGGGAATCGGTGGCTGTCCTGTCTCTGGCCGCGTGTGGAGCGCTCCTGTGACGCAGCAGACTTCATCTTCAGGCTGTCAGCAAGCTGACAATTATTTAAAGCCCTTTATGACATTTTATAGGCCAATATTATAGTGAACTCCTTCAAAAGCAGAGGCCTGGGCACAGACTGTGACACTGTCGTGCAGTGAGGCATTGGCACGAGGGCATTAAAAGGGTCTTGGACTCGACAATTCTCGTGGGTCCCTTCCAACTCTGGGTATTCTGTGATTCCTGCAGGGAAGGGGAGACCCACACTGCCAGCTCTGCAGCTGGGATGGGTCAGGATGCCTGAGCACCCTTTTCCTGCGGTGCACCCCTGTCATTCACCCTGGTCATCCCAGCACAACCACACACCAGGCATGGCCACCGGGCAACTGCTGGCCGTGGGCACACAGCCCAGACCCCCGAGGGCTGTGCTGGGCTGGCACTGCTGGGGCTGGGAAGGATGTGCCTGTGGCCATGCAGATTGTCCTTCCTACACTGTGTTCTTCTCCCCACACAGTTCACCAGCAGCGGGAGGGGCTCCCTCACCTCTGACGGCCGCACGAACTCCTGGGCATCGGGGGGCAAAGTGACCACCGTGACCCACCTGTCCCAGACCAGCGGCTCCCTGCCCGATGGACACTCCTTCCTGCTGATGCCTGAGGGCAGGCTGCTCGAAGATGCCCTCTCCTCTGGCTATTCCCAGCCCCTCCACGTAAGTGAGCCCCCCGCCAAAGCCCGGGATGCACGTGGGGATGGACCTGCCCTCCACTCTTGACTGGTTGGACGGGTTGCAAAAGGGCAAAAAGCTGGAGGTGGGTGGAGGTGATGGGCTGGGCAGGATTTTGGTCTGACCCTGGGCAGCATTTGCATGTCCAGGGCTGTAGGAGTGCCTGGGGCAGGGATCCCAGGCAGGACCAACCCTAATCCCTGAGTGCAGGGCCATGCTGAGCTCCTGGCCTGAGGAAAGTCAGCTCCAGGGTCTGCCTTCTCATTTCAGTGCCTGGCACAAGCCAGCTGGCCAAGCACAGGGCCGCCCACACAGGACCTGCGGAGAGGGGGCAGCGCCAGGAAATCCAAGGGCAAATGTGGGCCGTGCATCCAGCAGCTGCCCAGCCAGGACTCGGAGAGGAGCATCTGCAGCCTCATTCCCGAAAATCCCAGCGGTGAACTCCCATCCCCAGAGTACAACGAGCCGTACTCGGCACACAGCTCACAGCGTCACCCCTCAGCTCCCCCGTCACACCTCAGCAATGTAAGGGGGCTGGGGTTTGGGGGGGATGGATCCTCCTGCCTGGGAAAGGGGAGCGTAGTTCAGCTTTTCCTTGCGGTGCCGCTGGCAGGGACAGGAGCGCTGGCAGGTGCTCTTGGGCAGGTGGGAAATCCATTTCCACTGGAAAATGGCCCGTGGGAGGTGAGGTTAAAGGTGGCAGGTGGAGCAATGTCTCTCGGAGCCCTGGGATGCTGGGCAGTAATTCCCGAGACAACATGACCGCCAGTGCTCGGTGAGTAGGAGTGTTATTGCCTCACAGGACACAGCCTCCTCTTCCCAGGGTTTTCCAGCATGTGTCCATCGACTGTTTAGTGTGTGATGCCGTGATTCCCTCCCCTCCATGAGTGTTCATCAAGGAATTCCCCTCCTTAGCACAGACAGCGCAGTCGGGAGTCAGTCCCATCATCCCACATGGATGAGCAGCGTTTGGGACTTTAGTTACAGGGAGATCTCCCACTCCAAACCCTCCTGGGGACGAACTGCAAGTAGAGAGCAGCGTGCCACGTTCCTGTTTCCGCCCTGCCTTGTAGCTGAACAGATGGAGCTCGGTGGGAAGGCAGCCCTCCAGAGCTTCCAGCTCCCTGGAAAAGCCGGCCATGCCCCTCTCCCATTTGTACGCTGATCCCTACACACCCAGCTCCCCCAGTGCTCCCAGTGGGGCAGGTTCCACCTTCCTGGAAGAGGTACCTGTGCTTGCTGCTGGTTACAGCTGGCCCTGACTCAGCACACAGGGTTTTGGCTCCAGAAATTGTGCCTGGGGCCATTTCTTTTCCTGCCATCTGCCTGAGCCTGAGCAGGATGTGGAAACTCCAGGCCTGCATTTCGGGGTGGGGCAGGGCACAGCATAGTTCCCAGTTTTTTTCAAGCCAGGACAGAGCCAGAGGGGAACAGGTTTCCCCTGTCTTATCACTGGATGCCAGTGTCACAACAATAATCCCAGGAAGAACCAGAAACCACGAAACAAAGGCAGAGACTGAGATGTGCTCCAGTCTACAGAAACTAGGGATGAGTCAGACACAGAGACCACTTTATCCACCCCAAAAAATTCCAGATGTGGTGACTGAGTGCCTATTAAAGGCTACATTTCTTGTTTTGCACATCTCTTGGGAAAAGGCTGTTTCTGAGTCTGGCACTCCCCATACTGGTGATGACCTCCCTTCCCTCAGAGGGTCTTTCCTGACTGTTCCCTGTCCTTCTGGGTTGCCACAGGGCATCATCCTACTGCCTCCACACCCTGCCAACTTCCACTGTGTCTGTGGCCATCCTCCCTTTCCCACCCAAGGCCTTCAGGACTGGGGTGTGGTAGAATCTGTGAGGAGGGCAGAAACCCTGGGTTTGCTAAGTGTGTTGCCAGCAGGGCTGTTTTAGCGGGTGGGAAGCAGCGGGTCAGTGTTTCCCAGCTCTCCCCAGCAGGCATCCAACCCGGATTTTGCTTTGCTCTAGTTCCTGCAGTGCCACAGGCAGACGGGTCCAGCACAGGCAAACGGGTGCCCAGCAATCCCTGCACCCCAGCAGCACCTCTCTCTGGAGAAATGGAACTGCCAGCCCTTGCCCAGTGGCCACTGCAGAGAGGTGCCCACAGCTCCCACCTACAGCACCCCTGGCACCTCCCGCCGGCTCCAGCTGCGGGCACAGGCTGAAGCTGCTTACCTTGAGGAGGTGAGATTGTAAATGCAGCCCTGGGGCCCCACACTGGCTGCAGGGGAGCACACGGGGTGCAGGGGGACCCAGCTTGACTAGAGTCTCACTGCAGGGGTCTTTGCTCTGTGATCACACAGGGATCCTCCCGAGGAGCAGGGAGTGGGGAACCACGGAGGGCTGATTCCCTGGTGTGCAGCATCCCAGCACTGCAGTGCTGTGTCATCCTCATCCCTGTGTCTCTTTCTTTCCAGATCTCCTCTCTGCCAGAGGAACATCTGGGCCCTTCACTGCACCCACCAGGTGAGGCTCCTGGGGGTGTGCTGGCGGGTGGCTGAACCCTCCCTGCCTCGCCGGTGTCCGTCTCCATCAGCATCATTCAAAGCAGGGCTGGTACCCTCTATCCCTCCTGCTTCCCCAGGTGGGACTGAGCCTGTCACCCTGCCCTGGGCCTGTCTCTGCCTGGTGGAGGCACCTGTATGGCTTCCCCTGAGTCACAGCCCCCCTGTCACACTTGGTCACTTGTGACTTGTCCTGCAGCACATGCGCTTTGCCCACATCGAGTTGCATCTGGGCTGTGGTTTAACTCATCCCCATTCCTACTCTCTGCTGGCAAAGGGGAAGGTGACCATCAGGCTGCTGCTGCTGCTGCTGAGCTCTCTGATCCCTTGGGTCTGTTCTCCTGCAGATGGGAGCGTCAGCATGTACGACCTGCCAGATTCCAGCTGCCGGCGCCGCGACTCCGCCACCTTCCACGACTACGCCGAGCTCCAGAGCTTCCACAGTGACTTCAGCTATGACAACCTGTGGGAAGCTGAGGGGAAGGAGCCAGGCACCCCACACACCTCCCCATCTCCTGTCCAGCAGATTTACCAGGTCTAAGGGATGGTCTCCACAGCCAGGCACAGAAAGGCCACCCCCACCCCCCTGGGCTCTTTTCTCACTGGGCTTCCCTCCAGGATGAGGAGCCCAGGGCGTACAAAGCAAAGGGAAGAGCCCTGCCCTGCAAAAGGCATGTCCTGGCAGGCCTGGGCTTCAAATTTCTCTCCTAAATCTGGGGATGGGGTCAAAGCACAGCAGCAGCAGCCCCTGTGGACACGGAGGAGCAGAGTGTGTGCTGTGCCAAGGAGAACGCTCAGGGAGCCCTGGCTGGGGAACAGCTCTGCCCCCAAAAATGAAAAGAGGAACAAAAAGGGTCAGGCTCCCTCAGGTAAAAGGGGCTGGGTGTCCAGGGGAAGCAGTCACTCAAAGGCCAAAGAGAAGGGCTGGTTGGTGGCTGGGTTAGTTTGGTTCCTTCTCCCCAGAGCCCTCAGGCTGGTCCCTCTGCTGATCCCCTGATCCCTGAGAACAGCTGTTAAACCAAACCTTCCTCCACCGAGCTCTGAAGTCTGCAGGGACACACGAAACGTGTCCCATCCTGCTATACAAGTTTGGTAGCAATAGCTGGTGCTCATAGGATTGTCTTCCTGCAAGATCAGAGTTACTGGACAAGAGATGGAGAACAAACCCACCAGATCCGAGCAGAATGGGACTTTCTTTCCAATCTATGCAAAAAATTCCTTCCTGCCAGTGCTGGCTCCAGAAACCATGGTGGGTGTCCTGTGACATGAGGAGCCTGACACCTTGGCAGGTGGAGTCTAGAAATGTGCTGCCAGCAAACATGCCAGGTGACTTGTGTTCACCAAGGTCTTCCCTGGAGAGGATGCTCTAGGGGTTCCTCCTCCTAGGGAATGCCTCCTTTCCTCCCACTCCTCTGCACACGACTGGGCTCCCACTAAATGCTGCCTGTGACTATCTGGGCAGGGAGGGAAGAAAATTCACCACAAGTCAAACTCCAGCTGATCAAAGCAATGCCAGTGTGGGCTGGGATCCCCCTCTTCCCCCACCTCCAGGCCCACAGCAGGGCCAGGACACAAACAACAGGGGACAGAGTCTCAGTGCTATTATTCTCCAGCCTCTTAGGCCGGATCCTTTGGCACATAGAAGATCAGCAGCAAATCCGAATGTTTTTACCTGAGGCTCCAAATTCTTAACCTTTGTTCCCTAAAGAAGCTGCAAACCAAACACAGGAACAAACCCTCTATTTTTGTTCTGTCACTGGTGCAAACAAAACAATCCAGGAGCCCTTTGTACTTGAATATCTGCATATTACATTGTATTTTAATTTTTTTTTTTTGGGTATCTGACAAAGTTTACATGTAAAGTTTGAGTGGATTCTGTGTATATAACGTGTAAATATGGCTGAGTTAAAGACCTATTTAATTTTCTAGCTGTGGGTGAGGTTCAGTGCTGTGGAATGGGCAGCTGTCTGCACATTCACGAGTGTGTTGGTTTGGGTCTTGTAGCTGTCATTGTTTTGTTTCAGGTTTGCTCTATTTTGGGAAGATTTGTATCCAATGACCCCAAATTTATCTATTTATTCAGAACAAAACTGCACTAGGGAACATCAAAAACACATATATGCTGGGAGGTCTCCATGCTCTCGAGCTCCTATGAACAGGTTGTCTTTGAACATGGTCATCATAGCCTTTTAAATTCAGTTTCAGCAGCAATATCTGCAATGTATCAAAAGGGAAGATCCCCCTCCAGCTGATATTAAAGTTCCCTCGTGGGTTTCTGTGAGACTGGACAATTGCAATACACATTCCCTGGGAATAACTTCCTCCTCTCTTCCTTTGCCATCACCTGGTTTAGTGGAGGTGATTTTTCCCCCATCGCTGCTGCCCCTTCCAAACCCTTCCTTCCCTGAGGACTTTGGGGCCCTGTTTCCAGGAGGGTTCCAGACTGCTGACTGTCTCTAATCCTTGAGCAAAGTCTCCCCAGTGTTTGTCAGGCAGTGAGACCTGGCTGGAGGTTTAAAGCCAAAGCTCATCGAACTTTGCTTCGGCACCACGTCCTGGAAAGGTGCTCTGTAAAATCAGCCATGGAATCATAGGGTCACTGTGTGGTTTGGGTTGGAAGGGACCTTAAAAACACCTGGTTCCAACCCCCTGCCACGGGCAGGGACACCTTCCACTAGCCCAGGTTGCTCCAAGCCCCATCCAAATCAATTAATGTGTGTGATCCAGCCCTAAAATATTTCCAAACCAGCCCCCATAAGCATCAGGATTTAAAAATAGAGGGTTTCCTTAGAGCAGCACTAGATGTCTCCGTGCAGGTTGCATTGAAATGGAAATTAGTACCTGTAAGCACACAAAACACCTCTTATTTCCTGAAAAAGAAAAATGTATTCATCCTTCATCCTGGCTGCAGCAGGAATGTGATGGGGACCAGGTCATCCACAAAAGGCAGGTCCAGTGCTCCACAGCTGCCAGCAAGGCTGTGAACATCCTGCTGGTCACAGGGTAGCTGTGTCTTTATTCACAGAGGCAGATGAAAGGCATGAGATGACACTGGCTGCCAACAATTCACTGTCTGACAAATGATCCCTCCACCCCCTCACTCCCTCCAAGTGTTAAAAGTCCTGAATCAGGTGTTTCAACCCCTTTTTTTTTTTTTTTCTCAAAGAATAGACAGCAAAGAGACGTTTAAAGAAAATAAAACCAGACTGGAGCTTGTAACCTGCTCCTTTGGCTTTGGGAATTGGGAGAAAAGCCTCTGTACTGAACACAAGGTGTAGCAAGTGAGCCTCTTTGCCCGTCTTTCTGTTGTCTTTACAAAGACAACTCGGGGTTTGGCAATTCCTTGGGGAGCGGTTTGTGTGGACGTGCCTCTGCCTGTCGGCTGCTGGAAAACGCGGCTGAGGTTTGGGAAGGACCCCGCTGGGCAAACCCGCTCCCAGAACAGCAGGAGGATGTGCAGGATCTGCGACCAGCAACTCCCTCAGTGCCCTGTGGGTGGGAGAATCCACCAAAATATGTCAGGGCTCTCAGGGCTGGCCAACCGACCCGAGCAGCCGGCGCTTGTGTCAGTCTTAGATAAGAGGGGGGGTTCTTAGATAAGAAAGGGGGGGTCACTGCTCCCCCCAGGCTCTGGCACAGCACCAAGCCCACCCAAAAAAATCTCACTGAACTCCAGGGAGAAGCCAGTCACGGCTCGGAAACGGCCACAGGAATGTCCCTGGGAAGCTTCGCCCTGGTTTTGCTACAGAGAGGTGAAGCAAAAAAAAAAAGTGAAGGAATTGCTCTGACAAAAAGCGATGGCTGGGAAGAGGGGGAGAGGCTTCTCCTGCTTCCAGCAGGGACTCCGGCACACGGTGTATCCGGGTGAAACACGGAGCCAGTCGCTCGGGGTGCACCTGCCTGACTTTTTCATGCGCTTGGCAAGCCGAGGTGTCAGATGAGGGAGCTACGTGCGAGGCAGAGCGGCGGGCTGGGATGGCACAGGTCCCACCTCCGGCACCGACGCCCTGCCCGGAGCAGGGAGAGCAGCCCCGCGGCAGCGAAGATGCGCGGAAAGGTCGCTGCTGTGGCGGTGGCTGCTGCTGTTGCAAAAAAAAAAGATGGTGAGGTCCTGGCTGCTCGCTGCGGGGCGAGATAGAAGGCACATGGACCTCGCCGTGGAGGGAGAGGAGAGGGGCTTAAAAGGTCGGAGAATAAACCAAGCATTAAAATTGCAGGCAAGCCCGGGCTGGTTTCCTTGAGGGGACACTGCTGCTTGAGTGAGCACAGCACACTCTCCCAGAGCTGATCTCCTGACACCAGCAAGATCTCTCAATAATTCCTTCCACTTCTGCAGTCAGCCGAAAACATCCATCTCCTGAAATATTTATCTCACCCACTTCTTCCAGTGCAGATCAAAAGGAGTGTGAAATGCACCTGCAACCTGCTGGATCACCTGGCACCTCTGGTAACTTCCAGCAGGCGGAGGTGCCAAATCCTACTGACATCTCCCAGTCCAAGCTGTAAAGGATCAGACACCAATTATCACAGACAGGCAAAGGGTGACAGGCACCTCATGTTACCTGCAGCACAGCAGGGATACTCAGCTCTGCTGGGAAGAAACAGCACTGGGACAGAGGCATTAAGAGGGTGGGATATACTCCACATTCTTTGGAGTGGGAAAACACACAGTTGGTGGCACTAAGCCTTTCCCTGCTTGTGCAGGTCAGGGACAGCCAGGAGTTACTTTTCCCACCCCAAGTGCCATGTTTGGCTGTGTATGGCTCATCTCTGGATTGGGGCACTGGGAAAAGGAGGTCCCCAAAGCCAGGGCATCCCTTAGGAAAGATCCAGCTGACATGGGAACGGGCAGATGCCCCACATGCCAGCACAGAGCCCTGTCCTGTTCACACCCCTCCTGGAGCAGCTAATGGCATCAAAAATGTCTTCAACATTATGGTTTCTGGCCAGAAACCCTTCCAGATCCAGTGAGAGCTCCAAGCCAACTTTGCAATCACTGACACAGACACAAACCACTTAGCCAAGTATTAAATTCAGTGATTTCTGACACAATCCTTTATTATCTGCCAGCACTGCACCTGGCAGTACTGTACATGGCCAGGAGGGAAATAAGCTCTTCCTGCACCTGCACAGGGAAGGGAAAACATTCTTTCCTCCAGGTCTCTGTGGCAGGGCTAGAAAACACAAAACCTGAAAAACTGAAACCAAGCAAGCAGGATTGAGCTCTGTCCTCACCTCGGGGATGTGCCAGAGACCCCCTTCCCTTCAGCCCTCCTCTGCCCCTTCCTGCTGCGCTCAGCTCCCCGTGGCAGCCTCCCAGGAAAGCCCAGCAGGATGGAATTGCCTGATTCCTCCAGCTGTTCCCCGTCTCCCACCCGCCGTGCCCGGGCTGCTGTTCCCACCTGCCGCGGAGAGCACGGGGAGAGCTGCCCGGATCAGGGCTGGATAAACGGCAAAGCAGAGCATATGGAATGCTTCAGCCTCCCCCTGTGCTCCTGCCTGGTGCAGGGAGCAGCTCTGCTGGGCCTTTCTGAGGAGGCAGTGCCAGGTGTTCCTGGATGCAGGCTGGGCTGGAGAGGGGGATCAGGGAGCACGGAGGTGATGAGGGTCGATGGACCGAACGCAGGAGCTGCTGCTGGGCACTGACTTGTGCTCACTGATCTGTTCAGAGGGCCCTGAGGAGCTGTCTGAAGAGAAGCTGAGAGCTTCTGAGGCGGGAGGGTTCTCTGGAACAGGCTGTCAGCAGCATGTGACAGCCAAGATGTGTCTCAGGGGGGCAGGCACGGGGACTGAGCCAAGGAAGAGGAGACACAGCCCATCTCCCTGCATGCTCTGTCCTCCAGGGCTCCAAAAACCAGCCCATCAACTCCTACAGTTTTGTGTCAGCAGACACATAATGCATTGATTTCCCATTCTTTAAAAGTCAGTACTCATTCAACGTTTTCCCACGCCAACAGAGGAATGTACACAAAAGTAGTAAATGAAATAGAACTTTATTAGAAGCTTCCAGCATATTTTATCTGTTCTTCTCCTCCACAAAACTCCTCTTGCTGGATAGACAGCTGCTATAGTCCATATAGAGCCTGTACATCTCTCTCACTACTTACAGTTACATATCTCACTGTACAATTGCACAGTTGTGCTCTCTTATCAGCAATAATACATGGTCTTCAGTCCATCCCTACACATATTAAAATTGCATGGCACTCTGCATTACAAGGAAAGAGCTAAACCTCCCCTCTCTGGTTTCATGAGACAAACATCACCACACCGTTCCTATAAAGCTCACAAGCAGATCCACACTGGTATTCTGGGCTGATTTCCCTTAGTACCTTTGTGGATCTGGTCCCTGAGTGCTTAATCTCGCATTCATGCTGTTACCAGACCTGGGAGTGAAGAAAAACCCTCATGAATAATGCCCTTGAGTGATGAGGAAGGCACTGGAGACAGGGGAGGAACTGAACCGCTTCCTTTTCATTTTTCACCCCACTTCGAGCCCTGCCCAGCCCCCCAGGTTACAGACTCAACCACAGCACCCCCTCACCCCACACCTGCCCCAGCCAACTTTATCCCTCTAGGGTGGGAGGCAGAAGAGGGAACAAGTCATATATCCAGACCCTACATGTGGTTTGGGCAGAGCCAAACATGGACACGTACTTCTTCCTCCTCTCCAACATGCTCCTGTCCCCCTCAGGGCTCTTCCCTGAGCTCAGCCCCTCTCTCTGCTGCCCCTTTCCATCCTGTGCATCTCCTGCAGGACCCTTCCCCTGGCTCTGGCTGTGTGACCCCTGTCCATCCTCTGCCTACGGGTTTGGGACGTTGCCCTTGCAGCGGGTGCTCCTCACCCACAGGGACGGACGTGGCTCTGGCTCAGCAGGGCTGAGGTGGCTACATGCAACAGAAACCTTATCTCAGCCTCCTGCACTGTCACACTGAACTGTGACTTCTTGGAGTGAAACCCAGGAGGATGAGTCCTCCTGCAGTGAGCCAAACTAGTCATGGGAGTCCCGGGCTCTGCCAAGAGAGCGGCCCCTCCGTCCCCCTCTAACTGCTGCCCAGCCAGCACATGCTTAGCCAAGCCCCATGTTTGGACAGACAGCTCTTCCCAAAGCTCTCTGCACTCTTCCTTCACAGGTATCCCAGCTCTTTCATACAAATAAAGCACTTTCCTGGTTTCCCTCCACCACGTCCATGCCTTCCTTTGCCACCAGGTGACTTCAGCAGGGAGGAGGGATAAGCAGTGCCCTGGGACAGACACTGGCTGCTCCTAGGGAGTGTCCCAGGAGAGTGCAAGGAAAGACCAGAGCCAGCCCAGGCTGGGCTCCCTTTTCTCCAGTACAGGTACCGACTGCCTACCGTGCCATAAACTCCGGTCACCGGAAGGATCCTGCTTCCCGTGACGTCCTGTCCCGTGTAGGGATGGGTCCAAGAGAAGTCTTGGTGCTGGGATCCAGGCTTCTCCCACTGTCCAAGAACAAAGTCCACAGTCTCTGCCTCCACCGTGCCCACCTATCCCCAGGAAGCACCTCCAGTGTGAGCTGAGCCTAAGTCCGGGGGTGTCCTTCTCTGACCTGCCTCCGGAAGTAGCGGATGGCAGAGAGCGTGCCAAAACTTGCCAGGAACACTGGAAAAGAGCCCAACACATTTCCACAGTTAGTCTGGGTGCTTCTTCCCAACCTAAAGGTCTTTTTTTTTTTCCCAGATCTGTAGATCACAAGCTTGGCTCACCCTGCTCCGTGGGACATAGAGGGGTCACTCCCCTCCCTTCCCCAGTCCCCTCCTGCCTTTGCTTTTCATCCCCTCCACGCTGAATTTATTCCCAGTGCATTCCCAGCCACCCACAGCCTGTCTGCCCACATCTAGTGCTATAGTTTGTGCACATGGATCACATCACCATTCCACAGCAAACAGCTTTTTTTCAAGGACAGTACTAAACAGGCTCCATGTGTGGGGCAGGGATGTGCACTGGTTGGATACACAGGTTCAGGTGGAGATTAAATGGATGGGTTGGATACACAGGTTTAATCCTGGATGAGGAAGACGCAGTAGAAAATCTCACCAAGGCTTCAGGATAGTCCCTTCATTTTCTACTTCTGTTTGGACCAGGAAGATGCCAGAAAAATACCATTTTGTGGATTATCTGTGGATTTTCTGATCCCAGCCAAAAGCAGAAAGTACCCAAAACAAAAAATGTGGAGATATAACAAATAACTAGTGGGGATTATACACAGAATCAAGCTTTTCTCTGTACTGTCAGCCAATGTTTTTAACTTGGTTTATAAGAGAGGTTAAATTCCCAAGCAAAACTGGGAATCCAAGCCATGCCTTTGGAGTTCCCAGTTTAAATTCAGACTTGATTTTTACTTATGTGTTAGAGGGACATAAACAGACCAATTCAACTGGAACACAAAATGCTTAAAGAGAATGGCTTGTCCAGGACTAGATGGAACTGCCTCCCATCTCCCCTCCTCACGGGGGTTATGTGATCCCGAGGGCACGAGGACCCATATCCTGCTTTTCTCACCTCCCCGAGGCCACGTCCACCATCCCAATACCCAGAAGACAAGGAGGAGCAGGCCAAAAGCTCCTTGTGATGATGGCACTGAGCAGCCTTAGCTAATGAGCTATTCTCAGCCCAGGGTGTCAGCTTCCTGTGTGACCTTAGTGGGGAACATTCCTCCCCTGGACAAGCAGCAGGAAGCCTTGTTCCCACATCTCAGCCCATGGAAAAGGCTCTCCAGGGCTGGACCCTGCACTCAGCTGCTCCATCCAGGGTAGGAATGAGGAATGCTGCTCTCACTGCTCCATCCCCTGCTTATCCAGCGACCTGCACTCCCGGGGGGCTCAGCAAATTTGTGATTCCCGAGCTTCCTCTCTTCCCAACTATCCCAAAACTGTGGTTGGAGAGGAGAGGATCCAACAGAGCTCCGTTTACCTGCAGGACTCAGTGCACCAGGATGATACTTCAGCTAAGCTGCATTTAGAAAGAAGATTATATCTTCACAGCACATTAGAAAAAAACACATGCATTTGTTCCAGTAGAGATGAGGGAGCCTAAACCTGCACACTCCAGGTCCTGATTCTGCTGCTAGCCAGCATGGATCCTAAGGAAGCCTCTCTTCTCCTGGCAAACTGCTCCTGGTTCCTGTCAGCAGCAGGGCCAAGGCTGGGGATAGACTTGTCTGACAGCTCAGCTCCTGTCAGCAGCCACTTGGTGCGGGGAAAGGACGATGTAAACGAGCAGGAGCCGGGACTGCCACTCCATAAGAGAGGCAAGGCACTAAAAGCACACTTTGGAAAAGCAGGGAGGTGACTGCACTTTCCCACAGGCAGCAGTAGGTGTATTAAATGCACCCCTGCCTTTGTCCCTGCCAAGTCTTCCACGAAGTCATTCCCACCCCTCTCCCGCCGGGCCGGGCACTGTACGTACTGGTCTTCCAGGCATCCGGAGCCTGCAGGTCAGATGTCTTCACTGCCCAGGACGCAAAGGCACAGAAGACCAGGCACATGTCTTTGTGGGTCAGCACTCGTGGATCCTCTGCTGTCCCTGCCAGGAGAGGAGCACGAGGTTTGGGGTTTTATGCCACCTCCTCCACCCCAGCCCCCCCGTCCCTCTGGGACACGAGTCCCTCGCGCTCCTGGGGGGTCACATCGTTGTCACACATTTTCCCTCCCAGATGACATTTTTGTCACCGTTTGTCAAGTCAAACGTGTCTATTTAGGACTCAGTTATGGTCCCTAAAGTTGAGGGGTGCGTTTTCCACCCCTCTCAGTTTTGTACTTTGTTGAAGACCCTGAGGCAAATGTTTGTTAATGCCACCCCAGGACCTCTGGCTGCCTCACACCTCCCTGTGTGCCTTCCCAGCTCAGTGTGGTGGCTGGAAGTGGGTCTGGGGAGTAGATTTAGGAGAAAGTGATTCCTGGGAACCTCTGGGCCAGGCCCCCTTCCTGCCAGACAGTGCCCCAAAGGCACACACTGCTCTAGGACAACATCTATTCCCCTGAGAAGCACCAGTGCTCAGCATCTCACTGATCCCACCCCACTCCCACATCCTGCTAAGTCCAGGGATGGGGATATCCCTGAGTGCTCTACATTTCCTCCCCTGCTGCATTTCCAGCCTGGAACAACTCCATGCTGTAAGAGTAGGTTATTTTTGCTCCCATGTTTATTTGATCAGGTTTTTAATTAAAACTGACTTACTAATTATCTGTGACCATGGCAAAGGGGGCTTTTCTCTGTGCAAACCGACTGGAAGCTCTATTTTGAGGCACCCTTTGGGATGACTCACTCATTGTTTGGGTTTAATATTAACCACGAGGCCCTGTGGCTCCAAGCATCATATAAGCTTTAAGACAAACACACTGGGCTGTCCTCGTGGGTTAAACTTCTCTCCCTTTATTCCTGTTTCTCTTACCTGCCTCCAGGAACACTCAACGTTCAGGTGACCTCTGTGGTCTCTGGAGGGTGTTTTTCAAATTAAGGGCATGTTTTTAAAGTCCCAGATTCCCTGTTCCCAGCCTGCAGGACCTGGCCAGCAGCGCTGGCTTGGCATGGGGACAGTGGGAGCATCCCAAGGGATGGGATGTAGGGACACATCCCTACAGGGGATAACATGCTTTACCTCTCAGTGCAAGGGCCATGTCCTCACCCTCTGGCCACACCTGGCCTCTTCCCAGGGGAGCCAGCGGGACGAGGGCGAACTTCTCTCCGGATCCTCTCAGCACCAGAGCCTGGGAGGTTGGGGCTTCTCCTCCGACAGGGTGTCTTTTCCTTTGCAGGAAGGACTTCAGAGCCCCCACAGCTCTCTTCACCTCGGAGGCTGGAGCGATTGAGAAAATCCCTCTCCAGCCCATCCTGTTCCTAGGTCTCTCTGGGAAGAAGTGTTCACACACCTCAGGGACTGAGATAATCACAGTGTCCTTGACTGGAGCTGAGCTGGGATCCTCATTCTGCAGCCCAGTGTGGTCCAAGCTGCCGAACTTCTTCCTTTTCCTGTCTTTACGTTTGTCTTTTTTCCTTTTACCTTCTGGCTCGTTGAAAAAATACTCATAGAGTTCAGGCCAGGATATTTCCCTTTGCAAGGGTGATCTCCGCCCCTCCACTGAGCTCCCCAGTTCTTCTTCCTCCTCTTGGGAATCACAGAACAAATAGTCATACATCTCAGGCCAGGTCACATCCAGGGTGTTTGACCTCGCAGAAGCCCCATCTGCAAAGCATGGGGGGCTCAGCTTCCTGGGGGTCTCAGGGGCAGGTTCCCAAGGGATCTCAGGGGTGGCAATCCTGGGGATCTCAGCTGCAGTCTTCCTAGGGATCTCAATAGCAGGAGACCTGGGGATCCCAGCTGAAGGCATCCTGGGAATCTCAGGGGCAGGTTCCCAAGGGATTTCAACTGAAGGAACCACAGGGATCTCTGAGGGCTTGCTGGGGATCTCAGCTGCAGGAAACTCAGGGATCCCAAATGCAAGGACTCCAGGGATCTCAACTGCAGGAGCTCCAGGAATCTCAACTGCAGTAGCTCCAGGAATCTCAACTACAGGAACCCCAGAGATCTCAACTGCAGGAACCCCAGAGATCTCAACTGCAGGAGCTCCAGGGATCTCAGCTGCAGGAACCCCAGGGATCTCAGCTGCAGGAACCCCAGGGATCTCAGCTGCAGGCTCCCTGAGGATCCCAGCTGCAGGATCCCCACAAGCTCCCTCAGCAGCATCCCCTCCAAAAGCTGCCACGTTCTTGGCTTGGAGAGGCTTCCCTGGCATCTCCTGGCATGCCTCTCCTGAAGGAGCCACGGCTCCGTTGTCAGGGATCGGTGGTGCACTGTCACGTACGCCCAAGCCACCAGCCTGCCCTGCCTTTGAGGGCTTGGTGGCCTTTGTCTTCCCCGGGGACTGTGCCCCTGGCTCCTTCCCCTTCTGCCTCAGGGGAGCATTCCCAGCTGGATCACCCTCATCCACACCAGGGCCGGGCACCTGCTGCTTGGCCTCCGCCGCCTCCTCGCTGCCCAGCCTCACCAAAGCCGCCTTGGCCGCCTTGTCCTTCCCTTTGCTCTTCCGAGAGGATGCTGGCGAGCTCGGAGGTGCCTTCCCGGGTCCCTGAGCGGCCCCCTGAGCCGCAGCCCCCCCTGGGTCCCTGTCCCCCTCGGCAGCGCCGGCCCCGCGCTGCTGCTTGCGGCTCTTCTTCTGCTGCCCCGGCACCTTGGGCCTCACCACGCTGGGGGACCCGGCCGGGGAGCTCTGCTCGGCCCCCGCTCTCTCCCCGCTCGCCTCCTCCTGCGCAGACCCCGGGGACGGGATGGGAGCATCGCACGGGGGTCCTCGAGGCCTGGGCTCCGAGTGGGAGGCGCTGGGATGCCTTTTCCTGGCAGGGGGTGCTGGTGAACCGCCATGGGGTTGTCCCCCTGCCACGTCCCCTGCCTGCTCAGGGGTGCTCGGAGTGCCGGGGGGCTCCATGGCCCGGCTGCCTCCGGCTGCTCCTTTCTCCGGTGCCGCCGCTTCACCTGCTGCGTCCTGCCCCGGGTTGCCCTGGGCTGTGCCCCCAGCCTGGCCGGCCAGGGGGGCTGCAGGAGGGCGGGGGGGCTGCCTCCTCTGTGCACTGGGCATGGCAGCGGGGGCCAGGCAGCCGGGCTCGTCGCTCTCGCACAGGAACCTGCCGACCGAGCCCAGCTCCGCTTCGTCCTCGCTGCCCGACAGCAGCTCCGCCGGGGAGAGGTGCCCACCGGCCTGCCAGCGCAGGGGGGTGTCTCCGGGCACCCCACGTGGGGCAGAGCTCCCCGTGCCAGGCGCTGGCTCGCTGCCCTCCCTGGCTGGGATCAGCCTGTCGGGGCTGGCGTGGCCGTCCCCTTGCTCAATGTCACTGAGGCACTGCTCCTCGGCCGTGGCCAGCGAGGCCGGGGCGAGGCTGCACTCCTCCGAGGCCAAGAAGAACTCAGCCCATTCCCTGTCGTTCAGCTGGATGCTGTACTCGAAGTTATCCATGCCTGCAGCGGGAAAGCAAAGGGGAGGGGGGTGGGAGAGATGGGGGCATGAGGAGGCGGCACCAGTGTTGGCAGACACGGGCGAGGTGTGTGCCCCTAATCCTGTCCCCACGGGTTCTTTCTCTGCCAGCTGCATTCACTCCTCCTCACTTCATCCTCCCTTCTTTCCAGCTGAAATTCCAGCTCCTGGCAGGCTCAGCAGGATTGGGGATGGCTGTGCTGGACCATAACCCAGACAGCAGTGAGAGAGACCACTGCTACCTCCCTCTGGTCCCTTCTGCCTGTGCTCCCCGAGCACGGCAGCACAGAAGGGTTGGGATTCTCTCCACAGCAGCACAGAGGATTTGGGATTCTCTCCACAGCAGCACAGCAGTATAACACCTCACACATCCCTTTCCTGCTCCTCTTGCCTACAGTCCCCTTCAAAAACTGTGGGATTTCTGTTCTTGAGCGTTCCTGCTGCCACAGCATCATGCATTAGGAGAGCACGAAGCACACTCCAAACAGGACATTCCAGCAAGCCACGGCAGCTCCTTCCATAGCCGTGACCCTGGGGAGGGAGTTGGCAACAGAGCCCCAACTGTGGGGATCCAGCAGCAGAAGCAGCAGAGAGATCACAAAGCTGAATCCTACCTGTACCCCAACCTAAGGCGGGGATGGAGCCATTCAAAGAGCCACGCAGGAAAATCCTCCCAGCACAACATGATGCCGTACCCTTGACGGGGGCAGAGAGCTCGGCTCCAGCACAGATCCATTCAGGGGCTAAAAATAGACCCCCCCCTCCCTCCCCAGCGTGTCACTTGAGAGCCGAGTGCGGTGGGTTCAGAGAGGGCAGGCCCATATATAGAAGCTGGTGGGGGAGATGTCAGGGCATCAGCCAATGTGTGCCTGTCCCACAGCCACGTTTTGGGGGCCCTGGGACCACTCCTGATGCCCACTGCTCCCTTCTGCCCTCAGCCTGGGATTGTTCCGTGGGATGGCCAACGGAGAGGGGGCAAAGACCACGGAGCTCACACCTTTCCTCACATGACGGAGTGGGACACCTGGATGGCAATGACTGTCCTTTTTCCCACACACACCCACCTTTTGCCTCAGTCATGATTTCCAAGGTGACAAAGGCACGCCTCAGGGCATGGTTCAACCTACTGAGAGCGCTCCCAGGGCGCTTAGTGCCAGCCTACTGCAGAGTGACATCAAAAGATCACAGCCACCGTCATGGTCTTGTGACAAACCTTGCAGGGTGCGTGTGGCAGCCGTCCCACCCTGCCCAGGGACACCTGGTCCACAGGCTGGAGGGAGCCTGGGCCTGGAGGCTCTGGGTGAGCCTGGCACGAGGGAGTTACTGGCCGAGGGTGGCCTGGCAGGTCAGCAACCAGAGCCAGAAATAGCCCTTGGCTCCCACGAGCCCCGGAGCTGCCTCCCACCACATGCCCTCCCTGTCCCAGGGGCCAGAAATAGCTGCCCTGAAGTAGCTGCTGCAGGACAGTGGCTGTGAGTGTGAGCCCCAGCCCAGCTCCACGAGCTGGTGCCCCAGGGGGACCAGCACTGCCCCAAGGCTCCGGTCACTCCTTCTGTCACCAGGATGCTGCAGCCCCCACAGCTGGAGACGGCCAGTGGTGTAGATGCTGTGGGAGCTGAGAGGGACCCACGTGCTCTGCATCCACTTTGGGGGTCCTGCAGATGCTACAGGAGCCAAGAGGGACCCACATGCTCTGCATCCACCTCGGGGTCCTCATCCAGGCTGGGGTGCTGGCCATACCACCCAGGGAGCTGGGGACCAACTGGGGGGATCCAGCTGGGAGGAAGGAACCTCCTGCCCTGCCCTGCCAGCCCTGCCAGCCCTGGCCATCCCGCGGGATGGAAGCTCCCCGTCGTGGCTGCCACCTCACACTGCACAGCCCGGCAGCGAGCCAGGAGGGTCCAGCCCACCAGCAGCTGGAATTGAGGGGTAAATATTGCCCAGGACACGCTTCCCTTCTCCCTGCTCCAGGCTGACGCACGCAGGGAGCTTGTCCAGCCGGGAAAATATGGAAGGAAAGAGGTCTGCTGCCTTCCCATCCTATCTCATGTCTGATCTGGCTACACCCTTCTCCCCCTCACACAACTCCCAGACACAGAAGGGAAACCAACTGGCTTCCTTTTCTTGGCTGCAGTCGACTTCCTTCCCTTTGAGCCCGGCAGCCAGGGTTAGTCAGAGAAACCTTTAAACCAAGCCTCGCAAACCGCAGCAGAGAACATGAAAGGGGCAGAGGCAGCGAGACGGAACTGGGAGCCAGCGGCTGTGTTATCAGCGTCACATTGCAAACCCAGTGCCAGGGCAGCCACACAGCAAACCCCGCAGGAACTGCACACACCCCGCCACACGGCCCACCCAGGGCCCCCCCCCAGACACAAACAAGTCTCAGCGCGGGAGACATCCCGCTATTTATTTAGCTGTCCCAGGGCGAAGCCCGCGCGCCGTCCTTGGGGAAATGACACATCTGCCGCCGCTTCCTGCCTTCCTCCTGGGGGATGACAGCCCAGCGTGGCCTTCAAGGGCATGGCACCCTGCCCTGAGCCTCAGGGGTGGCAGAGGGGCAGGGTGCTGCCTGCCAAGGACATCCAGCAGTGGCAGCCTGGGCAGCCCGGCTCCGATTTCCTTCTGGCACGCGGTGCCTCTCTGGGATACCTGGCTCCAGCTCTCCCGAGGAGGTGGTGCCAGATGCTGGGATGCCACGGGGCTGCTCCAGCACCATCCGGCGGATGGCACCTGCCGTGGGCAGAGCCAGGAGGGCACAGCCTCCCAGCACCTCTTCCCAGCACCTGCAGGATGGACGCTGTGGTGTTAAGGACATCATATAAATAACTAATGTCAATGTGTAATTAGAGATGGGCCTGAAATAAAGCAGCAGATGAGGTCCCTCTCTCTGCCTCGTGGCATAGGACACAGCGTGGGAGAAAGAGCCAGGATCAAGGGCATGGAAAAGGGGCCTAGGGAGGAAAACCAGGAGGGACATGGAGGGCTCTTCCTTTGGAATAAAGACCTGTTCTGTGGTTTCAAGCTCCACATTTGTTACTCCAAGTGTAAAGGGGTTTTGACTGCTGGGAAAGGAGCTTTCAGAGCTTTATAGAATAATACTCTGAGATAACCAATTTCCTATCCAGGAAACTCCATTTGGGAAAATTCCATCTCCATGCAGCTCTTAAAACCAGCACTAAAACATCACGAGTATGGGGGTTTGGCTGAATTCACTGTGAGACAACACAGACAGTGCAGAGAAATGTGGCTTTGATTACGAAGATGTCCTCCCTGCCCTGATCTACACCCATCACATGCTGCGTGTGAGGGGAGGAAGAGAGATGAGCTTGTAGGAAAAGCAGTGGAAAAAAAATAAAAACATAATGGAAAAAGAAATGTGTCCGCAGCTTCAGGAGCAAGACAGCGTTGGCCCTTGCTGCTTCCCACTGCCCAGGACAGACTCTGTGGTTATCTTCTCATGCCTTCTGCAGCGTTGTTTGGATCATCCTTCAGCCTCGGTCACTGATAGTGCCTGGCCTTGTCTGCTCGTCTCTGGCTGGGCTCTGGACTCTGGTCCTCTGCTCTTTCAGCACCATAAATCTTGTGATCTCCCCCTGATCTGATGCATTTCCTCCCTTCCATAAATTCCTGTGAGGTACAAACTGTCACACGGATAGCTCGGTCCTTGGATTAGGGAAGGCTGAGCTGCTCAGGTGCAGCTCTGACCTTGCACCCTCACTGCCACCAGACCTCCCTCGAGAGGAGGGAGGGAGCAGACGTGGAATTCTGATCTCCCCCGGGGAAAGCCTGGGAGGAGCAGCTCCTCCAGGCTGAGGAAGGGGTTAACTCTGCACTGAAACTCGAAGTGCAAGGAAGCTGTAACCACCAGGCTGGTTTTGCTGGTTTGGGGGCCGGTGAGCAGGAATTATCACCCCCAAACCATAAGGCTCTCCACGTTGTTTTTGCCCAAACCCTTTAACTATTTTAGTGGGTTTTTTTCTTTCTTTTTTTTTTTTTTTTTGCCTGAAACTCACTCCCCAGGCTCTCTTAAAATTCAAGCCCATGCTTCCCGAGCCGCCAGCAGCAGGCTCACGCAAAGGTCAGCCTCTGCTGACTTGAAACTCAGCCCGCACTCGCCTGAAACTCTGCCAAGCTCTTCCAAAAGCTCGTATCCTGGCCGGAGTTTCGGGTTGCTAATCCAAGTCTCGCTGGGTTTCAGATTTCTCTGCAAGCTTTGGCTTTGCTCTACACAAGAATAGCTCCGGGCTACATCCACGCTGTGCTGGCGGGGACCCTTCCAGCCCCAGGGGCAGGGGTGCCAGGAGAGCAGGGTAAACAGGGCAGGCAGCTGCCTCAGGGGCACGTGGATGGGCTCAGCATCCGTGATCCTGGATGCACCATCCCTGGGGGACAGGTTCTACAACGAGCTCCCCAGCTCTGCAGGAGCTGCTGGGTAGGAGCTGTGGGACACTGTCCCTTGCCCCAGAGCTGTGCCCAGAGCCCTGTCAGGAATAGCTGCAGCCACAGGACTGCAGAGATGTTGCCCAGAGAAGCTGTGGCTGCCCCAGCCCTGTAAAGTGTCCAAGGCCAGGTTGGACAGGGCTTGGAGCAACCTGGGCTAGTGGAAGGTGTCCCTGCCCGTGGCAAGGGGTTGGAACTGGATGAGCTTTAAGGTCCCTTCCAACCCAAACCATTCCAAGATTCCATGACTCAAGGTGCTCGCTTGGCAGCAGTTCTTTCACTGCCAGAGGACAGGCCAAGACCTAAATCACCACAAAACTCACCAGTGCAAAGCTACCCCAGCACCTTGTCTCAAACCAAAGTGTAGCACAGTGACAGCAGCCCAGTGCATGGTCTGGGTGGCTGTGCTGCTCCCGGCTTGGGGACAGCAGCTGTAAGGCCAGGGGACAGCTGTCATGTCACAGCCACCTCGCTTTCCACATTGCTCACTGGTGTGAGAGACAAGCTCTCTGCAAGTCATACCCATGCAGAGAGAGCTATTCTATTGTATTTTCTTTTTATATATAAGTCCTGAAAAGAGGCTGCTGGGCTGAATTTCCAACTCACAGGACTCAGATTCACCCCTGAACCCAATGGGATTGGTGTTTTTACCTGTGGACTCATTTTCCCTGCCGTTTCCACTAGATGTCACTTACAGCCACAAAGTTAGCAGTTTCCCCGGATTTTTAACCTTCTCTGTGGAGGTTAAAATTCCACGGAGCAGGTCTGTGGTAATCCCAAAAAGGGGTTTTAGGTGTCCAGGACATTAGGGCTTTGAAGGTACTGGAGCAGTCAGGATTGCAGGCTGTAGGGGAGGGGGGTTAGGGGAAGCTGAGAGCATCCCCTCCAGCTGGTGTGGTGCCTCTAGGGGAAGGGAAAATCCGTGTTCCATAAGGCTGGAGGAGCAGGGTCTCTGCTAACACTGACTTGAGCACGTTGGGAGTCTCTGCAGCAAGGCTGTCGTGCCCTGTGCTGGAACATTAGATGTTCAGTGATCCACGCAGGTAGGTCACCAGCTGCCACGTGTGGGTGTCCAAATCTCTGAGCCAGCAGCAGCTCCAGCTCCGCAGTCACCAAATATCCAAAGTGCTTTGGGGTAAGGGCTGTTCTGCCTCTGCACATGTTAGAGAACATGAGGTATTTTGGGCGACCCCAGCTGGGGGTGTGGAGGTTCTGAGACTGGGTGGCAAAGGCATAAAGCAAAATTCAGAGAGCCACAGAATATCCTGGGCTGGACGGGACCCACGAGGATCATCCAGTTCAGCTCCTGGCCCTGCACAGACACCCCAATAATCCCACCACGTGTCTGAGGGTGTTTCCCAAACACTCCTTGAGCTTTGGCTGCCTTGGGGCAGTGACCACTGCCCTGGGGAGCCTGTTCAGTGCCCCACCATCCTCTGGGTGAGGAACACTTTCCTAATTTCCAACCTAACCCTCCCCTGACACAACTTCATGCTGTTCCTGTCACTGGTCACCAGAAAGATCAGTGCCTGCCCCTCAAGAGGAAGCTGTGGGCTGAAATGAGGTCTCAAAGGAGGGTGTGTTGGTGTCCTGGGCCACCTCTTTGGTGTCCTTCCTCTTCCTCTGCTGCACCCAACGCGATGTGAGGGAGAGAGGCTGCTTTGGGGTGGAGCAGTGGAAGGGAAGGCAGTGGTGGCTGACACTGGCCCTCGGGAGCAAGAGAGAGCTCCAGGATGAGACATGGGAAGGGAGAAGGACCTGAGACTTCCTGACAGAGTGTCAACTTGGGGAAGTTCTCCCCTCCCTGTTCTGGCTGTGGGCCTGGAAAGGGCAACGGTAGCTGGACCGGCAGCCACAGCTCCGCTTTCTGTCCAAGCCGCTGATTAATTATGTTTTGGGTTGAAAGGGCCTCTCCTCCCACCCCAGCCCCAAACACAAGCTGTTCCACATCTGCAGGACCCTGTCAGCCCTCAAGGTCCCGAGTTTCTCACCCCTGCTCTGCCCACCCCCTTCCAAACAGATCCCATTCCCAGCTGAACGGGGCACCGCGGTTGTGTTATTCTAACTCCCAGCACATCGGCCACTGCGCTGATCCCAGCCCACCCACTGTCAGCAGCTTCAAAGAGCAGAGGAGAGGTCAGGTTGCAAAGCACAACAGACACCGGTAGCTCCCTGCACAGGCTGCTCCACTCACCCTCTCTCCCAGGGCGGGAGAGTCCCAGCTCCAGGAGTGTTCCAGTCTGGCTTGAATTAAAGCAGCCTGGGAGAGCTGCTGGCATTAACCCTCCGAAGTCCGAGGCTGTGCAGTGGGAATCTCCCAAAATGCTTGTTTGTTACGGAGAGCTGCACTCCCCTCTGCCCACAGAAAAGGCTTTCCAGGACCCCACGGACACAGTGTCACTGTCCCTTGCTGCTGTGTGCTGTGCCAGCTGTGGAGGGGCGAGCTGTGCCAAGAGCATCATGCTGGGCAGGCTCATCCCCAAAGCCTGAGGAGTCCAAATGCCAAAATGTCCAAATGCCAAAAAAGCTCAAGCTCTCTGCAGGCTGAAGGCTCCCAAGGACCTGAGTGCATCGTTCACCTGACTTTGAAATCTGCTGCCTTTGGTCAGGGAATTAAAAGCCCCAGTTTCCTAAAGACCTTTCTTTAATTTGTTTCCACATTTTGAATACGAAACCCCAAAGGAGAATCTCGACCAGGAGAGTCACAGACAGTGCTCTTTATCTCCTCAGGTTGAAGGTTTTTACAGAGGTTTTCTGAGACAAAATCAGGATTAGAGCTGGTGCCACAAGAACAATTCTGGATTATCCATTCCAGTGCCTAAGGCAGCGTGTGTGCCTGGGGGCCTCCCAGAGCAGGAAAACCTGAGCTGGGACACACCACAGAATCATGGCATGGTTTGGGTTAGACAAGACCTTAAAGCTCATCTCATTCCACCCTCCCATGGGCAGGGACACCTTCCACTAGCCCAGGCTGCCCCAAGCCCCGTCCAACCCGGCCTTGGACACTTCCAGGGATGGGGCAGCCACCCTCACAGAGAAGAACTTCTTCCTAAGTTCTTCCCCTTCCCTTTGCAGATGAAAGGACCGGCTCTCTCTGTGGGTACCACGTGGCCCCCTTTCCCCATCCCCACCTTTCCACGGGCCGAGAATCCCCGTGGGCACCGTGGGCAGGGGCAGGAGCCCCAGCTGAGCTAATCAGCTCCGGAGGTAATTGCCCAGGCAGCAGCCTGGAGCCAGGGGCGGGCGAGGGGCTGGTGGAAACGAAGGCTGAAACAAGTCAGGCAGCAGCTGACTGTTCATGCACCTTTTTTATTCCTCCCCCGGGGGGATAGGAGGCTTAGAAAATCCCGGCATGGGACCAAGGCTCCCCTGTTCTGGCATCTTAACAAGAAGCAGCTGCTTGAAGGCAGAGCGAGGAATCGCGCAAGGAAAAGGCCCCCACTGCATTAATTAAAGGTCACAGGGCCATTCCAGAGGCTTCCCAATTACCTCTGGAAGAGTGTCGCTAATGTGAGATAATGATGTCATACAGCCACTAATGAGGCAGGTTATCCAAACCCCAGGCCCCCCGTGGCCCCCTCCCCCACGGGGACAGGCTGATCACCAGCCAGAGGGAAAATGGCCACTCTTCCCCCCCCTTCCTCGCTCCCCTCCACCTCCTTCCTTAAGGACGCTCCTCAGGGCTGGATAATGGAGCTGGGAGAGGCAGGAGGAGAGGCCACAGCCCTCTTTGAGGTTTTTTATGCCGAGGAGCTGCTCGGCAAGGCCCCTTCTCCTCTGGGGCGGTGAATTGCTCCTCAGAAGTGATGTCAACAGGATATTGTTTGGCACTGACCCCGCTGCCTGAGTGCTCGGGCCAAATCCAGCCCCATTAGCGCTCCTTAATTGAATGGCATTTGGAAGATGGAAAATCTGCCTCCTGCCACGGAGGGCTCCAGCCCCTCAACTCTGTGGAGCAGGGGGATCTCCGGGAAACGGGGTGGATCAGCACTGGATGGGGAGAACAGCCATTGTCTCTCCTCTCATCATCTTTCATGGCAGGAGGCAAAGTGCCCCTCAGACTCTTGTCTGGGACACACAATCCCAGTGGGATGGTCCCATCCTGGGAGCAGCCACGACCTCACCTCCTCTCCAACCCACACTCCGGGGTGCTGTGATCCCAAGAGCTGCTGCATCTGGTAAAGCTTTGACTAAAGCAGCCACCCCGGGGTCTTGGGTCAGTATTGGGTTTGGGGACAGATGGAAAAAGTGTTGAAATGTTCAATTCCACCCAGCCTCTGCCGTGCTGCTTCTCCAGCCCCAATGCCCAGGCAGTCCAGGAGTGTAAACACCTCTTTGTCTTACAGCTCAGGCACCAGGCACGAGGTACAGAGACCAAATGCTGGGACAGAGATTAAAGCCAGCCCACAAATGGGAAAAAGCCACAGGGTTCTCTGAATGGGAAGAGGAAAGGGGACAGAGAGCCAGAGAAGCGTCCAAAATAAAATAAACAGTGTGTGCACCTTAATGACCCCAGACCTCTGCACTGTGGCTGAATGGGTCTGGCTACCCAGGGAATCATGGAGGAGCTGCACAGCTGGATGAACCTCAGCCACAGCTGCAGCTGGCAGTGACATCCACACCACGGAGCAGCCCTGACCCGGTCCCTGGGAACGTTCCCCGGGGTTCTGCAAGGCAGGCGAGGTTTCTGGTGACCAGCCTTCTGCAAAATTGATGCTCCAGAGACAGAGAGGCAGAGGCAGAGTGCAATTCAGCACCTGCCTGGCTGCTCCCTCCGGAACACGGACGGATCCAGCGCTGAACTCACCCCTCGGGAGGTGATCCCGGGTTATCAGCAGCTTCTCCTTGGCCTCTCCCTGTGGTTTCCTGCTGTTTGCTCAGGTAGTTTCTGCAGCAGCACTGATTTGTTTCCTGCATGAGGCACTGTCCCAAGCCTCCTCTTTCTCCAGGTCCTGCATTTGCCTTTCCAGATATTCCTTTTTCAGTGCAAAGTGCTTATTTCCAACTGACCCACCAGCAGGAGAGCACAGGAGGCAGCACAAAGGAAAGATCAGGCGCCAGCAAAAGAGAGCCTGAACGACCTGCAGAGCTGCTGGAAACTGTCTGGAAGGGACAGAACAGGAGAGAAAGAGGCAGGAGAAGCAATTCCTGCTATACTTGGGGCTCGGGAGATGGGAAGTCTCCACTACCTCAGTGTGGCTTTGCCCAAGATCTCAGCAAAGCCCTCACAGACCTACATCAAGAAGCTGCTTCTGCACATGGGGTTTCCTGTGGATAAACTGCAGTGACCCCCATCTCCAGAAGAGCTGCTAAGCCATTCCCTCCTTGCCCCTCGCTCAGACTGGATCCAAACCCCTGGAAACACACATAAAACAAGCAGAGTCTTTGGGAGCAAGGGCTGCCAGCTGCAGTTTCTCAGGCACTGGGAACAGACAGCACATGACTGGAGTGAGAGCACTTGCAGGGGGAGGCAGAGGTGGAGGCAGCAGGAATCTCTGAGTTCTCCCAGGAAGGCAGAGCTGAGAAGCGCCAGGGTTATTAATTATCTGCAGCTTTCATCCCTCCCACGTTCTGCAAGGAGGAAAAGTTGTCAGGGCAAAACGAACACGGGCGGCAGGGAGAGGAGAGATGAAAAGACTCCGAGGCAGGAACAGGAGGAGCAGGGTGGGGAGGGCTGAGCTGGGCTCTGGCTTTGCCAGAGGAGGGTGCCAGGGTCAGGAGGACACAGCGTGTGCTGATAAGGACCCATCCTGCCCATCGGGATCCTCTGAATTCCCCACACATGCCTCAGCGGCCAAGGGGTGGGGTATTTTCCGTTCGCCAGCACGATTACATCTGCCGGAGGAATTCTGCTCCCGTGGCTCCCCCAGGCTGGGTGGGATTTTTCCATGCACTTACAGATCAGGCTAAAACAACAAAATTTCCAAGCGTAGCCCTAACCTGGAGCAAAGGAAGAGACTGGGAAGGGCTGGAGCACTAAACCCTGACCTTTGCTAATCCACAGGCAATAACTGCAGGCGAGAAGTATGCTGCAGGCAATGTCAGACTTTGCTCTCCCCACGGGCAGCATTTTTAACCTTCATAGCAGACGGGCTTTCCTGTCAGCTCGCAGGCAGCAGCTGTGGGTCAGGGAGCTGTCAGCCGCCCTGTGAGCGATGGGCTGCTCCCAGGACCAGCCCAGCAGTGCCTGGTGGGAAGGCCACGGGGCTGGGACCTTCAGGAAAGCTGGGATGGGCTGCTGGCCTCTCCAGAGGCCCTGCTCGAAGTGCTGCACCTCCCTTTGCTTACTTCTTCATTTCTAAAAATGGGGATAATGAGGCTGAGACCTTGGAGATGTTGCTATAAAAAACAATCCCTGTGTAGCAACTGGAGGCGTTACAGCAGACTGGGAAGGTGCTCCTGGTTCCAACCAAAATATGGATGTTCTGAGCAAATTCCTTGGCTCATCTTTCAGCATCAGGACCCTTACTAGTGAGCCAGAGCCCTGGGTTTGGTTCAAGATCTGTGGTCCCCACCGTCCCTCCTTGGCCACGATGCAAATAGAGGCTGTCCCCAAGCAGCAGTTTTATGCAAAACCATGCCTGTTGCAGCACACAAAATATCTCCCAGCTCAAAGAAATAAATAGATAGTGGCAAAGATGAGTAACACCTGCATGCAAATCCATCCTCAGCCCTCCTCCCTTCTTCCCCAGGCCCCACCACGGGGCAGCCACTGGCCCATGGCCAGGCAGAAGCAGAGCTTTCTGCTTCCCGTTGGCACATTCTCCCGTGGCAGGGAAGGGGTGCAGGGATGTTTACACCATAAACAAGAGGCAGATGGAGTGATCTGATGATGTCCTAGGGCTCACTCCAGCAGGACACATGCAGTTCCCAGCTCTGTGCTGCCTAATGGCAAAAATCAAAAGTCTTCTCCCGGCTGGGAGCAGGGATGCAGGATTCCCACTGGAACACACTGCAGGTTAAGATCCCTGCTCCCAAATGCTTGAGAAGGTAAGACAATCCATGATAGATGAGCAGATGTGCCCTGTCATGGGGCTCCAGGGCACAGCAAGACCCAGCCTGGTTTTAACCGTGCCCTGAGACTGTCACTTTATAATTGGCACCACTGGTTCCTGCTGCCTCCTTGTAGGGACAAAGATGGTGACTCAGGGAAGAAAATGACTCATACAGAGTCTGGACCAGCTCTGTGCTGATAGAATTGCTTCCTCAATGCCAGTTTCTGCAGGCAAGGACCCGGCCTTCAGCTTTTCAAACCGACTGACTCCTTTGTCCTATGCTCTGCCTTGGAGCCCGGCTATAAATCTGGGGAACGGCTGTTTTCCTTTGGAACCTGCAACCGGCTTCTCCTTAAGCAGAAAATAAACACTGAGTCTGTCGCCTCTGAGTTATGGGCGAGTTTAGAGGCTGCAAGTGTGAAAAAGTTAATTGCCTGACACTCCAGTTAATCACCCCCAGCCTAGGGTGGCCAAGCGCTCCGGTCCCTTCGCTGGGCTCAGCGTGAGCGCAGCCCCACTGCGAGCTGTGCCAGGACCACCCCCCCGAGGGGTGGCTTGTGTCAGACCTGTCACCATCTCAAGGGCTCGGCGCTGCCAAGAGGTGCCACCGGAGGAGGGTGCCCTGTGCCCCCCTCTCTGTTCCCTGTGCTCCTCTTGCTCAACCCCCCTCCCCGGATTTTGCAATCCCACCCCTGCCAGCCCTCGGAAGCCCAGACTGCAGAGGCTTTTGTGCTGGTGTGGATTTGCACAAATAGGGGGGTGGAGGGAAGGAAAAAAAAAAGAAAACAAAACCAAAACGCTTAGTGGCTTTTTTTCAACCCCCTCGGGTTGTTAGCAAAGCCATCAGCGAGTGATGCCCGCCAGGGACCCCCGGGGGCTAAGGCGGTGCTGGTGATGTGTGGAGCACAGGTAGGCCCCATCCATAAAGCAAAAAACAGGGACATACGGAGCACAGCTTGTTCCCATCCTTAAGTTAAATAACAAGGACGTATGGAGCACGGGTTGTTCCCATCCGTAAGTTAAATAAGGATGTATGGAACACAGGTAGCTCCCATACATAAAGTGAAACACCGAGGGCATACAGAGCACAGGGAGTCCCCACCCGTGAGTTATAAAACGAGCCCTCGATGGCAGCGATTTGCCCCGCGTGGATTCCCCCTCCCCGAGGAACATTTTCCAGGCGGCCCCTGCGTGCCCTCCCGGCTCCCAGGGCCCTGGAGACAGGCACAGCAGAGCTCTGGCCTGATTTCACACAGAGATTCCTGCCGCCTCTGACAGAGCCAGGGCTGGGGCGGCGCTGGTGCTTGTTCCCGGTTCTGGTTCATGTTAAGCAGAGGGCTAATGGGATCCATGTGACTCCGCTATCCCTCTGAGGAATAGCTTCTTAGCTGATAGGAACACATCTGTCAGGGAGCCTGCCTGCAGTTTGTAACTCCCGGGGAGGCCGGCTGTGAGTGCCAGACGCGGGGAGCCAGCGGGGATGCCTCCGGAGCATCATCCGCCTCATCCGCGTTCTCCCCCCGCCTCCCCGGGAGAAGGTGCGTCACCGGGAGCTGTCGCGCTCTCTCCGCCCGCCCTGGGTGGGATTAGCGGCTCCCCGAGGAGCTGCTGGGGTTCAGAGCCAGGAACACATCCTCCTATTTTTGTTTTTTTTTTTTGCGGGCTCCCCCTGGGCAGCGCGTGTGCTCACACGTGAGGCACGCAATGCGGCTCCGCTCCGCCAGGCTCCGGAGAGACACCGGCTGCCCTTCCAGCGTGCCACAAAGCGCCTTTTGTGCGCTGCTGAGCGGGGCTCGGGGCTGGAGGGAAGGAGGGGGCAGCTCCGGGAGCCGCGGCGGGGGCTGGTTGGTGAGGAGAGACGTTCACCTGAGCTGGTGCTGGCACAGCACAGCCCGGCCCCAGCAGCAGCTGCGGTGCCAGCAGCCTCTCTTGGCTCTCCCAGAGGGACAGCCGAGCCCGGGAGCAGCAGATGAGCTGCTCTCACAGATGGAGTCAGTCAGCCTTTGCCTCTCGCTGAGGATGGAAACAATCTGGTCCAGTCTTCCCCCAAGACTCTGAGATTTCCCTAGGTTGGACCAAGGGATGGAGTCAGTCAGGCCCTCTTCTCCTGGGAGATCTGGTCACTTAGCCATTGACACTCATCGTTTCAGCCTCTGCTCCTCAGTGCTGACACAAGGATAACTCTTAATTTTGTTGCCCAGTTTGTCCAGCTGGGTGGCAGGGACTTGCCCCTGTAGCAGTGCTTGGGCAGCATCTGGCACACCAGGCCTCTTCTCCATCAGTGCCAGGAGGAAACGTAACCAGCAGTGGCAGAGGGGAGGCTGGAAGGAAGAGAGAATTAATTCCAGAGCTGGTGGCAGCTCCTTAGTGCCACTACAGAGATTCAGGAGGTAAAATGCTGTGGAACCCTGAAGTTCCACCTCCCTCAAAGCTCAGCATCTTTTTTTTTTTAATCAACAAGTGCCAAGCAGGAGTGTCCACAGACACTGGCAGGAGGAACAGGAGAACTTTGAAAGCAAAGTTTGCATCAGTTCTAGGAGAAGGAGGATGGCAAATTGGCTCATTGGCAGTGTGTACACACAGACCTCCTCTCTTGCTGGTTGCTCCACATTCCCAGGATGGAAAAATAACCTGTTTTGTTTTTTTTTTATACCTGATGCAGGGCACCATTCCAGATAGGCTCATTCCAGTTCTGCCTGGTGTGATTTTGTGGTGGACTTGATAGTGCTGGGTGAGAGGTTGGACTCAGTGACCTGAAAGGTCTTCTCCAACCTTAACAATTCTATGATTCGGTGATCCCTGCCCAGTAGCAGCCCAGGTAGAGTGGTTGTAAGAGCCTTTTGCTGTGGTTTAGCCCAGCTCACTCTGCATCACCTTCCCTCTGAAGTGATGCAGCCTTGCATGGAGATAAGCACCAACGCCTGGGGCCTCCCCAATCAGTAACTGCAAAGGGGGAGACAAGAAGACGAAGACGGTCTGGGATGGAGCATCTTTCCCACCAAGCTGCGAACTCCCCTTGACAAAGCCATGGCATTAGAAGGCATTGTTCTTCTCCCTCCCCTCCTCCCTGTCTGGCACTCTTTCCCAGGCACTGCTTGGTTACTTGTGAATGTTTATCCCCCTCTCAGGCCGGGTGTGAAGCACTAATTGCTGTTGACACTTGCCAGGCTGGGATATTTAGCTCCCCCCACCCCGACACACACGCGTTGGGTGCTGAAAACTCCCCTGGAAGTGGCGATGCTGAGTGTCAAGTCCGACCCTGCCCTCACCCACTCGCACCTCATGGGTGAGACTCTGACCTGGTCTCCTCTGCCCTCTTCCAAAATATGAAGCTGGGCTTTTCTCTGGGCTTCTCTCCCAGGAAAGTTGTGGCTTCCCCATCCCTGGAAGTGTTCAAGGCCACGTCGGAAGGGCTTGGGGCAACCTGGCCTCGTGGGTGGCATCCCTGGCCGTGACACCCCCCCCCAAACCCCCAAAATCATCAACTGCAGAGGGAGGAAGGATCTACCCCCCTCCCCCCCTACCCCATCCCCCGTTGCTTCCCAGCCCTGTGCTCCATCCACGAACAAAAAGCCTTTCAGAGAGCCCTTTAAAGAGGAGCCAAGGGCAGCAGTTGGTGTCTGGAGGCAACACCCACAGCGTGAGGGTGGCCAGGCTGCTGGATGCATTGTGTCCTCGAGAGACACTGCCCCTGCTGATGGGGAGCTCAGCCCCAGGAGGGGACCAGGCCTCTGCAGCAGCCCCAAGGGGCGTTCAGGGGTGATGGATATTCCCCCGTCTCCCCGAGGTGCTGCCCCTCCCTCCTGTCACCGAAGCGGTTTAAGTGCTCGCAGATGAAAGGCGTCCTGGGGATAGGAGAAGTGTTATAAACAAATAAATAAAACCTCGGGCGTTGGGGAGGGAGCGGGGAGGGGGCTCCCTGGGAACGGTGCAGCCTCGTAAAGCGGTGACGCATGCGGCGGGAGCGGTGGAAGGATGCCAAGGGATCTGGAAAACAGGTCCTCCGGAAATCCACCCTCTCGCCGATTCCTTCTGACGTAGGCAGGGCCAGGAGGTGGAGGGGCCCTGGCTGATGGGTGTTCCCCCCTCCACACACACACACCCCCACACACACACCCTTTCGGCTACCCCATGGGTGGCGTGGAGCCTCCCCAAAAATCTCAGCCCTTCTGTGCTGGCCTGACGTTCCCGGTGTTCCTCCCGCCGCAGGTCTGCAAGCTGGAGTGCAGGGGAGTGCAAAACACTTCAAGCAGCAGCACAGCAGCGAGCAAAATGGCCAAAACAGCCCTTCTCCACATGGGTGGACAAAGGCGAGCCCCTTCCCACCCAGCTGTGCCCTCAGTGCTGAGGTGTGAATCCCCAAGTGCCTGATTAAACCTTTGGAACAATGGGGATAATGACTCCGACTTCCTTCCCACCATTGTCTCCCGGCCCAGGAATGGGGAAATCTTCACTGAAATGCCTCCATAGGAGGTTTTTCTTTATGAGGCTGCTGCTTTGTTTTTCCGGGAGTATCTCCCAGCCCACTGAACATCCCGAAGTCTGGGAGGGAGCAAGAAGCAGAGCAGGGAGGATGTCAGGCCCTGGGCATTGCTGATCCCAGCTGGGACTCAGTTACACTGTCCTGGCAATGTGAAGCTCACCTGGATACAACCTTACATGTGTCTGTGTGTAGACAAACCCGGTGTGTCCACCTCTTCTGCCTCAAAATTGGCAGGGAAAATGAGAATTAGAAATTTCTCCCGCCAGCCAAGGGAAGAAGAGAGGTCAGGGGATTGCCGAGGCATGCTCTGAGCTTTTTTATTCTGTCGGTTTTAGCGTGTTGTTTTTTTTTACCCACCTGTGATTCAGCTGCTGCAGGACCCAGCAGCTAAAAACAGGAGGAACAGGCTGCAAAAAGAGCACGTGTGTAACCTGCTGCCAGCAGCCACCTGGGAGCAGAGGTTTCTCCCCGAGCCCTGTGAATCACCTCTCGCCTGCTAAGGGCCGGATACAGGGGAGTCTTGTCTGAAGGAGCTGGAAGACGTGAGCAAGTCCTGGAGTTTTCTGTGTTACCATGCACCAACTGAGCCTTGGCAACTGCCTGCCCATCAGCCCTGTCCCTGCGGCAAACACAGCCCAGCTCAGCTGCCAGCTGAGCTAAAGTGAATTAACCTGCCTGTGCTGCTGAATAAGAGCACGCACACGTCAGTCACCTTGGCTCAGCCGGGCGGGGGATTTGTCTTGCGGTGGTAATTTGAGCGTGGATCCGAGCCCGCTCCTGTCTGGGAGGCATCAAGCAGCAGAAAAGCAGAATTAAGATGCTGACAGCATTGTGCAAGGGCTTTCCTCGTGCAGGATCCCGGAGTGCCCAGAGGATTGCTGTGTGCACGGGGTGAGCACACGGGCGACGCGCCAGCTGGTGCAGAAATGGAGCTGCTCGGGGGCTGACAGGAGTCAGGGAATTGTGGCATGGAAGGGACCTTAAAGATCATCCCATTCCACCCCCTGCCATGGGCAGGGACACCTTCCAGTACAGGAGGTTGCTCCAACATGGCCTTGGACACTTCCAGGGATCCAGGGGCAGCCACAGCTTCTCTAGGCAACTTGTGCCAGGGCTCCGAGTCCTGCGAGTGCCTGGGGCAGCCTCAGTGCTGCAAATTCCATGGGAAGGCCTGCAG
Organism: Myiozetetes cayanensis; assembly: GCF_022539395.1. Taxonomy (NCBI): domain Eukaryota; kingdom Metazoa; phylum Chordata; class Aves; order Passeriformes; family Tyrannidae; genus Myiozetetes; species Myiozetetes cayanensis. The sequence continues at coordinate 2,705,077 of NW_026087499.1, read as the reverse complement.
AGCTGGGACTGGCACAGCTGGGACTTGCATCTCGGAGGCAGAACTGGTTTTGCAGTTTAGTCCGTGGAGATGTGGGTTCAATCCCAAGCTGACTCACTGTGTGGCCCTGGGCAAGTCCCTGAGCTCCTCACATGTCAGTAAAATGAGAAGAATAATCTTTTATATGTCTGCATTGTCCAGACTTCTTGGGCCAGGGACTTTTCCTTGTTCTGTCTGTGCAACACCAGCCACCACGGGGGCCTGGTTTTGGATGGGTGCCTGCAATCCAAATAAAGGCTGGAGTGAACTCCCAAAGCTCTTCCCATGTGGCCCTGAGAGTCCCGAGCCCAAGAGGCTTCGCAGTCTGAAAGCAGGATGACATGGATGAGGGGTGGGGTGGTTATTCATCGTTATTTAATGAGGACATTAAACCACAGCGTTCAGCCGTGGCCTGTGCATTCGATGAGTCTTTGGGGAGTAATTGTGCTGAGAAAAGCTTGCTCTAGGGAGGGACATTTGATATATTAACTTTGGCAATGCTCGCCAACCGTGTCATGCCAATAAGGCTATTGAGATTGAAAAAAGAGCTGGACTGGAAAGGTGGGCGAGAGTGGAGAGTCCTGGAGACAATTGACAGAGACAGGGCAGGGGGAAGGTACTGGTGATACCTCACTCCATCCGGATGACACCACTTTGGGAGTTAAGGAAAACTGACAGCCAACAAAAAAAAAGGAAAAAAAGAAAAAAAGTCTTCCCTGTCTTGCAGCACCAGTGCCCCGAGAAGTCCTTCAGAGAGCCACAAAGGAGCTGGAAGAAGCTGCTGTGTTGGGAAGGGCTGGGATGAGCATCCCTGAGCTCTGCCTCACTGCCCTGCTTGTGAGGCAAAGCTGAGTGGCTCGAGGGATGGATGCAGGCTGAGGAGGGGAGTTCAGTTGCTCAGCACCCTCCTCCTGGCACCAGAGCAAGCTGTCCTGAGGGCAGACACCCACCTGCCCTCCCTCTGAGATTATTTTCATCACAAATTAGGAGTGGGTTAGAAAATCCCATCCCTATCCCCCTTAGAGAGTAGTAGCCTGTCCTCGCTGTTGATCTTGGCTGCTCTGGGAGCTCGCAGTATTTTTCCAGCTGCACTTTGGGGTTTGCTCTTTCTGTCTTTCTTTCCTTTTTTTTTTTTTCCCCCAAGATTCCCAGATTCATATCGAGTTGTGTTATTCTGTACAGAAAGTGTAAACACCCTCCTGGATGCCAAAGGCACCACACACACACACACACACACACACACACACACATGGGGAAATCAGGCAGAGGCATCACGTGGCAGGGCAGGCACCACGAGCCAAGGGCTGGAATGTGCAGCACCCCGGCTTCCCTCTTCCCTCTTCTCCGGACACGACCTCCCTGACACGGAAACTGGCCACAGGAGCTGCCTCTCCCTTCTTCCTCTGCCCACTTCCCCAGCTCAGGAGTGCACTGGGGTTGTTGACTCTGAAGCACAAGGAGGAACAGTGCAGGGTGCTTGTGATTAACCACTGCATCCCTGGATGATTTTTCCAAGACATCAGCCTGTGTGGTCACGGTGACAACCTGGGATTCAGCACGGAACAATCCAAAGGCCTGGCTCCATCCTGACTCCATGATAGTGTTTCCTCCTATAAAAACTTCCAGAAAATACCATGATACTTCACCTTCCCTCTCACACACTGGCCTGGCTGAGCCCTCTGTGCTCACTCAGGCAGAGCCCTGGCCCTCAGCCTGCCCCCTGAGCAGCAAAGAAATGAGTGGTCACTGGAGCTGGCTCCCCTGGGAAGTGGTGGGATCTCCATCCCTGGAAACATTCACCATGTGGCACTTCAGCCCACTTATGGGCACGGTGGGATTCAGTTAAAGGTTGGACTTGACGATCTTGGAGGTCTTTTCCAACCTCAGTGAGTCTGTAAAACAAAGCAGGTCTCTGTGCCCACCCAGCACAGGCTCTGTGCGGAGCAGCTCCTTGGCACGGCTGTAACTGCCTGACCCAAACCATCCCTGGGAATGCCCTGGAGCTGGAGGGCTGGGTGGAGGTTGGATGGCTGGAATCATGCCTGGCAGCCCACTGTGGGAAGCACACAGGGAGCTGTGACAGCCTGCAGCACCTCACAGCCTCCCACGGCATCAGACGCACCCCACGTGTCATCTGCCTCTGCCTTCCCCCAGTGAACCCTCTGAGGGCCTGTCTGGTGGCACCACAATCACAGGGAATTAGCACTGCTTGCTAATTGGAGCACCCAGCCCTTGGGTGGATGTCTGGGAGACCAGCTCAGCTCTATTACTCCATCCTCCTGTGTTTGCCTCGGGGACTTGGGCGCCCTGACAAGCCACGCGTGTTTTCAATCAGTCTCCCTGTCAGCTGGAGGTGTCCTGGGTCTGAACTTCACCCTGAGCCCTTTAGGGTGTCACCACTGGCACAAGCAGCCTTTGGATTAGACCCATGGGGCACAAGGGGGCTGTCCACCAGGCAAGGGTGGGGAGGCCCTGGCACAGGTTACCCAGAGAAGCTGTGGCTGCCCCATCCCTGGGAGTGTCCAAACCCAGTCTGGATGAAGCTCTGAGCAACTTGGGAGAGTGGAAGGTGTCCCTGCCCACAGCAGGGCGGTGGAACAAGATGCTTTTTAAGATTCCCTCCCAACCCAGGCCATTCTGTGATTCTGTGAAAATCCAGAGATCCTCACTGCACGGCTCGGATGTCTCTGCAGGCAGATGCTCCTCATTTTGTTTTGCAAGGCCATCCCAGGAGGAGCAGGAGGGGGAAAGGAAGGTGAAGGGAGGAGTGTGGCTACAGGATGTGAGCCCTCTGTGAGCCCTTTATGGCTTCAGGTAGAACTCTGTGTGTGTGTGTTCTGCAGCATTCTGCAGGCTGAACCTTGGAGAAATCAGAGGTCTCGACTGAGTGGATTCACAGAGTGGCCAGAGGGTTTAAAATCCCGTGGTCCCCACCAAAAAAGCCCCTGATGATGCTCCTGGCCCCTGTTCCAGCCTCTCTGTGGCTCTCTGGGACGCACAGTTCCCACTGGCACCTCCTGCTCTGACCCAGGCCAGCACAAGGACATCTTTGTGGTGAGGAAACCACCCGGCCGCCCGCCCGGGCTCATCAGCTGTGACAGTGCCTGCTCTCCCACGCCGGGCTGGCACTGCCCTGGCTCCCAGCCCTGCCTACGTGCCCCTGCCTTCGCCCCGCGCTGAAACCGCCCCGGAGCCGGGCGGATTTTGCTCCCTCCTCACGGGGTTAAGCAACTTCTGCTCAGCTGGGAGGCTGCTGCTGATAAGAGACGGGGCATAAAGTGTGTGTAAGGGCCTCCCCGGGGCAGTCCCCTTTCCTCCCCCCGCCTCGCCCGTGCTGGCGGGTGCAATTCATTAACCTGGGCGTCCTGGTCGATGGAGGGGTGGAGAATTCCCACGGCTCCCGGCAGGTGAGGGCACCAGTGCCGGGCTGCAGCACAGGGACACAGGTGTGCCCAGCGAGGAGCCCGGCCGTGTCCGCCCCGTCCTTTGTGCCCGGGAGGACAATCCCCTTGTGTGAGCGCAGCCGCGAAGAAAGGAGCTTTGTTCCACAGATACTAGCCAAAAAAAAAAAAAAAAAAAAGGAAAAAAAAAAAAAAAGGGAAAGCCCAGCTCTGTGTTTCCTCCCCTGTGTTTCCTCCACGTGTTTCCAGGGTGCTCCACGAGCCGGATGAAGCCACGGTGCCAGATCACTCGGCTCGACCGGGATAAGGGGAAATGGCCTCAGGTTGCCCCAGGGGAGGTCTGGGCTGGGTTTTAGGGAAAATTTCTTTGCTCAGAGGGTGGTGAAGCGTTGGAACGGGCTGCCCGGGGGAGTGGTGGAGTCACCATGCCTGGAAACGTTGACAAAAATGAGTTGACACCGCTCTTTGCAACATGGTTTACCACTCTTTGCAACATGGTTTAGCGGGCATGGTGGGTGGGACTCGGTGGAAGGTTGGGCTTGGTGATCTTGGAGGTCTTTCTAACTTTAATGTTTCTATGATTCCATGATTCCACGGACCGAATGAGCCGTGGCAGCAGTCTGAGCTGACTGATGCACTTCCAGGTGGATGCAGAGTGGCAGCAGGATGCTTCTCCTTCTGCTGTCCCCACTCGGCAGAGCTGGGAGTGCCAGCCTGGCTTTTGGGTCACAACCCCACTGAGGCACCCACAGATCTGGTCACATCCCAGGGGCCAGCAGCAGGTCCTAGCCCAGGGCCACGCTTCCACTGGGACTGGACCTTACTGGCTGCTTCAGGTTTCCTCCCATTAGTGATATCACTAATTACTCAGTGACCTGCGAGCTGGAGGCTGCAGCAGCAGCCGATACCTGGAATATCAGCAGCCTTTGTGGATTTGGCAGCCAGGTAGACTTTGAGGAGGAGATAGCAGAGCCAGGGCAACCGGGTCCTGTCACCGAACATCAAACAACCTTACAGCACCCAGCGTGTTTACAGTAATTATCAGCTTTTTTTTTTTTTTTTTTCAGGAAGAGGGCACTTACACCTGGGTGCCTTTTATTCCTTGTTTCAGCCAGATAAGCATCTCCATGTGGATGCAGGAAAACACGCAGCGCACACACGCCTATGCACAGAGTTCCTATGCTGGTGACACACATTTCTTGGTGACACACACTCTGCTGATGTCCACACAGGTCTGCTATGCAAACTCTTATCCCAAGTTCTTATCAGGGAGGCAAGGAAGGTAAGAAGAAAGCGCTTTAACAGGCCCTTGGCTTTGCTGAGTCTGAAAGCACCCAAGGAAGGATTGAAATGCCACCTTACAGGAGGCTGATTTCCAGAACTGTGGAGCTGGCAGGGAGGAAACTTGGGTTAATGTAGAGACTAAATTTTTTTATTTTGTCTGACTTCAAATGCTTTCCTCTACCACCTGAGATGCCAAGAGCAAAGATAGTCCAACTTCCTGAGGATGCCAAACCCCTTGTATTTGTATTTGGGAAATCTCAGCTCCCACCCTCACCCCAGTGCGGTGCCTTGCACTGTAAATACCATTTACAGAATCATTGTTTTGGTGCTGAATAATGGGGGGAAATGAAGATTTCAGCAGCTTCTGCTCAGTTCAGAGCTCTCACTGTGCTCCAGGAAGGAACAGTTCTCGCACAACTCATTGTTTCCCAGGTGCTGCAAAGGTTTTCCCACTTGCTTTGCTGCCCTGGTTCATACTGCCTCTAATGTTAGACTTTTGGTTTGGATTGGTTTGGATTGGATTGGATTGGATTGGATTGGATTGGATTGGATTGGATTGGATTGGATTGGATTGGATTGGATTGGATTGTCTAACCCTCAACAAACTACTGCTCATTATTTTTCACCTGTCAAATAAAGCCAGTGTACGAAGTGTATCCATTCCCCTTCCAGTGGGAAGGGATGGAGAAGGACTGAAGGTAATTACTAAGATTGCCAGAAAGGTCATGCAAAAGTGACATAAAACCCATTCACACCATTCAAGACCCTGGTGCTGACTGGTTTTTGGTCTACTTCTAAAAATCTTTAGCAAGAGATGTTCTATCACTTCCTCCAAAGAAAGTTGCTAACAGACAAGGAGGTCTCAGTGCCAGGAGAGTCTTCTGCCCTTCACTTGAGACGTTTCCGTGCTTAATTTGAAACTGCCAGGGAAAATGTCATCATGAGGAATTAGGGCAAGGACTCTCCCAACCTCAAATGAGCAGAGGGGTGATGGAGACCACAACAGCACCAGGGCCCCGGGGTGCTTAGCAAGGAGTTAAATTGCACAGAAATAATCAGCAAACAAGTGGATAATGGTGGGTTTGGTTGGTGTGTCTGCCCTCCTTCCTCTCCACTGCTGAGTACTCCACCTGCAGCCCCAGCCATAAAGTCATTGCCGGGGCCAGCAAGGAGCACTTGTAAAATCAACAGGGCTTATCAGACCCAAACTTTGGTAAATACTCGGACAATCGCTCCCCTTGTGCTTTCATCCCCAGAGTGTGTTAGAGGCCAGTGGGTTCGATAATGGGCCGATAAAGACGAAGTCTCTCAACAGCACGAGCGTTATCCCTGAGCTGGGTGCTCCCAGTGCCTGTCCCTGCCAGCAGGGATCTGTGGGTCTGACCCCTCTCAGAGCTGAGCCACTGCAGGTTCCCACCCCACAGAGGAAAGGAGCTGGTCTGGGAAGAAGGGAGGTGCTGGTGGGTGCCTCGAAGTACATGATGGTGTGTCACAGTCAGGTGTGCATGACACGGGAGTGACCTCGTCTCTGAATTACGGGAGGCCTCTACCCAGTGAGGAGAACGAGGTGACCTGTGCTAGCAGGGTGGGGAACTGGGCTTACTGGGCAGAACTGCTCTTGAGAGGCTGCTGCCTTCCACCACGCTCCCAGGTCCAAGCCCTGCACGCGGTCTGCGTTTGGCTGCGGAGTTTTCCACACATCCCGTGCCAAAGTCACTCCCGAACCCCACCATCTGCGCTCGCTCCTCAGCACTACTGGCGGTGCTCATGCCATGAGGGGATGGAGAGAATGGAAACATCTGGGAGAGGATGGAAAACGAGGAAGGTGATGTGGAACAGATGCTGGGAAGGCTGTGGATCCAGCAGAGCCTGGAAGGGCCAGGCGAGGGGTGCGTGCCAGAGCACATGTGTGCGAGGGCTTTGCGGCTTCTCCCGGAGCAGCGCTGAGAGAACCGGATTTATTCCATACCTGCCACCCAGGGAGGAGCTGCCCTCCTGGAGACAGCTGTGCCAGGCAGGGCTTTCAGAGCAGGGGCTGTTTTGCCAAGGGCAGGAGTTTCTCAGAGCAGCTCAGTGGCACTGCTGGAGAAGAAAGGGAGCTCTGTGGCTGAGCAGCCGCTGCACGTGTGCGCTCAGCCGGCCCCTGGAATGCTCCAGGACACAGCTGGGGGCTCTCCTCAGGAAAACTCTGGGGCTGAAAGGGTGGAGCTCCATCCTGGCTGCACTCAGCCCTGTCTGAGGATGCATGGAGCAGCTGGACAGAGTGCCCTGTGCCTGGGCAGCAGCCATCTGATCTAGGACCTGACTGGACTGGCGTCAGCAGCAGAGCTCCGTGTTCCAGAGCCACCAGCTGGGCTGTTTGCAGGGCTCCAGACAGGGTTGCATAATGTGCTGAGGGCTGGCTTGGGCTCCAGGGAGGAAGAACAAGGACAAAGGAGAGGACTCTGACCTCCTGCCACTTCCCCTGCTGGGAGTGTGGATGCTTGTGGAAGGGGGGAATACACTTTGTAGATCCCACTCGCAGATTCAGTGCTCCCACTCCGTCACGTTCACAGCTCCCACAGCCAGGTCTCTGCTACTCACTGGTTTATCTGCATTTACTCTGCAGACCTAAGACAGCCTTTCTTATTCTATCCAAAACCTTTCCCTTCTCTGTGCAGTCTTTATGCCCCTCCTCAAACTTATCGTGTGGGTTTAGAAAACATGCAGTGCAACACTGGAGGGCAACTCTGCATCTTCCCAGTGTTGGCATCCCTGGCTCCCTGTTCCCCTGCAGGCTGCAGTGACAGAGTTGGAATACATCACAGGTCCCTCTAAGATTGCCCAGCAGCTAGAATCCTGCCTCCCTCACCCTTTGTTTTGGGATCAGAGGTACCTCACTGAACTAACACCAAAGAGCTGAGGGTGACACAGGACTCCCCATCAGCAGAGAGGACGAGCCAGTGCAAAGGCAGCAGCATGTTTGAGATGATGGAGAGGCTGCTCCTCCCCGAGCAAACCAGTGCTGGAGGGCTCTTACAGGCCAGGCAGGATCAAGTCAGGACAAAATGTGCTTCTCTAATTGCAGGCGAAACCACGGCTGCTGCAAAGGATCGATACCGGCGGTCAGAGGAGGCAGGTTAAGGCTAAAAGCTAAGACTGCTCCTGTCTAAAAGCAAAGAGACAGCTGGGGGATCACCTGTAATTGCAATCCTGAAGACATTGAACAGCCTGACTGGGGAGGCTCTGCCACACCAGGGCTTGTGTTGTCAGAGGAGCAGCTTCTGTCATATCCACCAAGCCCAAGCCTCAGAGCCAAGCGCAATCCAGACACTCAGATTTGCTCTCTGCTACAAATTACACCCACCCAAACGAGGCAGGGCCTCTGCTCTTTGAAAATCTATCCCCCAGTGTTTATTATAGAAACCAGTTGCCCTCTTTGTTGACAGCCAAATTGCAAAGGGCTGTTGGAGCCGTAAGGGCCGCGTGGGGCCGAAAACGCCCGCAGAACTCCCCTTCCCTGCACCAGGCAACACGAAGCTCTCGTTAGGTCCCTGCTGGGATTTGAACCCAAAGCTTGGGAAAGTCTGGCTGTTCGGGGCGTGAGGCTCAAACCGGCCCCCTCCAGCACCACGGAGCACTCTCACTGTGGAGAAAACACCCTGTGTGTTAATGCAGGCAGAGAGCTGCCAAGTTCCCGAGCGTTTGCGGTGCCAGAAAGAACACAGACGGTAATAATTAAATGAGAGAGGCAATGCAAGGTCCCTTTTATCCCAGCACTGCTCACTGGCCACGTTGTTCTGTTGCCTTCCCTGCTGCCTTCAGCTACCTGATGCCAAGGCTGGGAGGTGCGTGTCTCCCCAGCCGCTGAGTGCAGGACTGAAGGTTGCCTTGGGAAGGGTTTTCCTTGAAGCATTTTTTTTTTTTTTCTTTTTTTAAAAAGAGCCAAAACGGCTCTCCCAAGGTAAGCACTGCATGAAGGGCCCGTGGAATGGCTTTGCAGCCTGGTAAAGCTGGTGTGGAGGGCTGGCAGGAGGGGGGTTTTAGTGCTGTGTTATCCTCCCCTGCACATGTCTCGTGGCTGTTTGCTGGGCTGAGTGCTTGTGCAGGCACACAAAGCCCCTGGGTTATCACGGGCAGAGGGTCAGAGAGGTTGGTTCCTGGCTGTGCTGCTGCCTCTCAGGGTGAGTCACTTCCCTTCTATCTCGAGTGTTTCCCACTGGTAAAATGGACTGATAACCACAGGTGTGTTTATGGGATTTAACTCCAGCGTGGCCAGAAGGCACCGTGGGACAGCAGGAAAGTGCTGGGCTTTCTCACAGGTGCTTTGCCCTGGGCTCTGCCTTGCTTTTGTCTGCCAGGATTTTGCTAAAGAATCGTGAAAGTCAGAAAAGACCTCCAAGATCATCAAGTCCAACCTTCCACAAGCAGCAAGGGAGGCCAACATTTGGCCAAGTGGGCCGGTGACTCAGTGGCCAGTGCCATGGTAGTGACACAGAGCTCTCTCACGGGGTGTTTTCTGTGTCCCTGAGCACCACAGGCTGGGCTGTGTGACCCAGACCAGCAGCAATGCCTTTAATCAAGCCCTCATGGCATCACCTTCCTCCCACCTGCCCACGAAGAGCTTCTCCCAGTGCCTCCAGCACCACCCAGAGCAGCTAGGGCTGCAAGCCTTTGCTGCCCTTCTCAGCTCAGCACTTGCTGGGAAGGGGAATTACCCAGAGCTGAGCAGTCACAGGGCGGTGGCAGAGCGGGAGGTGAAGCAACTTGCCCAGGTGGCCAAGGGCCAGCAGGGCACAGCCCCCCGAGGCAGCCAGCTCAGCTGGGACACTGTCACCCTGGGGGCAGGCACCCAGCCCATCCCACGGCCACGTCCCTGACCTCAGCAGGTCTGGTGACAAAGACACCAGTAATTCCCACAGCAGGGAGCCCTGCAGTCCTGCCAGGAACACCCTCTGCTCACCTGCCAGGGTGCACTCTCGGGCACCTGGGGAAAGGGGATTGCAATCCTGGCTCTAGCCCTTGTTGTTAACCACGGGGCAGACCCCCAGCCGGCCCCATGTCCCATCCCAGCAAGGCACAGGGATCTCTTTTTCCTCCTCTGCCACTCGGGATAACCAAGGTGCAGACCCCAGCCCATCCCCTGTTCCTGGTAAGACACTGGGATCTCTAATCCCTCCCCTGTGACTTGGAATACCCAAGGTGCAGACCCCAGCCCGCCCCGAGCCCCATCCCGGGAAGGCGCCGGGATCTCACATCCCTCCTCTGCGACTTGGGAGTCCCTCTCCCCCTCTCCCCGGGCCCTGCTGGTGTCTGCCTGCTGACTGAAGCTGTCATTATCAGCTCAATAAATCTCTGGCTCGGGTTTTATTGAATCACTGCCTGAGGGGGAACAAGCCTGTAAAGGTTGAGGAGAGCAGAGCTTTCCCACGCCTAAGACACGCTGCCGGAGCTCTTGCACACATTCCGGGCCTGCCAGCGCTCCGCAAATGTTTGGACAGCCTTGAACAAATAACACACCTTTAAAGAGGCCAGCATGAAATTTTTTCCCTCACCGCCCAAGCCACCCTCCCAAGCGCTTTGCTTCTCCCTGGGCCTCCCCCCCTGCTCCCCCTGCAGCACCCCGGAGCTCTGTGCGTGTGTGTGTGTGTGTCTCCGTGCGTGTGCTCGCCTGTGTGCGTGCCTGTTTATTTTAGGCTTGTCTTCCCCCTTTGTGTGGAGGTTGAGCAGCTCGTGGCCGCGTTCCAGCTGTGTTTTGTGGGAGGAATTCTGGCCTCCGCTGACTCCCGGGGTTGGGAGGGGGGAGAGCCGGGATGGGACAGAGCGTGGAAAAAGGGAGGAGGAGGTTTGGCTTTCCTCCTGCCCAGATTTCCTTCAGCAGGTAGGAACCAGCCAGCAGGGATTTTCTGCTGACGGCGTGCCAGGCTGCAGTGGTCACCTCTGGATGCCAAGGTTTTTTCCACCCAGGCCCGCCTGCCTGGCAGTCTGGTGTAAGGTTCCAGGGACAGTGCTCTGGGCCTGGCACGCTCTGTTACCCACACAGCTCCTCTGATGAGTGCCGTGGCTTCCCTCACGCAGCCCCGCTGCTGTGCCTTGACCCTGACCTGAAAGGAACTTCCCCTGGGCAGCACGAGGGGCTGCGGGGCGGAGGTGGAGGCAGCTCCCCTGGCTGATGCTCTGTCAATCCAGATGGCCTCTGGAGGGGTCCTGTGCTCCAAAGCTTTCTTGGAGGCTCCCGGGATGCACGCAGCCAGCTTTTGCATGGGGCAGGGAGACAGTCCTGCAAAGCATCCAAGTTTGCTCGGGGGGTCTGGAAAGCAGCTGCAGCAGCTGGGCCAAGGAGGAAGAAAAACACGGATGTAACAGCACATCCAGCTGAGCACAGCCCAGCGCAGCTCCCTCCAGCTCGGTCGGGGAGGCTTTCCTGTGCCTTCCTGCGGAAAAATGGCATCTCCCCCCGGAGCCTTTCCCCTTCAGCTCCTCACAGCCTGCTGCCACGGGAAATCCAGCTGGGAGTGGGGAACCCTGGAACCGCTCAGGCTCAATCCAAGCCTGTGGTAGGCAGCACAACAGGTCCTGGTTTGCCTTTCAGCAAGATGGAACACAGCTGCTGGTGTTTCCCCGTCGCGGTGTGCAGGGGGAGAACACCAGGATGGGATCGTGCCTTGAGTGTTCCACGGGCATAGCAGGAATGCGTTTGTGGGGCAAAAGAGAAACTTGGAAGGGATTAACAGGCCAGACAGCTGCCTTGCCTGCTGAGTTCTGGGAATGTAAAACACTGCAGCCATCTCAACAGCTCCTAAAATTCCCCCTGCCTCGTTTCCTGTTGCTGCTTTCCCAAACGCTGAAAGGCTCGGGCTCCCGTGGATTAAAAAAAAAAAAAACTGGAAAGAATCCAGAATTTAGATTTCTGCCTACTCGATCTTTCCTGTCAACGGATCGTTAAATAAGAAGCAGAAACCGTTGTATTCACCATACGCCCATCACCAGCGAGCTGAGTGAAAATCCTGCTTTAGGAAACAAGTGACAATTAGTTTGATGGTTCCCTGCTCCCTGGGTTATGACAGCCGGCTTAGCCGAGTCATTGCACTCGCGAGGCACCGGGGTCATGCCTGCTTTGACGGGAACAGGGTGAGCAGAGGGCAGAGGGAGATGGAAGGATAAAGGTGCAGCTCCTTTTGGGGGAGGAAAAGGCAGGGAATTCGGCCACAAGTGGCGGTGGCAAACAGGAAGCTGTTGCGTGCGCCGGGCTGACAACCCCGCCTTGGACCCCGCTGGGTGAAGGAGCTGGAAAAGGTGGCAGAATAAACACTGAAGTGCAGAATATGTTAGCTGGCACATGGGGAGAGTCAGGGCTGGAATTGGGGTCAGAGAGGACGGGGATGGAGGCATGTGGGAGGCACGGAGCGGGGTGCCTGCTCCACAGAGACACACAGAGCACAGGAGTGGCTGGAGCTGGAGCAGGGTCAGGTGAGAAGGTTGAGGTCCATCAGCACAGCACAACACAGAGCTCAGGACAAAGTTCATTGCCACCACGCTCATAAACTGTGGATAAGGTAGCTGAGAAAACCTCTGAAACAGGCCTAGGTTCTGAAATGCTTAGGACTGAAATGCCCCCAGTTTGCTCCTTGGTGACCTTGATGTCCCGTCCAGTTCGGGATGTGTGACAACCAGCCAGGTCCTGCCATGGCAGAGGGCATAACCCGTGTCTGGATGCGCTGTGGATTTTCCTGCTGCCTTTGCAGTCCCTCTGCAGGGCTCTGGAACGTGTGTGTGTGAGAGTGTGTGTGTGGCTGCTATTCTTAGCACTGCCACGGAGTGCCAGCGCCGCCGGGCAGGAGCTGTCGCCCAGACCCCGCAGCACACATCGAGCACAGGATGCTGCACATCCCTCCAGCCACGGCAGGGCTGGGGGGCCGCAGGGGCACGGGGGGAGCCTGGCACGGCTGTCCCCAAGGCAAGAGGCGCTCGTGGCTCCGGGCTGGGTGCCCGGGAGTGCTCCACCCTGCCGGCAGCGTGCAGGCACACGCCTGGCACGGAGCTGTCGGCCCCGCTGGGCACCGGGCGGTGGCTGCGTGTGCCTGGCGTGGGCTGTGTGTGTCCCAGTAAGGGCTGTGTGTGCCCCAGTAAGCGCTGCATGTGTCCCAGTAAGGCCTATGGGTGTCCCAGTTTGGGTGGTGCGTGCCCTGACATGGGCTGTGTGTGCCCCAGTTTGGGGCTGTGTGCGCCAGTATGGGCTCTGTGTGTGTCCCAGTTTGAGCTCTGTGTGCCCCAGTAAGGGCTGTGTGTGCCCTGGCATGAGCTGCAGTGCCCACAGGTTTCACTGGGGACGAGGGGGTTAACACTTCCTTCCTCTGCTTTCAAGTTGGTGCAGAGTGGAAGTTGAGTTCCTTCCTTCTGAGCCTGGGGTTTGGAGCATCCCAGAAACCACCCTGGGGTTTGGAGCATCCCAGAAACCACCCTGGGCTGAACCCCGCAAGGTTCAGGCAAGGTCTCAGGCTGGTTAACTGGTGCAGCTGCCCCCAAAAAAAGCACAGGAACCACTCATTTACAACAGGAGGCAGACAAAAACCGTCTGTTTACTTTCAAGCCCTAAATTATCTGTTAGCAAAGTGCAGACCACAAAATGGGTGGCCCCTTTCCTGGAGAAACTGTGAAAACCTGCCTAGTTCCTGCACTAGTAAAGCAAACAAATAAACATGACCCGGTGCTGGGTTTCAGTGCCTTTGCTCCCCAGTGCAGGAGAGCATCGTGCCTGGCTCACCAGTCCACGAGAGCCCTGGAAAACAAACCCCAGCAAGCCCTGCCTGGCTGATAAGAACCAGCCACGACAACAACTGATGGGAGAACCCAGAGACGCAATTAAGAGTTTGAAATGTTTTAAACAAAAGGGCAAAAGCAATCAGCGAAAGGTAATTAAAATGGATTAAATGAGGCAAAATCATCTGAGCAAAACGCTGGGAACCGGTCCAGCCGGGCAGGATGGATAACTCTGGGAAATGTGTGTGCTGAGTTTGGGCATTAATATTACTTTGCGCTTCTGCAAATCTTTGAGGAGCTCGGAGCCGTCTGCAAGCAATTAAACCTCACAACACCCCAGGGAGGCAGAGGTTATTGTACACACTTACAAGGTGGCTGCACAGGGAGGGGAGAAGTGATTTATGCCGGGCCAGCTCGAGACAAGAGCAGGGAATAAACCTTGGGAGCCCCCAGCCCTGGCAGTTTGTCTCACCAGCGAGGCAGGGGGATGGTGCCATCTGAAGAGAGTGTTTTGGCTTCCGCAGCAGACATGGTGTGAGTTCTTTCCTCTAAGCTGCCTTGTTTATTTTTAGCACCTAAGTTTATATCAGGAATGACAAATTTGGCATCCGTGCTCGGATGTGGCCAGGACAGGAGCAGCTTGCAACAATAAAAACTTAAACAGGCTGTGGCTGCCTCTTCCTCTCCCCCTCGGCGAGGTCTGTGCCTTGTGCACTCCTGGCATGGCCCCAGGGAGTCAGGCACCACTTCCCTGTCCTTTAGAGTAGTGGGAAATCATAGGATCATGGAATGATTTGGTTGGAAGTGAGCTTAAAGCTCATCCCATTCCAACCCCCAGCCATGGGCAAGGGCACATTCCACTATCCCAGGTTGCTCCAGGCACTTGTCCAACCTGGCCTTGGACACTTCCAGGGATGGGACTGTCACAGCTTCTCCGTGAAGAAGTGAAGGCAGGGACATTTCACTTGTCTTTTGGGGAAAAAAAAAAAGTAAAATCTGTCTTGTATCTGTATTTAAAAAGCAAACTCATGTCATTGGAAAATGAATCGGATTTCTGGGATATTGGCCCATGCATCCGCTCCAGCGGCTTAGCTTCAGAGAATAAAAGAAGGGATAGAAAAGGATAAAAAAATAAACCCCAAGGCTTCCTTTTTCCCATGGGACAGCACTGAAGCAAAGCACAGAGAGCTCTGCTTGCCAAGGTTCCCTGACTCTGTCTGCCTTGGGTTTAACTTCCTCAGGGAAAGGCTCTTGGAGCACCACGGAGCCTCTCCTGTCACTCAGGTCAGCTTGTGGGCTAAAAGCAATTTGTTTAATTGGTTGTCATTTTTATTTCAAAGAAAAAAAATAGGGGAGCTGGGCAGTGTCTTGTCTGTTGGGAAGGGGAGGTGAACAGAAATTAAAGAGGGTTTTACTCCAACCTTCTCAGAGTGGGGCAGCCGAACCCAGGGACTATCAATCACTGGGGGTTGAGGTCACTGCTTTGGAGCTGATCCTTGTGCCTTGTCAGCCCAGCACTGATGAGTTTCAGTTCCCCATTCCTCGAGTACCTTGAGGGACACAGAGATCTGAATCTCCCTCCCTTTGAAGGCACTATTTGCATCCAGCTGTTCTAAGAATCACCCTCCCCTGCCTGCCTCTCACACAGCTCATGTCCCCGCTGTGAGCCTTGGGCATTTGGCCTCCATTTCTTGCTCTCAGCACCTGCAGCCGAGCATGCCCTGGGTGCACAGGCTGTTTAAAATCCCACAGCTGGAGGTGCCATGTCACTGTGTCGCTGGAACACAGACTGAGCAGTGCCCACCCTCATCCTGCATCCCACGGGCACCTGGATGCCTCCATGAGTCGATAGATTTTAGGGTCTCAAGCTGCACAGGCCTGCATGGTGCCTCCAGTCAGGCTCCCAAAAATGTCTGCTCCCTTGGGAACACGTTATCCAACACCTGGGAACACCCAAAAGCATCCGAGAGAGCAGGGCTCCTGCAGGATGCATTTCACTCACAGCCAGGTGATTGTCCGGCTTTGGTTTCCACCCAAGGTGCTCCACGCCGGCTTGTTCAGCACCAGGCAGGCAGTGAGCAGCTGGGATTAGATGGAGCAAGGATTAGGTACTCCAGTGCAATCACCAGGATTAGGCATTTGCCTGAATAACAAGGAGACATCCAGTTGCAGCAGCAGGGATGAAGCCTGGAGCACGAAGTAATCCAGCACTGACTTTTTGCTGGAGGGCAGTAGGTTATCCAGGACAAGGCTGCTGCTCTGAAAGGGTATTTTAGGGGCACTCCATCCTCACAAGGGTGACTCACTGTCAGAGATAGGAGGCTGCACGAAGCACACCATTAGCCTTATCCAGCCCAGCAGCTCCCTGTGTTTTGGCTACAGCACGCAGATAGGAATTAGCAACTGTGCAATGTTTGTTCTCACAGAGCAGGAGGGGAGGCTGACAGAGAGAGAAATACAGGGCAGGAGAAAAAATAGCAAGGGAGAGAAGGAAGGAAGGGGAGGGGATGTGTGCAAACATATAAATATACATCGCACTTTCGGGATGAGCTGGGCAGAATGGAGAAGTGCCCCCGACTCCATCCCACGCTGAAATTGCAGCACAAACAGTTCTGGGAAGGGGGATGTGCCCGGCTCGGCGGAGCTTGGCAGGTCTTAAACGGCGAGCTGGTGCTGCACGAGTGACACGGATGGTGAGGGAGGGGAGCGGGAGGCGCAGCTGGAGCGAGGAGAGGAGGAGGAGGAGTGAGCGGGGAGGATGACGAGGTGCTCCTCTGACACACGACAGCAGCTCCAGTGCCGGCTGCGTGGGTGGCAGCGCAGGCTGCGTGCCTGGCTTGCCTTTCCCAGGCACGAAGCAGCCCAGCCTCCCGCACAAAGAAAGTGGTCATTATGTGCCTGCTGCTCCCACCTCTCTCTCTCCCGCTCCCCTCCCCGCCGGAGCAGCCACAGCTCCTCTTTCAGCGCCTTTCCCAAAGCTCTCTCGAGCCTCCAGCGCTTCGTTACTGCGCTCGCACCCGGACGGGCTGGGCTTGGGAGGGTGTCTGGGCAGCCAGACAAGGCACATGACATCATTAATTCCCAGCAAAGGGCTTGGAGGAGGTCTTGGGGCACCAGTGACTCAGTTTTGCTGGGGGAACCCTCCTTCCCTGTAAGCGTACGAACTGGTGTCACCTCGGCACTGAGGGGAGGACAAGAAGTCCAGGCCAGGGGTGAACAGCCTGTCTGGCTTACAGGACACTTTTACAAATGTTTTCTGCATGGCAGGGCGAGGTGAGAGCCTCCACGGTTAGTTCACTGCGTGGGTTTTAAAGAAACCTCACCCTCCAGGTTGCAACCAACCTGTACCTGCCAAGTGTGGGTTCACTTTGGGTAATGCCTTTTTTTTTTTTTTTTTTTGGTCTTTGTCCCGAGGTCCCCTGCTTCCCAGACACACCTCAGGGAAAGCAGGCTGTGGGGTTGTCCAAGCCCTGAAAGCCTTGGGTGTCTTTGCCAGCCCTGGAGAGAAGCCTGTTCAAGGTATTGATTTGATAATATAGGTCAGCTTTAGTCATTATGCAGAGGGATCAATCACACCAGCCAGGCTCAGTGCAACTTTAATCAGCGTGACAAAATCCGAGGTGAGGGGGAGTTGGAGGTTGGTTTTGCCCTAGATTTTTTTTTTCTTCCCCCCTTATCTCCAGCTCTGCTCCCGTGTCAGTTGGTGAAACAGGAGATAAGCTGAAGCAGCAAAACTGCTTAGGGTTTCTTAATGCTACAGCACTGGGAAGGTCCACTGATTCCTGCACAGCCTCTGAAATGAATCCCAGTTACTGCACGAGGAGAGCTTGATTCCTGAAATCAAGGGTTTGTTGAAATTCTCTTCTCTGTGCTGCTGGAGAATGGGAATGCCACAACTTTATGCTCTGAAGGATCAAATCTGGGAATCTGGGGGCTTGGGAGGGCACTTGGGATGCAAGACCCCAAGAATCCAAGACCTGAGGCGTGTCACATCACACACACACTCCTTTGGCAGGCACGGAGGGATCCTTTTCAAGCTGCAGCTCCTGGAGGCAGCTGGGCCTGTAGGGTCTTTCCCCCTTTCTCCATTGCTCTGGCCAGCAGCAATATCCTGCAGGGCCTCTGTGGGTGAGCTGGGAGCCAGGCAGACACGAGCCAGCTCCAAACCACAAGCTCTGCAGCCTCAGCCAGCACAGCCCCACGCAGATGTGCTCTCCCAGGGACGTGTGCTGCTCTCATGCAGTTCACACCCCGCCCTCAGCGCTCCTGCAGCAAACAATAACTCTCACAAGTTGCACAAGGAGGACCTGAATTCCCCTTCCACCTCGCCTGCACTAATCTGCTCCGGCTCTGCCTGGCTGAGGGGTGAGGAGCAGGAATAGAACCTGCTCCTGCACATGGATCAGGGCGTGCAGCTCTGCACACATGTGATTTCCAGGCTTCCCGAGGAGAAAGGTCCCCGTTTCCACGTAGTCCCTGGGCAGAAGAGAACTGCTGGGAGACAGGCACGTTTTCCTTTGCATGGGGTTTATCATTCCCATTGCCTCTGTGCCCCTCCCTGTCTGTCTGGCAGGCTACCTGGGCTGCGAGCAGCGATGGTATCATCGCACAGGACGCTGATAAGGGCACTGGGGATGTGGCAATCAGTGGTCAGGACCTCCCCTTTAATTGGGTCTGGTAGGACTGCCCATCGGTAAACAGATTGATGTGCTTGCAGGCTTCCCCCACACCCTGTCTGCATGACTTTTCTGCCCTGAAATACGGTGTTGGAGCCACTAATTCCCTTTGGAAAGCTCCGAGTGGGTGACTCACGCCATGTACCTTGACTCCTCTTTTTGCGCTGCCAACACCGATGCTCCCTCCCTCTCTCTCTCCCTCCCTCTTTCTCTCCCTCCCTCTCTCCCTCTCCCTCTTTTTTTCTTTTATGGCTGGAATTTGTCCCCGTGGCTTTGACCCTGTGCCCCTGGTCTGACTGGGGATTTTATGGGAAATCAACTCTTTTCTGCACCCTTGGAACACGGATAAGGAGCAGGGCGGTGGGAAGGGAGGGGTCCACCTACATGATTTCAAGGAGAAACTTGAAATCTCTCCCTCCTGGGCCAGGGCTTGACCAAAAACTCTTGCTTGGCTGATGACTGGTGGTGGGTAGGAACTGGGCAGACAGCTGAGGTCCATCCCCTGTGTCCTTCTGATGGAGGAAGGCGATTTCAGGGGCTGCTAATTTGTGTGTGATGGACAGTCCCAGCAGAGCAGCCAAAGGCAGAGAAGGACAGAGAGCCTGAGATCCCACTCTCATCCCAGGAGGTGGGTTTTTTTCCCAGCAGGGCTTCAGCTGGAAAAGCTTCTCCTCTGCCTTTGGCACTTGTTCTGCAGTGCTGTCAGCCCAACATGCCTCCCCAGTCCTTAGACAACACTTTACACAGGTCTTTTTGCTTTTTCTTACAGTCTTTACAGTAATTCTGGAAATAAATACATCTTATTTTAGACCTGCTGCCTGGCAAACAGCTGGTGGCCTGCTGAAAGCTCTGCTAATGCTGCTGCTGTCTGGCTTGTTTCACTGTTTAATGTGATTTAACTGCACAGTGTTAGAAGACAGTGGGGCAAAATGTGGCTGGGGTGGGTAAATAACTATTTTTTGAGGCATCTCTCCTTCAGCAACAGCTTGGAGGTGGCTATGGTTACTATGGGGCACATTTACTAACCCAAAGAAATCAGTTTGATATTAATTGAAAGGGCAAATGCAGAACTAAAACCGCTGCAGTGGAAGTCTGCCTCAGATTTATGGTCCCTCTTACATTTGCTAGTTAAAAAAGTAGTACAAACATTTAAACACCAGTGGCAGTAAAGATAAAAATGTAAGTTTGATTAGATAAAGAATAAAGATACGCATTTCATATTTACACCTGGACCATAACCTTTGTTTGCCTCAAGTTAAGGCCACTCCAGTGCACAGGTATTAAGCAGAGATTTCCTGGAGGCCCAAACACCTCCTGGCGTAAATGAACTTTCGGGGTGTGGGTGCAGAGTCACTTTGAGAACAAGCTCAGGGCCTGTGGGTTCCCTCCTGCAGGAGAGGAAGGGGCAGAAGGGAGGATGTGAGCTCTCTTTGGGACAGGGATGGAGGTGCTGGAGTAGCTGGGAATCCAGCCAAGCTGTCCTGCCAAAGAGGGGCAGGGCAGGGGATGGGGGCACTTCTAGCAGGTGCAGCCTCATCACTCTCAACAACTCCCTGACAGGAGGTTGTAGCCAGGTGGGGATCGGTCTCTTCTCCCAGGAACCAGCAGTAGGACAAGAGGGCTCAGTTTTGAGCTCTGCCAGGTTTAGGTTGGATATTAGGAAGAAATTTTTTACAGAGAGAGTGATCAGACACTGGAATGGGCTGCCATGGGAGGGGGTGGCTTCTCCATCTCTAGAGGTATTTAAGGTGAGACTGGATGTGGCATCAGTGCCATGGGAGGCTGGGTGACAAGAGCTGGCCTCAATGATCTCAGAGGTCTTTTCCAACCCGGTTGATTCTGTGATTCTGTGACCTGGTGGCTCTGCCCTCCTCCAAGCCACGTGTCAAGGGCACAGAGAAGCTGGCCTTGGGGACATGGTGGCACATGCCTCCCTCCTTTTTTTTTTTTTTTTTCTGCACAGGCCAAGCGAGCAGATTCCGTTTTAATGTCACGCCCGTGCTGCGGTGGTGGGGCATTCCTTTGAGTGCTGCCATGTGAGGCCAGGATGGTGCTTGGCCGTGGTTAAAGTGCTTTATCGGTTTTCTGAAGTCACTCTGTAAATAGCGGGCAGCCCAGGAGCCCCCGGGGCGAGGGGAGGGGGAGGCGAGGGGAGGGGAGGGGGGAGAAGGGAGAAAAAAAATAAAAGCGGGAATAAAAAAGGGCTTTGTTAATTTTAATGGGGTGTGTTATGTTCTTCCTTCATCTCCCAGATATGCCACACTTGGCGATGACAAGCTTTATGGAGACCTCGGTCGCCCCGAGCCCTCCCCTTTTCCCCCCAACCCCAGCCTAGTTAAAAAAAAATCCCACACCGCATAGCAGAGAACACAACTCGCCCTGCGCTCCTGGCAGGCGGAGGGGCTTGAAGCGCGGCTCTGTTTTCATCACGGAAAAGCCTCCGGGCGCATATTTTTGTAATTAGGCTTTTCTGCTCAGCAGTTTTTGCAGCTGTGATGACACTTGGGTGTCGCCCCCTGGTTTCTCACGCTCTCCCTGCCAAGGCTGGGCCACCGCCAGCGCCGAGGTCACCCGGCCCCGGTGGCCCCCGCGCCGCCCGCACGCGCTGGGGAGAAGGCGCTTGGCTCGCCCGGCCATGGAAATGGGCCACGGGTCCTCCCCAAGGTCACTGCGAACGCCTGCACTCGCTCTGCAGGCCGGGAACAACGCGCCGGAGGCTCGGGGAGGAGGATGGGGGGGTGGGGTTCGCTCCCTCCTCTGCCCCAGGGGATCGCGGTCCCCAGCCTGGTGGCACCTCCCTGCCCGAGCAGGGTCGTCCCAGAGTGCAAAACGCGCAGGAGCGTGTCCAGAGGGTTCTGGAATGTCTCCAGTGGAGGAGACTCCACGCCCTTCCCTGGGCAGCCTGTTTCCAGTGCTCGCAATGAAGATGTTCTTCGCGTTCAGGTGGAACTCCCCGCGCATCAGTTTTTGCCCGTTGTCTCTTTTCCAATCGCTCCATCCTTTTGGCACCCTCCCTTCAGATACCTAAAGACCTGGATAACATAGGATGGCCCTGTTTTTCCCCTCCAGCAAAGAGGAGGCTTCCTCTTTCCCTTCCCCTGATTTCCCCGCAGCGCCTGGCTTTTAAAGCAGGCTTTTCTTAGCCAAGGGAGCCCCTGGGGAGCCTTCCTTCCCTCCCTCCCTGCCTGCCTTGCCCGGGGATGAGGAAGGAGGAGGAGACGGGAGGGCCTGGAGCAGTTCCCACGCCCGGGGGGCCGCGGGGCTGCTTCCTCCCCTCGCAGCCCGCCGGGCTCTGGGAAGCGACAGGCGTGAGCTGGACACCGGGGAGGCTCCGCGCCGCCCGCCCCGTCCATCCGCCCGCCCGCGCTCCCGCTCCCCCGCAGCTGCCGGCCCGGAAACCTCGCTCCAGCTGTGGCTTATTAAGGCCGGAATGTCTCTGCGGGACCCGGGGAGAGCCAGAAGGATCATTAATAACAACTAACTATGCTGCCTTGCGTGCCAGCCAAGGGCTGGACGAGCAGCTCCCACACAGGAGGAGAGGGACGAGTGTGTGTCCCCCCCCAAGGCAGTGCACCCACGTCCCCAGCTTGGGGGCTTCTCACTGTGTCCTCCTTCCCATCCCGGGGCAAGGCAGATCTTTCCTCACAGGGATGCCCTCAATGGCATCCCACCCTCGGTAAATGCAGCTTCAGTGAGAGATGGAATCTGGCAGGAGCCTGACCCTGCTCCGCTCGCCCTCCCCAGGGGTGTGAGCTGCCCCCAGTGCTGCGCCTGGAGAGCAGCAAAGCGGCACACCGGTGGCATTTTCAGCCCTAAGAAGCACTTTAGCCCCGAGACTTGGGCTCTGCACTGAGATGTCAACCTGCCAAGTGACCGAGAGAAAGCAAATTCATTTCCTGACTCAGTTTCCCCTTCCCCTCGTTTACTCAATCGAGCATTGCTGGGAGGAGGGATGGCCTGTGCCTCCTTGCAGGGGCCCCCGTGTTTCTCGTGTGTGGAGCCTCTACCAGAGGGAGCATTTAGTGGCCATAAAGCATTCAGTGGATTTGCACTTTCTGCTTCTTCCTTGGAGTGTGTTGGAATTAAGATCCTCAGCTGTGCGATGGCAGAGGCTGGCCCGGAGCCAGCTCCCACAGAAGTGGGTGGATGTCATCACGTTGAGGCCACTTAGCTCTGCATCTCAGCATCCTCTGCAGCAGCCCGCTGCCTGCTGTGCCTGGGGAGTCTCTGGGCTTTCCCATTAAAAATAAAAATTTAAAAAGAAAAAAAAAAAAGGAGTGTATGGCAAGTTTTCAGGCTGAGGAAGTTGGGGCTGTTCAGCCTGGAGAAGAGAAGGCTCTGGGGTGATCTAATTGTGACCTCCCAGTACCTGAAGCGAGGCTGCAAGATGGAGAGAGACCATTTACAAGGGTCTGCAGTGCCAGGACAAGGGGGAATGGCTTCAAACTGACAGAGAGGAGGTTTAGATTGGATATTAGGAAAAAATTCTTCCCTGAAAACTCTCCTGCTGATCTGTCGGTCACATCATAGAATCCTGGAATGGTTTGGGTTGGAATGGACCTTAAAGCTCTTCTCGTTCCACCCCCCTGCCGTGGGGAGGGCAGTGTATCTGCACATGTATTATGTAGGAAAATACAGTTTTTCATTTTACCAGGGACTTTCCTCCTGGTGCCACTTGCAGAATGGTCAGCTGAGCACCCAGACACACCAAAACACCACCTTGGAAGCACAGAATTTACAAAGCAGATCCTCTTTGGACACCAGCCTATTCTTCACAACAATGAAGGCTCTGAACCTGCCTCTTTTTTTTTTTTTTTTTTTAATAAATTCCAAATAAAAACCGATTTTTCTGCTGAGATCTCTTGACTCCAGTAGCTGAAACCTGGAGTAAAACCCCTTCATACTGTAAAATGCTCTGCTGAAACAAGGCTTAGCAGCAGCATGCTTGCCCTGAAAACTCAATCTTCTGATAATCAGGAAGAGGAAAGGAGCCAGCAGCTCTGAAAGAGCTTACTAAAGTGCTCTTGTTTGTTCTTATTACTGAGTCTTGCATGCCAGCTTCCTCGTAAAACTCTTCTGTAAAAATATCTAGAAGGAAATTAGATTTTTTAAACAAAAAAAAAATCAAACCCTCCTTCTTTCATACCAATTCACAAATCAGCTTGTTCAGACCCTGAGAAATAAGATGCATTTCTGGCTTTGGTTTAATTAAGTGCCAGGCTGGCTTTATTCAGGGAACAGCCCAGCAGTGAGTCCTCATCATCTGGGTGGAATCCACACTGGAGACCTTGCTGGTGTCCAGGGCTGGTGCTGGGCTTGGCACAAGGGGTTTCACCCTCTGAGCTGCATCTCCATGGTTTTTTTGCCATATTCCTCTGCATAATCTCCTGTAGGAGGCCGTAGCCAGGCAGGGCTCAGTCCCTTCTCCCAGGTGACAAGTGACAGCACAAGAGGAAAACGGCCTCAAGTTGCAGTGCTGGCACTGGCTGAGCCTGGAGGTCACCTGGGGCAAAGCAGAGCTTGCTTTTACCGTGGGGCTCAGAGTGGTTTTGGCACAGCTCAGGCACATCCATCGGGCTTTTGCAAGATCCCTCTGCAGGCCTAAGTCAGGGAAGGTCCATCCTGACCACTTTATAACCACTGCTGGAATATTAAAAACCCAAATCCCTGATGCAGGCAGGGGGAGTTGGCGATGGGGAGCTGAGGAGGATGGGTGCTGTGGCTCAGCCCATGTTTTGTGGAAAGGACTGGTTATAGTATATTATATTTATATTACATTACTGTGTCTGAATGCTGCTCATGTTGGTTGGTGCAAATTCACGAGCATCCTTTAACCCCCAGCAGCCCCAAAGCTCTACAAACGAACACACCGCCCAACCCCGACACAATTATGTAAAATTAAGTTCCAAATAAATTACAGAGGGAGAGGATGGGGGTTGAGGAGGGGTGGGGGGGGATAAAGGAAGAGAAGATTTTTGGGAAAGCCTGTATAATTGGCCTGGGCCTTTTGACCCTGTCTATTATGGAGGATCTGAGGCTCCTTCATTACCCGGCTCCGAGCGCATTGTACGTGTCAGCTCCCTCCGCGAGCGAGCTTTTGGAGGCATTTAGAATCAGACAAGTGTAGAAAATCCTCCCAGCTCTCCCAGATAAGGTCCCTGGAGGATTCAGGTCTCCAGGCCTCTCTTAGGCGCTGTGTTTGGCCTTTTCATTTGGATGCACCAGCCTGCCATTAGTCACTGACCCTTCAATAAAGCTTAGTCAGAGTTCACTGGAGGCGAAGGGAATCGCTCCGCTCGCCGCGGCCGCGGCCGTGGCGGGACAGGGGGCAGAGGCTGCCGGCTCCAGGAGACACTGGGGATTGTCCCCTTACAAAAGGAATATTTAGCTGAGGCCATTTCTGTGAAATTCCTTTTGTTTTTTATTTTTGGTCACAGGGCAGCTTTCTGGGGGAGGGCGGTGCAGGCAGCAGAGGTTCCCGCTCGTCCCGAATCGGAGAAGCACTGCCTGAGGAGAGCACGGAGCAGGGTCTGGATCCTTCCCATGCAAACTGGATGGGAGGTTTATGGCACATGGTGGAATCCAGAATTTCCCCCATGAACGGGGAATCATGTTCATCATCATCATCACCATCGAATAGTTTGGGTTGGAAGGGACCTTGAAGACCATCTCGTTCCATCCTCCTGCCATAAGCAGGGACACCTTCCACTAGACCAGGTTGTTCAGTTCCTTATCCATTAGGGAACTGGGATCCCAGTGTTATTAGGGAACTGGGATCCCAGCCAGCATGCTTACTGCTGGTCCCTCCAAACCATCTGCTTTGAATGCTGCTGGCCCTGCTGGGCTCCAATGCTGTGAGGAAGAGGAGGGGCTGCCCCTTCCAAGGATGAGTCCCTTCCAAGGTGATGTCCCTTCCAAGGAGATGTCCCTTCCAAGGTGATGTCCCTTCCAAGGTCTTCTCAGGCTCAAAATATCTTGCAGACACTCATGTGCTGTGTCGTGTGCTCCAACTCACATACCTTTCCCTATTTTAAACCTTGCCATGCTGGTGTATCAACAGGAATGATGGATGTTTGGCCCAGCCTCGAGGATAACACGAGCAGAAAGAAGTAATGTCACAGGATTCACTATGGAAAAGAACCAGAAAAAATGTGATTTTTTAATTTTTTTTCCCTGAGCCCAGGTCTGAGATATTCTCGGTGCAAGTTAATTTTCTCCTAGTACAGCTGAGTCCTTGGGACAACCTGTCATAATAAGCAGGTACAAATGGTAATAATGCAGATCAGACTTCCAGTGTTTTTCTTGGAGTCATTAGCCAGTTGTTTAATGATGGTGCATCTTTCCTGCTTCAGTGGCACACAGGGATGCTCTCGTGTTTTCCAGACCCATCCCCAGCTGTGGGTGAGAGCCAGTGTTTTGTGAGCAGGGTTTTGTTCCCTCAGACTTCTGCCCCTCTTTTTGGGATTGTTAAGTATTCCCAAGGGATTTTTACAACTGGCTGATGCCATATTTTAAAAATAGCCTCTTCATGCATTTATTATCACCTACTTTTGAGGCAGAGTGTGACACAGACCTGTCTGTTCCCTGCTTGGAGTGTTTCTCCAAATTTCTAATAAATCAGCAAATCCTGCTGCAGCTGACACGATTTTAGCTCATTGTCAAATGGGGATGAATTATGATATATCCACATTTAGAAAGAACTTTGAGATCTTCCAGTTACAAATAGCTCCCAGAGAAGAGAGAAGACTCAGTAAACCTGACAGGGACTATTTATGAAGGTTAAAGAGAAGTCCTAGAGGCTGCTCTGGACCATTTTTTATGATGACATGTGTTTCTAGGGTGTCTCTGTTTTGTTCTTGCCAGTGGTGGTTTGGGGGTTCCTTCCTTTGGTTTCTTTTGATTTTCTTCTGCCTTTGAACTTCTCTTGTCTTCGCTAACTATTGTCTTTTATTACATATGGCTGAATCCTCTGCTTCAAACTGTGAACAAGATGATCAGAGTTGCAGCAAAAAGCAGCTTTGGATGTTGAGTGCTGGAAAGCATCTGTCACAAACACAGTTGTGGGGAATCCCGTGCTTGATTCATTCGAAACAATTGCAGAAATATCAGAGGAATTCTCCTTTCTGTGTGTTGGCCCTTGAGGACCTTGAAGAAGAATGATCCTGGTGTCCCCAGACATTCAGAAAATCACGAGTCAGCCCTATATGTGCACGACGGTCAGGAAATGAAATTTAAAGTCGTGAGACTTAGAAGAAAGAAATGGGGGGTTTGGTTGCCCTTACAGGTTTTTTTTTTTTAGCCTCTGGTGTTCCCTCAAATTACATTTTTAAGCCACAAGGGCCATATTTTCAGCTCTTTTTTTACATAAAAGTTGAGATTCTCACAGTCATATGACTGCAGGAACTGTGTCTGTACACAAAGTAGAGCATGAACTACAGTAAAATGTGAATTTCTCCACTGTGAGAGTTGAGGATTTTCAGTGAGTGAGCTGTAATAGCTGATTTCAGTGTGTTGGAGGTGAAGCAGCAAACAGGTTGATTGTGTCCTGGGAAACTTCAGATCCATTTCTGTAAAACTCAGTGAGTGTGTGCTCAAAGCTGTGCCTGCAGCGAAGCCACAACAGTCCTGGCCAGAACCTGCCAGATGCCATGGGGTGACCTTTCCGTGCAGGATTTGAGGCCTGGAGTCTGTGTGGTTATTGGAAAGGAGGAAAGGAGAGGAAAATTCTCATCTTGCCCCCAGAGTCAGTTCTGAGCAGAGAGCTTTACCACGACACAGTGAGAGGAGCCCCCGTTGCCTCGGTGTCCCTGTTTCGGTGATAATCCTCCATCACCTGCTGCCACAAGAAGTGCCTGCAGTAAGGGGGACGCTCCAGAGGAGTTCCAGATGTGGGAAAAGGCTGGGTTCTCTGTTTTGGATCGCAGGTTCTCTGTTGCTTTTGGTCAGGACCTGCCCCTTGTGGTATTTGCAGCGATGCCCCGAAAGCCACACGTGTGAAGGT
Source organism: Myiozetetes cayanensis (assembly GCF_022539395.1). NCBI lineage: Eukaryota > Metazoa > Chordata > Aves > Passeriformes > Tyrannidae > Myiozetetes > Myiozetetes cayanensis. The sequence continues at coordinate 2,677,958 of NW_026087499.1, read as the reverse complement.
TTTGGCTGGTTCCTTTTCCAGGGTGAAATGCAGGACAGGATAAAGGGGCCAAGGCAGCAGGGGAGAGGAGGGTGGGAAAACAGCCCAAAAGCCACTGCCATCCATATATTATGGAGGGGGGGGAGAAGAGAAAACTGCAGGGATGGAAAAGGCAGCCCAGGACTGGGACAGGGACTCACGGAGCTGATGCTGCACGGAGAGCTGGGCACCCTCCTCGCTCCATCCTCTCACATCAGGGATGCTCGAGGTCCCTGCCTGCATCCAGGGGAGTGTGGTGGGAGAAGGGAAGGGAAGGAGCTGCGTGTGCTCCTGCTGCAGCTCGGTTTCAAGGAAAATTTGCCCTTTCACAGTTGCTTAAGTGAAATGTCAGCGAATGCCAAATGCCCGGAGCCACATATGCTCTACACAAGAGAGGCTCCATAAATCAGGGAGCAGTTAGTGGGAAAAAATCAGGTTCCAAGGAGGAAAGCAGTGGGATACGATTTTTTCCCCCTTAAAGCCGGGGCAGCAGCGTTTCAGTTTATTATGCAGCCCAGCAGTGAAGGAATTCATCACATTGTCACTCCCCTGCTTCTCTTTTTTTTTGTTGTTGGTTTTGGTGGTTTTTTTTTGTTTTTTTGGATCTGAGGAAAGAGCTGGGGGTTGTGTGTGAGTGTGGGTACGTGTGTGAGGTGGGGGAGGAACAAAGGGGCCGTGCAATCAACTCTGTATAAAATTGGCGCCGTGTCCCCCCTCACAAAGCGGGACAAAGGCTGGGGGGCTGGTGGCTCAGCTGGGAGTCAAGGCAGCACAGCTGTGACCAATGCCAACACAGTTCCCCTCAATATGGAGTGACCCTGGTGCTTTTTTTGCAACCTGCTTCCAGGCTCATCTCCAATAATTCTCACAAAAGACGGGAACAAACAAAACCTTTGTCAGCACTTCCAAGACTTTCCCTTGGAAAAAAAAAAATCTTAAATATTTCATTAGACACTCTTCTCGGGCCTTTCTTTTCTCTCTCTCTTTTTTTTTTTTTTTTTTTACCTGATCTGGGCTTACAAAAAAAAAATAAAAAGAGAAGCAAATGTGGACACTAAAACTCTGGGTCAACAAATGATTAAAGGAAAGGCTTAGAAGGAGAAGGGGTGGGTTTGGTGGTGGGGGAAGATGCTCGTGCTGCTGTCCTGGGTGGAACACTGCAAAAGCAAGAAAGAAACTGAAAAAGGAACTCTCCCATTTGGTAGTTAGTTTGTACCAGCCAGGTACAGTGGGTTCTTTTACACTTGTTTTACTTAGACCCGAACTGAAATACTGTGGCCAGTGGGCTGGGGGTGCTTGGACAAGACTCTCAGGCACAGGGTGGGAGTCAAACCAGGAAACTGCATTCCATGGCATGGGTGCTGAATGTCAGCACTTGGGGTGATGGGTCCTGACTCCTTCTGGGGGAGGTCAGGGAATCACAGAATGGTTTGGGTTGGACACTGAAGGTCATCCTGTTCCACCCCACTGCCAAGGGCAGGGACAACTTCCACTAGCCCAGGTTGCTCCAAGCCCTGTCCAACCTGGCCTTGGACACTTCCAGGGCTGGGGCAGCCACAGCTTCTCTGGGCAACCTGTGCCAGGGTTCACCATCACAAGAAAGCATTTCTTCTTAATATCTAATCTAATCTAAACCTACTCTGTGGCCAAAGGATGTAAATCCTTCAGAAAGAGGAGGTGGAGAAGGGAAAGAAGGAAGTCAAATCCTGCCTCTCCCAACCTTGACCAAGTCTGCAAAATGACCCTTCTACCAGGTTATGAGTGCCCTGATTTGCTCCACAGGCTCTCCCAGCCATCCTCGAGCTGTAACAAAAGGATCTGGTTACAAATATTAAACACTTCTTAATAACTCTGCCGTGCCATGCAACAGAGTCCATTCTGGTTCGCTAAATGACTCTGAAAAGACTTTTTTCCTCCCCTGCTTCCCTTCTCTTGCCTTGGTTTTAAATAGCTCCCAAGTGGTAGGAGCAGCACAATGCCATCACTCTGGCTTTGTTTCAGCCTTGATTTAGCCACCCTTTTAAGGACCCTACTGAATAATTCAGTGTTATCATTCAGGATGACGCTGGATTATTACAAGGGTTCCTTCCCTCCCTTCCCCCCTCCTCATCCCTCCCTTCCCCCCCCCACCCCATAACCTTTAAATTCCTTTCACACGTGAATGGGTTCAAAGGAAGTCGTGTAAGGAAAACACACAACGAGGAGGTTGCTGCTCTCCCCCTCTGCTGTCAGTTTGATAAATATAATGTGTCACCAATTAAAAACTCATTGCCATTCTCCGGCTGCAGCCATCGCCTCGTTAGGGCCCTCCTCCCGGGGTGGCTCCCAGGATCTGCTGCTATCATTGTTGATAACAGAGGGCCTGTTTTTTTCCCATCCTGGGCCATTTCAGTGCTACACATTGGCATGTAAATAAGTTATTCACTCGACATCACTTTCTGATAGAAAAATGACCATGAAACTCTTTGATTTTGGGTTTGCTCTTGTCACCGGCGCACAATGAAATCAAGAGTTTCAGTTTTGTGTCTGTGGCTTGTGGAGGGCTTTTATTATTTTTTTTTTCTTCCCCCCCCCTTTTTTTTTTTTTTGCTTTTCTCTTTCTCAACTGCCTCTTTTCAGCATTTGTATGGAAATTGTCCCATCACGCACTTTAATGCAGGGTTTGACCTGGTAGGTGTCCCGACTTCAATATAAGCAGATTGTTGTTTATCTTTGCCCCCTCCCCAGGAACATTAAAAAACAATCTGGGTCATCAATAAAAAGATGTTTTCTTTCTTTTTTTTCTTTCCTCTTCGGGCTATTAATGCCTTTGAAGGAGAGAGGTGTGGCTGGCACCAGGGATCCCCTGATCTTTCCCATCAGGGATACATGGAAGGGACCCGGCTGGGACAGTCCCACAGCTCTGCTTTGCCGCAGGGTGCAGCGAGGGAAAGCCAGTGGTGATGGAGGGCAACCTCTCCCTGGAATATTAATGCATTCCTTCAGTCTCCCTGCCTCTCTCCAGCTGCTTTTCCCTTAGGTATTTGCATTTGTTGCATTCCAGTTTCCTTCTCGCAGCAGCTCACAAACCCAACATGTTTTGCACAGTTTTCCTCTCATTTTGCCTCAATTTCTGGGTGCTGGGCACCTTCCCTGGGGGGTCAGAGCCAGCATCCTCTGGAAACTTGATTCCCTGGCTGCCAAAATCAGTGGGAGGTTTCCCAGTGAAACTGGGTCTGTGGTGCTGTCAGTCCTTCTGGATCCCCACAGACACTCAAGAAGCCTCAGGGAGAGCAGCCAGGAGAACAAGGCTTATTTCTGGGGGACAAAAAGCTGTTGGGTTATCACAGGAAAACTGTCCAGGATGTGAGTAAAAGGAAGAAGGTCTGGGTCCCTCTGTGTGCCTCAGCTGCAGGCTGAACTGTGGGACCAGCTTTGGGGAATCCAGCTGGATGAAATGTGGGCTCAGAGCTCCCTGTGGTCAGAGCTCCCTCTTTTATCAACCTGAGAGCTCCATTGCTTTGCTCTTGAGACACAGCAACCTGACATGGAACATTTCCAGGCAGAAAACACCATGACTAAGCTCCAGGGCTTCCTTTTTTTTTTTTTTCTCTCTGGTGTTTTTTTGTTAAACTCCAACAGAGCTTTTGGAGAGGAGCTTTCATTTTGGGGAGCTGGGACACCGGTTTCAGCAATAAAGATGATTTCTGTGCAGCGTTTGAAGTGGAAATGCATGCAGATTGGAAGCTTGTGTGCTCCCAGCAACGTTCTGGAAAGCCTTGCTTGTTAGATCAATTTAATAAAGCCATGAGTTTCTCCCACCCACCCCATCCCTGCTGGCCCAGCCTCTCTCCAGGGCTCAGCTTGCAATCTCTGCTGTGAAGCTCCCCCTCCTCTGCCAAGCACTACCTGCAAGATGGGGAGTTCCCTGGAGCTGCAAGACAAAAGGATTTGCAATCAAAGCCTTGGAATAGAAAAAAAAAAAAAAAGAAAAAAAGAAAAGAAGGGAAAAAAGCATCAGAAAGTTTTTTTCCATGTGCATCCCTGCTGTCTGGGAAGTGGAAGGGGGAGAACTGTGGGTTCTTCTTGCCCCATTTATGGTGAGGAGATGTGGGCATGGATGGCTCCCGTGGTCCTGGATCCCCCAGCCAGTGGATCTTTTAAGTGTTGGTTGTCAAAGTCTCTTATCTCCTTTTGTGGCCCCATGGTAGAAAGAGGATGATGGAGCCGTGGGACACAAACTTACCTTTATATGTGCACTGTTGTCCTTGCTTGACTTTCAAGAGAACATGTTCTCTGCTTTGGTGGGGAAAAATAAGCAGAGGTGAAGAAGAGGGAGGAGAACAAGCTGGAACTCTTATTCTATATGCACAGTCTCATTCTTCTTTTTAAACTCAGTGCATTTTGAGAGAGTTGAGAAGTAAAAAACATTTCCTGGCAAAAGTCTTCAACTTAAACCCCTGCCCGTGGCAAGGGGTTTGGGACGAGGTGATCCTTAAGGTCCCTTCCAACCCCAAACATTCTATGATTCTGTAAAGTCCTAAAAGAGAGGGGGGACATAACCACAGGCTTGCTGGGGAAATGAAAGTGTAAGAAAATCAATCCAGAGATGAGGGAGAAGAGGGTAGGGCAAGGGGGTTTTCCTTCTCGCAACGAAATGCACTCCCAGCATCCTGCTGGCCAGGGGGAACAGGGAAGGAAACAGATCTTGGGGTGTTCAGGAAAACAGTGGCAGAGGGTTAAAAAAATCCATCCCTCATGTCATCCAGGAGAGGCCTTTATGAGGTTTATCTCCCTGTGTGACAGGCAGCACTGGGTGCTGACACAGCCCAACACCAGCGGGGTGACTTTTGCCTCCCTCCCTCTCTCCCTCCCGAGATTATTTACCTCCCTCTCGGTTTGAAAGTCCCCAAAGCTGGCATGAAGCCCCACACTTCTCCCCGCCCCTCCTCCTCCTCCCTGCCTCGTTATTCTTTAACCTTCTGAGGCGACTGTCCCCTCTGTTTACCCGGCTGCAGCGCCAGGGGCGAGGGTGTGCGGGGACTGTTTATCCACTGTCAGTCCATAACGCGCCATCCCTCACCCCCGGGGTCACCCGAGGGATTGACACCCTAACCCAGGGGCCTGGATTCCACCCTGCCCTCCTTAGAGATGCACCAGGCTGTCAGTAACGAGGCCACAGGTTTATTCAACTGAGATCCCCAGATCTCCAGAGATAATCTGGGAATAATTGGGACTTAAGGAACTTGTGGGAATCTGATTTTTTCGCGGGCGCTGCCATTCATGAAACAGATGGACATCTTATTCCTCTCTAATTTGATGGGCTTTCTTGACAAAATGGCAGAGGTTGCACTTTGCTACAATAATAACCTGCCACTCAGACTTTGTAAAGGGGTTTGTGGAGGTTTCTTCTTAATTAGACCGTGTCTCACTATCAGTGGGGAGATGGGTGTGTGCGTGCAGAGCGCTGGGATGTTCTGAGCAGCTTCTCTGCCTGATGGAGCCCAGAAAAGGGGAGAAAAATCAGGGGGGGGCTTTCATGTTTGTATCAGGTTGTGGTTTTGTTTTTTTTTTTTAAGCCTCGTTTGGAAAATAAAGATTGGGACCTGAGCTCATTGTGTGGATGATAATGTATTCATGGATTTGCTCCTTCTGCCCTGCCATGGAAGAACAGTGAGGGGCAGCTTTTCCTGGGATGGAGGAGGGGGGTGGGGGGTAAGTTTGAAAGCTTTGCAAACCACCAGGATTACTCTGGGTTTGCAAAAACCACTTTTCACTTGCAAAAAAACTTGTCCAATCCTGCCATTTAACCCCTGACCTTCTCTGCTGCTTCCCTTTCCCTCCAAAGGAGATCCTCTGCCTGGGATCCCAATCTCCTCTCAGTGTGCTCTTCTTGCCATCCACTCTGCAAGTAAAAGGCAACTGGGGATTTTTTTAATTACTCAGATGCAATTGCTCATACCCCAGGGAAATGCTGGAGTCACCATCCCTGGAAATGCCCCCCCAAAAAATTAGTTGATGTGGCACTTTGCAATATGGTTTGGTGGATGTGGTGGGACTGGATCAAAGGTTGGTCTTGATGATCTTGGGAGTCTTTTCTGGCCTTAGTGATTCTGTGATTCTATGCTCAAGCAGTGGTTAAAGAACCAAACCCAACTGCTACCAAAAATAGACATATTTGATGTTATTTTTGTTTACCTCATTTCTGTGCCTTTAGAGCCTGTGTTTTTAGCTTTTGCAGGATACACAGCTCCCCAAGGAAGGAGGAGCCAACAGAGGTGGCAAGTCAGTCTAATATGCAATACAGTGTTTATCTTCTTCTTGTCATATCCCCTGTCAATAACACTGTGGCATGCTTTCAATTTACCCTTTATCCAGCTTCCTGCCTGTTTTCTCAGCTGTCATAACCAGGCTTCCCACAGCAGGTCCCGCTCCTGGCAGGGCTGGCTCTGTGCTTCCTGCATCCATAGCAAGGGTGAAGGGTGTTCTGAAGAAGACCTGAAAAGTGCATGTCCTGTGTGTTTTCCTAAGGCTGATTTCAGGAGATGTTGTCAGCCCCTGCTCCAAGGGATCTGTTCCAACAGGATCTATGGGAATAGGGGACAGAGGGTGCACAGGCACCAGGCTTCTCCCAAGGGCTCATCTTTCACCTTATCAATAGGCAATTGTTCCCACCAAGAACCAATAACTGGGTGGGTGCAGCCTGTCCCCCTCCCAGCCATCACATCTCTGGTGGAAAGTGTCCCTGCCCATGGCAGGGGGTTGGAGTGAGATGATCTTTCAGGTCTCTTCCATCCCAAACCATTCTGGGATTCTGTGACTCACAGGCCTTACCTTTACATTTTACTGTCTGTCTCAAGGGTCCAATTAATTCTCCTTCACAGAGCTTCTCCTGGTGGGTGTTCTGTCTGGAATGGGATTCCTGGGAGGTTTTTGGAGCATTCTTTAGGATTCTTCGGGCTACACTTTGTAGAATAAAGGCTCTGCCACTCCCCTCTTCCTATCTAGCAAGTCCTGGCTGTGCTGTTGTATATCCATCAATCCTTGCCTGTCATCAAGACATGACATTTGTTGGTGTTGAGGAGCCTGGGGCAGTGTATAAGAACCCTCTGAGCACTTCATAGAGACATGGAATGGTTTGGATTGGAAGGGACCTTGAAGACCATCCAGCTCCACCCCCTGCCACGGGCAGGGACACGTCCCACTATCCCACGTTGTTCCAAACCCCATCCAACCTGGCCTTGGACACTCCCAGGGATGGGGCAGCCACAGCTTCTCTGGGCAACCTGTGCCAGCTTTGTGCCTCCCTTTGCTGCCTGCTGGCAGCCTGGGGGCACCCAGGGGCCTTTAGCAGCTGCTCAGAACCTGTTTGTGGCATGACCACGGCAGCCTCAACGCCACTTCCTTCACCTTGAAACTTCCCCAAAAAACTACCCGAAGAAACAAACCCTCCTCCTCCACTGAGATCCTCACTGCTAAAATGAGTTTCCCCAAGCTGCCCAACAGCTTGGACTGGGAGATGTTTTCTCTCTGCCTCTTTGCAAACCTCCAGGGCAACCGTGTTTAAACAAAACCCCGCTGGCTCTGCAGAGGAGCCAAAGTTTAAAAGGAGGTCAGCACCACTGTCCCACCTTCTGCAAACACGGCCCTGATGTGCCTGCTTGGAGCCAGGACGTGGAAGGGCTGCCAGGAGGCTCGTCAGGGATGACAGACCCCTCCACCAGCGGGTACCACCGCGGAGCATCTCGGCTTGATTTATTCTTCGCAGAGATGAGGTGGTACCAAGGATTTAAAGAAGCCCATCTAATAGAGTGCTGGAAATTATAAATCAGTGGGGCTTTGTAAAGGTTATTACTTTAAACAAAGAGGGGGTTGAATGGAGCCAATTAAACGGCACCTGAATTGATAAACAAACTGGTTATTGTCGGGGGCTATTCTGCAGCTCTGGGGGTCCCCCCTCGCTGGAGGCCTGGGGATAAATTTACATGTGATTGGAGTTTAATGGGCCGCAACAGGCCTCCCATCCCATCACCATGGAAACCAGCCCTTTCTCAAGATTTTAAACAGTCTGAAATGTCCTTTTATTGTCTGCTCATGTGAGCCCAACGGGGTGGGCGCTTGTATGTATCAATTTGTTTCTGTCGCCCGGGCATGGCACCGCGAGGCCATGAATATATTGGGGGGGGGGACGACACACACACACACACACACACGGGGACAAAGGGCCCAGCTGATGGGGCTCCATGGAGACCCCGGCGCCCTGCACGCTGGAATGGTGACATATGGTCTGGGATGACCCCGGGCAGCCCCCACAATGGGCAACCACCCTGCCCTGCCCGGCCGTGCAGCCCCGGCAGCCCCGGCTATTCATCCCCTTGGCCGTGTCAGCGGGCCTGGCCCGCTCCCCACCGCCCGCCCGGGGGGCTTTTTAATTCCCCACCCTCCGAAAATCTCGGCCGTTGATCACTGAGGAAGAATGAGAGAGAGAGAGAGAGAGAGAAAGGAATAAAGGCAGGAAGAAAAGGCTCTCCATGTCTCCCAGAGATGTTTGCTTTCCACTTGATTGGAAGCTGAATGGACGTGAACGTCGGAGCGGCACGGACGCGGGGCGGGAGTGGGGGAATGTTCTCTGCTGGTTTGGGTTCAAAGGGACCTCAAAGATCATCCAGCTCCAACCCCCTACCATGGGCAGGGACACCTTCACTGTCCCAGGTTGCTCCAAGCCCTGTCCAGCCTGGCCTTGGACACTTCCAGGGATGGAGCAGCCACAGCTTCTCTGGGCATCCTGTGCCAGGGCCTCCCCATCCTCACAGGGAACAATTCCTTCCCAATATCCAATCTAAATCTCTCCTTCCTCAGCTTAAAGCCATTCCCCTTGTCCAAAATCCCTCTCCTTGGAGCCTCTTTAGGCACTGGAAGGTCTCCCCAGAGCCTTCTCTTCTCCAGGCTGAACAACCCAACTTCTGAATGGTTGAGCTGGATCAGGCTGAGGGTCCACCCAGCCCTGGATCCCACCTGCTACCACAGACAGCATTAAATGTGTCCCACGAGGCCCAGGAACATGAAGGATGTTCACCCCACACCCAAATTTGAATCTTTCCGGGTGACTTAGGTGTCGAACTGGATTGTTTTGCATTGTTTCACCTCCTTGACAGAACTGTGAACCGTGTTAACTCTAAAACCTGTTTTCCTGCAAAGGCCCCACCTGTGAGCTCTGCCTGGTGACTCCACCAGCCAGGGGTATTTGCATGTGGCCACGTAACCCAGGCACCTCTCGTGTTCCTCCTCCAGGAACGTTTGTCTGAGGGAGAGCCACGGGTTTGGGTTGTTTGTAAATGAATCTGAAAGTCAGACCCAGAGAAGTGACCAGAAACAAGTTGCCACACCGGTGTTGTGCAAGCACCCAGGGGGCTGAGATCAAACAGGAGAAGGCACGAGCTGGGGGAGAAACCTTTCTTTCAAAATCAGTGAATTTCTCAAAGAAAACCTTCCTCCAGTGGGGGGAAATGAAAAATCTCCTCGCCCCTTCGCTGCAGTTGGTTTGGCAGCCTGTGCAATGCTCACAATAATGTGGTTACTGTTTGTTTCTGGAGGGGAGAATTTGTTCCAAGCGTGCCTGGGACAGGAGGCTGTGTGTGTGATATCAAAAGATCAGCTCTTCATTGCTTTCCACCCCTCATCCTCCTCTGCTTTCAAAGCCATCCTGCATCTGCTGTGGACACTGAGCTGGTGTTAAGGGGGCCTGGAGATAAGCTGCATTCCCCCTTTCATCTCTGGGTGTGAGTTTGTCTCCAAGTTGCAGGAGAAGGGGAAGTTGTTTCCTGGCAGTTTGGTAGTCTGGATGCAGCGAGTGCACCAGAGCTGGGAGAGAAAAAAAAAAACACAAACAAAACAGTGTTCCCTGTGCTGCTTGTCTCAGAAAAATTACAGCAGCCAGAGAGGGAATTCCTGAAATCAGAAGTGGAAGTCTTGGCAGTGCAGTGTGACATATCTGTAGCTCTTCAGGAGAGCAGGAGATCTACTCCATCATCTGCCCAGGCTGTAGGAGATCTCCTGCCTTCCAGTAAGTCAGTAAGTTGCTCTACCCTATTTCTTGCAGGTGCCTGTGCATGTCTAGGATGCAGGTGAATGGCTTTGCAGCAGGGTGACCATATGGCTTTAAAATTGATTGAAATCAGAAAAGTGCAATCCCCACTGTTTGAGGGAAAAGAAGAAGAAAAAAAAGGCTCTTTGGGTTCACTTTTCATTAATATATTCCAGAGCTGTTCTTAGCTTGATATTTAATGCCCTCATTTGAAGTCCACCAGCTTTTCCTAGGGAAAACTGGTTCTTATTCTCAGAAGATCCCCCTGAAAAGTCTTTATTCGTGATATCCATTAGCCCATTTTGATTTGGTTTGGAGTTGGTTTTTTTTTTTTAAATCCCTTTTTAAAGGAGTCTGATCCTGCTCTTAAGCTTGGATCCACGGAGGTCAGGACAGCAGAGCTCCCTCTCCTTTGCTCACCATTTGCTTAGGAGCGATTTTCCTGCCAAGTTTATTGCCATTCCTTGCATTTGAAAGCAGATTGCCCTCATTTAGCTGGTGGCATCTGAGCAGGGGAACAACTCAAAGCAAAAGGGGGAGGAGAAAACCCTGCAAGGCACATTCACCTGCAGGATGGGCCCGTGGGGTGTAAAGGGGTTTGTTTTCACGTTCCTAGCCCCGTCATTCCATCGAGTTTCGTTTTTAAACAGGATCTGGGCAATCAACCCTGTCCCCAGCCCTGTGCAGAATGATTGAATTGTCAGCCAAAGAGAAAAGGAAGGTTGTGAGGTGAGACTGAAAGAGGGGAAGTGACGCCAATCCAACATCACATCCTGACTTTTCGCACGCTCCGCTGCTTCAAAGTCCGGGAATGAATCCCTCTCTCCCCTTGGCTAATTACCCAAGGAACTTCCAGCATCCCTTCTGCTGATCAGGAGTAGTGCATGCTATAAATGCCCAGGGAGGAAGTGGCTAGCATGCAACACGTGGGAATTGCATGGTTCAGTCTTTCTGCAGCCTCTGGAATTGCTGCTGAGGGGGGGGATTTTCTGCTGGCAAAGGGATGGAAATTCATACAGTGGGGAAAACACCATCAGAAGAAACAAGCAGTTATAATCAAAGCAATAGGAATAAACGAAAAGAAAAATAAAATCCTGCTTTATGGCATCCATTTGGCCCTTAATGGACCAAGGCTCCCTGTGTTTCTCGCAGGCTTTAACATTTGTGCCCATCGTAAACGGCCCCTTTTTCTCCCTCCCGCTCTTGTTTGCTCCCCCCCAAATGGTGCCCTCGCCCTCCCACGCCGGGTCGAGGGCCCTTTGGAGAGTCATTTAACAAAGCTGCTGCCTTGTGGGCTCCGTGTCTTGACAGTGTCAGGGAAGTTCAAACGCTGGGAACAGGCCTGGGACTGCAGGATGTGCTCCCCCGGCCCGGGCAGGCAGAGGTTGACACTGATGCTGCCGAGGGATCAAGGCTTATTTATTTTCGAGTCTGCAGCAGCACAGAAGCCCTGGCAGGCCCCGAGGCTGCTGAACACATCTCCCCTTGTCGTGGGGAAAGTCACTGTGCCGAGGGATGACACTGTGGCCACAGAGATGCTGGTGCCCTCTGTGACGCCCGTGTCGGCTTGGCTCTGGGAACGCTGGGGATGGAATGTAGGGGTGGTGGCTCTGAAGGGCAGTGCTGGCCATCTCTCTCTCAGCTGTGTCACTGTGTTCCCCACCTGGGGCAGAAATGAACCCAAATTCAGCTCCGTGCCCGTGGGGGTGAGGTAGGAGATGGCTGTGAAATGAACCTATTGAAATACAGGGGATAAAAGGCCTCAGTGGCAAACAAGACAAAAAAGGTTAATATATATATATATATATATATATATATAATTTTGTAGCTTGAAATTTTACAGGTGAACAACTGGTGTAGAGTTAGGTGAGGGTGATGGTCCTTAACACATCCACACCCTGTGGCCCCACTTGAGGTTTAGCAGAAGTGGTTTTGGCCCAGGAAAACCACCCCAGAAGCCGTGAAAACTGCTCAGGATGTGCATCTCTACAGCAGTTTGTGGCAGGGGGGAACACCAGAGCGTTGGAGGAGCTGGCACAAGGGGCTGGAAGCATCTCCAAGCTGCTGGCACAGGGGCCTGGAAGCATCTCCAAGCTGCCTGCCCAGGCTGCTGGCTCAGACAGCTTCAATCCCAAGAGCCCTGTGCTGAGGCAGCCACAGCCTCTCAGCACAGCTCTGCGTTTCATTGCTCCCTCCTTTCTGAAGTGTCCTGGAAATGCCAGCCCAGCCCCAGTGCTCCTGCCACTCCGGCTCCAAGGCTTTGTTAAAAGTGAATTAGCCGGGCTGTTAAACCCTAATAACCCAAGGATTGCTCCTCAGTGCAAAGAGTGACTGCAGTTACTGCCTGGGGGGAGGACAGTCTGCTGGTGGTGCTTCCTTGCGGGGGTTTGGGCTGTGAGGCTGGGATGGTGCTGGGGATTCTCCAGTGGGAATCCCAGGATCATGCACTTTTCCTGCTTTCCTGTTTCCTCCTCGGGGAGCTGAGGGAGGCAGCTCTGGCAGGGGCCACTAAAGGGAGTGACACGGGGCGTTGATGTCTCTCCTCTGGCACTGCTGTGATGAGCAGCTCTCCTCCAAGGCGTGAACAGACCCCGGGGGAATCAAATCCAGCTGCACGGGGAGGGTTTGCTAAGTTTAAAGCAACCAGCCAGGCACAAACGTTCCTTTGTTTCTGCAGAGGATGGAACAGTGCAGGGTTATTTTCCCCCCCCTTCTAGGAAGGGACACTGGCAGCATGTGTGTAGTGGAGATCCCAGCTGGTCTCATCAGTCATGGGATGGGAGATGAGACAGGGAAATGAGGGAACACACACACACACACACACACAAGGCTCTGGCTTGCCTTTTGGAAGAGCTGAGCTGCCCTGGGAATCTCAAGCTAAGCCAGAAATCCCAGGCATTTCCCAGCTCCCCACTGCATGGCTGCTCCCATTCAGAGAAGGATCCCTTCCCTTTAAAGGGAGGGCTTCAAGTGTGTCTAATTCAGTCTCCAAGGTGGGCACAGGAAATTGTGGATGAGGGGAGGCAAACTGTTTGTCTGTGAAACTCATCTGCAGTCCTCCACGGAGCCTGCCAGACGTGCGGGCCCAGGCTTTATCCAAACCACCAATTTGAGGGATTAAATACCTATTGATTCCATGGAAAATACTTTAATATTTGTTTTTGGATCTAAGAGCAGCACAAATGATTTCTTTCCTCATGAAAATCGGCTCAGTGCTATTAACAATGATGGGTTTTGTCCCTGAATCCAGGCTCTCTCTGTGAGCTGGTTTAATTTAGCAATATCTGTCTTGCAAGCACTTGAAATGATTCTTCCCTGAGCTTGCTTTCTCAGACACATACTGCTACCTCCATATCCATGTAAAAGCTTTATAGTCCAAGCATTTTTTATGTATCCTGCAGGACAGTTCCTCCAGCAAGTGCTCTCCTCCAATAAAAACGTTTCCAGGATTAGGCTCTGAGACCACAATGTGCGTGTGTGCCACAGGAAAAAACAAATCCACACTTGTAAACAGACAGGCTTCCTACCCTCCTCCGAGCAAACAGGAGTGGTGACCCAAATCTACCCTCTTTCCTAGAAAAATCCTTGTTAGTTTAATACATTTTAAACAGAGTGTAAATGTCAGCTTGCTTTCTGTGGGGCTTGAGTGTTCCAAGAGAACATTCCCAGCAAGATCCCACGGTGTCCTGCTTTTGAATTTCCACTGCTTTGGAGAGGTGGAATCAGCTCTTTCATACACCTGAGCTGAACCTCTTGGGCTGCACGTGTTTGGCAGCAAGGATGAGTTGGCAGGAGAGCTCTGCCCCGTGTGCAGCCGCTGGGATGTCACAACACATTTAAAAAAAAAAAAAAAAAAAGAAGAAAAAAAAAGAAAGGTGAGAAGGAATTGCTGCTGGAGAAGGGGGAAATATCTGCTTTAAAAAAAAAAAAAAAGAAAAGAAAATCTGCAGAATGCCTGCAAATGAATCTCTGTGAGTTCTGTGCTTGCCTGAAACATGTTAAACCTACATCAAAGGCGGGGGAGAAGGGCTGGGCCTCCTCCTAACTGTTTAATCTTTGGGTTTGGCTGCTGCCCGGGTGATTGGCGGCGTGGGAAGGAATTGTCACCTCTGTCACTCCCACTGCGGGGTCCCTGTGAGTGTCACACCCACACACACCTGGCCAGGTGTGCCTGGAGCCACCTCTGTGCTCTGGGGTGAGCAGAGCTCGTGGCAGAGCTGCAGGAGGGACAGTGCCAGCCTTCAGGATGTGCTTCAGGACTGCTCTCGCAGCTGCACAAGGAGCTCTTTCACCCTAAAAAGCTGCTTCCCAGAGGTTTCCCAGGATGCAGAGTGCATTTAGGCTGCAAGAGCCTGCTGTCTGAGGGCTGAGATAAACATGCCAGTGCCAGGGCATGCCACTGGAATGAGTGCTGGTGGCTTCAGGGAGGTGGGGGGCTCAGCTCCAAGCTCACTGAGTCAGGATCAGAGCATTTGAGCAGCACTGAGCATAAAGGCAGGAAAGCTCTGAACTGGAAAACACAGATGTGCTCCAGTGGCTCTCCGTGGCTCAGCCTGTGTTTATATGGAATATATATGTTTGAAAATGTAATTTTCCCCCTTTCCTAATAAAACCAGGGGAGATGGAGCCAGTGTTGAGTTCATGACTTGGGTGCTCTCCAAGCCCCGTCCTTCCTCCTCTGTTTTCTCCTTCCCACTCCTCCATCAGCTGCACTGTTCAGGAATGGGACCAGGTACAAACCTGGGTGTCTGAGCTGCCCTCTGAGCAGGGGCTCAGCCCCCTGGCTTGGACACAACACACTCCAAAAGCCTCCTAAATCCAACACAAGTCTCTCCTTGGAGCATCCCTGAGCTGGCAGGAACCAGTGTGGAAGTGGAGCAGCCTGCTCAAATGTCAGGGAACATCCCTCCAGCAGTGGAGAGGGGAGGCAAGACACAGTGGAAGGAGGTGCTTTTAATGATGGTTTTATTTCAGTAATCACTGAGCAAATAACCCAGCCACACCTGAGCAGGGACTGGCTGGGCCAGACCAGCAGGTCCCTTGTGCTGGAGCCCGGCACGGGTGAGTCAGGAGGTCAGAGAGAGCAGAGTTTGGGCACAGGCATCTCACCTCCCTGAGCAGGTGGAGGGATCTGCCCAGACAGGGGCTCTTTGGAGTGATTCAGGAGCATGGTAGGCCCATATTTCTGTGCAGCACCAGCACCTTTCAGAGGCCAGCCACGCTCTGGTGGCTGCATTTCCCTGGTGGTTCCTCTGCACACTTTGTGAAGGTCTCTGGGTTATTCCCAGACTTTGCCCTGTCTGGGGACAGCTGAGGAGTACTGCAGACGTGTTGGTGAATCACTGAGTCACAAAAAGGTTCGAGTTGGAAGGGAACTTAAAGCTCACCTCTTTCCAACCCCCTGCCATGGGCAGGGACACCTTCCACTAGCCCAGGTTGCTCCAAGCCCCATCCAGCCTAGCCTTGGACACTTCCAGGGCTGGGGCAGCCACAGCTTCTCTGGGCAACCTGTGCCAGGGCCTCACCACCTTCACAATAAGGAATTTCTTCCTATTATCCATCCTGAACCCACCTTGGAGTCTGTGCATCCAGGCTGCTGTGGGGATAACTTCGGCACGCAGTGCTTTTCTGGCCTTCCTTTGGTACTTGTGGGCAGAACTCTCCAGAAAATCTGTCCAGGGAAGAGAGGGGATGGAGAGCAGGCAGCTGAGGAGGTGGCAGCTTGGTGCCTTGCTCAGCTCTGTGAGCATGTAGCTGTCACTGCTCTCCCTTGCAAGTCTTTGGCACCAGTGAAGTCCACAGCAATCACTGGCCGTGTCCTTTTGGGTCAAAAGAGAAGGGCTGCTCTAAAGCAGCAGCTCTCACCAACAGAAAAAAGAAAAAAAAAAACACCATCCTTTCAGTTCTGTCACCCTTTGAACGAGCCCTGTAGCTGCTTTGGACGTTCTGTCTCAGTGGCTAACACCAAGCAGGGAGGAAAACAAACAAGCAAACAGGGCGACAAGGAAAAATAAAGCCCTGCAAGGGGAAAAAGAAAGCCAGCAGCACAGGAAGACAACTCAAGGGCAGCCAGTGATAGGCAGGAGAAATCCTGCCACTTCCAGTCATGTCAGGGGAGAGGAAAGCTGTGCAGACACGGAGTTAGCAGCCTTAAAGTACTCAGGTTAGGGAGAGTTATGACAGCTGTGTGTGTAATGCATGTGAACACGGGCAAAGAGCTGCTGAGGGCTCTGGCTCCTCCTGGCAAGCTCAGAGCCTCGGAGGCAAGGGAGGGGATGCTGCTGGATGAACCGTGTCATTCACCCTCGTGCTGCAGCTCCAGGGTGAAGGGTTTGTGTCCCCAGCCTGAAGGAGGAGCGGGAAGTCTGTTTGTCAGGATCCAGAGTGGTCTGCTCACCTATTTTGGGAGTCATGGATCGAAATCTGGCCACATCACCACTCTCTGTCAAGTGCCTGAACTCCTCTGCTCTAGGTGAGACCCCCATGGGAGGGTGAAGACCCCGGTAAAGACCCCTGAAGACTCCTAAGCACAGTGGGAAAATCACTCATTTCTGTGCAAATTAGGGGTCTGTTCCTTTTTTTTTTTTTTTTTTTTTTCTGGGAGAGTCAAAAAGAATAAAATCCATTGTGATTCACTCCTGGGCTGGTGAAAGTGAGCTGGGAAAGGCACGAGCAGCTACTTAATCCCCTTCCCACAGCTCCCAGGCACTCAGACACCAGAGCTAATGTGTGTTCCTGCAAGGAGCCCTGGCCCCCAGGCTGGGACAGGAGCAGAGGTGCTGGGATCTGTCCCAGCCCTGGGAAGCAGCTGGGACAGGTTCAGGTTGGAAAAGCCCTCTGTTATCCTCCAGTCCGACCATTACCCCAGCACTGCTGCTTTCACCACTGAACCATGCCCCCAAATGCCACACCCACACATCTTTTGGAACTATTCCAGCGATGGTGACTCCAAAATTTCCCTGGGGAGACCTGTTCCAGTGCTTGACCACCCTTCCAGTGAGGAGGTGGCACCACCATCCCACGCCTACACTGCACGTGGTAACCCAAACTGTGGCTGTTCCTTCTGCTCCTCATCTGCTGTGGACGTGGTGGTAGGTGGAGCCCCTTTTCCTGAAGGGAAGAGGAGAAATGGGGAGTCAGGAAAGAGGTGCACAGAGGAGGGCTCCTCATATGGGGTGGCAACATAAGGAAAAAGTTGGGAGCCAGAGAGAGGGAGAGCCACAGAACTCCGAATGGGAGGTAGAAACATCCAGCCAGTAACTGCTGGTCTTTCCTCCCCAGGTCTGACCTGGGGGGGGAGAAGCCTCTGCTATCACATGCAAGCAATTTAGCTCGAGGAACAGGGTTTTATTGCCTGCCGAGTGCTTTTCCAAATGGGACCTGGAGCTTTCACACAGTTCTCTGCCTCTTCAGCATTCTCTTATTCCTCAGAGGCAGAGGGATTTTTATCTTCATCCAGCACTGCAAAAAAAAAAAAAAATCCATAAAACCAGCTGCCTTAAAAAACAAACCCCCTTTCCCAGCCTATGCTAATAATTTACTCTTATTCCAGGTTTTATTACGAGCTCTTTCAAGGGCTGCCCAGAGCCCCATCCGTAAATAGCACATAACTCAGGCCATGAGGATTTCCTCCCCGGTGGGACCTTTAATGTCTAAACCAGAGGTGTCAAACAAGCAGCTCAAAGACCCGTTGTGGCCCTGGAGAGTTCTACATCTGGACTATATCTCAGTGCTTAACACATTAGCTTTTGCCCCGAGCAGCTCCGGATTTCCCTCGTCGGTTCGCGCTGAACCCGAGTTAGGTTTGATTTAAGAGGCTGAGCATTCAAAGGGAAAAGGAAAAGGTACCTGCTTAAACGTTCAAAGTGCTGCCCTGGAGGCTGCCGGGGTTTTGGAGCAGGGTGCAGGCACATATCTCCCCTGGAGCAAGGCACATCACACCCGGACCTGCCTGGGAGAGAGGGAGGGAGGGAGGGAGGGAGGGAGGGAGGCAGGGCTGCCTGCGCCAGGCGCGCTGGTCCCACGCGCCAGACCTTCTCCTGGTTATCAGGGCATCTCCACACCACCTGCAGGCTCGTGGCTGTGTGTGTCTGGGAGCTGTGGCTGCCCTCAGAACGCCTTTATCTCTGGCAGAGGGTGACTCCACCGTCCCCGGTGGGGTTCTGAGGTGGCACAGGCAGCACCGGGAGCAGGGAGAGGAGATGGAGCCCCTGGGTCCTGCCACGGGAAAGGGAGCACTGGGTGGTTCTCTGTGCTCCTTTTTCTTCAGGTGGGATGCAGTGTGTCCTAGAGGGGGAATTTGGGACACTTGGATGCTCTTCCTGGCTTTTCCATTCTCTTTGAGGGTGGCACTAAGCCTTTCCTGCGTCCTTCCTTGCTTGATCTCTGCCTGTTCTGGTGGCTGGGACTGTCCCCTCATCTGCTCCCATACTGGGGTACAACAATGTAAACAAGTCAAACACTGAGGTGCCACTTGCAGAGAGAGGTGGAGGCTGTGCCACATCCCCCCTCCTGCTGCAGAAATTCACCAAGAACATTTGGGGACGAATTCCTTTCTGTGGTGGAGCCCTCTTCAGCTTGCTGGCTCCAGTCCCAAACTGGGCTACTGGTCTGGAGTGTCAGTGTAAAAGGTGCTGGTGGTAGATGATGTGGGTCTCACAGGACCTGACTCATCGTTGGGATTTGTCCCATGCCACTTCCTCTGGAATACAAAGGTCGGGCTTAGAGGAGAAAAAAGGAAAAAAACCCCACATTTCTGTGTGGTTTTTCCTCTCCTAACCCTTCTTGATGTGTGGCCTGATCCTGTCTGAAGTACATTATTCCACTAGACCACGATGTTGGGATGGTACAGTGTTGGATTAGAGGATGGGCACTTCTGGGATGTAGCAGCCCCCTTTGAGCAGCCTGAATTCCTGCAGCCGTGCAGAAGGAGCTCCAGGGGCTCAGCACCAGCCTGGACCTGGCTCATCCATGGGGAAGTGTTTCCTGCTTTCCTGGCAGCCGCAGGTTTAGACTGACTTGGTGTGGGAAGATTTCCCTGCCACAGAGGGGTGGGGAGATCACCCAGCCCCCAGCCACCCCCACTGCCTGCTGCCTCCTTCTTCCCTCTTCCCTTTGAGTCCTGTATTTCAGCTCAGCCCAGACACCCCATCCTCTGCTGATTTCCAAATCCCTCCTTGCCCCAGACGCCTCCCTGTGAGGTCTCTGGGTGGATGCTGGCAAGGAGGCACGGAGGGCACGTGGCCGCCAGCCCTGCCAGCTCCTCCAGCTCCATCCCAGCCGACTCTCGGCCGCCTTTTCCTCCCTGGACACCCACTCCCTGTCCCTGCTCCCCTCCTGCGCCCGCAGCAGGTCGACAGGGCGGGACCTGCTGCTGCTCCCCGTGCAAAGTGTTGTAATGACATTTAACAACCTGCCACCGGCGAGTTTCCAGCGCCGGGGCGAGCGGCCCCCCTCTCCACGCTCTTTGGCAGGCTGACACTTTCCCAGGCCTCCTGCCCTCTCTTGTCAGTGGGGCCGCTCCCAGCCCGACAGCCCTGACGGGATACCTGCACGATGACTGCAGCAGCAGGGCCCAGCCATGGGAAAAACGAGGCCAAGGGAACCCAAGGGTGAATTGCGAGATGAGTAACTTCCCCCGAGCCACGTCCCGGAGAGCGTGCCTTGGCCTGCTGTTGATTCACCAGCTGACTTCCCCCCCCTCCTCCTCCTCCCCACCTCCCCTCCGCCGCCCTCCCCGCGAGACAGACCTGCCTGGATTCCGTCACTCGCCCAAAATAGCTGAGAGGGTTCGGGGAGGAGAGGAAAGGCAGTGCAGAGGACAGGCACGGGGAAGCTGCCCTGCAAGGAGCCAGCCCTGCAGACCAGCCCTGGGCGCTGGGAGAAGTGTGATCTCCCCATGGGATTTCAGCCCCCAGGTGAGGATGGGCACTGGGTTACTGCCAGCCAAAAACTGCAGGAATTGCTTTGGCTGGCTGGCCGTGTCCATCCTTTCTGCCCTTCCACGCTCTTGTCCTTGATAGGAGAAGAGGAAAAGACCTCAAGTTGCGCCAGGAGAGGTTTAGATTGGGTGTTAGGGAAGATTCCTTCACTGAAAGGGGTGGTCAGGTGTTGGAACAGGGTGCCCAGGGCACTGGTGGAGTCACCATCCCTGGAAGTGTTCAAAAACATGTCGGTGTGGTGTTTAGGGACACAGTTTAGTGGAAGTTTACTGGCTGGACTTGATGACCTTAGAGATCTTTTCCAGCCTGAATGATTCCATGGTTCTACAATTCTCTGTGTTCCCCACTTTAACCCGAGGCTTCAGGTGGAGTTCCTGAGCTGAGTGTGCTCCAGCTCCGGTGCCAGAACGATGCAGGAGCATCTATTGCTCTGGAGAATTATGTGCTCTCAAATTGGCCCCCCCAGGCCCTAGAGCTGCCCGGGGCAGTGCAGTCAGGCCTGGGGGCAGAGGTGCAGGTCAGAAGGAGCAGGGGATGTGCAGCAGACACCAGAAGGGTCCCTGCCCTCCACAGTGCAGAGGTGGCTGTCCAGTTTTCGAGGAAGCAACCAGACCTGGGGCTAAGCAGTGAAATCAAGAGGCAGCTCATTATGGGGTGAGTGACATGAGGAGCCCTGTGCCTCGCAGTGTCAGGGCTGCCTGGCTGTGACACTGGGCTGGGGCTGGCCTGCTACCACCTCCAGCACTTGGGCTTTCCACCAGGGCATCTCCCACAAAACACCCCCAGCTCGATATTCCCCAGCTGGCAACCCAGGTGAATGCCAGGCCAGCGGCACGGCGAGGTACCACGACACCTCAAAAAAACTCCCTTGTTTTGGGTGGTTTTTTTTTGGTTTTTTGCCCTGGGTTTTAAAATGCACCAGGGCCTCGTCCATTCGGAGCTGGGCCCCGTTTCTCCTCGCATTCCGCATTCTGCAATTCGCGCACACGCCAATCAAAACTGTTGTTAGGCACAACTGTCACGTCAAGTGCACGTCCAGCGCCGCCAGTGATTGACAGCCAAGTTTGTTATCTGTGAATGTGTCATCCCATCCAGCACCCAGTGCTGCCTGACAGGTCATCAGTGGGAGGCTTCCCATCATCCATATATTATGAGATGGCTGAAGCAAATCGCTTCCCAGCCGGTCCCAGGCACGCTCCTCTGCATCCCTGCGAAGCTGAGATATAGGCTTTGACAGCAGAAGGAGGTGGAGGTGGATGGACCTCGGTCAGAGGAATCCTGGAGGGTCAGCAAGTGAAAACAGGGCATATCCATTTCTGTCCTAACCCCTCTGCAGGAGTTTGAGGCAGCAGGTTCACAGAAAACGAGAGTGTGGGAAGAAAATCTCTGCAGAGGAGCAGAAAGCCCTCAGGATGGGGCTTAGCAGATTTTCACACTGTGAGAGTTGGAAAGGGGTTCTCTCGTTTGGTTTCTTGCTTTCTTGTTCTCATAAGAACCAGCCCAAAGCCACTCTTGCAAAGAACTGGGTGGAAAAGGGAAGTGATAAGGTAGAGAGTGACCTGTGCTTATCAGCCCAGAGGAAGTTGGGATGAATCCTGAATGAAAGTTTGGGAAAACGCTTAATTGAGTCTGTAGAGCAGTTCTTTAAGCCTATTTTTCTTTTTTTTATATACTGTATTATCTCACGTGAATGCTTTGACACTGAGCTATGTTATTACGACAGATCTTAGACAAAAAGGTTGTTTCCAAAACAATGTTCTTCATATCTTTTTTTTTTTTTTTTTCCTGAGGAGCTTTGAAAGTCTCTCTGTTCAAATTTAGAATTAAAATGACATCTAAAGCGTGGTAGAAGAGCTGCATGGTCCTCTGGGATAGAAATCACGCCCTCCAGGAAGCGTAGCCACCAGCAAATTCGTGGCCTGGAGTCCATCAGGCTCAGGAACAGTTGGATCTCAGGTCCCCTTGCAAATTTTTCTGTCTTTTAGAGATAGATCTGGGCTGGATCTTGATTCTTGTAAAGCCAGGGGAGTTTTTGCACTGATATGTATCAGCCTGTTGCACAGCACCTGCAGGAATCTCTGTCTGCATCCCTGCTTGGATGCTATGGAAGAATAATATCTATACCAGGAGTTATTTGTGACCTCAAGAATGGGACTGGGCCATGGAAATACCTTTGGAAGCCAGAAATATGTTTAGTTTATGAACACAGAGGTCAGCTTCTAACACTGTGTATCAAAGAGATATTAAAGGCAAATCATAAAAAAAAGGTTCCTTCATCCCACACAACCCCCACGTTTTGATTTCCCAGCGAAGGGACCCAGGGGTTTGTTTGGACTGTAATTAGCGAGGCTGAGAGTCACAATTCAATCATAACAACTTCCCTGGGCTCAGGAGAAGGTTAAACCCAGCAAATGCAGGACTAAACCCACAACTGGCTTTGTAATTCTCCACTTAAAAATAACACTTTGATCTGCTAGGCGGTGAAAGCTACCAAATTTGGATGCACAGATTGCCAGGGAGGTGGAGGGGAGGGAAAAGACACTTGACACTTTCCCAAACACTTTAGTCAAACACTGCTGGACACTGAGCAAGGATGGGCTTTTATTAAATCCTCTGTATGTTAGAATATCTATTAGATACATAAATACAGATGGGTGGGTAGCCAGCAAGGTAAACAGATGAACAGATAAAGAGATGGACAGGGCCTGGGAAAGAAGAGCAAATGGGCCCCCAAACCCTGGCCTGAACCCTTGCCTTGCTCTGCTCCCAAGCAGTTGGGATTCTCCAGGGGAGGATTTTGCTCATCATGACAAATCAGCCGACGTGGGAAATCAATTCTGCGGCAGCAAAACGGCTCCTCCGAGACCTCACAGCCCAACCTGCTGAAACCTTAGAGCTCAGAGAGAGAATCCCACAGCCCTGAGAGCGTTCAGGATAAAATTTAACGTACAAGGACTCAATTTGTCTTGAGCAGGATCTGCCTTCACAGCCACAACCTGTAATTCACTCAGACTGAATTTCTGCCTTGTAGCCTCCGCATGAGCCATTAGACAGGAAGAAGTGAGCTGCCAGTTTCGGTGCTGGAATCAGAATTCTCCAAGGCAGACAGTGACCTGTACCTTTTCATAAACCATCTCACCTGGGATGGGACTGATGTCACTGAGATCTGACCTTGGAGCAAACTCCAAGTAGCAATTCACGTTGAGGAAATGGCATTAATTCCCCTGCCCTTTGGAGCGATGCAGCTCCCACCGAGTGTGTTTTCTGTGGAGCAGCCAGAAGGAGCTCGAGGGTGTGCAAGACCCTCATTTTTGGGGGTCAAATCTGCAGGAAGGTGTCTGTAATTCCAGAGCTGACTGTGGCCTGTTAGCTTGGATGCCAAGGCACAAGAGACAGAGCTCCAGCCACTGAATACACAGCCAGGATCCCGGACTGGATGCACTGAACAGGCTCCCCAGGGCAGTGTCACAGCCCCAAGGCTGCCAGAGCTCAAGGAGTGTTGGGACAACGCTCTGAGGGACAGGGTGGGATTGTTGGAGTGTCTGTGCAGGGCCAGGAGTTGGACTTGGATGATCCTTGTGGGTCCCTTCCAGCTCGGGATATTCCATGATTCTTTTTCCACGAGGATCTATGACCTCACCTTACACTAACACATGTTGGCAGCTATTTTAGCAGGAGCAGTAAGTGAGTGGCAATGGGAAAGAAGAAAGAGATTCTAAAAGATGTTGTTGCGTCTCTTGTTAGTGGTCTGACCTTGTGCTTCCAGAATCACGTGTGCAAGGGGCACAGGCAGCTTCCTTCTCCTCTAGCCAGGGGCCAGGGCACTTCAGGACTTGTAAACATGCTGCTTCTGAAGGATAGTCCACTTTGGCAGGAGAGGGAAAGGCAGAGAGGTCTGTAGCACAGGTCACATTGGTAGGTGACACAGCCAGGATCGTGATGAGCAGCTTGCTCTTTCCCACCCAGTGGAGTTGCTCCAAGGCAGCTGAATTTACCCTCCTCACAGCCAGGTCACCGCACTTCGGTCCCCACTAAAAATAACCAGGCAATGGATGTGTCTTAATCTGTTTGAATCTTAAATAGCAGTTTGTGTCATCTCCCAGCTTTTGTGTGCAGCTCTTCGCTGTTGTCTTTCCAAAGCTGTTACACAAAGACAAGCACCAGAGCTTTGGATGGTCAGCAGCCATGGAAAGATAATTCCCACTTGGACTTAGAGAAAAGCTGTTCACAGGGTAATATATGCTAAAAAATGACTTGCTGGCTGTGGTCCTTCTCCTGATTTCTTTGGGTGTCAGCATCTTGCAGAGCAGGGTCCCACTCCTTGGCTGGAAGTTTAAGCTGGTGCTGATGTTCCACATACACACCAATAATACACATCACTGACTCTGCTGTTTGCATCTGGATTTGTTCCACCCTCTCACTTGCTTTTTCCCCCCAGGACCTGGGTGCTGGAAGACAAAGAACCCACCCGGTCCTCCTCACATCACACATGGCAAGGATACAGTGACAAATAACAGCATGAGGCACAGCAGGGGCAGGGGGAGAACAAGCTCGGAGGGGAGATGGAAAAGGACTAGCAAGGGTGCAAAATGCTCATATTCTGACTGGATCATGGAGGTCCCTGTGGCTTATTCTGTTGCTCTTGTGAAAAATCCCGGGATCACGGTAAGACAGGACGTGATGATTCACAAAGTGGAATTTTGGTACCATTTTTTCCCTCCTCCTCTACAAGGGGACAGGTTTTAAAGTCAGTTATGTCAACCACAAGGTCAGAATTTGAGCCACTCTCTCCAAGCTGATGCTGCTTTGCCTTCCCAGAGGAAAGCTGTGCTCTGGCAGCCACCCCTTTGTGAGCAGAGTTTCATCCTTGGTTTATCTTCTCCAGATTTTGGGGATGTGGCGGGGGAAGAACAAAGTCTCTAGACATGTAAACAGCCTTAATGAGAGAACTATACACCAAGATCTGCCTGCTTTCAGCAACAGAGTTAAATATAGCCTCTAAATGCTGCTAATTGATTTTAGTTGTCTGGGGAAAGCTTTTGCCTTCACACCATCCCACCCACGCTGCTCAGCAGTCCCTCACCTGCCCCCGTCGCTCCAGAAGGCACAGGGAATGGGAGCAGAGCCTCTGTGCTCAGTATTTGTCAGCTGTTTTAGCACCCAAATGCTGTAAAAAAAAAAAAAAACAATACCCAAAACACAACATGGGCTGCTCAGAGACCCTGGCTTAGGCCTTTGCTAAAACCTCCGTGGATTCTCGTGGCTTCTTTCCATCTGCCCCCGGTCTATTTTTACGGTTCGGCCTTGAAATCTTTGTCTCCTTCGAAAACAAGTCTGTTTACAAACATTTGCCTCGGAAAAGCTGTGCTGTCCCAACAGGCAGAAGGAGAAACTGCTCAGCTCTGCATGGACAGCACAACTCGGACAGATGAGTGGGGTGTGTGGCGTCCCTGCCCGTGGCAGGGGGTTGGAACACGATGATCTTTAAGGTCCTTTCCCACCCAAACCATTCTGGGATTCCATGACCTTGCAAGTGGGCAGGAAGGCCCAGTTTGCCAAAAAAAAAAAGATGGCTCATTCCAGAGCTGGCAAATCAGGGAATAAAAAGAACTGTGAAGACAGATGCGGGTTGTTGGATGCAGTGAGGAATAAACTGTGGATGCACAGTGGATCTTTTTACTATGGAAGTAGTATAAACAACAAGGTGGTGATGGGTAGAAAGTTACTGTGGAATATATTCCATATCTATATCTTCTACATATATATTCCTACATCCTCCATAGACTCCTCTGTGCTGTCTCTGAAGTGTGACAGGTTAACTCAAGTTAAGGATGTGAAGTAGGTGGGTCTCTTCCCAGTCAGGGTTCTTGTCTTCTCCAACTGAAGCACACTCCTGGAGCAGCCAGTTTTGCCATTTCCCACCCAGTTTGTGCCAGTCCAGTGAGGTGTCTCCAGCAAAAAGGTGTCTCAGCTCGTGGAGGAGCTCAGTGGGGTCAGACTTGCTGAAAACCAAAGCTGCAAACAGACCACCATGGCTTTAAAAACTTACACTGAGGACTCCGCCCTATCAAGGACTGACACTTTTAATGTTGCTGTTCAGCTTAAGGTGCCTTCAAGAGGCTCATTTTTAAAGGGCAAAACTCAGCAGTCCTTGAAGCTCAGCCTTCCTTACAGCCCTGGCAGCTTTTGCAGAGCCTGGTTGGGACTGAGGAAGAGCCACATCACTCAGGTTTATTTGCAATACAGATTCCACTTCGTGACTGTTGTCTTTTACCTCAGAGCAGTGAATGGGAAAGGGTTGTTTTTTGGGGAACACCCCCATTCCAGCCAGCACGACCAAGATCTGAGGGGTCCCCTGATTGCTTATGCAGCTCTGCCTAAAAATGTGATGGGCACTGCTAATCCTGCCCCAGAAATTATAAATGTAGGTACTGGGCCCACACAATCTGATAGAATAATTGATATAATATCATAGACTATAGGAACAACTGTGTTATATTCAATCAGTGCATTCAGATGTCAGAAATTCCCTGTCCTGCTCTCAGGGGGCTGAAGCAGGAACCAAGGGGTCTGTGCTAATTGGAAATGCAAACTCCTGGCCCATCAGTTTTACAATGGACAAGCTCTCAGTGCTTTAATGCGTGTGGGATCTGGCTTGTCTGCCGCATTAAGAGCTGCTCCATGGCCCTACAGGGCTGATTTATCTCTGGGTAATATGATGGGCTCTTGAATTGCAATGAAAAACCCCTTTTCTTTAACAATAGTTCGGGGTAACCTTATAATAACCTCCTCCACCTTCCCCAGAGAAATGCTGCAGTCAGATAAAGGAATTTGTTATCCACACAGAAACATCTGCCCCCTTCCTAGGAAAGGACTGACTCAGAGTGACAGTTACCCTTTCCTCGCTTTTTAAAACACCCCCAACACCAACCTCAGAGGGAGCTGGGATGGGGTTTGTTTTGCCTTTTTTTTTATTATTTTTTTTTTATTTATTTCCCCTTCCCTGACGGCTTCGGCTGCGGAAAGATCACCTGAGCTGGATTTGTGGCGTTGGGTTTTCATTTCATAATGATGGATGTGCTGGGTAAATGTAATGGAAGAGGCGAGATAGCAGAGCAGAAATTTGGCGCCAAGCGCCCGGGCTTTGAAAGAGCTGCATTCCAGCCTTCCTAAGAGGGGCTAAATGGAAAGATCTGATTAAGCGTCTCAGTGTTGTGACCCTGACCTCAAAGAACACGCCGATTCTCTGGAGGAACTTCATTTCAATTAATCAGCTTAACAGCCCGAGCAAAGCCGGCTGCGTGCACTGAGCCACCAGGCTCCCTTCTCCTCGGAGGGTCTCTGGGATTGCCCAACCTGAAGGGATGGGGTGGGGTGTGCCCTGCCTGCCTCGCTGCCCTGTGCCCAGGGGTGCCCTCATCTCCCTCTCCCTGACTGGCTGGCTGGCTCTGGAATAACAGGAGATGACCTCAGAGCCCCCCATCATCCCTCTGCAACTCCATCAGGCCCTTCCTGCAGCCCTTTTCCACCTTCCAGTGGGATGGGACAGGGGGTAAGACCTGGAAAAGGAGGGGTGGCAGCTCCCACTCCTTCAACCCAGGGGATTTGGCCACCTTTTCCAGCTTCTCCTGAGCTGCATCGCTCCCTCCCAGGCAGGGAAGGGGAATTGCTAAGCAGCAGCAGAGGAGGAGATGTGGCTGTCAGAGGCAGAGGGCAGGGAAACAGCTGTGGGAGTCAGGGAGCAGGGCAGGCAGCAGGATAACCCCTGGAAGTGTCAGAGCATCACAGGATGGTTTGGGTTGGAAAGGGCCTTAAAGATCATCTCATTCCAACCCCCTGCTCTGCAGGGAGACTCGTAAGCAGAATGCAAAGGCACCAGGGCAGGAGATGGAAAGGGAACAAGATTTCAGGCTTTTCCCAGGTGGTTCTGGTGAACTGGGCAGGCCCAGGAGCTGAGAGGGGCTTTGCTTCTCACCTGGAGCCTTGTGGGCTTGCCTTGAACAGAACTTCTCCAGATGCCTGTGGGGCCACAGTGCTGTGGAGACACAGCTGAACCTCTCCCTGACTCCTGTGCCTGGAACTCAATTCCCAGCTCCGGTTAACCTTCTGCTGGCTCTGGAAATGGCTCGTTAACACCTATCCCCATATCCTTTCCCATGCAACGAGGTACAGCTGTTGCAGCTAAGCTCCGACGAGGAGGCATCAAGGGCTTTCACTGCTGTCTCCCTCCCACCTGGCCCTCCTCCACCACACCCGGATCGTGCCATTATCCCATGAACTCCTGGCTGCCTGCGCTCCCGAGCCATTATCGCTTTGGCGCTGTGTCCATCCCTTTGGACTTTTACCTTTCAGCAGCCACATAACCCTGCTCTTTTACTGCACCTTTAAAGGGATAAGACCAAATTTAGCACAGTCTGGAAAAGCAGATGCATGGAGAGCCCTGGAGGAGCACGGCAGCCCTCCTGTTGTGGAGGAGCAGCCTGGCAGAGCGGGGAGAAGGGGCAGGAGTGGAGGGTCTGGGTACGACTTGTGGGCAGATAGAGTGAGTGATCCAAGCTGTACATCTGAAATCATCTGGAGTTAATGGCAACAACACCCCTGGGAAGGATTTTGAGCTTCTGGCCATTTGGTGCCAAGGAGCAGCATGGTCCAGCTTCTGTCCCTTGCACAGAGCAGTCCATGACTTACCTCAGGCCAGGAGAGCAGGTGGCAGTGGAGGACATAAACACTGAGCCCTGGGGCTCTGTGGTTTCTGTGGAGGCTCAGGGGATGGTGGTACCCTTGTGTGCTCACATTCCAGGGCCTCACTCCAGAGGCAGAGCAGGCAGTGACTGCTTCCCTTGCTCAGGGAGGTGCGTCCCCCAGGAAGGCTGTGCCGTGTGTCATGTTTGTGCTGCTGCAGTCACTCAAAACCCACTCAAAAAGAGTTTTATTCTCTGCCTGCGCTCGGCAGTCAGTCTTGACAGTCTCACTTCTGGGTACCTTGTCATTAAAAGACATTTTGCCGAGTCCAGGGGCAGTCCAGGGGGCTCTGGGCAGGGAGGGACGAGGCCAGAGACGTGGTGCTGCCCCAGGGAGGTGTTTGGTTACAGGCAGGCGACAGGCAGGCTTTCATCTGCTCTTCCAGGGCTTCTTTAGACAGAAGAGGAGGGGTAGGAACTGGCTGTGGGGGATGGAGGAGAATTGCTGTAACATGATTTTATGTCTGTGATTGCATAACAAAACCTCCTGGGAACCTCCTGATTCAAATGGATACCTAGTTCTGGTTGTGTGGTGGAGGACTTTCAGACTGATCGATTGCCCACGCTCCGGTGCAGAGGAATTGCTGGACTGGATCAGTACCAGGCTCCAAGCAGCCTGTGCTCCTTTATCAAACTGTGGCTGAACTATCAGGAAGCTGCAAGAGAAGCCTTCAGAAAGAGGATAATCTGCTTTATAGACCCCCAACACACACATCCACATGCCCTGTCCTCGCAGAAGTTGCAACCTGATTGCTGGTAGAACCAAAACCTTGAAAGATGAAATTGCATTTCCATTTTAAATAAATAAATAAATAAATAAATAAATAAATAGAAATCCCTGGGCTTTTCCTGTTATTGGATGTTCTGCAAACACCCAGTCACGCTCTGAACAGTGGAAAGCTGCTGGTCCCACCAGGATCCAGCCCAAGCTGAGCATCCAACAGGGAAAACCCCCCAGGTTTTCAGGAAGGGGTGGTCAGGAGAATCAGCTTTGCCCACAGGGATCCCACAGATTCGAGGAGGAAGCCCAGCCAAGGAGGGTGATGCCTCTGGACCTGGCCTTGGCACACACACACACACACACATCATCTGTTGGCATTTCTCTCGGAGATTACACGATAGCCCCACCTCATAAATTTGGAGCAAAGCACACAAAGCTTCCCTTTCCATACTGTGCATTCCCTCTTAATGGTCTTTCTCCACACCACGGCCCTATTAATTGGTGACAATTGGAAGTGGTTAATTCTCTGTGTGCGAGGCTGCAATTGCTTCCACTTGGCCAGGATTCAAGTACTGGGGGTGAGTCAGAATGGGTGGCAAAACTGTCTTTTCCTCAGTTCCCTTGCTTACTGGAAAAGAAAAAGCCACAACCCCGAGTTATTCTCTTTTATGAGGTGGGCATTGTGAGGCCAGGCAATTGAATTTACAACAGCATTGAGTATCAGAGTCTATCTGGCCCTGTCAATGAGAGTGGCGAGAAAAAAAAAGACACACATTAACCCTCAGCTCCGAGTTCCCAGGCCTTTCAATAGGGCTCCCAACTTCCCAAAGAGCCCGCTGCATACTCGATGAGACCCTTTATACCTTCTAATTACCCTCCTCACAATAGGGACAGACTCTCTTGCCTCTTTTGTAGGCAAGATAGTAACTTTTGTGCCGCCACCCCCCCCGCCAACACGGGGCGATCCCTAGGAGAGGTGGGAAGGAGGGAAAGCTGGAGAGCAGCCCGATTGCAGGAGCAGGTAGCCAAGCAGCCTGGTGTTTCCTCAGCTTCCAGGAGCGGATTTTTTTAAAGCAATCTTTCTTCTGACAGGGAACATAACACACACAAAGCTCTCACGAGACATTTAACACTGCCAGAACCCCCCGCAGCCCCCTCACCCTCCAAATATTTTTTCACCAGAATCCCTTCCAACAGCCTTATTTAAGGCCATAAAGTTCATTCCTACTTTTTCTTGCACGCACGGGATGAGCTTGTCCTTGCCCACCCTCAAACAAAATGAAAGGAAGGGGGGAAAAAGAAAATCTATTTCAAAGAGATTCTTTATTTAAACACCTGCATTTTTTTTTTCTCTTTTTTTTTTTTTTTGGAAGTCTTCAACACAGGCACGCACACACCCACAGACAAACGGGATACAAACAACTTTGGCATTATAACTTTTGAATATTCGTTACAAAACTATTTCTCATTTATTTTTTTTTCTTTAAAAAAAGTATCTCAAATAAAGGCATTTTAAAGGAGTAAAAATACAAGTCGAGATCCCAACCTCTGATAATAATAAATAGCACGTTCATAGCGAGGTCCTTTTTTTTTCTTTTTTTCCTTTTTTTCCTTTCTGGTTAAATCTGCTTTTTAAAAAAAAAAAATCAAAAAAAAAAAAACCCCAAACATAACAGGGGCTCCATACAACGGAGCCAACGAGAAGAGTTTGTTTGTTTGTTTTTTTGAGAGAGGGGGAAATAGTTTTAGGGAAGTCACCAGGGTCTCCAGACGGATTCACTGCGCTCTCCGATGGGACTCCCAGCCTGGGACGCTGGACCGATGCTGCCCCCAAATGATGTCAAGCCCTGCACGGGGGACGCCGAGGGGGTGGCACCGGCATTCCCGGAGCCGCTGCCCGCGGACACCGGCACGTTGGCGTTGGCATAGAGGGGAATAACCGGTCCGGAGCTGGGAGGAAAAGCCGGATTCGGGATGAGGAAAGCAAACTGGCCGTCGGTGGCTGGGACGAGCTGGAAGCCCCCGTAGACCTTGGGGGACAGGGCTTCGGCGGGGTTGAGCTTGCAGGGCACGGGCACGGCTCCAGCTGCGGCGGGAGGCAGCTGGACGTGCAGGGGCTGCTGTGCCAGATGTGCGGGCTGCGCGGCGGGCGGGGGCGGCGGCGGGGGCGGCGGGTAGTTCATGGCCACGATCTGGCCCAGGCACGCCGAGAGGTGGCTGAGCAGGCGGGTGCGCACGTCGGTGTTCACCCCTTCGCAGGTGGACAGGAACCGGGTCACCTCGTTCATGCACTCGTTGAATCCGGCCCGGTACTTGCCGAGGACGGTGGGGTCGGCGCTGAGCGCGGCTGGGAGGGGGTGGCAGGTCAGTGGAAGGTCCGGAGCACCGGTCTCGGTACCCTGGAGCCCGGTGCCCTGTCCCCAGTGCCCGGTCATGTGTCCCCTAGCGTGGAGCCCGGTTCCCGGTCCTCTGCCCTCAGCCCTCGATCCGGAGCTTCTTCCCTGATCCTCAGCCCTCGTTGTGGAGACTGATCTCCAGTCCTCGGTCCCCAGCGTTTGGTCTGGAGCCCCGTTCCCGGTCCTCTGACTCCGATCCGGAACCCCATCCCCGCTCCTCTGTCACCTGTCCCCTGTCCAGAATGCCATCCCCGCTCCTCTATCCCCAGCTCCTGGTGTGGAACCCGGTCCCTAGCTCTCTGTCCCCAGCTCCCGGTCCGGAGACCAGTTCCCAGTCCTGCGCTCCCAGATCCCGGTGTGGAACCCGGTCCCTAGAATCCTCTGTCCCCAGCTCCCATTCCGGAGCTGTACGCCCGGTTCCTAGTCCTGTGTCCCCAGTTCCCGGTGTGGAGCCCCATCCCCGGTCCTGTGTCCCCTGTCCCCGGTGCGGGGCAGGCACTCACCCGTCATCTGCGCCCGCTGCAGGTTCCGCAGGTGCTTGACGGTCATCTCCAGGATGTCCGCCTTCTCCAGCTTGGAGTGCCGGGAGCTCTGCGGGACGACAGCGGCTCCATCAGGGGCTGCCCGCAGCCGGACAGATCCCCGGCCCCGCATCCCCCCGCACCCTCAAGCCTTCACTTACATCCTTCTTCAGCGCGTCCAGGATGAGCGTCTTCAGCTGCCCCAGGCTCTCATTGATGCGCGCCCGGCGCCGCTTCTCCATGATGGGCTTGGACGACTGCACGGCGGGGGAGAGAAGAGCGCGCATCCATTGAGCGACCACCCCGCACAACCCCGCATCCCCCCGTCCCGCCTCACCCCATCACCGACCTCAGCACGGCCGCGGGCTTGCCGCCATCCAGCTCCGCCGCCAGCGTTGCTGCGCCCCGACCGGCACCCTCCTCCTCCTCCTCCTCCTCCTCCATTTACCTTCCGGTGCTCGCTGGCGCTCCGCGGCTTGTCCGGCGTGTGGCTGGCGCTGGCGGGCGCGCCCGCGATGGGCGAGGCGGTGGGTTTCTCCATGCCCGTGTCGGCGGGCATGGCTCGAGGGAGGCTGGGCGGCGGCGGGTGCGGGTCGCGGGCCGGGCGCGTGCGGCGGGTGCGGGGCCGGTTCCGTGCGCGGCGCCCGCCCCGCGCCCCCCGTTCTTATAGCGGCGGCGGCGGCGGCGGCCGCGGGGCCCGGCCCGTGCGAACCCGCGCCCGCGGCCGTTCCCACACTCGGCGCCGGCCAATCAGCGCCCGGCCCGCCGCGCCGCTCGCGCTCCCATTGGCCCGCCGCGCCCCGCGCCGCGCCCCGCCCACTCGCCCCCCGCGTCCCCGCCCTCCCGCTCGCTCCGCTGCCTCTCTCCCCACGTGGGCCGCCTCACACCACCCTCCCGCCACCCCGCCCCGTTTCCTCCCCCGCTAACCACCGCCTCCTCTTTCAGCGCGCCGCGCTGTCGCACACTGAGGTCCTCGCCCGCCCGCCCGCCCGCCCGCCTCCTCCTCCTCCTCCTCCTCCTCCTCCTCCTCCTGCTGGGCGCGGGTGTCACCCGGGCGGGCCGGCCGGCGGCTGGCGCGGCACGCGAGCGGGCGGCCAATGGGCGGGGGGTGCGGCCGGGCCCGGCGGGCGCTCTGCGCTCCCATTGGCTGCGGGGCGCGCCGCCTGTCAATCAAACGAGGCGGCGGCGGCGGCTCCCCCCCCCTCCCTTCTCTTCTCCCCCTTCTTCTCCCCATTCCTCCCCCCTCTTCCCCCCCTTTTTTTTTTTTTCCCGTTTTCCCGGCGGAGCACGTGCCGGAGCGCTCCCGGCTCCATGGGAAAACCCCGCCCCGCCACCGCCACCGCCGCCGCCGCCGCCCCGGCAGCGCGGTCCGCACCCGCCCGCCCCGCCGCCCCGGGCGTGCTGCCTTCCTTCCCCTGCCGCCCGCCCGCCCGCCCCGCTCCGCACCGGGAAGACCCCGCTTCCCGCCCCAGCAAATCCCGGGGGATGCGGAGAAGGGGAGGGGAGGGGAAGCGGGGAGTGTGCGCAGCCCCCGTGGCGTGGGAAGCTGGAAGCAAAAGCCGGGGGGGTGAGGAGAGCTCCCCGCGCCTTCTCTCGCCCCCGGGGAACACTTGCGATGCTTCAGACCCCCCCGATGTAGCCGGTCAGGGAGGGTCGGGACCCCCGTGGAGTCTTGAGGGACATTCACACCCCCCCCTTCCACCCCGTGTCATTCCAGCTCTTCCCGCAGGGCGTGCTGCCTGCCTTCCCTCTCCGAACCGGGAAGCCCCCGTTTCCCCCCCCTTTCCCTGCATCCCCCTGGAGCAAATCCCGGTGCAGCCCCCGCGGCGTGGGAAGCTGGAATCAAACGGCGCGGGGGGGGGTGGCAAGAGCCCCCAGCGCCTTCTCCTGCCCCCCCCCCCCCCCCGGGGAACCCTTGCGATGCTTCAGTGCCCTGCGACCACCCTCATTTTAACCACTCAGGAAGGGTCAGGATCCCCTTGGAGTTGTGAGGGACACCCCCCCCCCCTTCTGTCACCCCTCCAGGAGGGACACCCCCTTCCCAAGCCCTGTGGATGCACCAAGGGCACCTGGCAGCTCTTGTGTGTCCCTCCCCCCCTGCAAGGGGACTGTCTGCCTCTTGCCCAAATTCCCTTGCTTTTTGTCATGAAGGTTAATTAAAGCAGGGCTCTGTGCCCACCGCCGGAGCGTGACACCAGGCACGCGGTGTCACAGCGGTGGAAGTGCCAAATCTCCCACCTTTTTCCATGTGCAGACGGGCCCTGGGGCTCCCGGGTGCTCCCACAGACAGGTACAGCGCGTCTCAAAGCCCACCCACAGCCCCTCCAGGGTCGGGGTGCTCTCCTGGCACAGCACATCCTGCTCCCATGCCCAAAGAATTCCCTTTAATGTGGAACTGCCACCGTTAAGCAGCCCCCGAGCTCTTGGCTAATTTCACGACCTGCCTCTTTAAAGCCCTTTTCAGGGAATGCAGCATATGTGTTAAACCTCGGTGCTGCAGGCTTTAATCTTTTAATAATCATAAATTGGGAATTAGCTTTCCATAGGCCAACAGCTGAAATTCGGGCTGATATCTTGACTTGAAAAGCATTATGTCTTCTTTTTTTTTTTTTTTTTCCCCCCCCTCTTTTCTTACCCACTCCGAAGGATAAAAGGGTCACCTGATAAAATTTTGAAAACTCATATGAAATCAGGTTTGCTTCTCCCCCTGAAAACCAAGGGCAACACGGCTTAGTTTGTGGGAATTCTTTTGGAGGAGAATGTAACCACACACTGCATTTAATCCCCATTGTTGGCCCGGCTCCTGCTTTGCTTTTAATTTGCCCCAGTGAATCACTCTCCGTTTGCCTTCACTGCTCCTGCAGTAATTTGGGCATTCCCTGGCACTGCTGGGATGTGGAGATGGTCCCACACCTGAGTGGTGGCAGCTTGTGTTCCCTGCTGAACGCTCCAGAGCCTTTGGAAAAGCCTTTCCTGGTCTGAAAGCACAAGTGCAGCGAGTTTGGTGGCCTCAGCACGGGACAGGGGGAATTCCAGGGGGCTGGAAGGGCCCAGAGGGCCAAAGAGAAGGGAGGGAAAGGGAGGGAGAAAGGGTGGAAAGGAGGGAGGGAGGGAGGAAGGAAGGGAAGGACGAAGGAAGAAAGGGAGAGAAGAAGGAAGGAAGGGTGGAAAGGAGGGAGGGAAGGAGGAAGGAAGGAAGGAAGAAAGGATAAAACACAGAAAAAAAAAGAAAGATGGGGAAAAAACAGATGGATGAAAAGGAAATAAACCCACTTGGAGATATTTCCCTTCTCCTCACTGCTCAGAGTGAGGGCCCTTTCATCTCCGGTGCAATTTCAGGTGGTTTGCCACATCCAGGCTGCCAAATGCACACAAGGCAGACGTACTGTAGGAAGCAGCATCATCTTCCCGCAGACATCAAAGGCTCCAGGAGAATACATTTATTTCAGGCTCCTTTCCCTCTCTCACACTAAGGTACACGTGACCACAGGAACAGCAATTCTTGGCTGAATGATGATTTTTCGGTTTGTGGGAGGTGTGTTGTTTTTCTGGGTGAGCACCACCGGTGGAGCCCATTCCTCTGCAAAAAGGGCAGGTTGCCTCGCTGGGGAATAATAAATGTTGGCTTTGTAAGTGTCACTGGGAAGGTTCAGGGATCTGTTTCCTTATGAGACCAATAAAATGCGGAACAACAGCCCTTTGTGCAATCTCCCTTAAAATAAGGGGGATTGTAAAAGCGCTGTGAGGAAATAACTAATAACAAAAAATAATGTCCCTCCTTTGACAGTTAATTCTGAATGCATTAATTACATAATTACAGTGAAAAAAAAATATAACATTAATCAAGCAAGTTTTTCAACAGAACCTGCATCAAATGATGCAATTCCCAGGCTGGGAGCAGTGATTACTGACTGTGCTCCTCTCCAGAGAGAATTCCATGGGATAACTTGGGAGAATTTTTGTCATTCTAAACCTCTGACATAACACCCAGCCCTTCTCCTCCAGTTTCACAGGTCTTCAGGTTTCAGAGCTCAGAGAAATCTGGGGAAAGACTCCCCTTTCCTTGAGTAAGGTTCAGATTAAGCCAGAATTCTGTTTTACCCCAGGACCGGGGTTTTGGAGATCTCGTGTGGCTTTACTCCCAGCCTCATTCCCACCTGATACCACATTTGGGATGTGCTCAGGGAAGGCCCCCCATCCTGCAGCGTTTTGCACCCTTTTAGTGGCGATTTAATCTGCACAATGGTGACACAGAGGGTGGGACTGCAAACAACCCTCTGCCACCCTCTGGCTGGGGAGAGATGGAGCCGCACAGCTGTGGCCAGATGTTGCTGCCCGCGGCTTCCCACCCCTGGAACAGGCTGCCCAGGGAACACACGGGAGCTGGAAAATTGTCCCCCACCCCACCCCCGGCACCAGATGTGGCCTGAAAGGAGCCCAAAAACTGCCCAGGGGGTTTGGAGCACGTGGATGTCCCTTTTTTGGGCTGAGAGCAGGAGGTGGGAAAGGGTCACGGATCATCGAGTCTCCAAATCTCGAGGTCCATCTTGGCCAGAGGATGCCAAGTCCCCGGGAATTTTGGCTTCCTGCAGGGTGCCAGAGAAACGTGGGGTGCTGGGAAATCAGGGTGGTGCTGAGCAGAGGGTGGGAAACTCTTCCTCACAGAGGGTGGGAAACTCTTCCTCACAGGCTTTTTCCTCACAAAGGCTTTTCTCCTTGTAAGCAGCTTTCCTCCATCACAGCTCATCAATTGCATCTATTTCACCTTGTGTTTTATCATCAGTGGAGTTCACCAGCAAGGTCCATAGGAGATAGCAAAGAAAAAGCGGTACAGTTGGTGAATTCAGCTGGAGTTACAGCTGGAATTGCATCTACTCACTTGCATTTATACCAGTGCATTTATTCATTTGCATTTATTCCATTGCAACTGGAACTGCATTTATTCACTTGGATTCCCTCCCTACTCTCATGCAATGACTCACTTGTGGTTAGCACTACCCTGGCTTGGGATAATTTGGGTTTTACAGCTTGTGCCACCATCAACCTGTCCTGAATCCGTGCTGGGAAAGTGAAAGCCTTTAAACTGTCTCTGGATGGAGACCTGGGATTTTCCTTCTTAAGGCTTATGTGAAAAGTCCCTGTGATTCCTCTCTGGGCATGGCCTATATATTTAATCTTGATCCCTTAAAAAAAAACCCACCCATCATGTTCATACATGTTATGTTTTTAAATAAAAACAGCTTAAAGGCTCTTTCCACCCAAAGACCAGCAACGTGAGACAGGTTATTAACCCTAATATTGGTGTTTGATTAGATGAGGGGGAACAGAAGAGGACAAACTGCTGGTGGCAGTCCCCACTTGTCCTTGCCCAGCCCGGATACTCACTGGATCCCCCCAGCCCTCTTTGATCCCTAAACCCAATTTTATTACAGCCGGGCTTCTAAAAATTTGGAAGCCCGACTCAAAAGCTTTGCAGCTGGGGTGAAAAGGCTCATAAAAGGCCCCGGGGTCCCAGGGGGCTGAATGGGGGTTTTGTCTCCTTCCCCGGGGCTGGCTGCCTGTGCCCCTGGCCGTGCCTTGTTCCCCCGGCGCTGTTTGTTCTGGGTATTGTTGGGCAGACAGCTGTGGCTGTTCAGCCACTCCAGCGCCTGTTTGCCCAGGGATTGGGCTGTAATCCCTCCTGGATTTCCCTCGGCTTGATCCCATGCAATCATCCTCCCCCCCCAACCTCCCCTCCCTCGCCATACATCTCTTTGGATAGTGTGTCAAAGGGAATGCTGAAGGAGAAATTAAGACATTAAGGCCCTGGCAGATTGCGAGGAGGTTCTTTAGCAGACGATAATGTGTAACAAATTACAGTACAGCCCTTCTGCCCCGAGCATCCTTTTCAAGCCTCGCTCGGCCTCTTTTGTCCCTCTGGAGCTTACAGCTCTAATCAGATGAAATTAATTATCAGGGTCATATGACTGGCAAAACCCCCAAAACAAGCCCAGGGCCAGAAAGGAGTTGGGGGAAACACTTTTGTGCATTGTGACTCCATCCGACCCCCGGCCCATCTCCGCTGTGCTCTGCTGTGCTCTGCTCCTCCCCATCCCTCCAAAGCCAGCTACAGTCACTTCTGACAGCACCAGATCAGGGAGAAACCACAGGCTCAGGCTTCAGCAGAGCCCTCTCCCCGTTACCCACAGAGTCTGTGTCCAGGTGCCTTCGCAAAGCTCCGGAGTTGAGGTCGCCTCTCACAAGACAGAGGCTCTTCCATCTTCCATTCCAATTGGATATTAGGAAAGAAATTTTCATGAAAAGGGTTGTCAAGCATTGGAACAGTCTGCATAGGGCAGTGGTGGAGTCACCATCCCTGGAAGTGTCCATAAAAACACGCGGATGTGGCGCTCGGGGACGTGGTTTAGTGGTAAAGAGGGGGGTGGTGCTTGACGCTTGGACTTGATCTTTACGGCCTTTTCCAACCTTAACAATCCCACCATTCCACCATCCTACAACTCTACAGCCATGCCTCGAGGCGTGCAGAAGGCTTCCCTCATCCCTCCACGTGCTTGCTTTCCTGCTGTCTGGATTCCAGGTGCTTCCAGACAGGGCACGTTCCCTACGTCCGGCACGCGCCTCCCGCTGGGGCGGCACCGTCAGGTCGAGCACAGAGCGCAGCGAGAGCAAACCCAGGAGCCGTCGGGCCTCCTTCAGCTGAAGGCAAGGATATTTCTAAGAAAATTACTGTCTGCACCAATAAACTCTTATTCATCTCTCCCAACTGCTGCTAAGGACACCCTTTCTCGGGGAGGCTGCGAAACTGGCTGTGGTAACGCCGCGGGAATTTTTGCAGCGTTAAGAAATGGTGTTTTTTCTTTTTTTTTTTTTCTTCCACAAGGCTCTTTTTTTTTTTTTTTTTTTTTCACTAGGAAGCAAATGGGGTTTAATTTCTTTTCTCCCCTCCCTTCCTCCTTCCCCGCCCTTGGAAATGGGAAGCGAAAGAAAATTGCAACCGCGTAGACAAAAACCCCTTTCTGAAGACATCGCCCCGGTTTTGTCTCTCCGTGCTGAGAAGCCTCCGTTGAGCCGCCGCCACAGAATAGACCAGCTGATTGAGACAGATGTTCTCTTCTTTAGCAAGTGCCAACACTTTGCCCAAACACATATTTGCTGACTTACCCTTCACTGGAAAACATCTTGAAAAGGCGGCGGAGATAAAAAGCGAGGGAACGAAGCGGCGTTGTGTCCAGATTTAACACAGCCCAGTGCTCCATTCTCTAACCCCAGTCCTGGTTGAAGAGGTCCCTTTCAGTGGGTCCTGTTCATTTGTTGATAGATAATAGGGGCTGGAGTTGCTGCAATCCATGTGCAGAAAGCAGAAAATAGAGTCAATTACATCTGTATTAGGTGGCCTTGGGGAGAAAATCTCCTTACATGCCTTCCACTGATACTGTTCTTAATTATATTGGCTGAGTTGCTGCCTATGTTAAACCCGAGCACAACTTGGAGCTGCTCTAAATATAGAGCCTAAAATATCTCCTGGGAAGGTGGTGGTGGTGGTGGTGGTGGTGGTGACGTAACTTCCCGGCAGGACTTTGAATTAGGCTTTGTAATTTGCCCGCAACAAAGGGCTCAAAATGAGGTGGTGCAACGATGCCATCACCCACTTTCTGTGCCTGGGGTGCCTGACCCTGCACAGCCCCTTTCCTGCCCAGGAGGTGACACGGCAGGAGCCAGGGCAGGAGGAATGGCACAGCTTCCCAAGGGACTGAGCCTCTCCTAGGTGAGGTCCTGCTGGTCCACTCCCAGAGTTTGGAAGAGGAATGATGCATACACCTTTCCTAAGGGACTTAGGAGCATAGACAACACCTGAAAAACCCTTTTTTCCCTCAATTTTTTTTATGCAGAATAGGTAAACTCCATCATCCTCTGCCATCCAGAGACCAATATCCGCAGTATTTCACAGCCCCTTTTCCTTTTGCTTTCCCTTAATCTTATTAAGTGTCTGTTCCCATACCTGGGGGAAAGGAGGGAAGAGGGGGGAAAAAAAAAAAAAGCCATCAATTATATTTGCTTTGCCCTTGAAAAGATTTGTCATTTTGCCATCTGTAGGCAAGCATGCTCTGCAACAATAGGTTTTGTTTGACTTCTCTGGTAAAAAGGTCCCTCGTTTTTTTTTCTCTCCCTTGGCCCCGTCCACAGCTTGCTTTCCCTCCCGCCTCATTCTTTTCAGTGGGCCTGTTGATGAGCTTGGCCTAATCAGATTAACTCAACCCAGACACAGCAGTGGCAGTTTATTCTCTTTTAAAAGGACTCCACGGTTTCCTACAAACTTTTTGTAAACTCTTCATCTCCGGCTAAACTCTTTTGTAAGCTGTATCCAATGGACTCTTTGAGAGACCCACACTCCCCGTCAATGAAGACCTGTTAGAATGGGTCACTAATCCAAAAGAGGGGAGAAATGCCTTTAAAGCCGTGCACTGATGCATTGGGAACCCTGACCAGGACCTGCAGAAAGAGGGAATTGGATTCCCAAAGAGCTGGAACATTTAATTTGGTTCCTAAAATAAGTATTTTGAAAAAGTCAGTCTTGTTTACAAGGCTAATGAAATAAGCTATTTTCCTCTGGAGAGTTCCCCAGGTGCCAGGACACACTTTGGTGTCTGTCCTT
Source organism: Myiozetetes cayanensis (assembly GCF_022539395.1). Classification (NCBI taxonomy): domain Eukaryota; kingdom Metazoa; phylum Chordata; class Aves; order Passeriformes; family Tyrannidae; genus Myiozetetes; species Myiozetetes cayanensis. Next base: position 2,636,904 of record NW_026087499.1, on the reverse strand, counting down.
CACCCAGCCCACCCTTCCCCTCCAGCAACCCCACAAGGAGCTCAGAAGAATCACAGGAAACAAAGCAACACCTTCTTGGTTGGTTTTTACAGCTCTGAGTGTTCACCTCGTTTTTCCTTTGTCAGGCACCAGGAAAAGATCAGTTTGGGACCTTCATGCACCAGAATTCCTGATCCAGGTCACAGAATCACAGAGTCACAGAATCACTGAGGTTGGGAAAGACCTCCAAGACCATGGAGTCCACCCTGTGCCCCATCCCCACCTTGTCCCCCAGCCCAGAGCACTGAGTGCCACATCCAGCCCTTCCTTGGACACCTCCAGGGGTGGGGACTCCACCACCTCCCTGGGCAGCCCCTTCCAGTGTTTAACAACCTTCCTGTGAAGAAATTCCTTCTGATGTCCGGCCTGAACCTCCCTTAGAGCAGCCTGAGGCTGTGTCCTCTCATCCTTATTTTAGGGTGGAAGGCTCCTCGCTGCCTCTGAGGGGTGTTTGGTGACACTGCTGAGCCCTGGAACAACCCGGCTCAGTGGAAGGTGCCCCTCCTAAGAGCTCTAAGGTCTCTTCCAACCCAAAGAATTCCATTTCATTCCCCCATGTTGGCACTTCTGCTTGTAAAAAAAAAAAACCCCAAAAACATATAGGCACCAGGTTTCAACATCTGGAGACCCTCCTGTCAGCACCAGGCCGGACCTTTTCCTTCCAGGAAGATTCCCACTTCCGTAGCCGTTGTGACCTTGTGATTGGCGTGTCTGAACAACTTCATTGTGGAGGGGATTTCATGGCACTCACTGGAAGTTTCCACCCCTTTAGAGTTGCACAGAGAAGATTAAACGTTGTGACTTCATCCCCCTTCCACCACCACCACTGTCACAGCGACTTAAGAGTCATTTCGCGCCTCTGATAAAAAACTTTGCCCCAGCCAAAAATAAGCAAAGAAGATCCCACGAGGCACAACAATGAGCAAAAACAACTCCCTGAAAAAATACCCCCATTGTCTTCCGGGGAGGAGACCGTCATTTTTCATGGTATCAGCTTTATATTAAAAATTCAATGGAATGGCAAAGAAAAAGAGTTGTCTTCATTGGGTGGGAGAGGCAGGACACCCAGTCCCTCCCTAGCTCGTGGGCTTAGGATTTTCCATTTGGAAATAAAGGGAGAAGGACTGAGCCCAGGATCTGGATTTTGGAGGAAGTAGAACTTCTTAAGCCTAACTTGACGTGGCTGGGTGCTCTAGGGAACGGTGTGGGAGGCATGGGAGGAAGGAAAATGGACACATGGAGAGACAAGTAGCCAAAATCCCAGCACAGCTTAACCCCTGAGACCCCTAAAAACTGCCAGTGGAGTGGTGACATTAACCCAGCACAGTGTTCATCCCTAAACCATGTCCCCAGGTGCCATATCCAAGGGGTTTTTCAGCACTTCCAGGGATGGTGATTCCATCAGAGCCCTGAACAGCCTGTTCCAATGCCTGACCAAGATTTCTGTGAAGAAATTTTTCCTAGCTGACTTGTTTGTGGGCAGAAACTCATTCTGGGTCCTGGTGGCTGCAGCAGGGCTGGCTGGTCAACCCAGAGGCTCTGTGGGCTCCCCACAGGGTGGGATGTGGTCTTGGGCTCCAGGAACCCAGCAGGTCTCACCCCCACCACTAATCCAAACCCTTGTTCTCACCCCCCTCCACCCCACCCCCCTGAGTTTTAACGACAGGAAACCTTTTGTTTTTTTTTTTAAAAAAAAAAAGAAAGAAAGGGGAATTGGGGCCTGTCTGGCTTGGGAGAGTCAGGATTTGTTCCTACCTTATTATATGCTAATTAGGATTTCAACAAAGATTGTCCCATCACAAGCAGGTGGCCAGTGGCAACGTGCCTGGGACTGAAGAGCAAGTCTTGCCATAAGGAGAGTCAGGGAGCTCGCTGGGAGCCAGCAATTCCTGTCTGATCTCTGCCTGCCCGTCTGGCACCCCATGAATAATTAATAAATTAATGATACACCTCGCTGCTGCACGTTAAATGGGCTGGCAGCCTGGAAGCTCAACCTGCTGCCCTGCAAAAACCTGGCAGAGAGCTTGGCTCTGGTGCGTGGGGCTGGGACGGGGCGTTCCCTGGGGAATGGGGTGTTCCCTGTGGAAGGGCACGGGGAGCCCTGAGGGTTTTGGGGGAACCCTTTGTCTGCAAAGGGGTTAAACCCTGTTAGTGTGACTTGGCTGCATGGTTGGGACCTGGATCTGTTGAAACCAGAGGAATTTGCAGGGGTGGGATGCTGGGCTGCACTGTGTGGAGATGGTCCCATCCTCGAGAGACTCTGACAAAGGAGCAGTTCTCCTCCTGTGTCTTTCCTGGGTTTGTAATCCCTCTGCAGGGAAATCACCAGTCTGACAGCAACCAAACTTGGGCCAGAGGACTCCTAACAGAGGGTTGGTCAGGCTTTTCCCTTCAGTTTTGCCAAGCTCAGTCAGGAGTTACTGCGCTCCCTCGCAGAGCTTTCTCAGGTCTTATTCAGGAAAACATAAAACACCAGCCAGTGATCCAGAAGAGCTGACACTGGAAAATGACTGCATGTGAGAAAGAGAGAACTTGGGTAAGGCTGCAAACTCAGGTACATGACATTTCAGAACTGCTGCTCCAGTCTGTGCTGGCAGCCCCATCCCAGCACCGCGGAGCGTGACGGTGTCTTTAACACCACGGTCACGAGCCATGGACCTGTGGGAGCCCCCAGCTCGTCCTGTGCACGGCCTTGGCTGATGTTTGCCAAGCCCCTGGCTCACATACAGCGGGAGCTGGAAGGTAAATCTAACAGGAGCCCGTGGGGAGAAGGAGGAAGGTCTCCTCCAGGCAGTTCCATCCCCTCCGAGTTTGCTGCAGGCACCTCCTCTCCTGGCAAAAGCAGACGGAAAATTTCAGCTCAGGCACCTCTGAGGGCTGGCAGAGTTACAAGCAACAAAACCCCAGGTCTTACTATGGGACGCTTCAAGCAATCCCTGGGACCAGCAGTGCTCCCAGCACCTGCTGTGACCTCCCAGCGTCTGAAAACTCAGGCCAGGCTGGAGGGGTTTGCAGTGGTTGTGGAGCCTCACCAGAGGCACGTGGAGCGCTGGGAAGCCTTTGCCCAGGGGTGGTGTGAAATCCTCCATCCTCTCCCAACGTGCCAGGCATATAAACACCACCGTTCCCTCGGTCCCTGCAGGAGCTGCTGCTGCTGCTGCGTGGCAGGGGGAGAAGGTTTAATGAAAAATTTAAAGGCCGGCGTCTTAAAATAAATTCCAATCCTGGCTGAAATTTCACAGCGGCTGCAAAATGTCTCTCGCTCCAAGACTTGTGTGCGGGAAGCGAAACAATTGCTCCCTTCCAAGGGGGTGGAGGGGGGAAAAAAAATGGGCCTTGCTCCCTCTCTGGGGCTGGTGAGACATGGAAGGCAGCTCCACCAGAGGGGTGGGAGGTGATGGATGTAATTAAAAGCCCAGAGGGAGGGAGGGAGAGAGGGAAGAACAATAAATGGACGCAGCTTATCTTGCGGCTGAAAGCTGATCTTCGTGGACATGTAACATATGGTATTTTCAATAATGGATAAACAGTTTAAAGGGGACCTGCAAATGTTGTCTTTTAATGAGCTAGCAGCAGGGTTAGGCGCTGAATACCCTCAGCTCACCTTTTATCTTGCTCCCAGGTCCCCCCAGTCGCGGCCGGCCGGGCCCCCGCTGGGCTCTGAAGCCCCAGCACACACTATGTCATGTCACAGCTGCCACCGACCCAGCCTGGTGGGGTCGAGGGGGTGAATATAATTACCCAAGCTGGATTTTGGCCAGGACAGCAGGGTTAGTTCCCTTACTCTTGCAAAAACTGCTGTGGGATCTTTAATTACCACCACGGGTCAAGACCCTTGGTTTTTACCAGCACATTTTGTCTCTCAGACAGCGTTTCTGGCAGCCCAGGGGCCCTCCAGCAGCCCACAGCGTTCGCTTCAGAGCGCTGGGTTGTGCCTATTTTTCAGGTGCTGCCTCTGGAAAATACATGGAATTAGCAAATGGGAGTTATCTCACGAGCAGGGTTCAGGCTCAGGGCTTCAGGCGTCTGTTTTGCTGATCCACAAAGGAGAAAAATGGGGAGCAAATGCCTCGAAAAACAGCCTTTGCCTCTATACCCAAGTTCTCCAAGACCAGGACCAAAGGTCTGTGGGCATGAAGGGAATTCTTGTGCCAGGAAAAAAGCTGCATGTCAAGCTCAGCCTCCAGAACCCGGTGCCTGCCTTCACTGGGGACCCACGTGATATGCCCAGATAAAAATGGGGAAGGCTTGAAGAGGCAAGTGGAGGTCTTGGCTGCACTTACACCTTGAGAGCTTAAGCAGAGCTCAGGGAACTTGGAGACACTTGGGAGAGACACGTCCACCCCTGCAAGTGCTTTGCCGTTGATGGGATTTAATTTAAACTCCGGGTTCATTTAGTTTCCGTCCCCTGGGAAACAGCCAGGGGAAGCAATGCCCATCCAGCATAATCCTTGAAAGCAGGGTTAGGTGGTGGCCATGTGGAAGGGAATTAGGGAAGTTTCCCTCTGTGGCTTTCCCTCCTTTCCCACAGGCAGCCTGGGAAAGGGAGATCCCAGGCGAATCCTTGATGTCTGCACAGCGAAGCAAGGGGAGGGTCAAGGTTCTTTTTCCTTGGAATTGCAAACAGAAGGACGATTTGTGGATTTAACCTCAGAGCCCAGATGGGAAGGGTAGTGCCAGGGGGCACTGGGTGCTGTGTGGGCAGTGGGGAGGTGAAACTGGACAAGCAGCACGTGTGGGTTTGGACACTCTCCATCGCCAGCACTGACAGGTCCGGCCTCTGTGAGGAAATGTGTGTTTTAACCAGCTGGGTTAGGGTCAAGTCAGCAAACTGGGAGGATGCAGCACCCAGTTTCTCTCCAGTGCCTCCCAGCATGCTTCCAGAGGGTTAAACCAAATCCACTTTTGAGGCTAAGCTTTCAGCTGGCACAAATCTGTGCAGATCCTTCAAAGCTCCGGTGCTTTATATCAGCTCAGGCTACGGGCACCATGCTCTCTTTTCATGCTGTAATCTCTGCATATGCTTATGCTTGGAATTATCTTCTTCATCCTTTGACATCCCCTGATGCCCACCAAAAGCTCACTCTGGCCTGAGTTTCATGTTTGTGTCAGTCTTTGCTGGACCAGCCTTGAGCACGACCCTTGTCTGATGTCCCTTGGGAAAGGAGAAGTGCACTGGAGCTCATCCCACATGGAGATGAGGCTGGAGAGCTCTTGAAACTGAGCTTGACTAACCCTGGAGCCGAGCAGATCACACATTCCCACAGTCCAAGCTCCCTTGAACCCAGGGCTGGGCTCCTCCTGAAAACCCCCCGTTTCCATCCTTCAGACCTTTCCCGTCTTTCACAGGCAAAGCCCTGGGAGTCTGGGGCATTTTTTAAGCTAACTGAAAATATACATGTGTTCGGGGAGCCATCTCCCTTTGTACCAGCTCATTAGGGGAAATAAATGGCCCCTGACCATCTGTCATCTTTGTGCAGGTACCTGGCAGAGAGGGGTGGGAAAAGGCGCGGAGGATCCTTAATCCGCTCAGGCTCCGGCAAAGTGAACGATGCTTCCCACAATATAATTACAGCAGTCCTGCTGGAAAGTGACAGACCTAGTGAGTGGAAATAGATGAATGTAATTAAAATCCCAGGGAGAGAGAGCGATGGAGACACGGACACAGAAGAGCAGCCGAGGGAGGAAGAGTGGTGGAGGGTGAGGAGGAGCCGGGTAACGGGAGGCGGCGAGGCTTCGGGGTGGGGACCATGTGCTGATTTAATTAGGGAGGAAAAAGGGTGGAAACTTGCTATTGATGAAGTCTTATATTTCCCTGTCTTTTACTTGCCTTTTTTTTAAAATCATGTGTTTCAAGCCAGAAGGACAAGCATAACCAGCTGGTCTGACCCGACACACGAACGCAGCCCCAGAGGGCTCTGCATCCAGACACGAGATTTTGCCCTCTGAAGCTTTGTGCCACTGCCTGTGGAATAAAGACTTTTGTGCTCCCAGCACCCCTGATTCAAGAGGTTCCTGCTATCAGGTGATGAGCTGCAAGGAGTCTGCACCTCCCAGATTCTTCCAGTCTCATGTGGATGAGGAGGGGCTGGGGTCAGGCAGGAGAGCCAAGAGCTTGGGAACCTGGGGCAGGAATTTCTCAGCAGAAGGCAGCTTTGCTGGAATCGGCCCCACATGAAGCAGAAATCCAGCCACTTCCAGAAGGATTCTGACAGCCTTTAGACCTCCTGTTCTCACACTGTCTCTCCTCTCCCTTGGGCAACCTCAGGTTGGCTCTTCCCCTTGCTCTTGGTCCAGTTGTTACCACACATCCTTACCCTGCTTTGTTTGGCAGGAGCTGGCCATCCTCTCACCCTTAGGAAGCCAAAAGTCACCTTCACTTGCCTTGCAGGTGGCTCCAACCCCTGCCACCCCCACTGTGCAGGGATGATAAAGGAAGGGAGCTGCAAAAGCCAAGGTAAACTTTAAAACACTGCCTCAGCTCTCCAAGTGACCCAAGTCAGAGTCCAGAGTCAGAAGCCTCAGGGAACACGTTTTCTGAGATCCTTGTAAAGCTATCACACAAACCCCACCACCCCAGGATCCCAAAAAGCTGCTGCAAAGCCTGGTGTGCCCTTTGCAGAGCCACAGGGCCGAGCCTGTGCTATGCAGCAGCTCTCTGAAACACTGTCACTGGACTGACTAGCACTGGTTGTTCTCCCTCTTCTTTCCTCTTTAAAATGCCCTTTTTTTTTTTTTTTTTTAAGTTCCTGCCACCTCTTTGATGTCTTTTAATTACCTTTCCCCTCCTCCACAGCCCCCTTCAGAGAGCTCTGAATACGGTGGGCGAGGTTTCTTTATTGGCTTTGCTATGGATGAGGCTGGGTGTTGAACAGGCTCTTCCTTGAGTGAGTCTTCAGGGAAATAATGGGATAACAGGGACTAGGGCTGTCTTCCTGGCCCTCTTATTGCTCTGCACAGCCCTGGAGCTGGGATAGGGTGCTCCAAGGAGGAGGATAAACCAGCTGGCATTGAGCATCCTGCTCCCACCACAGCGTGTCCCAACCACCCCTCAGTCTGATTTCAGAGTTGAGGGAAGACTGGACTCCACATAGGGAGGGAGGGAAAGGGGAGGGGGTTTGTGTCCTCATCTTGAGGAGATCTTTACCACCCCATGGTTTGGCAGGGATCAGCCCTGGGATTAGCAGCTCCCCGGTCTGGTATCAGCACAAGCGTTTTGTCCCTCTGTTGGGATCAGCCTCTCTCCAGAGAGAAGCACTTTGTCCCCATCCCCCTCCCTCACCCTCCCCTCACTCAGGATGGATGGGAAATTTGAGGAATGTTCAGATTTTACTCATTAGCCCAACCTCCTGCTGGCCCTGGTTTAAAACAACCTGCAGGGGCTTCCCTTGATCGGTGATGTATGAGTGGCAGCGATGGGGCAAGCCAGACATTGAGCCTGGCTGGAGTCAGGCTGCCTCCCATTTCCCTGCTAACTTGTCTTCTGTGACTGGACATAATTTAGTCTAATTGTCTTCATGTGGGTTTCTTTCATCATGGCCACAATCCCGTTTCGCCAGCGGCTCACAAGGACATTTTGGTGGGGTCGGGCTGGTCCATCTCTGCTGCTTCTTTCTCTTTCAGCTTCCCAGGGCTCTCAGAAGGAGAAAGGAGGTGCTTTGCAGAGAGCTCAGCAGCCAAGAAATCAGGGAGGGGAGAGGGAGCTTGTTGGTGTAGACCCCTCAGCTGATCCAGCTCCCATCCCGCTCTCAAGGAGCAGAGGAGGGAAAACCGACTCTCCCTTTCGCCTTTGCAGCTACAAATGTGCAAATCCCAAGCCAGAAGGATGAAAAACTGCTCTTAGTGTCCATCCTGTGCTGCTGCTGGAGACAGTGAGCTGGAGGAGGAGGAGAGCCATGAGCACAGTCCTTCCTCAGAGCCCTCTGCTCGCCGTCAGCACGGAGTGGCTGTGCCAAGTCACGGAACTGCAGAATCATGGAATGGTTTGGGATGGAAGGGACCTTAAAGATCATCTCATTCCACCTCCCTGCCATGGGCAGGGACACCTTCCACTAGCCCAGGTTGCTCCAAGCCCTGTCCAACCTGGCCTTGAAAGTTCTCCCTTTGCTCTGCTGTGGTTGTCCTGGGAACCTCTGGAGTCCAGGCTGGACCTTCACTCCCAGCAATTATCAGACCTCTCAGAGTTTTGTGTTGCAAAAAGAAGCCAGAGAGGCCCATGCCCTGCAGAGCTGAGGCTCAGCCGTGGCTCCAAGCAGGTGGAACACGGAGTTATGCTGCCTTCCAGCAAGGCTCACTGGTGCTCCTGGAGCATCCCATACCTGGGCACCCGAACCCCACACATCCTTCTACCACCTGCAAAGTGCCCGGAGTGAGCTGAAGGTGCTTCCCCCATCATCCCAGGGACTGCAGCAGCCTGGGAAAACAGGCCACGTGCTGGGATGTCCGGGCTGCCTGCAGCCTCCATCTGCCCCGGAGCCACTCCGTGCCTTGGGAGGGACGGCGCAGCCACCCAGCCGGAATTATCCAGCCCTTTTGTGCGAGATGTTTGGGTTTGGGGTTTTGTTGTTGTTGTTGTTGTTGTTGTTGGGGCTTGTCGCTTTGGTTTTCTTGGAAGCACGTCCCCGGATTTTTATTTATTTTTATTTTTTTTTTTGACGGGAAGAAGCTGGCGTTTCATGAAAGCCTCTCCTCCCTCATTATTTAACGTTTAAAGCACTTTCAATTAGTTTCATTTGATTTACTTTGATGCTTTTGTTCCCGGAGGTTTCCAGCGCACAAGGGGCTGCTCCACCTCTCCGTGGCTGCCCCACTTTGATCTCGGCAGCGCTGCTAAGGGGCCTCCTGCCACTCCCCGGGCGCTGGGACAGAGGCATCCAGGCACAGCATCCCCGCTCCGGCGCTGGCACCGCCGGCGCTGCGCCGCTGGCTGCTGCGCTTCCCCCCGGCCTGTCGTCACCCCCATCTGTTCCAAAACCAATATTGACTCGGGAGAGCGGGGAGGGAGGGGGGGGAGCCTCCCGCCAGGCTGTTTTAATCAAAGCTTCTTCCCCCCCCTAGCAAATGAAGTTTTTTACAAGAAGGTCTCCAGGTGCTGCGGCTCCGGGGAGGGGGGACACAATGGCAGTGCCCGCGGGGGATTGCTGCTATGGCAAAGAGGGGGGAGCCGGAGGGGCCGGGAGCCCCGAGGAACTCCGAGGGTTAGGCGGGATCTACGGGAGCCAGACAGCGGTTTTGAAGCGCGGAGCCAAAGCATTTAGCATTCGCAAACCAATTAAGGAGGGGAGAGGGCGGCAGGGAGGGGAGGTCGAGGAGTTTCAGCGCCGAAATTCGTTCTCATGGGAATGCTGAGGCAGAGTCCTCTCTGCTTGGCAGATGCCCTGGAGGTTCAGAGCTCCCCAGCATCCCCACAAAGCCTTCCCTTTCCCATTCCTACTCTCTGTAGCTTCCAAACGCTGTTGATGGTTTCTCCTTCTTGCCGAGGGTTTGGGTCTCCAGAGACCTGCCATAATGATTTGCAGGAGAAGCATTAATACAACGTTGGGAGTGACCAGGAACTCAAACCAGTGGACTCCAAGGGCCAGAGCAGAGGGAAGAGTGGGAAAATATTGGGAAAAGCCTTTCTGCCTTTGCTCAAGCGTCGTGGCAGTGACTGCTCTCTTGTCCAAGGTCTCCAGAATGGTTGTAGCTGTGTCAGGGGCTGGAATAGGGAGAAAAATGGGTAGACAACATAAACACAGTGAGGGATGTGTTACCATATTGATTTGGAAGCAGGAGTGGCTGGGAAAACCACTTGGGTTGTGTCCAGCCTGATCCTGCCTGTGCCAGGTACCACCTGCAAGGTCAGGACTTGCTCCCAACTTTCAAGTGCCAACTTTCCCTGCACGGCTTGGGAGCACACAGGGACATCCGTGCTCCTTGCCTGGGGCTGGCACATCTCAGCCCTACACCTGTGGGTGATGTCACAGCATCACACATCCATGGCCACCTACATCACCCCTTGGCATGCCCCAAGCAAGCTAGAGAATCCAGAACAGATCCAGAGCAGCAAAGAGACAGCTCAGCAATTTTTTGGGTGTGAATGTGGTGGGGGAAAAAAAAAAAAATACTAGCAATTGGTTAAAAATGCATCTCTTGAAAACAAACAGCCAGCTCAGAACAGTGGGTGAGGGCAAGGAGAGGGGCTGGCTCAGGGGACATGGGATGAAAGATTACATGCTGGAAAACCGGCCTTGAAAAATAAAGCCCAGTCTTTGCACCCCTTTCCCAACTGCTGGTAATGTTTCCCTGCCATGGAGGTCGGAGCCTGCAGGCGGTTTGAGGAAGGGGCAGCAGAAATGGGGGTCTGTGGTTAAGAGTTCAGCAACTGTAAAATGCTACCAGGCTTCCCAGTAAATGGAGTGCCATTTATTTTCCCTGCTTTAAAGGGACTGTAATTAGTTTAAAACCAGCAGCAGGGAAGCACTAGAGCTCCTTTCGCAGGGACAATGGCAAAATAAGTGTATCAACACCCTGGCCAGCTTATTTTGCTTTCCTGATGAGACCAGCTCCTTGCCTGGAGCCTCCCTTATCCCTGAGAACTACCCTGGGTGCTCTTTCATCACCCATCTCAAGGCTCAGGGGCTCTGGCTGCCTGGAGTCCTCACACAGCCACCCACAGGCACGTGCCCTGCAGGTAACCACAGCCAGAGGCACCGTTTCAGTCCCTCAGGGACTCCACATCTGCAGGGATGCTTGAAAATTTTGGCTTATCTTTCCAGTGTGTCTCCCTGTTACCTGCCCCAGCAAGCAGCACCCCGATGAGGACAGTAAACAGCTATCATTGCCTTATTATTCCACTTCCCAATATTTGCCAGCTTCTGAAAGGAATACCCTGGAGAAATTAAACCGAAGAGCATCTGGGGACCAAGGAAAACCAAACCCTTTCCAGCCACGTCCTCGTGAGACTGAGCTTTATATCAGCTCCAGGGCTGCTGGAGCAAGGGGACAAAAGTCCCACCGAGCTTCCTGTTTGCCTGCACGGTTCCTGGGGGGGAAGAACATCATTAAATTGCTCCCTCCTGATGCTGGGCAGGGAACTGGAGCCTGCGCTGGAGATGCTGCCACTTGGCTGGCCAATGGGCTCCTCCAGTCTCACTCTCCCATCCCCACGTTTCACAGAACCATTAAGGTTGGAAAAGACCCGGAAAGGTTGGGAAATACCCTGCCAAAGTTTGCCCGGGAGGGGGGAAACTCCCTGCTCTCCCCAGGCAAGTCCCGCGGTGGGGCTGCTCCCTCCTCCCTCGCCCGGAGCAGGAGGCAGCGCTCCCGGTCCATCCATCCCACCAGGGATGCGCCTCCATCCCAGCCAGCCTGGGGGACACGCGATTATTTCCCCGTTGATAGGGTTCAGTGGGACTGAAAGAGCTACACGCCCTCTGGTAATTTGTAGTTTGTCGATGCTGAGCTGACATTTCACTGAACCCGGGGCAGCAGCAGGCAGTGAGGAGCGAGGAATCGCTCCGCTATTGTGATGCCCCAGACACTGGGAGCTTGGCTAATAGGGGACATTCCTTCCTCCCAGGACTTCCTCCACGACTTTCATGCATTCAGGATCGGCTTTGGTTAGCCGGACTCGTTAATGGGCAGCGTTTGGGTGACTGTCCTCCCCGTTTGCCGAGCACGAATATTATCCCTACTTTGTGCTGTTATTGTTCATAACCGGGGGGGACAATTAATCAGAGCAGAAAGGACTTTGTTCAGCTGGAATTCCTTCCAGGGCTGCACCACTGAGAACAAATTAGCAGTTCACACGTTGCAATTGGCCTTTTCTGTGGACGGGAGTTTCGACTACGGGCACCTTTGAGGGAACCCGCACCTTTTCCTGTGCCTGGGGGTGTTTTTCCAGGGGTTGACTGAGCTGTTGGAAGCCGTTCTGCCTTCCTGCAGAGCATCTCTGGGAGATGAGAGCTTATCTGGAGAAACCTGAGCACTTCAATTCACGCCTGCTCCTAATTTAGGATTAGTGCCTTTCCCACCTTTTCCCAGCCGCTGTTTGTGTGTCCAGGCAGTGGAGGACGGGCCATCAGCAGGGCAGGCCTGGCACAATGTTATCACCAGAGGAAGGGACTCTGGAGACTGATGGAGCTCAGGGATTTCATTCACTGGGCAGTGACTGCTAATTGCTTTCACAGCTGATACCTGCGATCCAGCTCCTCCCAGAGGACAGGGCTCTGGGTGAACGTGCTAAGCACGCATTCCTCACCGTGAAACACGGTGATCTAGGGCCATTATTTCCCATCAGCTCCTCCCTGCAAACCCTTTCCCAGGCGAAGGACCAATTTCCCTGCTCTCTGCAACACATGACTAACGCTGTCATCTGCCCTGAGGGAGTTCCAGGCTTCTCTTGAGATGCTCAGGATTGATGAGGAGGTGCAGTGGATGGTCCTTATCTCCCTGGTGGCTGGGCTTTGGCAGCTCCCATAATGGTGAAGCAGGCAGATCTCCACCCTGGAAACACCAGAAGGAATGGGCAGAGAAATCAGGGGTGCTGGGCCACACTGGGAGATGCTGGAGTTGCCTGAGGCACAGGGATGGTGCCCAGCGGGCTCTGTGCTCCTGGGATTGCTGGTCTGGTGGCAGCTGCCCCGTGCACCAAACCTGACACCCTCTGACAGGGATGTGAGGATGAAACACCGAGCCTGCCACGCTGCCACAGCCAGACCAGCCAAGGCCACTGGAAACCAGGAGCTGGTGCCACCTGATGTCTGTTTTAAGGGTGCCCAGAGCTGAGTCACCTCATCTTGCCCTGTTCAGGCAAAATAAATTCCACCCACAGCCAGTTTCGCTCTCAGCAGTCACTGAAAGTGGCCCAAGGACTGCAGCTGTGCAGAGTGGGGTCCTGAGAGGTGTTTCTGCAGTGGAGCAGCAGCAGATTGACTGAGATTGAGCCTGTGACCCTCCCTTTTCCTTTTCCCTTTCTCTTTTCACTTCACTTTTCTCTATTTCCTTTTCCTTCTTTTCAGCTTCCTTTTCCTTTTTCCTTCTCCTTCTCCTTCCTTCTGTTCCTGGCTCACAGCCAGCCCCCAGCTCCCATCCCTGCCACACAGACATCTGTGTTCCACTCCTGGCTAATGACGTCTGCCCTGGGATGCCGGATGCAAAAATCCACCACACCCACACCCCCTTCTTCGTTCCCAAATCTGGTTTGCATTTCCCAAATTTTATCAGGCACGGATTCTTTGAGGTTTTTAAAGACTCCTGTCCTAATGGCAGCCCTGGCTTTGGGGCTGTAGTGTTTGTTTAGCAGAGCCTGGGGGTCCTGTGACGCTCAGTCCTATTCATCCTGATGGTTTGCTGCTCCCGTGCCTTTCCCAGCTTGAAGGCGTGGGGACAAGGAGCTCCTTTAGGAGGGTCTATCCAAAATGATGCTTAGCAGAGCATGAGGACCACCTGCCTGCTCAGCTCCCCTCTCCAGCACCCTCATCCCAGCATCCCACTGTGGCTGTTACCAATGAAGCCTCCAAGGTGCCCCAATAAACAACCTGCTCGTCTGGGTGTGAGATAATGGGAGGTGATGAGCTTGGTCCTCCAGGCTCTGTGGTCTCCAGGGCTGTGTTTGAACTCTGCAATCAGGCCTTGGCAACACCCCACGCCCCGAGTCTCGCATGCCGCCCTTCCCGAAGGTCCCCGGGGACACCACGCGCCCAGTCCCACACACCCTGCCCAGTGACTCGGCTGATGGGGTGCAGGGGTGTGTCATTCCCCCCCTACCCCCCCAAAAAAAAGGTGGATTTCTGAGAGGGGATGCTCAAACAAGCTGGACCAGCTCTGTCCCCGTGCTGCAGATTTGCTCCAGCAGGCACGAAACTGGAAGGGGGGTGATTCAGCTGCTGACCTGCCAGGCAGCCCCGTGGGGCTGGGCAGGTTCTGCTGGCCAGGAGGACAAGTTGCTGCCTGTGAGCTTCCAGCAGCTGGCTCACCCAGAGCAGCAGTGGGAAACCCTGGCTGACCCAGCTGGGAAAGGGATGGGCTTTGCAAAGAGCTCTCTCAGGAGCCGTGTCCATTCTGGGGAGACCAAACAGATCCCCTGAGTGAGCCCAGAGGGGCTTCAAGGGCTTGGTTTGTGGCTTTCCCAGCAGCAGTTCACAGAGGCCACACTGGGAGGCAGAACCCACTTTCCCAGACTGCCAGCACTGCCTCAAGCCCCCTTTAGACTTCCCTGTGCTCAGCATCCCACATGGAGCTGGACAGAAAGGATAGGAGGATAATACACAGTAATTGTGTACTGATAGGGCATATCCAGGGTTGGCACTTCCAGGCAGTTCTGCCATACAGGCCAAGGATGTGACCAGCAAGTCGAGGGAGGTGATTCTGCCCCTCTGCTCTGCTGAGCTGAGACCCCCCTGCAGAGCTGCCTCCAGCTCTGGGGTCCCAACACAGGTCCCAAGACACGGAGCTGCAAATCCAGGTGGGCATGGAGGGGGGTGTGGAGCAGATCCAGGGCACCAGGGAGGCCCTACCTGGGCACCTCCTGCTTGGACACTTTCCTCCACCAGAAAAGCATTAGGGAGAAATGGAGCTTGGCTGCCAGTCCTCCCTCTGATCGATGGGATGAAATTTGATAAAGGAAGCAGCAGGAATGTGCTCAGCACATGCAAAAACCCATCTTACTCCATGGGAAAAAGGGCAGGAGGGAAGGGGCTGGGAGTACCAGCCTTCCTGGAAGGGTTTCCTCGCCCAATATCTGCCCAGGGCATGCCAGGGGAGTTTCCAAGCTGGCTCCATCTCAGGAGTCACAGGGCCACCAAGAGGGGGATCAGGGTGTGGATTCAGCAGGGCAAGGTCCAGAGGGAGGTATTGCCCCCTCTGAGAAGGTGCAGAGGAACCAATTTCCCAGCAAAGCTCCTGATTAGTCAGCCAGTTGCTATCCAAGCTGGAGCACTTCCAGACTGCTTGGCTTACACCCGGGGCAGTGCCATAGTGATGTGAGAGTTCCTGAGAGGGGAATCCCACCGGAGAGGCTCTGTGCCTTCACCAGGCCAAGGATTTCTGCGTGTCTCTCTCTGCCCGCTGAAGATGCAAACCCTGCCTGGAGGGCAGCAAGTCCCCGGGCAAACGCCCACCAGCGAGCAGAGAGGATGTGCAGGAGGAGACAAGGCCCCTCTGAGACGCTCCAGAGGGCTGAGAACAGCGCTGTGGGGCTGCCCTGCCTTCACTCCGTGATAAATGTCACACAGGGACACGCGCAACATCCCGGCACAAGCGAAAACAGGGAGGTGGCCGCCGGGTCCTCCCCCTTTTCCCCCCCTCCGGCGCCTGCGCTGCGACTTGAAATATGGGCTGGTGTCAGCATCCATTTGGGAATGTCTCTGCCAGGCAGGCAGAGGCACCGAGGCTGCGTGCTGGGGGTGGCAGGCAGCGCACCGCGGCCGCGATAAATAAAATTTAAACTCATTTGCTGAAACAGGGGCAAGCTGCACCTGGAACGCGCTGCGGGGAAGCGTGTGACCACCAACACCTCCCCCCTTCCCTCCTCCCGCCGCGCCCCGCGGGTGAGTCACGGCAGCTCCCTCAAGGATCAAGATCTGGAAAGGAGCCAGCACAACAATCAGCCACATCGGGTCTATACGCGATAACGCCGCATTATCAGGCTCCATCCAGCTGCTGAGTCAGCCCTTCCATCGCCCTCCCAGCCTGGCAGGCAACCAGGGATGGGGCTGCTGCCGCAGCGATATGGGATCAGGGCCCCTTCCCGCCCCGTGCGGCTTCCTCGGGAGCCGATAATCCCCCCACAGCTGCTCGGCAAGCCGCGGGTGGGCGGCGAGTGCCAGCCCTGAGGGCAACCCCGGGGACCTGCCGGGGTTAATTCGCAGACAGCCCGACCAAGCCCGTGCGGTTTTCCAGCCGGGAGCGCGGGTGCATCCGTGGCTTTGGCCGTGGGCTGGCGGCCGCCCCGGGTGGCACCGTGCCCGCTTCCCTGGCGGAGCGTCTGGCCCTCGGCTGCCGCCGGGATGCGGCAGGATGGGAGCTGCCTGCAGGATTGCCCTGGCTTTCCCACGGCTCGCCCTCGCCCGTGGGCAGAGCTGCGGGCGAGGGGGAAGGGGAGCAGCAGGAGAGGGAGGCCCCGAGGAGCAGAGGCAGGGACTGTCACCCTGCCGAGAGAGGCTCCCTTTGATGGTCACATCCGAGAGCCACGCAACCTCCCCGCTGTGGCTGCTCCGAAAAATCCACTGGATTTTGCTGTCAGCGCTGGAAATCAGCGCTGAAACCACCGCCCCTGAGCGGCCACCCCTGCGCTGGAGCAGGCACGGCTGCATTTTGGCTGCCAGCTTGTTAACTAAGAAAATTCAGGGGAAAACTCCCCCAGCTCCCCTGTGTGCTCCCTGTGGTGCAGTCCCGCATCCCTCCCTGCTGCTGGCAGGAAGCAGGCAGGGAATCAGGGAGAGGGAAAGGGGGGTGCTGGGAGAGCTCAGCGTGATGACAGTGCAGATGGGAATGCTCTGGAAAAGCTGCAGAGTGTCTCATTTCTTTGCAATATTTAGTGTCTCCACCTGGCACTGCTGTATATTATCAGGGATGCTGCGTTCCCATGTCCTAGAGTTTCAAAATTTCAGTATGACTTATAATTTAGAGACTGTGACCTGTGGTGGTTTGGAACTAAAACAGGCCTGGGAAAAAGGCAGAGTTTTTGTAGAGCACAAACTCAGCTCCACAGCTCCATTTACTTCCTACTCATCTTTCAAACCTCCACAGGTTCTTCCCCACCAAGCTTTGCTCTGAGTCCCACTTTTAAACCTGTCACAATTCACTTGGTTTAACAATGAAATGAGAGACAGATCTGAGCAAGCAAACCCTGGGCCAGAACGTTCAGTATCTTTGCAGCTGGATCCACTAATGTGGGACCAGAGGGTGGAATTTCCCAGCATGTTCATAGCATGAGCCACACACTTAAAAAAAATAAAATTAAAAAAAAAAATCCCTGCTAAAGAAGCCAGTGGGAAAAGCACACAGGATGGTGAGAGGAGCTGGGGACTTAGTGCAGCTCATTCCAGGGGATCCCAGCCAGCACCTGCACATCATTCATCTTCTTTTATTGCCCTTTCTCAGTTTCTTGCTGTATTTTAATGCAAAGCCTGATACCCTCTTTGGAAAGAGACATTATCCAGGCCTTCCCATGTGCTTGGGAACGCTGCTGGCCCTGTCTTCTGGCCAGATAAATAGGCAGAAGGAGAATTTGGGATCAGGGATGTGATGGAATTGTTTTCACCATCAGAAGCCTTGCTTCCCTCAGCTGTCCCAACCAAAGCCTGGACCACGGGGTCGTGATCTGGACCCAGCTTGTCTGGAATTGCATCTGTGGCTCCACTCAGCCCTGGAGCAGCACAAGAGTCTAAGATGCTCCAGAAACTCTGTGGCACTACCCTGTGCTGTGTGGGACCACGGAGTGCAAGACCCCCCAAAGTGGGAGGGTGGAAGGACTGGGATAAGGGGCTAATCCTGGCCCCACTCCTTGCTCTGGCACTGCTGGCCATGTGGCAGCAGGTGTGGTGTGACATGTTCACTCTTGGGGCTAATCCCTTGTCCCTATTTTCCTCTCAGCATGGGAAAGCAAATCACTACTTTTAATCTCATTTTCCAGCTCCCACTCCAGAGGGGGCCCAGGCCCAGGTGAGAATGCCTTGGCTTCCTCCCTCTGTTTATCCCCTGCCCTGATGGAGGGATTTTCCCATGAAGGGGACAGGAAGAACTGCTGGGGCCACAGAGAGCTGCCAGGTCACCAGAAAACAGGGAGGTCACACACAGGTCCCACCGGGGAAGGGGGAAGAGGATCCTCTGGGCATGTCCTTTGCATCTGTGACTTTTTCCCACTGGCAGAGACCTCTGGGTGCTAAACCAGCCCCTTTGCACCCTCAGAGGCT
Source organism: Myiozetetes cayanensis (assembly GCF_022539395.1). Lineage (NCBI taxonomy): Eukaryota > Metazoa > Chordata > Aves > Passeriformes > Tyrannidae > Myiozetetes > Myiozetetes cayanensis. The sequence goes on along the minus strand of NW_026087499.1, from coordinate 2,618,968 downwards.
TCCTGCACTTTGCAGACTCCTCCCTGGTCCCAATCCCCAGCAGAGCTGGGACCCCAAACCCACTGCCAGGACAGGGAGGAGAAAGAGCAGTGGGGTTGCCACATCCTTGTCCCAGATAACCACGGGTGACCCCAGAGCATCTCCCTCCCTCCCCCTCAGCCCCGGGAGGTCCTGGCAAGCCTGCCCTCCCACTGCAGCCCCGCCTGCAGCCCCGTGTTTGCAGCTCCTTAGCAGGCAGCCGCCTCAGACGCGTTTTGTGGCCACACGCAGAGACAAATAATCACTTGTAGTCTGGCCGCGGCGCTTCCAGCAGCCCGCCTGGCTGCGGGGCGGAGGCGGCAGGGCCGGTGGCTCGGTGTGGGGACGGCATTCCTGCCCACCCCGGAGCTGGGCTGGCCCTCTCCCAGCCGCGGGAGCCCCGCAGGCGGGGGCAGAGGGATCTGGCTGGCGGCCCCGGGGCAGCAGGGGTTAAAGAGCGGCCAGAACATCCCCGCCGAGCAGCAGAGCCCCACATGGGCTTGCCGGAGGCTGAAACGTGACTGGAGCCGGGTTGTGGTAAAGTGGGTGGGATGAGAGTTTCACGACCTGGTTCCAGCAGAGGCGTGGGCAGCATCCCCAGAATGATTAATGCCGGGGGGAGGCAGGGAGAGAGACCCAGCAATGCGCTGATAAGGGAGGGCTGACAGAGACGAACGGCAACAACAGAAAAGGACCCGTTTGTCAGTCAACTGAGAGAAATCCCCCCCCCTCCTCTAGGAAATGATAGATTGGGAATGCCACCTGCTTCCACCTCTGTTGACTCAAACCCTGGGCTACCTGGGAGGCCAGCGCTCACTCTACGTGAGATTTCCAGCGTTATTTATTGGAGCTCGTAATTCAGAGGAGAAAAATGGAAAATATCATGCATCCCTCAGCCCAGCTGCCTCCCAGCCTGCCCAGCCTGATGCTTGCTCCCAGCCTCCCAGCTCCTGGCAGCTGAGAGGTGAAGCGCACGAGAATCCAGATGATCCCTAAAGCCTCGCTTCCTGAGGCTCTGGAGAGCTCTGGGTCCCTGCAAATTCACTCCGCAGCTGCCAGCGAGAGGATGGAGGGGCAGGTGTGGGGAAAGGGAGGGAGGTGTGAGATGAGAGGAACAGATGCTTTGGAGGGAGCTGAGATGCTCAGCTTGGCCACTGGTGATGCTGCTGCCGGTGCGGGACCTGTGCTGGTCCAGGCCAGCAGAACTGAGTGACTTATTAGCAAATAAGAGGTTCTGCCCTTCTTATTCTGGCTGGAGAGCATCAGCTGCTGCCAGCCTGAGCAGGCAGGGAGGGATCAGCAGGGGAGATCCAGTTTCCTCTGGAATCAGGAGCCCCTCTCCAGGTGGGAGCTGCGGCCACCCCCTCCCCACCGCTCGCTGCTTTTGGAACGCGAGGAGAACACAAGCGACTTCTGGCGGTCCCACGCGGGAAGCAGCTGCTTCATCCCACGCCGAGGGTGCCCTCCAGCCTCCCGACGGGGCCGGGCGGGGACCCCCTGGGAACCGGGGCCGGGCACAGCTCGACCCCGGCTTGCGTGGGGTTGGATTCCTCCCGGGCTGTGATCCCGGGCTGGGCTCTGCGGGGCTGCCCGACCCCCCGAGCCTCCTCTGAGCCCTTCCCGAGCAGCTCCAGAGCCGCTCCGGCGGCGCGGCCGGGCTGCGAGTGCCCCCGCGCGGCACCGGGGCTCGGGATGGCGATGGAGCCGGGATGGAGCCAGGATGGGGAGGGATGGAGCCGGAGATGAGGATGGATGGAGTCAGGGATAGGGAGGGATGGAGCCAGGGATGGAGCCAGCGTCAGTGCTGCAGCGACAGGAACAAGACCAAGGGGAGAAGCCCTCTGGGAGGTGGTGTGGGGGTGGAAGTGCCCCTTAGACAGGGTGTTCTCCAAGTGTCTCCCCCATCAGGCTTGGCAGCTCCAGGCAAGGGACCCTGGGGTGGCACCGTGTGGCAGAGGGCTTGGGGTGTCCCTGCTGCTCACTGGAAAAGCTTCCTGTGGGGAGAGGACCTGGGAGTGCTGGTTGTGAGCCAGCAGCATGCCCAGGTGGCCAACAAGGCCCATGGCTTGGACCAAAAATAGTGCAACCAGCAGGATCAGGGCAGTGACTGTCCCCCCGTGCTGGGCACTGGTGAGGTACCACCTCAAATCCTGGGATAATTTTGGGCCCCTCATGACAAGAAAGATTTTGAGGGGCAGGAGCGTGTCCAGGGATGGGAATGGAGCTGGGGAAGGGGCTGGAGCAGCAGGAGCAGCTGAGGGAGCTGGGGGGGCTCAGCCTGGAGAAAAGGAGGCTCAGAGGGGACCTTCTGGCTCTGCAACTCCCTGACTGGAGGGGACAGCCAGGGGTGGGTCGGGCTTTGCTCCCAGGGACGAGACACCTCAAGCTGCTCCAGGGGAGGTTTGGATTAGATATTAGGAAATTTTTTTTTCACTGCAAGGATGATCAGGCTTTGGAACAGACTGCTCAGGGCAGTGATGGAATCACCACCCCTGGAAGTGTCTGAACAACCTGTGAATGTGGCACCTGGGGACACTGGTTTAGTGGTGAACGCTGTGCTGGGTTAATGGTTGGATTTAGTGATTTTAGAGGTCTTTTCCAACTTTTAATTCCAGATTCCAGAGTAACTGCCCCCTAGTGAGGTTCCCAGAAGCTTCAGGGGGAGCTGGCAGGATGCAAGAGGAGGTGGGTAATGCTCCTTCTTCGAGCCCAGTGCCCTCCTCCCTGCCAAGCACAGCGTGCCCAGCACTGCGATGGGTAAATTCAGGATGTTCACCTCCAAAAATCCGGCCAAGAGCGAATTTTTCAGGCCTGGGCTGCTGACCCCGGGGCCGGTGGCTGGGGAAGGGGCTGCCCTCGTTGTGGGCAAGGGGGCTGCTCCCCTGCCATCGCCCCGGGCTGTCGTGCCAGGCTGCGTGCTGGTGAAAAGGCTGGCGGCACGGCCAGCAGCCCGCCGTGGTACAGTCCAGGAGGGTAATGGGTATTGGATTGCTCCCTTAGGTCTGTTCTTGAACCTAATCCTCATTAGACTGAAACCCATTTCAATTAAGACAGGCTGGGCTCCTCCTTTGTCTTTCTTTTAATTGGACCGTTCCCGCTGCTAAATGGGCAGCTTAAGCATCCCAAAGACCCTGAGAAAAGCCCGGCATGTCCCCTAATGGGGTTTGAAAGTGGAGAAATAACAGCATAATCAGTCTCTTCCTCTTTGTGTCAGCCCTTGATTCACACCGCCTGCCCCCCTCCCCTTCACACCCTTTCACTGAGTGGCTGCTGACAGATGGGAACAGGGCCGCCACCTCAATGGGGTTTGTCGGGGGCTTTCATGGGCCCTGTTGCCATTCTCTGGCCCTTCTTCTCCGTCTACTCGTGGCCTTTGTGCCAAGACTGGGAACAAGCTGGGAAAGCTGAGCCCGTCCTGTAAATACCTGCCTCCACCAGATCAGCTCAAAGGACGAGACGGGGAACACTTGGCACAGCTCTTTATCCCCTCCTCTGCTCGCCTGAATTTCCCTCCTCCGCCCCTCTCTTGTTCTTTCTGTTGTTTTAGTACCTTCATCTCGATTTTCCCTGCCCCCCCTTTTTTTTTCCTTCTGCTGTCACCCTCCTCTCCTCTTTTCCTGCCACTGACCCCTTTGGTGGCCACCACGGCTCAGCTTTTGGCTCAGCAAAACTTCTCCTCTCAGCAGAGGGCGTGTGAAGTAACTGGGAGCCCACGTGTGAAGTAGTTGGGCACCCATGCATAAATTAATTGGGTGTCCAGGCATCAATTAATTGGGTGCTCATGCATGAAGGAATTGGACACTCATGCATAAATTAATTGGGTGCTCATGCATGAAGGAATTGGGTGCCCATGCATCAATTAATTGGACACTCATGCATAAATTAATTGTGCACCCATGCATGAATTAATCGGGCGCTCATGCACGAAGCCATTTGATGCTCGTTCACAAATCAGTTATGCAGCCATGCATAAATTAATTGGGTGTGATCAGGTGCGGTGCCAGTTGTGCACCCACCCGTGTGAGCAAGCAGCTCACTCGTGAACTTATCGGGTGCTCATGAGCGGCCTGATGGAGCAATCAAACATGAGTTAATTGGGCGATCTTGCACGAGCCTAATCAGGTGCTGAGCGTGTGCTAATTGGGCCCTCATGCATAAATTAGCCGGGTGGCCATGCGTGAAGCTGCGTGGGGAGGGGTTTTGCGTGTACAAAGGGGTGTTCATGGGCGAGCTGAGGGGTGCTCAGGTGTGAAGGAATCGGTCTGGGAGGCCATCTGGGGAATCCTGTGCTGCGCTTGGACCTGCTGGGAGCTGGGGTTCTCTCCCAGGGCAGCTGCAGGAGAGGTGCCAGGCGTGGGTGGAAGGGGTGGGGGCTGCCTGGGATCCCCTTTCCAGATGCCACCCCCCCCCACACACACACACCTTCTGTGGGTGCTGGAGATCTCAGCCCCCAAAGCAATAAGCAATAAATCCCAAGCAGGGCTCTGGACTGCCCTTCTCCAGGGTGTATTCCCGAGCCTCTGCATGTGGTGGAGGAGTCAGAGCTCAGCTGTAACTCTGGATATCTCTTCCCCATGAACAGATACAGAACCAAAGCCATGTGTATGCAGGACACACCAGCAACCACTGGAGACTTCGCTGTTTCCAGGCATCTGAAGTGACACCACACAGGCAGCTCAAACCAATACACAGAGAAAAAAACAACCCCAATAAATTACGCTTAATTAACATTTAATTAATGCCTTTTATGGCTTTCTGTGTTTTCAGGCAGGGTGTTGGATTTGCCCACACAACAGGCACTTGGGGTTGCTGTTGTTGCTCAAAGCAGCACACTCAGAACTCAGGTGGGTGTAAATTTGTGAGCCTTTCGGTGTTTTCCAGACTAGATCCCACAGGATGTGAGACCTGTAGTGGAAGGTGTCCCTGCCCCTGGCTGGGGTTTGGAACAAGATGGCCTTTAAGGTCCCTTCCAACCCAAACCATTCAGTGATTCCATGGGACCTACTCCCTGTCCGTGGGCTCCTGGAGGCCTCACTTGTCTTTTCCTGTGCATCCAGAAACGAGGAGAGATGCACTTTGCACAGATGTGGAGGGTGAAAAAGCTGGCAGGACCCCTGACTCTGACTCCTGGGACATCAGTCCCTCTCTTGCTGTGGGCTGGGACGCATTTGCTGGAGGAGCTCTGGCTCCCTGGACATGGCTGTGTGCTTCCCACTGGTCATTCTTCCCCCTCTCCAAAAAAAAAAAATATCACAGATCAGAGCACACGATCTGATCTACAGGCTGACTCCCCAAATATCCCTGAGCTTCTTTGCAACTTCCCTGCACTTACAGAGAAAACCCAGAGCCCAGTTCATCCACCAGTGCATCCCAGCCTCTCCAGGCTGGAACAGGCACGAACTCCACCTCCCTCTCCTTCCCTCATATGTAACAGGGGGGCTTTTTTTTTTTTTTTTTTCCCCTTTCCATATGGTGTCAAGCCCACCTTGGGCCAGAGCCCCTGGGAGAGCGGCTGGCAGACAGCTGGGAACAGAGGGAAAACAGCAGCCGCCGCTACTGTAACTTCCAAAGGGCCGCAGCAGGACGGGAGAGGGATGCGGCACCGGGAGCTGTCTCCCTGGAAACCGCGGCGTAGGAGACATAATGAGGAGTGTCCCTCCCTCCAGCAGCTCTTTAATTCCTTCTTCATCTTTCTTTACAGCCCGGGGGGGGGGGGATGAGGAGCCGTGGTGTCCCCCTCAGCCCAGCCTATTGTGGGTTTATGACACTTGGCCTTAGAGGAAAAAAAAAAAAGCACATTTTTTTTAACCCAGCTGCCGCTGTAAGTTATTGCAGCGCCTTGTTATAAGCGTGGGAGGGGGAGGGATGAGAAAGGAGGTCATGCAAAGGGTGCTGTTTGTCCCAGAAGGGACCCTCGGGAAAATCCGAGCGGGGAGGAAAAAGCCGCGGGCTCCAGTCTCCCTTCTCCTTTGGCTCTTCCCACAGACACGGTCTGAATGATGTGTTCAGGTCTGGGGCATCCAAAGGTGAGATGAGATGGGCATATCCCTCCATGCCCCTGGAAAACAGGGATGTTCTGACGCTGCAGAGGCGGATTCAGCTCAGGTGATGGGTGGGGAGGAGGGAAAACAGCCCCACGGGAGTCCAGGTCGCTGTGTCAGCACTGCTGGGTGACACCCCGTGGGCTGCCTGGGCCAAACTCTCTCCAAAGCCTGCAGCTGTACCCTGGGCAGGTGGGAGCAGGGAGGAACCTTGCCCTGGTGCAAGGAGAGCCAGGGAAAACAAGCTCCATCCCGGTGGGAGGAGGCTCTCTGGAAGCATCTCCCCCAGGGTCGTGGTGCTCGTGCCTGGAGCAGATCCATGGCAGTGAAGGACAGCACTGGTGGGGTGTGACCACCCCTCCCCTTGGACATCCTGACCCCAGGGCTGAGCAGCTGAACCCCCTCCTTGTCCTGGCGCTGTTCTGCACCCTCAGCAGGTCGGAAGGAGGAAGCTGCTGCCCCTCAAATGCTGCCCCAGAGCTCTCAGAAGCCGAAGCAAAGGCTCCTGCTGCCTCCTCGTGTGCATCAGAGCTCCAGCCTCCCCCCTCAGGCAGCACAGACAGGCCGGTCCTGTCCCTTTGGTCCCCATTTCTGAGAGGGGGAGATGCCTGTCCTGCCCTTTGGCTGCTCCCAGCTGCCTCAAAAAAAAGGGGAACTGGCCACCACCTCTGGCATTTCCCACCCCCAAAAGCGAGAGAAGAGAAGACTGAAGCAAAGCAAAACACTCCTGCCAAAGGAGCACCCCTGTTCCATCCTCTGCACAGGGGCACCCACCTCCTGGGCTGCTGGGGGTCAAAGGAGGAGGTGAGGGAGCTGCTGTGGGGTCACTGTGACCCCAGTAAAAGGCTCAGCAGCGGCTTGGGGTCCCTGGGTGATTGGGACTGTTTTTTCCCACCCCTTCCCCTACGCCTTCTCTGTCCTGATGTACAAGACCAATGTCAGTGCTGACCTCTGAGGCTGGAGAATGACCTCCCTTAATCCCAGACATGCTGCTGCTCTCCCCTGTTTCTCCTGCAGATGAGCCTTGGAGCTGCCTGGGGGAAGCTGGCAGAGAGCACCCAGCCCCTCCTAAAAGGGATTCCTCCGAAAAGGGAATGGGATTCCTCCCAGGGAAGGGCATCCTGGGGCCTTCAGCCTTTTTCCCAGCAGAGCAGCCACCCTGCAGGGCAGCACTGCCCTGCCCATCCCTGCCTAGTCCTTCTTTCCTTCCCCCTTCTTTTTGTCCTTCTTTTCTTCCCCCCTCCACCCTCCCTTTGGTGTTTTTTTTTTTTTTTTGCTTTTGTTTTGTTATTTGAGAAATGAATTTTAAAAACTGGAATCAGTTTTCCCCTTTGGGGGGATTAAAGCCCTCAGCATTCAAGCTCCCAGAAGCAGGAAACAGAGGCTTTTTTTTTTTTTTTTTTTCCTGGTGCAACTTGGAAAGACATGGCACTTCTGTTCTCCCTGAAAGCCCCTCGCACTGAATGACCCCCGGGCCCTGAATGAAGTGCCTCTCAATTAAAAGTTTCCCATTGATGCCGCCTGAATGAGACCTTGCTGGGGAATTCACCCTGCCTGAATGGCCCGGGCCTTCATCAAATATTAAGGGGCCAATAGATTTCCCACAATATTTGTACACCTTCCTTTGTGGGGATTTTTCCCTCCATTGAACCAGAAACCGTTAACACATCCGCTCCCGACGTGCCCCCTTCTGCTGCTCATTAGGGGCCGCGGTGGGGACAGTCAGTGCTGAGTGCCACCCCCCTCCCCTCCCGGGGGCACAGGAGCAACCACCTGCTTGTATTCATCCTCCAGAGAGGCCAAGCCGTGCTTGGAATCCCGTGGAAAAACGCGGGGAGGAGAGGGATGGGAGCAGGCAGCGCTCCTTGTCATCCCTGACTTAACGCCTGCCCGGAGCCCCGGGCAAAATCCCACCACGAATCCGCCCCAACACAACCAGGGGGTCACCTGGCTGGAGAGGGGGCTGCTGGCACTCTCCTGGCTCTCCCCTGGTGGTCCCAGGGAAAAGGGCAGGGAAAGCAGAGCCTCCCCTCCCCTGCTCCTGCTCCCCGCTCGCCACAAAGGGAAAGCGGGGCTGAAGTTGGGGGCTCCTTTCCGAGCGGGGACAAAAAGCTCCGGGACACTTTTTAGCGGCACCGAGGGCCCGGCTGACAGCTCTGATTGTTGCAGAGCAAGGCTTCCCCCCATCCCCAACCCCTATTAATGATGCTAATTAGAGCCCATGTGAAGCAGCCTCGCAGGGGGTGGGTGGGGGTGAGGGAAGAGGGGTGGGCTCTGCATAATTTATTCTCACTTAATCTCATTAAAGGGGGATAAAAAAAAAAAAAAAAGAAAAGAAAAGAAAGAGAGAAATGAGTGTGGGAATGCAGTGCATGGGAGGGGAACCACCAGATCGGTGCTTTTCCACCAGCTCTTCCTGCCAGGGGGCTCAGTGGAGCGAAGCATCACCATCCCTGTGTTCCAGGGAAGGGATGCAGGGAGCAGGGCAGCTGAGGTGGCTCAGCAGGTCAGTGAGAGCTGGGAACCAAACCTGGGGTGTGCACACCCCCTCACACCTTCTCCCAATGTCCTTTTCTCTTCCTGCATTACTCCAGACAGTGGGATTGGAGAGGGAAAGGTGCCATAACCCCACTGAGCAAGGCAGGCCTCCACCCTGAGCTGTGCTGGTTGAGCTCAGCCACTTCCAAAAATGCTTCAGGAAACCCATTCCTGTGCTGATAGGAGCAGATGGGAATTCAACCCTTGATTTTTCCCCCCCTAGCCCAAGCACTGTGGTCAGAGAGGGATGCAGAGCATGGGGCTGTGTATTACCCCTGAAGTAAATTTAGGAAAAGGCTCAGATGGTGCTCAGGGTCACCTCCCAGCTCCCTCAGACTGGACCAGCTCTTGTTGGGGTGAGAGTAAAGGTAAACAAGGAGAGGGAGGCGCGTTTATTTTTATTTTCATTTTTTCCCATCTCCAAGAAACCTCCCTCGGCTCCTCCTGCCCACAGGAGCATCATTCCACAATGCCCAGGCTCAGCTGCTGCTTGGCAGCTCAAGCATGAAGGGCCTGTAGAAGTGAAAGGGCTTTTTCCAGAGGGCTCTGTGGGAATGTGACCTGAAGGAATCCCTGCCAGGGGACATGGTTGGTGTCCTGGTGAGCTGCAGCACAGCCAGGTATGTGCTGGAGGGGAGGCTCCAGGGACTGATGTGAACACCAGCTGCTGTCTGGATGCCACCAGCGTGGTCAGCTCTGTGAGGAAGAGGCAGTGGATCTTTTTTTTTATGCTTTTATGATTCTATTTTTTTGCACTGCCCCTGCTTTTCCCCTGCTCTGGACAGCCAGGGTGGTTGGTGTGTGGGCAATTTGGGACCTTTCCCACCCTGGGATCAGCGTGCAGGGCTTGTGCTCACACTCAGACGTGGGCTGAGAGCGAAGGAAGGCAAGGATAACACTCCTGCTCCTCGAATCTGCCTCCTGGGCTGTGGCTGTGGGCTGTGAAAACCATCTCCCATTGCCCTTTGGAGCAGAAAAAATCGCCATTCCTTCCCTCCACTGACCTGGAAATTGTTAAACATGTTCCTGTGGCCCGTGGGTCAGCAGCAGCACTGCCTGGGTCGCTGGGCTGCATTGTGAGAGGGGGAATCAGCCACCTGTTCCCCAGCCCTAATCCCAGGGCGGGGGGCACCGGCAGCTCCGCTTGGCTGGCTGCTCACACCACCAGCTCCATGGGCACAAAAAGGCCAGTTCACCTGGGAACCACCTGGCTTGGACATCGAGGGGGAGAGGGGGGCACTTTGAGAGGGATCTGGGCTGTGGGAGAGGAGTGGAGAGGAGAGCCAGGCCAGCTGAGCAGCTCTGTTCCCACTCAGGACTGGGGTGGGACAACTGGGGTTGTTCATCCTGGAGAAAGGAGACTCTGGGGACACCTTAGAGCCCCTTGCAGTGCCTAAAGGGGGCTTAAACAGAGGGAGAATGACTTTGGTATGGGCAGATAATGAACAAAGGGGCAAGTTTTCAAACCAGATGAGCTGTGAGGAACATTCCTGGCTGGGAGGGTGGTGAACCCCTGGCACAGGTATCCCAGAGAAGCTGTGGCTGCCCCATCCCTGGAAGTGTCCAAGGCCAGCTTGGAGCAACCTGGGCTAGGGGAAGGTGTCCCTGCCCACTGGCAGGAGGTGGGATGAGATGATCTTTAAGGTCCCTTTGATCCCAAACTATCCCGTGACTCCACGTCTCCCAGCCCTTTGCCTGCACACAGCTGGGTGCTGAGCCTGCTCCTCGACTTGCTTTCCACCCACATTTCACACTCTTAAGGGCTGCAAATGAGCCTCCTTTGTCCCCATCAACAGAGACCAAGCCCTGCCTGAAGCCAGCCTTTTGTAGGTGTGGTTTTCCAGCAGACAGGACTGGGCACCAGGCAGTCTGTGCAGCCCTCATCCCGTCCTTCCAGAGGGAATAAACAAAGCAGGAACTTGGGAGATGGAACCCAACCACAAGCCCAGGCTGTGTGTCCCTCACCATCAGCCTTCCAGAGGCCATAGCCCTGCCCAGTGAGTGGAACAGTAGCACTGGCAGCGCTCTCCCAGTGTTCCTGGACTGCCCTCTTCTCCCTGGGGAGCCTTCCATGTGGGCAACATGTGTGATTTCCCACCCATGTGCTCTGCATGTGTCTGAAGCACATGGAGGGAAGTGGTTCCAAAGTCAGAGGACCCCCCCCCCAAAAAAAAAAAAAAAAAAAAAGGGAAAAATTAATGCCCGTGTTGAAAAAGCTTTAATCAGCCTCACACTGCCATGCTTTGATGCTTTGCTCGGCCTGATTTTTGGGCTGCTGGGTGCAGATGGGCTGAAGGTTGGAGGGATCAGACTCAAGAGTTTCTCAGAAAGGCCCAAGGCTTGATGGAATGGATATCCCAGACTCCTGCTGGGGGTGGAAGCTGTGAAGGAAAAGACATTCCAGTGTCTCCATCCCAGGGCTCTGTGGCTCCCTCAGCTGGATGGAGATCGGCAGAAGAGATGCAGAGCTGTGTGAGCAGCCAGGGTGTCCTGGAGGTTCTTGGAGTGCCTGCTCGTTCCTCCTGTGCCTCCACACGGGTCGGGAGGGATGGGCAGAGCCAGAGAGAGCGGCCACCAGATGACAGGGACAGCCAAGACAGAATCCTAGAACCACCGAATATGCTGAGGGGGAAGGGACCCACAAGAATCACCCACTCCAACCCTTAGCCCTGCACAGGACCAGCCCTGAGAGTCACATCCTGCCTCTGAGAGCGTCGTCCAAACCCTCCTTGAGCTCTGGCAGCCTTGAGGCCGTGACCAAACCCTTGGGGAGCCTGTTCAGTGCGCCACCACCTTTCCCTGATATCCAACCTGACCCTGCCCCGGCACAGCTCCAGCCGTTCCCCCGGGTCCTGGGGCTGCTCACAGAGAGCAGAGCTCAGTGCCTGCCCCTCCTGGGGGAGCTGCAGGCGGCTCCGGGAGAACGCACCGCAACATCTGTGCGGAGGGGCCGCCGCAGCTGCCGCCGCGCCCGGGAAAGCGCCCCGCGGCTCCATCTGGTTCGGGGACAATCCCGGCCCTGATGGAAACACATGGCCGGCATCTGGGGGAACAGGAAATCAGCGGCCGGCGTTGTCCCGGCAACGGCGTGTCCCCCCTCCGTCTGGTCCCCCCGCTGGGGCAGCCCTGGGATCGCCCCGCTCGCTCGGGGGATTCAAAGCCCGAGCCCCTGATGGGGGCCTGATGGATGGGCCGGGTTCGGTGGGGAGGGATATGATTAATAAGTGCTGTGGCCCCATTGTCCCCGCGCTGCGGCTGTCAGGGCCGCTTAGCCCTGATGGGCGCTTTGATGGCTCTGTGCCCGTGAGTGAGCCGCGGGCTCGGGGAGTCTCCTTCAGCGGCAGAACAGTGGCTGAGAACCCCTTCTCCCTCCCCAGGGCAGGATCAGAGGATCCAGGGTTGGAAGGGATCCTAAAGCTCGCCCAGTGCCACCCCCTGCCATGGGCAGGGACACCTTCCACTAGCCCAGGTTGCTCCAAGCCTCATCCAACCTGACCTTGGACACTCCCAGGGATGGAGCAGCCACAGCTTCTCCGGGCAACCTGTGCCAGGGCCTGCCCACCCTCACAATTCCTTCCTAATATCCCATCTAAACCTCCTCCCTCTCAGTTTGAAGCGGGTGTCCTGGGAGCTGTGCTTTGGTGAGCTCTGCTGCCAAAGATGCTCTGCAACAAGAGGTGCCCACAACAGCAGGAACCTCCTCCCCGGAGCCCCGTCCTGATGTTTGGGGCGAAACAATTCCTGAAGGCAGAGCTCAGCCGTGTTCTCCTCCTGCTGCTCCGACCTGGACACAGCCACTCCCTCCTCTCCCACAGCAGCCAGCGGGTCTGGGAGGGCAGAGGGAGGGGATGCTCTGCCCAGCACGGCTCATTGACTCCACCGGCCCCTCTCCCGCTGCTTTTCTGTCCTGTCTGATGTTTTAATAAGACTGTTGCTGGTCTGGCGAGCTAAAGCTGGAGATTCGTGTGCGCAGAAGGTTTGTTTCAGGGCTGCTTTCGTCCAGGCTGAGGGAAAAGGAGCAACCCCAGGGCAGCGCTGGATCCGGCGCGGGCTGCAGCATCCCAGTGTCCGAGCTCCGGGCTGGACCCTCCGCCCAGCAGTGATGCTGCGGGACGGGGGGTCACCCTCCTGCCGCGGGTCCGCTCCATCCCGCGGGGCTCCCCCGGGATCCTCCGGGATCCTCGGGGCTGTCGCGGGCCGCTCGTGCCCCCTGCCGGTCCCTTCCCGGTGTTTCCCGGCGTTTCCCGGTATTTCCCGGTGTTTCCCGGCGGAGCGGCACCGCTGTGCGCTCCTCCCCGGGGGCGCACAGATCGCCCCCATCGTCCATCTGTGGCACCCTGATTTATTAAAAAACCACCCATGGTTTATTAGAAACACCCCGTGGCTTGGCCCTGCCCGTGTTCAGGTGTTGGGGTGCTCTGCAGGAGCCCCGGGAGGGGAGGGTGGTCCTGAGTGGGGTCTGTGCTGAAAAGCACAGCAGACAGCACAAACACGGGAAAGCCGAGTCTTAAGATTACAGAATCACAGAATCATGGAATGGTTTGGGTTGGAAGGGACCTAAAACTCAGCTCGTTGCAACCCCACTGCCATGGGCAGGGACACCTTCCACTAGCCCAGGTTACTCCAAGCTCCATCCAGCCTGGCCTTGGACACTCCCAGGGATGGGGCATTCCTGGGTAACCTGTTCCAGTGCTTCACAGGGAAGATTTTCTTCCTGTTATTTAATCCAAGCCTCCCAATCCATGATTCTGTGAGTGTTCTGTGAATCTGCCTAAGCAGGGCTGCCTGAAACGGGCCTTTCCCAGGTGTGCTCCTGCTCCTGCAGCTTCCTCTCTTGCCAGGCAGCCACAGTGGGCATCGATGGGCAGCGAGGGTGATGCACAGCTCAGGCTGGGCACCGTGGCGTGCCCAATTTTCCCTGCTCACACCCCTCCTTGGCCCCTGATGGCACGGCCCTTGTTCTGTCACTTCACACCAGAGCACGGTGCCAGCCCTGGGGGCACCTCTGCTGCTCCTGAGGGTGCGGGCTGTGCTCTGTGCTCCCTGGGCTCAGGGTGCACCACAGCTTTCATCCACGAGAGGCCACTTTCCTCCTGAGTTTGCTGCTGCAGAGCCTGGGAAAGGCTCTCACTCGGGCAAGTGAGGCGGTGACAGCCCATCCTCTGCCCGAGCCCAGCTCCTTCCCGGCTTTTCTTCACTGCTCCATGCAAGGAAGAGAGCAACTGGGAAGAAACCCCACTGGCATTTTTCTCGAGGTTCTGCCTCCTGCCTGGCTTGCTTAAGTAACTCCTTGGGCATTCCAGGGCAGCAGAGGGAGCCAGGTGGGACCAGAGAAGCACATCCCACCTCCAACGCCAGTAATGCCGTGGGAAAACCCCATCACAGAGTCTCAGAGTGGTTTGGGTCGGAAGGGACCCTAAAGCTCATCCCATTCCAAACTCCTGCCATGGCCAGGGGCACCTTCCACTCCAGGCCTCAAGAGCCATCCAGATGCAATCCTGTGCCATGTCCTCCAGGGCGACCCTGCACGAGCAGGGAGGTCACACCAGGTCCACTGTGGCCCCTTCCAAACTTCCCCATTCCGTGATTCCCACCGGGATAACCCCCCAGGAAGGAGGGCAGCTCACCCCGTCAAGCCCAGACAATGTGGCTTCGTGCTGAGGGGGTGACAAGGTGCAACAGAGGGGACCAAAACTTGGGGTGGCAACACTCCAAAACCCTCGGGGGCCACCCATTGGCATGGGCTTCAGGGTCAGCTCTTGGCAAGGAGCCAGGCTGGTTAATTGGGAAGGCAAAGGGCCCTGAGAGCCTCAGCTCGCTGACAAAGGGACGCTCTGCTCTGTCCCTCTGCGCCAGCCACGCAGCTGGATGGCAGCCCAGACAGGCTCGTCCCAGCACCGGCCACAGGAGCTGGAAAAGCCACCTCCTGCCTGCAGGGAGGGAGCAGGACTGGGTGCTACGTGAGGGGCTGTGCCCTCTCTGCCAGCAGCCAGAGGGACAAGTGCAGCACCAGCCTTGCTGCGGTGCCCGGGTCCTGTCAGCCCCAAGCAAGGCCAGGGTGAGGGTTCCTCAGTCTCCTCAGGGGGCTGGACTGGTGCTTGTGCCATGGTAGAGAGCAACACCCCCATCCTCCTGAGTCCTGCCTTCTCCTCTCCTGAGTTTCCCTCTGTGCCAGCACATTCATTACTTAGGACCTGATTCCCATTTTTTCCATCACTGCACTGCGGTGGCCAGTCAATACCTCAATCAGTGTGAGTAATATCAGAGTACCTCTTGGCCCTGTTACTGTTCCCCAAGTGGCAAGGTTTTATGGCATTTCATTCCACAGCAGCTTTCCTGCTGCCAGAGCCTCCAGCCAGCCCTTTACTTTAGCTGTATTAATTCTCCTGGCTCAGCCCTGCTTACGTTGTGCTTTTAATTGAACATTCTTTCCCCTGTCTCACTTCTGCATATTCAGCCTTGATTTGCTTCCAGTTCTGCAAGGAAGGAAGGGAAAGAATGAATATGGCACTGGCTGCCCCAGGGACAGCACTCGTGAGAGGGACCCACCTTTGGTGGAAACAGATGAAGGAGAGAATGAAGGGCCCAATGGAAACTGAAACAGGTGCCAGTTCCTGATGGCCCTGGCACAGGTTACAGAGAAGCCCCATCCCTGGAAGTGTCCAAGGCCAGGTTGGATGGGGCCTGGAGCATCCTGGCCTAGTGGAAGTTGTCCCTGCCCATGGCAGGGGGTGGAACAAGATGAACTTTTAGGTCCCTTCCAACCCCAACCTTTCCATGACTCCACGATTCTATGAAAACGAGTGGGATAGAAGTGAGGAGACTTCACTTGGAGACAGTTTTGCCTCCTCTGGTCCAGGGAGATCCCAGGATGCTGGAGTTAACTTGTTACAGCACCCTGTGTTCCTTCTGCTCCCCAGTCCAGGGCCAGCACCGGGACTGGGTTAATTTTGAAGCCTCTCCTTCTTGGCAGCATTTTGGTGGGAGGGGAGGGGACAGAGGTGCTGCTTCCAGCCCCCACAGCCCTTGTCCTTTCCTGCCAGCATGACTGGAGTGAGTGTCACTGCTCAGACCACCCGAGCTGGGAGAAAACCAGTTCAGGAAGGCTCAGTTTGGCTTTAAACTGGTTTTCTGACCGGAGTGGTGCTGGTTTTGACTGGAGGGGCAGCAGGACACGAGAGGGACGTGAGACTTGTGAGCTGGTTTCTGTGCAGGGCCCAGCCCCAGCAAGCCTGGCTTGGCTACATTTGCTATAATAAGCATAAATGCAATTAATCCTCGTGCCTTGCCAGGGAGCAGTGGTGGGCTCTGCCAGCCTCCCTCAGGCTGAGGTCAGCCCTGCTGCAGCTCTTCCCTTGGAGCTGTCAGCATCCATGAGGCATCTCCTCCTTGCCACGGAGATATCCAGGGCACTGATGGGTTTCCAAAAGTGGATTTGACTGACTGAGAGCTTTAAAACCAAAATAGAGTAAATTGTTTGCTACAAATCCTGCTTGACTAGACTGGGAGCAAGCCCTGGGCAGACCTCTGGTCCCAGGCCTGAGCTTTGATTGGAACTACTACACCAGGAGCAGCAGGACAGATTTGCTTCCCTAACCTCCCTGCCACCAAAGCCTCTGGATTAAAACTTCTGCCTCAGGTCCGTTTTGGCACATTCTACTTTAGTTTTGCCCTTATTGACCATCCATTTAATTAGATGGGGTCACTCCCAGATCTGGCAGCACTGCAGCACAGAATCTTATTCCTAATCAAGGAATCCCAGAATGGTTTGGGTTGGAAGGGACCTTAAAGATCATCTCATTGCAACCCCCTGACAGGGGCAGGGACACCTTCCACTAGCCCAGGTTGCTGTAACCTGGCTTTGGACACTTCCAGGGATGGGCAGCCACAGCTTCTCTGGGAAATCTATTCCAGTGCCTCAGCACACTCCCTTAATGCTCTTTACAGCCCCAGAAGGGGGAGAGAAGAGATGGAATCCCTCCTGTGAGTGGGAGCATGGCTCCAGGGGTGCAGTCAGCTCATCCAGCCCCAGCTCAGCTCAGTCTTCATTGTCTCCTTCCTGCCCAAATCTCCACCCTGGCCACTCTGTCATTGCTGGCAGAGGTTGCTGCCTTCCCTGCAGTGCTGGTGCCGGGTCAGGGGTGCCCCAGCCCCCAGCTGCCTGCCAGGGACCCCGGGCTGCCTGGCTGTGAATGCACACCCTGTCCGGGCTGCCTTGGCACGGGCACAGCGACACAGCCAGGCCATGAGGAGCTGCTCAGCTCCCAGATCCCAGCACAGAGCTGCTCTCCCTGGTGAATGGCCTGGCTCCTCAGCCAGGATTATGTGTCTGAACAAGCCCTCAGCTCGGGAGCAGCTGTTTTCCAGCTATTGCCTAACAAAGAAAACTTTTATGGCTACACAAAAAGAACAGGACTCGCTTTTTCTGCACCAGCCATCTGATCTGAGGGCAGCAGGGCTTTAGGAACCCGCTGAGGGGCCGAGCTGTGCCTCGTGTGTGTGTGTGTGGTCACTCGCACCCTGCCACCCTCCTGGGCCGGGACCCGCGGGCTCAGCACCACCCACGCCACAGGATCGCACCCACAGGCACCAACAGGCCATGCCTTCCCCTTGGCATCGGCTGCATCTCTCTGCCTGCCTGCCTTAAAACCCCTTCCAGGCTTTCCCACCGACCTGGGCACTGCAGCACGAGCTGCCTCTGCTGTCAGAGAACCAGGAGCCCGGCCCTGGTTTGGTTCCTCACGGTGGGCTCCTTGTCCTTCCCCTTGCAGACTTCATCCTCTCCTCCTCCCCCCTCTGCCTCTCCCCCATTTCCCAGATGAAGCACCAGCGAGAACAGGCAGTCTGCAAGTGCCTGAGTCAGAGGAGCCTAATGGATGAGGCGGCAAATTCACCGAGAGAGAGCACTTTGCTTAATTGAAAAAGGCTCTTGCCCGTTGCTGCCAAAGGGAGCCAGAATGTGGTTCCCCTGACAGGATGGATGGAGGCTCAGGCCCCCAGCCCTGCTGTGTTCAGCTCCTTGGCTCTCCTCCTGCCCCCTGCAGCAAGCTGAGTCGCCCTGGCGGGACGGTGGCACCTTGGCAAGGAGGTGGTACCTTGCCAGCTGTCTCTTAGCACGGCTGTGCCATCAGGAGGCAGCTTTGTGCCCTGCCAAAGAGGATTTGAGTGCTCCCCCTGGGGTGCAGCAGCTTATGGGGCGTGGAGGAGGCTGTGTCTTGCCCGCTCTCTGCACCTCGGGCTGGGTCAGCGAAGGAGGTGGGAGGGGAGAAGCATCTTCACAGTCATGGGATGGTCTGGGTGGGAAGGGACCTCTAGAGGTCATCTATGTCACCCCCCTGCAATAAGATTTATCCCTCTGATTTCTCTCTCTCTCTCTTTTTGTCACTTCTTGTTGACACCAGGCCTTTTCTCTGGACTCAGCACTTTTGCAGGGCATCCAGCTGCCAGATCCAGGGAAAAGGAGGGTTCTGCAGAGCCCATTTGGGCACTCAGAGGGCAGGCTGCCCTCCTCCATCCATCCCCTGCAACCACATTGCTGGGCACAGCTGGGCCTTCAGCTGGCAATTCCTTGGCAGTGCACTCCAGGTGCTTTGCCTGAGGACTCAAAGCCTGGGCTGCTCCATCCCTGGGGAGGGATTTCTACCAGCACTCCACTCATTCCCAGGCCAGGAGGCAGAGAGCAGCCTCAACTCCTGCTCACCTGGCCCCTCTCTCCCTGCACCACCTGAGCTGAGCCAGGAGGTGTCAAGCTGGGAATGTGTTCCCACATCTTCAGTGCCCTCCTGCCCGCCCTGATGGACCACCAGGACTCACACAAAGCTCCAGCCTCTCTGGGACAGCATTCCCTGCAGTTTGCACCAGGAAAAAGGTGGGATGAAGCAGGGCAGTGACTGCCCCAGGGGCTGGGTGTCCAGCTCTGCCCTCAGCAGCATCCCTGTGCTGTGCTGGGCTGGGGAAGAGCAGGCAGGAAGAGGTTAACTCAGCCTGGTCCCTGCTCTGTGTGTGTGCAGAATAATGAATGCAGAGGAGAGCTTTGGGGAGAGATTCAGTGAGAAGCAGCTTCTCCCCAGTGCTGGCTTCTCTCAGCTTGGCACCAGGAGGATGAAATATTTACTGGTCACTTTGTGTGTGTGACTCAGAAACTGACTTTCAGAGAGAAGAAATCTTTTAAGAGCTGATAGTTTCAATGTCTTTTTTTATATATATATATAATTTTTTTCTCTCCCTCTCTCTTTTTTTTTTGTGCCCACACTAATGGCAAGAGCAGCAGCTGCATTAAGTGTCTTGGATAAAACTCAACACAAAAGCCTCTATCTCCTGCAGAGTTTGGTCCAATAAATCCTGCTTTAAGTATGAAATGGGTTTAGGGGAAGTGTGAAACCACAATTGGGGAGGGCTGGGTCCCTCTGTGCCTGCTGCCTCACTGGGCACCACCACGCAGCCTCTTTTGGCACAGGAGCTCAGGGAAGAGGAGCTGGGGCAGAGGCTTCAGCAGCTTTGCAAGAGGTTGCCAAGGGCCCTCAGAGGGACTGTTAAAACCTTGGCTCCTTGCTTCTCCAAAAAAAAAAAAAAAAAAAAAAAGGAGAAAGGAAAAAGCTGGATCCCTGCATGCCCTGAATCTTAATCCCTTCCCTTTCAGCTCCAGTCCTGCTTCCCAGCACCATCCACAGAGGGCTCCTGAAAGCTGGGTGTCCTTGTGGCATTTGCCAGCACCAGGGATGGTGGCTCAAGGATGGCTGCTGCCCATCTCTCCTGCAGCCCCTGGGACCCCCAAATTCCGAGGGCAGGGTGTTCCACGGGGCAAGGGATGCCACTGGTAGGGAGTGGCACAGCCCTGGCTGTGGGAGCCCACAAATTCCTGTTATTTTAAAGAGCTTGTGGCAGAAGGAAATGGGATACAGGTTGCCCAGAGAGGCTGTGGCTGCCCCATCCCTGGAAGTGTCCAAGGCCAGGTTGGACAGGGCTTGGAGCAACCTGAGCTGGTGGAAGGTGTGGAACAAGATGAACTTTTAGGTCCCTTCCAAACCATTCCATGATTCTATATTTCTGTGGAAGAACAGGGATGGGTCATCAGCGCTGTGTGTTCCCTGTAATAGAGTTTGAACCAAATTTGACGTGGAGAGACCTCTGATCTCAGAGACAGCAACATCCTCCCAGTTGCCTTGACACAGGGAGGGGACCATCTAGGGAAAAACAGGCCTTTCCAGGTAGGAAATCTAAACCAAAATAGCTGAGGACAAACTGGGAGCAGAGGACAAACTGGAGGCAGCCCAGGGAGCCCCATGATGGGAAGTGCTGAGATGAGAGCAGCGCCTGGGTGAGTCCAACTCGAGCTGGGCAAAACCCCCCAGCATCCCTTACCTAAGTACATGTATCTCTGGGGTCCAAAATGACCTGGTATCTGAAGCAGAAAAGGCTCTCTGTGTCCTACTCAGAATATTCTTCAGCCCCACATGGCTCTCTCTGTGCCTTTCATGTCAAATCCCAGCCCAGGCATCACCAGTGCCCGGGTGCCCTCTCTTGTCACCAGCCAAGTGCTGGAGAGCTGAAATTTTTTGCTGTATGGGAATGAAAAAATTGCTTTGGTTGCACTTTCTCTCCAGCTAATCCAATTTGTCTCCTTACTGCTTTCAAATGCCTTTTAAGGATTCCCAGCAATGTATTATAGAAATCCATTTGCTGAGATGCAGCAAAACGGGGTGGTGATGGAGGGGGGGGGCATTTTTATTTTACAGTTATTAGTGGGTGACAAGGTAAGTAACTGGGGGAAGATTGATCACCCAGCTAAGCATTTTTACTTTCTCAATTAATCCTGGCATGATTGTAATAAATCCAGGAGTGGGAGTAATTAGATGTGAACGGACCTCACTTCCTTTTGCTGCTGCGTGTCAGGGGTAATGGATAGAGACATCTTTCTCTTGGAAGTGGCCTAGGGAGACGTCCAGTTAGATGGGATTTCTGGAAAGAAAGATAGATGTCAGGGGCCAGCGTTCACTTTTTCCTCAATGGAGAACAGATTTATGCTATCAATCCACATTAAGAAGCCTTCATGGCTACATAGAAATCCAGCAAGTGTAATTCAATTAGCCCCCTGCACTTTTTCAGATGGGATTTGATAATGGAGGATCATTTGCCCCGAAGTTCACGCTGAATTTTCTTTCTGCTTCTTTCCTTTTTTTTTTTCCCTTTTTTTTTTTTTTTTTTTTTTTTTTTTGATTAAAAGAGTCATTGTGGTTCACTGGATGCTTTTGTCCCCAGGCTGAGAGGTTGCTAGGTTAAGTCCTAAACCATGCTGGAGGTTCATGGCCACTAAAACACAGCGAGATGGCACCTGTAAGAGTGTGTGTCGCTCTGATCTGCTGTATATGGACACAAAAAACCCCTCTTCCCTGCCTGACTGCAGCCCTTCATCTCATGCCATCACAGACCAGGCTGAATTCCTCCTACCCTGTTATTACAGCACATAACACTCAGTGGTTTGGGGTTTTTTATGCCCAGACTCCTGAAGTCACGTGAAGATGTGCAAATTCAGCATAATTTGCTGCTTTTAAAGCTGAAGGTTTTAGGATCACGCCGTGGAGAAGGGCCTGGATGCCTGTAGCTCCTAAATCTTGGGGCAGAACTGACATTTCAGAGGATAGGCTTTAAATTTTTCAGGCTGATCTGGGGAGGAAGAGAATCCCTTCTTGAATTTGTGTCCCGAGGATGTGACAGATCCCCACGTGCTCCTTGTTTTCCCCCCTTAACTAAGGGGAAAAGGCTTTGGAGGTCGCTGCCACACACCAGCCACTGATCCAAGTGGTCCTGTCCCCCACCCCTGCAGGGGGACAGCAGCTCTCTGTGGCTCCCCTTGGATGCTGCAGAGCCCATCGTGGCCAAAGTGGAGCTGCCACTGCAGTGGGAGGAAGCCCCTCCGTGTGGGTCCTCTGACAGGGAGCTGCTCCCACTGAGATCTCATTAATAGATTTACTTATTTGAAAGTCATTATACAGGCAGACAGCCTCATAGATGGAGGATCCCAGGGGCAACTTGTTAGCAGCTGCTCTGTAGCTACATCAAGAGGTTTTCTAACAGTACACAAAAGACATTTGACAATGTCAGAAACCACCGAGAGGGATTAACTTAAAAGAGAAAGGAGGGAGGGGGGAGAGAAAAG
This sequence comes from Myiozetetes cayanensis, assembly GCF_022539395.1. NCBI lineage: Eukaryota > Metazoa > Chordata > Aves > Passeriformes > Tyrannidae > Myiozetetes > Myiozetetes cayanensis. Next base: position 2,597,215 of record NW_026087499.1, on the reverse strand, counting down.
CACATTAAAACATGTCTTGGAGCTTATCAGAGATGGAGCAGAAAAACCAGCCAGTGGGGTGTAGAGACGACCAGTGAGGGAACCAGGGGCCAGCCCAAGCAGGAATGGGGACAAGGTTTCTCAAATGCCCCTGGGGAAGCATTTCCGACCGGCGGCCGGGCTGGGTTTTGCTTTGCCAGGGTATTCACACAGGGCTTTTATTTGCTTTAAAGGCTTGGCTTCAAATCCTGCGGGTTTCCTGCTCTGACGTGTGTGCCACAGCAGTGTGAGGGATGGGCTCTGCTCTGGGCCCTGTGCTGGGCCCGGAATCCCGGAATAAGGAATGGTTTGGGATGGGGAGGGACCTTAAAGCTCATCCAGTCCCAGCCCGTGCCATGGGCAGGGATATGTTCCACTCGACCAGGCTGCTCCAAGCCCCGTCCAACCTGGCCTTGCACACTTCCAGTGCACCCACAGCTTCTCTGGGCAACCTATATCCCCTTTTCCTCAAATTCCAACCCCTCAAAGACCGAAGGATTCACTCCACGGTCACTGATACCATGACTCTCAGATACCCAGCCTGATAACGCCTTGAAGGATCTGCTCTCAGCAAGTGCCCCCAGACACCAAACCTCCACCAGGAGAAGCTGGAGGATGAAGGCATGACCCTTGTGAGAGCCCTGGCTGAGAGCTGTGATAACAGATAGCATGAAAGGGAAGTGCTTCGGGGTCAAACGGTGGAGAGATGCTGCGGCAAAACTGCTGAGTGCAGCAGGAGCGCCTGTGCGGCCGTTCTGGAGAGGCAACAACTCGCAGCAAATGAGGGACCTTCTCAGAGATGCTCAGCCCAGCCTGAAAGGAGTTCACCTGCCCGTGCCACGAGCTGTTCAAATTAGAAAAAAAAACAAACAACACAAACCTTCAAAGGATGTGAGAAAATAAAAAATAAAATCGCGGTCCTGGCGAAAATGTGACAGCTGCTACCGCTGAAGGGGGAAGCCCCGATGAGGGGAAGCCTGGCCCAGGTAGTTGAGTTCAGATGTGGAAGAAATACCCCTGGACATCAAGACAAGCAGGTGTCTGAAGGTCAGGGTGGCTCAGCTGAGCAGTGCCAGGCAGGGTCCCACAGCCCTGGAGGGGCTTTGTGAAACCGCTGGCGCAGGAGCCGCCCGAGGGGGTGATCCCATCCCCTCTGCTCTCCCCAAATTTTAGCCCTCTCCCCCTAAAAAAAAAAAAATTAGAATTTCCATCGGAACTCCACGCTGCAGCAGGAGAAAGCAAACACTGGGTGATGCCTTGTAGGTTTTTCAAGAGGTTTGGATGTTCTTTTGAGCTGCCTCAACACAAGTTTGGGAGGAGGGGTGGTTTGCGAGGCCCAGGTTTGCCGTGAGAAGCCGGCACAAAGCCCGGGGTTCTGGGTATGTTTGCCAGCTAAAATGCTTATTTATTTTGTGCTCTGATTTGCCAAAGAGTTTGTCCCAGTTTTCCCACAGAACCATCAGTTTCTTGGCCTGTATCTCCTCTTATCAGGGTGAGGTTTCAGCAATACCATGTGGGTTTTCCCTAAAAAGGTGCTTGCTCTCCTTTGGAAATCCCTTCTCTGTTTTGAACTCCATTAAACCTGCAGGAGGACAGTGAGATCCCGGGCTGCTCGTGTCTCACCACCCCCAAAAAGCCTACGAGGCTGAGTAAATCCACTCAAAGAACCCACCAGATTGGGGCAAATACATCAAAAAAAAAAAAAAAAAAAAAAGGCCTGTGAAATCCATTTTTCTCTTCACAGCTTTGAAAGCAGATGGTGGGGTGGGGCTAAAAGGAGAGAACTAACAAACAGAAAATAGTACAAACACAGTGTAAATAATTCTTCCCCTTCTCCTCTCCTCAAAGTGCTGGAGAAGAGTGGTGTCACAGCTGGTTTCTTCCACCCTGAGCTGAGGTTGTTCCTGCGATTTACAGTCGAGCAGCGCTCGAGGAATACAATAAAAATTAATAATTAAAGTAGGGGAAAAAATAATCTGCCAGGCAGCGTGGAATATTTTTAGCTGATTGCTGGAGTTTGTAGTGGCAGTGATGTAGTAATGGAGCCCTTTGTGGGGAAGCTCCACAGGGATGATTGCAGGGCCTGGGCTTGGCCTGCGATGGATGGAGTCTTCCCACTGCAGCTCGTCCAGAAATCACGCTTTTTGGGGAAGTTTTTTGGGAAGAAAACGTGAAGTTGTGTATCCTGCTTCAGGTCACTTTGCCTTGTGGCACAGGATGGTCCCTGGGGTTTTACAGGCAGCTTTGGGAGAGTTACTCCCTGCCAGGTGAAGGCAGGTTCCTGCAGACCTGAGTACTCTGTGGGCCACTTTCATTCTGAAAACCGTCTCTCTGAAGCCCTCAGTGAGGTGATGAAATAATTCATGCTCTGGAATAGGCAGCCTTCTTTCAGTGCTGAGCTTGGGAAGCCCAGATTTATGGGGCAGAAATGGAAGCTTTGAGTGGAACGAGAGCTGGGAGAGGGCGTGGGGTTTACAGGAACAGCCCCAGCATTGAGACAAAGTCACTGTGGGAATGCCAAGTGCCTGGTTTAAGACAGAAAATGTACAGTTTGCCTTCTTTATAAACCACCCAGCAGCTGGGATACCTCCAGATTTATGTGAGCTCTGGTGTTTCATCCTCTTCAGGGTAGAAGGTAGGCTTGGACAGCATTTTGAACACTCAGATTCATTTATTCCGATCTTGTAGCTGAATTCTGTTGCTGTGCCAGGGGAGACAAAAAGGATTGGCACATCCACAATTGCAGGGGGCAAACAGCACAAACAGACTGCACAGAATTTAGGGCGTGAGCAGGATGGGGGATGCAGAGCCTCTGAGGGCGGGATGCTGCTGTGTGCTGAACCATGTCCATCAGGGAAGGACACAGGGGCACATCATGTGTCATCCCTCCACTGGCACGGTGGCACTGGCGTGGTTAAACTTCACCCTGGGATTGGTAATTCACCCTGGGTCACAAACAGGGACTTGTTTAGGGCCATCAAGTAAAAACAGCCTTGTAAACCGCCTCTGGGGGCTGGCTAATTTATGGAGGGGAGAAACAATATCCCTCCCCTGGTGCCACTTAACTTTTCATTTTATATCTGCAGTAATTGCACGTGACATCTGGAAAAATTGCCGTCCAGTTCCCCAGAGGAAAAGCCGGGGCAGGAGGTCACGGTGCTCCAGGGGCAGCCCCCCCGCCATTCCCTGGGAGTGTCCAAGGCCAGGTTGGACGGGTCTTGGAGCAATATGGGCTAGTGGAAGGTGTCCCTGCCCGTGGCAGCGGGTGGGACTGGATGATCTTTAAGGTCCCTTCCAAGCCAAACCATTCCGTGATCCCATCATTCCAAGGGAGGGTGGGTGGCTTTGTGGTCCCTCTCCCTGAGCACCATCTCCCCCCAGGAACCCCTGGGACAGGGTGGTGGCCCCGGCGCGGGTGACTCGGTTTGCCCCGGGATGGAGCACTCGTGGCATCTCTAGGGAGCAGGACCCACCCTGCCTCAGTTTCCCCACGGGAAAACCAGGAGCATCCCCGGTGGCAGCCCCCAGGGGCGAAACAGGGGGATGGAAACGCCGGGGTCGGATCCCCGCGGGGGAGGGGACCCCGGGACAGGGCTGGGCTCCAGCTGTCGCTCATCCTGGGGGGGGCAGCGGGGCCGGCTGCGGTCCCTACACCTTTAAAAGTCTCCTCACGTTGCGGCGCTGATTATCCATTAACCCGAGGCGAGCTCCCTTTCCTGGGGGTGGCGTTCGCGGCAGCTCCGCAGTAAGAGCTGGCAGCAGGGCGGGCGGACGCGCTGCCTTCCTCCCTTTCTCTCTCCCTCCCTCCCTCCCTCCTCTCCCCCCCTACCCCCGCTCCCTCCCTTATCAGCAATTCAGATTGCATGCAAATCTGCGGGCTTTCTTACAGGGGCAAGGCAGAGAGGACCGAGCGCTGCTCACCGGCCGCGGCTTCACGGAGAGAGATATCTCCTCCTCCTCCTCCTCCTCCTCCTCCTCCTCCTGGGATTTTCCTCCTTCTCCCCTCCCCTGCTCTCCCCTCCCCTCGCTGCCTCGCTCCCTCCTCTCTTTCTTTCCTCCTTTTCACCTCCTCGAACAAAAGTAGCCCTTCTCCCTGCGCCTGCGAGCGGGGCCGCTTTGTCTGCCCGCGCCGTCGGGGGACCGGGACCGGGGCCGGACCGGCAGCGGGACCGGACCGGGGCCATGCGGGCACAGCGGGCGGACGGTGCCCGGGCGCTGCTGGCGCTGCTGGGACTGGGATTAGGACTGGGACTGGCGACCTGCCCCGAGCGGGAGCTGGAGCGGAGGGAGGAGGAGGCCAACGTGGTGCTGACGGGCACGGTGGAGGAGATCATGAACGTGGACCCGGTCCACCACACCTACTCCTGCAAGGTAAGGGGGTGCTGGGGGAACTTTCGGGGCCCCCCCTCCTCCTCCCGACGGGCCCCGGCTGGGTTTAGGGCGCATGTGGTTCTGATTGTGTGCGCCGGGGGCTTTGGGGTGTAATTAGGTATTTTTAGACTGCGGAGTCGCTCCCGCAGCTGTGTCGAGGGGGAATCTCTCAAGGTTGCTTTTTATGGGCATTTCCCTCCTTGCCGTGATGCGGGAGCTGGTTCCCAACTTTCTCTCTGGCTGCCGGGAAGGTGCTCGGAGCAGCTCGCTGCCTCTACCCAGGGCTCCCTGTTTACTTTAGCAGCATCTTGAGTTCCTCCAGCTCGAGCTATTGTTTAACTACGAATCTGGCCTCTGGCTATGGTTTTTTTTTTCCTCCCCCCTAAGCTGAGAGACGCTAAAGTACTGAGCAACCTGAAATACCATCCGCCTGCTTGACAGAAAACGTGCCGGATGGCTTAACCCTTTCCCGGGGCAGGAATCTCACTTGCAAGGACATGCTGCTGCATTGCCTTTTCCTCTCCTCTTCCCCATCCCCTTTTCTGCCCATCCTTAAAAAAAAAAAAAAAAAAAAATCCTGCGGTTCCTGCCTGCGGTTTGGTGCTAAGCAGGGCCTGGGGTGATGCTCAGCGCTGCGTTGGTGGGAGAGCTCTTCTTGGGGCACAGGGGAGGGTGAACTTCACGCCGTGGGGTTGCCCCGTGTTCCGGAGCATCTCCGAGCCCAGGGAAGTAGTCGAGCAGCCTCTGCCTGCCCAGCTGGTGCCCTCCTGGTGCCTCCCGCCTGCTCTGCCCCGCGCAGCACAATCTGTACCTTGCAAATTAGATCACAGACCCCTCCAGGCTCGAGCAGGGACCGTATGTTTGCAGAGTGTCTGGCACATCCTGGGTGCTACGCGGAAAATTAATAAGCTGCTGCGAGCAGCCGGTGTCCTGCGGCACAGATGGTGGGTGGACGTGGCCACCTGAGGCTGGGGCACGGGTGCCACGAGGGAGGTGGTCCAAGGAGGCTGGTGATGAGGCAGAAATGCCCGTCTGAAAGATGAGGCTCTCTGCTCCCTCTGCAGACATGCAGCGAGGTGCCTGGCGGGTGTAAAACCATCTCGCCGCATCAGAGCGAGACCCTGGGCCGGGAAAAGCCGGGATGGGAAAACCTGCTGGCTCAGCAGCTCTGCCTTTGGAAGGTGCAATCCATCCAGCCCGAGCTGGAGCGGCCAGGGAGGGAGCCTGGGCTGCCCGTGGTGGTGGCTTTATGTGAAACACAGTTGGCATTCCTTATCTCGGGAAGGGAATCTCTTGCTTTTCCCTGAGCAATGCTCCTGCTACTCGCTGCCAGGGTTAATGCTGGGATTTTGCTCCTGCCCATGACTAGTGTGAAAACAGCACCTGAAGGCCAGAACATGCTCCCAAAGATCTCATTTCGGTCCTGGAATCCTGTAAGAGAAAGTGAAAGGAGGAAAACCTTCTCGCCTGCCTTAGATGGAAGTGCCCATCCTGTTCCTGGTCCTGCTGTGACATTTAGCACTCTTCATAGAGCAGAGGTTCTGAGCCCTTTACCTGCACATCAGCCTGCTCTGTGGCATTTTTAACGGCATTTCATAGTGTGTTTGCAGGGGAAAAAAAGCTTTGAAATGGGGCTTGGGGTGTCTTAAGGACCCGAAAGCAGATAAATCTCCCCTAACTATAATGACTCGTAAATGAGTAGCTCTGCAGCAGCTGCTGGCTTGTTTCGCTCCCAAGATCTCCCAAAGTGTTGGAATTGCTGTGGATTCTGCTGATGCCGGGTTAGGCATGCCTGGAGTTTGATTTGGGCTGGCTGCTTTGTTTGTTCGGTTTTTTTAACACCAAGAACCTAAATTCCAACAGGGCAGTTTGGGCATTAAACCCGAGCAGTGCCTTCACACGGCCCCTGGTGCCCTGTGGGACTGGGATAAGCCCAGGAGCAGAGAGGATGTGGCTGGTGAGGAGATTCACGTGTGATTCCTCGCTGTCATTCCCTGGTAACCGTGTTCCTCAGGCCCTGGGGTTACCTGCAGATACCGCAGTTATCTCTTGTCAGGCTCTTCTTTATCTGCAGAGGAGAGGCAAGGGCCAAGTGTGCGGTGGGAGTTCCCTGGAGCCCACGCCCAAAATAGCGAGTGTTACTGGTGCTGGGTGGTCTGGGAGGGGAGCAGGCATGTGGATATCTGCGAGTTCTGCACTCGGGGTATTGTTCTTCCCAGTTAAACTCCAAACCCTCCCAGCTGAAGCCTTTGATAGATGAAGATAAGCACCTTACAACTCGGGAGAAACGCGAAGTTAATGTTAGATAAACACCCATAAATTGCTATCAGCCATTCATGTGCTGGGAGAGGAGATGAGAAAGGGAAGAACAGGCTGACAGAACTCCCTGGAACTGGCTGATGTGCCGCTGCTCCGAGGGTTTGACACGGGAAGAGGCGCTGGGCTCGCTCTGCTTCCCCCAAGCTCTTGGTGCTGCTGCTCATCCTCTCTGTTGGCCTTGTCCTTCCTGCTCTGAGCCCTCTGATGTGCCTTATTCTGGGCTGGCCCCACGTTTATGGAGGCAGCTCCTATTTATAGGACCAAGCCCAGGTTCTATATGTGCTGTAGGAAGTGCCGAAAAGGATGTGGATCCTGTCCCAAACAATGGAGTTTTGGGGGGTAACTGAGGCTGTTCTCCAGGCAGGGGGGATGTGGAAGTTGCTGGGGGAGGTGGGTTTGGTAGCTCCTGGGGAAAGGGCAGCTGAGAGTGACAAAAAGGGGGAGGGGGGTGGGATGTGGTCAGGAGGGAAGGGTTGGGCAGAGGGAAGCTGCAGGCGAAGCTGATGCTGGCCTTCATCTCCCAGAACTGCCAAAAATCTAGTGGTGACCCTTCTTCCTGCTGTCCATCCAGGCATCTGCCAGAGGAGACTGCTCTAACTTCTCATCCTGCTTTACAAAAACCATTTCTTGAGGCATATTCCTGGCAGGAATTTGGTAGCACTGCACAGGTGGTCCCCTTTCCCTGTGACATGGACCCCCTTCCCCTTGGCATGCTGGAAAAAATCCTTTTACTTTCTGGGTTGTTGGGGGGGTTTTTTTGCCACCCTTAAAATACACCCTTGCAAGGATCTGCTCGAATAAAGTTATCTCTGTTCTTCCTCTGCCTCCCTGGAGCTGCCAGGAGTCTTGTAAAACAGTCTTAATCCAGTGTTTTATGTGCTCCCTGGTAAAGTTGTGAGTGAGTCTGTGTAGGAAAGGGACTTCTTGGGAATAGGTTCCAGCCCAATTTTCTCTCTCTCTCTTCCTTTTCTTCCCCAGTCCTTGATGCAGCCGGTGAGTCACCGGTGACAAAGTCTTAATTGTGTGTGATGATGAATGGGATGCCCTACAGGTAATTGCTTGGTCTTTGGTGCCTTCCCATCCATTCATTATAGAGCAGAAGGGTGGGGAGAAAGCTGGTGGACTCTGATGTTGCTTGTGAGTGCTGTGGCCTGGCTCTGAGGTGTATGACTGGAACAGCCATGCCAATTAACTCAAATTACCATCTGCTGCAGAACGAGGTGAAGGGGGGGGTGTAGGTGGGCTTCAGCCTCCCTCCCCCCTCAGCCCTAGCTGTGAAAATGCCCCACATCCACCTTTTGCAGCATCAGCCTCAGGCTGTGCTTTCTGCCTGCCTGGTGTATTTTTTTTTTTCCTTTTTTTATTTTTTTTTTCCCTTTCCTCCCTTTTGTCTCCTTTGTGTTCCTGGGTTTTTTTTTTTCGCCCTGGTTGCTCGTGCACCTCTCAGAGCGCCTGCCCTGCGGGTGCTGAGGAGGAGGAGGAGGAGGTGGGGCTGCAGGGAGGTGTCTTGACTTGACTGCGGGGAGAAGCACAACCACGGGGAGCTGGGCTGCTGGGAAGGGCTGGAGAAGCAGCTGGTCCCTGCTGGGGGAGGCAGGAGGCTGGTGCTGGCACGGGCTTGTGCCCCCCAGCACCCCGCTCAGCTGGGGTGCCACGGCTGCAGGAGGCCCCAAAAGGCTCTTTGAAAGGGGCTGCCCCGCGTGGTGGAGCAGATGTCAGTGTGGATGGTGGCATCCCTGTCGGGTCAGAGGGGAGGGAAGCTGCCTGTCCCAGCTCCCTGTGCTGTCTGAGGCTCCCCCTGGGTGCTGGTGGAGTGCCATCTCTCTCAGGAGTGGAGCTGGTGCTGGCAGGGCCGTGCACAGCAGGTTTCTTCAGAGAACTGTGGAGTGGTTTGGGTTGGAAGGGACCTTGGAATCACAGAATCACAGAATACCCTGAGTTGGACCCACAAGGACCATCCAAGTCCAACCCATGGCCCTGCACGGACACCCCAACAATCCCACCCTGTCCCTCAGAGCGTTGTCCAAACCCTTCTGGACCTCTGGCAGCCTTGGGGCTGTGAACAAACCCTGAGGAGCCTGTTCAGTGCCCAACCACCCTCTGGGGGAAGAGCCTTTCCCTGGAATCCAACCTAAACCTTCCCTGTCACAGCTCCAGCCGTTCCCTGTCCCTGCTCACCAGAGAGCAGAGATCAGCACCCGCCCCTATAAGGAAGCTGCAGACCTCAAAGACCACCTCATTCCAACCTCCAGTGGCTTTGAAGGCACTGTTATCCCTGTCCCTCTCCTTGCCCTAGCTCAGCAGCTCGGATTTGTGCTGTGCAGGGCTCGCCTTCTCCTGAGTGTGAGGTGCTCTGGTGCTGTGGAAAGGCTCAGCACCACCCCAAGGGCTGCTGACTCCCTTGGGGCTGGCAGACAGATGAGTGTGAGAACACGTGGGTAACCTGTCTGTAGCAAACCTCTCCACGCCTGGGAGCAGCTAAGGCATGTGCAGCTTCCAGAGAGGAGCTGTCACAGCCCTGTTTATACCTGGGGTGGTTTTTGAGCTCAGGTATGCAGGAGAACAGGGCTCACCTCGGTAATGGATCTGTAGCTGGGATAATATATTGTTGGACTTGCCGGGCTGGATGGGAGGCTGAGGCCCATAAATCCAGGGTTCTTCTCCAAGGAGGACAAATGTTACACCTTGAGGAGGAGGTGTGAGAAACAGGAGGATTTGAGGATGAAATACCTTCTTAAACTTTGTTCTTAACCTTCATTTGTACTTGTCGAGTACAGGCAGCACGAAATCTGTTTCCCTTTTCCTGCTTGACAGGTGAGTCTGGCGCTGAGCAGGAGGGTCTGACCCCAGCCTGCCTGCTCCTGTGGCAGTGGGAATGGCCCTGTTCCTACTGGGAATGTCTCCCTGTAGCTGCCTGCTCCTACCTGTGGCAGGGACAGCGAGCAGGACTTTGGCTCAAGATCTTTGTGGCCCTCGAAGCCTCTGGATCAGGACTGAGTGCCGAGCTCACTGCCCTGAAATCCTGGAGTTAGGGCTTCAAAACCAGACAGGATTGATGACAGGTCAGGAGACTTGCATTTCCCCTACCCCCCCAGCAGGCTTTTTTACCCTCCTGTTTGAACTCTGCAACCTCAGATCTTCACAGGTGCCTTCTGCAGTCACCGAGGGACAGGATGGAGGGATTTGGCAAAGAGGAAGAGTCTCTGTGTCTGAAGGCTCTCACAGAAGCCTGCAGGGGAGCACAATACACTTGGAGGGCCATGTAGGGCAGAGGCCACTGAGCTGCAGTGGAAGAGAACTGTTAGAAATGGTTCATTCTCAAGTGGGATGAAGTCTGCTCTGTGCTTTCCTCCTCAGTTGTAACAATTCCCCCCCACCATTCCCAACCCCAGTGTCAAGCACAGAAGCTGTGGTGTGAACAGTCTGCTTCCCTGCCACCCCCCAGAGGGTCTGCCTAGCTGCCTGTGAGCATCCACTCAGCTAGGGGCTGCAGTTAGTGGCCACTAACTCTTGTGGCCAGGACTTATTTTTATGCCTGAGGTTCAGATGAGAACAGGGAGATGGGCTCCTCCTGCCAAACCCTCCCTGTGTTTTCCCAAATCCAGCTTGCAAGGGTTTTATTTGGTAATTTAGAGGAACGTGAGTTAACTTTGATGTTTCTGTATGCAACATTATCTGCTCTGCCCTTGTGTTCCCGAGGTACCAGACTCCCTTCTTTCCTCTACCCAACCCACCTCCCTCCTCCTGCCCCAGTTGGAGGCTCCTGTGCTGCACTTCAGAGCATCCCCCGTGGATGGACAGCGCTCCCTTTAGCTCTGCAGCCTTCCCCAGCCGGGACTTCCAGCCACTTAACGTTCCTTTTATTTTTTTTTCCATCCAGAAGCGCTTTTCTCCCCGCTGAGCTTTCCTTGGGAGCCAGAGCAAGAGGGCCCTCACGAGCTCTTCCCTCTTTCTCCCCCCCTTCCAAAGGTGAGAGTCTGGCGCTACCTGAAGGGCAAGGACATCGTCACCCACGAGATCCTGCTGGACGGCGGGAACAAGGTGGTGATCGGCGGCTTCGGGGACCCGCTGATCTGCGACAACCAGGTGTCCACGGGGGACACGCGGATCTTCTTCGTGAACCCCGCCCCGCAGTACCTGTGGCCCGCGCACCGCAACGAGCTCATGCTCAACTCCAGCCTCATGAGGATCACCCTGCGCAACCTGGAGGAGGTGGAGCACTGCGTGGAAGGTGAGGCTGCTGTGGGGCCTGGGCTGTCCCCGGGGTGGGGCTCCAGGATCTGTTGGGAGAGTGGTTGAGGGAGCTTGGTGTGCTCTCGGCCGCTGGAGAGGAGGAGGATGAGGGGACACCTCGTTGCAGGCTCAGACTTACTCGTGGTGGGGAAGAGAACCCCAGGGAATGGCCTGAAGTTGTGCCAGGGAAAGGTTTAGGTTGGATCTCAGGAGAAGGTTCTTCCCCCAGAGAGGGTGGTCGGGCACCCCCTGGGGTTTGTTCACGGCCCCAAGGCTGCCAGAGCTCGAGGTCTGTCATCTCTTTGGATGATCCTCTCGGGCACACGGTGTGACTCTTGGGAATTGAGCCTGGGCGGGGCTGAGGGTTGGTCTCGAGGATCCCTGGGGGTCCCTTCCAGCTCGGCAGATTTTCTGGGTTTTCTGTGACCTTGCTGGCGATGGTTGATGATGAGGATCAGCCCTGCTGTTCTATGTGTGTCCAGGGTAGAGCCACAGAAAGTTCCAGGGTCCAGGAAGTCTGATTCATTGCTCCCATCTGAGCAAAGGCTGGGTGTTGGACAGGTAGAGGTGAAATGTGATGGAACTGTGAAGTGAAAGACACAATCCCAAAGTACTCTGAGTGGGAAGGGACCCACAAGTTGAGTCCAGGTCTGAAGTGAATGGCCCTTACAGGGATCAAAGCCACAACTTTGGTGTTGTCAGCACCAATCCCAGTTTCTGGGATTAGTCTGCTCTGTGGACTCCTGTCACAGGGACAGTGCCTGGCATTGACCTCGCTGTCACACAACCCATTTTATGTTCATTTTACTCTAGATCTGATGCATTTCCAGCCCTCTCTGTGACGTGGTTGGAGCATCCCCACAGCGGGTCCTGTCCTGGCACAAGTGGGTGGCAGGCACTCCCTAGGGAATTTAGGCTGCTCCCACCTGCGTTAGATCTTCCTGTGGGTTTAGAGTTAATGGGTTAATGCTGGGGTGAAGGCCTGTTCTTCATCACAGTGAGCCCTGGCTTCCTGTGTCTTGGGGAGCTTCCTTGGAGCCTTGTGGATGAACTCCTGCAGGGATCTGAGAGGCCAGACAAATTCTGCTTGCAGGTAAATCGTGCTTTTCCAGAGTATAACTAAGTCAGAACCAGTCTTAGACATCCAGGTGTGGAGTTGTGCCTCTGTGAAGAGCAGATAGGCGGAGAATTGATCTTTTTTTCTCCCTTTTTCTTCACCCACCTTGTGAATACTCTGTCATAACCCACTCCCTGGTTTCCCTCTTCCCCCTTTATGCTTTTCCTGGTTCCAGCAAGAGCCCCAAGCCCAAGGAGGGGGACTGTGGTGCCCCCAAAGCCCTTTGCCAGGCTCTGAGTATGTCCTGAGAGCAGATGAGTTAGCATGAGGAAGGAATGCAGGAATTCTGCACAGACAACAAATAAACAGGCGGGTTTGGCTCCCTCCTCCCCTTGGATGTGCAGCAGAGAGGCCATAACCCCTTTTTCCAGCTGTGATTGCTGACAGGGGTAAATGACCCATCTCTGGGGCTTGGGAGAGAGCTGGTTCAGCAGAGTGGGGTTTGTGAGCAGGAAGAGCACTGGAGGCTTTCTAAAAGAAAATATATATATCTGTAATGGCTGGTGTGTATTTTGGGGGACTGGAGAGGGCTGGAAGACAAAGGACATGTGTGGTGGACCCGAGTTCTCCAGACTGGTGGAGATCTGCCCAGGGTGGGTGTTGTTGAAAAATGACAAGAACAAGGTGAGCTTGACTTACTGATATCTCAGGTGGGTTAAAAGTGTTGCTCAGGGTGGATGTGGTTCTGATTTTGGCATCCACCTGTCTTGGCAGCTGCTTCACTTGCCTTGGTAAACCCACCTTTTTTTTTGTCACTGTCCTATGGACTTGCTGCTCTTCCCACATCTTGGTCCTTTGTGTATCCTGCAAAGCTGAGCACGAGCAGGATTTTTGCAGAGAGCATGGACCAAATTCACCCCCAAAACTTTTGTTTTCCCTTGAGCCCTGTCGAAGCTCAGGCCTCCCCTGAGGTCTGTGGAAGTCCCTTTCAGCTCACCCACTACACCTGCCCACCTGGCTCCTGGAAAGCCCTGCAAAACCAGGCCTGAGAACCTGCTCCTGCCACCCTGGGAACCATTTCTGAGCTCCCCCAAGTCTGAGAATTTAGCTCCAGGACTTGTTTCCCATCAGCTCCTCGCAGGAGGGGTTCAAAGCGAAGCTGCCCAGGACGCTGCTCTTTGCTGCACTTTGAGTTTAAAAAACAAACCTTTGAGTGCTTTTGCAGAAAGAATTGGAGGAATGGCAGCAGCTGAGTGGAAAAACACGAATGTTTTGAGTATCTTCATCTCCTGTTGCTCCAGCTTGGAAAAATCCTAGACATCCAAATCTTGCCTGTCTTAAGAGGGGAGTTCAAACCAGGGCATCTCTGTGAAACAGCTCAGGTCGGGGTGAAAAACACCGTGATTTGATTATACTTAATTGTGGTAAAAAAAAAAACAAAACACAAACCTCTTTGACCAGCTGGAGTTGAAATGCAGGACTCCAGCTGAGCTCTGCAAACTGGCTCCAGCACTTTTGAGGGGGGTCTGGAGGGGGAGTTTTCGGTGCTGAAGGGCAGAGGAGCAGCTCTGGGGTTGGGAGTGGGCAGAGCAGGCTGTCTGCTCTGGTCCCCCACCTTTGTGGGGAGGTGAAAGTATGAAAAGGGGACAGTGGGAGTGGATTTCCTCTTGTTCTTTGGGACGTCTGCATGGGGCTTCCCAGGGAAATAATCTGGAGTTGCTGGGCAGGTACCGGAGCATCCCAGCTCCCCTCTCCTGGCTCTCCCCTGACACCACCAGCCACGCTGCTCTGGAGCTCAACAGCTGACTAACCTCGAGATATCTCTCCCCTGTGTCAGTGTGTCTCACAGTTCCCTTTGATCACGACAGCACTTGAAGGAAATCAGGATTTTTGTGCACGGCGACTCCTCACGGGGCCGTCCGGGTGGGAGGAAGCTCAGATTAAAAACCCTCGTTAGCTCCTGGGTTAATGAGACCCCAGAGCTCCTCTTGGGCACCGCCTGGCCGTGGCACAGTTTGCATTAGCACTGGTGTGTGACTGCCTTGGTGAGCCCTGGGATGTGTGTGCGGGCTTGGAACCTCCTGGGAAAAGCCCACGTGAGTTGGAATTTTTGTAGGGCTGGGTGGTGCTGGGCACAGTGATTGAGGGTCCTGCTGGTGGTTTGGGACCCTCCTCCCTGCAGCATCTTCAAGAAGCAGGACCAGTGTTCAAGGAGTAAGCACAGCAAGGCTGTGGTTTTTGGGGGTAATTATTTCCTTGCAGGAACCTCAGCTTCGAGGTGACTTGGAAAACAGAGCCAAGTCAGGGGGTGGTTAAGCCTGTTGGCCAGGATGGATCTGCCTGTTTTTGGGGCCAGTGTGTGGGTGATGCTGTGCCTCCCTGATGGGAATTGTTCCAGCGAGGCTGAGCACTGACCCTCTGTGTGTGTGCGTGGAGCAGCTGTCCCAAATCCTGCCAGGGCTTACCTCCTGCCTTCCCAGGATGCTGGGAGTGTCCATGGCTGGGGCTTCCATGATGTTTGGTGGCTCCTCTGCTGCTCCCCCTGGGTGGGCAGTGTGGTGGGTGGGTGTCGTGCCAGGACAGTCACCTTTGGGGGGTGTATGTCACCCAGCCTGGGAGTGGAGGGGGACACAGTGGGGTCTTGGAGCACTGTGACCACAGTGGGTGGGCCTGTGGAACTCTGTTCTGTGTGGATGCCCATCACAGAGCTGCTCTGGCTCGTGTTCAGCACACAGTGCATTGCAGATGCTCCATATGTATGAAAAAGTCACATAGTTCCTATTGAAATTCTGATCTTTGGCCAGTCCAGAACTCTCCTCTGACTTCTTTCTTTCATCTCTGCAGCAACCCCATGAATTACTCCCGTGGAAGAATTTCACCTTCCACATTTCCTCTCCTCCCAAGCTTTCTCTCATGCTTGCTGCTTTGAGAGCACCTCCCTTTAAGTTCCACTCTCCATTCTGTTTTGTCTTCTGCCTGCTCACTTCTATTCTGTCTCCTCTCTTTCTTTTTAGCCCTCCACAGCACTGAGGCGTTTTGTTCTTGTAAACCAGCCCATGCAAAATTTCCTTTTCAGGCTCCTTGCAGAGGCTCTGAGGAATGCACAGTGGGCTCCTCTCAGCAAGGAAATCGCTGGCACGGGTCCTGCCTTAGGTGATTCAGGCTTGTGGTCACTTCCCATGCCCTGCTCTCCCTGCAGCCCTTCTCCACCCCTGCAACTGTTTCTTTTGAATCCAGCCCTGCCATTTCATTGTGCTCCAGAGCAGGCCGAGGGAGGGGGCTTGGAAGAGGCTTGATGTGTGGGTTTCTTCTTAAAGGAGGTGGTTTTTTTTTTTTTTTCCCCCCACTTTTCCCTTCCCTCCTCTTCTTGGCTCTGTTTTGAATCAGAGATAATGAGAACAGCATCAACACCTCCATCCCAGGAGGGTGAGAGAGTCAGGCAGCAGCTGTGAAATGCAGGAAAGGGAGAGGAGGGGAGTGGAGAGGGGAGAATCCACCTCTGGACAGCCCTGGGGGGCCCCCTCCTGCCCCCCCAGCCCTGCAGCTCAGCTGGATGCTGGGGCTGGAGCAGGTTCCCTGCTGGAGCTGCTGTGTCAGGCAGTGTGGAGAGCAGGGGGTTATTTTGGGGGATTTCCTGCTGTACCAGTGATGGATGGAGCCTGCAGAAGCCCCTGGCTGGGACAGGGGTTTGCAGGAGCTGCTGGTGTGGGGGGCTGTTTGCTCCCTCCCTTGTGTGGCAGTAATGCAAAACATCCCCTGGCCTGGCGGCAGGAGCTGAGAGAGTCGATTTGTTTAGCAAATTCCTATGGAATTTTAATCTGGTGTGGGAGGCTACTGGTCTGGGAAGGCTCCTTTGGCCCTGCTTCCCGCTCTGGCACATCCTGCTGCATTTCTCTGCGGGATCAGGGGGTCCCTTGGTCAGCAGCACAGATGCTGCTGTGACAAGTGCTGGGCCCTGGCCATGTGCTCTGGGTTCTGCTTCTCCTTTTCTTTGCTCTCCGGATATCTTGGAGGGGATGGGGGCTTGAGAGGAGCTGCTGCAGGCTCTGTGCCTCCTCCTGCCCTGTGTTTTCCTGGTGGACTGCTGGATGCTGGATCAGGGCTGGTCTGGGGCTGGTGGGAATGCTCAGGGGAGCAGCATTCCCCCTCTTTCCATCCTTTTTGTAAGGATATGGGGAAGAAGAGAAGGAAAAAGATGTGGAGTGGGAAGGGTACTGCGAGTTCCCAGGGGCTGAAACATTTCCATGTCCCCATTCTCCGTAGGATCCTTTTGGAGCTTCCCAGTGTGGGATGCTCAGGGGGCTCGACCAGAGCTGTGGTGCAGCTCTCCCAGACAGATATTCCTGCAGGGAGCTGCTCCATGGGCATGTGCAGCCTTTGCTGGAGCTGCTGGGGATGTGAGGGAGAGTAAAATCCCACTGTGGGGGTGGCTGCTCCCCCCAGGGCACCGGGGAGTGAGGGAGATTGTGGGGACACTTCTCCTGGCAGGCGCCACTGCTGACAAAGCTGGCCCGGAATCCGTCCCTCTGAGCATCTCCTGAGTGGAATTCCTGCAGGTTTGGGATCCTCCTCCATCCTTTTTGCATCACCTGGCTTGGCAGAACTGGTTTTGGGCCTCAGTGATGACCTGTGGCTGCTCACAGGGCACAGCCAGACAGCCCCGGGGAGGAATTTGGGTTGGTTCAACGCTGCCACCAACTCGCAGCCAGCTGGGAGCTGGGTGGCTCTGAGAACTCGGCTCAGCTTTCCCTCTGGTACACCTGGAGCTTGTGCTGCTTGTCTTGGGCCCTCTCTGGCCAAAAGCTGGGCGCACAGGGTCAGCCTGGGCACCCACAGGACTCGTCCCAGTGGAAAGGAGGCCACGAAAATGTCTCAGTGCTTGCTGGGTTTTCAAATAGAAGTCCAGGAGCTGGTGGGGAGGGGACAGAGCTGACCTGCCCCAGCCTTGGGGCAGCACTGGGTGATGATGGGCAGCACTGGGTGATGATGGGCAGCACTGGGTGATGATGGGGCAGCACTGGGTGATGATGGGGCAGCACTGGGTGATGATGGGGCAGCACTGGGTGATGATGGGGCAGCACTGGGTGATGATGGGCAGCACTGGGTGATGATGGGGCAGCACTGGACAGGCCAGTCTGTGCCCAGGAGCCCCAGGGGCATCTCCCTGCCAGGCGCCTGCCGAAAGTGCCGGCACGCCCGCCCGGGCTTGTCCCGCACTAATCCCGTGCCCAGGAGTGGGACTTTGGCCTGTTTATCTTAATAAACAGCTCTGCAAAGATCCTGCATTCCTTCGGGATGACTTCCCAGAGCAGGAGAGCTTTGATGTGCAGTGTGGCCAGGGTGGGGACAGAGTGACTATGCCCCAGGATCCGGATGGATGGACGGATGGATGGAGCCATCCTGGTGGGTTGGAGGAGGTGAACAGTGCCCTTATAAAAGCCATTCTAGCAGTGCCTTTTTCTTTTTTTTCTTTTTTTTTTTTTCCTTGAAAAGCTGCTTCTCTTCCCGCATTTTCAGCTTCCTGGAATCATTTTCTTTGATTAGCAGAGGAAATGGGGCTCGGGTGCTTTCAATAATTCATACTCAATTTGGCTAATTTCAGCCTGGCTGCAGCACAGACTACAAAGCGAGTGAGAATGTGGGAGGTGAGGTTTCAAACCACTTTCTTACTTGCTTCTGATTTTCCCCTCCCCTGGCTCTCCCTGTGTCCAGTGTCCTGTCCTACTAAAAGGTGTCAGGGTGACCAGCGTGGCTGGGGGTGCACAGGGACACAGGCTGGGCTCCATCCCCACTCCTGCTTCCTCCAGCTCCCACCAATTGCTGCTCTTCCTAAGAATCACAGAATAGGATAATTTAGGTTGGAAAAACCCTTTAAGATCTCTGAGTCCAACCATTAACCCAGCAGCCATTAAACCACATCCCCAGGTGCCACATCCACGTGTTTCTGAGCACTTCCAGGGGTTCTGACTCCTGACTCCCCCCACTTTCAGTGAAGAATTTTTTTCCCCAATATTCTGTCTAAGAGCTTCCACTCTCCCACCCCACTGCCTCACCCACTTTCCCCGTTGCCCTTGAGCTGATCGATACCTCTGTCTGAGCTCTCGTGCCTTGGCCTCGTTCCAACCCCGTTAATTCCATTTTCCTCCTTAAATCCTCATTTCAGCTTCACCCAAGAGCCACTTTCTCTGGTGGGTAAACGTGCTGCCTGTTTGCTTTGCCTTGCACTGACTGTGCAGCTGCTTTGCCCCATCCCAGGGGTGCTTCCAGGCAGCAGGAACCTTGTGGATCACGCTGAAAAGATGTTTTGCAACACAAAACCGCTGTAACAGTGTCTGCCACCTCTGCCTTGTAGGAGCTGTGGCTGGAATTTGCCTGGCATGCTGCTGTGTGTGTGTCATTCTCAGTGTAACCAGCCAGTGGTTTTCCTCCTGGAGCTGAGGCCACGTGGATTTAGGTGGATTACTTGGATTTAGTGGTTTTCTGCCCTGGAAGAGCCCCTGGCTCTGCTGCTCATTCTTTATAGGCTGGAGATGTTCCTTCACAGCAGGGCTTTGCTGTAGCCTCACTCTGCAGCATCTTTATTCCATTATCTCCCCTCAGGCTGCCTTTTTGGGAGAAGGAACATGGGTTAAAATGGCTCTGCTGCCCCTTCCCAAGCTTTGGGAGACAACCTTAACCTCTTCCCCAACCAACTACCTCTTCCTACCCTGCTTTTTTCCCCCCTGCATTGTAGTAGATGTTGGAAGATGCGCATTCCCAGAGGATGTTGTGTCATCCTGACGGGCTGGAAGTGCATCTTCTTGTCTAATTTCAGGCCACTGTGCTCCCTCTGTCTTGCAGGGATGCTAATTAACTAAAGTGAGCTGGAGGACTGGCTGTGCCTCAGCATCTTTGATTTGTGGGGGATAATTAAAACAAGGGGAGCCGAAAAAAAAGGCTGAGGGAGCTTTTGCTGATCTCTTTATAACCCCTTTCCCAGCCCCTCTCGTGCTGTGCCAGCGTGTGTTGCAGGTGGAGGACGGTGCCAAAACCTTTAACCTGGCTGGGATTACGGCAGCTCTTCTGGGAACAGGAGCTCAGCCCCCGTGCTCAGCTTTGGGATCCAAAGGGTTGGGTTAGGTTGTGCCTTCCAGCACTTTCAGCACTTCTGCACCCCCAAACTGCAGAGGAGAAGTCACTGGAGGGCAGGAGGGGGGAGAAAAACCAACCAGTGCACATCTTGCCAACTAATTCAGCTGCCAAATTGTGATTGCCTTGGCTATAGAGCTCTTCTCCTTGGCCAAGAAGCGCCACAGCTCGCTCTGTTTCTGGGAAAAAGCAACACTCTGGGGCCTTGGGTCAGCTCAGGCCTTCAGGTACTTCTGGAAAACCAAGGGATAACTGCTTTGCAAAGGAAGCATCAGCACTGGAGAAGGGTTCAAGTGCTCTGAGTGAGCCCTCTGGCTGCATAAGACCAGCTGGATCCTGGCTTCCCACCCCAGACAGGGCAGCCCCCAAGCAGACTTCCCTGATTTTCATGGCTCAGGAAGCAGCTGCAGTGATGGGCATGGCCAGGGGAAATCAAATTGCCCTACTGGAGCTGTAGAAGGTGTGTTTTCAGCTCCGTGTTTTAACGTGGTGAGATTCCTGGTGCCTGGGGGAGGCACAAATGGGAGCTTGGAAAGAAAGGAGAGGAGCAAACTTAAGGGAATGGCATGGAGCTGTGTCAGGGGAAGGTTAGGATGGATATTAGGAAAAGGTTCTTTCCCCAGAGGGTGGTGGGCACTGAACAGGCTCCCCAGGGCAGTGGGCACAGCCCCAAGGCTGCCAGAGCTGCAGGAGTGCTTGGACAATGCTCTGAGGGACAGGGTGGGATTGTTGGGGTGTCTGTGCAGGGCCAGGAGTTGGACACTGATCCTTGTGAGTCCTTTTTAGCTGGGGATATTCCATGACAAAGAGGTTAGAGCAGGTTTTGGGGCTGTCCCTCAGTGCTCCCTTTAGCAGTACCACGGGCTGTGGCTCCTCAGACACCTTCCCAGCAGTGCAGACACCCCCCTCCCAGTGGTCCCTGCAGGGGTCAGGGCAGGCTGGGGCTCACCCCACCCTCATCCCTTGGGCAATATTTGCCTGTGGCTACCAGCAAGAAACCTCTGGGGAGGGATTAAGCAGCTGCCTGGGGTGTGAGGTGAGCGTGGGGTGTGAGGTGAGCGTCTCGCACCTCCGAGAGCGGTGGCAGATGGTGGGCAGGGGGGATTTTGGACCCCTTCCCAGGCTTTCTCTGCCCTGGAGGCTGTATCCCAGTGCTGCCATGCATCCAGCTTGGGAGAGAGGTGCTTCCCTGGGCTGGGCTGGGCGCTGCCTTGCACCTCTCTGCCGAGATAAACCTTAATCCTGTCCTGTGCTAACGGGCAGCAGCGCCTGGGCGGGCGGCCAGGGGCGGCATTCCAGGCATAGCTCAGCCAGGTAGGCTGGCAGGAGAAGCCCTGCTAGGCTGGGATCTGCGGGACAAGGCGTGGGAGGAGCAGCCTGCCCGCAGGAAAAGGGGAGCAGGGCGTTCCTGGGGCCGTGGCACGGCCACCAGAGGTGGCAGTGGCCACCCTGGGGTGCAGGCAGAGAGCAGTCCCTCCCTGGCATAGGGTGGTCTCATCCCTTCTCCTGCCATGCTGAGGGGTTTCTTGGAGGCTTGTCCTGGTGGGAAAAGGGCATGTGATGATTTTGAGAGGCTTGTGTGGGGGCTGCTGGGGAAAATCCAGCCCCTGGAGTAGCTCAGCAGAGCGGAAAGGGCCTTGCTTTGAGTTCAGGGCTGATTCTGTAACTCCCAGACATCAGTGTGCGAAGCAGGATTGGAGCTGGAGGGGGCTGGCTGTTCATCCCAGGGATGCTGCAGTCTGGTTATGGACCAGGACAAGTGTCTGGGGGGTTCCTGCTCCTCCCTGTGTGCCTTCCAAGGGGGGATGGCTCCTTCACCCTCTTGTTTTATATGTTTGGGATCCCCGTCCGTGTTTTCAGTGGCGTTTTTGTCGCTGTGCCCGGGAGTGTTTTTGCTCTGCAGGAAGTGCAGGATTGCACTGTGGCTCCATCTCTTCTGCCACGAGATTCCTTTGGGCTGATCCTCTTCCCTTCACTTCTCATTCCTCAACATTCCCTAACAAGCGTATCCATGAAGAACTGAGGGGTAACAATTGAGTTCTGATCCATTTAATTACCCAAGTGAATCCTTCAGGCTGTGGGAGCCATTCCCATGGCTTGGGATTGGCAAGACCTCGGCCTGGGGTGAGCTGTGCCTTCCTTTGGGATAGTTGTGCTCCTGGGGAACCAGCCCTTGAGGGAGCAGGTTTTTGTTTCCTTTGTCCATCCCCCTGCTTCCAGCCAGCTTCTCTTTCAGCTTTCCCTGTTCCACCGGGCTGGCTGTTTATGTAGCGATAAAATCCCCCAGCAAATTGCTTTAACTGATGCTGTTTATCTAAGAGATAAACCGGGATCAGTGGAAGCTCCTGGCAGTTGGATGGGGAAACTCTGTCATGAGGAGCCAGTTGAGCTCCGTGGAAGGTGAGCGCTCTGACTGAGCACGGAGGCTCAAAACTTGTGGAAATTCCCCTGTTTCTCGCTGCCTTTGGCTCGTGGCTGGAATGCCAGAGGGTGCTGGAGCTGCAGGGATAAGTAGCCTGGTCGCTTGTGGCTGTGTTTAAGGGATGTGGGGAGGAGGGAGCAATTCCCACCCTCTCCCAGCCCCCACGGCTGCTGCATTCCTGGGCAGTGAGGCCACTGCAAACAATGGCACCGGGATGTGTGTCCCTGTGCTGGGATGGTGACGGTGACGTCACCCTGGGCAGGGAGAGACCCCTTTCGAGGGTTCTCAGTTGGTTGAGTTTCCATCTGGAGCGCCAAGTTCCTGGATCTCCACGAGCTCGGGAAGGGGGATGAACAGCTCTGGTCACTTAACACGAATTCTTGCAGCCACACGGGGTGGGAGTTGGGGGGGGGTCACCCCTTCCTTTCTGACCTCAGGTTTGGTGGCTCTGGGCATGAGGGTGAGTGGGCAGGGAGGGGGAGATCCTAACAGAGGTTTTCCACTGCTGGGGCTTCCAACCTTGCCTGTGAAGAGGAAGGTAGCCCCTCAGGCTCAAAGGGAGGCCACTCTTACACAGAGACAAGTAAAACTATGGAATTTGTTGCCATTGGATGGTGCAAGAGGCAGAAATTTTAAGCTGAAAAAGGGTCAGGCAAAAGCTTGTGAGGCCCTGGGCACGCCCTGGCACAGGTTGCCCAGAGGAGATGTGGATGCCACATCCCTGGAAGTGTCCAAGGCCAGGTTGGACGGGGCTTGAAGCAAGCTGGGCTAGTGGAAGGTGTCCCTGCCCGTGGCAGAGGGTGGGACTGGATGAGCTTTAGGATCCCTTCCAACCCAAACTCAATAGTTCTATGATTCTAAAATCACGATGGCTCAATCAATTATCTGGCAGTTGTGGAAGCTGAGCCAGTTCTGGTTGCCGAAGTCGCCAGAGAGCTGGTTTTCAGATTGTGGGCTGGTGCAGGGCACAGAAAAGCTTGCTCAGCCCTTGCTTGGCTCTGGCCCTCCCCTGTTGAACACCTGCTCCCAGCACCTCCAGCGGGATGGGAAGCAGAGGGGTCGTGGTCGCTGCTCCTGCCACGGTGGCCTCGTTCTGCTCTCTCCTCCAGCATCATAAAGCTTGGAAGAAGGGGGTGAGGTGGGAGTGCTGGCTGTCCCCTGCTGCCTGCTCGCTGTCCCCAGGCACAGGGAAGGGGGTTCCAGAGCCGGGTTTGGGGCAGGGAGGCTGCACCCTGCCTGTGTGTGCACGTTTGGGTGCTCTGGGTGCAGGGCGGGCGCGCGGCTCCCTCGGCGCGGGGCCGGGCAGGTCCGGGCGCTGCAAAAACCTGCCTGAGCAGCCACCTCCTTCTCCAGTGCCCTCCTGGCCTGTTTTCCCATCAGCTGTGCCTGTTCTCCCCTGCAGGCTGCAGGTTTTGGGGTGGGTGATGGGTTGCCCACGTGGCCACGGGCAGTGTTTTGCCCTCAGTCTCCCTCTCCCTGCTCTGCTCCCCTCTGTGGGTCAGGAGGAAGGAGGGGGGTGCAGCAGCATCCCAGGGAGTCCTGCTGGAGGGTGTGCCCTGGCTTGTGGGCACAATGCTGACATCACTGCAAGGGTCACAGTGCTCTGCACCACAGCTGGAAGGATTTGGCTTGGGGACCTTTAAACGTGCAGGTGAATTTACAGCTCCTTCTCCAGCCTTTTTCCCCCTCCCCGGTTTCCCTGCCCCAGGTCCTCTCCCCTCACAGCCCTGCCAGTGCTGTGTTTGTGTAACCTGTTCTGGCACGTGCCCTGGTCAGGTGGATTATGCTCAGCAGAGCTCTCTGCCAGCCTGGAATGCCAGCTATGCACCCCCAGAGAGCCCCTGGGTGCAGAGGCAGGCGCCCCTTTCCAGGCTGCCCGTAGCTTCCAGGAGCATTCCCGCGGCACTGGTGCCTCTTCGAGGGAATTTGGGCAGTGCCAGAGCTTGTCAGAGGATGGCAGGGGAATGCTGGGGAGGCAGGGAATGGGGAAGGTGCCCAGCTGAGGAGCAGAGCTGGCGGGAAGCTGCTGGTTGGGATTGTGAAGGTGCTGGAAAGCAGCTGGAACCTCCCCACACCTCACTGGGGGGGCTCCTTGCTGGTGAGGCTGTTGGGATCTATTCCACCCCCTCCACGGGAGGCTGGGGGTGGGAAACTGGGCTTTCAGAGTGCCTGTGGAGCTCCAGCAAGGAAAGAGCAGTGCCCTGGGGATGTCTGGGAGTCTCTGCTGGGGGAGAGCTGGGCTGGGTTCAGCAGCTCCTGCCTGAAGATTGGAAGTGTGATGCCCTGAATGCACACGTGCTTCCCACAGGAGAGCTCCCCTTCCCTCCCTCCCTTGTTATTCACATAAAAAAAAAAAAGGGGGGGGTGTTTTAATCTCTTTATGGGGAGGACTGCTGGTTATTTTCCACCGACACCCAGGCGGGACCGCACCAGGCACAGCACTGCTCTGTTCTCCTCAGGAAACAGGGGGTGAAACTCCTAATCCTGCAGGGGGGGGGAAAAAAAAGGAGTTTTCCATTTGAGGCAGCGCTGGGCCAGGCTGTAAATCCACGTGCTTTCACTCCTGCCCGTGGCCAAGCGGGTTCCTGGCTCCAGTGTGGTACCAGGGGTGTCGTGGGCAGGAGGGAGCTCATTCCTGTGATGTTCTCATGGGCAGTGCAGTTATTCTTAGAGGGCTGGGCAGATCCTACAATATTATCAGGGTTCCTGCAGTCCTGCTGCCAGGGTTTGACAGTAACCCCCAGGGGACTGGGGCGTATATTTAGCTCTTGGAACAGGCCCTGTGTCGCTGTTTGGAATGGTGTGGCTGGAGGTAGTTCCTTGGGTGTTGCTGCCCTTAGAGGTGCTTCTCGTGGAAAAATGGAATTCTGCTCTGCTGGGTTGGTTCTTCTGCTCCGTGCCCTGGGTGTTTTGGCTGGGGCTGTGTCCACTGCTCGGACCAAATCTTCGGGGTGAGGTGGTTCAAGTGCTCAGCTCTGCCTCCAGATGCTCACACTGCCAGCTGGTCCCTCTCAGGTGAGCAGAGCCCTGCGCTCACCACGGCAGGGCTGTGCACTGAGCTACTCCCTCCAGCCCTGCCACACCTCAGCCCTCCTTTCAGCTTTGCCAAAACCCCCCTTTTCCTGCCAGTCTGACGTGTTTCCATCGTTGCATGGCTGTGGTGGCAGAGGGCTCTGCTTGCAGCTTACACATAGCACAGGTGGCACTGCCAGACTGCAAACGAGACTTGTCACTTTATTCCTTGTCACGTTATTCCTTTCTTCCCTCCCTGCTGCTGCTGCTGCTGCCTTTAAGCTGGGCTTTGCAGCAGCAAAGCCCCATGTGCTGGGCTCATCTGTGTCACTGCTGAGCGCTGGGGCTCTTTTGGGGGAGGAGGATGGTGAGAGGAAGCAGAGAGGGTCGGCCCTGGGGCTGCAGGAGCTGGAAGAAAAGCAGCTTTGTGAGGCTTGCCTTGCCCTGCCCTGTCAGCCCCAAAAAAATGCCTGGCTGGAGGGTGGTGTTGCTGCAAGCAGCACCTTCCTCTCCTTGCTGTGCTCCCTGGGAGGGTGGCATGGGCTGGGCTGTGGAAGCTTTGCAGAAATCATAGAATAACCCACACTGGAAGGGACCCACAAGTTTTGTTGAGTTCAACTCCTGGATCTGTCCAGGACAGCCCCCAAAATCCCACCCTGTCCCTCAGAGCTCCCTCCTGGAGCTCTGGCAGCCTTGGGGCTGTGCCCACTGCCCTGGGGAGCCTGTTCAGTGCCAACCACCCTCTGGGGTGGAAGAACCTTTTCCTGATGTTTCTCAGTGCTTTGGCTTCAAAGATCATTTACAGTGGGGAAGTGGCTCCAGAAATGGGATGGAAACCTTGCTCCCTGGGATGGCCTGGCTGACTCCATGGCAGCAGCTCACCCAGAGCATCTCATGCCCGCCCTGGTACAGAGAACAGCCTGCTGGCTCCCTTTTCTGCTTGAAACCAGCTGATTATTGAGCAACCCCAGCTCTCAGTCTGCGCTCCCCTGTCACCAACTCTGCTTCCCAGGACCACAATCCACGTTAACAAGCGGATTGCTGCCGTTTTCCAGGCTGCATTTTTCCGCCTGCTCGCTCGTGCCTGACGCCTGTTGTGCCGGTGCTGCGAGGGATGAGCTGGAGAGCCTCCAGCTGCAGGTACCTGGGAAAGGCTCCTGCTCTCTGGGAGGCTGAGATAAGGCTGGGGGGAAGCTGCCTTGCCCACAGCTGCTGCCTGCTGGTTGGGATGGGCTTTTCCTGCATCCCTGGATTTTGTGTTCCCCCCCCCTCGGTTCTCTGCTGCTGTGAAAGCAGCGTGTGCAGGGAGTGGAAAGCAGCTGCTGTTGGGTTATTCCACGGACCTCCTGCAGTCTTGCCTTCCATGGAAATGGAATTCTTTCCCGCTTTATCTGCCGGATATGTCCCGTTGCGAAGTTTGTTTTGGTGTTTTTATCTCCCGTGGTCCATCTTTGTTTTGGAGCAGCTCAGTGGAACATCAAAGGCTGGATTTTTCCCACCCACTTACTCGGGGAAGTACAGAGCTGGCTGAGCCTGGAGGGCAGGGCTGCTTTTTGGAGGAGCCTCCATCAGTGCCCATTTCACTTCTACTGAGGGATCTTGGGCAATAACCCAGGCAAGGATTAAAGGTGACACAATCCTGAGCCAGCCTTCCAACTGGGAATGGGAGGGAGAGGCTGCTGCTTCCAGAAGTGGCTCAAGTAAAGTAGGAAAAAACACGTCTGGGTTTAGACTCTGTGTTATCAAACGGATCTGATGCTTCCACTGCTTCGAGAAAGCCAAGCCCTTGGGCTTTCCTGGTAAATCCGTGGATCAAACTGCATGTCCCAGTGCTGGAGAGCACACAGAGACCCTGCAGGGGGAGAAGGGTGAGAGCTGCAGGTGCCTGGGCACCCCTCGGGTGCTGAGGCTGCTGTTACTGCCAGCTGGGGAATGGTGGGAGCAGATTCCACCAGGGCTGGCACTGCTGAGCCTGGCAAGGGCCACCTGGGGAGACACTGGAGCTGCCCTGGCAGTCGTGCAGGGCTGGGCTGAAGAGCCTCTGTGTGCCAGAATCCCGCTCCCGAGGTGGGGATTAAACCCCTGGATTACGAGGGGTGGATGGCAAGACCTGAGAGGGCATTACAGACCCAGGCTGGTCCCTCGACCCTCGGCAGCTTTTCCCACGGCTGCAGAAGGGGTGGGACTGTGGGCTGGGCTGCCTGGAGCCGGCAGGCTCTGGGGTGGTGAGTGTGGCTGGCAGTGCAGACGTGCTGATGGATGGGATCCCCGCCTCTCCTCTCCTGCACCTCACCTGCGGGCAGACATTCCTCTGGCATCTTCTGCTCGCCCAGCCCTGGGCTGGCTCGGGCTCACCTGCCCTCTCTGTGCTCTGTTTCCTGGGCAGAGGTGGGATGTGCTCCCTCTGGCAGCCCACAGGGAGCTGGGGAGCGGAGCAGGAGGTTTTGCAGCTGGATGGTGCTGCCACTGCTGCTGCTGTGAGCCTGGGACTCCAGCTAGAACCAAAACACCCTGCTGCTAACAGCTTCCCCTGGAAGCCTGGAAGGATGCTCTGTAGGAGCTGGCTCTGATGTGGTGCAGGGTAAACATGCACTTCCCAGCCATGCTGTGTGGTTTTTCTCTGCAGATGGGCTTGATTTTTCTCTCATCCCCTGGGAAAGGAGCCGTCTTGCTTCCTCAGCCTTCCCTGCAGGGTCCTGCCCCAAGTTCTGTTCTCACCAGGGCTCTGACAGCTCCCTGGTTTGCAGGGTGTCCCTCCCCTTGCCAGGGCAGCTCCCAGCCCAGCTCAAGTTCCAGGATTTATTTGCTAACAAACCGCAGGAGGGATTTCTGAGCTGGCAGCTCAGCGGGATGAAGGGCACAGGGACACTTCCTGAACCAGCCTGTTGTTTTCAAGCTGCGATTCCCTTGCCCTGGGGAGTCTGCAGGCAGACCCAGGTACCTGCTCTGCCTTCCCCTGGTTTGCTCAGTGAAGGGGAGAGAATCAGCAGCTCTCCTGGTGTGTGGCTGCGCTGTTGGAGTGCTGGGTGTGTGGATCTCACGTGCTCTTTGGGCATAAAGCACTGGGAGTTCTGTCGGGGTTTCACGGCAGCTCGGACAAATTGGTTTGGACACAACATGATCCTTCCATTTGCACGTGAAAGTGGAGCTGATGGCGGGTAGGAGCCGCTTGGAGATTTGTTAGCGCGTGGAACTTTGGTTGCCTGGGAGCATCTTTGCTTTGGATTCGGAGCTAGGGGAGCGTATCTGCCAAATTCCTCCTCAGCTCTGCCTTCTTCATCCCAAGCTTCCCACTGACACCAGCTGATGCACTTCATGCTCTTCTGGCTCATGAGAACCCTTGCCTGCTGTGCTCAGCGCTGCTGGCTCGGACCCAGTTCCCAGGCACTGAGGGAGGGGGGGAATCTAAAGAAATCCAGGCTGGAATTGTTTTGCTAGACTGGTGATTTCTCCCAGACAGCTCTCTCTCACTCCTGGCCAGCTGGACTTGCGCTTTCTTTGCCCCAGGGAGTCTTTTCCAGGCTCTGTGGAGGCCTCATGGAAGTGCCTGCTTCCCTTGAGGCTGCCAGTGGCATTTCTGCAACATCCCATCTCGCAGCTCCGCTCGTGGCATCGGGATTTCGGTGCCACGGAGCCAGAAGGGAGCGGGGCAGGGCTGGTGGGAGGAGCTGGCTGGGACATGGGGGAGTGGGGATGGTGGTGCACAGCCTGAAAAAAGCTGGAAGCATCATCTGCTTAGGGGGAACAGTTCTGGGAACAACCTTGGTGGTGGTAGTGTAGGCTCTGCACTGAGTGTGCCTTAACTCTGAGCTCATCTTAACTTGACATCGTGCCCACCCATGTTGTGCAGAGTCCAGTGCAGGGCCTGCAGATCCCTCTGGATGGATTTGGCCTATCCATCCCAAGAGATAACAACAATAAATGCTCCTTTCCTGTGGAGCATTTCCTTTGTGCTTCAGGCTGGGCTTTTCCAACCCTGCCTGAAGGAGAGTGGAGGAAAGGGTGGCTGGGCATCTCCTGCTGGTGTATCCTGTAGGCAGAAGGCTGTGTTTATCCCCCCTCCCACTCTCTGGGAGC
The DNA here is from genome assembly GCF_022539395.1 of Myiozetetes cayanensis. Lineage (NCBI taxonomy): Eukaryota > Metazoa > Chordata > Aves > Passeriformes > Tyrannidae > Myiozetetes > Myiozetetes cayanensis. Next base: position 2,568,578 of record NW_026087499.1, on the reverse strand, counting down.
ATCCCAGTGGGCACTGGGAGCACTGGGAGCTCAGCTCCCTGTCTGCCAGTGGCTGTATTCCACCCGCCCTGCAGAAGGAGCAGTGTGTGATAAGTGCTTCTCTTGTCCCCAGGGGGAGGATGTTGGACGTCCCAACCCCTCCACCCCGGAGCGTGGGAACCCTTTGGTGGAGTGCAGCCTCGGAAATCAGTCCTGGAGCAGGCTGGTGTCCTTCTGAGGGTGGAGGGAGGATGAAGGGAAGCAGCAGTGTGGGCTGGAGCTGCTGCCCTGTGAACCCAACCAGCCCCTGGGGCCCCTCTGGCCATTGCATGTCACAATAACAGAAAGTCCTGCCCTGGGGCTTCTGTTTCCCTCACAGAGCCTGGACCTTTGCACATGTCCTGGGCCTTTTGCACATGTTCTGTGCCTTTTGCAATGCTCTAAGGGGCAGAGTGGGCTTGTTGGGTTGTCCCAGGCAGGGCCAGGAGTCTGGGAGAGGAGAGGTCTGGGAGCATCCTGTTGGGAGCATGCACTGAGGGCTGAGGAAGGATGCTGCAGTGGCTGTGGAAGGGCACTGGGGATGGGACCCACACTGCTGCTGCTTGAACAGCAGTCACCCTGCAGAGGGGCCTGGGACACAGCCTGGCATGCCCAGGGAATGGCAGCTTGTTGGGGGAAGTGTTTCCCCCATTGCCCCATCCTGTGTCTTCTGCACCCCACTCTGTAGGGCGTGATGGGACTCTGGGGGGTGGGGGGGTCTGCTCCCTGCTGTGCCAGACAGGTGGCCTCTGTGTGTCCCATGGCTCACACAGTGCCCCTGGCTCTCCCAAACACGTGGCCCAGAGTCCTTGGCAGCAGCCAGGGGTCCGTGCGCGGCTCGTGCCTCCCGTCCCCGTGGCACGGGACGTGAGGGAACGTTCCATCTGAGCCTATGGACGTGCTCCCCGGTGCCTCCAGCCCCTGTGACCCGCAGCTGGTGGGGCTGGGAATCTGCCCTGCCACCTCCCATCAGCACTGCCCTCGCTGCCACGCTCCTCCGGAGCGACAGCCGGTCCTGCACCGGCTCCCTGTGTGTGTGTGTGTGGGGATAGAGTTGAAAGGAGCTGGCACTTGTTTGAAGCCTGCTCCAGATTAAAGGCTTTCCCTTCACAGTAAATCTTGCATGTCTTACATCTTAATGTGTTACATTCTTTGCCCCGGAGCAGGGCTGGAAAGCGGCCACTGCAGCGCTTGACCCGCGCCGGGAATCGCGGCTGTGGGAGATCCGGGTGTCCCCCCAGGGTGCTGCTCCCGGCTGGGATGGGAATCCATCGGCCTCACCGCCCGGCTGTCGTGGTCAGTGGGTCGGGGAAAGGCACAGCTCGGGCTGTGGGGGGCTCTGTGTGCCGTGGAATGCCCGCAGGGGATGGGTGATGGATGGCTGGCTCGCTTCAGCCGCATCGTAACACAGAATAACGGGGTCAAACTGAAAGAGGGGATATCTGGGTTAGATACACGGGAGGAATTATTATCCCCTGTGAGGGTGGGGAGGCCCTGGCACAAGTTGTGCATGGCTACCCCATCCCTGGAAGTGTCCAAGGCCTGGTTGGACAGGGCTTGGAGCAACCTGGGCTAGTGGAAGGTGTCCCTGCCCCATGGCAAGGGGTTGGAACAAGGTGATCTTTAAAGCCCCTTCCAACCCAAACCGTTCTGTGATTTTTATAAACTCATAGGTGCACTTTAGGGGGTTTGGTGGCTGTTCCAGAGCCAGCTCTGCATCTGCAGCTCATGGCACTTTTAAACTCCCATTAAACAGCCGTGCAGCTCAGACAGATGGTCTGACCACGCTACGGGGGTGTCAAAATACAGGAATAATTGTTTACAGGCAGAAAACTGCCTACGTGGGAATCAACACCCAAAATTGATTGGAATCCGTTCAGAAGGAGCCCGTGGCCTTAATCAGCAGAGGATGTGTGCAGCAGGCTCCCTCCCCCGGAGAAGGGGCTGTCAGGGTGGCTGGGGAGAGGGGACAACAATGGGGCTGGAGAAGGGGAGCCCCATCACCTGGTGCCACGGGGCAAGCAGCGTGGCCCTGCCAGGCTCTGGAGGACACTTTTCTCCAGGTGGGAAACAAGCAGCTGAAGAGGGCAAGGCACTTTATGGCGTGGTGGGTGTGGATCCCCTCCTGTGCACCTGGGGGTGGTCCTGGAGGCAGGTGGAGAGCGGCGAGGTGGCTGCTGGAGCGCGGCCTCTCCCGCCTTGGCGCGGTCGAGCGGGGCACATTCCTCTGCCCTGACTTCAAAGCTTGTTGCTGGATATACAGAGCCCAGCAGCCTTGGCAACCCTGGCTGGCAGCAGCTGTTTGCTGCTGTTCCCGGGCTCTGCTGGGCTCCCTCCTGCCCTTTTGGCCTCCCCCACTTTCGGGAGAGGGGCCTGCCCCTCGCTCCGAGCCAGGGGATGAGCCGTGGGGACGTGACCACGCTATTCCCTGCCCTCCTGCTCCCAAACCCCTTCCAGGCAGTTGATGTCGTGCAGCAGGGAATTCAGGAGCACCTCTGACCCGTGTTTTGGTCTCAGCAGCTTTTGGAGGGGCAGCTGAGTGTTGACCAAGGAGGGAAGCTGCGGGAAGGACACGCTCAGCTTGGGACCTGGTGTTGAAGTGGAGTGAGGTTGTGCCGGTCCCAAGGACATCCCACTGGATCAGGGACGTGGCTCCTGATCCAAAGAACCTTTATGCCACACCACAGCCCAGAGGGAACTGGTTGAGTGAGCAGGAGGGGGGCTGGTCCTTAGCACCTGCTGTACCGTGGCATTCCCAGCTCCTCACCTGAACAGCTGGAGCCCTAAGGAGAGAACAGCCAGGCCACCTCCTGCCTTGGACCTTCAGTCAAACACAGGGTGAGCATCCACTGATGTCTTGATTCCTCTGAGGTCCCAGGCCTTGCCTTTTTCCCAGGGGATGGTTAATCCAGGTCTGCAGGCGTCTTCTCAGCCAAGCAAAGCAGGGACAGGCTGCATCTTTGTGGGAAGGGTGGGAAAATAAGTGGTCACCTGTAAGAGGGAGCAAGTGCAGGTGCAAGTCCTTCTCTGCTGTCACTTTGTGCAGTTAACAAAGGAACTGTGTGTGTTTCCCTGGTTTTATGTGTGTTGGATATCTACAGCAACCTGCTCTCTCCAGCCAAGATCAAACCTTCCCTGTGCCTACCATCTGCTTCCTTAGATAGTCTGGGGTGAGTCCCTGTTGTCCCAAGGTTTGTCCATGGGATTGAGGCAGAGCAATATCCCTCAGTCTCTAGAGGAGGATGAGAGGGCTGGGTTGTCCTGAGTGCTGGTGGAGGTGCTGGGGCTTTTCCAGCCCTGGCTCCTTTCCCAGCTTTTCCTGAGCCATCCAGGTGACTCCAGCCCTGTGCTGGGAGCGTTGCTGCAGCCCAATTAGGAGATTAAATCCTGCTATTAGGAAATGAGGCTGGTGCAGTGTGGGCTGGCAGCAGTTTCCTGCTTCCAGCTCCTTCAGCTGGTTTTGGTTCGTTGGCTCCCTCGAGTCTCCTGAGCTTTGTGCACCCGATCCCAGCCCTCAGAGGAGACTGTTCAATAAGGCTCCTGTGCATCCCCCCGTGCAGAATTTTGGATATTTCCCTTGTGGCAGAGAAGAAAAGATGTTCCCCAGCTCTGCTCCCCACCTTGCCACCAAGTACAGGCTTTGTGTGGGTTTTGGTGGGTGCCCCTGTCCTTGTCTGGGTGGCTCTGTTGGCATTGTTTGGACATCTCCCTTTCCTGGCAGAGGCAAGTGCTCTTCTGCCACTTAATCTGGTGTCTTTCCCCCTTCTGTGGGTAATTTTGTTGTGGAACATGGATGAGGCAGGGACTTGGGATGCTGCAGGGACTCTGTGGGGATCAGACCTTGCTCCCCTAGATGCGTCTCAGCAGCGTGACAGGAACTTGGCTGTCCCCTGTGCCACTGATAAGGCTTATCTGCCTTCTGCTGGAGTCCCTGCAGATCTGCAGGCGTCAGGGTTCCTGCCTTTGCTTTTATCCAGGCTGTTCTTCCCGGGGCTTTGATCCGCTCCCTTTCCCTGGCTCAGAGTCAGGGTGGGTGAGGGATGAGGCTGTGCAGGTCCACTGGCTGCTCAGGGGGGGCTGCAGGTTTCTGGGGATGAATCTCTCATACAGGGGGTGAGGAGTCAGACCCAGGGCTGTCCAGCTCCTCTCCATGAGCAGCAGATCCAGCCTGGGATGCCCAGGGAGGAGCAGAGCTCTGTGGGCAGAACTTGGTCTCACCAACCGTTTTTCCTCTTTTTGTGTTTTGTGTTTTTTTGGTTTTTTTTTGCATGTGCTGTCCTCTCCCACGTGGATTCTGGCTTATTCATTACTAGGTAAGAACAGCATTTATCTCCTTTCTTGGACAGAAAGTGGGGCAGGGGAGGCTGGGACTCATCTGGTCTTGACACACAAGGATGCTTTGTGCGACGGGAGCTCACGGCAGTGCGTGTGTGGGGGAGGCTGATTCCTCGGATCAGCCTGTTCCTGGGCAGGCTCCAGCTCAGCCAGCAGCCTTGGAGCTCCCCTGTGCAGGTGGCAAGGGCTGAGCAGAGCACAGAGGGGACAGGAGGAGCATGTCCCAGTTACCCACTGCCACAGCAGAAACCCCGTTGTTGTTGGAGGAGTGTGGATAAAACTGCCCTGTGCACAAGTGGGATGTGCCTGAGCATGAGCTGCTTGCCTGGGTGTCAGGGGCTGGGGAGGGATCCTGAAGATAAGGATACCTGGAATGTTTTGAGCTGGAGGGTGTCTCTGCTCCAGCATCCAGAGTTGGTAGTGGTGCTTTCCATCCCAAGGAATTCCTACACAGAAAGGATGGTCAGGCACTGGAAGGGGTTGCCCCCTGGAGGTGTTCAAGGAGTAACTGGACATGGCACTCAGTGCTCTGGGCTGGGGGACAAAGTGTTGATCAGTGAAAGGTTGGACTCAGTGATCTTGGAGGTCTTTTCCAGCCTCAACGATTCTGTGATCCATTAAATCCTTTTGGGAGGAGAGGGAACGTGCCACATGGTGTGATTTTTGGGGCTGTCCTGTGCAGGACCACGAGCTGGACTAAATGATCAGGATATCCTATCCTATCCTATCCTATCCTAGTGGAATAACCTTTTGGAGCACACATCTCTTCTGAAGTGCCAGCCTGTTCCTCTACCAAGAGGAGAAAAGAGTCACCTTCTGCTTATAAGGTTAAATGGCCAGTGCAAGTACAGCATTCCTGCTGCCTGATAACTCCCTTCTGGAAACAAAACCCACGTGGGTTTGGCTTGGGTAGAGATCAATAGGATTTATGGAGGCTGTTCCAAATCCTCAGGGTCAGTTGGTCAAGTGGGGTAAATTGGGAGAGCTTTGCCCAAGGTTATAACACTTAATTGGTAACAGTCTGTGCTGGGGTTTCGTGGGAAACCTGACCCTCTCCAGGCAGCCTCTGGAGAGCAGCAGCTGGGAAGCAGCTGGAAAGCAGAGGGTGCTGTTAACAGCTCTCAGAAAAGCCCCAACAGGGTTTGGTAGCCTTGGTGTCATTTTAAGGGCACTGACAGCAGCTCTAGCCTGTAATTTTTTACTGCTCTCTGCTGCTTTCCTGATGTTATGTGGGGGTTTCTTTAGGTTATGTGATGGCCCAGCCAAGGCCCACCCCTCCTGCCTTGCTCATTTTGGCCTTTAAAGGACAACTTGGAGCCTTGCAATTAGAAAAAACCAAAACAAAACAAAACATTGCCATTTGTCCTGGTTTTCCTGGGCTGGGGTCACTCTTTTCCTGGGAAATTTAATTAGATGTGACAGTTCAGTGTTAGGAAGGAGCCAGGGCAGCTGCCTGGGAGCAGGAGAGGGCCAAGCCCTTCATGGAATCACGGAATCCTCAAGGCTGGAAAAGAGCTCTTCAGATCACAGAACCTCTTTAGGTTAGAAAAGACCTTTCAGGTCACAGAACCATTAAAGTTGGAGAAGCCCTCCAGGATCATCGAATCCAACTCTTAACCCTGCTCAGCACTGAACCGTGTCCCCAGGTGCCACATCCACGGGCTTTTTTAACACTTCCAGGGCTGGTGATGCCACCCTGGGCAGCTCTGGGAACGAAGCACTGGCTGGCTGATGCTGGAGCTTCAGTGGGTTGAAGGAGGTAGAAATGCAGGATTGCTGCTGGATTCAGGAGGGAGTGGGATTAGAAGGCTGCTGATGGAGAGCGGTGAAGGATGTTATTTCAGGGTCTCCATTAAACAATTAAGAGGGAATTTTCTTCAGCCAGAGAGAGGGGAGTGAAATGCTGTGAAGGGAGGCAGCTGCCGGTGCTGTCTGCCCTACATGGGACTCTGGCAATGACAATTCTCCAAAGGGAAAGAGAATGAATTTTAATGAAATCTTGAAAGACTTTAAATTTTCATGTTAACGTCAATTATTCAGGACAGCCGAAAAGCAACTTTAAAGCCTCGTAAAGAGGAAGAGGAAAAGAAGAGGCCAGTTTGATTTTTTTGTTGTTGTTGTTGTTGTTGTTGCTGTTTAATCGATCTGCATTTTGCTCCACTGCAGTGAAACACGGACATTTTAAAGACAGTGGTGTTGGTTATTGCATCTGACAGCAGTGCTGGGGAGGGAGGATATTGGGAAGTGACTGATGTGCTGCCTGGGGCAGGGCAGAGGTGCTGAGGGAGCCCAGTGGGGCAGGAGGCTGTGTGGTCATGGGCGTGCTGGGCAGCTAAAGGGGCTGTGGGCTGACAGCTGCCCTTGCTGCTCAACCCAGAAAACTCCCTTTGTGAGGTGGTGCCGTTTAGTTTTAGCATCCCTGCTCCTGTTGCTGTCAGCAGGAGGGCTGGGAGGGCTGCTGGGCTGAGGGAGGCAGGGATGCAGTCCTGGCCTGTCCCTGCTCCCCCTGCACCCTTCCCAAGGGGCTGCAGCCACCTGAGGTGTCTCCTGTGGTGGGATTTGCACTCCCAGCCGTGGAGGCTGAGCCTGTGGAGGTGGCTGTGACGGGGAAGGGGACAAGAGTGTGTTTTCATTGCCTCCCAGCCAGCTTTGCACAGGGGGGTGAAAGTGTGGCTCTGAATTTTGGGTACCACTGGGACATGCACGGGCTCTGCAGGGTGGGACCAGCTGCCTTCTCCAGGACTTCTGTGGGGGAGCAAAGGGCACCTCCCGCCATCCAGCCTGTGCTTGGGCACTGGGAATGCCGCGCTGCAGGAAGGAGATCCCCTGGGACCATGTGCTCGGGCTTGGCAGCAGTGAGCACGAACTGAGGGCTGGCAGAGCAGGGGGGCTGGCTGCCTGCCTGCCTGCAGAGCCTGCTCCATGCCCTGGGGCGAAGGGATCCCTGTTGGTGCCCTGCTGACACGCAGCTTGGCCCCGGTTGGCCACTGTGACCCCGCCTCCTGCTCCGAGCGCGGAGCATCCTCCTTCCCCACCACTGCCCGCCGAGGGGGATGCTCAGCGTTCTGCATCTGTGCCCAAGGGCCTGGCTGGCTGCACAGCCCTGCCTTGAACAAGGCTTGCCTCTCTCTCTCTCTCTCTCTCCGTGCTCCTTCTCCCTCCCCTCTCGCTCAGCCCAGGGCATCTGTCTGCGTTGCTGTTTGGGCTCCCCAGCAGGCTGAGGATGCCTTGCCTCCCTTTGAGGGTGCCCCACTGGTGCAGAGGGGCTCCGGAGCACAAACAGGGCTTTTATTCCCTGCTGCTGGGAGCTGCCAGGCCTGGCTCCCTTCCCAGAAAGCGGCGCTGGGGCTGAACATAAGCAGCTATTGTGTGAGCCCCGGAGACCGAGATCTGAGAGGGGATCCCGCCTGCTGGAGGGACTGCAGAAAGGAGCCCAAGGAACACGGGAGATTTGCAGGCTCTCAATTATGCTCCTCTCACCAAAAATAATGCGGGTTCGACTCCTCCTTTGACATTCGAATCGCTCCTCCTTTGACATTCGAATCGCTCTTCCCCCGGGGGGGTGGGGGGTGCTCTTACAGTCATTTCGTGTCTAGCAAAGACTGAGCCCTTTGTCTTCAGGGCTGGAGGAGGAAATGGGGGGAGAGTGGTCTTACAGTAAGGCCCTTCTCCTGGGAGGGTACCCCAGCTGGGACTGGGGTCCCTGGTGTCATCCCAGTGTAGGGAATGGCACTTGGGACAGGGATGTGCTCCAGGGTGACAGACAGGGCGATGCCATTGGAGTGTCACCCTCTCCTGTTCAGCCTTGTATCCTCCTGGCTGGTTCCTCTCCTTGAAACAAGCATGGAAGGTGGTTCTGGCGGGGGTTTAGAACTCAGGTTGCTGCTTCCCTGGATTTTCTGTCCCAGTGGGATTGCCCACCAGTCCCCTCAGCACAGACTGTGGGTCTGGGGGCAGCTCAGCCCCCCGGGAGGAGATGAGGTGGCCCAGGATGGCCCAGCTGGATCAGCTGCCCTCTCCTTCCTGAGGTGGGATCAAAGCCTGGTGGGGTGCAGGAAGGCAGAGTTGGGAAGATAGTCTGGTACAAGTCAGAAATTCTGCCTGTGAGTTTATCTGAAGAAGCTGGAGCTCAGCACGAGGACAGGAGATGATTTAGTGAAGTGGATTAGGTGGGAAGTCGTCACCTGATGCAGGAAAAATTGTGCAGCACGGGAAAAACAATGGCTCTTGATGCCACAGGGGCTCGGAGGGGTCTTGGCTCTGAGGTGGCTCCTGGCTTTTTTGTTTTGTGCCTCAGGTTGGGTCTCCCTGTTCTGGGCCACAGCTCGAGGAGGACCTGATTGCCCTGATTTCTCTGTCTGCCTTTGATTAGTCTGGATCCAGCCCTGTAATCCAAGGAAAATCACTCCACAGGTAGAACACACGCAGGGATGGCTGGGCTTGGAATCCCTACCAGCTCCTCTAATCAGCCTGGAGTTGTGGGGGAAAGGAGACGAGTTCCTGGAGCGCCTCGTGCCTGTTTTCCCCCTCCTGAAAGCAGGGAAGGGAGGGGGGGTGCAAGGGAGCTAATTGTGAGGCTGTTTCACGAGTCATTTGGCCGTGATGAGCCGCGCTCAGGAAAGTGGCTTTTAGGCTGAGCTTTTCCCGGCTTAATCTGCCGGAGTGGTGCTCAGCAGCCCGGTGCCTTGCAGCCAGCCTCGTCTGAGTAAACTTTCCCTGCCTTCAATAAAAACGTTTGTGTAGCAGAGACTCTGCCCTGGAGGGTTTTTTTCTTTTTTTCTTTTCCTCCCCCTCCACCAGCACAGCCCCGGGTACCCAACCCACGGGGCAGCTTCTTAAGAGCGTGTGTTTGGTGGCGGCAGAGAGGGGAAAACCTCAAATCCTCGCAAAGCAATTACTGCTAATGAGACACTTCCTACACATCTGGTTTCAATTCTGGCTGCCGGTTTTTTTTTTTTTTGGGGGACTGCTCTTCGGAGCTCGGGAATGGGAGGAAGGTGGGGAAATCTCCTGCTTCCTGTTCTCCCTCCAGCAGCACCCTCCTTCCCGGCGTGGCGGTGGGGATGCTCCTGGGCTCCCATCTCGTTTTCCAAACCAAAAATTGCAGCTCTCCAGGGAGGCTGGATTGCAGCAGCAGAGGCAGCAGTTGTTGGATGCTGATGGGCTGCCAATTGATTGATATGTTTTTGAGAGCGACTGTAATGTGGTTAATTAGTGTATAATTTACAGGAGCAGGGGACGGCTGGATGCCCCAGATGTAAGAAAGATTCCTGAATTAATTGCCAGCTTGCAAAGGACAGGGAGAAATTCCGGGGTTTCATTTGTGGAGGGATTTGGTGTTAAATAGATGGAAGCTGTCTCTGGTTATCCTGACCTTTTTCCAGCCCCTTGTCTCCTTTGCTGGATACAGAGGTTGCAGCAGAGCATCCCATTCCTGCTCCCTCCTGGCACTGCCTGCCTGCTGTGGCTGGGAAGCAGGTGCTGGAGTGGCCCTGAGCTCTTCCCAAAATCCCACGCTGGCCTTAGGTGGATTAGCTGAACCCCCACGGGGCTCCATCCCCACTTTCTGTCCGTTCTCTTGGATCAGGTCTCTCTAGGAATGCCAGATCTACATGGATCCTGGGCCCCTCTGGCTGCTGGTTTTGGCAGCAAGTGCCTTGTTATCTCAGAACAGAGCGTGGCCTTGGAGCAGGATGCAGAGGAACAGTAGGGAGGGTCATGGAGAGGGGGATTTCAGGAAGTCTGTGTTGCTTTTGTGCACCGAGCAGCGGGAAGGTGGCGTGGGAACCCTTTGGCTTGTTTCCTTGGGAATGAGGCAGCCCAACCTGGGCTCCCTGGCAGGCTTAGCAGGGGTGTTGGTGGGAGGGCAAAGGCAACACTGTGCTGCTGGGCTCCTGGGATCCATCAAGGATCCCTCCCGTGGCTCCACGTGCTCCTTTGGGAGCGCTGCCACCTGAAGGATGGGTGCAGCTGAGCGATATCCATCCCTGGAATGCAGCAGGTTCCCCTCTGAGGGAAGCCTTGCAGAGGAACCCCCTGCCCTGGGGTTCACCCCCCTGTTCCATTATCAGTTGTCCTTCTGCAAAGCCTCCTTCCAGACCTTCTTCTCCGGTTTGGGATCCCCAGGCCGGGTTTTCCCGGAGCACAGCTGGCCTTGCTGAGCTCTGACCCGTGTGGTGGCAGGGAAGTGGTCTGGGATGCAGTGGGTGAGTGACTCAGGATCAGAGCTGTTAGTCAGGAGATGGCAAACAGCAGCAGCAGCAGCTGTGTGTGTGTGGTGACTCGTCCAAGTCACACGTGGTTTCCCAGAAAGTGCCACTTTTCCCAGCACAGGGAAGGAGTAAGTCCAAAGGCACGTCCTGGGTGCCTCAGAAGGGAAGGGAAGGGCTGCTTTGTTCCTGGCTGGCATCCCCAGGCAGGGCACCAGCACCAGCCTCCTGCTCTGCATCACTTCTCTGCACGGCTCAGGCTCATTCCCTCACTCCAAGTGTGTTTCTGTCCAGGAAAACTTTCCACAGGCAAGTGCCTGACCTTGGAACAGAGCCCCCCCCTGCTCTCCTTTCGGGTTTGGTTTTATTTAATACGTAGCAAAATAAACTTCTTTTCCCCTTCTTGATGTTCACAGCTGCTTCACTGAGGGGAAAATCAAAGCCCAGGGAAATTTGCTGGAGTTGAAAGGCAGGTCAGGCCCAGGGGCTGCTCAGCTCAATTGCCCTTTTGTTCCAAAAAATGAGAGGGAGAACGTGTGCACCCTGCTGGAATGGTGGGATCTCCTGGGCCTTAGGAAGAAGGAGCTGTGGGGTGGAAGGGGCTGGGATGTCCATCCAGCTGGAGATGTGTGGGTGGATGTTGCTGAGCCACAGGAGCAGTCTGGAGTCTCTGTGAGTCACTCTTGGCTTGGGGCTCCTCGGGCTCAAGTGTCCAGCCTGGCTTGTGGGTGCATCCCAAGGCCCTTCACCCTTCTGGGATCCTGTTCTCCACCCTCAAACTGGAGCCAGCAGCACTCACAGGGGACTCTGACCCTTTTCTCCCCACCTACCCCTCATGCCACATGGTCTACCCCAGGCAGCCGGGTGGGATTTGGCCCTGGAGCAGCAATCCTGTTCCATCCTGGGGCTACAGAGCTGCAATTCCCACTCCCAGGAGCTGCCAGCTCCGTGGGGGGCCTGGCCAGGCAACTTCATCTTCTCTTTGTCGCCATCTGAGTCTGGCTGCTCCTGGTTTTCCCCGGATTCTGAAAAGCAGCTGCTGTTCCTGGAACATCAGGGCTTGGATCCTGCTTGGGAAAGCTCCAGTTGCTGTGAGCAGGCACTTCATCACCCAGCACAAAGCCCTGGCTGACCCCAAGGGGTCTCCACACCCCAGTGGGACCTACTGGGAGTGTCCAGAAGCGCCACCTCTTCTGCCAGGTGACAGAAGGATGGGATGGAGGTAGCACCACGCACATAATTTTAATTTAGAGACCTCGGAGCAGAGGGAGAGGAGGGAGGGAGCGCAGCCAGACACAAACATTTCATCTGCACCGGGGCTGGTCATGGGGTCTTGGCTTTCATTTCTGTTTTTCTTCCTCTTTTTATAAATGAAAAAAAAAAAAAAAATCCCAAAATAACTGTGATGCTCTGGGATATTTTTAATCTGGTTTTTCCCCCCCCTCATCCTCCCTCTCTTCCTTTCTTCCCTCCATCTCCCAACAGGTTCCAGCAGACAGGGCTCCGGGTTGCCAGTGGAGGAGGCAAGCACGTCACTTCCTTGGCACGGGGCCGTCCCCAGCCCTCAATGCTCACTTTGTTTTCTCCCCTCACGGTCCCCAGTGAGCTGTCAGGGCTCTTCACAGTGTCACATTACCCACAGCCCACGGCTCATTGTGGAGCTGCTGCTAACGTGGCACGCAGAGCGCCGGGGCGGGGGGGTCTCTGCACCCCTCAGTGGGGTGGTGGGGGTTCCTGCTGCATCCTTGGCATCCTCCTCCCGTGTTTCCTCTGCTGGGTGTCCCATCCCTGCCTTCCTCCTCCTCTCTTTCCTCTGCTGGGTGTCCCAGCACGCTCCCTTTCCCTGGGAAGTCACCCAGCTCTGTCCCTTGTGTCCCCACCCTGTCCGGCCCCGGGGCTGTGTCTGTCCTCTCTGAGCAGCCTGGGGAGAGCACCAAGTGCTCCAAATTCCACCTGTTTGTAGCTGTGTGGTAGCTGTGGTGTGATGCTGTGAGCAGAGGGAGGGACCCTCCATCAGGAACTTTAGGGATAGGACAAGGGAGGAAGGGGGTTCTAACTGGAAGAGGGGAAATTTAGGGAGGGTGGGGAGGCCCTGGCACAGGTTGCCCAGAGAAGCTGTGGCTGCCCCATCCCTGGAAGTGTCCAAGGTCAGGTTGGACAGGGCTTGGAGCAACCTGGGCTAGTGGAAGGTGTCCCTGCCTGTGGCAGGGGGTTGGAATGAGATGAACTTTAAGGTCCCTTCCAACCCAAACCATTCTGTGATTCTATGAATAGAAGAGAAGGGTTAAGAGTTGGATTTCACTCTGGGAGATCCCCATGTCCTGGTGGGATGAGGACCTGGCTGTGTGACAGCTCCTATTTCCATAGGCATCTAGAATGAATTCCATAATGGTTACAGGGCTTCCCTCCTGCCCCACAGTACTGGCAGATAAATAATCTGTGCTCAGTAGTGACTATTAAAATGCTCAGCTGCTTAACCCTTAACCTGCTCTTTCATCACGTCTGTTGGGAGCCTTGTTTCATCTGCTGGGGACCTTGTTTCATCTGCTGGGGACTTTGTTTCATCTGGTGCTCTGGTTTCCTCAGCTTCCAAAGTGATTCCAAACCCAGGTGATGGCGTTTGGACAGGAGGGATCAAGCTGTGGTGGGAAAGGGTCGAGTGGGAAACATCCAATCCTTGGGGAGCTGTGGAGAGCTCCAGGCTCAGCTCCTCAACTCTTCCCAATGTGTTGTGCTTTGCTCACATTTGGTGTTGTGGTTCTGTTTGTCCCTCGCTCTGCTGGACAGGATTTGGGCTGTTGCAGCGTGGGATGTCACTGGTACCATCAGGAATCCCGATGTTTTCTGGCCCTCTGGAGATTTGGGAGCTCCTTGTGCTGTTAAAAGGTGTTTAGATCCATGTGCTTAGAAGATGGGGATGGGGTAAACACAGAGGGGGGCAAGTGATGCTCCTGAAATGAGGGTTAACAGGGGAAGAATTGGGGTTTACTGGGTAAACTCGGTGTGTTCCTGTGTCACAAGCGAAGGTGGCAGTGCCAGTCATGCTGTCCCTCTGCCCCTGGTCCTTCACAGCCACACCTGGACTGGGGTGGGTCTCCAGGGGCACAGGTTGTGTCCTGCCACGTGTGGAAAACATCCCCATGTCTCCTACCTGGGAGCTGTTGGCTTTCTCCTGCGTCTTCCATGTGGGATTGCTGGGCCAGGGATAAAGATGCCAGGGATGAAGGTGCCAGCAACCCAGCCATGATCTCCTGGGGTGATTTGGGAGCTAGTGCCTGGTGCTGCCTGGAAAGGGCTGGAAGAGAAGGATGGAAGTGCCCCAGGGGGGTGTTGGTAGCAGAGCGCTGGCGGAGGGGGCTTGGGGAGGAGGAAAGCTTTGGGTCACCTGCCTGTTTTCTTGCTTGTTTCTAACTGTTTTGTTCTCTCCTTTTTCTCCTCCCCTGTTTTCTAAAGAACATAGGAAGCTTCTTGCTGGTAAGTGGTGGTGTGTCATGCAATTTAAAAAAAAAACCAAACAACCAAAATCACCATTTTTTCCATCCACCATCAGGTTAGTCCGTGTCATCCTCCCATCCACCCCGGGATGTGCTGGAGCAATAGGGACCTCCTGGAGGTGGGTACAGCACACCCACCCCTGTGGCCTCTTGGCTGCAAGGGTGTGTTGTGCTCCCCTCCAAGGGAACTATTGCTTTTAGATCACAGTTTGAAGAGCTCCCTCTGCCTCCAGGTGGCCCAGCCTGAAGTTGGCTGGAACTCGTTCTGGTCCTTCTGGCAGCTCCCTCTGGCATCAGAGCCTGTGGAGTGCTGTGGGTGTGAAACTGTGATCTAAGGACACCTCCACCTTAGTGCTTGTCTCATCTCTGACTCCATCCTCAGCCTCTCACCTTCACCAGTGTCCTGGGGAGGGTGGTGGGGGGGTGGGGAGAGCACCCCAAGCTCGTCCTGGGGGTTAAAAGGGGTGGGCTGGGCGGCTGATCCGGCCTGGGGAGGGGGGTGATGGTGTGTGCTGCCCCGATGGGGTGAAGGAAGGAGGGCAGAGCCAGCTGGTCCAGGGGCAGAGGGGCTGTGTGGCCTCGCCCTGGCTGAGCTGTGAAGCTGCAGGTGTGGAGCAAACACCCCACAAAGGGAGGAGGGTGTGTGTGGGGCGTGTGGCTGCAGCCTGGCCCGGTGCCGCTCCCCTGGCATTCCCGGTGCTGGGAATCCCGGCATCCCCGGGAGCCTAGCAGCCAGCTCCCTTTGTTTGGTGGCTGTGGGTACAGAGGGTGTGGAAGGAAGGCTCTTGGCATGTGTTTGGGGCTGGCAGTTCATCCCACCCCCTCCCCTGCACGCATGAACCTTAGGGGAGGGTGAGACAAGTGCGGTGCCTCCCGCTGCTCCTGCCCCTCTCCAGCACCCCTGGGCAGCCACCCTGCTGTGGCAACAGGTCCCAGGTCCTTGTTTGCCATGGACAGGCTGCCACCCTTGTCTTAGAGGTAGCAAAACTTGCACTGGTTTTAATTTTGGGGCTGCTCCTCTGCCCGCCCTTGAGCCCCTCAGCTCACCTCTGTGTTCACTGCTGACCCACATTCATGGTTGGATGAGCAGCTTTTTGGGGTGATGTGGGGTAATTTGGAGCTGGGACAGCTCAGCTACCCTTGGTCTGGGCATTGTGCTGGCTGTGCCAAACCTTTGGAGCCGAGGGGAAGGGAGTCACCCCAGGGGTGCCCCAGCTGAGGCTGCTGAGCCGATTTAAAGCTGATGCTGCTGCGTTTTCCTCCCTGCTCCGTTGTGCCCCTCTGTTCTGTATAACCCGTAGGTTCTCCTGGAAACGTGCCCTCCTGCAGCGAGGCTGGAGAGGGAACAGAGGGGACATAAAACTTCCACTGAGAGCCACACGCTCCTGGCCTGGCCCCCGGAGCCCGGCAGGAGCAGATGGAAGCTATCCAAGCCAACAGCATCCCCTGCCGGCTGATGCTTCCCGGGCCTGAGAGGGAGGAACGAACTCCTCCTGCCTGTTCCCCGGTGGGAGGGTGTTCTGCTGCCCTCCTGGGTGCCAGCAGCCCCACCGATGGGGTGCTGGCAGTACCACAGCTGGGTGCCACCTGCCTTTGGCTCTCACGGGGCTGGTGGGCAGGAGGAAAAAGGCTCTGGGCTCCTGGGAATGAATGCCCGCTGCCCTGGCTGTGTCTCCATCCAGCAGGAGCGTTTGTTGTGCTGATGTGATTTTAGGGCTCCTCTAGGTGGTTACTGGCAGGGCCCTCCCTCCATCCTCTGCTGCTTTTTTTCCCCACTCTGAGCCATTCCCCACCCCACTGCTGAAGGATGCCCCTCACTGTCTGGAAGCTCTCTGGCTGCTTTCCCGGTGGGAAGGTATCCAGAGTGCCAGGGATCCACGGCTAATTTTAGCCTGCTGGGTCTTTGCTCCAGAGATGTGCCAGGGGTTTGTCTCAATCGTTGTTTTTTACTGGTTTTTTCCCCCCTGTTTCCACCTCCCCACGCTCCCAGATCCCCGAGGAACTCTGCCATGCCAGCTGATCCTCGCGGCCCCCTCGCAGATGGACAGGCTGACATCAGCTTGCAGAGCAACTGCTCTGTGTGTTTTTTGGGAGAGGGTTGGCACAAGGGATGTCTTGCAGCTCAGCCAACTTAAGTCAGCACCCAGAGAGGCCCAAGGCTTGGACCAGTCACTCCCAGCGCCTCCAGTAGCCAGGCAAGGCTCTTTTTCTCCGGTGGAGGGAGTGGATGCTGCCTCGGGGATACAGTGGTGATAAAAGTTCAGGGTGTTTGGAGTGTTTGAAGGGTCTGTTTGCCCCCAGCGAGGGAAAGGCTTCCCTTCCTCATCATCCCCTCCCTGTGGGTCCGTGGGGATGCTCTGGGCAGCCCATCCCTGTGCCAGTGGGGATCCTCTGGGCAGCCCATCCCTGTGCCAGTGGGGATGCCCTGGGCAGCCCATCCCTGTGCCGGTGGAGGTGCTGCGGACACCCCAGCGCTCTGCTCTCCTCGAATGGAGTTTCTTGCCGCTCGGCTGGCGTTCCTTTGTGCCGGGAATGGGTTGGGAAGGGCGGCAGATGGCAGTGTGAGCCTGCGGGAGGAGCCGGGGCTGCAGCCCGAGGCACCCCGGTCTGTGCAGCCGCGGGGCTGGGGCTGCAGGGGCAGCACAGGGAGAGCTCAGGGGACACTCTCGGGGACCTTTGTGCCCAGCACTGTCCCCTCTCCAGCCTGGGGGCCCGTTCCCAGCGCCCTGGCAGCACTGGGAGTGCCGTGGTTCTCCTGGGAGCTGGGGAGGAGGGAGGCAGTGGCTGCTGAAGGCGTGAAAATCCCTGACTCGGTGCCTTGGGCTGGAAAATCCTCTTGGGCTGTGGGTTCCAGCCTGGCTGCCGTGTTTGGAGCAGGCAGTGGGGGTTCCAGGGGAGCCCAGCAGTCCGTGTGAGCAGTGCCCAGGGCAGCAGTTTTGGCTTTGTGAAGGCAAGAGGTGCCAGGGCTGTGCAGAGTCCTTGGGCTCCTCGGGGGAAGAGCAGGAGCTGTGTGACTATAGCACAGAGAAGCTTCACCTCCCTTGGGTTGCTTTTGCTCCTCTGTGTGTCCCCTTTTGGGCAGCCCTGTCCTTGCAGACAGCAAGTTCTGTGTGCAAAGCTGGATTTAATTTTTATTTTTTAAAAGGGAGAGGCAGAGGCGTCATAATCATCAGAGATATCATTGCATGTCAGGAGCTGGGTGGGAGAGAGGATCACAGGACGTTCTGAAGGGACCCCACAGGGGTCATTAATGGCCCATACAGGGATTGAACCCACAACTTTGGCATTTTTAGCACCAGGTTCTAAGCAACTGAGCTAGTGCCAGGTCAAGGGTGGGGTTTTTTTGGGGTGCTCGTGGGGGGGACACACCTGCTAACAGAGGGGCTGCCTGGCAGTGGCAATGCATCTTGAGCACAGGCATTGGTGTGAAGCCCCCCACCAGCTTGGAGAAGGTCCTGCTGTGCCGGGAGAGGGTGACCTGTAGCCCCTGGGCACGCACATGTGGCCCATTCCATCCCCAGGCACCCCTGAGGAGAGTCTGGGAGGTACTGCGTGCTCCAGGAAGGGTTTGTTTCAGGACAAAGTTATTAAGTGGAGAAACCTCCCCCCCTCTTCAGAAGAGATAGCCCTCATCCAGCACTCCCTGGCACGTCTGTTTATTGGGAATGGTGTGAATTAACAGCCCTTTCCCTCCCAGCACACACGCCAGGCCACCCCAGCCCCCGAATCCCTCCGCACCCGCTCCCTCGTCTCCCATTGAGAGCCTTTAAAAGCTCTTTATTTCCAAGTGCTGCTCAGCGGGAGTCAAGCTGGGTCCTGCCAAGTGTTAAATGAAATAATTAAAATCCCCACTTTCCCCCCCTCCCGCTCCTTTCTCCAGTAATGCTGGTAATTAGCCTGTAAAACTGCAGGAGGGGATGGGGAAGGGAGAACGTGCGAACGCCTTCTGCAGGCTCCCTCCTCCTCCTCCTCCTCCTCCTCCTCTTCTCCCTTCCCTGAGGAAGCACAAAATGGCTCTCTCCAGGCACTGGGTGCTGTCAGATAAATCCCAATTAGCTCCCTGCCAAACAGGATTAGCGAGAAGGGAGCCAGGTGGGGGGATCAGCCTGGCAACAGCAGGAGCTGGGGGGGCTCCCGCCCGGCGATGACTGGCAGCTGTCAGTCAGTCAGTCAGTCAGTCAGCTCCCAAAGTAGCTCTGGTTTCGGGTGTTTCAGGCTGCTGTGTGGCAGCTGGGAGGCAGAAACGGGGAGGTGAAGCAAAATGAAGCTGTGTCTGCTGCTGGTGTTGTCCCTTTTCCCGAGGAACTGGGGGCTGGAGGGCACGGGGTGAGGTGCTCGGGAGCCCCCCACCCAGTCTGAGGTGAGGGATGCAGGGCAGTGTTGTGAGGGTCCTGCTGCTGTGCCCTGCCAGCTCTGGGCTTCAGAAACAAGAGGGTGAACCCACCATCCTGCCCCGCTGCTCTCAGCCAGCTGCACCCAGCCCCTCCTGCCCGCCCGCCGCGTTTTTGGCACCAGCCACCACATCCTGGCTGGGAAAGCCACAGAAATAAACCCATTAACAGCCCCAGCTTTGAACTGCCTGGTGACCACACGGGGCCCTTAATGCACTGAACACTTTCCATTTGGGAAACTGGGCAGGGGGGCAACGTGGATTAGCTCAAACAGAATGTTTTGCCGGTGGTAGGGGAACGGCAGCTGTGTGTGAGTGGTAAATTGGCCGGCTGTCCCTTGTCCCTCCCTCTTCTCTCCTGGCAGATGTGGTGGCTTTCTGCCTCTTTCACCCTACTGGGGATGAGCATCCTCTGGACACCTGCAGCCTCAGCCAGGCTGCTGCCAGTTCTGAGGAGGAGGAGGAGGAGGAAGGGAGAAAGGCTGTTGGTGCAGACATGCAGTGTTGTCAGAGTGGGGATGATGGGAATGATGGGGGATGATGGGAGCTGGACTGCTCTGGAGCCTTGGTGTGGCTGAGGGATAAGGGATGAACCCCCAGTGCCTGGGCCATTCCATCCCAATATGGACAGGGACAGATGTAGTGGTAGTGGAGGTGTCTTGGGTCACCAACCACTTGGGAAGCAGAGATGGGGTTTATGTGTTCTTTTGCCTTGCCAGCTCTTGCTGGATGGTCCTGCCTGGTCCTTCCTGCCTGAAGGACATGACTGGAGTGGGAAAGGAAGGGCTGAACGTGCAGAGGGAGCAGTTGGGGTGTCCCTGGGCACCAAAGGGGTGTGGTGGTGAGGGTGCGGTGGCTGTGCAAGGAGTATGCAGCCAGCTCTGGGGAAAAGGGGCAATAACAAACAGAAATGACATCCCACATGGATGGCCCAGGCAAGGGTGGTGTCTCCCCAGTGCAAATGGCTCTTCTGGTCATAGAGTCCCACCAAAAAGACTCACAAGGGGCAAAGGCACAAGTGTTTGTCTTCCCCAAGAGGATGATGAGCCTGTCTGTCCATGCTGGAGTTTGAACCTGCATCCCCCCAGGACACAAAGGCTGTTCAGATCCCAGGCAGGGCCGCCCCTAAAAGTGGCCCCCAAATGGCTGGAGGGGACAGAGCCCTGGCAGACCTGGGAAGAAAGGGAGGACTGTGTTGTGGCTGATTTGCATGTGAAAACATGCGCGGGGAAGATGCAAATGCCCTCGCTTCCCTCTGGGGAATTGTTCAAAGCCAAGCCCTGGGCCTTAGCCTGCATGTGCTGGGATTGCCTGGCTGTGAAGCCCCACCCGGGAGGGGAAGGATGTGGAGCAGGCCAGGAGGGAAAAGAGATGCTGCTGGGCCAGTGCCCTGGTGAAGGCATCGAGCAGGACTCTGGTCCCAAGACACAGTAGAAGGATGCAGGACCAGGCCAAGTGGCCACACAGTGACCAAGTGGAGAAGACCAGGGCACTCTGCTCATTTTTTGTTTCTTTGGGAAGCTCTTGGCTTCTTGTGTGATGCTCCACATGGGGCTGTGGTGGCTGGGGAGGCAACCAGAAATGGGGCAGCAGTGACAGGGACTTGAGTTTATGCTTCAGGGGAAAAAATACTGTGTTGGAGGCTCCACCCTCTGCCTGGCAGAGGGCTTTGCTCCTGAGGGGGCTCCTGAGGTGGTTGCCAGCAGGGGTCTGCTTGGCAGAGATAGCCTGGCAGAGCATTTTCTGCTGAGCCCTCTTGTAGCACTTTGGGCTCTCAGGGCTCTTCCCAGCCTGTGTCTGAGGGGAACGTGTCCCAGGGTGCCCAATGATCTGCCTCCCCTTGGACACAGGGCCATCAGCTCCCTGCTCCTGTGGGCTCTCTCCTGGCTGGGTGGTTGGGATGCAGCAAGCTGGGATGGAGTTCTGGAATCCCCAGGGAGAGGAGGGAGCAACGCAGGTTTAAAGAGGAGCAATCCCTGGGACGTGACTTGGATTCCCCCCTCCCCCAACACACACACACCTCTGTTCTCTGCTTTTCTCCCTCCCTGTTCTGCTCCTGGCAAGTTGCTCTGGCAGTGCTGGGATGCCTGGGATGCTCCCAGCCCATGGAGAGGAGCAGCAGCGTGGCTTCCCGGTGTGGCTGTGGGGCCGCCCCTGCCTGTGCCAACCCCCAAGACCCGCTGGCTGGTGGTGCCTGAGGTGCCCCACTGAAGGACCACCCAGCCTCCTCCACCTCTCCCCGTGGGAGGGGAGGGTGGGTGTGTTCTTTGGTGTTTTGTGTCCCTCGGGCTCCAGGCGGGTTGCCAAGGTGAGGGAAGGAGGGAGCAGGCGGGGCTGGGAGTGGGACCTGCAGCTGGCAAAGGGGTGTTCTCCCCGTCTCAGGTTGTTGGTTTTTTGGAGGAGTGGGCAGCAGGAATGCTGCTGGGCAGCCCCTGCAGGCCTGTAGCTGCCTGGAGGAGGGAGCCACAGCACCCAGACATCCCAGTGGGAGGGGAGAAGGCCCTGGGTGTGTGTGGTGGCTGCTGCTGTGGCCAGGAGGAAGCTGTGCTTCCCTTGCAGCTGCCTGCTCCACGCTGAGCACGTGGGGACAGGAGGAACTTGAAGCAGCTTCTCTGCAATGAGCTTCCCAGTTTGCCCACAGTGGGGTTCCCCATTGCCAGGTCTCCACAGTGTTCATCCTGCCCTTTGAGCACAGCATGGCTGTGTTCAGGTGGCTCTGTGACCCAGAAGGACCTTCCTCTTTCTGGGATTTTTTGTGCTCTCCAGAGCTGCTGTCGCCCTCCGTGGTGGGGAAGAGCTCAGCCCTGTCTAGTAAGGACTGTGGTGGCTTAGAAATGAGGTGGCAGGTCATGGTGCCCTAAATGTGGGGTACCAAGAGCAGGGAAATGGCCAGGAATGCTGTCTTTGTTTTGCCAGGAATGCTGTCTCGCCAGAGCCTCCACCTGAGTGGAGAGCAGGGATGGAGTAGAGCTCCTGAGAGCCCTGGCTGGTCAAGTGGGCCACTCAGGCAGTGGTTGGACCTTCACTCCAGCAGGCTCTTGGCCCTGACCTCCCTCTGGCTCTCAGCCCAGCTGTCCCCGTGGCACCTTTGCCAGCCTTGCTGGCAGCATCCTGCCCAAGGGCAGCAGGAGGAGGGCACAGGAGCAGGTAGGGAGCAGCACAGGGTGTATCTGTGTCCTGGCACATCTTCTCTCCCCTCTGTGCTCTCTGGCAGTGCCAGCACGGACCCAGGGAGGTCCCTACAGCTGGGTCCTGCTCCTGCTCCCCGGCTGTTCGTCTGAACCCCTCCCTCCACAACCCATGTCCTAAAAACAGCGACCAGGCGTAGCTCTGCTGTCCCTGGGGGTCTCTCCGGGGTGGGCGATGCTAGGGGTGGGGGAGGAAGGGAAGGCGTGAGCGGTTTCCCCGCCTCTCAGCATCTCGAGTGGGCGGGCGGGCTGGGGCGGGGAGATGGGCTCACCCCCTTCCACCCCCTGCCCGCCGGGATTCACCCCGGCAGGGGGGCAGCCAGGAGGGGAGGGATCCGTCGGGGAGGAGCGCCTCGCCCCCCGCCCTGCCCACGCGTGTGTCCCGGGGGAGCGGGGGCAGCGCGACCCCCGCCGCCTCCCGCTCTTTGTCTGCGCCGCGCCCCTGCGCCCCCGCTCCCCTTTGTTGGCCGCCGAGCGCTCGGAGGGGCTCGGTGTGTCCCCCCCCGCCTTCCCCTTGCCGGGGTCGAGCCGAGGGGCGGAGGGAGGGGAGGAGGGAAGGGGGAGGACACGGGCGGGGAAGCTCCGGGGCGCGGGGCGGGCGCTCCGGGTCCGCTCCGTTGTCTCGATGCTGCGCGGCCCCTTCCCCGTGCGTGGGGCGGGCGGAGACCGCCGGGATTAGGGGATCCATCCCCTCATCCACCCACCCATTCACCCAGCCGCCCGCCCAGGCAGCTCCCATCGCTCTCCCCCAGCGCCGCTCCATGCCGGGCTCCAGGCGGGGCCGGGATCTCTCCGGGAAGGGCTGGCATGTCCCAGCGGCGTGAGGCACCGAGCCGGCCCCCTCCGGGGAGGGTGCCCGTGCCGAGGGGGCCGAGGAGGGCTGTGGCCCCTCGCTGCTCGCCGGAGGGTTGGGAAGGTGCCGGGGAGCCGGCGGAGGAGGGACGGCTGGGCGGGAGGAGCGGAGCGGAGCGGAGCGGGGATGGATGTGCCGCGGCTGTGAGAGGAGCGCTGGCGTGGGAAAGGGAGCGTCTGCCTTCGGCCGGAGCGTGGGACAACTGAGCGGCACCTTTCGGGCTTCTGCTCCCGGGATCTTGGGCTGCTGCTCCCGGAATTTTTTGGCCGCGAGGACCTGCGGAGGGTCGGAGGCTGCTGAAGGTGGGAGCGCCTGTCCCGGAGGAGAGCGCGGACAGCGGGGGAAGATCCGTGTTTCTGGAGCGAGGATCTGAGAGCTGAGAGGCGGCTGCCGGCGTGGTCAGACCCCCTCCCATCCCTGCCGAGAGGATGTGGATTTTCCAGATGCTGCGAGCCTGAGGAGAGGGGTCCCGTGCTGACACCTTGTCCCAGCCCTGCTCCCGGGAGCCAGCGCCTGTTGGTGCCGTTCCCACACCAGCAGCAGCAGCAGCAGCTCGTCCCCGTCCCGGTGGGCTTGGCCGTGGAACTTGAGCTCTCTCAGCGCCGGGATTGTTGTTTGCTTTCTGCAGGCAGGTGTGGATTGACACCTTCCGGGCTGGCAGAGGGATTTGCTGAGCACGGGAGCGGTGCACATCCCTCTGGAGCGGGCTCGGACCTCACCCCAGGCTGTGCCTCTGGGATATGGCACCTGTGGGGACAAACTCCTGCCCCTGAAGGTGTCCCCCCACCCAGCCCACCCTGCCCTCCTGCGAGCCGAGATGGGAACCTGTGGGAAAACTTAGGTTTTCCCGAAGACGCCTGGGGAGGGGAGGGAAGGGAAGAGGAATCCATGTGAGCCTTGTGGCTGCTGTTCTCGTGGATGGATGGACGGTGGGCTGAGCGTGGTGGCCCAGCATGACAGCCTGCCAGTACCCCATGGCGCCGGGGGCCCTGGAGCGGGACCGGCTGTACCAGCACAAGGTCTCCTTGGTGGTGCGGTACTTCATGATCCCCTGCAACATCTGCCTCATCCTCCTGGCCACCTCCACGCTGGGATTTGCCGTGCTGCTCTTCCTCAATAACTGTAGGTGTCCCCGGGTGCGTGGGAGGCCGGGGAGGGACAGGCAGGGCTCGGGTCAGCCGGGGCTCCCAACATGGCTTTATCGCTCTCCTGCTGCCGCCCAGGGAGGATCCAGGGAGGTGACAGCTCCACAGCTCTGCCCCACTTTTCCCTGCCGTGATGCTGGCCCGGAACGGTGGAGCGGAGCTGTGAGGGAGGGAGGGAGGGCGTGGGCCAGCCCAGCTCCCACCCTGCACGGCGCTCTCAGCTGTGCCAGCACCCTCGGTGTGCCCTGTCCCATCCCCAAAATGCCGTGTCCTGACGTGCTGCTTGAGGTCTGACAGTGGGGGATGCTCTGGGGGGGATGCAGCCAGCCTCTGTGTGTGAGGTGGGGATCTCTTGGCAGGGCTGGTGAGAGGTGAGGGGGGCAAAGGTGGGCTCCTGGGTGTCCTGCCCTGGCCAAGGACTGCTGCTCCATCGTTCCAAGCTGGACCTGGGAGCCCTGTCTCTATATAGAGGTGGGAATGTGTCTCCCAGGCTCCCTGCTCTCTTGCTCTGAGGAATCAACGGAGGGTTTGGGGCAAGATGGGGCAGTTTTGCCTGAGGTTGGATTGGTAATCTGATCGCTGCTGTGGCTGAGTAGATCCCACATTTGGGCGTGGATCCATCCACGTTTTCTGCTGTGCTCTGTTACCTCATCCTTGCACAGGTGCTCGTTTTTCCCTAGGCACAGCCTGTGGAGGAGTATTCCATCATGCAGCGGTGTCTTTGACCTGCTTGATGCTGGAAAGTGCCAAACACCTGCTGTGAGAAAAGCCTTTAGAGGGCAGGCAAATCCTCCAGCCTGGCTCTGGGATGCGCTGCTTCCCCTGGAGGGGAGTGTTGTTTGGGGGAAAGCTGTGTGAAGCTGTAAAAACACATGGATGATTGGAAAAAGACTGGCAGGTGACAGAGCGTGAGAGCAGTGCCACCTCTGCCACAGCCTGCCTTTGCTGCCCTGTGCACATCTCTAGGAGAGAGCAGAGCCCAGCTGGACGCTGGGTTTAGGGTGTTCCCCACCCAGGACAGGAGGGTCTGTGGAGCTCTGAGCGGAATCTTTGTCACCCCCCTGCCCAGACGTAGAGGGCTGGCAGGTGGTGAGGCTGTGCCACCTTCCTCTGGGACCTACAGTGGTGCCCATGGGAGTGTTCACCTTCTGCTGCCCCAGGCTACCCCTTTCCCCTACTTTTTGGAGTTCCCCAGAGCTGCTCAGCCCACCTGAGCTGGTCAATCCATGCCTGGGTGTGCGTGAGGGGAGGCACAGCAGGGTTGGCATCACAGCCCCCGTGAGGTGGCACAGGACAGGCTGAGACCAGCCCCAGCCCTGCCAGGCACGGAGGGCTGCTCCCAGATCCCATGCCAGAGATGCTCCATCGATACCAGTGGGAGAGCTGGAGCTCCTGGATCCCGTTCCTGCTGCTCCCTTCTCGCTGCGAGACCTCCCGGGGTGTTCCTGGGAGCCGGACCCGTTCGTGAAGGGCACGTGGAAGGGGTGAAATGCTGGTCCAAAAGCTGTGGACAGAGGTCTGGGGGGAGGAGGAGGAGCAGGGAGCATCCCAAGGGACCTGCTGACAGCCCCCTGTTTTCTGTTTCTTTGCAGACAAGCCCAACAGTTACTTCACTCAGACGCCGCCGACGCCGCGAGATGGTGAGTACAACTCACTGCTGGAGCCCAGCCCTGGCGTTGGGATGCACTTGAGAGCAGGTTGAGCCTCTCCTGCCTCCTGCAGCTGCTGGGGGAGCAGTGTCTCCTGACCCACTGATCTATTTTTGCAGCTGCCTGGCTTGCTCTCTGTGCCCAGAGCTGTCCTGCATCACGGCTGTGGGATCATCCCTCTGGGATGAGGAGAGGGCAGAGTGATGTCCCTCGTTGCTCCACGGAAGCACAGCAACCCTTTTCCTACAGAGGGTTTCCTGGCTGGCTGTGGTGGAGGTGGGGAAGGGCTGGGAAGGGTCCTTCCCTGGCAGAGCAGGTGGGACAGCACCTGGGTTTCCTGTGGACTTGCATTTTTCCCTGGACTGGTGAGCCTTGCCCGTGAATTGCCTCTCCCCTGTGGATCCATCAGCAGTGTTCTCACCAGCACCTCACATTGTTGCTCAGGGCTTGCTAAAACCCTCTGATTTCACACAGACCTGGAGGAACCTTGTTTTGTTGTTTGGTTTGTTTTTTTTTTTTTTTTGAGGCCAGGCTGTTATCAGTCCGTGGCTTTAAAGGCTGCTGGATGCAGGCAGGCAAGCCCAGGCTAAGATAATGTCATCACAGGAGCTTTGTTTTCTCAGAAAACCAGGCTTAAAATGCCCTGCCTTTCCTGGCAGGCTCTTGAGCCACCTTCCCCAGCCTCTCCAGCTTCACGTGCAGAGATAAGAACCCAGCAGAAAAAAAAAAAACGAACCAGCAGCCAATTAATAACCTGTTTGTTTCTTTTTCTTGCCTTTCTCTGGTGGGGGTGGGGAAGGAGGCGGGGGAGAAACGGATGCGAGATAAAATGTGATTAATCTATAATTGGACCAGAGGAGACATCTAAAGCCAAAATAAAAACTCACGTAGGTGTAACTCCTAGCTCAGGGCTCCAAAATATTAACAGCCCAGCCCATCCAGATGACATACTCCAGAAGATCCCTGGTCCCCCCACAGGAGATGGAAAACTACCACCCTTGGGAGGCTGCCAACCTCCGTTGGGAGTCTCATAGGGTGTAAATGCCTCTGTGTGGGCTTTGGGAGGTGTTTTTGGGCACGGGGGGGGGCATGGGAGGAGGGTCCCTCTTGGGGTGAAGGGGACAGAAGAACTGTCTGTCCTGGCAAAGTCAGAGCTCAGGTTTTTGGGTGAAGGAAGTGGCTCTCTACACCTGGGGCATCTCTTCTGTCAAGTCCCTGTCTCTGTCCTGGTGCTGCAGTGGTGCTGGAGGTGACAGACTTTGCCAGCCAGCAGGGAGGTGTCTCTGATTAGCATTAGCTGTGTCAGGGGAGGTTTAGGTTGGATATTAGGATTAGGTTCTTCACCCCAGGCGCTGGAACAGGCTCCTCAGGGCAGTGATCACTGCCCCAGGGCTGCCAGAGCTCAAGGAGTGTTTGGAGAACACCCTCAGACACGCGGTGGGATTGTTGGGGTGCCCTGTTGGACTCCAGGATCCCTCGTGGGTCCCTTCCAACTTGGGTTATTCCATGTATGCTTCTCTGATTCTCTATTTACCTCTTCCTTCTCTTCCAATTCCGATTCCTGCAGTAGAAAACTCGTCAGCCACACATTGATTTATAGAGTGGTCTCTGCTTCGTTTGGAAACAAGGCCATTAACGCTGTTAACTCGCTGCTTTCTCCCAAATCTCCGAGTGCCTCTGGCGTTCCCCGTGCCTGGGCTGGGGATTATTAGTCTGGATAGAGCATCTTAAGGCCTGGCTGACTCAAATGCAGGGCTCCATGAAGGCTGAGGGACTGGCCTGGGGCATCCAGGCTGGATAATTCCTCTCCCTCCTCGCTGCTGGAGCATCTGCGCGGGGAGCGGGAGAGGGGGCGGATGTTGGCTCAGCTGCCACCCCCCCAGGGCAGGAGGAGGGGGCTGGCAGGTGTGGGCAGGGGGGCATGCAGGGTGGGCTCTGCCTTCCCGAGTCCCCTGAGGGGGGAAAGGAAGCGGTGGGGGAGGATTTGGAGGGCTCCTCCTCGATCTGGCAGAGAGCTTCGCTGGCTGTTTGTTTGCAGCGTCCCTCGGAGGATGGGAGGCAGGATTGCTGTGCCTGTTTGCCCTGGGGAGGGCAGGGAGAACAATAAGCCCTCTCTGAGCCCTGGGGGGAGCTGGGCTGGCTGCTCAGGGGAGCATCCATAGGATGAGGTGCCAGGCTGTCGGGGTCAGATCCTTGTTATCCTTCTCTTCCTGCCACCCTTTTCCTGCTGCTGGGTGGAAGAATTACCTTGGGCTCACAAGTCCTGTAAGGTGCCTCCCTCTCCTTGCGTGCCATGCCCTCCCCACCCCTGGAAGTGTCCAAGACCACCTTGGAGCAGCCTGGTCTAGTGGAAGGTGTCCCTGCCCATGGCAGGGGGTGGAATGAGATGGGCTTTAAGATCCCTTCCCGCCCAGACCATTCCGTGTTTCCATGTGTGCTGAGGGCTGGGGCTGGCCCCCACCTCAGGACACATTTGTGCTGTCCATGACCTCCTCCTGCTGCTGTAAATACAGGGAGAAAATACAAGGAGACAGCCTTGGGCCTTTGGTGTCTCACTTTTGCCCAGGTGGCTCTGGGCAGCTCTGTGCCTGCTCAGCGGGGATGGGGAGGGAGGGCTTGGCTGCCCTGGGAAGAGGCATGAAAATAGAACTTTGAAGAGCCTGGGCTTTATTTAAATCTCATTCCCTTTGTGTGCTGGGGTGCTGGAATACCCTGCTGGCTTTGGCTGCTGCTCCCAGCCTGTTTCTCTCGTGCCACAAGCCAGCAGAAAGCTTGGATGCCACAGAACGAGTTCCCGGTGCTGGTTTTGTGGTGGGGCTGATCTCACTTACTGCAATGGGAAGGTGCAGCAGATCTGGCTTTTTTTTTTTTTTTTTTTTCTGGCTGCCCACAGGTGCATTTTGCAGCCCCTCCCCATGTTTGTGAGCACCACACATCCCACCCCCTCGTGCTCTCTTCCTTTTGTATCCACGCTTTTTCCATCCCCTTCTCTCCCTGACACGTGCGGGGAGCAGGGAAGGGTTTGCACCCCATGCCCAACACCTCTCATGGCATTAGGGCAGCCCCTCCCCAGGGATTCAGGCAGATCCCAAGCCTTCCTGGCTCCAGCCCTGAGTGTTGGTGGGGTTCCTGCCCCTCTGGCTGTGCCAGCTGATGGGTGGCTGGGGCGGTGCTGAGCGAGGAGGGATGGGGAGCGTCGGAGCGTGGCGGGGAGTCTGTCACACATCACAGAACGGAAAAAAAATCACTCCCTCTCTCTCTCTCTCACTCACTCTCCCTCTGCACAAGGTGAAATTTTTGTACCTGGCTGCTCATTTTGTGAGCAGCTGCTCACTTTTAATTACACGGTGCCTACTCCTCCTCTAAGGCCCCGCTGCGGCACAGCCTCCTGCTGGGGGGGTGGGTGTGGGGGTGATGCAGGGTGCTCTCCTTCCAGGATCCTGGGCCATCCATGCCTCCACAGGGAAGCCAGCCACCCCCCTGGGAGGGCCCAGCAGTGAAGTGACCGTGGTTCCATCACATTTTTGCCTTCCCCTTCCTTGTTTCCTGCTGGTGCTCACTCCTTAAGGTAGCGAGGCGACAGCTCGGGAGCCGGGAGTGGGGGCTGCTCATCCCTGTGCACTTATCCCTTATCCCAACCCGCCTTTCCCTACCTGGATTTGCCCCCCCTGCTCCAGCCAAACCAGCTCAGGCTGCTTTGGGGGTGGGAGCTTGCTCTGGGGAGAGGAGAGGTGCTAAACATAGCTCTTCCAAAGCGGAGGGGGAGATGAGGTGCAGCCCTTGTTAGAACACCGCTTTTGATCTCCCGGGAGCGTTTTCTTCTCCATTTGCAGCGAGGGTTGAGCTTTCTCCTGGGGATCGATTTGTGCACTTTCATGTTACGTGGTTTTAGGTGGGAGAGGAGGAGCAGATGGGAGAGCTGCTGAGGTGGACCTGTTTTCCCCTGGATTGGGCCCTTGCTAAGGTTGGATCCCGCGGTTTGCCTCGCCCTCTGCCTCACATCTCCCAGGACTGTCCTTCTGGGATGCAGCTGCCCTGTTTAATATTTTGTATGAAGCACAGAGGGAGAGAAAGGACATCAGGAGGCACAAAGCTGGCTGAGGCACCCAGGGGACAAGAAATCTCCCTGCACAGAGCAGCAGTGGACCTTGCAGGGCACTGGCAGCCCGGGAAAGGTTGGCCAAGGACAGTGTGGTGGCTTTGCCGAGTGCTGGTGTTGGACCTGCTGCAGCTGGGGAGGAGCTGTGCTTCCCCTCAGGCACCCAGGGGCTGCTGCAGCCCCCTTCCCTCTCCAGGATCTCTAATCTCCCCAGATTGTAAACACAGTTTTGCACAGCAGGCAGGTGGGAGCAGGTTGAAACCTCCCAGGTATTTTTTTTCCCCCCGTTGCCTCCGTGGGCTCTGCGTGGGCAGGTCCCTGCTCTTGGCTCGTGTTCCATGGTGGGTTTTGGGGGTCTGTGTGTGCTGGGGTGTGCAGGGAGGGCAGCAGGATGCTGCTGACCAGGCTGGCTGCTGGCTCACATCCCATGTGGAGTGTGTATCCAAACTGTTCCTCTGCCCAGTGGGGGCCGATGAATCCTTCAGTGCCTGGGAGCCGTGACAGTCTGCCCAGAGCTGCTCTCACAGGGGCTCCTGACAGATTAATGAGAGTCTTTTTGGATGATGTTTGATTTGCAAGAGTGAATTTGACGGTTTAGACCCCAGAACATGGGGATGCTTCCAACTCCTCCCTTCCCCTTCCCCATGCTCACTCCCATCTCCCTGCCTGCTGCACACGAATTGGCCTTTCAACTTTTTTTTTCCCTGCTACCCACCCCTCCTGGCTCCCAATTATAGCCTGTGTAGTCAGTTTATTGCTGACTTTCCTGCTCCTCCTTTGTGTGCTTTGGACTGCGTGGGGATGAGATGCAGCGATGACTCTCCCGCTCACGGGGTGTGTTTCAGATCTGATGGCTTTTGGCAACTGAGATTTTTTGGGGGTTTTTTTGGAGCAGCTGGGCTGCTAAAAAGGTTGTAGCTGCCAACCACCACGTTTCTGGGCTTCCCCTTGCTGTCTCCCCACGTGAGACAGGAGCACTGAGTGTGTTCAGGGCCGGTCCCACGAGGAGAGGAGGCCACCGAGTTGGTTAGAGGGATGGAGCAGCTCTCCTTCAAGGGAAGGCTGAGAGAGTTGGGATTGTTCAGCCTGGAGAAGAGGAGGGAGACCTGGTTGTGGCCTTCCAGGATCTGAAGGAGCTACAAGAAAGATGGAGAGAGGCCTGGAGTGCCAAGACAAGGGGGGATGGCTTCAGACTGACAGAGAGGAAGTTTGGATTGGATATTAGGAAGAGAGGGTGGGGTGGCCTTGGCACAGGTTGCCCAGAGAAGCTGTGGCTGCCCCATCCCTGGGAGTGTCCAAGGCCAGGCTGGAGCAACCTGGGCTAGTGGAAGGTGTCCCTAGGGTTGGAACAAGATAGTTTGGGTTGGAAGGGACCTTAAACCCCATTCTGTGACTCTCTGATGTGCCCAGGTCTGGTGAGGGAGGGAGCAGTGCTGCCTCCCCATCCCTTGGGTACCCTTTGGCCTGATTGGCCCTGACCTGGTGCTGTTGGTGAGGTGAACTCTGCAGATCCACGTGAAGTTCGTGTCCCATGCTGCAGGGACCGGGCACGAAGTGGGTGAAGATGGGGCTGATTTCTGACCGGGGTAGGGTGGGGTGGATGCTCTGCCACCTTTCCTGCACGTGGCTCTCCCAGAGGGCAGGGCAGGCAGCTCCTTGTCCCTCGCCGAGCAAGCCCCAGCTGATGCAATTAATATTGATGGCAGGG
The DNA here is from genome assembly GCF_022539395.1 of Myiozetetes cayanensis. Lineage (NCBI taxonomy): Eukaryota > Metazoa > Chordata > Aves > Passeriformes > Tyrannidae > Myiozetetes > Myiozetetes cayanensis. Next base: position 2,537,490 of record NW_026087499.1, on the reverse strand, counting down.
AGGGTGGGCTCGGGCGGAGGAGCCGCCGCTCACGGGGGCTGCAGCGGCAGCCGAACCCTCTCCATGGCAACGGGCACCTCGCGCTCATGCAGAATTAATGCCGGCCCTTGCCATCCTGACACTCCATCCCGGGGGGCCTGGCGTTCCCCGCTGCCCTTTTGGCACAGGGAAGCCCTTTAGTGCCCTCCCCCGTCCCTGGGGGCGGGTGGGGAGTGGTGGGAGGTGGGGGCAGCGAGGGGTTGGGAAGCTGAGTCTGAGCATCACCGGCTCTTCCCCTCTGCCTGCTTTGTGTTCCCAGCCCAGAGTGCTCTAAATGGGCTTCAGCAGGGGAGCACCCACCAAACAGGGAGAGTTCTTAATGCATAGAATGGCATGAGATTAAGAGGCACATTTGTCACAGACACCAAATTCTTCAATTCTGGCGCAGTTCAGCCCCTTCCAGCAGTTCAGCCCTCGGCAGGTCCCAGAGGTGCAGGTTGCCCTGACCTTCCTGGTGTGCTCCAGGGGAGTGTCTGTCTCCATCTCCTGCCTGCACCCCAGGCTGCAGGGATTTGTGGCTGTGTCTGTCTGGGGCACAGCAGCGTGGCTGTCGTGCCTCGGTCGCCTTTCCCTTCTCCCGCCTCTTCCCTCTCACTGGTGACACTGTAAGCCGTGGAAGCAGGCACATCCCACCCTCCTGTCTCCTACCCACGAGCTGTAATTAAGTTTCCAACTGTGCTTTCCTGATTGTTTCTCTCGGCCGGTTCGGAGCAGGGACGGGCTCCCCCCGGGATCTGGAGCGGGTCCAGGCTGGCAAACGTTCTGTCTTCAGCAGGCAGGAATTGCCTGCCTGTTTTCCCAACATCCCCCTCCTCTGTGGCTGTTCAGGGCCCTCCTCATCTTCCTCAGCCCTTGGCAAGGTCCCTGCTCAGGAGAAAGCTTTGGTCCAAGGCAGGCAGGAACAGTTTGCCCACCAGAGCCCCTCTCCAAGTGCTGCTCTGGGTGTCTGGGCACTGCCAGGGACGTGGCACAGGCAGTGCAGAGGAGCTGGCAGGGTGCTGTAAGCAATCAGCAAGCTGTCCAGGAGCTTCTCTTCTCTCCACTGCAAAAGAGCACTTCTAACATTACATTTATGATTATTGTTATATTAAGCTGGAGAAACATTTTAATGTGAATGCTGGGGGCTTATTAGCTACAGCTCCTCACCTCAAGATCTCAGAGCACTTCAAGCCAGCTTGTTATTAATCCCTACTTAAATTGAGCTACTTGCCTGCTGACTTTGGGGGGCTGGGGATTATTGAGTGCAGGTTTTGGAAGCGGGAGAATCCAGGCACAGAACTGGCTGGGGAGTTGAGGCTGGAAGCTCTGGAGCTGCAAGCAGAGGCTGCTCTCCATCCTCCCTGCCTGCTTGTCCTCCCTGCCCCGATCCAGGGAGGCTTGGAAGAAGGCTGGGATGGGGATGGATTGAGAAGCTGGTGCAGGAGCTCTGAAGTGGAGCACCTGGTGTAAATGGCCAGAGCTGGCAGGTGGGAGAGGAGTGGAGGGTGCTGGGTGCAGGCTGGGGAGGGCAATGTGCACCCTGAATCCTTGGCTGCTGAGGTTTTGGACGCAGGGACTGAAGGGGAGAGCGCAGTGCAATCCTCCTTGTCCTCGCTGCCTGCATCCCTAAACTGCCTCAGCTCCTGCATCCTCAGCCCAACTCAGCTCCTGCCTCCCCACACCAACCCCCACACCCCTCTGGGTGGCTCCTGGCCACTCTCAGGGTGGCTCTGCCCTTCCTCTTGGCCACAGTGGATCCATCCTGTTCCCAGCTGTCCTTCCAGCCATTTTGGGCATCTGCAGGCGCTGTTGGACACGAGGAGGTGGAGTTGGTGCCATCTGCCCTGGCAGCTACTCGTGGAGCACCAGCCACCTGCTCAGGGGAGATGCTGAGCTGCACCTTGGCAGGGCCTTCCCTGGTAAATGAAGCATCCCAGTCCCTCCCTGCTGCTAATTAGGGGCTGCCTGAGGAAGTGGCGTGGCTGGGGTGGCGCTTTGGGACTGGTGTCATTATGCCTGGTGCTGTGGGTAGTTTGTTCTTCTTTGTGCAGGAGCAGCTCAGCTCTGCTGTTGCCCGGATGGGCTCCCAGAGGCTCCTTGTTACCTCTCTCCTGTCCCCTTTTCTTTGCTTGTGGCACAGAGCTGTACCAGAGGAGGGTTAAGTTGGGTATCAGGAAATATCCAGAGGCTGGTGGGCACTGAACAGGCTCCCCAGGGCAGTGGGCACAGCCCCAAGGCTGCCAGAGCTCCTGGAGGGTTTGGACAATGCTCTGAGGGACAGGGTGGGATTGTTGGGGTGTGTGTGCAGGGCCAGGAGTTGGACTGGATGGACTGTTCTCCAGGCTGTGGCAGTGTCCTTCCCCTTGTCTGGACTGTTCAGAGGAGAGGCTGGTGTGCCCCTCACCTTCCCAAATCAGCCAGAGGACAGGAAACCCTCCCTACCATCCCTTTATGCTCTTTCCCCTGAACCAGGAGGTCACTGCAGGATGAAGGTACATCCTCATAGAACCTCAGGGAACAGCACACCTGATCTGGAGCTGAGGCTCTGAACCCAGGCAGGTCTTTCCCTCTTCCCAAAGCCCTTTCACTCGTGCAGGCTCAGCCTGGGGGCCGAGGAGCTGTCCCTGGAATCCCTCTGGCTCAGCCGCGGTGGGAAGCGCGCAGGGCGGGGACGTGAATTATTTGTGACGACACCTTTTTGCTTTCCCCTTCCTCTCTAGGAAACTGACTTTATTATCCTTGTTGTTGTTGTTATTTATTGTCCCCTTTCTGCTCCAGTGCTGCTAAGAGCCAGGGAGAGGCTTGGCTGGAATTCAGAGTGGTGACAATGAGCCCGAGCCCCTTCCCTTTTGTTCCCTGCAGCTCGGATGGATACCTCACTGAGCTGCCTCTCTCCCTCATCTCTGGCGGCTCAGGAGGTTTGGGAAAGGTCAGCTCCAAGCTTTTTTTGGCTCCAGACAAGTGCTGCTGTCATTGTTTGCCAAATGCCTTGCTGTGGCCTGTCTCTGCAGCGCTGGGATGATTTAAGCAGGGCTGTGCTCTCACCTCCCTGCACAGCCCCGCTGCCCTCTGAAGCTCAGTCTCCAACAAGTGATAGGACAAAAGGTTTTCGAGTAAGAGAGGAGAGATTCAGGTTGGATGTCAGGAAGGAATTCTTCTCTGTGCAGGTGGTGAGGCCCTGGCACAGGTTGCCCAGGGAGGTTGTGGGCTCCCCATCCCTGGAAGTGTCCAAGGCCAGGTTGGAGCAACCTGGGCTCGTGGAAGGGATTGGAATGACGTGGCCTTTAGGCTCCAAAGCATTCCATGACTCCATGATTCCTGAGAGATCCCACCTCCCCTCCCCAGCTGGGCTCAGGCACAGCCTCCAGCCCCCCGAGCAGGGGCTCCAGCTGACGTTGAGGAGCGGGAAAAAAACCCTCCTCCAACCCCCTTTGCTCATCACGCTTTGATAGTTCATCCTTCTGGCTTTGCTGCTCAGCCTGACCACCAAAACTCACTGAAGGGGGGGAGGGTCTTCATGGCAGTTTGGGCTGTACCCTGCTGTCCCCTCCTCCCCATCCCTTGCAGAGCAGCTCCAAGGCACCGTGTGAGCTGCTCTCCCAGGGCTGGAGCTCGTTGGCAGGGAGTGGGAAGGTGTCTGTCAAACACCGGGGCTGGAACAGCTCACTTGCACAACATTCAGCTGATGTGGAGCAGGAGGTAAATAAATAGCTTTTATGCCATCCCTTTTGCTCACTTATTGGCATATTATGTTCCTGAAGTGTTTGTGGAATACAGTTCTGGGGGCAAGCGTAGACCAAGACTTCAGTTCTTATAAAATAGCAGTTTTCTTTATGTGGCTTGACCCAATTAACTTGATAATACATTGTGGCCTTTCTGTCATTTACCATTGCTTTTATCACTTCAGATGAAGAGATTCTTTAAAATATGCAGGCGAAATAATTAGAGGGAGGATCACTTAAAAGGTGACAGGACCCAGTTTGGCTCCAAAATCTGAAAGAACGATTTTAAAAGTGCCTTTGAAGAAGACACGGCAAAGCCATGAGCAGTGTTTTCATTTCTTCTGAAGTCCTGTCCAGGGCTGAAAGCTTTTATTTTTTTTCCTGCCCAGTTCACAGGCTGGAAACTGTGGAATACAGGGACCAAAGGCAGAAGTGCTGTTGGTGCTGAGAATTATAGAAACGTGGAAACATTGAGGTTGGAAAAAGCTCTCCAAGGCCTTTTGAGTCCAGCACAGTGTTTACCACTCAACCATGTCCCCAAGTGCCACATCCACACAGTTTTTGAACACTTCCAGGGATGCACCACTTCCCTGGGCAGCAGGAGCCAGGCTGGGAAGGAAATGCAGCCAAAAACAGCAGCAAGGGTCTTAGGATTTTGGAGTTTTTGGAGTGGTTTGCGCTGCCCTGAACTGGGTCCTACCAAAAACTTCTCCAGTTTGGGTGGGACCAGACCTGGCAGGACCTTGTTGGATGTGTGAGGCGCCTTTCCCGTGCTCTGAGGCAAGAACAGGAGGGCTCAAGAAAGGAGTGAGTTGTCTTTGCCACCTGCTTTAAAACCCTGGGCGTGCTTCCCACCTTGGTTTCCCATCTGCAGCCTGGGCAGGTGGCTTCAGGTGGGCACCTCTCCCCATCTCCTTCGAGCAGGAAGGTGGTTGAACTCCAGGCTGGCTCTGCATCCCACATCTGGCTCTACATCCCACATCATCTCCCAGCTCCCTTCCCTTCCATCAGTCTGAGCTCCAGGGCAGCTCCATCTCAGCCTGTGACTGACAATGCATTACAGGGACTTCCCTGCTTCACAGCCCTGTGCCTGGGGATGGAAAGAATGGGATGAATCCCGCTGTTTCCTGCTGACACCTCCCCTGCACCCTCTAATCTCGCAGCTCAACGTGCTCATCTGCATTAAAAAAAAAACAAAACCAAAAGGGAGAAAGAGCAGCAGCGGGAAGTGCAGGAGAGACTATCCAGAGAGCTTCATAAAAATGATGAATTGCCTTTAGATATTGGGCAGGAGAGGAAGAGGATTCCTCTTTTATTTCATGACATTAGGCTGTAGTGGCGTTGTTGCTGCTGCTGCGAGTGCAGAGCTCGGGGAATCTCAAGGCAGTCTCGGGGAATCTCAAGGCAGTCTCGGAGCCAAACGCCTGGGAATTGAAGTGTAAATGAGCTGCTGCTGAGCATTTTATTTTGCCTTTTATGATTTCTCTTTCTCTCATTATGTAGGTCAATCTCCATTCCTAACGTGGGGCTGTGTGAGGGGGCGGGGGGAGCACAGGGAGGTGAGTGGTACCCTGGGGTGGTGGGTGCTGTGGTGGTGATGCCAGTGCAGGGAGCAGCTGGAGCTGTGTTAAAGCAGGTTCAGGTTTGATTTCAGGAGAAGATTCTTCCCCCAGAGGGTGGTTGGCACTGAACAGGGTCCCCAGGGCAGGGGGCACAGCCCCAGGGCTGCCAGAGCTGCAGGAAGGTTTTGAACAACACTCTGAGGGACTGGGTGGGATTGTTGGGGTGTCCTGAGCAGGGCCAGGTGTTGGTCTCTGATCCTTGTGGGTCCCTCCCAGCTCAGGATATTCTGTGATTCTCTGGTATTTACCTGCCTAGCAGTGCACGTTGGGATTGTCAGGCTGTGCCTGTGGCATGCCCAAGGGGCAGAGAGCTCTGGCATCTCCCGCTCTCTCTGTCTCTCACCTGTGCCCCCTGAGTCTGGAGACACCTGTCCCCTCCCTCCCTCCCTCTCTCCCTGAATTACATCTCCTGCCACATTAGCAATTCAGATGCTGAACTGGGCTGTGCTGGCTGCTCTGATTAGTGGATGTGATAAAGAGATTCCTGCATCTCCCTTGTGGGAGTTGTGATGTGGCTGCTTTGCATACCCGGCAGTAAATCAGGTAGTGTGTGTGTGTGATGGGGATGATCTGTCCCACACTGAGACAGGTGAGGACGTTTCCTTCTGCATTCCTTGCCTTCCCTTTCCCTTGCTGGTGAGCAGAAAACACTCACAGTTGTGTTGTGGAGGAACAACTGTGTGTGTGCCCTAAGCCAGGAAAGGACCTTGCTGTGCCTGGAGCATCCTCCTGGAAGTCTGGGAACCTTTGAGGGCTGTAGCACTCCTTGTCCTCAGCCTGGGCGGTGTGGGCAGCTCTGCCAGGGAAGGGAGGTGGCTGGCATGGGTGGGTGCATCCCTCTGGACCCCTCCTGTGGGCAGAGGGGCTGTGGCTCACCCTCCTCTCCGTGTCTGTGCCCGCAGTGTGCCGGGGGATGCTCTGCGGGTTCGGGGCCGTGTGCGAGAGGAGCTCCAGCGACCCCTCCCAGGCCTCCTGTGTCTGCAAGAAAACAGCGTGTCCTGTCGTGGTGGCCCCTGTGTGTGGCTCGGATTACTCCACCTACAGCAACGAGTGTGAGCTGGAGAAGGCTCAGTGCAACCAGCAGAGGAGGATCAAGGTCATCAGCAAGGGACCGTGCGGTGAGTGAGGACAGGATCTCCTCGTGGAGGGTCCAGGGAGACTTGTCCTGAGCTCACTGACATCATCACTGGCGATGTCCTGGGTGATGGGGACGTGTCTGACAGGGAGGGACACGGAGGGAACCGCCAGCTGATCAGCAGAGTGTAATAAGGAGGCAAAGTGGTGGCCAAAGGCTGTTCATGGGGTGCGTGGCAGCCCCGTGGGAACAGCCCACTCCTGGGCATCTCTGATGTCCTGGGGGCTGAGAGGGGACACTGAGGGATCACCAGCTCTGCCCTGGTGATCAGCAGAGTGTGGTAAGAAGGCGAAATGATGGCCAAAGGCTGCTCAGGGAAGGAGGGTGTGCCATCTCTCCCTGCTGCCCCTCCCCATCTCCCCAGGGTGGGTCACGTCTGCCACAGCTGGAAGCCGGAGCTGGTTGATGCACAGGCTGGGTGGGCTGATAAAAGCCCTTCCCCAGCCTGGCATTCACCAGCTGCGAGCAAGGAGCTGTGTAAATGAGACCCCCCCCTTCCAGTCTCCTCATCTCTGAGTAAATTAACTTGACCTTTCCCTCACACGGCGCGCTGGCTCTGCAATAAATCCACACCCGGCCCTCCTGCTGGGGCTCCTGGCACGGGGGAGAGAGCACTGAGAGGTTTATTTAAAATCATAATCATAAAGTGACAAATAAAAGGGGGAGGAAAAAAAGCAAAAAAAAAAAAAAAGCAACTGGCAAATTTTGGCCCTTCCTTGTCCGTGAGGAAATTGCTCCTTGAGCTCTTCCTCTAATTAAGGTTTGCAGGAGGTGCCTTGAGGACCCTCGATGCTGGAGCAAGAGGCTCTCAGAGAGCATGTGCAGGGAAGGGAGCCCGCAGCAGTGAGGCTGAGAGGTTTAGAGAGGAGAGGTGAGGGGCCAGGTGAGGAGGGAGCTCCCTTTTGTGTGCCGTGGGGCTGGGGCCAATCCTACAGCCTCGCCCTCCCGCCTGTCTCCATGGGCAAAGTGAGAGTGGGCAAACCCCATCGGGGTGAGCTCTGCTCAGGAGCAGGCACATGGCACAGGACTGAAGCTGATGGGGGGATGTCTGTTGGTGCCGGGCATGTTTTTGGGCGCTTGGGAGGGGTCGGGCTGTCTGGGTGATACCGGGATGCATCAGGGTGATTTCTCCCGCGGCGCCACCGCCCCGCTCACACCTATGCCGTGCCCCCTCTCCTCTCTCCCACAGGCTCCAAGGACCCCTGTGCAGAGGTGACCTGCAGTTTTGGCAGCACCTGTGTCCGCTCCACCGATGGCCAGTCGGCCAAGTGCGTGTGCCCGTCCTCCTGCAGCGGCGTCCCCGAGAGCCCCGTGTGCGGCAGCGACGGCCGCGACTACCGCAGCGAGTGCGACCTCAACAAGCACGCCTGTGACAAGCAGGAGAACGTCTTCAAGAAGTTTGATGGCCTCTGTGGTGAGTCCTCTGCCCCCTCCCTGGGGCCTTGAAATAGCTGGGGGGAGAAGGGTTTCCGAAATGTTTCCGCCCGGGGTTAGGAATATTGAGGGTAAAGCCGGTGGGAAAGGGGAAGGGTTGGGGAGGAAAATGTGGCTGTGCTCCCGCTGTTGTCAGCTCAGAAGGGTCAGTCTGGGCAGAAAAAGGTCAGTCTGAACAGAAAAAAATGTTGGTTTGGGCAGAAACGGGTCAGTTTAGGGAGAAAAAGATCAGTCTGTGTGTGACAGCTTCTGAAACTCGGAGCAAGCCAGTGCTTCCCCCATAGCAGTTGTTTCTGCTCGGGACCCACTGACCTAGAGAGCAATTCCAACATCTGTGCCACCTCCTTTCCCTCCTGCTGTTCCCCTGACCGCAGTTCCCCGGCTGTGCTTTTGGCAGGGAGCCTGCTGCTCGCCAGCATCCCAGGCAGCTCCTGCTAATTAAAGCATCCTGCCAGGCACAGATCCCGGAGCACAAACAGTCCCGAGCTCCGAGGGTGGATTCCTCTTCGGCTCGTGGTGGCTGTGGACACTGCTAATTAAAAGCAGCTGTATTCATTAAGGAAAACCATGAGATCAGCCAAGACACGTGCCAGACCAGTGTTTGTCCCCAGGGGAGAGGAGTGTGGGAGTTGAGTTGGGTTCAGGCTGGAAACCTGGAAGAGCTTGAACTGTGGCTTTCACTGCTCCAAGTGGGGCAAGAGCAGGAGGTGTGAAGGAGGTGCTCCAGGTTTCTGGGGCAGAGAAGAAGCTTTGGGCCTCTTTTGAGGACCTCGTGATCTTAGCTGGGCACCAACAGAAGCTCAGGCAGCCTGGGTTGAGCAGCTGGGCTGTAAAATATGAAAATCTGGGGCAAAAATGTGCTATTTGGACTCTGTTGGGTGTTGCTGTAAGGCTTGAGGATGTGCTGGAGGTAGGGCAGAGTGGGGACAGGCAAACCACTTAATTTCCATGCTGAAATGGGCAAAGCAAAAGAATTCAGCTATGGCCCTGTCCTGGGCCTGCCTTCTTCATGGGGATGTGGGGACGACCAAAAGGTCCCTCTTTGTTCTACTGTTTCCTCCCCTTGTCAGCCTGGATTTCAGACTGGGATTAAAGGGTGGGAACACCCCATGGTGCTCCTGGAATTGCAGACAATGAATCAGCACTCTCCAGGTGCCTGCTTGGCAAGGAGGGGGGAAAATCCCAGGGCTACAGCAGGGATTAGCAGGGCAGGCAGCACCTGTTTTGCCCGTGTCTTTGGGGTGCTGAAGTGAGCTCAGCTCATCAGACAGGGGGATCCAGATAAGCCTAGATTAGAGCCTAAACTTAGATTAGAGCTGTGGGGGCTTGGCAGCATGTGGCCCTGGCTGCTTTCAGGGCTCTTGCAGCACTTTGGGAAGACAGTGAGGGGAGGGAGCGTGGAAGGAGCAGGGTGGGAGTACCAAGCACCCCACAATGCCCAGCAAACACCTTTGGACTCCGGAGATTCACCTGGGTCAGGAGAGGAACAGAGAGGGGGGAGTGAAGGCAGCTCAGGCTGGGCAAAAAGGCAGGGCTCATCCCATCCCATCAGTGCTCCCTTTGGAAAGGCCACGTGCCCATGGCGTGAGCCCAGCACGAAGGAACAGACTGAGCTCCACAGGCGGAAGGCCCGGAGCTCTTGGGGCCACCCTGGGAAGGAGCAGGGCCTGGGAAGCACCTCCCTGGGCTGGGAATGGCGGTGCCTGACTCCCTGCTCCGGGCACAGACCCCTGCAAAGGCGTCCTCAACGACATGAACCGCGTCTGCCGGGTGAACTCCCGCACGCGGCGGGCGGAGCTGCTGCCGCGCCCCGAGACCTGCCCGCCCAGGAGGGAGCCTGTGTGCGGGGACGACGGCGTCACCTACGACAACGAGTGCGTGATGGGGCGCTCGGGGGCCATCCGGGGCCTGGAGATCCAGAAGGTGCGTTCAGGGCAGTGCCAGCAGCAGGGTAAGTACCTCTCTACCCCCTCCCTGTGCCCCGCGGAGCGCTGGCGTCCCCGACCTCTCTCACCGCTCTGTGCACGACTGCATCCCCCTTCCCCTGTCTCCCCGTGCCCCTGGGGGCGTGGGTGTGAGCTGTGCTGTGCTCTCCCCCCCACCCCCACCCCCAGACAAGTGCAGGGACGAGTGCAAGTTCAACGGGGTGTGCCTGAACCGCCGCGGCTCCGCGCGCTGCTCCTGCGACCGCATCGCCTGCGACGGCGCCTTCCGGCCCGTCTGCGCCCGCGACAGCCGCACCTACGGCAACGACTGCGAGCGCCAGAAGGCAGAGTGCCACCAGAAGGCCGCCATCCCCGTCAAGCACAGCGGACCCTGTGGTAAGCACTGGTTGCCCTCGGGAATAGTGGTCCCCCTCCTACGCTCCCGGCGTCCCCCCCCCGGCCGTCCTGGCGTGCGGGGAGCGGTGCTGGAGAGCTGCAGGTAAGTGTGGGTGGTGCCCGCTGAGCGAGCCACAGGGTCCTCCTCGGTCTCGTGTCCCAAGAAGCCCTCAGTATCCCTGTTCTTTGTCCTTCCAGCAGTCCTTGTGTCGTGTGCATGTGTGTTCCCCCCGTGGTCTTGTCTCTGTCTGATGTGCTCAGTTAACGCGGGGGAGAATCTTTTGGTTGTCCGTGATGTCCAGCTGGTTTCTCTCATCCACCACCACACGGCTCCCTGCAGCCCATGCCATTCATTCCTCCTCCCAGGGTAGTGCCAGTCTCCAAGCTCCTTCCATGCTCTCCCCCCTCCATGCCTGCCTGCTTCTCTCAGCTCCAGGTACTCTCCATAAGGAACTCTTCCCAGCGTGCCTGCTCTCTGGAGATCTCACCATGTCTTTGTCTTGTCTCTAGGAGAAGCTTTTGACCTTTCCAATGGATCTTTTTTCAGGAGGATGTGATAGGATGGGAGCTTTGGGTCCCTAGGATGTTGGGAATGTCCAGTTTTAAATTTGTCACACGGAAAACGAAAGATGTTAAAACTCAGTCTCTGGATTGATTTGTATGAGCTGGAAGGACTGTTCATTTCAGCTCCATTTGGTTTTTACTAGCTCTGGAACCGTGTCCCGTTATTTTAAGCTGATGTTTTTATAAGGTATCAGCTGTATTAAACCTCCTGAAGTACTTGGGAATTAGGCCCCATGTTGTGGATCTGTTTTGTTGGCTTTGCGCTCCTGCTGTAGGTTTTTAATGCTGCCAGACCCAGCTGCTTGAAAACCGTTTGTCAGGCTCCCAAAATCACGCTCAGTACAATCACAGCTGTTATTTTGGATTGCCTGTTTGCCTGTGTTTCTGGTGGGTGAATGGTTAGGAGTCAGTTCCCCAAATTTTCCCTGCGGGGAGGGCTGGAATCCTGGAGCAGCAGGGCCAGAGGGGGTGGTTGTTTGCATCCCTAGTGCCCTGGGCTCTCTACAGACCCTTTCCCATGCCTCCTTTAGAGGCTGAGGCTTCCCAAATTTCTAGTATGAGCAGGGAACTGGTGCTGCTTGTGACCCTGCTGTCAGCCATGCATCATTCCCACCATGTTCCATGGAGGGAGGCCAGCAGACAGCAGGACACGGCCCTGATGCACCTGCCATTCCTCCTTCCCTCCCACTCTATTTTAGCTTCCCACCAACTTCTCTTCCTCCAGGTGAGGACAGCAGATGTGCCCATCTGCTTTCAGGAGCCACATCCTTGTGGGATGGCAGCAAAAAAAAAAGCTCATAACCTGGGGGGAATAATAAATCAAAACTGGGGCTCTGTCTGCCAAAGCCTGGGATTCCAAAGTCCGTGTGACAGCTCCAGGCAGTCCTGTAGCCAGCCCCCATGAGGTGTGGGCAGCTTTTTCACTCCCCATCAGCTTAGGAAAACATCTTCTGTGAGCTCAGTGCTGCTGAGTTCACCCATGCCTTGGTGCTGTGAGAATGCAGGAGGAGCTGGGAAAGGGAGGGAATGAAAGAACCCGTTAGGATGGGCAGTGTTTTGATCTCCCACACATACCTGCCTAATAGACTCTGAGCTCTCTGCTGTCTCTTCCAGCAGTCAGGCAAAGGAGGCAAAGCCAAACAAATCAGTCCAAGCCTTGGTTTTAATCCTTCTCTGTTCTGGCACCGTGATGGTGCAGGTGAGAAAGGAGGGATGGGGTGAGGCCGATGTGGACAGGAGGTGGAGGGAAGGAAGGTGTCTGCAGTTGCATCTTTTTTTTCCCCTCCCTCCCTCTCTCTGCTCTCCCTCTCCCCTCTCTCGCCCTCTTTCTTTCTCTCTCTTTCCTTTTTCGTCTGTGTCTTGTGTTTTACAGTGTTGCCTATGTGGAGGAAGGAGTTGTGTCCTCGCATCACCCTCTGCTCCCTACCCGGACATCTCCGCTGGGAGGTCGGCTCTCCCCCCTTCTCCGTGGCCAGTGACAGTCCTGGCCTCTTCTCACTGCTCCCCACCTCTCTAGTTTTGCTTGAGAGCCCCTGGGATGGAGAGGTTGCCCTGCTTTTGCTCCCATCCCTCGCCCCAAACTCTTGCTGCTGGAATGGAAATGCCTTGCAGTGCAGTGGGGTCTTGTCCGATGCTTGACCCTTCGAGGCACATGAGAGTGGGAGCAGAGGTGGGTGCTGTGAGCCCCCCACTCCTTAGCAAGCCCCTCTTGGGCTGGTGCATCACTCTGGACTGCTCCTGGTTGATCTTACCTCTCCTTTTGCCCCCAACTAACCCCCCTTTCTTCCCCACCTCCTCCCTCCCGGAGTTTCTGCCTGCCTGGCACTGTGGTGCTTGTCCCTTTGCTCTCCACAGTGTGTGTCCTGCTTGCCTGTGCCAATCCCCTGGGCAGGGGCTCTGCAGGGACCACAGCTTTCCTCTCTGGTGTCCAGCAAAAGTACCACGTGCCTTTTTGGAAGCACTGAGGAGCTCTCTGTGCTCAGAAGTGGTTCTTCCCTGGGAGTATTTCCCTGTGGAGCTGGTGCTGGGGCCTGCTGGGTGTCACAGGCAGGGGTTGATGGGGTGTGATGGGTTACAAGGCAGCTTCAGAGCCTCTACTCCAAGGGCATCCTCAGCTGGGGCTGCAGGAGAGCTCAATGTGCCCAAGGGCTTGGTTAGGTGTCTGCACAGAAGCATGGAACGGTTTTGGTTGGAAGGGACCTTAAATATCCTCCAGTCCCACTCCCTGCCATGGGCAGGGACACCTTCCACTATCCCAGGTTGCTCCAAGCCCCGTCCAACCTGGTCTTGAACAGGGCAGCAGGTGAGAGACCATGCTCTGGAGTCACCCAGGGTGCAGAGAGAGCGTTTTGCTTTCTCTGTGCTTGGGTTTCTCTGCCTGCAAGATGGAGAAGGGCCAGGAATCGAAGCAGGTCTTGATTATAGCACAGCTCAGTTGGTCCTCCTTGCATCCACCCACAGCAAACCTGGTGCCAAAACTCCCAGTGACGTCTGGAGGTGCCCAGGGCTGCGTGTGAGATTTCATAGCCTGGGATTTGGGCTGTGAAGGAACTTCATGTGCTGCATCTCTGCAGGTTTCCCTGCTTAAGAAGGGCAAGGAGTACCAGGGCACCATTCTCCATCGGGACTGGCACCTCCCTAGGCTCTCACTCGCTGCTCCTTTGCTTCCCAAGGCAGGAGCCTGAGTCTGGATTTCATGTGAGGGAATATTTTTGCTTCATGCCTCACATAACTGTGCCCATCAGAGGCACTTTCTCCGTGCAGACTTGTGTCTCTGTGCTCGGGGGACATGATTACGGGTTTCAAAAAGGGAAGCAGAGGCTGATGTGAGCAGCGCCAGAGGGCTGAGCTCTGCTGCTCCCGCTCCTTGGGGACTGCTCACACACTCCTCAGCTGCAGGGAAGTTGAGGTATGCAGCTGAAAAGGCTGGGTTGGAGTAGTTGCCTTGTGCCTGAACTGCCCCCCCCTGTTCCTCTGCAGACCCTCCCTCTAAGTTTTGGCTCGGTAGGTGCTTCCCAAAGAGCCGGATCCCCAATCCGGGCGTGCCTGTGCCCGTGCTGGGCTGTTCCTCCCTGGCTGACAGCATGCAGCCAGACTCCTGAGGGCTCAAGCCTTGCTCTTGCTCTGCAGACCATGCCCCTGCCATGGTCCTGGCAGGGGAGGTGCCCAGTGCCACTCCAGAGGCTCCGGAGGGACCTTTCCCACCACGCTCCGCTCTGTGCCTGCCTCGCTGCCGGGTGTTGGTGGGGCTGTGCTGTGTCTGTGCCTGTTGCCTCCATCTCCTCCTGGCTGCATTGTGTGTTCCCCACGTGTGTTTTGTCCTGTGTCCTTGTCAGTGTTGAGCACAGATCAAATCCGTGCCCTTTCCTTGCCCCAGGTCCTCGGGGGTTTTGTCTGGAGGCACGAGAAGGGTCGCTGGGCCGTGCTGGGTCTGTCCCCCTGCCTTTTAGCTGCCTGGCTTGGCTCCTGGATGGTGGGGGGAATTCCTGGAGGGGCACTCCTGGCTGCAGCAAGCTGGCTGGGGAACGGGAGGGACCACAGGGCTTTCCCTGCCAGCATTTCCAGAACTGTACCAAGGATTTGGACACGGCCTTTGCTCTTTGCTCTCAGTGCTGGCTGCTCACCTTCCCACCCCTGAGCATCCCCACAGGAGAGGTGTGACCTGCTTGGCTGTGGCTGGGCAGAGGGGATGCTGCTTCCCAGCCTGCAGCAGTGCCAGGGGGCTTTGCCCATCCCCAGGGAGCCCCAGGGCTCTGCTGGAGGACTGGGCTGAAGCGAGGACATTCCTCATCCTGCCCCAGGGCAGCTCCCTGGGCTCAGGAGGGAAGAGGAGGGGATGGGTGGTGTGGTGGAGCCAAATGCAGGTGTCCCCTCCAGCCAGGTCTCCCTGGGCTTAGGCTGAGCAGTTCAGGGGACAGGCACCCCGAGGACGTGGATCCCGGCGAAGGGAGCCATCCCTGCGTGAGCTTTTTGGCCACTGGAGGTTCTGCTGATCCCACTGCTCAGGGGCAGAGCATCCCTGGGATGGTGATGGGATGGAGGAGACGGGGCAGGAGCCCCACTCATGGCGTGCAGGGAGAAGACCTCGTGCCTGCTTCCCATCCCTAACCTGTGCCGAGCATGGGGACGACGCTGAGCTGGGCATGTCGGGGTGGCATGGAGGGGGCAGGGGCTGGGCTGGGGCCGAGGCCAGGAGCTCTGTGGCTCTGGGAGAGTGGGGGCAGATGGGGTGCTGTGGCTGGGGCTGCTGGCATGCCTTGCTGTGCTCAGTGCCCGGGGTGGGGGGAGCTGGAGGATGGGGGGGAGCTCAGCTGACCGAGCCCACTGCCCCCTTTCTGTGTCCCCTCCGCAGACCTGGGCACACCCAGCCCCTGCCTGAGCGTGGAGTGCACCTTTGGGGCCACCTGCGTGGTGAAGAACCAGGAGCCCGTGTGTGAGTGCCAGCAGGTGTGCCAGGGCCGCTACGACCCCGTGTGCGGCACCGACAACCGCACCTACGGCAACCCCTGCGAGCTGGACTCCATGGCCTGTGTCCTCAAGAGGGACATCAGGGTGAAGCACAAGGGGCCCTGTGGTAAGAGACAAGCTCAGGGGGCTTCCCTCTCCTCCTCCTCTTCCTCTTCTTCCTCCTCCTTTCCTTACTGGGAGTGGTCAGTGATTTCAGCACAGGCGTGGCCCTGCCCACGGGGAGAGAGGGGTTTGGGGTCGTGTTTCTCCAGGTTCAGTAGGAAGGTGGTGGGAGGGAATCATCCAGTGTCCAGCCTGAACGCTGCCTTCCTCCCCAAGGGCTGTGGGGCAGCGGGGAAAGCTTGGGATGAGGCAGGTGTGGGTTTGCTCCCCTGTGCACCCCAGCCCTGCAGTGTCCCCTTACCCAGCAGACCTAACCCTGGCTGCCCTGGTGAGAAGGTGGCTGGGTTGGAGGCATGGGATGAAGTCAGGAGGGTTCATCCTCTTCTCTAATAAGAACCCACCCTGTACATACAGCTCAGACCCTTACACAGCACAGACTCATGGAATATCACCATTTGGAAGGGAGCCACAAGGATCAGAATCCAATCCCTGGCCCTGCCCAGGACACCCCAACAATCCCACCCTGTCCCTCAGAGTGTTGTTCAAACGCTCCTGGAGCTCTGGCAGCCTCAGGGCTGTGTCCACTGCCCTGGGGAGCCTGTTCCAGGCACTTCCATCTGCAGGATCACTCTCTGTGCCAGCTTTGCCAGTCAGGGAGCGTTTGCAGGCAGGCACAGCCCGGGCTGACTCTGTTCTCCTGGGACAGAATCTGTTCAGGTAGCGCTGGGCTCGTTGCAGTTCTATAAAAACACAGTTTTCTGTCCCAAACCTTCAGGCTGGCTGTCAGGAGCTGGCTGCCTTGAGCATCCTCTCCCCTGACCTGCAGAGCCCGTGCATGTCTTCAGGATTTGTGCCGTAGATAGAAACCTCCTGGCCAACAGCACGAACCGAGCAGGGGGTTGGTGCATCTTCCCTCCCCCATGCGAAGGCAGCAGCTGCTGCGTGAAAGAAAAGGAAGGGAAAACCACCTTGGAGCCAAATTCCTCCTGAAATGACTGGCAGGGAGGGGAGGAAAGAGGGGCGTTTGTCTCAAGGAGAAAATGAAGCCGTGAACTGGTAAATGCCCAGGAGTCAGGAGATGTGCTGGCTGGAGTCTGGGCCCTCCTGCGAGGAGTGAATGCTGCTTGGAGAGGGAGTTGTTGGGAAGATAAACATCTTCTCTGCCCCCAGCCTGTGTCCTGGGGGTCCCACCGGGGAGGTGGCACTGTGACATGTGATGTTACACCTGCATCCAGCGCTGCTGGTGCCCTGAGAAACCAGGGGAAGGTGGTATCCCCCTTCCCATCCTGCTGCTGTGCCATGTGGGAATGCTGCTGGCTCTCTCCCCCGGGGAGCCTGGCTGTCAGGGGGGGCTCTGCTCCTCCTCCCCGGGGCTGATTTATTTATTGCTCCCCATAATTGCTCTCAGCCCCCCACTCTCCCACCTCCCAGCACCCAGCCACGGTGACATTTCAGCGCATTACTCCTGGCCCTGATGGCTTTTACAAGTAGTTATTGCCTTTGTGCCTCCCAGCCTTTTCCCTCCTCCCACATCCCTCCCCTCACTCCTTCCCTTCCACTGTGCCCTGGGGCTGCTGGTCCCACAAAGCTACTGCATCTGCAAGGGGTCCACTGAGTGGGGGAGGGAGGTGGGAGCAGGGAGGTTTTACTTCTGCACTGGGTGGGTTTAGATCTGCATTAGTAGGTTTAGGTGGGAGATTTGGAGGGAATTCTCCGCTGTGAGGGTGGGGAGGCCCTGGCACGGGCTGGCCAGAGAAGCTGTGGCTGCCCCATCCTTGGGAGCGTCCAAGGCCAGGTTGGACAGGGCTTGGAGCAACCTGGGCTGGTGGAAGGAACAGGATGGGCTTTAAGCTCCCTTCCGACCCGTAGGATCTCACAGCTCTGATCATCCAACGCCGCCCGCCCTCGCGGTGCCGTTTTAACCTCCTGGCTTTGTCCTTGCTCCGCACAGAGCGCTGCGGGAAGTGCCAGTTCGGGGCCATCTGCGAGGCGGAGACGGGGCGCTGCGTGTGCCCCACGGAGTGCGTGCCCTCCTCCCAGCCCGTGTGCGGCACCGACGGCCGCACCTACGGCAGCGAGTGCGAGCTGCACGTCCGCGCCTGCACCCAGCAGACCAACATCCTGGTGGCTGCCCAGGGAGACTGCAGTGAGTCTGCCAAGGTCCCCCCTCCGTCCCTCCTCTGGCTCCCACCCCAAGGCTCCTCACCCTTTTTATCCCCCAGCTGGTTTAGTTTCCCCGTGGTGGGTGGGGTATCTGCCCTCCCCCTGCGTTACTTGGTGAGCCAAGTAGAGAAATTGGATTAGTGTCCACTGGGCCAAGGAAAGAAATGGGGCTAAAAACGTGTTAATGCCACCACCAGAACTGAAAGCACCGAGGGTCTGTTTGATCAGTTTGATCACACACATGGCTTTCCATCCCCCCCATCCCCTGGGGTTAATTCCTCTTTGTTGCCGTGTTTCCTCCCCACTCCCCAGCCCAGGGAAATGTCAGTGCTAATTTCTTAATGAATTAAAAGCCCTGGCTGGGTTCTTCATTAAGGCAAAAGCTGTTTGGGTAAAAGCAATGATTTGAGCCTCATAAAACCTGTCCAGCTGGGTCTGGTGTTCCAGGGATGAGCTGGGGCCTGGAGATCCTCCCTGAATTCGGGAGAGAATGCCTGAGTGTGACAGATGACTCTCGGCGCTCCGTGGGCTGAAGTCAGAACACACCAGGAGAGTAAATGGCACTTCTTAGTGGTGTAAGAAAGACCCGTGGGGGTCAGGAATGCTCAGGGTGGGCACCTGGCCGTCGCAGAGCCTTTGTGCCGATTGAATAAAGCAGTAACATTAGTGGTCCCCAGCTGTGTGACGCTGCTCAGCTGGCCACGAGAGCCCCCGTGACGCCTGCCTGTGTTCCCCCCTGTGTCCCCAGAGTCGTGTGGCAGCACGGTGTGCTCCTTTGGCAGCAGGTGCGTGGGTGGGCAGTGCGTGTGCCCGCGCTGCGAGCGCCAGCCCCCGGCCCCGGTGTGCGGCACCGACGGGCTCACCTACGACAACCAGTGCGAGCTGCAAGTGGCCTCCTGCCAGCAGAAGAAGAGCATCGAGGTGGCCAGGACGGGGCCCTGTGAGGATGGTAGGTGTGAGGGGTGTGGAGGTGCACACACTGGGGAGAGAGGGAGGAGGGATGGAGGGTTCGCGCCGTGCTCCACTGTGTGTGGAGCTCGGGCACAGTGCCCTGTGAGACCCCAAAAATTCCCAACACAGCAGGTCCTGTGTGCCAGCAACGCCTCCTGGTCACCCAGCACCCCGCCTGCCACCCCCTTTCCCCTGTACCCAGCAGTGTGGGAGGTGACGGTGCCCAGTCGGGTGGGCAAGGAGTTGTCGCTGCTTTGATTTCACACTTCAGCGGGTCTTGTCCAGGGAAACAGAGCCATTCCTGGGGCAGGGAGCGTGGCTGCTGCTTTGCTTCCCTCTGTTCTGGGGCTGCTCGAGGGCCTGGCCTGTGACCTGGTCCAGTGGTTGACATCCCATGGAAGGGGGCTTGGAACAAGGTGATCCTTAAGGTCCATTCCAACCCAAACCATTCCGTGGTTCTGTTGACTGAGTGCCAGGGAAGGCTGTGAGGTTTGGCTGTACCTTACTTGGCCAGGCTAAAAACTGAGAGCCTGCTGTCTTCCCACTTTGGGGAAGGCTGTGAGTTATTCATGTAGGGGAGGCACCTAAATCTCCTGCTCCGGTGAGCTGAGATTCCCTGGCTCGTTGCACATGTAGTTGAGCTGGAAAGGACTTCAGTGTATGGCAGAGCTTAAGGAGAGAGGAAGACATAACATGGTGTTTGATCACAGCCCTCCTTGGGGAATTTCAGGTTGATGTCCCTCTGGGAGAAGAGCTTAAATAATTCTCTGTGTAATGCCAAATCCCAGCCTTTGATCACTCAATAAAAAGGGCCAGGTTTCCCTTCCCCCTTCTCCCCCCGCCCTTCCCCTTTAAGAAGCCTTTGAAATCAGCAACATCTCTCTTGCTGCTGGAGCTCTGAGCATCTTACAGAGAGGCAGCCAGGCTGGGGACAGGCTTTATGTGTTTAAAATATCTCCCTAACCGAACTTCTAAACCCAAACCCCATCCCTTGCTCTGCTCTGGTCTCGGTATCGGCAGCAGCGATCTCCCTGTGCACAGTGCGTTTGGGAGAGCAGGACAAGGAGTGGGATCAAAGCATGGAGTTAAATTGTCACTAAGGCCAGTGGCAGCCCTCCCTCCTGTGCGTGGCTGTCAGCTGGCTGAGCTGCAGGGAGCCACAGGAGCCTTGGCTTGGCTCCTGCAGTGATGCTGGGGAAGGAAAACCTCAGGCCACCTGCAAAAGCAGGTCTGCAGTTTTCATCGTGTTGGCTCAGCACAGTCAATGGTGGGAGAATCTGCTTTGTCCAGGAGGGAGGGATCTTCCCTGACAGCCTGGCATAAGCATCCAGGTATATGTGGGCCCAGGATTTTGGGGGCTGCTTGTGCTGAGGAGGTTAAATCTGCTCAGACAGGTGTAAATCTGCTCCCCTATGCTTGGGCTGAGCCCCGAGTCACCAGGGTGGTCCCTCTTTGCAGAGTGTGGCTCAGGGGGCTCTGGCTCTGGGGATGGCAGTGAGTGTGAGCAGGACCGGTGCCGGCACTTCGGGGGCTGGTGGGACGAGGACGCCGAGGACGATCGCTGCGTGTGTGACTTCACCTGCCTGGCCGTGCCCCGCAGCCCGGTGAGCCCCTCCCCTCCCCTCTTCTCTCCCTTGGGCACGTTCCCTGGGCCAGGAGAGAGCATCCCACAGGATAGGGAACCTGCCCTGAGCGGCTGCTCCTCGCTGTCCTGGCAGGTGTGTGGCTCTGATGGCGTCACCTACGCCAACGAGTGCGAGCTGAAGAAGACGCGGTGCGAGAAGCGCCAGGATCTCTACGTCACTGGCCAAGGAGCCTGCCGTGGTGAGTCCCTCCCTGCCACCCCCACCAAAGCTGGCACAAGCTCTGGGGGTGCCCAGCCTGGTGCCCTTTCCCTGTGGGTCAGCAAGGAAGTGCTCCCTGTGTTGGTTTGCTGATCCCTCTGCATCATTCCTGTTCCGTGCCCTGTGCTCTCCCTGGCCAGGGGTCATGGCCTGTTCCCAGAATCTCCACGTGGTTTTGCAGGAATTTCTGCCTGCTGCTCCATCCATTCCTTGGCCATACATCCCAGCAGCATCCTGCCCTGCCAAAAATAACCTGTACCCCTCTGCCTTCCTCTGCAGCCCTTGCCACAACCCCACCACCCCTCCTGGTTGTGCACTGCAGCCAGACCATCTACGGCTGCTGCCCAGACAACGTGACCCTGGCGCTCGGAGTGGGAGCAGCAGGATGTCCAAGTGAGTGGATATTGTGTTGGAAAAGCCTTCTAAAAGCTTGGGAGTCCAACCCTTAACCCAGTGCTGCCACTGAGCCTTGTCCCCAGGGGCCACATCCACATGTTTTTTAAACGCCTGTCACTTGTTACCTGGGAGAAAACCCTGACCCCCACCTTGCTACAACCTCCCAGCACTTGTGTTTCACCTTCTGCATCTACTGGTGATACTCCTGTCCTTCCAAAAGCCCTGAGACAGCCTCCAGGCCTCAATCCCTTTGAAAAGCAGGAAGGCAGGATGGTAGCTCAGACCTTGCCTGGTGCTGAGCCCCTGCTGGATGCCCCCAAAAGTGCCCCTGGGGCCAAGACTGTGCCATTTGGTGCCTTCAGCCCAGTGCTGGACTCTTAGGGCTGTTCCCCAGCCTGAGTGACAGGAATATTCCACGTGTCCTTGAGCTGCAGGATGAGGTGGAACAGAGCCTGGAGGTTCACCTGGGGACCTTCCACAGGCCACCCCAGGACGGGTGACTAGTGGGTGACTGCACCGTGCAGGAAGCTGAGCTGCCCAGTGTTTCATTAATATTTATTAAATAATTATCAGGGCCAGAAGGAGCATTTTGAAAGGCATTAGCAAAATCTTTAACAGCTGAGGCTGTGGCTGCCTGGCAGGGGAGCACATCACCCCGTGGAGACACGGCTCGTGCTGTGCCTGTGCTGGGCTAATGCCTGTTTGATGAGGGGGGAGTCCTGTGTAATGTGCTGGATAATTTAAAAAGCAGCAGCACTGGATGTCCAGAGATGTCCTGGCAGGAGTTGGGGGGTTGCTGCAGGCCGAGGTGGGTGCTGGGCAGAGGAGACAGTCAGGGTGATGCTGGAGAGGACACGAGCATTTTGCTTTTAGTACCACGCTGGTAGTGATGATCCTCTGTGTCCCTGTGCTGGCAGCAATCATTCACAAGGGGTAATTAGCACTTAACCAGCAGCTTGAAGCCCCTGGGGCAGGTTTGTCCGTGGATGTGCTCATGGCACCCTCCTTGCTGCTCCCCAGGTCCCCCTTTCTCCCCAGGTCTCTTTTCCCCTGCTCCCTGTGGGTAAGGAGAAGCGTCTCTCTGTCTATCTTTGGATCGCTCCCCTCCATCAAGTTCCTAATTAATGAATTAATAATAAACTTCTAATAGCTTCCTTCCCCTTTGATGGTAAATGAGAGAGGAGCTCTTGACGACAGCAGGTCGATCCCTTGGAGGTTCAGTTCCCCTTCAGAGCAGGGGCACAGGAGGAGTGTTGGGAGCAGCTGGTGGAACCTCCCCCTGCCCGGCACGAGCCCACCCTGCCGACCTGGCTGGAGTGTCTGTCCCCTCCTCCCCGGCTCAGCCCCTCTCTGAGGCTCTCTCTGCCCACAGGCACGTGCCAGTGCAACCCCTACGGCTCCTATGGGGGTTCCTGTGACCCGGGGACGGGGCAGTGCTCCTGCAAGCCGGGCGTGGGGGGGCTCAAGTGCGACCGCTGCGAGCCCGGCTTCTGGAACTTCCGCGGCATCGTCACCGACAGCAAGAGCGGCTGCACCCGTGAGTGGGGGCAGGGCTGGGGCAGCACCCAGGGCAGGGGTGGGGTGTCAGCACCCCTCGTCCTGCTGCTCCTGTGGGCACGGCCCCATGTCCTGCTCGGGGCAGGGGGGGTCAGGTTAAAACTGTGAGCTCCAACGTTGGACCCGTTGTGAGGCACCTCCAGTGACTGTCGGTCCCACTGCAAGTCACCCCCAGCAGCTGTTTGTCCTATTGCAAGCCCTCCACTGGCTGTTGGTCCCATTTTGAGTCATCCAGTGGCTGTTTGTCCTGTTGCAAGTCACCTCCAGTGACTGTTGATCCCACTGTAAATCATCCAGTGGCTGTTTGTCCCACTCTAAGTCGCCTCCAGCAGCTGTTGGTGACCTGCTCCGTGCCAGAGGGAGCTGGGTGAGTCTGCAGTTGGCCCCACCAGTCCCCCAGCACAACAGTGCGGGTTTTGCCCTTCTCTCCCAGCCTGTAACTGCGACCCCGTGGGCTCAGTGCGGGATGACTGCGAGCAGATGACGGGGCTGTGCTCCTGCAAGACTGGCATCACTGGCATGAAGTGCAACCAGTGCCCCAACGGCAGCAAACTGGGCATGACGGGCTGCGAGAAAGGTGAGGGACTGCCTGGGGCACCCAGAAACGGGTCCCTGGGAGAGCTGAGAGCGGGAGGGGAGGGGGTTTTGCTTTCTGTGTGGTTGGTGTGCGCTCTGATCACCTCCTCTTCCTTCCCCACCAGACCCCTCAGCCCCAAAGTCCTGTGAGGAGATGAACTGCGAGTTTGGGGCCTCGTGTGTGGAGGTCAACGGCTTTGCCCACTGCGAGTGCCCGTCCCCGCTGTGCTCTGAGGCCAACATGACCAAGGTGTGGGGGACAGGCAGCCTGAGGGGGGCTCAGGGACTGGTGGTGGTTCATCTGCAGCATGGGGGTCTTATGTCTCTTCCCCCCACAAGAAGGAGGAGAGCAGGTTTGGTCCCTGCCTTGGTGCGTAGGGAAGGGTGAAGTGTAAGTTGTAGATGTCTCCCAGCAGAGCTGGATGCTCTGTCCCCCACCTGATTACTTGCTCTGCTTCTGGCCTCCCACAGCCCACCTCAGGTCCCTCTGGGCAGGCCATCACCTCTGCACTCCTCCAAAATTCTCCCAGCCTTTAGAGCCCGGTTCATTCTGCTTGGAGGAGGACAGGGCTGCAGCTCCTGTGTCCCCTCTGCCTCAGAGTCCTCCCAGCATTTAGGGACGAGTTTCTTTTGCTTGGAGGAGGACAGAAGCACAGCTCACGTGTCCCCTCTGCCCCCCAGGTGTGTGGCTCTGACGGTGTCACCTACGGGGACCAGTGCCAGCTGAAGACCATCGCCTGCAGGCAGGGCCAGGTCATCACGGTGAAGCACTTGGGGCAGTGCCACGGTGAGTGCCCGCTGCTCTGGGGGCTGGGGCAGTGCCCTGAGGTCTGGCACCCAGCTGGTGTCACTGGGTTTGCAGCTCTGCTTCCCAGTGCCAGTGCCAGCCTTTCCCGGAACGTGTTCCCCCCTTCCTCACCCGCCCTGTTTGCTGCTCCTTCCAGAGTCCATCACCCACACGAGCCACCCGTCACCTCCCACGCCGCTGCCCACGCTGCCCTTGGACAGGCTCGTCCTCCCCCCGCCCCTGCCCCTCTCCACCCAGGCTCCGCAGCCCACCAAGGTGGCCACCAGCTCCCCGCTGCTGGAAGCCAAGCCCACGGAACGGGGTCACCCCACGACGAGGCGCGTCACGACGGCCAGGCCGGCCACGACGCCCTGGGCGACCCACGGCGGGTACAAGACCACCGTGCGGCCTCTGCCCACCGCCCCGGTGGTGCTGGCCACCCCCCAGCCCGCCTACGGGGAGTCAGGCAGTGCTGAGGGCAGTGGGGACCAGGAGATGGGCGCCAGCGGGGACCAGGAATCCAGCGGGGCCGGCTCTGCCGGTGAGTGCGCGCGCCGGGGGCTCCGGGGGGTTCCACCAAACCCTGGGTTGGGTCACCACGAAGGGGAGCTGTGGCCCAGCCCCGTTCTCTGACGCAGAGGGGAGGTCTTACTGCTGCTGGTGAATGCTCCTCTGCAGGGGAAGAGGAGGAGGTGGAGGAAGGCCAGGTGACGTCCACCCCGGCTGTGGAGAGGGCCACGTGTTACAACACCCCGCTGGGATGCTGCTCCGACGGCAAGACTGCGGCTGCTGACGCCGAGGGCAGCAACTGCCCAGGTGAATTTGTCCTGGGGCTGGGCTCTAGGGTCCCTGTGGGGGGTCAGGAGTCAGACTGAGATGTGGGGTGCCATAGAGAGGCGCCCAGCAGGGAGGGCAGCACGGCGCTGTGCTTGCCCTGTAGGCAGCGAGGATGGTCCCGTGCCCAATCTGGGGGCTGATTGTCCCTTGAAGGGGTGTCCATGGGGATGTGCTGAGCCACAGCAGCTGGCAGGCACGGTGCCCACCTGCCACAGCCCGCAGCAGCCAGCCCTGGTGCTCAGGTGGGCGCTGCTGGGGAGCAGAGCACTGCTGTTCTCTTCCCTCACGTGGCCGCTTTCCTCCTTGACTGCCACAGCCTTAAAAATTTGACCAGTGCTTTGCCCAGGCTTCTGCCAAGCTCACCACTGGCACGAGGGTGGAGGAGGGAATTGCCTGGATTCCCTGTGTTAGTGGCTGTAAAGGGAGCTGGGGCCAGGACCAGTTTGGTGCTGGGGCAGGCGGGGAGAGCAGCTTTACCTCCAGGGTCCCTGCTGGGCATCCTGGGGGCTCTAAGCTGCTTGACTCTCACAGTGGTTCCCAGGGGTGTACTCTGCTCCCCTGACCCAGCTGGAATCTCACTTCCCACTCACAGTCCCTTCCCACGTGTTGAGGAAGCACATCCCCACCTCTGCTCTGTCGGAAAATGTCCATCCTCCTTACCCTGAAAATTGGTGCTCTGGGGCCGTGTCCCAGATATTTCCTCACTGAGATCTTTCCCAAGTGTCCTTGTGGCTTCCAGCAGGACACCCCATTTTCCTCTGGGCACCACATTCCCCTTTCAGCCCTCCAGAAGCTGCAGGGAACCTCCCACATGGTTACACACGGTGGGATCTCTCCACCCTCTGCATCCCACTGCCCCCCCTGCAAGGGACCTGTCGCAGTTTCGCTCGGGTTTGGCAGGGCTGGCCTGGACGGCTCTGTCCTTCCTTCTTGCAGCACAAGGTCTCCTCCTTGTCCAGAGCCCAGGTTCCTCCCTCCTGTGCCCTGTGCATGCCCATGTCTGGCTCCTGGAATGTTGACTGTCCTGCTAACGTGTCTCTCTTGTCACTCAGCCGGTGCAGGGGGGCTGCTCTCCGGGCCGGAGCTCAGAGGAACCCGTATGGTAAAAGCTGCCATCTCCAGCCTGGTCTTTGCCATCTGCTCCAGCACCCTGTGACACTAATCCTCCATGGCTCTCCCAGACCCATCCAGACTAACCCCAGCACTGGCACTACCCACACACTGCCATCCCCCTTCCCCAGGGACTCCGGTGCTCTCGGCCTTATGCCTTACCCACCCTGCCCACCCAAACTAAAGGGGTTTGTCTTGTGTTCCCTCCCTGCCACAGCTACCAAAGTCTTCCAAGGGGTCCTCATCCTGGAGGAGGTGGAAGGCCAGGAGCTGTTCTACACCCCGGAGATGGCTGACCCCAAGTCGGAGCTCTTCGGGGAGACGGCCCGGAGCATTGAGAGCGCGGTGAGTTCTGGGCTCCTGACTGGGGGCTGGGCAGGCATTTTCTGTCCTTGGCAGAAAGAGGGGGACCCTGCCACACCCTGGAGTCACTGAGTCGCAGAATCAAGGCTGGAAAAGCCCTCCAAGATCATCAAGTCCATCATTAAGCCAGCACTGCGTTCACCACCAAACCGTGTCCCCAAGTGCCACATCCACGTGTGTTTTGAACACTTCCAGGGATGGTGATTCCACCCCTGCCCTGGGCACCATGTTCCAGTGCTTGACAACCCTTTTGGTGAAGAAATTTTTTCCTAATATCCCATCTAAAACCCCTGTGGTGCATCTTGAGGCCATTTCCTTTCATCCTGTTACCTGGGGAAGAGACCAACCCCCACCTGGCCACAACCTCCCTTTGTGCTGGGTCAGAAATCCTTCTTCAGCTTGGTGGGACCGTTGAGACAAGAGGTTCTGCCTTAACCCCTCAGATTTCCCAAAGTGTCCTTATCTCCATGAAAAACCCTGAGTCAAAAATACATCCGGAACCCTTTCACCCTCTGGTTCAGCCACGCAGCTTGGGAAGAAGCTGCCTGTGTAGGTCCAGCCTCCCACCCCTAAGGAGAACCCCTTGCATTGCCTGCTGCAGGAGTAGGTGGATTTTGGGTGGCAGTGTGTACATTTGGGGGTGCTGAGGCGGTGCTGGGTGGCACAGCAAACTCAAACCACCTCTGCAAGGACATGAACATATTTAGAGCTGGTTCCAAGCTGCACACAGGAGCTGGCAAGCCCTCAGTGCAGTCACACCAGCAGATGTGGGGCCTGGCACATGGACCATATGGCTCCCTGCAGCTCTGCAGCACAATACCAGTGTTTCCCAGTACAGCCCAGGATGGGAATGTGCACACAAAAGCTCCATTCACCGGTTCATCCGTTAAAGGGCTGTGCTGGTTTCTGTTTTCCCAGGCTGGGAACATGAAACCACAGCACAAAAGGCATCTGTGGCTGGGCTGAGAGCTCCTGCTGCAGAGACCTGTTCCCTGTGCTGCAACCTGCCTGCAAATGCCCAGGGATGGGACATGTTCCTTCACCCCTCTGCTCACTGTTCCAAATTTAAAGGGGGAGACTGTGCCATGGGACCATTAATCAGTTTATTACTCTCTTCTGTCTTTGCCTGGAAGCCAAGGGAAGGAATTGGGGGACAGAGCAGCCTGGACAGACAGCTGGCAGGGGTGTTACAGCCCTGACTTGCTGTGAGCCTTGCACTGCCACTGTCTCCTTCAGGTGACTTCAGACAAATCCTGCAGTAGCCAAGAGCCAAGTTTTAAAAGGCAGGCAGGTACTTAAAGATGCAGAATAGGGCTTTATGGGATTTTCCAAAGTGCCTAAGCAGGTTTACACAGCTTTAGAAGAGATCAGGAAGACTTAGATGCCACACAATAGAA
Organism: Myiozetetes cayanensis; assembly: GCF_022539395.1. Lineage (NCBI taxonomy): Eukaryota > Metazoa > Chordata > Aves > Passeriformes > Tyrannidae > Myiozetetes > Myiozetetes cayanensis. Next base: position 2,510,124 of record NW_026087499.1, on the reverse strand, counting down.
AATCCCTGGATGAGCTGCAAGGTGTCTCTGCTCTGGCTCTGCTCCGCTCCTCCTCACAGGTACCACGGGGTGTCCCACATTATTTAGGGATCCTGTCCTTACCTCAAAGACTGGGGACCATCTGGAATTGTCACCCAGCACAGCAGAGCCCTGTCTGTGGGGGTTGGATGCAAACCCCTGTGGGCTGAAACCAAGGAGACCGTCTGAGAATTAAGATCTTTCCCTGAAAGCATCCTCTCCCCAGGATCTCCCCCTTAACCAGGTGGTTCTCTTTTCCCCTCCCCCTTCCCACCAACCAGCTGGATGAGCTTTTCCGCAGCTCTGACGTCAAGAAGGACTTCAAGAGCATCCGTGTGCGGGACCTGGGGCAGAGCAGCGCTGTCCGTGTCTTCGTGGAGTCCCACTTTGACCCAGGTGGGGGCATTCCCTGTGGCACCCCCAACCCTCCTGGGGAGGCAGCAGGCATTCCCAGTGGGATTGAAGCTGCTGGGTGGGGCTCCTATCTTCACTCTTCCTCTTCTCCTTCCTCCTCCTGGCTGTGAGCAGCCACGTCCTACACGGCCGCCGATATCCAGGCGGCCCTGCTGAAGCAGATCAAAGCTTCCAAGAAGAGGACCATCCTGGTGAAGAAGCCCCAGCAGGAGCATGTCAAATTCATGGATTTTGGTGAGTCCCCTCTGTCTGTGGCCAGGTTTTCAGATGGGCAGGGTGGCTCTTCTGGCCTTGCCAGGGCTTTGCATCTGTAGCAGTAACCCATCAAAAGCTCCCCCAGGCAGTGCCAGGGTGCAGGGGGTGGTACAGCAAAATGGAATGTTCTAGAAGGAATCTTGAAGCTCATCTCATTCCACCTCCTGTGCCATGGTGGTCCCCCAACCCCAAGGCTTGTCCAGCCTGGCCTTGAACACTCCCACAGCTTCTCTGGGCAACCTGTGCCAGGGTCTCTGAGTGAAACCCCTGTGCCCAGACATGTTTTTCACTCAGGAAAACCATAAGGGGGGTAGAATCGCCCCACTTTTTCATGGCATGTGGCAGCTGCTGTGCCATGGGGACATGGCAGGTGGAAAGGGAGCCTGTCCTGGTGCTCCTGAGGTGGTGGCCGGGCCTCGTCCATCCCGATAAACCCAGGGCAGTGATTTTCCAGGGAAGGCAGGGACCTGGCACACCGGCACCCCAGAGTGGGCTGTGACGCCACCGACCTCCACCCACCCTCTTTGCTCTTCCAGACTGGATCCCCAGGCTCTTCACCACCACCGTCACCACCACCACGGCCACCACCATGGCCCCGGCGGCCGCCACCACCCGCAGGGCCACCACGGCCGCTGCCGTCACCATGGCCCGCGGCAGGGCCGGGAGCACCCGCAGGCCCAGCTCCACCCTCCCCCCGGCCGCCAGCACCCGCAGGAAGCCCACCCGCCAGCCCCCGCCACCAGGAGACCCCCCCGGCCCTGCGACTCCCACCCCTGCCTGCACGGGGGCACCTGCGAGGACGACGGCGAGGACTTCACCTGCAGCTGCCCCGCGGGCAAGGGAGGGGCTGTCTGCGAGAAAAGTGCGTGCCCCCCACCCAAGGGGGTCCCGGGGAGGGGTGGGAAAGGGGCCTCAAAGCTCAGCTTGTCCCACCCCACCATCCCAGGTCGCTCTCCAAGCCCTGCCCAGCCCGGCTCTGAGCGGGAGCGTCCCACGTTGGGGTGATAGAGAGGTGGGGGGGGATGCTCAAACCCAGCCCCAGAGCTGGCACTGCCACTGCAGGGGCTGGTTTAATCGGCTGTCATCTTAGCTCTGCCACAGCAGGTTGTACATGTGCTGTTCGCCGTAAAAGCCTGCGAGGTGCCAGCAGCAATTTCCCCCTGGCTCCGCTCCCGATCCACCGGTGCCCCCAAGCACCGGGAAGATTGGGAGATGCTGCTGTGTTAGCTCAGCTCGTGGCACTGCCCCTCACGGCTCCTGACTGCAAGTGTGGCACAGAACAGGCACTGACCATCCTCTCCAGCCCGGGTGGAGATGCGTTCTGATAATCCAGCCTCTATTTCCCGGTGCTTGGAGCAGCTTAGCAAGCAGCTGGAGGCTGGCAGCACGCTTACCCAGAGCTGCTGTTATTTACTGTGAGCCCCCACTGGCAGTTTGGGGTCATGCTGGGGACTCTGGGCGGCTGGGAGTGCTTATTCCTGAAAAGCTTTGTCCCTAAAGCCATAATCTGGAGCGCTCAAAGCTGTGGGTGTCCAGCCCTCTTCATTTTAATAGGGCTTGGCCTCGCAGATCCCTTGGAAAACCTCAGCCCCAGCGAACAAAAGCCTGGAGTGATGACTGTAAATCTGTCATGTGGGATTCTGGGAGGAGAGATAAAAATTATCTAAGGAGCAGGGAAGCTGAGTTACGAGGAGCTGTGTGTGCAGCAGAGCCCGGCTGATGGCACAGGGGATGCAATAGCTGGGCATGGAAAGGACCAACAGCACTGGTTTTTAACTGGGAGGAGCTGGCTGGGGGAGCTGTTTAAAGCCTGGGAGCAGTCTTGGCGGGGAATGGCATCACAAGAGGGGTTTTGAGTCCCAGTGTGAGCGTCTGGGAGGTGGTGATGACAGGGTGAGCGTGGGCTCAGAGGAGACAACCAGCTTCCCTCCACCCTTGTGTCCGGACAGGTAGAAAATGTTCCCTCCACAGGGCTCTGTGTCCTTCTGTCCCCTCCTCACTCCTCTTCCTGGCTCTTGCAGCTATCAGGTACTTCATCCCCAGCTTCGGGGGCAAGTCCTACCTGGCCTTCAAGATGATGAAGGCGTACCACACGGTGCGCATCGCCATGGAGTTCCGCACCCTGGAGCTGGGGGGGCTGCTGCTCTACAACGGCCAGAACCGCGGCAAGGACTTCATCTCCCTAGCCCTGGTGGGCGGCTTCGTGGAGCTCAGGTGGGTGCCCTCCCACCTCCAGCTGATAGGGAGGAAGAGGAGCTGCTCCAGCCAGAACGGTCCTGGCAGGATATCAGGAGGATGCTGGGCTTGGACTCCCATTCTGAGAGACCCAGAATCAAACAGATGAGGAGAGGAGAAGGTTTTGGGGTTTTTTGGATGCGATGGGGAGCTCGTTTCCCTCTGGCACTTTTCAGCGAAGTTAATTCTCTGATGTCACTTTGCATTTTGAAAAGCTGGAAGGTGTGGGAGGTTGATTTTTTTTTTGGGTTTGGGGTGGGGGTGGCGAGTGAGAGATCTTTTTTTATTTTTGTACCGAGAAAAGAAACACAGGTGGAAAAAAAAAAAAGAAAAAAAGGGGAGGAAAAAAAGGGGAGAAAAAAAAGGGAGAAAGGCCCAAGAAATCTGAGCTGGGATGATTTTTTTTAATATTATTTTTTTTCCTATTCCAAAAGCCAAAGGGACATTTTGGAACGAGGTGAGGTGGAGGAGATGAGTCCTCCAGCAGTCCTGATGCTCAGGGTTGGACAGAGCACGCTCTGAGGGCAGCCTGGCGCAGAAGGGGGGCGGGGAGGGAGATGTCACCTTTCTGTGGGATGGCACAAACACGGCCCTCCCCCTTGTCCCCCTTCTTCTCCTGCAGGTTTAACACGGGCTCTGGCACGGGCGTCATCACCAGCAAGGTCCGTGTGGAGCCGGGCAAGTGGCACCAGCTGGTGGTGAACAGGAACCGGCGCAGTGGGATGCTCTCTGTGGATGGGGAGCCCCACGTGAGTGGGGAGAGCCCCCCAGGCACCGATGGGCTCAACCTGGACACAGACCTGTTCATTGGGGGAGTGCCTGATGACCAGATGGCCGTGTGAGTGTGGGGCTGGGTGCTCACAGCGCCTGCCACTGCTTCAGGGGGTCCTGGGGGGGACTTCCTAATTGATTATCTGTCTGTATGGGTGGAAGAGAGACATTGAGGGGCTGGAGTGAGTCCAGGGAAGGGAATGGAGCTGGGGAAGGGGCTGGAGTATCCTATGAGGAGCTGGAGGGGCTCAGCCCAGAGAAAAGGAGGCTCAGGGGGGACTTTGTGGCTCTCTGCAACTCCCTGACAGGAGGAGGGAGCCGGGTTCTGCTCCCAGGGAACAAGAGACAGTGGGAGAGGAAACAGCCTTGAGCTGTGCCAGGGGAGGGTCAGGTTGGGCATCAGGAGGAATTTCTTCACAGAAAGGATGCTCAGGCATAGGAAGGAGCTGCCTGGGGAGGGGGTGAAACCCCCACCCCTGGAGGTGTCCAAGGAAGGCCCTGGGCTGGGGGACAAGGTGGGGACGATCAGGCACAGATCGGACTCGACGATCTCAGAGGTCCCTTCCAACCTAAACCATTCCGTGACCGGTGCCCTGTGGGGGAGCACAGCCTGACCCAGACGCCCGGAGTGACCCAAAAACCCCCAGCTGACCCCGTGCTCTGATCCCCCCCCCCTCAGGGTAGCAGACCACACCACGGCCACCACGGGCCTCAAGGGCTGCATCCGCCTCCTGGACGTGAACAACCAGATGTACGACCTGCGGGAGAAGGGCAGCGACGTCCTCTACGGCAGCGGGGTGGGCGAGTGTGGCAACGACCCCTGCCACCCCAACCCCTGCCACCACGGGGGCATCTGCCACGTCAAGGAGGCGGAGATGTTCCACTGCGAGTGCCTCCACACCTACACCGGTACGGGGAGGGGGATGCAGGCTCCTCGTCCTGCTTGTGGGGGGGGGTGGTCCTGTGGGATCCCAGAGCCTCTGGGGTCAGCACAGTGGGATAGAGGGAGAGGTGGAGGATGAAGCCTCGTGCAGTGCAGGCAGTAGATTTGGGATGTGCCCCCGTTCATGTGCACGGAAGGGCCAGGACCTGTTTGGTTCTGGTGCACCAAATAACGTCCCCTTGCTAACTTCAGGGGCGTGGTCGGCCAAGGGCATCACCTGCCATTTTTTTGGGGGCTTCCTGGGTCACGGGAACCCAGCCAGAGATTGGGGAGGTGTCAGGAGGCAGCAGGGATGTTGCTCTCTGGCTGTTGGTTGGTTTGTGGCGCCGGGGTGATGAGCTGCCCGTCCCGCTGCAGGGCCCACGTGCGCCGATGAGAGGAACCCCTGCGAGCCCTCGCCCTGCCACGTCTCTGCCACCTGCCTGGTGCTGCCAGAGGGGGGTGCCCTGTGTGCCTGCCCCATGGGCCGGGAAGGAGACTTCTGCGAGCGAGGTGGGACGGGAATGGGGCTGGGGAAGGGGGTGGGGATGGGGTTCAGTTCCCCCAGCCGGCACGTTGGCCTCGGGCTCTGGGGCGCTGGGGCACTGGGTGAGGAGGCTGCTCAGCCTCCTCTCCCTCACCATCCCCTCGTTTGTGCCCAGTGACGGAGCAGGACCACACCATGCCCTTCCTCCCGGAGTTCAATGGCTTCTCCTACCTGGAGCTGAACGGGCTGCAGACCTTCGTTCCTGACCTGCAGTAAGCGCCAGGGAATGGGAGAGGGGGCCTGGGGGGCATCACCTGCCTGCCTGGTGGGTAAAGAGACACCACAGAGCAGCATCCTGAGCATGGCAGGTGTGTCTCTCACCTGCCCAGGGAAGGCAGAGTTATTCCAAGGCCTCGGTGCGTGGGGACGGAGGAAGAGAGCACGAGGGGCAGTGGGGTTTGGAGGGTATCCATAATCCTTCTCTCCTCAGGGACAAAATGTCCATGGAGGTCGTGTTCCTGGCCAAGAACCCCAGTGGAATGATCTTCTACAATGGCCAGAAGACAGATGGCAAGGGGGACTTCGTGTCCCTGGCCTTGCACGACGGGTACCTGGAGTACAGATACGACCTGGGCAAGGGGGCAGCTGTGCTCAGGTGAGGAGGGAGCAGCCCTGGCTGCTCAGAGGAGGTTTGTCAGCGCTCTGCTGATGGCAGAGCTCTCACCTGTGTGTCTCCTCCTCCCTTCTCACCCCCCAGGAGCAAAGAGCCAGTTCCCCTCAACACCTGGACGAGCGTCCTGTTGGAGAGGAACGGGCGCAAGGGGGTCATGAGGATCAACAACGGCGAGAGGGTGATGGGGGAGTCACCGGTGAGTTGGCGGCTCAGGGGAGCTCTCTGGACTTCCAGCTCTGCTCCTGTCACGTGTGGAACGAGCTGAGAGTTCCCCAGGCTCCTGGGCTTTGAATCCCTGTGGCACATGGCTTCAGGGCTGGAGGAGGAGCGGGCAGGACGCGGTGGGGGGAGAGGAGGCTGCAGGCAGAGCGTGCCTGTGTCCCTGCAGGACGGCAGCTGCACACCTCTCCCAGCCCTTCCTCCCTCCCTGTGCCCTGCCCACAGGGCTGCAGAGCCCCTGCCAGGTTTCAGGAATGCCTTTGAGCCCCTCACACACACACACCTCCCCACTCTTTATTTTAGATCCTCGACTGTCCCCGTATCAGGGCAGGTTCGTGAGGCACCTGCGGTACCTGTGGCTTTGAGCTGTGCCCTCAGTGGTGGGGGCTCTTGAGAGCTCAGCCAGGAGGAGGTCACGGAGCAGGGAAAGCCCCTTGGCACTGCTGCTGCTGAATCCAGCAGTGCCTCCTCTCTGTTTCCCAGCTGGCAGCTTCCCCCTCCCAACTTCTCCCCATCCCCTGTCCCTCTGCACTTCTGTCTGCAGAACCCTGGGGTTCCTTTAACCCCCCTTTCCAGCTGAGAAGCTGATACTGCAGGAAGAGAGAGCACTGATGGCTGCTGAACCCATCTGTAAGATCCACCTAGAAATGCAGCAATCAGGGTTACACAGCATCCCTGGAAAAGAAGGGATTTCTTCCTCCCCTTGCTTTGCTCTTCTCAAGCTTCTCTCCAAGCACAGCTTACCCCTGGGTGGCAGGGACACTCCTGTCACCTCCTGCAGCCCCCCCTTCCCCTCCCTGGCTACCCCAGCACTGCTGGCAGCGAGGGTCCTGTGGCCCTGCATGTTTGCAATGTCGCCCACTGATCTCCCTTTTTCTCTCTCTTTTTCTCTCTCCCTCTGATTTCCATTTGTATTTTTCCCTCCCCTGCTGTCTCTGGATCCCAGAAATCCCGTAAGGTAAAGATAAGTATGAACCACCACACCTCCATCTCATCTGCCATTGGCACCTCGCTCTCCATCCAGATCTCAGTGTTTCACCCACTCCCCTTCCCATCTGACCAAGCAGCTTTAGGATCTCTTTAGATTTTAGAGCCACTCGTTTCCCCTTCCATCATTCATCCCCAGACAGTTGTTGCATTTTGGCTTGGAAGCATTTCAATTAATCTGATCATTTATTTATTTTTTTTTTTAACTCCACAAAGCATTAGCTTAGTGATCCATGTAATCCCCTGGGCCCCTGGCTCCATCCCAGGTGCCCAGGAAGGGTTGTCATTCCTGCCTGGTGAACCCTGCAGTTGAAGACTCACCCGGAATTTTCCGGGCTGGGCAGTTGGGGCTGCAGGGTGACAGCAAGGAAGGAGCTTCCTCCTCCAAACACACACCATCTGGGATGCAGGAGAACCTCCTCTAGCCACGGGAACCTGCAGCAGCCAGATAGAACCCAAGCTGAATCCTTCTGGAATGCGTTTGGGTTTCAACATCACCCCCCCAGAGAGACTTTGATATTTGGTTACCTGGTTTTGGGGGTCACGCAAAACCAGAGCCCCCCTCTCCATGCCTGAGGGCATTAGAACAGCATCTCCCCAAAATTAAACTCACAGGGAACCTTTTCCAGATGGCTGCTGGCGGGTGGGACCTTGCAGCTTGGCATGAGGAGGTTTCCTGAAGGCCCCTCTCATAGAATCACAGAATATCCTAAATTGGAAGGGACCCACAGGGCTCATCAAGTGCAACTCCTGGGCCTGCACAGGACACCCAGGGATATCCTGACACGTTCTCCATCATCTCCCCTCTCCTCCCCAGGTACCTCACACCTTCCTGAACCTGAAGGAGCCGTTTTACGTGGGAGGAGCCCCTGATTTCAGCAAGCTGGCTCGAGCAGCTGCCATCTCCACCAGCTTCGAGGGGGCTGTGCAGAGGGTAAGGTCCTGCTGGGCAGCCCAGTGTCCAGCTGGGAGATGTGCCATCTGCCCTGGTCCTGCTGGAGGGGAGGGAGGATGAGCCTGGCAATGGGCTGGCCCAGCCTGTGGGTCCATAGGGAGGAAAAGTGGCAGGAGGGGAGGCAAAAGTGTGTCACAGGAACATGTGGGGCTGGGAGCTGGTTCCCATCTCCCCTTTTTCCCAGGGACACTACCCTCTGTCCTCCCACTGCAGAGAGATGGGGTGGTGGAGGGTCATGACAGAATCATGGAATGGTTTGGGTTGGAAAGGACAATAAAGCCCATCCCATTCCACCCCTGTGGGCAGGGTCACCTTCCACTATCCCAGGTGGCTCCAACCTGGCCTTGGACACTCCCAGGGGATGGGGCAGCCACGGCTTCTCAGGGCAACCTGTGCCAGGGCCTCCCCACCTCCCTGCTAACTCCTGTGTTTCCCCTGGCCAGATCTCCATCAAGGGGGTTCCCGTGCTGAAGGAGCAGAACATCCGCAGTGCCATCGAGATCTCGCCGTTCCGGGGCCACCCCTGCACCCAGAAACCCAACCCCTGCCAGAACGGGGGCACCTGCAGCCCCCGGCTGGAGAGCTACGAGTGTGCCTGCCAGAGGGGCTTCTCTGGGGCCCACTGTGAGAAAGGTGAGGTGCCAGGGTGGGCTGGATGTGGGCTGGCAACGGAGCTGCTTCCCTGGCGAGCTGGTGGCGGCAGGACGGCGCAGCGCCGGGGCCAGGCTGGAGATCTCGTCCCTTTTGTAGAGTCCTGGAATGTTTTGTGTTGGAAGGCACCTTAAAAATCATATCATTCCACACCCTGCCCCTTCCACCAGCCCAGGTTGCTCCAGCCTGGCTTTGGATGCTCCCAGGGTGGGGCAGCCACAGCTTTTCTGGGCAACCCATGCCGGTGCCTCCCCGCCCTCACAGCCAAGAATTTCTTTCCAGTATCTCATCTAAACCTCCCCTCTTTTAAGTTTAAATCCATTAAACCGAAATTGCAGTTTAAATTTGACTGACAGTTGATGACAGTTGGCTGCAAAACAGGGAGATGGCCCCAAAATTCCAGACCCTAAAGCCACAGCAAACCTCTCCAGGGGCTTGCTTGGAGTACCACGGGGCTGACATGCCCCAGGGGATGGCAGTTGGTGCTTGCCTTCATCCTCTTAGGGATGCTCAGCATAAAGGGGGGATTTTCCTGGTCTCCAGGGTGGGATCCTGACAGCTCTTGCCTTTCCCACCCCCAGTGATCATCGAGAAGGCTGCTGGGGATGCAGAGGCCATTGCCTTCGATGGCAGGACATACATGGAGTACCACAACGCCGTCACCAAGAGGTAACTCAGCTGCTGAGCTGAACCGAGCTCCAAGCAAGGAGTTAGGGCTGACAGCAGGAGGAAGAGCTGGGATCCAGGAATTCCAGAGGGAAGCAAACCAAACTGGGGCTCTGAGCAGGCCTCACCTCCATCTAAAGCTGCCTTGTTGGCAGCGGGTTTGCCCCAGAACAGCAGTGCCTGGCCAGCTTCAGGCCTGGCTGCTCTCGCTCTGCTAACCTGGGTTAGCACTGCCTGCTTTGGGCTGGGGTGGAGCTGGAGCCTTGGTGTCCCTGCCTGTTTTGTGCCACAAGGGTCGTTCTGCCAGCACAGAGGGGCCATCACTGCTGTGGGACCTTCTCCAGCCTCTGCCCAGCCCCGTGGGCTGGGGGTGCTGCTGTGCACCCCGTGGTGTCCGGGGCTGTGCTGCTCCCTGGGGCTTCTCTCTCAGGATGGGCAGAGCTGCTGGCTGAGGTCCTGTTCGGCCTCTGGGCTGGGTGTTTCTCCTTCAGGGCACTCTGGTTCCACTGTGCCCTGGTTCAGTGCCCTTCCCTCCTCACCAGTGCGTGTCCCTGTGGTTAATTCCCAGCTCCAGGGCACTGGGAGAGGGTGTTGGATGAGACTTCACCGACCTGCCTGTCACACCCCTGGATTCCCTGTTTCCAAACACCCTGCCTGGGAGGGTGTCCGTGCTGAGCTGTTGTCTGTCCGTCTCTGTCTGTCTGTCCCTTCTCAATGTCCCTGTTTCTTTGTTTTCAAGCCACCTGAGCAATGAGATCCCTGCGTAAGTACGGCCCTCCCTGCTCCACTCTGCCCTCACCACGCCCCCATCGCCACCCCAACCTCAGCCCACCCGTGGGGGAGCACAGGGAAGGGTAGGGGAAGGAATTTGGGCCCTCTCCTGGGCTCTGCCACGGGCAGGTGTTCCCATTTCAGGGGGAGGAGGACTCAGGGACTGAGTTTAAGGATGGGCATAGAGGAGGAAAGCTCCTGTAGACTCACTGTTCCATCAGCAGCCGATGGAAATCCAGGGTGCTGATCCTGCACATGTTTTTCCAGCGTGGATGTGGCATTGCTGCTGTAGAGGGGAGGCCAGGCAGTGGAACTGGGAGGATGTTCCCCAGCCAGAGTGTGTGGCCTGGGAGCCCCTCAGAAAATGCAAGTGGGGACGGGGGTTCAGAAGAAGAGTCTGGGCAGCTGATTGGGGAGAAACTTCTTGCCTAGAGCAGCCTTGACAGCTGTGATTTGCTGTCTATCTGTCTGTCTTGCTGAGCACCAGGGGTGGAATGAGAGCCCTGCTCCATGCAGATGTATCCCCCAGTGTCTGGGGGAGAGCTGGAGAGATTCCTGCCTGCCACATCCCCATCTCACCTCATTTTCTACCAGCCGGGGGTCAGGCGGGGGCTTGGGAGGCTGAGCTGGTGTGTGCATGTGTGTCAGCACCTGGGGAGCCACAGAGCCATCACCTGCATGTTCACAGCACTTGGGGAGGTGCTCTGGGTTTGGAAAGGGCTTTTCAGGAGCATCCCAAGTGTCCTCCTGAGCTGGGCAGTGCCCACAGCAGTGAGAGAGCCTGCAGTGACCTGCACCAGTGCCCTGCTGTCCCTCTGCACCCACAGAGCCACAACCCTGCCATGAGCAGAAGGTGTCCTGCCTCTCCCAGTGCTCTGCAAAGGGGCAAGGCCACCATTCCCAGCCTTCTCCCTGCCTGGACCAGCCTATTTTGGCCGTGCATGCCCCACCCTGCGAGGGAGCCTCCATCCTGCATTCACCAGCCCTGCTGGGCTGAGGGACCCATCAAAGCAGGTTTTTTTTTTTGTGCCTCCAGGCAGACACTGGGGCATGCCCTGGGCAGGGCTAACGCTGCCAGTGCTTCTCTGGGCTCTGCTGGCCGTGACATGCCTGTGCCTTTTCTCCTGGGCCATCCATTTTTACACACACACACACACGAGTAGTTCGAGCTGAGCGTGACGCGGGACCTGCAGCCCCCGAGCGCTGGCAGGCAGTGCCAGAGGGACAGCTGGGCTCCTGGATTTCCCCTTCTCCATGCACACACCCCGTGCTCCAAGTCAGCCCCAGGGCTGACTCAGAGGCTGTGTGTGACAGTTCCACTCCACGGGAGCCCATGGCAGGACAAGAGGACGCAGCCTCGAGTTGTGCCAGGGGAGGTTTAGGTGGGATATTAGGGAAGATTTCTTCACTGGAAGGGTGGCCAGGCGTTGGCACAGGCTGCCCAGGGCGGTGGTGGAGTCACCACCCCTGGAAGTGTTCTAGAAATGTGGGGATGTGGCACTTTGGGACATGGTTTAGTGCTGAGACTTGATGGTCTCAGAGGGCTTTTCCAACATGAGGGATTCTGTTGATTCCAAGAGAATTCCTGCAGGCCTGAGACCTGCCTGCAGGGAAGGGGGTCCCAAAGCTCCCTGTCCCCAGCAGTGTGTCCCTGGGATCCACAGCCCAGCAGCATGGCTGAGTACCAGGAACGCTGACAGCCATGGAATCATGGGATCACTGAGGTTGGAAAAGCCTTCTAAAATCATGAAATCCAGCTGTTAACCCTGCACCACTAAGCAGTGTCCCCAAGTGCCACATCCACACGGTTTTTGTGAGCACTTCCAGGGGGTGATGATTCCACCACTGCCTTGGGCAGCCTGTTCCAATGCTTGACCACGTTTCCAGTGAAGAAATTTTCCCTGATATCCAAACTAAACCTCTGCTGGTGCAACTTGAGCTGTCTCCTCTCGTCCTGTCGCTTGTTCCCTGCGAGAAGGGACCCCCCAACCTGGCTACAACCTCCTGTGAAGGAGTTGGAGAGAGTCAGAAGGTCCCTCCTGAGCCTCCTTTTCTCCAGGCTGAGCCCCCCCAGCTCCCTCAGCCACCCCTCACAGACCTGTGCTCCAGCCCCCAGGAGCACACTGGAGCATCCCCACACCACCAGCACAGGGCTGCATTCCCTCCTTGGCCTTATCCTGCTCCGCCTGGCTAAGCCACCACTTCCAAACGTGTTGGAGGCGACTCCTCCATCCCCGGGACGGTTCCTGGCGCTCCCCACTCGCGCTGGGCAGTTTCTGTGTGGGATGAAGAGCTGCTGCTGCTGAGCAGGGCTGTTCCCTGTGTGCCAGGGTGGGTGGGAGGGAAGGGAAGGGTCTCCTCTGCTGCCCCCTGCTTATGGCACGCTCCCCTTTCTTCCCCCATCCGAGTCCCGAGGCGCTGGACTATCCCGTGGAGCCCAGGTGAGTGAGCCAGGCTTGGTGCTCTCGTGTCTCGTGCTCTGCTGTCGCTGCCTCTGCATGTCTCTGTCCCCCTGTGTGTGTGTCCTGTGTGCCCAGATCCTTGGCTTTTTATTTGTAAGGGATGCAGCTCTGCAGAGGGTGAGTAAACAGGGAGGGAGCCCCGTCCCTCCAGCCCAGGAACAGCAGCAGGGTGGGCTCAGCAGGCTGAGGTACCTTGGCAGTACATCAGGCTCCGTGCAGAGCCTTGTCCAGCCCTTTGGGTGCAGTGTCCCTTGGGAATAAAAAGCTGTCTGTGTTGTCCATGCTGTTTCTGTGTCTCAGCATCCCAGGAGTTGTGTGGCCACCCCACAGGGCAAGCTCAGAGCCCTGTGCCTGTTCCAGAAGAGACTGAGCAGAGATGAGGATGCCAGTGGGGAGGAAATCCTGCCCTTCCTTCATTCCTCCCTTGGGAAAAGATGCCTCATCTAGGAGAAAGGAGGCTTTGCTGCCTCTGTGGGCAGCCTCTCTCCCCTTCAAACTGCTCATCCTCTCCCAGTCCCCAGCCCTGGGGAACAAGACTGGTGTGCCACTGCTTTGAGTGGGAGCTGGGTTAGACACCTCGAGGGCCATTTCTTTGATCCTCTGGCCTGGTTCAGAGCTTCCCATCTGCTCCCACCCCGTGCACCAGGCATCCTGATATCCCAAAGTCTGCCAACCCCTCAGGCAGGGACAGACCCCACGTGTAGCCTGATGCCAGGGGTTGGATGGAGGTTGTCCCAGCAGGCTGGGAAGAGAAGGCTGCTCCAAGGAGCTGCCTTGTTTTTAACTCTGCCCCCACCTCCCCACACAGTGAGAAGGCCCTGCAGTCCAACCACTTCGAGCTGAGCATCAAAACAGAGGCCACGCAGGGGCTGATCCTGTGGAGCGGGAAGGGGCTGGAGCGCTCGGACTACATCGCCCTGGCCATCGTGGATGGCTTCGTGCAGATGACCTACGACCTGGGCTCCAAGCCAGTCGTCCTCAGATCCACGGTGCCAGTCAACACCAACCAGTGGATCCACATCAAAGCCTACAGGTGGGAAGGCTGGAGGGACGGAGGGAGGGAGGGAAAAGCGGGAGCGGGGCGGATGCGCCGGGCCGGGCGAGCTGAGTCACGGTGCCCTGCGATCCCCAAGGATCGCTCCTGCCCTGGGATAATAATAGAGGAGAGGCATGTGGGCAGTGCCCTGTGGAGGGGAGCGTGTTGGGGCACGCCTGGAAATGTCAGAGGGGCAGGAACAAGGAGGTCTGGGAAGGTCTGTGCCTTTTACGTGAGCTGTCTGAGGGTTTGACATTCTGGCCGCGCTGAGCCCGAGCTGTCCCTCGTTATTTTTGTTGGCGGTGGGAGTGGTGAGGATCATGTGCCTTGGCGTGCCAGGGATTGCTGTGGTGGGTCTGGAGGAAGCTGTGGCTGCTGGTGGGGCTGTGGGATGCCATGGGGATGCTGGAGGGGAGCACTGTGGCGCTGGACCAAGGACTTCTCCATGCCACAGCCACAGGGAGAGCTCAGCTCCCCTTGCCTTTCCAGCTGGTGGTGCCCTGTGTCAGGGTTTGGTGCAAAGCAGAGAACACCTCTGGGTTTTGCCTCTAATCATCTCCTGTTCCTTCTTCCCCCCACTCTGGGAGCAGGGTACAGAGGGAAGGTTCCCTCCAGGTTGGGAATGAAGCTCCCATTGCTGGTTCTTCTCCACTTGGTGCCACACAACTGGACACAGACGGGGCCCTGTGGCTGGGTGAGTTGGTGTGGGCAGGGTGAGCATCCAGGCTGGCCTGGAAAAAATAGTGAATTAAATCACAGAGTCACAGAATGGTTTGGGTTGGAAGGGACCTTAAAGCTCATCTCTTTCCAACCCCTGCCATGGGCAGGGACACCTTCCACTAGCCCAGGTTGCTCCAAGCCCTGTCCAACCTGGCCTTGGACACTCCCAGGGATGGGGCAGCCACAGCTTCTCTGGGCAGCCTGTGCTGGGGCCTCCCCAGCCTGACAGGGAACAATGGATTTAGATTCTATTTACACTTTTTGGAAGCATCTGTTCTTATCTCCCTGGTCTAAGCCTGTAGTTCAGGTCTAACCTGACTCCCAAGGAGTTCATATTCAAAAATGTAGCCTTGCCTGTGAAAAGAGAGGATCCTGGGGGCCATTTCTCCTTCTGAAATCAGCCTGGAAGTCATGTGCAAAGCAGGATTTGTCCATGAGAAATTTTTGCTTGGCTGCCCCACTGGCTCCTCCAAAAGTTGTGTTTGCAATCACCTCCTCTCATAATTTCCATGTATTTCCTGTGTAATGAGCCCAGAGCTGATATTGCAGAAACTGAACTAAAATACACTTTGAATTCGGAACCAATCCCCAAGGAAAGGAAACTTTGAGTTGAATGGGTTATTTTAGAATAAAAATAGCAGGAGAACAGAAATGCCAATGGAAATGAGTTGCTGGTTGAAGTGCCTTCAGGAAACCTGCAGGCATTGGTTGGAACTGGCGTGGCTGATCTAAGTGGAAATAACTACTACTTATTTTCATAAAACCAATTGATTTAACTGAATAATTAATTGATATTTACTGTTAGCCAGGAAAGAGGTTGGGAGGTCTTCCCTGCTGTTGGGAAGACATTCACGGAATGGCTGAGGCTGGAAAACACCTCTGAGGTCGAGTCCAAGCTGTGCCCCATCACCACCTGGGAACCAGCACCACATCCAGCCGTTCCTTGAACACTTCCAGGGGGATGGGCACTCCACCACCTCCCTGAGCAGCCCCTTGCACTGTTTAACAACCCTTTTCCAGGGAGAAATCCCCCCCTCCCTTAGTTCCTCTCCCGAGACATTCCCAGCGGCGCCGGGGTGTGCGCGCAGGGTGGGGGTGTGTGACAGTGCTGGGGACAGGCTGGGTGTCCCCTGCCCCGTGCCCTGAGCTCTCTGTGTCCCTTGCAGGGGGGCTGGAGAAGCTGAGTGTGGCTCACAAGCTGCCCAAGGCCTACAGCACTGGCTTCGTTGGCTGCATACGGGATGTCCTCGTGGACCGCCAAGAACTGCACCTGGTGGAGGACGCTTTAAACAACCCCAGGATATTACACTGCTCGGCCAAATAGACCCCCCCAGAGACCCTCCCTCCTCCTTCCCTCCCTCCTGCCTATTGCTGTAATTATTTTCTATTTTTGTAAACTTATTGCTTTTTATATTTTTGGGGAGGGGAGGGGTGGGGAGAGAGGGGAGGGGGGAAAAAAGGGAGGGGAGGAAACACCTTTTCTTTTGGGTTATTCATTCGGTTGCAGCCTATCCAGGTCAGGCAGACTCGAATCAAACAGCAGCAACAAAGAACAAACCTTGAACCAAGTCTCCAAGAAGTGACAGAAGAACTTGCCCATTGCATTGTAAATCTTCTTCATACTTGAAGCTTCTTTTTGGTTTTGTTTTTGTTTTTTTGGGAGGGGGGGAGGAGGTTATTTTTTTCCCCCCTCCTTACTTGTGTTCTTGGGTTGTCGTCTGTGCCCGTGGGGGGAGAAGATGCTGGTGCTGGCGAGACGTGTGGCCTTCATGGATTCACTGCCTGGCCCCAACGTCCCCTCTGCAGTGCCTGGCTGAGCAGGGAGGTGGGAATGGCCACCCTTGGCTCTGCCAAGCCTTCTCCTGGCCCTGTGCTCACCCCCGACCTCCCTCCTCCTCCCCCCTCCCTCCTTCCTCTCACTATAATTTATGTGTGTAAGGATCTCAAGTGCTTTTCTCCTTCGTGCTCTGTTAAAATCAGGGATGCCATGCACTGGAAGAGAGACCAAGGCCTGCTCTGAGCAGGCAGGAAAGCATTGCTCTTTGGTTGTCTTATGACTGTTTGCTGGACTGTGAGGTGCTGGGAGTGGGGGGAAACGTTGATTTCTCTGTTGCTTCTCCTCCTCCTCCTCCTCCTCCTCTTGGACACGTGCAGAAGCAGCTGTGAAACCTCATTTCCACGCTCCGTGTCTACCCAGACACGTCCCAACCACCACCTGTTTGCCCTCCTTGGCTGCTCTTCCCAAGAGCTTCTGCCCACCAAGCCTTGCCCTCCCGCGCGCCGGGGATACCTTGGAGCTCCGTCTCCAAGAGCTGGAAGTGCTTCCCCCCCCTCCTCTTCCAGCACTGCCAAACAGGCTGTGAGGGCACAGGGACTGGGCCCCTCTTGGCTTTTCAAAGATCTGCTGGATGTGTCCTCCCATGACTTTGCCCTCGGATTCTTCGCCAGCCTGGGAGCGCAGAGCAGGCACCGGAGCCTCTCCCAGGAGGAGAATTTGGAGTTTCACCTCGGACTTCCACGGTTTTTTGCAACGCCCAGGGCCGTGCAGGGTCTTCCAGGCCATGATCAAAGCTCCTCTGGACGCTGCCAGCCCGGCAGGAACAGCTCCAGCAGGAATGGGAACAGGGCACGAGTCGGGGCTGGAGTGTTTGGGGTTTTTTTTTGGGGGGGTGGGGGGTGGATTTTTAGGTGTTTTCTTCCTTGAAAGCAAATGTTGTAGTGGCCAGTGACAAAGCCAGTAAGTGTGTCCGTGAGTGGATGGTGAGTGTTTGTGAGTGTCTGTCGCCCAGCACACGTGTGCCTACAGACATGGGATCTCCTGGAAGCAGGAGAAGAGCCAGTGGATCGCAGCTGGGGAGGAGATGACCCTCTCCATCCAGGTTCCTTCTCCGTGGGAAGGATTTAATGATGCTGTGCAGCATCTACGTCCCCTCCCCACCCTGAGATGGCAACTCTGTATAAAAACAGCTTTATGGAGTGTACAGAACGAACCTGAAGGATCCCACCAGCTACTGAGTGTTAATTAATACCCGAGGTGCCATAATTTTGCAGTTTATCCTTCAATGTCTAGCACACCTTGCAGGGTACCCTTTAAAAACGGTGTTTTTTGGCACTAAAGTTTTGAGCCACGAGAGGTCAAAAGCGTTTTCTCAGGGTGAGCTCTGAACACAGGGGAAGATCGTGTGTCAAAACCACTCGGGGCTTCTCGTTTCCTTCTTTTTACTTGATTCGAAGAAAATTATCCCCCTCACCCCCAATCCCCAATCTGTGACATTCCTCTCTAAATCCAGTGGTTAAATATTCCATTGGGGAAATACTATTATTCCATGGGGGGAAAAGGGAGGGGCTGTGCCCTCTGTGGGATGGAGATCTGGGGTGTGTCTGTGTGTGTGTGTGTGTTTGGGGTTGTGTGGGTGCCAAACCCCACATTTTAAGTGGCTGCTGTATAGAAATTGTGGGTCCTGGGGGGGAGTGCTGTGCTGTGGAAAGGAGGGGAGGGTCTTGGATCTGCAGGATGAGGTGGAGACCCCCCCAGTCCGTGTTTTGAGAAGGGGGATTTGCAGCTGGGCAAGGCTGAGACAGGGCTGGGTGACATAGAGGGACGGGGTTGGGGGGGAGCACGTGCAGAGGAAGCTGCTAATTTTCTGGAATGCCACTCGAAAAACGAAGCCAGGGTCACTGCAAAAATCACAACCCCGACAGCTAAACAAAACAAACAAACAAAACAAAACAAAGAACTCTGTCTGCTTTTGCTGGGGCTTGGAAATGCCTTAAAACGAGGCCGTGGCGTCCTCGTGTTGGAGCATCTTGAACCGAGGTCAGACTCAGCAGTGCTCCCTTGGGGCTGTGCACTTAACTACTTGGGCTTTATTTTTAATAGCATTTATAACATGTATGTACAAAAAAAAAAAAAGAAAAAAGAGACATTGAGGTTTGTTTTTTTTTTCTGGGTTTGGTTGTTTGTTTTTTTATATTGATTTTGGTTTTGGTGTTTTGTTTTGTTTTTTCCTTTTTTTTTTTTTTTTAATGTCCACGTGGCTTCATTTATAGGGTAAATTAATGACCATTGTGAACTGCTGTATGAATTCTGAAGGGCAATGCACAGTAGAGGAGCAGCATGATATAACCATTACTAACTCGTGTCTTTCGTCAATCACCATGAAATAAAGTTTGAAAACTATTAAATATGTTTTTAAGGGGCCTGTTGCTTCTTTTCTTTTTTTTTTTTTTTCGTATCTCAATTGTTCACTGTTTCCTGGACAGATTTCCCTCAGAACCTGAGTGGCTCATGCAGGTACCTGCTGTATCTTCTGAGGCACAGGGTGGGATTTTTGGGGTGTCCTGTGCAGGGCCAGGAGCTGAACTCTGATCCTTGTGGGTCCCTCCCAACTCAGGATATTCCCTGAGATGGACCAGCACTTCCATTCCCACCCTGAACAGGTTTTCCTGAGGGTGCCTTTGCACCTGGCTCTCCCACCAGTGCCTGCAGCATCATCTTTCTGCCAGAAAAGGGCGAGAGGTGCAGAATTCCATTCAATAGGGAGCTCCAGGTTCACCCAAGCGGGGTGGAGCGAGATCAGAACATGGGTTTCCTGCCATCTGGGAGCAGCTAATTTAGCAAATGGAGTCGTTTTGATACCAGCAAGGATGGGAGTCCATTGGGGTCTGAATTGGCTCTTCAGCGGACAGCGAGTGGGGAACAACAGGCCCAGTGTGTGAGCAGCCCCAGGGGGTGCAGAGCTCACCACTGGGGCCGTGTTTTGCTCAGGATCAGCCTCCTGGGGCAGCCTCTCCCCGACAATGACTTGATTATGCCACGACAGGCACGGGCTTGCGAAGCCAGTCCCTCTTCCAGAGGAGCTTTGCCAGCTCTGCTGCAGAGCAGCAGGAGAAAAAGCCATCCTTGTCTTGGCCAGAGGGGAGAAGAGCCCTGGCAGCTGCAGGGATTTTTTACTTCCAGGCTGGAAAAAGCCATTGTGAGGGGAAGGAGGGAAGGGGGAAAGGACAGGAGCCGTGCTGGGGGGCACGCTTGGGCAGGCAGCACGTGGGACTCAGGAGCAGGGGATGGCCTGGCCATGATTTTGGCAGCTTCCCAGTGCTCCCAGGAACACGCCTGGCTGCCCAGCCAGCACCCACTGGGAGCAGAGGCAAAGTGCTGGTGTCTCCCAGAGGAGGCAGCACAGGTGGGGTTGGGTGGTCTCCCCCATCCTCAGCTCTCTCCAGGAGTTCCAGCCTGGCTGTGTGAGAAGCCAAAGGGGGGGCCTTCATTAAAGGTACAGAAATTTAGCAGGAAATAACACCCCATTGAGCTCCAGCTGGTCCTCAGAGATCAGAGGGTGCAGCTGGGCTTAATTTCTGATTATAACCAACTGAGCACTGTCAGTCTGGTTGGGCTCTGTAAAAGCACAGACTCACAAATAATTCAATTTGCCAACCCAGGACTATAGGGCTGATCATGTTCAATAAGGATTTGCATGATCCAGACATCACAAATAGTGTGTTTTCCCTCTCTGATTTTTCTGCTCCCCCTCCCTCCCTTTGCATTATAAATTTTTGGGCCCCAACCACGTTGTTACAGGTGGGGTTTGGTGGCTTTGGTCATACCTGCATTACAGACCTCGTGTTCTTCCTCATTTTTAGTCTGAGAGGTGTAAAATTCAATATGTAAACGGGGCCTAATGAGGGTCTGGCTTACTTTTGGTGGGAATTTACAGCTGTGGTTTCCTTTTTTTTTTTTTAACGAAGAAGCTGAACTGCTGCCCACCAGCAGTGCCCTCAGGAAGGGTCTCATCCCAGTGACACACACGCAGTTTGGCCTCACAAAGGAGCCTCAGTGCCCTGAGAGAAGGTCCCAAGGCCTGGGAGCCTGGATGGGAGGGGAAAGGAGGGGAGGAGAGGACAGGGGTCACCATTAGCAGGGGTTGCTATTTGGCCTCTGTGGTCCTCGTTGCCCTGTGAGCAAGCCAGTGGCATTCAGGGAAGCTGAAGTCAGAAATGAGCTGGCTCCTGGCTGCCAGCTCCCTGGGTATTCCCCGAATAGACATGGAATTCGCTGAGTCTTATTATAGTTATAAAACTGCTATTTTTGACACCACAGGCAGACTTGGGGGGAGGGAGGGGATGTCACTGGCTGTGTCCTGGCTTTTTCTCTCCCTTGGACAGCTGGCTTTGTTTCCTCACCCAGCATTCATGAAAGGTGTCAGACTGAGGGCATTTCTCTGGGTTAATTTCTGGCTTTTATGTGAAGCAACGTATATTCCACAGGAGTTTGTTTAAGGCCTCTGAATTGACACTTCAGGTAACGAAATGTGCTTTATTTGCATGAAGTGCACACCTGGCCCCCAGTTTATCCCAGTGGGAGGTTTTGGTGGCACCAGAGATGTTGGGATGGGAGTGGGGGACTCACCCTGGGGACGCTGTTGCCCTCCTGGCTCCAAAGCACCCTTGAGTCAGGAGCATTTAGGGATAACAGACATGGCTGTTTTTGCTATTGTGGCTTGTTTCGCTATTTTGGCAGCTTTTATGAACTTTTATGAACTCAGCCCCCAAAATCTGGACCTTTAGAGGTGTTTGGGTACTGAGGGATGTCTTAAATTGCTGCTGGTCCCCCTGTACCACACCTCAAATCCTGGGTTCAGCTTTGGACTCCTTACAAGAAGAAGATCATTGAGGGGCTGGAGTTTGTCCAGAGGAGGGAATGGAGCTGGGGAAGGGGCTGGAGCAGCAGAAGCAGCTGAGGGAGCTGGGGGGGCTCAGCCTGGAGAAAAGGAGGTTCAGAGGGGACCTTCTGGCTCTGCAACTCCCTGACTGGAGGGGACAGCCAGGGGTGGGTCGGGCTCTGCTCCCGGGGAACAAGGGACAGGACAACGGGAAACAGCCTCGAGCTGCACCAGGAGAGGTTGAGATTGAACAGGAGGAAAAACTCCTTCACTGAAAGGGGTGGTCAAGCGTTGGAAGGGGCTGCCCAGGGCAGTGATGGAACAATCGCCCCTGGAAGCGTCCGAAACCCGTGTGGATGTGGCACCGGGGGACAAGGTTTAGTGGTGTGCACTGGATGATCTCGGGAGGGCTTTTCCCACCGTAACCACTCCGCGACTCCATTCCAGGAACTCCCCCGCGCTGCCAAGCCCCGGGTACGATGGAGATGCGGAGAAGGCGCCGGGGGAACAGCCCCAGCGATGGGCAGCGGGGCCGGAGGCTGCGGGGATGGGCAGAGGGACCCGGGCGGGGCGGAGGGCGGGGATTCCCCCGCGTCACAGGGAGGGGTTTCCCCGGCGGTCCGGGCCCAGCGCCCGCCGGGGCGCGGCGGTGCGGGCAGTCGGTGCGGGAGCGGGGCCGGGAGCGGAGCTCCGTGGAGCCATGACCTCCCGCAGGTAAGGAGCGAGTCATCCCATCCCATCTAATCCCATCCCATCTAATCTCATCCCATCTCGTCCCATCTCATCCCACCCCATCCCGTCCCGACCCGCGGCGAGCGCGTCCCCCCGGCAGCGGCCACCGGAGCGCCCGCGGGTCCCGGGCACCGCTTCCACCGGCTCCCACTCCAGCTAGGACCTGCCCCCCGTCCCCGCGAGTGCCCCTCGGTTCGCCCTGTCCCCGTGTCCCGTGTCCCCGTGTCCCTTTGCCGTGCCGCCGGCTGCGCGCTGTCGGGGCTCCGGTGGTCGGGATAAAGTTGCACCTCCCGCGCCTTCCCCGTCCCCCGGTTGTCACCCCCGCCCCTCTCCCCCAGCCCGCTCCGGGTCACCCCAAGCCCTCTCGGCCCCGCGGTTTCTCCCCGCAGCACCCCAAGACGTTTGGGAGCATCCTGTCCCATTAGGCGCGGTACCCAGTGCTGGGGATGCTGGAGAGGGGACGCCAAAATAGGAGAAGCGTTAAAACTTGCTCGAAATGTCTTTGTGGGCTGTGGGGTGGAAAAAAGAAAAGGATGTACTTTGGAGCATGTGGTGTGTTGGTGGTGCCTCCCCCGGCTTCCCCCACAGACGCTGTTGCTTCAGGGGTTTTTCTTGGGTGGTGGCAGAGCCTGTGTGACTTGGGGGCATCGTCCCTGCTGTGGCTTCCCGAGGGATAAATGGACATCTTCTCTCCGTGCCGGGTCACACACACACACAGCCCCCGCGCTGCAGTGCAGGAGGGGGATTCCTACGGCGGGTTCTTCGTTCCTGCGCGTCCTTTCCCCGGGACAGCCTTAAGGTGACCTGAAAAAGCCTTTGTTGCTGTTGCAAGCCGAGTGTGTTCCGAAAAGCCCTGGGGAGGGAGGTGGCCCGGAGCAGCCGCTCAGCTGCCGGTCAGGGCTGGGACCCGGGATCGGTTACAGGACAGGGAGTGCTCGGAGGTGCCGCAGGACCCAGCAGGGCCAGGACATCGCGGGGGCTGCCACAACCACCCCCCTGGACTTGTGATAACTCCGTATTCTCCTCACTCACATTCCCGTATCTCCGGCGTTCAGGGGCTCCGTTGGTTTAGGGGTTTTTTTGGGGTGGGGTCTGTTTTTGCCGTCCAGCGCTGGGCTGTGTTTTGTGAGCGCCTGGTTCAAAGAGTGAAGAAGTTTTTAGGAAGAGGCAGCGTCTCTATGGGCGGTGCCACGCGGAGTTACAAAACGTGCCGATGGGTGATGGAGTTGAACAGCAGAGGGCTGGGAGCTGGGGCCCCCCTGGATTTCACTCCCAGCTCTGGGAGAGCTCCCCGTGCCCACAGGCAGGTCGATATTCGTCCGTGCTGCCCTTACCTTGCTGGCTCCACCCTGCTGGGGACAGCACCATGGTCGGGATGCTGCTGCCAGCTCAGCACTGCAGGAGTCCTGAGGAACCTGGCTGGTGACTGCTCCTGCTGCTGAGAGGGGGCAGAGCCACATGGGCTGGATTTTTGGGGGTGATTCCTCCCAACATCTGTCGCTCCATCCTTTCCACCTGTGCCAGATTTGCTGTGCCTGGTTCTGAACCACCGCTCAGGTCCTTTTTCCCCAGCCTTTCTCCTCTTGCCCAGCAGGTTTTTAGGGTGCCTGCCAGGTGTTTGTGGCACCTTTCTGCCCTGCCTGATCCCTGGCTGATGCTGTTCTCCCTCTGGCTCGTGGCATGGCCTGGTGCTGCTCCTGGGATCTGAGCGATGCTGCTCAGCCATGAGGAGAGGCCTTTGCTGCGCCATAAAGATCAGGGGGGAATAAACCTCACACCCCCAGCCAGCAGATCCCAAATTCCCTGTTTGTTTATTTATTTTGGTTTTTTCCCTAGAAAAGGCTTTCACAGTGCCAGGAGCACTTGGTGGCTGCCCTGTGCCTTGCCCTTGTCTGCAGGGCAGGCTTTTTTGCCCGACAGCCGCGTTTTCCCGGGATGCTGTGGCTGGGAGGAAGGGAAAGTCTGGAGGAAGTGAGTAAATGCCAGCTTCCTGAGGCTGGCTGCCTCCAAAGGTTGCTCCAGTCCTGCAGGATTGAGTGCTGGGAGGTGATCAGTGGGGTGTGGAGGCACTTTGTGCTGGGGTGCTTTGGGGATTGCTTTTGGGGACCCTGAACGAGCAGACTAATGGTGCTCACAAGTACTCTGGTGAAATGCTTCCATTTCCGTATCAGATTTCATGGAATTGTGGAATTGTTTGGGTTGGGAGGGGTCTTAAAGAGCATCTTAATCCAAACCCCTCTGCCATGGGCAGGGACACCTTCCACTAGCCCAGGTTGCTCCAACCTGGCCTTGGACACTTCCAGGGATGGGGCAGCCACAGCTTCTCTGGGCAACCTGTGCCAGGGCCTCACCTGCAGTGACAGGGAATACAATGCCAGCCTGTGGTCCCTTCCCACTCCCCTTACCAGTGGGGAAACACATGCTTCCTGTGCTGAATCCAAATGTAAATACTGAGCTGGAGTATTTGCAATAGCTGCTTACTTTGGCAACCTGGCTGCTGGTGGGGAGGTGGTAACTTCTGGTGCAGGAAGCAAAACCAGGTCAGTGTTTTGGCATCTTGGATGTTCGGCAGCAACACGATGGGCAGAGCTCTGGGAAGTGGTGGCTGGATCCAGGAGTGTGGATCTGGCTGGTGGCTCAAGCCCTTGGCAGCTCAGAAATACCCTCTGGCAGTTTCTGGGAGCTCTTCATTCC
Organism: Myiozetetes cayanensis; assembly: GCF_022539395.1. Taxonomy (NCBI): domain Eukaryota; kingdom Metazoa; phylum Chordata; class Aves; order Passeriformes; family Tyrannidae; genus Myiozetetes; species Myiozetetes cayanensis. The sequence goes on along the minus strand of NW_026087499.1, from coordinate 2,485,797 downwards.
CATCTCTTCGGGTGGTACCTCAGCCCTTGGCTCTGAGCTGCCTTGTGCTCAGCTCCAGCTCAAAAAAGAGCAGTCAAAAGGCACCTTTTCCCCTCCCTCCTTTGCTGTGGCTGCACCTGGACCTTGGCTCAGGCTTTCCTGGTTTTCTCTCTCTGGCCAGGCTGTGTGAAGACAGCTTTGGACACAGGCTTTTTTCACAGAGGATGGGAGAATCAAAGCTCAAGGGGCTTTGTCTGTGTGTGCTGAGGCTGCCTGGGCAGAAATGCCTGGGGAGGAGGAGCAGACGTGCTTTTTCACCAGCCTTAGCCGTGGTAAATGAGGACTGGAACAGCAGCAGCAGCAACTTAAATTACATTTCAATTCCAAGCCCCCAGCCTGCTGTTTATTTCCAGAGAGGGGCAGGTCATGAAATGCATAAATACACTGTTCTCCCTCCTTTTCCAGGGAGGGAATAAGGATGGTTGGTTAATGTCCGAGTTCAGGGAGAGAAAACTGGCCTTGCCCAGGAGGGGTTTTGGATCAGGCTCTCGGTGATTTTCCAGCATCCTATGGTTTTCCCCAAGGCCCAGCGAGCTGCTCTCGTTATGGTCCCACGACAAAGGAAGCTCTCCCAGCCCTGGAACACGTCTGTGGGATGCAGCTGTACCTCTTTTGAGGGCTGCCAAGGAGAATTCCTCGCCGTCTGCAGCGCGGGGCAGGCACAGAGCTCCGGAGAGGGAGCCAAGGCTTCCACTCCCACTGCCAGAGCTGCACGGGGGGCCAGCTTCCCCCCCGTGGCTGGCTGGTACCTGAGCTGCAGCCAGGCCTAAATGGGGCTGGTTTCTAGGAGATGATTCTTCTCAGGAGCCTCAGGAGGCACCTGAGTGGATGAATCGGGGCTTTGTGCTCCGGCGGAGCTCAGCTGGGCTCTCCCAGCTTTTTGGAGCTGTTTGGACGTGGCAAGCGAGCCAGCAGGCACTGGGAAGGCTTCTCCCAGTGCTGCCAGCACCTGAGCTGCCTGCCCAGCAGAGCCCTTCTCCTCTTGGATGGCCAAGGCACGTGAGGGGCTCAGCAGGGATGTGCCTGTGGCTCCGGCTGCTCCTCGGGAAGGGGAACAAACCCTGCTCGTGTGGCAGCCCCAGGGCCCAACTGGAAGTGGTTCTGGGGCTGCAAAAAGGTGGGCATTGGCATCTCCCTCTGCTCAGTGAGGCAGAGCCTGCTCTCCTGGAGGTTTTCCTTGGGGCTGGCTTTTCATGCTGGATCTCTCGCTGATAGCGCTGAAGCAGCTGGAGGCAAGGTTTGTGTTCCGAAAACAGGGGGATTATTCAGCTTTTTGCTCTGCTTGGAAAGGACTGGCCAAGCCCAAGGGGCTCCTTTATGCTTGGTGCCCGCCACCTCTGTCACCCCACGAGCAAACCAGCAGCCTGATCCCTCTCCAGGAGGGTTCTGTGAGTGGGGAACCCGGAGCTGGGAGCTTTTCTGTGCCCAGCCAGGTTTATCACCTCTCACCACCCTCCAGATATCCACCATCCCTGTCACCTCCCGCTCTTGCACTGCAGATGCTCTTTGATTTCCCAATCACCGAAAACTTCTTCCACCACCACGTGGGTTTCCATCCCTGTCCCCAGGCATGAACAAAGCCAGTACCTCATTCCCAGCTAAAAGCAGCCCCCCCACCCCGTGGGATGTGTGTAGAAGCAGCATTCCCGAGGCTGCAGCTCTCCTGAGTATCGATTAATCCTTTTTTTTTGCAGTGGAAATGTTTATTCTGTTGCTTTTTTTGTTTGTTTTAGGTTTTGTTTGGGTTTTTTTGTTTGTTTGGGGTTTTTTTGTTTTGTTTTTGTTTTGTTTTCACTGCCTTGACCAAAAGCAGCGCCTTGGGCAGGGCTGCACTTGCTGCCCGCTGATGGGAGCGCCGGGCAGGGATGGAAAGTGGTTCCTGCAGTTCCCAGTGCGTGTTCTCCAGGAAACGTGGGTGGGATGGAGCCTAATGAGATTACGGGGCTGCCTCTGTTTTTGCAGCTTCCTGCACGGATCCAAAGGGAAGGAGGAAATTCTTCACATGAAACCAGGCTGGAAATCAGGAACCGTGTGCTTCCTGCGTGTGCATTTTTCTCTGCAAATAGCTCCTGCTGCTGCTGCTTGTATGATGTGATAATTATATTATTATTATTATTGATAATTAGTAAGATTATCTGTCCCTGCCATGGTCAGGGACACCTTCCACTACACCACGTTGCTCCAACCCCATCCAAACTGGCCTTAGATGCCCCCAAAAGTGCCTCAGGGAGGGGGTCAGTTGGTCCAGCCGTGGCTGGAATCTCAGCAGAGTCCCCCCAGCCCCTCTGGTGGGGGCTCAGAGCTGGGTAACCCTCTCCCAGCAGGAGTGACAAACTTTATCTCACTTTTTGCAGCTTCTTGGCGTGGAAAGAAGAGCTGGGGGGCAGGAGAGGGAAGTGCAGCTCGGTAGCTGGGCTGGGGTTGGCTGCAGCTGTGCTGATTGTGTTATCAGGTGAAGAGCCTGGCTCTCTGCAAGGACCTGCTCAAGGTTTCCTGTGCCCAAGGCCCCTGGGGGAGGTTCCCAGCCAGTCCTTGTTGTGGCTGCTGCTTGTCCATCTTCCCCAGGGAATTGTGAGCGGGTTTTTTTCCCCATTAAAAATGTCAGGTTTGCAGTAGCCCTCACCAGAACAGCTCGATGGGAAGAGAGGGATTAACAGGTTTTCCAAGTTCCCTTTTTGGTCAGACTGAATATCAGCTCAGCCCTGTGGGGTGGGCAGCAGCACTGAGCACCTCGGTGGTGGGTTGGAGGAGATGGGCACTGTGGGTGCCAAGAGAGGGTAAAAAGGCCCTGTTTGAGTTGGCAAAACAAGGGTAAAAAACAAACAAACAAACAAAACCTGCCTTAAAAATAAGAGCAGGGCACAGGCAGGAGGTGGAACATCTGACTTCCCCCCTGTTCCAGGGAGCTGTTGAGGTGGAGAAACCTGCTCAGAGCGGCAGGAGGGTGAGCAACAGCAATATCAGCTCTGCTGGATGCTCCCTCCAGGCTGACCAGGGGAATTGGGAAGCTCCTCCAGCTACAGGCCCCTGGAACAGCAGGCTGGGAGTTGGGATAACAGGCAGAGGAGAGCCCATCCCTCGGGATGTGTCCTGTGACCCTTCAAGAGGGTGGGAAGGTGACAAAGATTTAATTTCAAAACAGCACTCCAAAAAAAAAAAAAAAATCCCCTTCACGCCCTTGGAGCAGCATCCCTACGTGTGAGGGAGTTGCCAGGGCTATATTTGTCCTGTATATATGTTTATTTTTGGGGGGTAGCTTGTTTATTTGTTTGTCTGCTCCCACTCTTCCTGAAATATTCCCATCGAAGAAATGCAACGAGCTCTGCCACTGATTAAAGTCTAAATATAACCCTGGTATTTTTTTTTTTAATTTTTTTTTTTCCTCCCTCCAGTTCTGCCTGATGTGTCTCGAGGTAAAAAATAGCCCTTGGCCACTCTTCAAAGGGGACTTGAGCCCGTTATGGGCCTTATTTTGGTCCTGTCACCCTGCCCGGGGTCGGAAATAGAACCCCTCGTTTTTAATTAGCTCACTGGGTTATATAATCCTTGAAAGCTGAGGGTTTCTGGCCTCAGCAAGGATGCACATGATGCCAGGGGCTGGGGCAAAGGTGCTGTGTGTCAGGGCAGGGAGGACAGCACTGCAGGAATCTCCTCTCCCGCTGCCGGCCCCGGTGCCAAGTGGGATGGAGCGGGGGAAGCCGAGACGCTCTTGCCTTACTTAGTTATTTATCATTGTGGTGCTGCTGGGAAGGGAACCTGCTGAATGAGGAAGGTCCTGCTCGATGGTGAAAGCCCCTGCACTCCTCCTGCTGCCCTGGGGGCTGGTTTTGGTTTTCCTCTGGGCTCAGGGGTTTTCCTGCCCTTGGCATCGTCCGAAAAATAAGTTGTTTGCCCTCCTGGCTGAGTGGGAGCACGTTTGCTCTCCTGCAGCTCAGGTCTGGGATGCCTAAGTGTCATCCTACAGATCCAACAGGAAAAGTAGGAGCCAAATGCTGCAGTCAGGTGCTGGCTGGTGGCTCTACCTGCTTTTCTTGCTCCCAAAACGTTTCTCTGGGGTGCCCCAGCGCTGCTGCTGCTGCAGAACGTGCCCATCCTCGTGGTTTGCACTGGGAGCCCGACTGGCTCTCCAGGTTCTCATACTCACAGTGACCTGGGTTGTCTGATCTGGGGGGTGATCCCCTCACATTCAACTTTCTGCTCTCTCCAAGTGCTTCCCTGTGCTCACTGAAGTGGTTGGTGGAGTCACAGGACGGTTTGGGTTCAAAGGGACCTTAAAAACCATCCAGTGGCACCCCCTGCCATGGACAGGGACACCTTCCAGTAGCCCAGGTTGCTCCAAACTGGCCTTGGACGCTCCCAGGGTTGGGGCAGCCACAGTTTCCCTGGGCAACCTGTGCCAATGTTCTACCACCCTCACTGGAGAACCCTCTTGCTCAGCCCAAGCTTCTCCTCAGCCTCTCTGGCCAGAGAGCCCAGAAGACGAAGAGGCCACATGTGGAGCAGCCCAGGTTTGCCCTACATGGCCTTAAAAGCTTTCTAACCAGCAGATGGAGCAGAGGAACCTAAAGAACCAACCCCAGCTGAGCTTTGGCCACGAGGCACTGAGGTGTAACCACTGCCCCGTGGGGCAGCTGCTCTGCCTGTGCCTTGCCAGGGTGACCTCCTTCCCTCTACCCTTTCCCTGGAAGGTCTCAGGGTTGTCCTGGGGGTTGTCTTGGCAGTGTAACAGGAGCAGCTGCCTGTGTGTTCAAGCCTCTTCTTGCCCTTTGGTCATAACCTGGTCTATGGATGCAGTTCCCACTTCCTGCAATGTCTTTGGTCAGGGCTTGTTCCAGCCTGGGTAAGGGAGGGATGTGCTGCAGTGGCAATGCCCTGTGTTGAACCAACCCATCTTGGACCATTCCAACCCTGCTCTAGGGAGGGCTGGGCACAGGGGGGGTCAGGATTTTTGCTGCTGTAGCTGTGGGAACTCTCAGTGCTGTCCTCTCAGCTAAGAGGAACTTGTGTGCCCCTCCAGCAGCGCAGCTCAGTGAGGAAGGTGTGCTTTGGAAGGGCTTGACTGGGTTGGAAGTGGCTGGTTTTGGTGCCCCTCCTGCCCTCAGGAAGAAGAGGGGTGCAGAGCACCTCTGGGATTTGAACAGACTCCTCCAATCCTTAAAGCTCCAGCTGGGTGTTCTGGGCACAAGCCACTGCACAATTAAGGTTCTTCAGCCCGGTGCAAGTGAAAACGGGCTGGAATTTCCCCTGGCTGCTGCTCAGATGCCTCAAAAGCTGCCAGCTGGGTTGGACACTGCTGGATTTTTGGGAGACAGGGGCTGTGGCCCCGTGTTTGCTCCCCCAGTGCTGAGCCCGAGGCTGGGATGCCAGGAGGGCTCTGCATCCCAACACGCTGGGACAGGAGAGGGGATTCAAAGCTCCACAGGGATCAACCTCCTTTTTTTCTTTCCTCCCTTTCTGCTGTATCATTGCAGCTGTTATCTCTGGCATCTCCACTGTCTGCCTGTTGGGCAGAGGAGGAGTGTCTGAGTGCTAAGTAGGAAGCTGGGGTGTATTTAAAAGCTCAGGTTTGGAGGGAAGTGCTGGCGGGGAACAAAGGCAAGTCCTGTTCTAGTTGTGAAACCACTTGTTGCCCTCGATTGTTGGACGCCAGTTCAGCTCTTCCTTGTTTTTCCAGGGCTGCTTTCAGCCTTGGAATGGTGACAGGGAGAGAGGATGTGGTTTTATTCCTTGGGTGTTTTGTCTTTGGAAGAGCTGACCTGTTAACTGTAGGTTAATCTCAGGAGAAATCCAGCTCCTGCTTGCAGTGTAGGGATAAGGAGAGCTCCAGAGCCACTTCCAAGCACTGCCTTTCCCACAGGCAAGTTTTTTGAGCCTTCTTTGCTGTCTCCAAAGCTCCTCTGCACCACTTTCCCTGTTTTTAGTAGCACTTCTGGAGCACTTTTCCTCACAGGCTCCAGCTGGAATGTCAGGCCGGAGATGGCTTTGGATAATTCTTACCCTGACACCTCTGCCTGTCTTCAAGATGGAGCAAAATTCAGTTGTTTCTGGGTGCTGGAATCTCACCAAATCCACTGAAAACTCTGGCAGGAACACTGCTGCTTTGGGGTGACATTTGCTGGACAGGCTGGTGGATGTTTGGGGTGGTGGAACTGTCGTGGACACTGCATGGATACCGGCACGAGAAAACAAGGATCTGAGCATCCTCCTGGAGTGTAAGAGCTGCTCTTCCTCCTTTAGCAGGATGAGGAGCCCAGCTCTTGTTCTGGGAGCTGCCTGAGTGGGATTAACCCCTCAAAGTGCCCAAGCTCTGTGCTGTCCACCCCCTGCTCCCCATCCCTGCTGGGCTCTGGGGGACCAGCCCTGCCCAGCATTTCCCAGTCTCTGCAGCGAGCTGGGACCTCCAGAGTGCCGGGCTTTGCTCTGAGGTGGAGATCTGCTGATCCCTAAATCTCCTCCGTGCCTCAGCTGCTCTGCTGGCACATTAAAGGCTCGCCACAAAGCAACCATAATTGTGCTAAGTGTCTGCGGGATAATGGACTAAACGCTCAGGATTGCAGAGGCAGCCGCATTCCCAGCCATTTAATACCTTGATTGATGGGTGTTTAGTTGTTTGCCAGCCCAGGGACGGCCTTCCCAGCTCTGCTTTCTCCTGCCCTGGGAAGCTGGTGACGCAAGGGGCTTGCAGGATGAGGCAGGAGGGGGCTGTTGGGCCGGTCGTGTGGCTGCAGGGCCGCAATGATCCCCAATTTACCAGCACTGGGTGTTGTGCTCTTCCTCCCCAGCTCGCTGAGCCGAGACAGGGGAGGCCAGTGGTGGATTGGGGGCTCGGTTTGGAAGAGTGGAGTCATCCTCTTGTCGCCCCAGGGGTGGTCTGGGGAGAGGTCTGTGTGCCTGAAGGCCTGTCTGAATGTCCCAGTTATACCACGTGAGGCAATAAAAGATGTTTTCTCTCCCTTGCTGTTTCTGGACACTGGAGGTGCTTGGGCTGCCTGACTTGAGGCACCTGGGCTGGGTGGCTGAGATGTGTCCCTGCCTGGTCAGGACCCCCATAAACACCGAGCCACGCTTCCAACTCAGCCAATAATGCCTTCCCTACTCTCTCTCAGGTGATGACACCCCTGCAGCACAGAAGGTCTGGAGCACAAAACTCTGCAGCTGCTTCGCAGGGGGGGAGAAAGATGTCGTAGGAAGTGGTGCCTGGAGCTCCATGGAATAGAACTCTGCCCGTTAATGGCTCTTTCTCCTTCTCCTTCAGCCCTGGCTGCCCCAGGAGCTGACAGGCAGATGTCGTCACGCCCTGGTGGTGGCTGCCCTCACCATCCCCTGCTCACCACTCCACTCACAGCTGCTGCCTCGCTGCCGATAAGAGAACGAGATGACTTCCTTTTCTTCTCCCCACCCCTGCTCCCTTCCACAGCAAGCCGGGTTGTTTTTGGGTAAATAACTCGCTGTCGCTTCACTTGAAACTTTGCAGGCTCTGCCGCCCTGCCCGGCGCTCCTGGAGGATGCTGGAGGCTGGAGCGTTCCTAGGAGGCAGCAAACTGCCCTCTGCATCCTAGAGCAGCTCCCCCCACCTCCCAAACCCCCCGAAACCTTCCTGCCTCTTGAGCTGCCCTGTGGTTTCTGTGGAATAACCGGTGTCTCTGTGCCGGGTCAGGAGCCTTGACCAGTTATGGTGAGGTAGGAGATCCGCTCTGTGTGTGTGTGTGTGTCTGGCTTCTATTTTTAACAAAGCTGATTGTTCTGAAGGGGAGAAGGTGTGGAGCTCCCGGGTGTCGCTGAGAGTGCACAGAAAGGTGCCACTCGCGCTGCAGGAGCTGATTAACCTCGAGCACCCAGGGAGGTGTTTTAGGGTGGGAGAAGCGATGAACAGAGCGAATTTCTGCAGACAGGCAAGGCTCTATCCGGTGGAAACTTCCCTCAGCTGGCCCTGCAGCACATGGGGCCGGTGACTGTGTCCCTGTGCTGCCTTCAGCGCTGGGAAACGGCACGTTAGCAGTTTCGTTTGTGCGGGCGCAGCTCAGGCGGCTCACGGTGCTGACTGCGGCCCGGGAGAGGTTTTTATCCCTGCCCGGGCAGGATGTTACTTCGTGCTCTTTTATTAGATTTTTATCTCGTGTTACCTTGCTGCGTTAAGGGTTCTGGCTTATCTCTGCCTCTCGTGTCTGTAAGCTCAGCACGCTTCCCGTGGGCTCGGTGACTCGCTGGCGTCGGAGCATCCTGATTTCGGGGTGCTGGACGTTCCCCTGGGTGGGTTTCGGAGCTCCAAAGTGCGTGAAATGACAGTATTTAGTCAGAAGGGTGGTGAAGTCAGAGTGATGAAGGTTATATGGGGCACGAACTGCAAAGCAGTGAGGGTTCTGTGGGGTGTGAGCTGGAAAAGGTTCTGCTGGAGCAGAGAGTGGAGTGGGAAGTGATCCCTCTGCCAGGCTGGGAGGCACAGCAGGCAGTGCATGTGTCAAGAAGGCTGGAAATGCAGGGGATGGATCCAGGGTGGGATCTGGGCCGTGCCTGGAGCAGCATTTGAGGCTTTGGGAGCGTTGGGCGAGTGGTTCTTTGCCCTGGAGTGCCAAGTGGAGCCTGCCTTGGGTCTTCCTTCCTTCCTCCCTCCCTCAGGCACGGGCTGCTCTCAGCCCTCCTCAGGGATCCAGGTGATGGAAGCAGCTCCAGCCTGCTGGTACTTCACATTCCCTGGTATCTCAAGAGCATCCCAAGGCTCCAGCCCCACCCTCATCTCAGTGCTGCTCTCTCAAGTGTTGCAGAAGGGGCTGGTGTCTCCGGTTCTGCTTCACTGGATCGGAGCAAGAGCAGCTAAACAAATACTTTCCTGCTCCAGGAGGAAGCCTGTCAGTCAGACAGCAGCTGGGGCTGGCTGCTGATAGGTATTTTTAATGCTCCAGCTGTCTGGCAGGTGGGCCTGCAGTTTAATTTTGACTTGCTTTATGAGAACAGAACCATCTGTAATGCACAGGCCGGAAAACTGCCATGGATGGATGGAGGGAGTTCCAAAGAGGTTTCTCCTCCTATTAGAGGTTTTGAGACGAGCAGGCAAGGCATTATTGGCTGAGTTTGAAGCGTAGCTCAGTGTTTATGGTGGTCCTAACAGCAGGATAACCTTTGAGTAGAAAAGGTTGCTTTAAATATTAAGTTTGTTTCGGAGAATTAAATCAGAAAATTTGAAAACCGCAGCCAAAAATAACAGAGCCTCGCACACCTTTGGGGCTGATGCTGCCAAAACAGCTGCAGGGCCTGAGCTACACCTTTTTTTAATTAAGAGAACATGGGTGTAAATCCTCTGGGCAACTTGGAGGAGCCCCAGCTGCCAGTTCCCTGCTGGTGCAGGTGAGCGTGGCTGGGTGTTGAAACACTCCTTGACTTGATAAAACTGCGTCTGCCTCTCCCATTCTGGGAAAACTGAGAACTGCAGGGCAAAATTGGTGTCTCTTTCCCAGGAGTTTCAGCTGCTGCCCCTCTGGGAAGCCCTCTGCCCCTTGGGAATGTGCTCCATGGGAATATGCACCATTTTCCCAGGGAAACAGCTGGTGCCTGTTCCAGCCCCTTGTGGTCTTTCCTTCAAGTCCCAGTGGTTCTTCTCTGTAGGTTTTAGAGATGCTCTTCCTCCCCCAGCTCCTTCACACCTGGATTTACCAGCCTAGAGCTGGGGGATGTGGGTGCAAGGATACCCCAATCCAAGGGCAAAGGGACTCACTCTGGTTTGCAGGGATGCACAACGTGGAGTGGCCAGGCAGACTTTTCTCTGCTGCCTGGGGAATGTCCCCTGGGCCACCACTGTGTCCCAGTCCCTCTGCACCCTCTGGGTGGACTCTCAGCTGGCCAGAGAGAAGGCCCAGAGCCGCTGGGTGAGCCAGGGTGAGCACACAGGGAATGGGAACGCTGTGGGAAATCTTGGGAAGAGCTGGAGCGATGCTTGACTTCCCACAAGCCGCAGCTCCCAGACCGGAGCTGCCAGACCAAGTGTTTCACCAGGAGAGATGAGGGAGCTCCAGAGTGGCACAGGCACAATCCCTCTCACTTCTTGCAGCCCCTGGGCTGCCTCAGCTTCCCCCTGGGGGTGCAGGGGTGGGTGGGAGGGCACAGCAGCTCAGGGGCAGGTGACGGTCGCTGTCACATCCGTCACGTGTGGCTCCCACAGGTCACACACCACTGCTCTGGTGCCTGTTTGCTCTGCTCCTGTGGAGCACTCTGCCCTCTCTGTCTGCAGATGATGGCAGGTTTCATGCCCTGGGTCTTAATTTTGTCCCTGTGGCTTCCTTTCCTCGTCGCTGCCGAGCCTTTATCTGGGCAGCCCAAGGCAGTGATGGTGGAAGGGGCTTTTCCCCTATCAGGAGTGTGGGATGGGCTGGGAGGAAGTGCCAGTGATAGGCAGAGCCCTGGAATGTGTGCAGGATGGGGGGAGACTGGGCTTTGTGCAGCCATTTCAGCCTGGATTAACCTTGGCTGAGAGAAGGAGCTGGGAAATCAGCACCTCCCTTTAGACCTGCTGAGCTTCCCTTGCCTTTCCTGAAGCCAGGCAGAGCTGTGTCCCTGAAAGTAGGGCTGGAAGATGCCATTAAAATGGGTGTGGGAGTGACTGAGTGTGAGAAACGGGGCAGTGTGTCCCTGGCCAGGGCTGCTCTGGGCTGGCTGGGACAAGGAGCCTCCGTGGAGCTCAGGTGAGGTGCTTTGTGGAGGTCCCAGCCTGCCCACCTGGAAAGTGGTTGTTTGGGTGAAAAGGAGAAATATGAACAGTGTTTTAGTTCTCTTTTTTGCACCCAGAGCAAGGCTGTCACAAAGGGTGTCTAGAGAGCAGGGTAAGAACGTGCCCTTTTCCCTGGGAAGTTCACCCAGGCTTCCTCCACACAACCCTGTGGGGTGTGCTGCAGTTTCTGGGTTTTTCTCCTGGAAATTGCTATTCTTGAGCTGATCACCTGATTCACAAGCCAGGGTTTCCCTGGAGGGATAACAGGTGACTTGTGTGTGATTGCATTTTGACCCTTCCCAGCTCAGATCAGGGCCTTGTTAAAGACTTCAACTTACAGCAGAGAGGCCGAGGGAACCCTTGGCAGGCTTTGCCAAGCAAATCTGGGACCACAGAGATGCCATCTCCTCCAGATGATGTGTTTTCCTGTGCATCCATCCCAGGCAGAGGAGTTGATGCATCCCCTTAACTGGCTGCTATTTATGTGACAGGTTTTTCGTGGTGCTTGTTGTCAGAGTGATTTCTGTCTGCTCTGATCTCGGCCAGATTGAACGAGCTGTTTGGTTCCCTGGGCAAAAATCATCACTTTGGGCACCCAAACAGCTTGAAACCCTTCTGCTGAGAGGCTGTGATGAGGTCATGGACATGCTGCCTGCTTTTGGGAGGTGGGGTGGATGGTCCAGGAGGGGAATGAATGGGACAGCACGTGGAGAGAGGGAGATGTGCCAGGGACAGGCATGGACTGGAATGATTTAGATAAAGGGACTGAATCACAGGGAGCTGATGAGTGCAGACTGCTGCGTGTGTCAGGGAGACAGGACAGATGTGAATTTATATTAATTAGCAATTAGTGCCAGCTGAGGCTCCAGAGCCAAGTAAATGGAAATTGTCTGCACCAGCTCCCTGCCAGGAGGGTGGTGCCTGCTCCTGTTTCTGGAAGGAAGGAGCTCCTGGAGTGCCTTTCCTGCTTGTCTTTGTGGTTTGGATGTGCACTCTGCTCTTCCTGCTTCAGCCAAAGCCACCCCCCCTCCCCCAGGATGGGTCTGGCCAGCACCTTCCTCCAGGTTCTTCAGGGACAGGGATTGACACTGGAATTAAATGCCAGGAGTCATAAAACTACTCTTAACGATGCAGTTTAGTTAATCCCTGCCTAAACCCAGGTTTTGGAGGTTTTTTTGATGGAAACTGCTGTGCCCAGGCTGTTCCTGTGCACGTGACAGGCGTGGAGAGGCTCTTCTCGAGAGCCGGGTGTGAAACCCTCGCTGACGGGAGGGTTTGAGCTTCAAACCAGAGCGTGGGTGGTGAGTTGAAACCCCTCTTCGTGACACAGAGGAGCTCTGGGTGCTCTGCAGGTCTCACCAGCTCAGCTTCACCCCTTGTGAAGGTCGTTGGCTGATGGGCAGAGGCGTGGGCTGAACTTTCCATCGCTGCAGCCTCGGGGGATTCGCACCCCCTGGGCGGGGGTGAAGCATCACTGGGGTGTCCTGCAGTGGGACAGTGGGCTGGGGTGCTCCAGGGACTGCTGAGGGAAAAGAGGGAATTGCCCTTGCCTGGATTTTTGATGTGCCAAGTGACCCAGAAGGCAGTGGGTGCAGGAAGGGAATATCCAGAGACGTGGAGAGAGGGGGTTAGGGCTTGGTACCCACCCTGCTGAGGGGCTGAGCGGTTCCTACAGCCCAACACAATGAGCTGATGGATCTTTGCATTCCCTCTGAATGGATCTGAAGTGTCTGGATCCCTTCTGCAGCTCTGAAGTGTTTTTTTTTTTTTTTTTCCTATTTGCTGAACAGGAAACTTAGCCTTGCAAAGAGCTGCACTGCCCCAAGTCACACCTGCCCTCACGAGCCTACAACCTCCCTGTCTGGGGGAGGAATCCTCAGCTGATTATTTGCCTTGCCTGCCTCCAAGGGCAGGGTCCATCCTCCTGGATCCTCCTGGGCTGCTTTTGAGCTGTGGGAGAGAAGGGGAGAAGGAAGGTGGTGGGCTGGAATAATTTGCTTCCATCAACTTCGGGGCCTCACTCGGGAATTTCATTGATTACCTGTGGGTTAAAGGATCATCCCAGCACAGCTGGGAGCTGGATCCCCCTGTGGCACCTCAGACAGTGACTTCCAAGAGTTCCTCTGGATCGGGATGCTGGCACCCTCCTTCCCCAGTGCCACATTGTGCTCCATTGCTGAAGTATCCTTTTGGATACGGTGCTTTTTATCCTTTATCCACTTTGTGGGATGTTTTTTGGAGCCATTTAGAGTTTGGGGTACAGGATTCCCGGCCAGGCTTTTAAAACTGCCTGGTTTTTTTGGATTTCTTAAGGGTGTACCAGTGTTGCTCAACTATTTATCCTGTTTCATCCCAAGACAGGAGCACAGGGATGCATTCCAGCAGAAGAAAGCATTCCTGCTCATGTGAGGGAGGAAATGACTAACAGCGCATGGAAACGATGACTCTTTAGCAATTAAAGAGAAATTATTTGATAAATTTTTTAACATGGAGAAAGAGCTCCTTTTCCAGGGCTTCTGCTGGAATGTTGCTGCTGTTTTGAAGCCAGAGGTACCCGTGCCTGATTTACCTGGAGCTGAGGGTTTGTGGGTTATGTTGGATCAGTCAAGAGGTTTTTTTTGTGGTGCATGGGTGGGGGGGATGCCTGGCATCAACATCAAGGCTTTTCCTTGTGTGGAAGTGGATAAATCCCGGCTGGATAAACCCACCTCTGTCTGACCTGTGCCCACGTTTGCTGGTGCTGGAATAGGTGACTCAGTCCTGCAAAAAGCCATCGAGCCCTGGCCTGAGTGACCCTCTGCACAGTGATGCTTATTATTTGCTGACATCAAAACATGGCCTGATATTAATAATGGACTTTTTTCCCCCTATTGTGGGGATCTAGTTTGGACCCTCTTTAGCTGCTTTCCTTCTTGGAGTGCTGAAAGCTGAGAAAAAGAGGCTGAAAAGGGACCTGTGAGTCGATTTTGTGGCTGTGGCCAACAGCTGCTGCAGTGGAAAGGGAAGAGGGTTGTGGTCCTCCCACAGAGGAGGGAGGTTGGACATGACTGTTGCCTGTTCCTTGTGGGATCCTGTTGCCTTGGATGCTGGAATATTTACAGCCCCAGCACCTCTGCCCTCTTCTGGCACTGACAGAGGGGTCTGTTCTCAGCATCCCCCAGGTCTGGCTCCAGCTGAGCATCCCAGGACAACCCGTGTTTCCATAGGGAGTTTGGGGCAGCCTTTGAGGGGTGTGGGCACTGTACCACAGACTGGGATGTTCCCAGAGCTGGTGTGTCCGTATCTCCAAGAGCTCTCACCCCACTCTCATTACCAGAGCTGTTTCCTTGGGTTTTCCCTGCTGTTCCTGGCCCAGCAATGCCACTCTGCTTTCACTGCCATTAGCATTCAGTGGGAGTGCTGTGTGTGGCCTCTGGCAGCCCGGGGTGTCCCTGAGCTCCATTAAGCCCCATTAGAGCATCCCATCCTCTCCCAGGAGCAGCTCAGGGGCCCAGTTAAGTGCTGGCCCTGCAGACAGTGGGTTTATGAAAGGGTGTCACTTGTGGGATGTCAGGAATACAGGCTTGGAAACGCTGGGATTCCTGTTTACCATCTGTTTCCACGGCCCTACCCCAATACACCTCTCTGCACTGCACAAATTCAAGGACCTGCAGTCAGAACTGTTTGGTTTGTGGTGGCTGGGAGGAAATCCCAAATTGTGGAGGAGATGGTGACATGTCTTGACCTTTTCTGTGTGTACCTCAGAGACAAACACACTCTGTTTGTAGGGTGGGTTTGGATGTATTTCCTAACACAGGCTCAGGCATTTCTCTGCCTCCACTGAGATGAACTTGCAAACCCTTTTTGAGGGGGACACACACAGTGTGTTGGTTAAATCTGACCCAGGGGCAGCTGTATCCCAGAAACCAGCTTCCTAAATGCTTCCAGATATTCTCCTCCTGAAAACCCTCATTTCACTTGCTTGGAACACTAAACCTTGCAGCTTTCAGTTGTTTAGTTCAGACCTCCAGGGACATCCTATAAATCGTCCTTTCCTCTGAAGCAGGGTTTGACTGTGCAGCCAGTTCTCTTGCAGCTGGTGCTGCCCCAAAAATACTCTAAAAAACCCACCCCCTTGTTACCATCCAGCGTTAATTGTGGCTCATCTCCTCTTTGCTCATGTGGAATGTTCCATCAGTGCCATTGCAGAAACGTCTGCTGGAAGGTGACCTAAAGCTGAGCAATACTTTCAGAATCGGGTGCCCTCTCGTTTTGGGGTGCCCTGTGTGGCACTTGTGAGATTACTCAAAAGAGCCTGGCATTTAGAAAGTGGATTTTCAGCAGCTTCTGGGAAAAAAAAAAAAAAAAAAGGAGCTGTAAAACTGGTGCCACGTGGGGAATCGTTGGTGTAATGTGCATATTTAGTACTCATCAAAGCCTGGGGAAACACCAGTTCTTGTGATCAAGGAAACTTGATGGAGACTGATAGCACAGAAATTAGATCAGGAGGTGGTTTGATGACGCTTAAAATACAAAGATTGCATTAAAGCAGCACAGAAAATGATGAAACATTTTCCCCCCCTCGGGGTGAACTGTCTGTATTTCCCTTTTCCCTGTTGCATGGCAGGAGGGTGAGGAGAGATGGACGGGACCAGGCTGTGCCTGCAGGTGGAAGCACGGCAGGCTCAGGTGAATCACTCCCTCACGTGTCCCTCCTGCACTTCACAGGTGGTTTCATCCCAACATCAGCGGAATCGAGGCCGAGAAGCTCCTGCTCACCAGGGGTGTCCATGGCAGCTTCCTGGCCCGCCCCAGCAAGAGCAACCCCGGGGACTTCACCCTCTCTGTCAGGTAAGAGGCAGGTAGAACTCATCCTGTTTTCTCTGGGACCAAGGCAATGGCAGGAGGAGGAAAGCTGCAGTTCTGTCAGTGGTTTTTGTGAGTGGAAGCCCCTGAGGGGCATCCTAAGGGGTGCAGTGGAGCAGAACCACCTCCCTCTGGAAGGGAAAAAGGTAAAGAGCCACATCCACCCAGTGAGCCCCTGAAAGGAAAGCAGTGGCTTCAAGGCACGAGCTCTCTTTCCATCAGCACCCTCTCCTTGCTGCCTTAACCACTTGGATTAAACCCCTCTAGCCTCATTTCTCCTCCCTTTTTTCAGCTGTCCCTTGACCCTGCCCTCTTCTTGCCCTCTCTGCCCAGGGCTGTCCTTTCTTAGCTTGGCCAAGAGGGTTTGCAGCTGCCTGATGTTTTCCTTTAGTGCTGAGGGATCCATCCCAAAAAGTCCGACCCTTTGCCTCTCGCAGGGCTCTGACTGCCCACAGCCTCTCAGGGCACGGGGCCACACGGTGGAAAGGGAAGAATCCCAGGTGGAAAGGGAAGAATCCCAGGTGGAAAGGGAAGAATCCCAGGTGGAAAGGGAAGAATCCCAGGTTTTCCTGCGCGTTGGCAGGGTGGGGAGCGTGACCTCACTGGCTCCCCGGCAATCTCGCCATCAGCAGTGGCTGCGAGTTAATGAGAGAGGCAGGAAGTGCTTCTAATTAGAATGGAAAATCAACTCCTGGTGAGGAAATACGTGTGTGTGTGTGTGGGGGTGATGTCCCCGTGAGCTCAGAGCCCCCTCCCACGTGAGCCCCTGAGTCAGGGCGCAGTGTGCTGGGGAAGGGAAGCACTGGCAGCCCCTGCCGAGCCGGGGCAGTGCAGGTTGTGCCATTCAACAGCGTCCTGATGTGGAAAGACCCTGTTATTTCTTTACCCCCTCCTGCTTTCTCTGTGCAGAAAGAAGAGAGGGGAGAGGAAGGGAGAGTCAGGTTGTCAGGGGGGGTTGGACCACTTCCTACCACGGGGAGACATCAGGGTTGCAGTAAATGCTTAATAACGACGTTGTTTTGGCCATAAATCGAGCCAATTAGTGCTCGAGTGGTGCCCTGCAGCGAGGAGATGGAAATGGAAAGCAGGGGAGCAACAGCACTGCCTTAACATCAGAGGATGGAATCATCCCCCCCGTAGTCTTGGGTGTGGAAGGTTTGACTGCATGTGGTCGGTGGTTTGCTGGGCCGGTTTGGCTCGTGTTTTATCTGAGTGAAATAGAAAAATAAAATGGAATAATAAAAATATATGGAAGGTATAAACTATATAAATATAACTTGATAAAATATATAAAATATAAATATATATAAACAAATGTGAATATATACAAAATATAAATATATAAACAAATGTGGATATATACAAAATATAAATATATATAAACAAATGTGAATATATACAAAATATAAATATATAAACAAATGTGGATATATACAAAATATAAATATATATAAACAAATGTGGATATATACAAAATATAAATATATAAACAAATGTGAATATATACAATATAAAATATAAATAGTTAAAACCTGTAAAATAAAAATAAATATATAAAATATAACTATACATATGTACTATATGAACTATAAAATATAAATAGATACAATCTATACAATATAAAGAAATAGAAATGTATACTATAGAAAATATATAAAATATAAATGGATAAAATAGATAAAATATAAAGAAATAGAAATGTATACTATAGAAAGTAAAAATATAAGTGGCTAAAATCTGTAAAATATGAAGAAATAGAATTGTATATTATAGAAAAGATATAAAATATTAATGGGTAAAATGTATGAAATATATGAAATATATAAAAAATGAAATCTAAATCTCATCTGCTCTTTCCCCACTGGTGACGGCCCCAAAAGAGTGCGTTGATGTTCTTGGGAATTCGAGCAGCAACATCTAATAGAGTAGAGAATGAGAAGCTTTATGTGCTGCCAGAGCTGAAAGCCTGGGCAGTTATCTTCCCCCTTTCCCTGTGACAAAGGTGGAACAATGTGTTATTATTCTCATCTGGAATTATATCCTGACAGAGCTCTTTTATTATTTTTTTTATCTCTGAACTGGACAGGTCTATATATATATATATATATATATTTCTTCCTTTCTGAGAAATAAAAGGTTTTCAAAGGAAACAATACAGATACCTTTGAAAGAGTGCCTGAAATAGAGGTGTCAGTAGGAGAAAGTACCTTCAGGAAAACAATCAAACCCTCTTCCTCCTTCTTTTAAACCACCTCCCCCCCCCCTCCCTTCAGCTTCACCCAGGGCTTTTGAAAGGCAGGGAGGGGAAATGCAGCTCCCTTTCCTTCTTCTGGAGAGGATGTGGGCTGGGAGGAAGGCAGGGGCTGGAGTTTGGGCTGAGCAGACCACACACCATGTGCTGGTGAGTGTCCAGACACATGTCCCCGAGGAGGGGCAGGGAGAGGATAGTTGTAGGAGTTCTGCAAAGTTTTCCATGGCTTAGCTCTGTGGCTGCTTTCTCTTCCCTTCTGTCCTCCCTCCTTCCCAATCCAAGCTGCTGGCAGCTGCTACCAGGCCAAACCACGGGCCAAAAGTGGATTTATTGGCTCATCCTCGAGCGCTGATTTGGAGCACATCAGCGGGGAGGGAGGGAAGTGGCCTGGCAGCTTCAGCAGAGGAGAGTCACTCTGAGCAAGGCTGGAGGGAGAAACCTGTGCCTGCAGCTGAGCTGGCCTGTTTTGTCCCCCTGCAGATGCTGCAGCACTGCTCCCTGCAGGTATTTCCACGCTCAGCCCCAGCTGGGGAAGCTCCTCTGGGTGGTGGAAGAAGGGTTTGGTCATCAGGGGATTTTGGGAGGGTGCAAGGAGGGTTTATGGGCACTTTGTGCACATCCTCACCAGTCTTGTATTCTCTGTCAGCTCATATTGTCTGCCTGGTGCTGGGTTTGCTTCTGACAGGGAATACTTCAAAATTTAGGAGTGATTTTGCACAAAAGAAACCTCAGTTTGGAAGTGAGGGCTGCTTGGGGGGAGAAATGTGGGACCCCACTCAGGAAACGCCCCCGTTGTCTCCAGGTGCCCCGTGTTTCCTTGCCTGGGATCTGCCAGAGCACGTTCTCAGAGGACCAAATATTTACAGTCACTTCTAAAGAACATGAGCAGCTTCTTGCAGACCTGGCCAGGTCCAGGGAACAGCTTGAACAAAGGAAAAGGCATGTTGAGGGTTTGCCTAAGTGGTGCTTGGCCCTTGGCCACAACAGGAATGGAAATGCCAAGACAGTTGAGAACCATCCGTCAGAGACCCTGTTAATTTGGTAATTGGGTCATGCTTTATGGGAACAGATCTTATCCTGGCTCATGGATGCAGGACAGAGCTGCTGGGAAACAAACTCTGCTCAGAGCTCAGTCTCCCACAGTGATTTCCCCACTAACACTGAGCATTCCTTCCTGGAGGTAATTGGGCTCTTCCTTCCCAAAACACGAGTACAGATGCACTCTGGGTGCAGGTTAAGACCTGCAATCACAGAGGATTTTATAGAATCATGGAATGGTTTGGGTTGGAAAAGACCTGGTGCAGTTATTTCTGGCATTTCAAGTGATTCTTTCGCCTTGAGTGACAGAAAAATCAGGGTCTGCTTGGGTTTTTTGTGAGTCCTGTTGTCACTGTCTGTGTTCTGCTCCAACAAAATCCGCCTGGTGACCACTGCAGTGTGGACTCAGGTTCACAAGTGGGAGTATTTTGGATCAAGAAACCCTCCTGGATATCTAGCTTAAGGATGGTGTAAAGAAGCTTAGCTTGGAATGGAGGCATCTCTCAGTGAAGCTGCCAAAAAGTGGGGCTCTGCTGTTTAACCAGTGCTGCCTCCCTGTCCAGCTGTGTATGGCTCAGCCAGATGTGGCCGTGCCCTCCAGCACGGGCAGCTGAGGGACTCTGGGCACCTCCTCTGTGTGTTAATTCACCAGCCAGAGAGCCCAGGGCACAGTTCACGGGATGCCCGTGTTTTGGTGCCCAGCTTGGAGCTGCCAGGCCTGGCCATGGGAAGGAAATGGGCACTGATCATTGTCCTTTGTGTTTATAGTGACCTTGAGGGCTCGGGGTGGAGGGATGGGGGATGAATGACCTTGATTATCTCTCTGCTTTTCATCCCTGGAGGGCTCACAGGCCTCGGGGCTGGGGCTGTGAACTGAGCCTTTGTGGGCTGGGCTGGAGCTTGGGAGGTGGGGATGGGGCTGTGGAAGGAAGGGAGGTTTTTGAGCCTCGGGTTAAAAACAGCCTGTGCCGTTTTCTTCTGGGCTGCACAAGGGCTCTTCAGGGCCAGCTGCTGCCGTGAATGGCAGAAGCACTCGGTGTGCCAGCCCCTCTTGGAGGAGAGGCGTTGTCATCCTGCTGGCCGGGGTGGGAATTTCACAGCCAGTTCTCATTCCCATCCAGCGAGTTCCGCTCATCCCCTGCGTGCGAGTGTCGCCAAACTTCGAAGTCTGTGCCCGCAGAACAGCTGGGTTTGGGGTGGCAGCCAGGGCAGACGTGTCAGGGGGAGTTATCCGTGTCTCTCTGAACACCCAGCAGTGCCACTCTGCAGCTCCCCCTACTACAGATGGTTGGCTTCTGTCTCCAAGACCTTGTTCCCGAGGTGCAGCGTGACTGTTCAGGCTCCAGATGCAGCTTTTCCCACCTCAGGCCTGACTGTCAGCGTTTTCCCTGGTTTTATTCTGCTGTTAACGTGGGATGATGGGAAGACAAGGATGCTGTCTCTGCCTGTTCACACTCGGTTGTTGTCACCGGACTAGCACGAACTGGAAATCGTCTCAAGGCCAGACAAAGCATCCAGGAGCGAACTGGAGTTGCTGATTCTCACTAATGAAGTGTTTTTAGCAAGTCAGGGCTGTTTTAAGGACACCCTAAGGTGCTCAGGAGGCAGCTGGGCTGTGGGGGTTCCCATTCCCTCGTGCTGACGGTGATTTTTTGCCTTCCCCCCTCAGGAGGAACGACGAGGTGACCCACATCAAGATCCAGAACACAGGGGATTACTATGACCTGTATGGGGGTGAGAAGTTTGCCACCCTGGCAGAGCTGGTGCAGTACTACACCGAGCAGCAGGGGCTGCTGAGGGAGAAGAACAGCAACGTCATCGAGCTCAAGTACCCTCTGAACTGCCAGGACCCCACCTCGGAGAGGTAACCCACCCTCTCCCACCGCCCTGCCCCGTGCTGGGGATGCTTTCTTGCCAGGTGGCATTTAATTTAACTGGATGAGGTTGCTCAGAGCCCCATCCAATATGAGCAGAGTGAATCCATCCACAAAGAGCCCTGCGGGTGTATCCCAAGAGTCCCACAGTTTTGTTTCCAAAGGAAACAAAACACCTACAACAGGTGGTTTGTCCTCCTGGGCAAGAAATTCCCCAAGGGAAGCATTTCCCCCACCCCATCTCAGCCTGTAGCCCCTGTTCATCCCAGCAAGGATTGTCTTGCAGGGATGGATGACTCTCCTTGGGCTGCTTCAGGCTGTTTCCACCTGATTAATGACCTTTTTTTCCCTCCCCTTCGTCTGGGGGGATATAATGACACCACTTTATCTGACAGCAGATTAGTTCCCTGAAAGAGCTGTTTTGTTTTGCCTTCATCTGAAGTGTTTGCAAACCCTTTTTTTTAAAGACATGCAAACACCCCTGCAGCTAATCCCAAAAGTCACAGCAGAAACAACTCTTACTTTTTATTGTAATGATAATAGGAGGAGGGTGTTGGAGGGAGGATGTTGGGGCAAGGAAAACAGTGTCTTGTAAGGAGAATTCCTTTGTGTTCCAAACCAAAGTGTCATTTCAGCTTGTGACTCTTATCACCAAAGCTTTTTTTTTTTTTCCTGGTCTGTAGGTTACTTATTCTTACAGACAATTGGGAAGTTAAAATCACGATCAGCAGCAATTTGTGAGGGAAAGACTAGCAAAGAAAACTGAAATTAAACAAGGCTTACATAAAGTTAAAGAAACCAGCACTTAACACCTAAACTGAGATTAAAAAGACTGATCCAGCATAAGCCATTAATGTCAGTGATGAAACCCCAGCCATGACGATGTTCCAGTGACCCCTTTTTTTTCCTTTTCCTCCCCCTCAGCTCCCCCAGTGTCACATGCTGGGAAGGGGGAGGCTGGCACAGGCTCCTCACAGCTCTGCCTTCATGGCCATGACTCCTTTCAGTTCCCAAAATGCAGCAGAGCTCTGCCCTCCGAGGGTCATGTGAGCCCTGGGAAGTCCCTCCAGCTCATGTGCTCCTTTGCTGCCAGGGAGGTTCCTCTGCTCCCTGTGGTGTGAAAAGCAGCCCCCTGTGAGCAGAAACCCTGGAAAAGTGGAACCCCCCTTCCCTCAGCCAGGCTTCCCCCTCTCCTCCCACCAAGGACAGGCTGGTTTGGGAGGGAAGGCCCATAAAGACTTCTCCAGACCTCACTGCTGGTGGCACAGGGAAGGAGAAGAGTCCAAATCCTCTGACTAGATGAAATGAGAGTGGTGTTGGAATACAGCAAACCTTAAATACCTTAAATCTCATCCCATTCCACCCCCTGCCATGGGCAGGGACACCTCCCACTAGCCCAGCTTGCTGAAAGCCCCGTCCAACCTGGCCTTGAACCCTGTGCTCGTGCCTGGCACTGTCTGACTGCACCCCTGCTGACTCCCAAGAGCTCCTCCTCTTCCATATATAAAAAAAAAAGTTAAGGGAAATGAATTAAAAAAAAAAAAAATCAAAGGAAAAATTATTAAAAAACTAAAGAAAAAGCCACCTTCGAGAAAGCACCGTGAGAATCACGTGTCAGAGCCTGTCCCTCGGCCAAGTCCTGCCACCTGCAGCCTGGGGAAAGGTATGGATGTGACATTGCAGGCTGCTGGGGTTGGAGCCACCAGGGACTGCTCCCGAAATAAACCCGAGTGGGTCGAGCGGTCGGATTTGGGAGCCCGGGAACGGGTTTTCCACGAGCATCACCCCCGGCAGCCCCTGGTCTGAGGGAGGTTCCTGGGGTGACCTTGCCCTGCTTTGCTGCTCCCCAGGTGGTACCACGGGCACCTCACGGGCAAGGAGGCGGAGAAGCTGCTGACGGAGAAGGGGAAGCCGGGAAGTTTCCTGGTGAGGGAGAGCCAGAGCAAACCGGGAGACTTCGTCCTGTCGGTGCTGACCAACGAGGACAAGATGGAGACTGGGGACCGAAAACCACACGTGACCCACGTGATGATCCACTACCAGGTGGGGAAAGGGGCTGTCCCTGCTCCCACGGGGTTGGGGGATCCCGCTGGGAGCCGAGTCGCAGTGGATTTGGTGTCTTCTCCCGCAGCTGGATGGGAAGTACGACGTGGGGGGAGGAGAGAGGTTTGACACGCTCACAGACCTGGTGGAGCACTACAAGAAGAACCCCATGGTGGAGAAGTCTGGAGCTGTGGTTCACCTGAAGCAGGTAAAACTCCGGGGGGAGCGCACAGATCTGCCCCCTGCTCTTTGGGAACTCCTGCTCCCATCTGGAACATCCCGCTGGCTGCTCGTCCTGCTCGTCCAGGCTCACACTTGCCAGAGGTCCCTGGTGCCAGGAATGGTCCCCAGCTCTTGCCAGCACCCCAGGGATTTGGGAACTGGGGTTTTTTTCCCTGTTCCTGGGGGTGATTCATGTCCTGTCTCCACCTTCCAGCCCTTCAACGCCACGCGCATCAACGCGGCCAACATCGAGAACAGGGTGAAGGAGCTCAACAAAATGGCAGATCACAGTGAGAAGGCCAAGCAGGGATTCTGGGAAGAGTTTGAGGTATGGGATGCTCTCCTGCTCTGTCCTGCTTAGGCCTGTGGGTGAGGAATATTCCATTTTCGGGGTTTTCCAGCACTGAGGACCTTTTCTCAACGCTTCCTCCTTTCCCTGTTTTCTGTGTTCAACTGAGTTAATTCCTGCTCCTCTTTTAAGCTGCTCTTTCCTGTGGCAGTTTCTCTTTCCTTATCCCTGCTGTTCCCTGCAGGGATTTTTGCCTTCTTCCTCCATTAACTCTCCCTGTCAAGCTGCTTCTTGGCTGCTTTTCCCTTCCTGCCAGCACTCCCTCTGCTCTTCCCAGTATTAGGAAGTCCAAAGAGCCTTTCCCTTGCCTCTGACTCGCCTTGTGTGCCCAAGCACAGCCTGTTCTTTGGTTCTGTCCCCACAGATGCTGCAGCAGCAGGAGTGCAAGCTCCTGTACCCCAGGAAGGAGGGACAGCGACCGGAGAACAAGGCCAAGAACCGCTACAAGAACATCCTTCCCTGTAAGGAGACACCGGACACGGGGTTGGGGTTTTCCACCACAGTTCCTGCAGCCTTTCCTGGGGCTGGGGAACCCTGCAGAGCTTTCTGATCAGAGCTGGGTTGGAAGGAGGTGGTCCCTGTCCTAGAGAAGGGGTCCAGGTCGTGGTGGTCTCCATCCCCTTTTTGACCTGGATCTTCCATTTGGTGTGGAAAATTGGCAAATTGCTCTCCTCTGAATCCAGAGGAGTCATATGGAGCGGTGCCAGGGCAGGGTCAGGTTGGATCTCAGGGAAAGGCTCTTCACCCAGAGGGTGGTTGGCACTGAACAGGCTCCCCAGGGTTTGGTCACAGCCCCGAGGCTGCCAGAGAGGGTTTGGACAACACTCTGAGGGACAGGGTGGGATTGTTGGAGTGTCCTGGGCAGGGCCAGGGGTTGGACTGGATGATCCTTGTGGGCCCCTTCCAGCTTTGGGATATTCTCTGATTCTCTGAGCCTCCAAAGGAAACCCTGGAAAACTTGCTCAGGGGTCAGTCTCCACCACTGATGTCCACCCAACCCCTCCCTGCTCCTGCCTGTGTGGCTCCCGCTCATCCTGGACTCTCCTCCTGCAGTTGACACCACCCGGGTGGCCCTCAGGGACGTGGATGAGAGTGTGCCTGGCTCAGACTACATCAATGCCAACTACATCAAGGTACCTGGGGAAGGGGGGACCCCACGTGGGGCTGCCCCTCAGCCCAGCACTGTTTCTGTGTGACTTTAGTGGGAATAACCTCTCAGGATCAGTCTCTTTCACTGGATCCAGGCCAAACACTGGATTTTTTTTTCTGCTGTGTGCCAAGGGATCTCATCATTCCACCCTGCCCTGTCTGAGAGTTTATCTCCATCCCCTCCTTTCCTTACCTGTTCACAGGGTCCCAGGGGCCTGACCCTGATTTTCAGCTACTGAACATTATCTCTGAAATTGTTCTCTCTCAACCAAGAGCTGCTTGAAGCTGCATTTCCAGCAATGCTGCTCTGGCTCTTACACACCATCCTTTGGGAAACCATCAGAGTGGCTTCATTCCAGCCACATCCACCTGAAACATCGGCAGTCCCTGCTGGGAAGGAAGGCTCTGCTGCACAGCAGTTGTGTTACAGCAGGAGGAAGGTCCCTGGAGGCTGGCAGAGCATTTTCTGACAGCTCTGCTGAAGCTGGTGATGAGAGTGGCTGAAGAACCGGAGGGAAATCAGCTGGTTTAGGAATCCTGCGTGGCTGGATGTGCTGACCTCGCTGCTAAAGCAATTCCTGGCTCCTCACTCCATGGCTTTTCTTCCCCCCCCCACTCTTTGTTCCTCAGAGCATCCCTGAAGACGGAAGGAGCTCAGAGCACTGCAAGGTCTACATAGCCACCCAGGGCTGCCTGCAGACCACTGTGAACGACTTCTGGGCCATGGTGTACCAGGAGAACACCCACGTCATTGTCATGACCACCAAGGAGGTGGAACGGGGCCGGGTGAGCACTTGCAGGGTCTCCTGGCACTGCCCCCAAGCCTGAAAGATTCCTGCTGCCAGTCCTAGTGGTGTTCAGTTAAGCAGCCTCTGTCTAGCTCTCGTTTAATTTAGTTCTTCCTCTGTCTTGTCGTGTTGTGTTAACTCTTCTTCATGGAGGGAAAATAACACCTGGCTCTGCACATCCCACAGATCTGAACAGGGTGTCCCTCCCAGGATCTGCCTCAAGGCTCTGGGGGACTGCAGGTGACAGAGGTAGAGAGACAGAAATCATCATGTGTGTCACAGCAAGCTGAAGGTGGAGTGAGGGATGTTCCAAGCTGTGCGAGGGGGGAAAACAAATTATACACCCCTTTGTGTGCCACCTGAATGGGTTTCACCAGGAGTGGGTGGCAGGGGCCAGGGAATCCAGTGAAATTCCGGGCAGAACTGCCTCCTTCCCTGGCAGACAGGAGCTAATTAGGATTGGCACAGGCAGCTTGGCTGAGGAACGAGGGGGAAGCTGCAAGGAGGAGATAAAGATAGCTCTGCTCACAGCCTCTTTTGTGCTGGCAAAGTCACACAGTACAGGGAGGACAGGAAGGGACAGGCAGGCTCTGGAGCTCCTTGGGATGGAGGTTTGGCTCAGGAATTAGGCAGTGAGCAGACCCACAGCTCAGGTGCTGCGTGTCAAGACCGTAACTTTGGTAAAGCAGTGCCTTACCTGAGGAAGGGGCTGGTGGAGGAAGGAAATCATGGAATCATGGAATGGTTTGGGTTGGAAAGGACCTTACAGATCATCCAGTTCCAAACCCTGCAACGGGCAGGGACACCTTCCACTAAGCCGTGTTGCTCCAGCCCGGTCTTGGACAATTCAGGGCTGGGGCAGCCACAGCTTCTCTGGGCAACCTGTGCCAGGGTCTCCCCACCCTCCTGGGGAAGAATTCCTTCCTGATATCCCATCCAACCCTGCCCTCCTTCAACCTCATGCTGTTCTCCCTTGTCCTGTCACTCCTTGTGGGAAGTCTCTCCATCTCTCTTGCAAGCCCCCTTTACACATTGGGAAGCTCCTATAAGGTCTCCCCAGGAGATTCCCCCAGGGATCCCATATTTCCTGTAGGAATGGCCCTCTCCAAAGGTCCAAAGCCAACACTGTGTGCACGGCTCTCCTTTTACACCTCCCCACTGGAGCTGCACCCCCGGCAGCTGCAGCATCACCCCCTGACGCAGGGGGGGCTCAGACCCCCCGGATTTTGGCTGAGGAGCCTCCCTGCTGTCCCCACAGAACAAATGCTTCCGTTACTGGCCCGACAAGGGCAGCACCAAGGAGTTTGGGGGCATCTGCGTGCGCCACGTGAGCGAGCGCGAGGCCCAGGGCTACCTCCTGCGGGAGCTGGAGATCCTGCGGCCGGGCAGGGTGAGTGAATCCCGCGGCTCCCCCGGGCACGGGATGGGCTGGAGCCCCACGGGAGGGAAAACC
Source organism: Myiozetetes cayanensis (assembly GCF_022539395.1). Classification (NCBI taxonomy): domain Eukaryota; kingdom Metazoa; phylum Chordata; class Aves; order Passeriformes; family Tyrannidae; genus Myiozetetes; species Myiozetetes cayanensis. The sequence goes on along the minus strand of NW_026087499.1, from coordinate 2,459,047 downwards.
TTCGCCGGGTTTTCCCGCATGGTGCCCGCCCTGCTTTGGGTCGCGCCGTTGTGTGGAGCGGTTCGTGGGCCGTTGTGGGAGCGGTTCGTGGGTTGCTGTGCTGGGGGCAGGGGGAGGTGGAGGTTTCCCCCTTCCCCCAGGAGGTTGTGGCGGTGTCACCCCCGGCAGGACGAGCGGCCCAGGCTGGTGAGGCACTACCAGTACTTCAGCTGGCCCGACCACGGCGTGCCCAACGAGCCGGGAGGGGTCCTCAGCTTCCTGGACCAGGTGAATCGGGCCCAGCGGAGCATTCCGGGCACGGGGCCCATCGTGGTGCACTGCAGGTATGGACATGGGGCGGGGGGTGGGAATGGGGGTGCACCATGGGTCAGCACAGGAGCTGCTGGAGGCCAACTGGGAAATAGAATGTAAAATAACACATTTTAAAAAAAAAAAGTACAGAATATTTAATATCTATTTAATTTTGTATATAATATATAAATATGTGTTTAATGTATTACATAATATATATTTATTTAAATATATTTATAGACATATTTTATATACTATATATAAAATATATAGTATAGATTATGTATTGAATATATAAATATGTGTTTAATGTATTACATAATACATATTTTAATATATATTAAATATATTTATAGACATATTTTATATACCATATATATAAAATATATATTATAGATTATATATTAAATATATAAATATGTGCTTAATGTATTACATAATACATATTTTATATATTATATATATTTATAAACATATTTTATATACAATATATATTAAATATATATTATAGATGATATATTAAATATATAAATATGTGCTTAATGTATTACATAATACATATTTTATATATTTTTATTTAAATATATATTTATAAACGTATTTTATATAATATATAAAATATATTATAATATATTATATATTGAATATGTAATGTGTAAAATGTTAAAATATATAATATAAAAATATATTATGTATTGAATATATAACGTGTAAAATAGTAAAGTATATTATATATAAATATATAAATATCTATTTTTAAAATAGACATCTGTAAAATATATTAAATATATAAAATATAATATAGACATGTATATTATATATAAAATATATGATATGTAAAAATATATAAAATATCTATTCTATATAAAGATAATATATAAAATAGATATTAAATATGTATTTCTAGATAAATATATATATTTATCTCTCAATAATCACAGACTCTGATCTCCAAGGAATCACGCCTTGCCTTGGCTTCTCTCACCCCAGCCATGCCAAGCCTGCCTGGGGTGGGGTGAAAATGGAACTGGCCTTGACTAACTCTGGGAATGTTCCCTCCTTTGTTTTCTCTTCCCAGTGCTGGAATAGGACGCACAGGCACCATCATAGTGATCGACATCCTGGTGGATATCATCCACAGGCAAGGTATGTCTCCCTGGCCACGGGCACTCCCCCTAGGAAGGGAGATGTTGTCAGCAACACAGCCCAGGGGGGCTCTCGTTGGCATCAGTGGGGCCAGGATTTCAAAATAACCCTCCTAAATTCTTCCCTGTAGAGGGAACTTCTTTAAATCGATTTTACAAACCTTTTGAGGGTGGGAAGTTTGGATTTGTAGGAAGTTGCTGCAGAACAGACCTAGTTCCCTCCTCTCCCTTTGCTCCAAGCAAGTCACCCCTTCCCCAGACTTCCCTCATCCTTTCCTCATCCTTTCCCCAGCCCTCCCTTCCTGAGCAGCCAGAGGGCGAGAGCTTTCAAACTGTCTTAAGGGAAGCCCTCCTTGGAATTAATTTTCATTCCATCACCATCACTCTGCTGGCTCTGGAGCAGGTCTGGACTGTGACATCGACATCCCCAAGACGATCCAGATGGTGCGGCGGCAGCGCTCGGGGATGGTGCAGACGGAGGCTCAGTACAAGTTTGTTTACATGGCAGTGCAGCAGTTCATCGAGGCTGAGCAGAAGAGGTTGGAAGAAGAACAGGTGAGGGAACGTCCCCCTTGGGCTTGGCTGGAAGGGAACACCATCCCACCTTCTCCCTGGAACTCAAATTCAAAGCCGTTGAGGTTGGGAAAGACCTCCGAGATCGAGTCCAACCAGTGATCCATCCCCACCTTGGAAAGCTGCTTTTTTTTTCTCTCTACCTGCCTTAAGTGGGGGTTTTATTGTCTTTGCTTTGTCTTCCAGAGGAATAAAAGGAAAGAACGAGACTACCTGAACATTGGCTACCCTCCCACGGAAAAGGGCAGAGCCAAAGGGCAGCCCCCCTCCCCACGGACCCCCTCTGTGTAAGCTGAGGGGCTCTCCCTGTGTTTATCCTTTTCCAGAGTGTCTTTCCCCACACCTGAATCCTGACCAGCTGCTGGGTGTCGTGTGGGAATGGCCCAAATAAATGAGTGGTCCCAGCCCACTGTCAGCAGCAGGGGTAGCACCACCTTCCCTCTTGGAAGGGGGAGGAGGAAATAGATCTTTAGATATATGTCTATAGATAAAGATATATAAATACTCCTTTAGAGAGTAGTGTCCTGTTATCCCTGGCTCTAGAGAATCAGCTGGAGAGGGAAACTCTGCCACTGCCACTTTAATCTGAAGGAAGATGAGACAAGAGCAGAGAGAGGTGTATTTGAGTCCACCTAGAGCAGGAGCATGGGCTAAAGAGCATGAATTCCTTACATACACAGAGATAAATTACCCCAAATTATGTTTTTGCCCTTGCCCCAAGTAATGGGACACCTGTGAGTGCTGGAGAGGGGATTGTGGTTGAAGGTGAGTGGGTGGGGACACGTGTCATCTACAGGCTCCATTCCCAAGCATTTGAACCAAGGAGGGGTGGCCGAGCCAGAGGGGGAGAAAACAGGGAATGAGAACAGTGGGAACACGATGTCACCCTGTGTACAAGGCTGGGGAGGGCAAAAAGGGAGCTTGGCTGGGCCATTCCCCACTTCCCACTGACCACCAGCCTCTGGGCAAAGATCCAGAGCGGTGAGGCTGTTGATGACAGGGCTTTGTTTCCTGGCAGGGTGGATGAGGAGTCAGCTTCCGTCCTCTACGAGAACCTCACCATCAAGAGCCCGAAGGTTTCAGGGATGAGTAATTCAGGGCGATAGAGGAGCTGTGTGGAGGCTCCACAGGTAGGAATGTTCCCCTGGGGGTCACCCAGAGTGTCACCACCAGGCTGGGTTGTTTTTTTTTTGGACCAGCTCCTCTGGAGCTCGGCCTGGCCACGTCTCTGAGAGGCTCTGCCTGCAAATGCGTGGTGGAATTTGATGGAGCCTAAAGATGTGGCTGTGGGAGAAAAGTGGGGGTGGTGGTGGGGGTGAGATCTCAACAGAGAAACACGTTTACAATGTTCCCAGCGAGGGGGGAAATCACAGTGTTCTCAGCATTCAATATTATCAATTAATAGCAGCTTTTCAGGCTGTTATATCAGGGAACTGTGGGACTCTGGGGACAAGGCTGAGCTGTGTGTGTAAAAACAAGTGGGAGACACTTCACACACTGGGAACATCTCAGCTCTGTAATCTTATTTTCTCCCAGTTACAAACCTGCCACCCTTCTTCCTTCTGCTTTTGGAATGCAGGATTTCCAGTGTTTACGTCCACCCTTCCCAAGCTCTGCAACTGAGGACAATTTTTTTTTTTTTTTGGCCTGTCTTGCCTTCCCCAAGCACCTTGGATTTGGAGAGGAGGGGAGAAGCTGCCTGAGAACCTGCCCCCAAGAACATGCCTCATCCTAACTTATTCATGAGAAGCATCTCCTCCCACTCTCCCCCTGCATCAGTAGGTTGATATTTATGTGAAAGTGCCTCTGGACATTCATTAGGGCATCAAGGCTCAGCTTCAGGGTTGTTTTTTTGGTTTGGTGGTTTTTTGGGTTTTTTTACTATTTTAATTTAAAATTCTTATTTTTTACACACAAAGGAGCAGAGACAACTCTTTGCTTGAAGCTTTCCCAGGGTTGTTGCCTGCTCAGGGCTTTAGCAGAACCTGTCACGTTTTCATCGGGTCAACCATTTCTAAGCTACGAAGTGTTCTCAGCCTAAATCCTGCAGTAACTCTGCCTCTGTGAGGGTGAGAAGTGGAGAGCACTGCCTGGACCCAGCTGATACCTCTCCTCACACCTCCTTTTTGGCTGTAGCAGTTCTAGATTTTTATGCAAAAAGCCACGTTGGAACGATCCCTGCTCCCCGTGTGAGAGCCTGCAACCTGCAAACCCTTTAACCCTCCAGCAGAATTTGGAGGCACCAGAGGAGCACCTCCATCCTCGTGGGGCTGAGCTGAGGTCCCACCCCTGGGTGCTGAGGAGCAGGGACCCAGCTCTGTGCACTGTGCTTTAAGCCACCCCTCCTGAGAGCAGCGTGGGGGGGAATGATCTGAGCTGAATTTCTGGAGCTGGGCCCCTCTAAGCTTGATGCAGCTCTGCCATTCCTTTGCTGCACGACCCTTTTTTCCACCCCAATGCACCTCTGTGGCAAGGCAAGTGTTGTATCTGCTGATAGGGGTGTTGTAGGTGTGTTTGTGACCTGGCCAGTGCCAGGAGATGAGTGTGTCGCCGAGTGGAGCGTTCCAGCTCTCTTTAAGCCTTGGTGCTTCCTGCAGTCCCAGCCCTAAGTCCTGCCAAAGAACCCCTTCCTGCAGGATCCATCAGCCTGGAAGTGTCTTCTGGGGGGAGCCTTGGGTCTGAGGGCCAGTGCCTGAACCCCCAGAGCGGTTTTGGGTCTGAGGACAAAGTGCCTGAACCCCCAGAGCAGGCACAGGGCTGATGTCCCAGTCCTCCTGCATCCCTGGAATGGGAAGGACTCCTCATGGTTGGGGTGTTAGTGCTGAGCCAAAGGTCTGAACAAATGCACAGTGACACACCTTGCCTGTAATTCCTGGCTGGTCTTTCTGCTCCCTCGTCCCATGGGCAGGAGAACTGTTTATTTTTATTGCACTTTTAATAAATGTTGAATATTCTCAAGGCTTTTTTTTTTTTCTTTCTTTCTTTCTTTTTTCCTTTCTTTTAAGTGGTTTGTTTTCTGGGAAAGTGGCTGATGGTGTGAACAGTGGGACATCCTCAATGTCTGTTCAGGGCCCTGTTTTCCCTCCCTTTGACCATAAGGAGGGAGAGGTTCAGTTGTGAGTTACCAAAACCTTTCAGCCTTTATTTCCCAGTCCATGGTGGGCTGGGGATGTGCAAAGGGACAACCCCCACGAGGAGGCTGTGACAGACCCCTGGGAACAGTTGTGAGGACACTTTGGCCTGGTTTTCCACTGTGACAGTAGATTTTAGGAGGCTGCAAATGTTATTTCCCTCTGCCCTGCCCTTGGGTCTCCTCAGTGGGGGCTGAGTGATAATGAAGATGCAGTGACAAAGCATTTCATCCCTCCCACTGTCTGTTTGCTGGGCTTGGTCCCAAATGGAAAGAGAGGGAAAATGGAAGTGCCTTCTCTGCCTGAAGCCTCAGAGAGTTTCTTTTCCCAGGAGAGCTCACTCTGTTTGGTGCTGTGAAGGTATGGCAGGCACAGGGAGTGGGGAGGATGAGACAAACGAGAATCCCTGACAAGCCCAGCGGCTTTGGCAGATTTTCCAGGGCCTGGAGTGTTCCTGTGGCTGGCACAGGGAACACCAGCCTGCAGCTGAACCCCAGGGGAGGTGCAGGCACAGCACAGGCAGCAGCTTTCCTCGGAAATTCCACGTAGCAACACACTGGAGCTATTTCTGCCGTTGCTTGGGCTTTTTCTATTCCAAATGAGATTCCTTTTTTTTTTTTTTCTCTGGGAAGGGAGACTGGAAGCGTCTGTCACCAGCTGGGAGGGAGTGAGAGCCGAGCAGGCTCTGCAGCTTCTCATCTTCCAGGTCACATCAGGTGAACACAGAGGGAAGTCCCACCTGGGACAACCCCACCCAGGCCGTGGCAGGAGTGAATTTTGCAGGATAAACGTGCAGGGTGGCCCAGCCATGCCACCATGACCTGGGAATTCAGCTGGGCTGCTGAGGGAACACCTCCCCAGCTGCAAGTGAAAAAGGGACAACGGGGAGCAATCGTTACAAACTGACAGCCTCACATTGTATAAAACATAATTTAATACATACACATAATGGCACCTGCATACAATACTGTCTTACAGCCATGTCTGAATAGAAAATATTCATTGTGAGCCGCCTTCAGCATGAAGACTCTGTTAATCACTGTCAGATCACTGCTTTAAATAAAAGTAGAGTGTCAGCCACTGGCCCGTGTCTTAATACTGACACATTTGAAGATTAGGAGGGTAAAGCTGTCGAGAGGTGGAAGTTTTTGGCAATAGTGAGAGGTCATGAGGGAAGTTTGCTGATGCAGAAACTCGAGGGTCAGGCTGGTGCTGTGTCTGTGCCTCGCAGAGCTCACCCCGGGGTGCAGAACTGCCTTCCAGGTGGGGATGAGTGATTTTTTAAAGCATCTTCTTCGGAAAAAAAGAGTGGAATGGCTACTTCGAAGAGCTCATCGGGGTGGTAACACAGGGCAGGCAGCAGGGTTGGATCCGTGTTTTGTCAGCAGGAGGCAGCAGTTACATCCCTCACGCTGCATAACCCAACTGAGACCTCTCCAGCGTGCGGAACAAGGGTGGTTTTCACCTGTTTATACAGCTCTGCCACATCTTTACCCTCCCAATCCCAGCTCCTCGTGGGGATAATCATGTAGATCCTTCAGTTTGCCCCCCACGAAAAAATAGCCCTTTATTCCCTCGGGGAGCTCGAGGAGCTGCACCCACTGCCATCTGGTCTCTAGCCAAGGCAGCACACGCGAAGGAAAACAGTCCTGGAACCCTCCCCGTGGCTTTCCCAGCTCCGGTTTCCATGGAGAGCTTGGCAGCAGGGATGCAGAGGCAGCTCCTTGGAGGGGTGTGCTCAGGGACAGGAGGGAGGGCAGTGGGACAGCAGAGGGGGCTGCCAGCAATCCCGGGAATGCTGGCAGGGCAGCAGGTCCTGCTGCAGGGGACAGAGCCGACCAGAACCTGGGAGCTGCTACTGGAAAGGGGGTTGTGTCACCAACGCCGCCGCCGCCTCGGTGGGTTTGGGGGGCAGGTACTCGGGCCTGCTCATGGCCACAGTCCTGGTGAAGCAGCGCAGGTTGCCCGTCTTGAGGGCGCACTGGACGGGCCAGAGGATGATGCAGAAGAGGATGATGACGAGGGCGGAGAGGAGGAGGATGCGCTTCCAGTCGTCGCACACCTCGCAGCGGGACAGCCTCCCCACCAGCCCCCTCGGGGGGGCCTCGGGGCTCTCGGGCTTGCTCATGGCCACGTCGATGGAGATGCACGACTCGGGGTTCTCGGCGTCGTCCGAGGCCCTCCGGCAGCACAGCTTGGTGCCCTCCATCCACAGCACCTTCTCCCGCTGCAGCTCCGGGGGCAGCGTGGCCAGGAGCTCCTTGCTGGTCTCCAGGGCCGGAGCGCCTTCGGCGGGGATGTTGGTGAGCTGCCTGCAGAAGGGGCAGGGCAGCAGGTCCTCGGGCTGGTTGGGGGGCAGCCCCGTGCTCAGGCGGGCCACGCACTCCAGGCAGAAAACGTGGGAGCACTGCAGCAGTTTGGGAGTCTTGAAGGTGTTGTCGTAGGTGTTGAAGCAGATGGAGCACTCCACGGGGGAGGTGGGCTTGGGGGAGGTCGGGTTGGGAGAGCCCGGAGAGCTGACGGGGGATTTCGCCTTCCTCTTGCCATCCCCCGGGGAGGTCACCACGATGGGGCTGATGGGGATGGGGATCTCACCGGGAGAGGCAGGGGTTGGGCTGGTGGGAGAGTCCGGAGTGCTGGAGTGCCACAGCTGGGAGAAGCACGACATGACGGAGCCCCGGGAGAGGAACAGAGCCCTGGGAGCCTCTGGAAGAGAGGAAAAACCACAGCCTTCATTTTAAACGAGGCGGAGACACCTCCCCGTCACCAGCCCTGCGTTTTAACCCCTCAAAAGGACCAGAGAGCAAGTTGGTGGCTTCCACTGCATCCTGAGGCTGGAGTGAGATCCCCGCCAGAGGGGAGAAGCACACCGGGAAGCTGCGTCCCGAAGGGGAAGTCAAACCTCCTGCACACAGAAGCAAGGAACCCGCCGAGATCCACCACGAGCCAAAAGCCTTTGCACCAGGACACCACCAGGATGGCAGATGGGGAGCAAGTCCTTCCCCCAGGAATTCCTCCCTCTGGGCACCAAGAACACACAGGACACAGACCTACCCCGGGTGGTGCTCCCCGACACCTGAGCTGGGAGGAGAGCAGAAGACTCCATGAGGGGCCTCGCTCTGGCAATCTATTAGTCTGGGAGGCCCTCAGGGATTATGGTGGCAGCAAGGGCAAGGCCTAAGAGACAGATAACACCGTTCAGGCGTGGGGGGATGACGGGGTGAGCCCCTTTGGGGCGCTCAGGCAGAGCTCTGTGCCTGGATCTGCGGTCCTGCTGCAGGTGTGAGTGAGGCACCACCCGAGGTCATGCCTGTCCACAGTGGGATCTGAACTCCCTCGTGTCACGGGAGAGCCCATGGGAGGGGAAGGAGTAGTTTTATGGCACGGTTTGTCCCGTCCTCAGCACCTCTGGCCTGTCACCGTGACACAGCAAGGCGGGCAAGGCTGGAGGAAATGGCCTTGGGGGCAGAGCAGGGGGAATTCTCGGCTGCTTCCTTGTTTCTCTGATTTCCCTGAGGACACACAGCTCTTCCCCTTGCTCAGCCCTGCAGGAGGGTCAGCACCACAGCCTTGCTGCCCTGTGCTCTCTGCTTGGGTGTGCAGGAGGAGCCCTGAGTGGCTGATGCTCCAATTCCAAACGATTGGCTTTACAAATGACTCCAGTTTTTTTCACCCACCTCGTTCTCACCTTCAGTCCAGGTTGTTTTACACCAGACCTGCAGCCTCATCAACACCCACACCCAGCTTTTCAGCTGCCCAGTGGTTTTACCCCAAAGCAAGTGTTTGGCTGGAGGAAATTCCTGGTGACAGCCCGGGTGCTGGGACGCCTGGGGAACATTTTCTGGGGATGTGTCACCGAACTAGCCGGGCTTGATTCTCCCTGTTGGGAGATCTGCTGATGACAAGCCAGAAATGTGCAGGTTGGTGCTGTAATTACAGCTCTGCAGCCAGGCCAGCAGGGCCCAGTGTGGACCAGAGACATATAAATGTTAATTTAAGGGACCAGAAGGACCAAGTGTTCCTCACGTTGCACCAAAATAAATCTCCATTATTTCAGGGTGGAGAAGTCTCCCCTCTCCCCTCTCAGCTGGCGTTGCCAGAGCTGAAACCAGCCTTCAGAACCTCCCTCCCCTAATCTAAAGGTTAAATTTGGTGAAGCTTCTCCTCAAGTTAAATTTGGTGAAGCTTCTCCTCAAGTTAAATTTGGTGCACTTTGCAGCGAGCTGGAATGGTTTTTTAATGTTGGTTGTGTTTTTTTTTTCCTTTTCCCTGGCTCCAGATTTCTATGCATGTTTAACACAATCTGGCAGATGCTGATGAATTACAAATCCAAGCCTAAATTGGCACAGAGATGAGGGAAAACCCCTGGGTTTGTTTATTTGTTTTTTGGGGGTGTTTTATTTTTTTTCCGCTAAATTTCTGTCTCCATCCTCTACACCCAACTCTGCAGCTCCTGAGTGTTTGTCAGAGGTTGTGAGCAGTAAAACCAGTGGCAGGAGGCAACCTCAGAAAGAGAGAGCCTGTGCTTACACAAGCTGCGATTTCACAACCCCTGTTATGAAATTAAAGCTGTTCTCTTGAGGGTTTTTTAACCGCTCTGTAACGTGTCAAAGCAACATCCTGGCAGTAAACTTGGAAGTTTACTCACAACAGCTGCTTCGAAAACGAAGGGACAAGTCTTTGCCTGCCTTTCTAACTTTGCTAAAGGTGATTGTGACACCCTAGAGGTGTCTTAGCTGTGACAAATTTAGAGGCCAGTTATTTTTATCAACACCTCGGTGTGATGTGGCACCTGGATCAGGCAGTTCCACAGATAATTGAGTTAAACTGGGGAGACACAAAGAGCTGAGCCATGAGCCAGGTTGAATTCATGCTCTGCCCCACGGGACACGTCAGCCTCCCCCACTCTGCTCGTGTCTTTTTAACAGAGTTGATTGGGGGCTGGCGTTTTTGTTTGGTTTTCTGATGGTTGTTTTGGTTTTTTTTTTTAATTCAGACTTCCAATGGTCTCTCCAGACCCTGCTGCTGTTTATCTCCTTTTACCAAATATTTACCTGGGCTTTCCAGAAGCTTCAGGAACACCAGTAAATAACGAAACCAGTCCCAGAGAGACACATGAACTCAGCAAATAAATTAACTAACTAAACAAAACTAAGTACATAAACAAAACTAAGTACTTCAGGACTTTTTAACAAGTTCTAGAAAACCTCTTTCTACCCCACAAAACCAAAGAGATCACAAGAGTTCTGCTACCTCAGGACAGTGGCCAGCACTGTTCCAATGGTCCCCTGCTGGGGATCTTTAACTCAGAGAAACGAACACCCAGTAAGTCAAGAGGTGTGGAGCAGATTAAAGTCGATAAATACCTGTTCAGGGTGCTGTTAGAAGGTGGAAAGCATGTTCTGGGCTCTTGATTTCTACCCCTGAAGACTCTTCTCTCCAAGAGGGGCTTTGGTATTTATAAGTGTCCTCTCGGTGTCCCAGATCCAGGGGGAGGGTGGGGGGGTTTTCCTGGCAAGACAAGTGACCTCCAGGAGCTCCCTGAGCACGAGTGGCCCCGGTGCTGCAACGCAAGGATCTTTTATACCTTCCTGTCTGGAGGTGACTTACCTGCTCCACCTGCCCTTCCCCATCCCCACTGAATCATTCCCTGGCTCCGAGCGCTCCCGCTCGGCCGGTTCCTGTGACAAACAGGGCAGGCTGGAATGCTCCTGATAAGGGACACCTGCCTGGCTCTGCCTGGGAGAAATGGTTAGTTATTCCTCTTCTCTGACCCTCTGCTCTGCTGGTATATTCTGGTTTTTGAGGGGGTTTTAATCGCTTTCCATCATCCGTTGTTTGGGGTTTTTTTTTCTGGTCGCGTTTTCACCTCCCGAAAAGAAAATTTCACCTCGAAATTTCCCCTTGAAATTTCCCCTCAAAAAACACGGTTGTTCCACTCTTATGCTGCCTCCATAAAAACCTAAATAATTTGAAAGTGCCTTAAGAGCAGGCACCAGGTTCTGACAGTCTCATTTCTTGTGACTGGCTGAGGAGGGGAAAAAAAAAAATTGGTTGCAATAGAAAAACCCAGTATAATTTAAAAGCCTGAAAGCTGTTTATAAATTAATTGAACCACTCTATGCAATCATCTGTCTGCTTTGAGCCCCTCTGAGATTATTCAGGGCAATACTGTATGGATTGGCACAGAGGGGGAATTTCATTCTCTGCAGCTTAACATGGAGAAATATTATTCCACCTGCAAAGCTTTTTGTGGTTCAAAGGACATCAGCCCACGATCCAGAAAAAGAACCAGCAAATTTACATTTGTGGGCAGATAAGGACACAAAAGAGGGGTGGGGGGAGAGAGACAAACATCCAGCATTTATTCCAGCCCTTATTTTTTGCAGACACTGTTTTTCTTTGTTCTGTTGGTCAATAAAACCGACGCAGGATGATTGTGGATTTTTTTTTCAGGAAGTCCCTCCTTTAAAAACGTGTGAAAAACTGAGGAGAATCTCTTGGCACAGAGAACTGTCTAAATCCCACTGATTTTAGGGGCAGTCAGATAGAACTTGCTTTGGATTCAACATTCCCCCATTCCAGGTCACACCTGTCCAGGGAGCTAAACAAGAGAAGCACGTTGAAACCACCAAGCTTTAGGACTGATTAAGTTTTAGGATTCAAATTAAGCCTCCTGCCTCCTTCCACAGCGGGTTTGCTCTGGAGCATCTCCATGGGCGATTCCAGAAGGCAAAACACCCAGTGGAGATGCAGGTGGAGACTAAACATTCCCAGATCCGCATCCCACCCGGTGCAGCTCCATCCGTGGGGAGAGCGTGGGAATAACCACCCCCCTGGCAGGAGGCTGAGCTGGCAGCACCTCGTGGAGCTCTCCCGGCCTTCCCACCTATTTATCCCTGGCTCAGGGATGAGCAGGGCTGGCGGCAGCTGACGCAGCAGGATGTTGGATGCAGGGATGGGAATCAGAGCTTTAGGAGTGTCGCTGCCTTAGTCACTCTCAGGAGCTCTGCGGGCTGGGAATCAGCACCATTTCGGTACCACGGCAGGGGGGGTCGCCTCAGGAACACGCTGGGCACCAAAAAATCCACGCTGTTTGCCCTGGAAGTCGGAGGAACAGCAATGATTTGATTTTGAAAGCAAGACACACGGGTGATTTTTAACCCTTTGCCCACTGGCAGGCCGGGATTGCTGGACTGCCACTCTCAGAGTTTCAGTGTTCCCAAAGGCTGCCTTCCCACCAGGAATGGGTTGAATCCAACCCAGGAGCCGAGAGCCTGGGGCAAACTGGGCTCCTCCTGGCTCCTCCCTCTCCGAGGGATGAAAAGGCACGGCCTTGGGATGACAAGCAGGGCTTGCCTCCCAAAAGTGAGTGGGAGGTTTGCTGTTATTTTTATCCCCTGCTTGGAAGGGAACAGACCTGGCACGTCAGGGAGCTGCAGCTGGGCTGGGGTGGATCCCAGGGCACAAGATTTTGGAGCAAAGCAGGAACAGTGACTTTGTTAACACTGCTACTGCACAGCTCAGGTGCTCCTTCAAGGGATTCCCCCACTGCAGGTGCAGAGATGTGCAAACAGCAGCCTGAAAACACTCCTTCCAAACTGATTTTCCACACAGGAATGAGGATGGCGGGGCTGGGATGCTGAGATGAGATGGAGGAGGTTCAGGTCCCCTCTAAGAGGACTGGGATCTTGAGCAAAACACTGAATTTTCATGGGTTTCTGGGGCTCGTTTGCTAAATAAATAGATGATTTTATTTAGTTCAAGAAAAGGAATCACAAGCCCTGATTTTTGGTCTGGGTTGTGGATTTAGGTGGAAACTGGGAGGGATGGGTGTTGCACAGGGCTGGTGACAGCAGCTCCAGGCAGGGGTCTACTGTAGGATCCCGTCTGCAGTGAATAACTGGGATTGAAACATCGACACTTTCAACCCTCAGACCCTTCCCACCATCACCTCTCCTTGTTTTCCGGGTGCCAGTGGCCACTGCCACCTCATCCAGGAGTGTGGGTGAAGGGATGAGGTCTTCCAAAGGGTTTGGATTCTTGCCAGGGGGATTTAGGAAGGTTTGCCATGAAAAAGATCATTTCTCACAGCAACTGTTTGAGGACAGGACCATTTAAAACTTGCAAGCCAGTGTGAAGAGAGGCAGAGTAATAAAAACAGATGGCTGATTATAGAGTTTTAAGCTGTTTCCTTGGCTTGTCTTTACCTCCACCACTGCCCAAGTATATAACTCTCTTTATCCTCCATGTAGTTAGTTCAGCTTATCTCAGGTGATAAGTTAAACCACCCAGTAAAAATGGGTGGAAAGAAAAATCAAAATGCACCAAGCACTGAGCAGCAAAGCCCCCTGATGCCTTTCTCCCTCCAGGCAAGGCTGGCAGGTTTATGATGTCCCAGCAGCACATCTGGGGGTGCTGCTGTCTCGTTCACGTTTGGGGTGTTTGTTTTTACAGCTCTGATTTGTGGGGGCCACATCCTAAGGCTGTGTTTGAAGCCTGGAAGGGCTTTAGGAGGCTTTTTTTGTTGAGTGCTGGGAGAAACCTCAGGGGGGCAGATCCTGGAGCACAACAATATAAAGAGCCAAACCAACCCCTCTGGAGCCTGTGCAGGACAAAATTATATTCTAACATTTAGTGCTATTCCTATGGGGAGGTGTTCAAGGAGCTGCATCTCATTTTCAAGGGCAAAAAAAAAAATACAGATGTGCTGAGACCCAGCCTGGCTAAACCCAAGCCCCTGGTGCAACAGAAATAGAAGTCTCTGCAGGGTTAAATGCAGAAATCATATTTAGATTATATGAGATGCTATTTTTCTTAATTATATTTTCTGTTATCTCCCACATTCACATGCTCAAAGCCAGTGAAAACACACGCACAGACCCCCCCCAAGGTCTGTGGGGTTTGAGCCAGGTCCAGCTCAGCAGCTGAGCTCCCCACCTCCCACTTATCAGCTGCTAATCAGATGCACAAGAAGTGGGACCTGGTACTGCCTGAGTTCTGCTGATAAACAATTCCTTGGCCCGGAGCTAGCGCTGCTGTTTTTTGATCCTGCAGCAGTTCCTGGGAGTCAGGAGGGCTGATGCTCCGAGCAATTACTGCTCCAGGGTAGTAAACAGCTCCATTAAGTGATGTTTCCCATCACGGAGCTCTTTTATTTGCCCGAATTCACGTGCAGGCAGCTCCCAGCCGGGGTGTTGGCCCCGAAGTCTTATCATTGCTGCAGTCGTTTGTACCCGGGCTAGACTGGGCTATTTAAATTCCAAAGGATGTGTTTGGGTACTGCCAGGAAAGAGCCAGTGGTGAGTCATCAGATAAGCTGGATGGCAGCTCACTGTGGGATAGTTTTAATGTAATTATATTTTACCCCTTCTCTAACTGTTTCTATCGGACAATCTCAAGGCACTTGACAGACGCGGTGATTTGAGCCTTCCAGTAACTGTGTTTATCCAGCCGTGTTTTACAGCTGGGCACGTTTTTACAGCCCAGGCACAAAAGGGAAATGCTGCTGTGACTTCTGGGCAGGTGGTGCCCCTTGGCAGGGCAGAGTCACTTCCCAGAGCAGAGGGATGAGGCTCTGAACAGCTGATGGGGTGGGAAACACCACCAGAGTGGTATATTGGATATATAATCATGGGACGGTTTGGGTTGGAAGGGACCTTAAAGGACATTTAATTCCAACCCCTGCCACGGGCAGGGACACCTTCACTAGCCCAGGTTGCTCCAACCTGGCCTTGGACACTTCCAGGGATCCAGGGGCAGCCACAGCTTCTCTGCCCAACCAGTGCCAGGGCCTGCCCACCCTCCCAGGGAAGGATTCCTTCCCGACATCTCCTCTAAACCTCCTCTCCTTCAGTTTGAAGCCATTCCCCTCTGTCCTGCCCCTCCAGTTCCTGAGGCTTCCTCGAAGCCCCTTCAGCTCCTGGAATGTCCACTAAGGCAGCCTGACACAGATTTAGAGCAAAAACTCCTCCTGTCTGAGCCTCAGATCGTGCCCCTCAGGCGACCCTTGCCCCCTTAAGCGATGCCCATCTCCACAGTTCAGGACCCACGTGCCTCGTGCCTCGGCAGCCTAATCTCCCTCAAACACTGGATCCACCTGGCACCCAGCTTTGCTCTCAGTTTCCTGCAGTCACCAGGAAAGCACCACCACGATTAGATAATCATTACAAGGCGCAGAGGCAATTTCCCTGGCACTCCAGCACTCAGGTGACTGTCACACCTCGGGCCCTGTGATTCAGCTCCTCATGGCCCCGGTGCTCGAATAGCAGGAATAACATCCATTCCCTGGGCATAAGGTCAGCTCCTTTTATTTATTTTTTGGGTGTCTTCTAGCCCATCATTTCTGAAGGAGTAAGTGACTTGGACTGATGTGGTGTGTAAATCACTGGTGATCCCCGAGACCACGACGAGGAGGTTCTTGGCTTTCCCAGCGTTTGTTCTAATAGTGGCTCGCAAGGAAAGTTGGAGATCCACAGTCATGGACAGTGGCTCAAAGGAAGAGTAAATCCCACCAGAACTGAGGTCTGGGGAAGTATCCCATGGATCTGGCTGGGTGGATGTTAAATCACCCAAGGAGCTGCAGCTCCAGCTCCTTTAGGGGCCGTGAGGGGCTCAAGTGCAGCTGATTTGAGATGCAGTGCCCAGGAACCAAAGGAATTGCCCTCCCAAACATTAAGGGGTGCTCTTCCCACGGAGCAGGGAGGGATCTGTTGTTGCCAGCTCCAGGATAAGAGATCCAGAGGCAGCTGCAGCCATAGAGTGTTGCTGATGAGGGAGAGTGTCACGGAATCACAGTTAATGTCAGGAAAAGACCTCCAAGGGCATCAAATCCAACCATTCCCTCAGCACTGAGCCCACCACTGAGCCATGTCCCCAAGTGCCACATCTTTTAAACACCTCCAGGGGTGGTGATTCCACCGCTTCCAGTGCCTGACCACCCTTTCCATGAAGAAATTTCCCCCCCTTAGTCCAATCTAAAACCGCCCTGGTGCAACTTGAGGCTGTTCCCTCTTGTCCTATGTCTTGGGAGCAGAGCCTGACCTGGGTACAACCTCCTTCCAGGGACTTGTAGAGAGCAATAAAACCCCCTTTTTCTTGTTCCCAAAGCCCCCTTTTTGCCCAGGCTGAGCAGCCCCAGCTCGCTCAGAGCTCCCAGGCTCTCACCGACACCTTAATCGCGGGTTAATTGCCCGGGTGATTGTCCCAGCTCGTGTTCCTGCGGGGTTACTCACTTCCCGGTGACATCACGAGCTTGGGAAACGGCCTGTGATGTCAGAGCTGAGGAGAGGATGCCTGCAGGGACCTCCTGCTGCTCCTCTCCGGGGACTTTTCCTTACCTAACAATCCACCTGCCCTCTGCTGGCAAAATTCCTCCCCCCTTCCCGCGAGTGGGATGTGCCCTGCTGGATTTGCACTTTGGCAGCCAAGTGGATTCCTCACCCCCCACCCCCTGGCAGGAGTGGCTGGCGCTGCCCAGAGCACATCCAGGCAGGAAGGGGCTGCTTGGGATGTTAATTCATCCCACCAGGGGCACTTTCTGGCACACCAGACCCGAATTCCAGCGTGTGGCTCCCCATGGGAAGGACCTGCTGGTGGGGGTGAAGAGGGCCAGGGTGCCCTGTGGTGTCTGTGGTGTCACACCCTGAGTGTTCTCTACCAACACTGACCCTTCCAGGGTTACAAACAGCACGTTCTGAGTGGATCCCTCGTTGCTTTCTTCACCCCACTCGAGATGGATCTGATGACTGACAGGCTTTCCCAGCAACCTCCAGGGGCAAGGGTGACCTTAAACTCTTTGTTTCCGTCCTGTTAATGGCATGGAGCTGAAGGAGGAGAGGTTTAGATCAGATTTTGGGAGGAAATCCTTCCCTGTGAGGGTGGGGAGGCCCTGCAGGAGTGACACCCAGAGGGTTGTGGGATTTGTCCCTCTGCAAATAAAGGCAAGGCAGAATCCTTGCTGTGTGTGTGTGATAAAACACAGAGGAACAGGGTAATATTTGCATTCACAGTGCAAAGCATTTCCCATCTGTTCCTGCAACACTAACGCTGGTTTACATAGAAAATGCAAATGTTTGTGGGTTCGGTTGTTGGGTGTTTTTTTTTACACTCAATTCCTTCAAGCCTAATCCTCTGCTAAACAACAGCTACTTGCAGGGAGTTCAGTGGGAAATGAGGATGCTCAGCAGCCTCTGGGAACAGCCCTTTGGCTCTGCCTCGTGCCCTGCCACTCATCCTGAGCGGAAAAACTCCAGGAGGAGGACGAGCTCCTTGAAAGCTGAGCTCTGATTGCTGCACATTCTCCATGGAAATCCCCCTGTCTGGTGAGCAGGATGAAAGATTAAGTCCTAGATGGTGGATCTGAGGTAGCAAAGCCTCAGAGGCCTGGTGCAGAATTCCATTTTCAAGGACAGCACGTGGATGTTACACCACCTGTGCCTTGGAGATGCCTCCTACCACCGCTCCATCTCCAGGAAATACATCAGTGAAGGGGGTTTGAACCCTCTGGTTTAGCTGAGGACCTTCCTGTGAGAGGGGAATACCTCACTGAACAAACTCAGGCTTCCCATCCCTCAGGCTGGAGCTGGAATCACCCAGGCAACACCCCCCTGGAAGCAGGGAGGGAAGGTCAACACCTGGATTTAGTTAGTCCTGGAGTAAATACAGCCCTCACTGATCAGAGCAGAAAGCGAGAGATGAGCTCCTCTGGGGAGACTTTGATGTATTTTTAATGCACCTGATGCAGACAGTGAAGTGTTTTAGCAGTGGGTGTGACATTACCAGCTGCATTTGTGCACCAATTTGCTTCTCCTAAGTGCCAGCCTAAATATCTGTACCACCAACACGGAATAAATAATCAAGCTCCTCTGATCCTTCTGGCCCCCTCTTGCTAAGGATCAATATTATGATATAAAATGTTTTTGTTTGGTTTTTTGGGTTTTTTTTGAGGAACAAGCTTCTCCTGAGGGCCTTTCTTTTCCACACCTTGTGCCTCCTGACCTGGGAACAAGCCTAAGTCAGGCTTGACACCGTTTTCACCGAGGGAAATGAATCCTGTCAGCGCTGCAGGTGCCAGGAGGGGACGGATCTCTGTGTTCTGAAAGGGCTTTTGATCCGAGCTGACACCAGGGAGACAGAGACCAGGAAAAGATGTAGGAATAGCTCAGTGAGCTGTGACAGTGGGGACAGAAAAAGGAAGCAGAAAACAAAGCGTGTGTCTCGTGCTCTGCAGATTTGAGGGGTGCACGACGAATCCATCCGCTCTGATGTGCACAGGGATGCTCCAAGTGTTTGTTTGGGGAATTCCTGTTGGTGTGGAGCACTTGAAGGATTGGATCCCACCCCACCCCACCCCAGGAAACAAAAATGCAGCTCGTTTCAGCCTGGCTTTGGTTTTCAAACGGGGTTTATGATGAGGTTTTTGTTTATAAGGAGCGGCTGAAACTCCTTCTGCCCTCCAGGTGTCACCTTGAGCCGGGGTGGCCTCCGGCAAGTGCCACATGCCAGGATTGTACAGACGGGATTTCAGGGCCCTGAGTGGGTGCCTGGGAAATTGCTGGTCCCTCTGCTCACGTCCTGTGTGTGCAGGGAGGCGCTTTGCAGGTTCCCAGCCCTGGATAAACAAGCCCCTGCCTCCCCTCTCATGCCCTCCAGGGGACGGCCAAGGAATACCCTGGTGGGAAAGGAGGAGCAGAAAGGTTTAGGGATCTCAGTTCCCAGCACCCAGGATGGATTGGGGCACCATTAGGATGGAAACAGCTGCTGAGGTGACAGTGACCCCCTCCAGGATCCCTTCTGGATCCCCCGAGGGATCCATCCCCAGAGCTTGGCAGAGCCATCATTAGAACATTCCTTCCCCATCACCCATCCCATCCTCAGTTCCCGAGGAAAATGCTGAAAATGACACCAGGATGAGGCTTTGGCTTCATCCTCTGAAGGGTTAAACACCCCTTTCCATGAAGTGGCAGATGAATTCCTTCATTTTTTACACTGTATTACATGGATTTGTCCTATTCTTGGTCATGCTGTTCCCTGGGTCTAGTTGTTTGGTTTTCCTTCTCTTTATCAACATTCAAAGACTTACAGAATACCTCCTTTATTTTGTTTATCTTACTTATTTATTTGTATTTACTGTGAACAAAGTAGTGTTTAAGTACTGGTGGAATATTTAAATATGGAAATGATGAGTTGCTTATGGACCTAGAAAACATGGAATGATAGGTTTAATAGATGGTAAATAAAAGAAAGGGAGGGAAAGGGAGAAATAATTGCATCTTTTGCTTAATATAAAGCAAGCAGAGGGTTAAAAAAGTTCCATATGAGAAGTGATTAACAAGCTCCTGCAGGTGTTCCCATTGAGTGGGTGTTAATTTGGGAGGACTGGAGTACAAATAGGAATTCCCAGGGCTAGGAAGGCTTTTTTTTCATCCTTATTTTGTGTCTTTTTCTTCATGAACTGAAGACAGGCTAGTGCTAATCAAGCTCTGGGAGATTAACTGGAAGACAGTGAGCAGTAATTCTACTTTTGATGTCCATTCACGTCTCCTGTGACAGGCTGGGAGCTGCAGGATGGAAGCTGGAGGTGACTTTGGTTTTCTGGAAGATGTCACTCGGCAAAGCCTTGTGGAAAAGAGCACAAAGTTGTCATGACTGATCCTTCCAAGAGCTTTTCCTCTCTGCTCCGTGTGTTGGGAAGCTAAACTTGGTGTCCAGGTTATTTTCTATAAGCCTCTCTTGCCAGAAGCTGAACTAATTTCAATCAACCCCCAAATTTTAAAGCCAGCAGTGGATGATTTCTGCTGGTGTTCAAGACAACGGCTGGAAGCTGAATTTGTGGCAGGCTGGGAATGCAAAAGTGAAGGTTTGGAGAAGAGGTAATGGTTTTTTTTTCTGGAGGAATTCTGTTCAGCTTTGAGCTGGGAGAATAACTAGAGAGCAAATTGCTCTGAGCTTTAATGGAGAGAGGCAGAGATAGGGATCTGAGCCGGGCTCTTCTCAAACACCCTGGTAATGACTGAATTGCAGAAAAGCAAGAAAAAAAACCCCAAAATCCCTGCCAGGCTCCTGGTTCTCTTCTGCAGCTCCTTGTTCCCTGCATGCCTTTGGAATTAGGCTGGGAATTTCCTGGAGATGAGAGGGAGCTCTACAAAGCTTGCTGAGGAACGGAAAGCACGAGCCCCCCCCCGGGGGGACAGGTTGATAAATGGCACAAAGCTCCCAGTCCTGGAAGTGCCACCCAATTCCCCAAATTCGGGGCTGGCCAGGAGCCTCCAGGCAGGAAATCCTGTTGCGTAAATCTGCTTTCCTTGTGGCTTCCCGTGCTGGAATTTTTCTGCAGGAACAATCCAGCCCTTGGTGCTGTGAGGGATTGAGGGAGCTGAGGTGACCAGGGCAGGGATTGTCCCCCCTGTGCTGGGGACCTTCAGGGCTCTGTCCAGCTCTGGATCCTTCAGTCATCTCCTATTTCATTGCTCTAAGTAACTGCTGGGGAGGTAAAAATACACACTTGGCAGATGAGATTAATTGTTGGGCTCAATCTTTTCACACCCTAAATGATTCTGTGTGGCAGATTTGTTGAATAGTCGTGTTCTCCAATGGCCCAAATACCCTCAAAGCCCAAACTCCCTGGAGAGCAGTGGAATTCTGTGTGCTCCAGGAAATTAATCTGTCAGCAAGGAAAGAAACCAAAGCAAAGCAACAACAAAAACCAAAAACACCCAAAACCTCTGAGGCTGCAGCAAGGATGATGCTTTTTAAAACACAGCAAGTTTTCTGACTGCCCAAGGACATTTTCCCTCACCTTGCTGCTGTTCATCCTGCCCACATTCCCGTGGTTTTCCCAGCCCCTTCTTATTCCTGGGACACCTGTGCAACACCTCGAGCTCCTCCAAACTCCTTTTGCTGCCATCGATTTTTTTTTTTTTTCCTTTTGGTGCTTATCAAGCCAAATGAAAAATCCTACCAAAGCAGAATGCAATTTACTTTTTAATAAACCTCTCCATGGAAGTCGATATATCACAGAGAATTCTCTTTTTTTTTTTTTTTTTCTTCAAGGGGATAGTAATTAAAGCTATATATTACTGGAAGCATTAAAGATTTAATACACTTTTAGGTATGTTTATAAAGCTCACATTTAATCTTTGGACTTGCAGCAAGAGTGATTTTTTTTTTTTCCCCTATCCCTTTTTTTTCCTCCCTCCCTCCCCTTCTCCCCGGGTCTAAGATATGGAGAATGTTTGCAAAGCAACATTTAAACCTCATTAGCTGTAATTCGTATAATTATCATGTTTGATAAATTTGCCTTCGACTAAACAGGCAGAAATAAAGGTTTCATTAAGAATGATGAATATTTATGGGTTGGTTTGGTTTTTTTTTTCACCTCCTACCTTTGCTTGCTTTACAAATATTTGCATAGGAAGGCTCTGGTTTGCTTTATGATAAAGGAGAGGGAAAGTGAATTTATGATATTATGTGTATAATTTGCAGAACACAACTTCTCCTAGAAAAGTTTAGTTCACAGGCATCATAAACAGACAGGAATCTTTTCCATGTCCTCACAGGAATGGTTTAAGTGGAAAGGGAGATATTTGGGAGGGAGGGCAAAGGCAAGATAAAGGTGATGAGCAACTCCCAGCACGTCTAGATGAAGCCTCCAAGGTTTTTTTTTTAATTTGAATGCCACAAGCCTTTTGTCAGCCCGGCAAAACATCTGATTCAAATGAGCAGCTGAGTCAGAAATGCCAAATTTAAATGTGCATGTGCTCCAAAGTGGGAGAGGAGCAGCCCTGGAAGTGGGGAGGGTGCTGGTCCTCATAGACATGGAAAACAGCAACAAGGGTTAAAGGGGAAAAAGAAACCACATAAAAAGCCCGACTAATGGCAGACCTGGCAGAGGAAACTCGTGCCTGGGGTGCAGGTTTGTGGTTTGCAGGTGTCTGAGAATCCCTTACAGAGGATTTACCTATCAGAGTGTCACCCCGAGCAAAACAAAGATATTTTGCTCCTGTGCAGGAATTGTTCTTAAAGAAGGAAACCACGAGCCCAGCCAGCACTCTGGGCAGTAAACACAGCATTTGTTTCTGTGTTCTGAACCCAAAGAAAGTTTCCCATCAATATTTTGTGTTTCTGACCTTGAAGTTTCGGGGTTGTGCCTATTTTTTTTTTGTATGTGTGTTTTTCAAACTGGAGCAGCTTCTGTTTCGGTGCAATGTTCTTATTAACAGCTGATTGGATTCCTTGAACTGCTTCTTGTCCTCGTGTGCTTTTAGCTGCAGTCCTTTCTAGCTGAATTTCTCGGGTTAAAACTTGAAATTCTGCCTGGTTTATCTTAAACCCAGGCTCACAAACTGCTGCAAATGGAAAAGCACTGCTAAGTTTGCACTGTGCAGTGAGCAGGAGGAAGGGAGCAGAGGGTGGTTCTAACTCGGGAGGGGAAAAAAAAAGGACTTTAATTCTTCTATGACAAATGATAGGACGTAAGAAAAATTTATTGTTGGTTTTAATGCCTTTTATTTGTTATCAGACTCTTTGTAGGCTGTGAATTGCTCATCTCCTCCCCTGCTATAACCCAGGCAGCTCTTCAGCCCATCTGTTGTTTTCTTTTGGACTCTGGAAACATCTCCTTTATCCATCAGGCCTGTGACTGCTTTTCATCCATTTCCTACTTTTAAATGTTCAGGATGAACCACAAAAAGCAGCTGTGAGTTCATTTTCCTTTCTTAGAGCGTTGTCTTAAGGGTAAAAACAAGTTAAAAGGCAACTTGTGAATAAAATACAGGTGGTAAGTGGAGGGCTGGGCGTGTCCATCCAGGCAGTATTAAAAATTTTAGCTATAATAATAATAATAACAGCAGAGGGAGTTGCTTTTGAGAGCTGGTGTTTTTTTAATTGATCTGGAATTCTAAAAATCAGGAAATGAAAGAAATACACTGGGAGCAGAAGATCTGAAGCCAAGGGTTCCTGCTCACTCAGAGCATCTCCACACCAGAAAATACCCCCACATGTTTCAGTTCAAATGGCTCTTATTTGAAACATCATCCTCTGGTTGATGTGAAAAGAGATGGGGGGGAAGTGCTTTAATTCCCATAAATCACACGAGGAATCCTCTTTGTCAATTAAACAGCTGGAAGTAATCTCAGAGTGACAAGTGTTAAAGTGCCTCAATCCAGGCAATTACACGGGTGATATCCCCCCTCTCCTGGGGGCAGGAATAAGTCAGGATGTTTTCCCAGTTCCCAGAAATCCTGCCGGTGGATTAACAGCCCATAAAATGCTGGCAGGGCCGAGTCATCCTCCTGACAAGTGAGGTTTTTTTACTTCTCCTCTGTAGGTCAGACCTGCTCCAGAGCAGAACTCTCTTGGCTCTGGAAAATCATGGGATGAGGAGGAAATCTTCGGGAAAGGGGAGTATTTCCCACCTGTGGAAATTTTTGCAAGTAAGTTTTATGTTCTTGTTGAAAACAGAAAGGTTTTGATCATTTTTTCCCAGCTTTTCCATCATGTTGATGCAAATCTGCCAACAGGTTTTTATCATCGATTCGAAAGAGGAAAGGTTTGAACCTTCCTAATTCCCGCTTGGATCCATCCTTTGGAAGCGTCAATGTGGAATCAACTGACGATGGAATCACGTGGAATCAGTGCTTGCTCGGTGAAGAGGAACCTGGATATTTGAGGTGATGTCATTTAGGGTCATCCCAGCTGAAGAGCTGGAATTCCAGAGGTGAAGATTAAAAATCATGGAATGGTTTGAGTCGGGAAGGACCTTAAAGATCAATCAGTTCCAACCCCACAAACTTCTGCAGAGGTTCAACATCACACAGACATTCCGGAATTACTCTGCAGAAAAAAATGGATATGAACAAAAAGAGGGTTTTTTTTTTCCCCCCTTTCTCACAGCCTGGCATGGAGGGGATAATTAGATCTGTAATTAGGAACACACACAATAATTGTTGTTTTGTTTATTTGGAAGCAATTTGTAATTCCCTGTCTGCTAAAGGAATGTTAATTAATCCTTTGATGATCTCACTGGGTCCCTTCCAGTTTAGGATACTCTGTGATTCCATGATTAATTTTGACACCTTTTCTGCCAACATCCCTTGGAGGAGATGCCTGGACATGTGAGAGAAAACCTTGATAAACAGAGCAGGGAGGAAAAATTCCATCAGTAAGATTGAATTATTGCTTTAAAATAATATAGAGTTGACACATTTTGGAAAATATTTCATTGCTTTTATTAATTGTTGTAGTAGATTGAACTTTTTCTCACAATGAAACTTTTTTTATCTCCCATTTTCCCCCTCCACCTTCAGCCTGCAAAAAGCTGTTTGAACCACATTTCCCACTTGTTTTTCTCTTTTATTCTGGTAAAATACGTGTTCTTGAGCAACAATTTCGTTTTGAAGGGCTGGCACTTGGGTTTTAGAGCTGCAGTGGCAAAAACTGTGGAAGCATCTAGAAAGATATTTGTTATATTTATTATATTTATTCATTTATTTTGCCATTGCTCCCCAGCAGTGCTGCCTCATGAATTACGAAAAATAAACCAAATTTAACAAAACCCCCCAACACCTAAAATATAAAACAACTAAAAAAAAACAACCTAGTTTTGTCTCTCCACCTGCAGGACTTTTTGCCTCATAAATTAAGATGTTTCTTGACTCTAAATTCAAATCTCACCATTTTTTCCCCCCTTTCTTTCCTCATCCATAAACTTGGAAGCAGCAAATCTTGCCCTGCACGTGTTGTGGAGGAAGGTGCTGAGTTTTACAGTGGAACTGGGTATGGGAAATGCAATAAATTTGTCTGTCAAGCCCTAAACTATTCACAGGATTTAAAGCACAAACTCTCCCAGGGGTTGAATCCAGCAGGGCAAGAAAAATTCCTGTTTCGTGGAATGCTGGTGGAAGGATGGGGGGAAGGGATCCCCAAAAATCTTAAGGACAAATTTCAAGTGCCACATTTATGGACTAAAGCAAAGCTGAGGAAAGGAGGAGGGAGATAAACATGTTTTCCTGGCTCTGAAGGCATTGTGGGGTTCACAACTCGCCAGCAGAATAAAAGGGAGGAGGTTTAATCCGTGAGGAGATAAGGAAGAATTTTGTATTGAGAGGAAAGAGCGCTTTTAACTCAAAATACTTTGTCACAGAGCAATTTGCTGCCTGTCTTTGCACCCAGCAACTCTTCGAATTCAAAGGCTTTTCAGAATGGCTTCAAGTGCTCTGTTAATGTGCAAATGCAGCTCTGTGGAACAGCAAATGAACCCAATTATGATAATTCTCCTGCAGCCTCAGCACTTTGTGTGTTTATCAGACACACTGTGTATTTATCAGAAGCTGCACTTTGTGTTCAGTGGGTGCCACAAAGAGCAGAAAGCAAAGTCTGTGCCCCCACTTTCATCTCTCTGGAGCAAAGAATTTTAAAGCATCCTTCACCAGAGTGCACTGAATTA
Source organism: Myiozetetes cayanensis (assembly GCF_022539395.1). Taxonomy (NCBI): domain Eukaryota; kingdom Metazoa; phylum Chordata; class Aves; order Passeriformes; family Tyrannidae; genus Myiozetetes; species Myiozetetes cayanensis. Next base: position 2,433,461 of record NW_026087499.1, on the reverse strand, counting down.
CATCAGGGATCCCCAAATCTGGGGGAGAAACTCTGTATCCAAAGTGCAGGGAAAAGTTATTTCCCGCTGATTTCCCCAGCCTTGGGAATAAACAGTGCTCAGTCTTTCTCTGGGGTTCTGCTCTGAAACGTTTCACCTGCTTTGGGAAAGAAGAATCCCAGTAAAATGTGGTTTTTCTGCAGTGCCACATTGGGAGATTTGTGAAGAGCTGCATTTCGACTGCACAGTTACATAAATGTTCAGCAAAACTGCTCAGGAATTGTCTTGGTAAGTATTTTTATTCTTATCACTGCAGTTTCTTCCTTACTGGATAAAATATTTCCACACGTGGTCCGGGAACTTCGAAGGAATTTAAATATGTGCAAAATCTTTTTTCAAAGCCCCATTTTATAGAGCAGAGAGCTTCCCCCAGCTGATGCTGGGCTTTGTCTACGATATCTTTATTTTAAGCTCATCACAAGATGTACTGATGCCTCAGACTTGGAACAAATTTTCATTCTCCTCTTCAAGAGGGCACAACTTGAGGGAAGGTGAAGATTTCGGGGTTGAACTTTTCAGGTTGCCTTTTGTTTCAAGTCCCAGTTTTGCTGAGAGATTTGCAGGAATTTTCCTGCCCTTTCCAGCAGCAGCTGGTAACTGGGAGAGGGGACTGAGTAGGTGACAGGCAGGGTGATGCTCCTGTCCTTCTCAATTCCCTTATAAAATCATGGAATGGTTTGGATTGGAAAGGACTTTATAGACCATTTCAGCCCTCTGGGATGGGCAGGGACACCTTCCACTGGACCAGGTTGCTCCGAGCTCCATCCAGCTTAGCCTTGAACACTTCCAGGGATGGGGCACCCACATCTGGGCAGCCTGATCCCTCCTTTCCCGGAGATTCCCGGGATTTCCAGGATTTGCGGGCTCGCAGGCCCCGCAGCCTGCTCCCTCCCGCCGCGTCAGCGTTGCCAGGCAACGCCTAAAATGGCGGCGCCCGCGCAAGGCCCGCCGGGAGTTGTAGTCCAGCGCCCCGCCACCCCCGCGTCCCGCCCCTCACGCGGGACTCGCTCTCCCATCACGCCCCGCGGCGCCGCGCCAAGAGCCGAGCGAGCGCCTTTACCTGCGGGGAGCGGGGCACAGGTGGGGCTCGCCGCGGGGGCTGCTGGGAGTCGTAGTTCTAGGCGGAGGTCCCGCTAAGGGAAGCGGGCCGGCGGGCGGCGGCCGCGGGACTACAACTCCCAGGGGGCGGCGGGGGCGGCGGGCAGGGCGCCGGCGGAGGGCGGGGGGTACGAACGGGAACCTCGGCGGTGCTGGCGCGGTGGGGGCTCAGGTGAGGCGGCAGGTGAGGAGCGGGAGGAGGAGGAGGAGGCGGGGACGGGCACGGGAGGTGACTCCAGGGCCGGGCGGAGAGCCCCGGGCGGTGCCCCATTGTTCGCGGGGTCCCGGAGTGGGATTGGGGTTGCCGAGGGGGGGCCAATTCCTTGTGGGGAAAAGCCCCCCCCTTCCTCCCCGATGCTCTGGGAGGGCGGAGGTGGTTTGGGATGAGGGTGAAGATGGGCAGAGTCGCCCCTCGTTGGCTCCTGGTACGTTTGGCAACGAATCCCCTTCTTCTCATCACCCACTAAAACTCTGGGTACTTTATTTCCCAATAAACCAACTCAGTTTTAACGCGATTTTTTTTTTTATGTCCCAACCTGAGATTTTTGGGGTTGTGAGCATTTGGTGTTACAGGTTTTGTTTCTTTGGAGGTTTCCTTTTGTTGCTTTTATGGGTTTTTTTCCCCTAAACTTCCACCCAATACACTGATTTTTTGTTGCACCGTTTGGGGGTAAAAAAGCCCCCAAACCCCTTAAAAAGGCCATATAAACATTGGGATTGTTCAGCCTGGAGAAGAGGAGGCTCTGGGATGACCTAATTGTGGCCTTCCAGAGCCTGCAAAAAAAACATGGAGAGGGACTATTTACAGAAGCTGGAGTGCCAGGACGAGGGGGAATGGCTTCACATTGGCAGAGAGGAGGGTTAGATGGGATATTAGGGAGGAATTATTTACTCAGAGGGTGGCCCTGGCACAGGTTGCCCAGAGAAGCTGTGGTTCTTTTCACTTGGGGCACGTTCAGAAAGCTGGAAAAACGAGTCCTCCTCGAGCTCTACTTTGATAAAAGATTGTTTTGTTCCCTCTCTGATGTTCTGCCACGCAGGTTTGTTGGGAAACAGTTGCAGTGTCGGTGAGGAATTGGCAGCTAAACCGCAAACCTCGGGGGTTTGGTGTTCCCTGAGGAAGATGCAGAGGGACTCCTGTGTGCCTGTTGAGCTGGTAAGTGAGAGTTTAAACCTTTACAGCCCTCTGAGGCTGCATTTTGACCTGTCTGCTCTCAGGATTAATTCAGGGCACGTCAGAATTAAGAAGGGTTTGAGCGTGGAACAGTTTCAAACTCCGACGTGCTGAGGGAATTACGAAACCACCTGAAATTCAGGCGAAGTTTCTTTTTCCAGGTACCTGAAGAAATAAATCCCCTTGCTCAAAATAAATAAATTACAATAAAAAAAAGCTCCAGCAACACTTGAAGCAAGAAAGATACAGCAGAAATAATGGATACACAGAAACTGCAGGCAAAAGAGATAAATTAAAAGAGTGGGAGGAAAAAAAAATCTCTTCCAGTGCTTGGTGTTCGTGAATTGTTTGTGTTCCTTTTACAAAAGCAGCCAGAGGAAGAATTCCCTGAGTGGATGTGTTTCACTTGTGTGTGTGTGTGTGTGTGTGTTGTGAAGCTGACAGTGATTTGAGGTTTGTTTCAGATGGGAAAACTCTGGTGTGAAATCCCCGGTTTGAATCGAGGCGTCTGCGTTGGCTCCCGAAACGCAAACACTGCCTAATCTGGGCTCTGCTTCGTGCATGCCATTATCCCTTCTCCCACCATCCAAAGGGAAAACCCTGCCAAGATGTGAAATGTGGGTTGTTTTTTTTTTATGCTAAATAGCTTGGCTGGGGGCGTTTGATCCCGATGAGATTCACAGATCGCGGAATCACGGGATGGTTTGGCTTGGGAGGCACCTTAAAGATCCTTTTTATTCCCCACCTTCCAGCCACTTCCAACCTGGCCTTGGACACTTCCAGGGATGGGGCAGCCCCAGTTTCTCTGTGCCAGGGCCTTGCCAGCCTCACAAGCAGGAATTGTTTTATTCCCCAATATTTAATCCATACCTTGCTCTCATCCTTCATTTCCAAGCTAAAACTTCAGCTGCTCTCAGGCAGTATATATTAAATATCTTGAAGGCTTTAGGGCTTTTTTTTTTTGTATTTTTGCTTTCTAAATTCAAAATCAGGCTCTAAAATATCCACCCAGTTAGGTTTGATTGGGGCTGGAAAGCAATAAAAGAGTTGTGTTCTTTCCGTGGTTCTGAACAGTGAGGCCAATTAACTGCACAAATCCCTGCTGGAAGGTGCTGCCTTGGAATCCTGCCCTCGATTTACTCCCTGACTTAGAGGTCACAAGCTCTTTCCAAGAGCTGTGGTTTTTAGGAGCACCGTGTATGGTTTTTTTTCTTGTTGCATTTAAAGGATACAGATGCTGAAGGCTGATATTTTTCATGTGAATTATCCTAAAAAAAAAAAAAAAAAAGGCAGATATTTAGTATGACCTTCATGGCTTGAATTCCTGCCTCGTTCAGAGAGAGTTCTATATTATTATATATTATTATCCTAGTTCTATGTTATTATATGTTATTATTCTATATTAATGAAAATATATATCATGTCAATAGGCTGCTAATTTTTACTGGTTGATCAAGAATCCACCAGGATGTGAAGAACTCATTCTGGGACTTGAAGTGAAATACAAACCGAGTAAAAATATAACATTTCTCTCATGTTTAGGAGCTTTAAAGCAGCTTGTTCAGCCCAGCTTTCCTTCCCCAGCCGAGCACCAACCCGTGTAGATACATATTAAGCTCAGATATTGCCCCTTCTCTCGTGGAAATAAAAAAATATTGGCTGATGATTTGAGGGCGGATTGATCCCACGTCCCATTTGTGCTGCAACAGCTGCAGGGCAGATGCCCTGGGTTGTGGCTGGGGAACAAATGCCTGCCCATCAGTGCAGCAATATTGGTGATTGGTGACCTGAGTTATTGCAGGGATGGAAATACAGCCAGCACTGAGCTCATGCTGCGTGGCTGCATCCCCCAAAAAGGAGGATTTGGCACTTTAAAGTGCCTTTTTTCCACAAATATTTGATCATTCAGCACGACTTGGGCGTGGAAATTATCTTTTTAGGTAAGAAGGATCTATTGTTTGAATAAACCTGGGTTTTCTTAGTGTTTTCAGCTGTTATAATAATCAGGTATTGGCAAAAAAAAATCTGTGCAAAGCATCCCAATCAATGAAAAAATTGATTGGCAAACGTTATTTCCAACTTCAAATCATTTTCCCTGGAGGAATTTTTCGACAGCCAAAGGAGCAGGATCTCATTTCTGAAGGGAAATCGTAGAAAACTGTTCGTAGACAAAGCCCGTGTGTGTGTCTAAAATTGCTTTAATATTAAATAATAATTAACAAACCATAATTAACATTATTTTGCTTAAATTGGAAAGGCCAGGACAGTGCAAAATTTTCCTGCTCTGCCCCAGATTAGGAATGAGTCGGAACAGCAAGGCTGGAGTGTGGTTTTCAGGATTTTCAGCCCTTGCTCTTGGAGCTTTCACTGATACCAGGGGATCATAATAAGTTTTCCCACCAAGCTGAACTAATCTTATTTTGAAGTTTGAAGCTCGAAGTGATTTAAGAAAAAAAAAAAAAAACATCCGGAAATGAATCACAGGAACTGCTCAGTGATTTTTGTTCTTCAGAAGAAACCAACTTTGCCAAGGGTCATGATACAGTAATTTCAAACACAGCCAGTGGGTTTCCACTGAACAAAAACAGTAACAAATTTCAGTTTGTGAAATGAGTCACTGAAGGAGTTTTCCCTGACAGTTGGAGGCTTTTTTTTTTTTAATTTCGCTTTGCTCTGTTTTCAGGGTCTTCTCTGTCCCCATGTTTGATTTCTAAGGAGGGAGACTCATTTTCCTAAATCCAGGCTGCTGTTTTTATCTAAAATAAGAAAGGCTGGTTTTTCCTAAACCCAGACTTCTGAGCCCAACCTCCTGTGGAGCAGAGAAGGGGCAGATTTCTGTACTGACACTGCAGATCAAACACCATGTGGTGCCTTTGATTGCAACCAACCATTTACTGATTGATTCCCATTTATTTATCTATGCATTTATTTATTTCAACCAATTTCATGCCAGAAACACGGACCTGGGTGGAGTCAATCTGAGGTGCAGACTGATCACAACACTCTGTTCCAACTCCAGAAGGTCACATCTCAGAAATACACTTAATTAACGGCCGGGCTTCATTAACGCTTCACACCTCGTTAATGCTTCGTGGCTGTGCTGCCAGGGGAGAAGTGAATGGCAGTGGTGCCTTTCCCGGGTGCTGTGTGCTCCGTGTGCTGCTCCCAGTCCATCCCAGTTCCCGTGGAGCCCTCGACTGGGGGTTATCACTGGTGGTGCCAGGCAGGAACCGCTCGTGGCAATGCCCATCGATTTTTTTTCAGATCGGGGGTGTGGAATAACCTCTGCATGGCCCAGTTTGGAGCAGGCTGATAAGGCTCCTTGTTTCTTAGCAACCCCAGCTCTGCCACAGCCAGGAACCTGCCCTTCTGCAGCTGCAGGGGAGAATTCTGAATGTCTCAAAATCAAATCTCCAACCAAGGTAAGTCCTTTCCCCCCCTCCCTGAGCTTAATTTAAATTTACCTCCAATAAAAGGGACGTGTGTGGGGGGGGCAAAAAGTTCCTTAAGAAGGGCAAAGCACAACTTCTGTGTGGTTAATAAGTCATTTCTTTCCCTGGTTTTATTCAGACCTGTGTCTTTCCTGGGCATGGAGGTGCCATATGTCCTTCTCCTAACACGGCTGGTGGCAGAAGTTGCCAGCAAATCCACGGAAAGTTCGGTAGGTGCTTCGTGGTTTTTGTCTTCCCAGGGTGCTACAAAACCAGGATTCCTTCCCTCTCCTGCTGCAGTTTAGAGAAGGTTGTTTAATTCAGCAGAAATTACCTGGAGTGCTATAAAATGAGCACTAAGTGCCACTTTTCCACTGGGTGGGTTTGCTCTGGTTGCAGGGAATTCTCCCTGGCCATGTGCATGGAGGGCAGCAACTGCTAAAGCCTCACCAAAAAACCACCTTAATGATCAAAAAACCCCATTTTTTAACCTGCCTGCAAACAATCCCAACCATGAGTACCCAAAATTAACTTTGACTGAGAGGAGCTCTGAAGCTTCAAGTCACGGAAGAAGAAATTCAGGGCGTAAAATTCTGCTTGAAGGGAGGGTTCAACCAACAAAACTTCTGAAGAAACTGGTTTTAAGCATTTTATCTGTACATCTCCTTGTTTCTTACTGTGCTCCACCTCCCCTGTGATGCACTTGCAGTGTGAAATCACCCTCCCAATTTCAGTTTTAACTGTCTGTCCTGAGAACTTTGATCTCTTGTCATTTGATGCTGTTTGCTGATAAGCACAGTAATATTTGCTGTTATATATGAGGTGTATTTAACTTGCCTCTAATGGCTGAATTTAAGGCAGGTCTCGTTATTTCTGGCCCTTTTTCAGACTGATTTTGGTGGCTTATTTTCCTTGTAGAGATTCAGAGAGTGGACAAACCCATCTCTGGGAGATGTTATTTAATATCTATCAAAGCAACCCCAACCACTTATCTTGAAGCTTTGTGTCCCCAGCTTGCTGTAATTTGTGAATAATTTGGCAGCTGGCTTTCATATAAAACAAATAAAAATAAACTCCATGCCTTCAGGATATGTGCAAGGATTTTTTTTATATTAAATACTTGAAGGAAGAAGCTTTTGCAGTTGGGCTGCAGCTGAGTGTAGGTGTTGCCATCACCTGGGATATTCAGTCAAAAGTGAAGGTGGGAAATGCCCTGTGATTTTCTTTTCTCAGGTTGCAGAATCAGAATGCTGTGTGGATATGTTGGATTCCAACAGTTCCTGTCCAGCCACCAACCAGTGCAGCCCAGGTACAGATTGTCAGTGCTTAATTAATAACATCATGGAAGGGTTTTTGGGTGGGGAAGGACCTTAAATTTCTGCCTCTTTGGGGAGGAAATACCCAAAGAACAGGAATAATTTGTCTCCAGTGTTGTTTTTTGTGCTTTTCATGTGCCTCTGTACCTGCTGTTCCTGTGCAGGTTGTTACAGGAGATGGAATGAGGATGGAAGCAGCAGCTGCATTAAATGCAAAAATGAAACCCTGCCTGTTTTCTCTGTTTACAACCTGACTGAGTGCAGAAATAGTGAGTCATTTACCAGCTGTTTATTATGTGGTTCTTTTTTTTAGCCCTGACATCTTTTCTTTGCATCTTTGGTCCAGCAAAGACTCTTCAAAAGAAGGCCTCAAATATTGCAGATTTTTATTCCCCTTCCTTTGTAAAACTTTCCCAAAGTCCTCATATAACACCCAACAAAACCTATAGGAAGTTGGAAATTCAGTGCAAAGAAGCTGCAGAATGATGTGGAATCATCCTAAAAAAGGGGGAAAAAACCCTTCAAAATCTTGTTGTGCAAAGGCAAATGCAGCATTAAATAAAAAGGATGAAATAAAACAGTCCTAAACACCGAAATTATTAAACTTCCATTCTTTTTAATTGCAGCTGGTAGCAGAGGGATGAATTTCCAAATGAACATAAGCACTGTAACTCCTTTCTTACAGAACATAGGTAAGTGGTTTTGTTCTTATTCCCTGGGTAAAATAGGTTTTATTTCATTATTAGCTTTTGATTTCTTGAATAGGGTTTATTCTAAGTGGAGCAGCCATTTATTTATTTATTTATTTAATCTTTTCTAGCTTATTCTCTTACCTTTTATAAATCTGAGCTGAATTTTGAGGTCATTCTTTTGCTGAATGATTCTTTCCCCTTGTGATCTACAAGTGATTTTCCTGGTACAGCTCGAGCTGCTTTATCAAACCACACCAGCTGAGTTTTGAACCTTTAATGCTGCAAGATTTTTGGGGGGTTTAAAAGACTTGGACACTGGGAAGAAAAGCACAAATTGGGAATATTTAGGCAGCAAGAGACTGGATAAAGTGATTTAGTGTTAGAAGGGGTTCAGTGTTTCCTAGAAGGCAAAGCTCCAACAGCCCTGGTGAACGTGGGAGCTGCTGATCCCTTCCTGGTCTGTCTTCTCATGTCTATATTCCTAATTTGAGGCATTTACTGCCCTTCAGAACATGCACTTCTCAAGCAGAGAATGAATATCAGGACTTTGATCTTTTATCTGTGGTTTAACCCTTTCATCAGAAGAGATTTCTGTGTTTTCTCTCCCTTTATAAAGTGGGTTTTTTTTTGCACAGGGGGCCCAGAAGTGGCAGCTTCTCTCATCCTGGGGACATTTTTCATCAGTTTGTTCCTGATTCTCTCTGTTGCTTCCTTCTTCTACCTCAAACGTGCCAATAAACTTCCTAACATTTTCTACAGAAGGAACAAAGGTAAAACTGTCCATTGTCTGTTAAATCTCTCAACTGTCTATTAAATCTCTAAAATGAGCTCTGCTTGGTTTTAATTTGATTTAATTTCTTCCTGTGTGCTCTAACTCAGTGTAGCTGCTGCTGGTTTTTCTCATCATCCAAAGCAACTCCATTTTTATTCGTACTTTCATTTTTTTCTGGCTCAAAGGGACATTTTCCCAGTTGAAACCTCTGGATTTTCCTCCTTTGGAAGCAAAATAAGTCCCTTTGCAACCCTTTATCTCCAGTCTTGAGGAGAGTCCTGCACAGAGTGTATCCCACTGATGGATTTCCTGACTGTCCTGCTCTGCTTTGGGGGGGTTTTTGGGACAAAACTATTCCATGCATGGATGTATTTTTGGAAAAGGGTTCATCTCTCTCTTTCTCTCTCTCTTTTAGCATCTGTTCTCCAGCCTAGTGAAACAGTAAGTAAATCCTGCTCTTCCAACAGGCAAATAAAGCATCAACTAAACCATAATTTAGATTGTAACAGCTCATTAATGAGCTCCTTAATCTGATATATGAGACTGGAATAAAAATAAAAGATGCTTTGGGGTTATTTGTCCAAAGTGGGGGTGAAAATGAATCCAGACCATCTGGATTTCTGGCTCCCACTGAGTGATTTTTTTTCTTTTTCCCCCAAGAAAAACTATAGACAGTAAATATTATTGAAACCCTGCAACGTTGCTGTGGGGTTTCTTTTTTTAATGAAAGGCTCTGAAAAGATGCTTTTTTTGACATGATGATTCTCCTGTTCTGTGCAGGCATCCATGATACCTCCCCCAGCTTCTTCAGGTGAGGAACTGCTGCCTGGGATTTGCTGCTCCAACTATTTCACCCCAAAAGCAGGGAAAAAAACTTCTCTCCATGCTGAGAATCCCGAGCAAGTCCAAATAATCATCTGTAAAGTTGGTTTAGAACTGAGGGAATCTGTTGTGGGGACAGAAATCCAATGAGATCTGTCCAGTTAAGGCCTTTTGGATGGGATTTATTGCTTTAATTAATGAAGGCACTGGTATTGATGGAGCACTCGAGGTGAAAATAGATCTGTGACAGCTCCTAAAATAAACCTTCCACTCCTCTGTCCTCACCCAGAAGTCCTACAAGGAGATGCAGTATTTTTTTTTCATGAGTAAATTATTCAGTCTCTGGGTTTATTTTCAGGATTAGATTCTTCCTGGCAATGCCAGGTTGGCTCATTTTCAGACTTGCTGGTTTGAAGCTTTCTCAGCCTCTTGAAAAACAGCTTTCACAGACTGCTTGGAACACACTATTTTGGAAGGGGGGTGTCGGTATTTTGGCTCTTTTGGGCAAAACCCTTGCAGAAATGAATTTCTCAGGGAAGATTTCCTCTAACCAAGATGGTGTCATTAAAAATTAATTTTTTTTTTTAATGCACTCTTTAACTTTCAGACGTTTTTGAGACGTGTCCCAGACTCGGGCTGGGCTGTTGAACTGACAAGTGCTGCTTGTGGAAAGCCTTGGTTGCTTTGCCTTTAATTTATCCACCTGAGGGAGGGATTTTTAGCCCCTTGCCATGCCAGCCCACCCTTTCCATGAGGAAATTAGGGATACAGGTGTGTTTATCAGCAGGTGCTGACGATGTTTCTGTGCCTTTCAGTCCGGAAGCCGCGATACGTCCGCCGGGAACGGTCCCTGGTCACCTCCAGCTCCGCTGCCATCATCTCCTCCTCTGACACCAGGGTCAGCAATGTTTAACCTTCACTCCTGACAGAGGACTGGGAGCGTTCATGGTGTCAAAGAACCTTTCTCTGAACC